>NC_140006.1:34358007-35701453 GCF_964263955.1 Coregonus lavaretus
ATAACACACGTTAACTACATTATAATACAAGTTAACTACAGTATAATACAAGTTAACTACAGTATAATACAAGTTAACTACAGTATAACACACGTTAACTACAGTATAACACACGTTAACTACATTATAATACAAGTTAACTACAGTATAATACAAGTTAACTACAGTATAATACAAGTTAACTACAGTATACAGTGAGGGAAAAAAGTATTTGATCCCCTGCTGATTTTGTACGTTTGCCCACTGACAAAGACATGATCAGTCTACAATTGTAATGGTAGGTTTATTTGAACAGTGAGAGACAGAATAACAACAACAAAATCCAGAAAAATGCATGTCAAAAAATGTTATAAATTGATTGAGGGAAATACGTATTTGACCCCTCTGCAAAACATTACTTAGTACTTGGTGGCAAAACCCTTGTTGGCAATCACAGAGGTCAGACGTTTCTTGTAGTTGGCCTACCAGGTTTGCACACATCTCAGGAGGGATTTTGTCCCACTCCTCTTTGCAGATCTTCTCCAAGTCATTAATGTTTTGAGGCTGACGTTTGGCAACTCGAACCTTCAGCTCCCTCCACAGATTTTCTATGAGATTAAGGTCTGGAGACTGGCTAGGCCACTCCAGGACCTTAATGTGCTTCTTCTTGAGCCACTCCTTTGTTGCCTTGGCCATGTGTTTTGGGTCATTGTCATGCTGGAATACCCATCCACGACCCATTTTCAATGCCCTGGCTGAGGGAAGGAGGTTCTTACCCAAGATTTGATGGTACATGGCCCCGTCCATCGTCCCTTTGATGCGGTGAAGTTGTCCTGTCCCCAAAGCATAATGTTTCCACCTCCATGTTTGATTGTGGGGATGATGTTCTTGGGGTCATAGGCAGCATTCCTCCTCCTCCAAACACGGCGAGTTGAGTTGATGACAAAGAGCTCGATTTTGGTCTCATCTGACCACAACACTTTCACCCAGTTCTCCTCTGAATCATTCAGATGTTCATTGGCAAACTTCAGACGGGCCTGTATATGTGCTTTCTTGAGCAGGGGGACCTTGCGGGCGCTGCAGGATTTCAGTCCTTCACGGCGTAGTGTGTTACCAATTGTTTTCTTGGTGACTATGGTCCCAGCTGCCTTGAGATCATTGACAAGATCCTCCCGTGTAGTAATGATCATTGCAACTCCACAAGGTGAGATCTTGCATAGAGCCCCATGCCGAGGGAGATTGACAGTTCTTTTGTGTTTCTTCCATTTGCGAATAATCGCACCAACTGTTGTATAACACACGTTTACTACAGTATAACACAAGTTAACTACAGCACAAACAGATGTAGCTACCAGGCTGGTGGTTAGTGCATTTATTTGTTTATGTCTCTGTTTACCTGTAGAGCAGAAGCTCCAGCATGGAGGAACTGTAGGCCTGTCTCGGCTGGGTCAATCCTCCCAGTCGCCAGGCTGTGGAACCCAGACAGGGCCCTGCCGATGGCGGACACCACACGCATCACATTACCTGTGGAGAAGGATCTCAGCCTTCTCAGACCTGATTTCTTACAGAAGATGAGATAAATTCAGATTCATAGTTGTGTAAATTGCAGAGTTTTTCTGTTTCTCAGTCTCTCCAGAACAGAAATAGAAACAGTGTTATATATGAAGAATACATATTGACAATCATCCAATCGCTATTTCTTGCCAACCCATGTGGTCATGCATGCACATATGCACACACACACACACACACACACACACACACACACACACACACACACACACACAGTCCCCTCCCTCCCACACTCCCCAATGTGGTCCAATCCAGCTCCCTGTATCTCTAGTCTCTAACTGGCTGTCAGGAGTCCCTACAGGATGGGGTTGGCTGTGCTCTGTGATCAGGCAGACAGATGGAGGCATTTATCACATTACATTTAACCTGGTTCCCCCACTAAGCTCTCGCTCATTGATCACAGCACAGCCTTGTCCACATTCATTTGGCCAGAGAGGCTCACACACACACACACGCATGAAAGCGCACACAAATAAGTGTGGACGCACACACGCGGGCAACACACACACACACATATCTGTATATAGGCATGCATGCACGCACACACATGCACACACACACACACATACACCCCCCCCCCCCCCACACACACACACCATAGGTTGACAGATAAAGACAGCACCTTCTGTCTCCACCAATGCTAAATGATCTTGATTAACTAATGCCAGCCTCTGAAATTGGGATGATGAATTGAATCAAAGCATATATTTTTGCATATTCTCCATGGATGGTTAATCGTATGCATATTCATGTCTCTCTCTCTCCACCCTCTCTGTTTTCCTAGGCGCTTCTTCTCCTCCTACATTTCCTCCCCTCCACCTCTTTCTGGCTAAAGTCTCCTACAGAACATGTAAAGTCTCCTACAGAACATGGAAAGTCTCCTACAGAACATGTAAAGTCTCCCACAGAACATGTAAAGTCTCCTACAGAACATGTAAAGTCTCCTACAGAACATGTAAAGTATCCAACAGAACATGTAAAGTCTCCCACAGAACATGTAAAGTCTCCTACAGAACATGTAAAGTCTCCTACAGAACATGTAAAGTCTCCCACAGAACATGTAAAGTCTCCTACAGAACATGTAAAGTCTCCTACAGAACATGTAAAGTCTCCTACAGAACATATAAAGTATCCAACAGAACATGTAAAGTATCCTAAAGAACATGTAAAGTATCCTACAGAACATGTAAAGTCTCCTACAGAACATGGTAAGTCTCCTACAGAACATGTAAAGTCTCCTACAGAACATGTACAGTCACCTACAGAACATGGAAAGTTTCCTACAGAACATGTAAAGTCTCCTACAGAACATGTAAAGTCTCCTACAGAGCATGGAAAGTTTCCTACAGAACATGTAAAGTCTTCCACAGAACATGTAAAGTCTCCTACAGAACATGTAAAGTCTCCTACAGAACACGTAAAGTCTCCTACAGAACACGTAAAGTCTTCTACAGAACATGGAAAGTCTCCTACAGAACATGGAAAGTCTCCTACAGAACATGGAAAGTCTCCTACAGAACATGGAAAGTCTCCTACAGAACATGTAAAGTCTCCCACAGAACATGTAAAGTCTCCCACAGAACATGTAAAGTCTCCTACAGAACATGTAAAGTCTCCTACATAACATATAAAGTCTCCTACAGAACATGTAAAGTCTCCTACAGAACATGGAAAGTCTCCCACAGAACATGTAAAGTCTCCTACAGAACATGTAAAGTCTCCTACAGAACATCTAAAGTCTCCTACAGAACATGGAAAGTCTCCTACAGAACATGTAAAGTCTCCTACAGAACATGGAAAGTCTCCTACAGAACATGGAAAGTATCCTACAGAACATGGAAAGTCTCCTACAGAACATGTACAGTCACCTACAGAACATGGAAAGTCTCCTACAGAACATGGAAAGTCTCCTACAGAACATGGAAAGTCTCCTACAGAACATGGACAGTCTCCTACAGAACATGTAAAGTCTCCTACAGAACATATACAGTCACCTACAGAACATGTAAAGTCTCCTACAGAACATGGAAAGTTTCATACAGAACATGGAAAGTCTCCTACAGAACATGGAAAGTCTCCTACAGAACATGTAAAGTCTCCTACAGAACATGTAAAGTATTCTACAGAACATGGATTGTCTCCTACAGAACATGGAAAGTCTCCTACAGAACATGGAAAGTCTCCTACAGAACATGGAAAGTCTCCTACAGAACATGGAAAGTCTCCTACAGAACATGTAAAGTCTCCTACAGAACATGGAAAGTTTCCTACAGAACATGTAAAGTCTCCTACAGAACATGTAAAGTCTCCTACAGAACATGGAAAGTCTCCTACAGAACATGGAAAGTCTCCTACAGAACATGTAAAGTATCCTACAGAACATGTAAAGTCTCCTACAGAACATGTAAAGTCTCCTACAGAACACGTACAGTCTCCTACAGAACATGTAAAGTCTCCTACAGAACATGTAAAGTCTCCTACAGAACATGTAAAGTCTCCTACAGAACATGTAAAGTCTCCTACAGAACACGTACAGTCTCCTACAGTATGTTGGAATTATTCATTTGTGTTCTGTATAAAAGTCTGGATGGAAGTTGAAATGAGAATGTAGAGGTAGAGAGGTACACTGTGACCGCTGAATTGGAAAAATGTTGTGCTTTTAGGCCTTCAAAGCAAACTATACAGTCTACATGGAATGTAGTTGAAGTCCAAGGGAAAGTAACTGATAAGATTAAGTGCATAATGTCATGTGGCAACATTATCGTTGTCCTACAACAAAAAATGTAGCCTATGCATTTTTCATACTCCCTCTCCTAGCGGGGCCTACTTAGGTAGTGAAAAAAGGCCAGAAAAATAAAACACCCCTCAAGAATATACTTCTTCTTTCCTTTTATAACCGAGCGGGGCTGCCTATGTTTTATGCCCCACCTCCCCCCCTGGCCCTTTAGGGTGGTAGTGATCAATGACCCAGTCAAAAGGAAGAAGAGATGGAGCAGGATTGCCCCCAGCTAGGGGACTCCCAATGGGGGGGATAGTATGGCGCTACAGCCTAACCACAGCCACAAGTTACACCAGCTGAACTATAACAGCTGGTACTTCATGTTTGCATAAAGTACTGCCTCAATAGTGTCAGCATTAATGTTTAATGCAGGCTGTTTCCTGACCCTGTGACTGGCTGCTACTGGCTCAGATGGAATGTGAGCGAGGGAACAAGCTGGGTGGCCAAGAGCGAGAGAGAGGCACACACACACACACACACACACACACACACACACACTCTAGTAAACACACAGGGCCTTTACACTGACAGACTTAAACACGTTAGCTGTCTGTATGAAAAAAGTATGAAAAAGTATGAAATGTATGCACTCACTAACTGTAAGTCGCTCTGGATAAGAGCGTCTGCTAAATGACTAAAATGTAAATGTAAAATGTATCCGTAAGGTAACAGCACTGCTTACAAGACAAAGTGTTTATGTGTGTTTGTGTTACCTACCAGACACTCCTCCATAGGTGGTGCGCTTGCCCTTGCTGATGCCAAGCCAGGGGGTGCTATCATCTTTCAGGCCCATCATTCCAGACACTGTGTTGGTGGCAGTGACTCCATCTGCCCCTCCTATAAGAACATGACCACAGACACAATTGAGCTTGATATTGCTGAAATTCCAGTCATTACAAAATGGTTGGCTGCTGCACTTTCCCCTCCATCCCCCAATCAACAAATCATTCACCCTTCACTTCCTCTCCCAACATGGATGCTCAGAGGAGGAAGGAAAGAGGAACATGTGAGAAGGAAGGGATTAGAAATGAGAGAGGGAAGAGAAGGAAGAAAGAAAAAAAGGATAGGGAAACTAAGCTGGATCTCATTTCATTTTAAAAAGACAACGTGAACAGAGATTCATATTGGAACTACTGATGGATTCAGTTGCCATGGTGATGTTCTATGCTCCCAAAGGGAAAATAAGTTAAAATCAAAATGGACTCAGGTGTTGTTACCTTCATGTGCAGCCTTGGCGATGTCGGTGACATACCCAGCGACAGATGTTCATCACCAACACAGGGACTTACAACAACAGATTAAGTTTGAGGAAATCAACATTTAACTTATCATATAATGACCTATGACATTTAGCAGATGCTTTTATCCAAAGCAACTTGTTTAGACCACTCACCAGAATAGCTGTTTGAACGTAATTTATATCAACATGCAATTCAAGTTGCAACAACTTATTGTTCTATTTGCATACATTTTAAGTATGGGTGATCCTGGGAATGGAACCCACTACCCTGGCATTACAAGTGCCATGCTCTACCAACTGAGCTACAAAGGACCACTATAATATAAAGTTGTCCTCTGAAGATGGCTGTTGCTGGCTCAATGTAAAAAATAAGGATGATTTCACCCATCTTTCATGGGTGTTAACTTGTGAAGTGTAGTAAATTGTGAAATTTGTAAGGAATTAGGCCAATAAACCAACCCCCATCTGTTGTAGCATCGGTTGACATGTGGGAGTTTTTTGCAAATATACAGTTTTTCTCGTTAATGTAGGCGCAGTCAAACACGCGCGCAAGTTTCTCTGTGTGCCCTTTAAGATGTGACAGGAAAGCAAAAGCTGTTGTGTCCAAACATGTCCATTCAAACACCCTGCAGCCTCCCTGTTGCTTTTTCACTCCTCCAACAGCTCAGTCGCGCTTTCTCCCTCTCCCTCTCTCTCTGCATCCTCCTCTCTTCCTTCCTTTCTCGCTCCCTCTCTCTGCTTCTCTTTCTCTCTCTCCCTCTTCCTCCCTGTCCTTCTCTATGCCTCATCCCCCTCTCTCTCTCTCTTTCTCTTTCTTTGCACCATTTCACAGGACACAGAGTTCAATTATTTTTCTTTCAGATGTCCAATACTTCCTGCCACATTCTGTACACCCATTGGAAGTGGTATTTTGCTCTCCTGTTTTAACTGACGTGAGATTGACGATGGCTGAGCCAAGGTGCTGTGGTAAAGGCTGTCTGTCTGCCTCTCTGCCTGCCAGCCTGCCTGCCTGCCTGCCTGCCTGCCTGCCTGACTGCCTGTATGTCTGTCTGTCTGTCTGTCTGCCTGTCTGTCCACACCACTGTACGCAAAACATTTATTTTCTGAAGATACTGTATAGATAGTACTGACTAAAGAGCAAGCTGTAAAGTCAACCGTTTTCCATGGTGTATCCAACCTTATGAATAATGCATCTGTTATTAAAGTGAGTCAATCTGTACCTTATGGTGTGTTTGTGATATTTGTATATGGCAATGTGATTAGCCTGTGGTAACATTTGTCAGTTGACACCATTAAAAGCTGGGTTAAGCACAGCATACTAAATTGCTATTTAACAGTGCAGGTCTTCTTGCCCAACGAGAGCCTTTCTCTGTGGCTCTCTAAGTGTTACAGGAGGGGGTCGCAGTTCCGGAGCGACCCACTAGGTGTCATCCTCCTACAACCTTAGGCGCCTCCTCACTCACAGTCTGGACTAATCAGTATCCTATTGGTGTCACCAGTGTCTACCTGTTCACCTATGTATTTATACCCTCACTTCCCTGTGTTCCCTTGCTCAGTTTTCTCTGTTAGTTTCTCTATGTCCAGCAGTACTACTCAGTGTCTGATCGTAGACATATGTACAGGTACTTGAGAAGTGTTCTCCCTGTTTCGTTATTTGTTTCAGTCGTAGGTAGTATTTTGTATTTTGGCTGTCAGCCGGTTTTTGGAGACTTATTTGCTCCGCCTTTCTTTTATCGTGATAAGTCCGTTTTATTTTGTATTCTGGCTTCGAGACCACCAGTAAAGATCCTTGTTTCACCATCTCTGCCTACTGCCTACTGTATATCCTGCACCGCACCTGGGTCACACCTCACACCAACCCTTACACTAAGTGTGAACTCTGGTCCGCTCTGGGTTTGTGTGTGTGCTTTCATTAGTGTATACGTGTACGAATACACTTACATTTGTGTGTGTGTGTGTGTTTGTCCACCAGAGTGGGTCGTGGGAGGGAATGTAGGTGGCATGTGTTTTTAACAAAGCTGGTAGCGAAATAAAAATGAGAAACTCTGACAGGGATAGAAACTGGAATGTATAGACGGGTTGGTTGTTTAGCAACAAAACTGACACCTGTGCAACTATGGGGCAAAACAGACATGGTTGGCTTAGATTGTTGACAACATGTAAACTATATTTAGTCTCCATTGTTTATTGAAAACATACATTTGCACAATGAGCACTTGTTGTCTCTCAAATACATTGTTACAGTTGTTCGTTAGCTAGCTAGTGAATTTTTGCCATATTAGCATAGACATGACATCAGTCAAAACACCTCAAAACAAGACATGGCATCAAGAACAAGATAAAACTAGCTGAAACGAGCCACCTACGATTCGTCACGTCAGCTTCTTGTCATTGTTGCTAGCTATCTGGCCATCCAGAATCAGAACAACACACTACTTTCTTCCCCTTTGAAGATTGTGCATCGTTTTCGTGACTTGTTAGCTAACCCGTCTATATGAATGTGAAAACTAAGAGATGAGAGAACACGGATGAAAGAGGGAAAATGTATGATTTCATTGTCGATTGTAATGTATTTTGCAACTTTTGATCATGCAAATAAAGCTTATTTTAATTTCGAAAGGCAAGAGCGAATAAAAGTCAACAAATAGATTGAAAGAAAACGAAAATGAGAGAGGAGAGAGGGAGAAACAGAGGAAGGGAAGGAAATATGAGAGAAAGGAAGAGGAAGAGGAAGGGAGAGAGAGGGGGAGCAGTGTAAATAGCTATGTCAACAGCTGGAGTAATGACGGAGAAATTACAGATCAGGGGAGGAAACAATGCCTGTCATGTCCATCATGGATAGGGCTGTTGGGGGGTGGAGCTTATCTGCAGTTTGCAGGAAAAAAGGAATAGGTGTATGTGTGTATGTGCATGCATGCAGGTGTGTGTGTGTGTGTGTGTGTGTGTACAATACAGGCTTACTAGTGTTTCTAGAAGGCTAAGGGCATGTGTGTTAGCCTCTGTAACCGATGGTTCTGGTAAGAACCTAATGTCCTCACAGAGGGGGGTGGTACTGGTCTGTGAAGCAGGCACACACACAAACACACACACACACAGACACACAAACGCACGCACGCACGCACGCATGCACACACACACACACACACACACACACACACAGCTTATTAAAGCCCCAGGGCCGACAAGTGTGTGTGTGAAGCTGCCAAAGTCGCTGGCCTGCAAGGACCTCTCTCAGCAGTGTGGATGTAAAGAACAGCCTCCTACACCAACCTCCCCTTAGGCCTCCCCAGACTCCTCATACCCCTTCCCACATGCCACACAAACCCAAGCCCAGAGAGAGGTGTCATCCTTTGGAGAGCTGTAAATTTAGTGGGGAGATCCAGTGCGGCCTGTATGGGCCAATATGACATATTCTTCCCGTTGTCTCTTTTACAGGGTGGTGGGTGGTGCGGGAGCCCCAGGAAGACCATCTCTGGGTATTAAAGCGGCAATCAGCAGTTGAAACAGTAACAAAGCATACTTCCCGCCCCCGTTTCGGGAAAAAGCTATGGGCCTGGAGAAATGTAACCACTCTCAAATTCATAGACAGAGCTATGGATGCAAGGACTGACCATCCATGACATCATCATGATAGTTTAAAACGTTTGTATAGTGTTTGTTTATTTTGGGTTCTGATGGGGTTGGACAGTTGAACTAAGCTCATGAGTTATATTATTAATGTATATATAATTAATTTATGAGTCCAAAAATGGATGCAGATTGCTCCTTTAAGAGACATTAAGTGCCACTGTATATCAGCGGCTCCATAGAAAAAGAGCCTGTGCAGCTCTGATCCTTTGGCACACTTGCTACTTTTGATCTCGGGGGCTTTTGATTCGGTTACAAAATACTTCAATGTGACTCCTGTATTGAGGGAAAGGCCCATCAAAGTGACTTGGGCAGAAGTAAAAGATGGTTCCTTTGGATGGAGCTGGAGAGTGATCCATCCTCACAGCACAAAGCATAGATCCCATAGCGGAGGGTGGATAGAGTTTTGGAGGCTTTGTGGGCTACGCCTTTAGAGCGGAGTGAGAGGGAATCGCAGGAGCCTGAGAAGCAGGACCATGGACAGCTCCTAGGCCTTCAGCAGAGAGTGAGAGGGAATCACAGGAGACTGAGAAGCAGGACCATGGATGGCTCCTAGGCCTTCAGCAGAGAGTGAGAGGGAATCACAGGAGACTGAGAAACAGGACCACGGACAGCTCCTAGGCCTTCGGAAAAGGCTGTATGAGGGCAGGGTTTTGTATAAAACTACAGGTAACTGCCAAAGTAATAGAAACACTTGAGTAAATGAGGGATACAAAGTATATTGAAAGCAGGTGCTTCCACACAAGCGTGGTTCCTGAGTTACTTAAGTAATTAACATCCAATCATGCTTAGGGTCAAATATAAAAATGCTGGGCAGGCTATTATTTTGGCCATTATTTTGGCTACCATGGCTATGCCCCCATAGGATGACAATGCCCCCATCCACAGGGCACGAGTGGTCACAATGGTTTGATGAGCATGAAAACGATGTAAACCATATGCTATGGCCGTCTCAGTCGCCAGATCTCAACCCAGATTCTGGAGCGGCGCCTGAGACAGCGTTTTCCACCACCATCAACAAAACACCAAATTATGGAATTTCTAGTGGAAGAATGGTGTCACATCCCTCCAACAGAGTTCCAGACACTTGTAGAATCTATGCCAAGGTGCATTGAAGCTGTTCTGGTGGCTCGTGGTGACCCAACGCCCTATTAAGACACTTTATGTTGGCATTTCCTTTATTTTAGCAGTTAGCTGTATGTACAGCTTTATTTATTGGCCAAGGCTGTGAGACCTCTTATTATGTGTCTGTGTGTGTTGGTGTGTGTATGTATACCTTGTTTGTGTATACACTCAGTACATGATATACTGTATGTGTGTATATTCTGTGTGGGTGTGTGGGGGAGGTAGTAGCAGTGTACAGCAGAGAGAGAGAAAGAGAGAGAGAGAGAGAGAGAGAGAGAGAGAGAGAGAGAGAGAGAGAGAGAGAGAGAGAGAGAGAGAGAGAGAGAGAGAGAGAGAGAGAGAGAGAGAGAGAGAGAGAGAGAGAGAGAGCGCTGATGGAGAGGCTTGCCACAGCCAGCTCATCTCCCAATGAGGAACACTTATTTGTTTTCTATAAATAACACTGACTTGGGGACTGTGCAGGGTTCTACATTAACTATTTCTAATGGTGGCACTGGTGCTAGGATCTACATTTTATATTTAAGTGTTGTAATAGCCTTTAGAATAAATAAATAAAAACTCCCCCAAAAATGTATGCATTACTACTTTAAGAATAATTAATTGTTTAATAGGCCTACCCAATGGCATTAAGCATTGACATTCACATTATTTTTACATTCTAAAATATGTCAGAATAATGTGGGCATTGCCTGACTAAATAGACAGCATGCTCTCGACACAAACACACTATTGCAGTCTGTCCATGTAGTAGCTAGTCAGTCTCGCCATTTGAGACGCTGAAAAGTTATTGGGGGTTACTGTATCATGTTTTAAAACGAGAAAACGACCAAAACCCGGGTACCCTTTGTAATGGAACGCTTTGTATTGGAAACCAAGTTGAAGCCAACATTCGATTGTGTCTTGCTCAAAGTAATAGCACATGGATTTAACGCAAGCTGTAGACCGAAAATGGAAAAGGCGGGAAACAAACGAAAGCCCCTACATCTTTCATAAAACGGATCAGAAATGAAATAATTAAATAATTATATTGGAGCAGTAGAACTTCTAAATCGGCTACCATCATTTCAATAACTTGTCAAGGACCAAAGAGCCTAGATGAAATGTCTGATTTTCAAGGTAGGCTATTCCATGATGACTGAATTGCGCGTCCCAAATATTCAAGGAAGACTTTTAACTTTTTAAATACCCGGTTTACATACACGGTTTGCCTTAGCATTTACTGGTAGAGATCATAACTTGGAATATCTTTCTTACCGCTGTCGGTCTTCGCTCCACGCAACAACCAGCTGTTTGAGAGCTGCGGGCTCTCTCTGCCCGACAGATTATATATAGACTAGGCTATATGTGTGCAGCGCGTGTGTGATAAATAATCGACATAAAGAACGAACAGCTTCGGGAATCCATCTTTAAAAAACAAAACAATAATGTAGCCTAGAGTAAAAATACTATTATTACAATATTGTTTTCACTGGCCCTAAGCAGGCCACTAACAGGGATGGCAGACAGGTACATTTCCTTGCCGTTGTTGCCTCTTCAGAAAGTTGGTTTATTTTTGGTCAATTGCACATTACTGTTTGAATAAATCATGATGATAAAAAAGCAAATTGTGAACCAAAAACTTACGTGACCAGGAATGGGGTCATATTAGCTTATAGCCAAAACGGTTCAAACGATAGAACCAAATCAATTGGAAGAAAATAAATTAAACATGCCACATTGGCTTCAGAAACTGCTAGAAGCTTATGTTTACCACAGTGTTTGATTCTGTTCCTCTACCTTTCCTGGCTGGTAAAGTACCAGGATATTGTCTCTGGTTTTGAATCTGAATTTAGAGAACTGAATTTGAAAACTGAATCTGAATGCATCTGAGAAGTTGAATATATGAAACTTTGATTAACTTTAAATGATGGTTTGTAAACTTGATACACAGACAATGAATGCAATATCTACCATATTGAATTTGAATATACTGTATATATATTGAACTTGAATATTCAATGAAATCGACATTTTAATGTAAAACTGAATGTAATATTCATCCATTTCAGTTCCAAATCATGAAATACAAGTTCATTTTATGAATTAAATAATTAAATTACAAATTCAAAAATATTAAATTCAAATTCAATATCCTAATACAAATTCAAAATTATGGATTTTAAATACAATTTCTATTGACACTAAAATCGCTCCATAAAAAATTACCCTTGTATTTAGAATCCTTTTTTTTACCCTGTGTGTGTGTGTGTGTGTGCCTCTTTGTGTGTGTGTGTTTGTAGACAGAGAAATTGCGATATAAAAAAGCCATCTAGAAAGAGAAATATAGAGAGCAAACAACAGAAAGGAGTCCTTCTGTGTATGTGTTTCTTTCTCTCTCTCTCCCCCCCCCCCCCCCCCCACTCGCTCTCGCTCTCTCTGTCTGAAATCAATTCAATTTCAATTTAAGGGGTTTATTGGCATGGGAAACATATGTTTACATTGCCAAAGCAATAGATAATGAACAAAAGTGAATTAAACAATAAAAAATTAACAGTAAACATTACACTCACAAAAGTTCCAAAAGAATAAAGACATTTCAAATGTCATATTATGTCTATATACAGTGTTATAATGATGTGTAAATAGTTAAAGTACAAAAAGGAAAATAAATAAACATAAATATAGGTTGTATTTACAATGGTTTTTTTCTTCACTGGTTGCCCTTTTCTTGTGGCAACAGGTCACACACCTTGCTGCTGCGATGGCACATTGTGATATTTCACCCAATAGATATGGAGTTTATCCAAATTGGATTTGTTTTCGAATTCTTTGTGGGCCTGTGTAATCTGAGGGAAGTATATGTCTCTAATATGGTCATACATTTGGCAGGAAGTTAGGAAGTGCAACTCAGTTTCCACCTAATTTTGTGGGCAGTGTGCACATAGCCTGTCTTCTCTTGAGAGCCAGGTCTGCCTATGGTGGCCTTTCTCAATAGCAAGGCTATGCTCACTGAGTCTGTACATAGTAAAATATTTTCCTAATTTTGGGTCAGTCACAGTGGTCAGGTATTCTGCCACTGTGTACTCTCTGTTTAGGGCCAAATAGCATTCTAGTTTGCTCTGTTTAAAAAATAAATAATTATTTCCAATGTGTCAAGTAATTATCTTTTTGTTTTCTCATGATTTGGTTTGGTCTTATTGTGTTGCTGTCCTGGGGCTCTGTGGGGTCTGTTTGTGTTTGTGAACAGAGCCCCAGGACTAGCTTGCTTAGGGGACTCTTCTCCATGTTCATCTCTCTGTAGGTGATGGCTTTGTTATGGAAGGTTTGGGAATCGCTTCCTTTTAGGTGGTTGTAGAATTTAACGGCTCTTTTCTGGATTTTGATAATTTTGCGGGTATCGGCCTAATTCTGCTCTGCATGCATTAATTTGTGTTTTACGTTGTACACAGAGGATATTTTTGCAGAATTCTGCATGCAGAGTCTCAATTTGGTGTTTGTCCCATTTTGTGAATTATTGGTTGGTGAGCGGACCCTAGACCTCACAACCATAAAGGGCTCTATAACTGATTCAAGTATTTTTAGCCAGATTCTAATTGGTATGTCGAATTCTATGTTCCTTTTGATGACATAGAAGGCCCTTCTTGCCTTGTCTCTCAGATCGTTTGTGGAAGTTACCTGTGGCGCGGATGTTTAGGCCGAGGTATGTATCGTTTTTTGTGTGCTCTAGGGCAACGGTGTCTAGATGGAATTTGTATTTGTGGTCCTGGCAACTGGACCTTTTTTGGAACACCATTATTTTTGTCTTACTGATATTTACTGTCAGGGCCCAGGTCTGACAGAATCTGTGCAGAAGATCTAGGTGCTGCTGTAGGTCCTCCTTGGTTGGGGACAGAAGCACCAGATCATCAGCAAACAGTAGATATTTGACTTCATATTCTAGTAGGATGAGGGCGGGTGCTGCAGACTGTTCTAGTGCCCTCGCCAATTCGTTGATATATATATGTTGAAGAGGGTGGGGCTTAAGCTGCATCCCTGTCTCAACCCACGGCCCTGTGGAAAGAAAGTGTGTGTTTTTTGCACATTTTAACCGCACACTTGTTGTTCGTGTACATGGATTTTATAATGTCGTATGTTTTTACCCCAACACCACTTTCCATCAATTTGTATAGCAGACCCTCATGCCAAATTGAGTCAAAAGCTTTTTTTTTAAATCAACACAGCATGAGAAGACTTTGCCTTAGTTTTGGTTTGTTTGTTTGTCAATTAGGGTGTGCAGGGTAAATACGTGGTCTGTCATACAGTAATTTGGTAAAAGGCCAATTGGACATTTGCTCAGTACATTGTTTTCACTGAGTCTGCTGTTAATGATAATGCAGAGGATTTTCTCAAGGTTGCTGTTGACGCATATCCCACGGTAGTTATTGAGGTCAAATTTGTCTCCACTTTTGTGGATTGGGGTGATCAGTCCTTGGTTCCAAATATTGGGGAAGATGCCAGCGCTAATGATGATGTTAAAGTGTTTAAGTATGGCCAATTTCAATTTGTGGTCTGTATATTTTATAATTTAATTGAAGATACCATCAACACCACAGGCCTTTTTGGGTTGGAGGGTTTGCATTTTGTCCTGTAGTTCATTCAATATAATTGGAGAATCCAGTGGGTTCCGGTAGTCTTTAATAGTTGATTCTAAGATTTGTATTTGATAATGTACATGTTTTTGCTGTTTGTTCTTTGTTATAGGGCCAAAAAGATTGGAGAAGTGGTTTACCCATACATCTCAGTTTTGGATAGATAACTCTTCGTGTTGTTGTTTGTTTAGTGCTTTCCAATTTTTCCAGAAGTGGTTAGAGTCTATGGATTCTTCAATTACATTGAGCTGATTTCTGGCATGCTGTTCCTTCTTTTTCCGTAGTGTATTTCTGTATTGTTTTAGTGATTCACTATAGTGAAGGTTCAGGTTTTCTGGGTCTTTCTGGGTCTTCATCAAACCATTTGCCATTGTTGTTCATTTTCTTTGGTTTTCTGTTAGACATGTTTAGATTTGATAGGGAAGCTGAGTGGTCAAATATACTGTTTAGGTTTTCTACTGCCAAGTTTACACCTGACTATTACAGTGAAACGTTTTGTCCAGGAAGTTGTCTAAAAGGGATTTAATTTGTTTTTGCCTAATTGTTTTTTGGTAGGTTTCTACACTACTTTCCTTCCATCTATAGCATATCTTAATATTATTCAGTTCCTTTGGCTTTGATGCATCATGATTGAGTATTGCTCTGTTCAAGTAGACTGTGATTTTGCTGTGATCTGATAGGGGTGTCAGTGGGCTGACTGAACGCTCTGAGACACTCTGGGTTGAGGTCAGTGATAAAGTAGTTGTCACGTTCGTTCAATGACAGGTCAGACCAAGGCGCAGCGTGATATGCGTACATGTTTATTGAACTAATAAACACACAACAAAATAATAAACGAAACGAAACGTGAAGTCCTAAGGTAGTACAGACAACAAACCTTACACGGAACAAGATCCCACAACTCAACAGTGCCAATAGGCTGCCTAAGTATGATCCCCAATCAACAGCTGCCTCTGATTGGGATCCACACCGGCCAACATAGAACTATACATACTAGAATGACAACATTAGAATATACACACACAGAATATACACACCCTGACTCAACATATACGAGTCCCCTGAATCAGGGCATGACAGTAGTCTACAGTATTACTGCCAAGAGATAAGCTATAGGTGTACCTACCATAGGAGTCTCCTCAAAGCCTACCATTGACTATGTACTTACCCAGCGTGCGACAGAGCTGCAGGAGTTGTGACCCGTTTTTGTTGGTTATGTTGTCGTAGTTGTGCCTAGGGGGGCATATGGGGGAGAGAATGCTGTCACCTCCAGGTATGTGTTAGTCCCCCTGTGTGCTGAGGGTGTCAGGTTCTTGTCCAGTTCTGGCATTTAGGTCGCCACAGACTAGTACATGTCCCTGGGCCTGGTAGTGATTGATTTCCCCCTCCAGGATGGAGAAGCTGTCTTCAATAAAGTATGGGGATTCTAGTGGGGGGATATAGGTAGCAAACAGGAGGAAATGTTTCTCTGTTGAGATCATTTCTAGCCAAATGTAAAAGGTTCCTGTTTTGATTAATTGAATAGAGTGAGTTAGGTCTGCTCTATACCAAATTAGCATACCCCCTGAGTCCCTTCCCTGTTTCACACCTGGTAGTTTGGTGGATGGGACTACCAGCTCTCTGTAACCTAGAGGGCAACCAGTGGGTCCATCTCCTCTATACGATGTTTCTTGTAGGATGACAATGTCTGTATTTCGGATTTCTTTGGTGAAGTCCAGGTTCTTGCTCTTTAGGCCAAAGGAAGATGACCTCAGGCCTTGGATTTTCCAGGATGAGATAGTGAAGGCTTTGTGTTCCATAAAGTGTCTAATGTTGTTGGTTGTGTGGTTTGGCCTCAGACCAGTAAGTGTGAGCAGAGCCTGCTGAGCATCTGGTACATGCCATTGGTTTGGGCTATTGTAAGAGTGGGGGGCCCTTTTGCCTGCTCAGGGCCTGGGCGTATGTGTGATTTTCATATTGAGGCCCTCTTTGCGGGAGTGGGGGGCATGGGGTAGGTAGGAGAGGCATAGGTCTGATCTGAGGGGGCCTAAATGGGGTGTGGGCATGGTTGACTTGGGGGGGTGTTGATTGGTTGGGTTGGGTTGGGGGTGTGGATGTGGCTGGTGGCGCTGTAGTCTGGATGTGGGTCCTATCGGCGTGGGTCCTCTATGTGTAGGTCCAATGCGGGGGGGTCCCGCAGGTCTGGGAGAGTGTCTCGCTGGTCTGGGTGGGGTGTAGTCCCCTGTAGCTCAGTTGGTAGAGCATGGCGCTTGCAACGCCAGGGTTGTGGGTTCGTTTCCCACGGGGGGCCAGTATGAAAATGTATGCACTCACTAACTGTAAGTCGCTCTGGATAAGAGCGTCTGCTAAATGACAAAAATGTAAAAATGTATCTGTTGTTCCTGTGTGAGGTGTTGCTGTTGAGGGCGATGTCCTTTAAGGTCCGGGCGAAGGTGGGCACTGCTGCCTTGTATAGGTGGACCTGGTCATAAAGGCTGTTCAAGTCCAGGGTGCAGTGGTGGGCCAGGTAGACATTTGGTTTTGAGGCACAGTCACAGGAAATACTTGCGTTTACCCGCTGTATGGTAGCAGGGTGGAAGTATTTTCATGGTAGCAGGGTGGAGATAACCACTTGTGCGTTGGGGAAAGTAGAAGAAGCTTTTTCAATCACTCCCTTGAGTGCTGTGGCCACCCTTTCCTGCTGTGTCTCAGGTCGTTTGTGCCTGTGTGTATTATTATGTGGCTGGGTGATCCTAGTTGGTCCTCAGACAGAAGGTCTAGGGCGCTCTGGGTGTTTGGACACCAGAGTTTAGACACTGTGTGTTTGGGGAAAAGTTTATTTTCTTGTATGTATTTCCCGTTTGAGACCATAAGGAGTACAATCTGTGGCTTGTGTATGTCCTCAGTTTGTGTGTGTGTTTTGGGGGGTCATCATTTACAAGACACTCTTATCCAGAGCGACTTACAGTTAGTGAGTGCATACATTATTTTTTAATTTTCATACTGGCCCCCCGTGGGAATCGAACCCACAACCCTGGCGTTGCAAACGCCATGCTCTACCAACTGAGCTACATCCCTGCTGGCCATTCCCTCCCGGCCATTCCCTCCCCTACCCTTGACGAATTGTGCGCCGCCCCATGGGTCTCCCGGTCACGGCCGGCTACGACAGAGCCTGGATTCGAACCAGGATCTCTAGTGGCACAGCTAGCACTGTGATGCAGTGCCTTAGACCACTGTGCCACTCAGGAGGGCTATCAGGTTGGCTGACAGGGGGGGTGCTCAGAGGGGGTGGGATCCCCTGGGTTCTTCATTTGTTTGTCCGGCTGTGATGTCGAGGCTTTGGTCAGGATCTGAGGTGGGCTGTTCTGCTGGCTTCTCTGCGGGGGTACCCAGCTCTCTAATGGGTTGTTCTCTGTCACCCGTCATCGTTCTCACCATCCTCCAGTGCTCTGATCCTCTCCTCTAGTGCTCTGTTCTTCTCCTGCTCTTGCTCTTTCTCCTGTTGATGTCTCACCACAGTCCAGAGTGCAGATATGTCTCTCTCCACCTCCAGCTCTCCGGGTCTGGTTAAGGGGGTGTTGTTGTGCTGGACTGTTGTCTGGGTCTGTGTTGACTGGAGTGTGTTCACCTGCTCTTCCAGCTCCACCTACCTTACCTCCAGCTGGGTGAATTTATCCTTCATTTCAATGAGGGAGTAGTACTCTGTGCTGGGAGGTTGACTCCTCGTTGTTTAATATCCAGAGTTTCCACCCATCGCTAACACCCCCCTCTTAACAGAGGGGTAGTGTGTTAATATAGCACTGCGCCATGCCAGGGGATGGTCTGTGTGGAAGATTAAGTTGCTTATGCTCCCATTTTTATAATAGTCAGAAAAAAGTGTTTCTTGATGTTCAATAAGGAGGTTATTTTTGTACTCTTTTCATGCTTTGTCATTTTTTACATCCAGAGGTTACTGTATGCTAATAACCTCTGATCAGTTGGAGGGAGCTTGAAAGGCCTCTGCATTTGGGTGGGGTAGGCTGTGGAACTCTCCTGCCATTGTTGGGCTCAAGGGCTTCGACGCCTCTCGTTTCACACCTCAGTGGTAATTGAAGTTGCAGTCAGATATACTGTCCTAGCAAACTTGGTAGCCTTAACTTAGCCTTCAGTCCTTATAAAGTAAAATATATAATTGTAGTGTCTTTTTCTTCTTGGTTGAAAAAGTAGCTTCAGACTAAACATTACTCACTCAGTTCCAGGTTGGATGGTGTTTCAGGTTTCTGTTGTTAGTTTGGCACTGCATTTGCTGTATAGATTGGATCTCTGGTAGTAGGAATCCTTCCAGGTAATTTTGTCCAAAATCAGATTGAAGGTTTGGCGTTTTGATTTGGAGTGAAGGTTGTGTTGTGGAGGATAGTATCCTGTGTATGTCCTTGCCGAAAAATCCAAGTTGATCTAACTCTTCTTGTAAAAACATGCTGGAAAATGCGGGAGCTCATCTGCTCTCTCTGGAGCAGAGTGAGTAAGTGATCCCATCCACCAACACCCTCTACACTGCCTCTCCAGGGACCCCCAGCAACTGTCAATCACTGCTGATATGGAGATATTAAAAAAGGGGGATGGGGCAGCGCTCTCTCTGTCTCTGTCTCTGTCTCTGTCTCTGTCTCTGTCTCTCTCTCTCTCTCTCTCTCTCTCTCTCTCTCTCTCTCTCTCTCTCTCTCTCGTCGGAGTGCATGCTGGGAGTGAGTTGGGAAGCAGGAGCGATTGGGTTTCGGTGTGTATATATAAACACAGTACCAGTCAAAAAGGTTTCTCTCAACCAGCTTCATGAGGTAGTCACCTGGAATGCATTTCAATTAACAGGTGTGCCTTGTTAAAAGTTAATTTGTGGAATTTCTTTCCTTCTTAACGCGTTTGAGCCAATCAGTTGTGTTGTGACAAGGTAGGGGGGTATACAGAAGATAGCCTTATTTGGTAAAAGACCAAGTCCATATTATGGCAAGAACTGCTCAAATAAGCAAAGAGAAATTACAGTCCATCATTATTTTAAGACATGAAGGTCAGTCAATCCGGAAACTTTCAACGTTTCTTCAAGTGCAGTCGCAAAAACCATCAAGCGCTATGATGAAACTGGCTCTCATGAGGACCGCCACAGGAATGGAAGACCCAGAGTTACCTCTGCTGCAGAGGATATGTTCATTACAGTTACCAGCCTCAGAAATTGCAGCCCAAATACACAGAGTTCAAGTCACAGACACATCTCAACATCAACTGTTCAGAGGGGACTGTGTGAATCAGGCCTTCATGGTCGAATTGCTGCAAAGAAACCACTACTAAAGGACACCAATAAGAAGAAGAGACCTACTTGGGCCAAGAAACACGAGCAATGGACATTAGACCGGTGGAAATGTTTCCTTTGGTCTGGAGTCCAAATTTGAGATTTTTGGTTCCAACCGCCGTGTCTTTGTGAGACGCGGTGTGGGTGAACGGATGATCTCCGCATGTGTAGTTCCCACTGTAAAGCATGGAGGAGGAGGTGGTGTTATGGTGTGGGGGTGCTTTGCTGGTGACACTGTCTGTGATTTATTTAGAATTCAAGGCACACTTAACCAGCATGGCTACAACAGCATTCTGCAGTGATACGCCATCCCATCTGTTTGGGCTTAATGGGACTATCATTTGTTTTTCAACAGGACAATGACCCAACACACCTCCAGGCTGTGTAAGGGCTATTTTACCAGGAAGGAGAGTGATGGAGTGCTGCATCAGATGACCTGGCCTCCACAATCCCCTGACCTCAACCCAATTGAAATGGTTTGGGATGAGTCGGACGGCAGAGTGAAGGAAAAGCAGCCAACAAGTGCTCAGCATATGTGGGAACTCCTTCAAGACTGTTGGAAAGCATTCCAGGTGAAGCTGGTTGAGAGAATGTAAAACAACACATTTCCCGGCACCTATCCAGTGTATGTGACAAAACTAACAAATAGCTGCTTCTCACGATGACACATCACACTAGGGTGAATCCTTACACTTAAATAATGCATTGATGTCAACTGGACATTCAGTGAAAATTCGACTTAAAGGATACGTTTTCTTTTTTACAACCAAATCTACATTTGTAATGTAAATGGAATGTTATAGAAGGGTCCAGACACCTTTCTTGTGAATTCAAATGTCTTTGAGAAACTTACCCCAAATAGCAAATCACTTCCTCATCCTCGTTGTGTAGTACGGGGGCCCAAAAAACATGAACAAAGTCTCCAAAAACACCCAATTCCTTTTAGTGATGCAGGTCTTTAGATGTTGTAAACATGAAATTGAGTCAATCCGAACTTTATCCGCAATGTTATATTCCCCTTTGAGTTACTTGAGCCGTTTCGCCTATCCAGCTGTTCCATTCTCCATGTGGCCTGCTGTTACATGTAAATGCCAAAATAAAGGAAACACCAACATAAAGTGTCTTAATAGCGCGTTAGGCTACCACGTGCCGCCAGAAAAGCTTCAATGCGCCTTGGCATAGATTCTACAAGTGTCTGGAATGTCCTGTGTGGAAGAACCCCATGGTTTCAATATACTTTGTATACCTCATTTACTCAAGTGTTTCCTTTATTTTGGCAGTTAGCTGTAGAATGGATGGAGAGGTATAGTATGAGTCGCAACAAAATTGAATATAACATTGTGGATAAAATTCAGAAAAACACAATTTTATGTGTACAACATCTAAAGACCGCATCACTATACTGAGAAATTTGCACTTCTAAAAGGACGTATTTGGGTGTTTTTGGAGCCTTTGTTCATGTTTTTTTCAGGGCACCCATGCTACACAACGAGGATGCGGAAGTGATTTACTATTTGGGGTAAGTTTCTCAAAAACGTGAAATCACAAAAAGGTGTCTGGACCTTACCTTTCTATAACATGCCATTTACATAAAAAATAGAAATTTGGTTGTAAAAAGAAAGTGTGGAAGTTAGGATTTGCTCCATCGTGATACAAGGGAACATTCCAGGTTCCCAATAGTTATTTTGAGTACATTTTACTGTGCGCATAGCGTAAATGACGACTAGCGAACATAACAGTTCTCAAGTACCTGACATGCCATTCCAAAAAGAGACAAGTAAAAATATCACACATCAAACATTAGCATCAATGGCAACGGAAATAAAAACAGCATGCACAGGCATGGAGAACCACAAAAACACATTTCAAAGACAGACTCAACTGAGATGCGAACCGTGCGCTGCAAAGAAAAAACAAGTGCCAAAACCCCCAAAACAGCTCTTTAAATAGCTGTAGAAACTCATCGTTGACATGTCAAAGAAGCTATAAAATAATGGTGCTGGTGGATGGGATGGGAGAGGAGAATGGGGGTAGTGGCGGTTCGGGGGAGGAAGGTGAGCAAGAAATAAGGCATTCAAGAGGCAATTACGCTGTGGAGAAAAGTTTTGACAATGAATCAAAATGGCGGAAGCATCTGGATGATTACCAGAGACCCTTTATTCCTCAGTCCCATCCTGCTTGCCTGCAGAATGCCCGGCAACCACAATCTATGGCCTTCCTCACAACTGACAGCCATTAGAGAGCAAGAAATAATAATACGTGTTTTAGCCGTACAAAAGCAGAAGGGTTTGATAGCTGGATATAGCCATTTATCATAGTCAGTTTTTAGGAGAGGTGGGGTGCATGTTGGTCTTGTGGACCTCAAACGAGACTATGGTCAATTAAGGTAAATGGACGGGAGAGGGGAACGTGTGGAGCCAAAAGGCGGAGGAGAGAGGACAGGGGAGGGGGGCTGGTGGTATTCCTAAAAGCTTACTTTCATCTTTCTCTGTGGGTTCTTTCTAAAAGGGAGGGCAGTGAGTAACAAAGGCTGTAGACCTGTGGGCTATCGTTCAGGCAAACATCAAAAAGAGAGTGATTTTATACTTCTGTGTGTTGTTATGGACTTGCTCATGCGAAAAGAGAGTGAAACACTGCATATCTGCATCATTTCATTGCCTTCCATCCCTTATATCCCTACAATATAAGTCATACAAGTCAGTTAGTATACCCTGTGGCCATGAGCTCACCTGATTTCCCCAGTCAACGTGAATGGCTAGTCTTGTACCTGAGCAGACAGTCTTGAATAGTCATAAACATTAATCATTATAATAACCAAGTTGCAACACTCACAATCTTGCCATAC
Source organism: Coregonus lavaretus (assembly GCF_964263955.1). NCBI lineage: Eukaryota > Metazoa > Chordata > Actinopteri > Salmoniformes > Salmonidae > Coregonus > Coregonus lavaretus. Next base: position 34,381,078 of record NC_140006.1, read on the forward strand.
AATGACAGTTACCACCAATGAACAAATGTTGCACCATTGACTTGAAGGCACAAGTTAGCCCTGACGTTAACTTCGACAGAGTTTAAGTACCCTGGCTTGATCAAAGCTAAACTAGCCCTCCCCAGCCAACACGTTATCACACCAAGGCTCCTTTGAAAGACAATTAATCTGGGAAATTAAAAAGTATTTATGAATGAATTCAAGGCTGACATTAAGAACGGCCACTCACTCTCGTTGGAGGATATCTGTTTGGGTTCTGGACAGACTGCTAGGTAGTTAGGTAGCTAATCAGTTTCCAAAACTGTCAGGCCGGTTGGCAACAGTAGGGCAGACCCCTTACCAGTCCATAAACTCTAGTGGTTAACTTGAATTGATGTCTTTTAATGAGACAGCCTCACCAGGTGTAAGAGCCTTGATAAGGATTGGAGTCACTGTCTTAAAGTCTCTTAGCAGTGGAAAGAAAGGTCCTCTGCTATATCTCTTCATCTCAATCTGTTACTCCTCTTCCTGTTTGCCATAAAATGGCTGCTGTCTAAGGACGCAGTGTTTACTTTTTCGCTCTTTACTTTAATTGCTGTCTGATCTGGCTTTGGAATGTAACGTCTTTACCGGCGTCTTGGTTTTGTCTTTTCCCAACGTTTTTCGTTCAGCTTTTCGCTACAGATTTTTTATCTGCTCCACCACGCACCTGTCTGGAAGGTTGAACGCCTCCTCTCCTACTCAGCTTCCAGACAAAAGTTTCTCCCAAGCAGGGAATTCTTATGTAGGCTAATTAACTTGTGAACCTTTTTATGTGAGCTTTACTCAGAAACACTTTAATTAACTAGCATAGGCCTACTATTTCTTTCGTAGCCTACTGGATTCATAGAGAGCTACTCTCTCTCTTTTTGGGGGCGAGTGACTCTTTGAACTTACAATGGCTAGCCCCAAGCCGTTTTACTTTTTTCTTGTGCTTTGTGCTATTTGCTCCATGACTCCTGCACGCTTTGTTGACTATGAACTTGCTCGTTTACCCGACCGTGGGACAGAAAATGTTTGTTCTCACACTCGCGACTCTGACTCTGTATTGGTTACACAGACTCTTGGCCTCCCATCCTATTCTGACCACCTCTCACAAACTTTGTATTCATTTTACCTGATGAAATTGTTGTACAATATGATCTTGTTGCCATCTGATGCACATTCAAATGTCATAAAAAATCTACACTGCAAAGCTCTCCCTGTCCTCTGCCATGCCCTAAATATATTACTGCTGATGATATCTGGAAATGTGCATGTACACCCTGGCCCGTCTACTGTTGCTAGCCCTAATTCTGACTTGTGCGCTGATGATGTCTGCTTCACTGATTTCTGCTCTCATAAAAGCCTGAGTTTTCTGCACGTTAACACTATAATCTTATTACCTAAAATGTATCAATTGAAAGTGTGGGTTCACAGCTCCAATCCAGATGGGTTGGTCCTTACTGAGACATGGTTCAGAAAGAGTGTTCTGAACACTAATGTTAACCTTTCTGGTTTGAACCTTTTTTGGCAAGACAGATCTTCCAAAGGTGGTAGAGTGGCAATCTTTACCAAGGAACACCTTCAGTGCTCAGTTGTCTCCACCAAGTCTGTCACCAAACAATTTGATTTGCTGGTTTTAAGCATTAAGCTTTCAAACAGCTCTTTGTTGACTGTTGCTGGGTGTTATCATCCACTATCAGCACCGGCCTGTACCCTACCTGTCTTAAGCTCTCTCCTGGCACCTTACACTAAGTCTGAATTTGTCCTGCTAGGTGGCCTAAACTGGGACATGCTTAAACCACCTGACCAAGTCTTAAAACAATGGGACTCCCTAAATCTCTCTCAGATTATTACCAATCCCACAAGGTATGACTTCAAACACCCAGAAAAGGCTACTCTCTTATAGGTATCAGTCTGGTGTTTTCTGTAATGACCATAGTGATCACTGTTTTACGGCCTGTGTTCGTAATGGCTGCTCAGTTAAACGGCCTGCCCTGATTTGTCATAGACGCTTGCTGAAAAACTTTAATGAGCAAGCCTTCCTTCATGTAAATTGTTATAGAATCAGCTTGAACCCCTCTGTCGAAGATGCTTGGACCTTCTTTTTGTATATTTTCAGTGGTATTGTTTACAAGCACGCCCCCATAAACAAAATGAGAATTAAAAACAGGTTCAGCCCATGGTTCGACCGTCATCTGGCAGAGTTACTCCACCTCAAGAACACCATTTGGCGAAAGGCTCAGCACACAAATACTCAGGCTGACTGGCTGTTGTTCAGGCAAATGAGAAATAAGTGCACTCAGGCTAGCCGGAAGGCCAAAGTTAGTTACTTTAAGGAGCAGTTCTCTCTCTGTGGGTCAAACCCCAAGAAGTTCTGGAAAATGCTGAAATACCTGGAGAATAAACCCTCCTCCTCACAGCTGCCCATGTCCCTTAATGTTGATGATGCTGTTGTTACTGACAAGGAGCGTATGGCTAACCTCACCACTTCATTAAGTCAGGATTCCTATTTGACTCAGCCACGCCTCCTTGCCCGTCCAACACTTCCTAATTTCCCAGCCCTTCTAATGCGACTAGCCCTGATGCTCCCCCCTCTTTTCCCCCTGCCACACAGCTTCTCCCTGCAGGCGGTCACTGAGTCTGAGGTGCTAAAGAAGCTCCTTAAACTGGGTCAGATGGTTTAGACCCTTTCTTCTTTAAGGTTGCAGCCCCTATCATCACAGAGCCTATCTCTCACCTTTTTAACCTGTCTCTCCTCTCTAGGGAGGCTCTCAGTGCTTGGAAAGCAGCGACAGTGCATTCTTTATTTAAAAGAGGAGATCAAGCTGATCCTAATTGTTATAGGCCAATTTCTATCTTGCCCTATTTATCAAAAGGGTTGGAAAAACTTGTCAATAATCAACTGACTGGCTTTCTTGATGTCTATAGTGTTCTCTCTGGTATGCAATCTGGTTTCTACTCAGGTTATGGATATGTCACTGCAACCTTAAAGGTCCTAAATGATGTCACCACTGCCCATGACTCTAAGCAATGTTGTGCTGCTATTTTCATTGACTTGGCCAAAGCTTTTGATTCGGTAGACCATTCCATTCTTGTGGGTCGGCTAAGGAGTATTGGTGTCTCTGAGGGGTCTTTGGCCTGGTTTGCTAACTACCTCTCTCAAAGAGTACAATGTGTAAAGTCAGAACATCTGCTGTCTCAGCCACTGCCTGTCACCAAGAGAGTACCCCAAGCCTCGATCCTAAGCCCCACGCCCTTCTAAATTTACATCAACAACATAGCACAGGCAGTAGGAAGCTCTCTCATCCATTTATATGCAGATGATACAGTCTTATACTCAGCTGGCCCCTCTACGGATTTTGTGTTAAACGCTCTACAACAAAGCTTTCTTAGTGTCCAACAAGCTTTCTCTGCCCTTAACCTTGTCCTGAACACCAACAATACAACGTTCATGTGGTTCGGTAAGAAGAATTCCCCCCACCCTGGTGTGATTACTACCTCTGAGGGTTTAGAGCTTGAGGTAGTCACCTCATACAAGTACATGGGAGTGTGGCTAGACGGTACACTGTCCTTCTCTCAGCACATATCCAAGCTGCAGGCTAAGGTTAAATCTAGACTTGGTTTCCTCTATCGTAATCACTCCTCTTTCACCCCAGCTGCCAAACTAACCCTGATTCAGATGACCATCCTACCCATGCTAGATTACGGAGACGTAATTTATAGATCGGCAGGTAAAGGTGCTCTCGAGCAGCTAGATGTTCTTTACCATTCCGCCATCAGATTTGCCACCAATGCTCCTTATAGGACACATCACCACTCCTCTATAAACTGTCCATCTCTGTATACCCGGAGCAAGAGCGACTGGTTGATGCTTATTTATAAAAAACCCTATCTGAGATACGTACTGCAACCCTCATCCTCCGCATACAACCCCGTTCTGCCAGTCACATTCTGTTAAAGGTCCCCAAAGCACACACATCCCTGGGTCGCTCCTCTTTTCAGTTCGCTGCAGCTAGCGACTGGAACGAGCTGCAAAAAACACTCAAACTGAACAGTTTTATCTCCATCTCTTCATTCAAAGACTCAATCATGGACGCTCTTACTAACACTTGTGGCTGCTTCGCGTGATGTATTGTTGTCTCTACCTTTTTGCCCTTTGTGTGGTTGTCTGTGCCTAACAATGTTTGTAGCATGTTTGTGCTGCTACCATGTTGTGTTGCTACCATGTTGTTGTCATGTTGTGTTACTATCATGTTGTGTTGTCATGTTGTGATGCTGCCATGTTGTGTTGTTGTCTTAGGTCTCTCTTTATGTAGTGTTGTGTTGTCTCTCTTGTCGTGATGTGTGTTTTGTCCTACTTTTTCTTTTTTTTATCCCAGCCCACATCCCGCAGGCCTTTTGCCTCTTGGTAGGCCATCATTGAAAATAAGAATTAGTTCTTAATTGACTTGCCTAGTTAAATAAAGGTCAAATAAAACAAATTAAAATGCCTAAACTGTCCTTCAAAATCCTCCTTCTCTGTAGGATGTCAAGTGCTTTACAGCTAGCTACCAGTCACATGTTGGAGGGATTCTATCAGTTAAATACCATCTCCTAGCAATAATTTATGCTATTTAGCAGGTGTTTTTATCCAAAGCAACTTACAGTCATATACATACACACACACATACATTTTACATACAGGTGTAACTGAGCTACAGAGGACCACAATTAAATACTATACTACTACTACTACTACATCAATCAACACAGTGGTTTTAGCATGCCTGATGCACACACAACAGTGTTGGTTTCACCAGTGTTGGTTTCACATCAATAACCATGAGTTCAACAGGGCAATGTGAAGTGACAGAGCGAAGCTGAGAAGGAATGATAGAAGGAACGATAGATTTCAGAGACAAATGTCCACATCTGAGGAGAAAAATACTAACAAAAAACATTTTATGATTTCTTCCACAGTTTGTGAGCACAGTGGGTTTCTGGTGCCTCAGACGAAATCCGATGTTTTCTAATGCAAATTTAATGTAAGAAACTGCTTTTTCGCAAAGAAACCAATGAGGCTTTAAGCCATGAATATGGATGCTGGTCTATTTTGGAGTGATACTGTTTGAGGTATCTGTTGTGAAAACTTATTTTGAACATATTGACACACAAAAAACGAAATCTCTCTGTTTATGTCTGTTAGAGAAGAGAAAGGAACTCATGTAAATCCATTTGTTCGGTACAAAACGGGAGTCACTTTCTAGACTCCTTCTTTATGCCCAGCATTGTAGAGCCAGGTTATACTCTTGTCTAAACCAACAGACAAGAGAAAACGGACTCACCTCTGCCATTTTAGCAAGCTCAACCCAGTCAGCTTTATTGTAACTATACATGATGCTAGAGATGACATTCTGAAAAAGATAGAAATAGAGAGAGAGAGAGAAAGAAAGAAAGAAAGAAAGAAAGAAAGAAAGAAAGAAAGAAAGAAAGAAAGAAAGAAAGAAAGAAAGAAAGAAAGAAAGAAAGAAAGAAAGAAAGAAAGAAAGAAAGAAAGAAAGAAAGAAAGAAAGAAAGAAAGAAAGAAAGAAAGAAAGAAAGAGAGGGAAAGATCGGGGGAGAGGGTTAACAACAACGAAGAACTGTGATTTCACCTTATGTGCCTTAACATTGTATGCTGGAAAACACTTGGTTTGTTATTTTTGATAAAAACAAAAACGACGCGGTTAGATTTTAACACCTATGACCACTATTTCTTGTCCCGGAATCCCGCTTAAGAGACAGGTTGAAGCCTGCTTGACAGAGACGCTAAGCTGCTAGCCACCAAGCTAACGAAGTTGGTACCAGATGAGTTTTGCAATGGAGCCCCCTTTGTCTGGAGAACTAAATGAACGGTTCCAGCGCTGTAGGAGCTGTATCTATTACGCTTTGTTTTCGGGACAAACCGGATCACTCGGAGTTCCAATGCAGCAATTGTTTACTTTCCGAGGATTATAGGCTTGAGGTGGCTTCCTTAGTCACGCAGGTCGCCAGCCTATGTAAGAAACTGGGGGGAAAGCAAAGTGGAATGTTTACATTTTCTACACCGGTGGCTGGACGGCGTTTGCGCTTGTTGGATGCATCTCTGCCTTGTCGTTTGTCATTATCCGACTGGCCGGTGTTGCCCGGAGCTCCCCCATCTGATAGTGCCGTCGAAGGAGCACAGCATGAGGAGAAAGGCAATCAACGATGGTCGCATGTCACGAGCCGTGGAAGCCGAAGACAGCGGCCTCCCGTAAAGCAGTCTACAATCCCAACGAGAGGCCCGGAGCGGATACGAACAACGAATAGATTTGCCGTCCTGGAGCCTAATCTTCCTGCACCTTCGTTGCTGGGGGTGCCTGTGTCTGTGGCCGCAGTGACTAGTACTACGATTTCGAAGTCGACGTCGGCAACCTTCCGTCCCTGCTCTGGATCGAGCGGGGCTTCTCCATCTGTCGGAGGCCTGCATCCTGTGAAGCGTGGGAGTGGCGGATTTCCTCGTCCTTCTCGGCAGCCGTGATTTTGGGCAGCTCCATGGTAAGAAATGTGACCGTTCCTGGTGCAAAAACAATGTCCTATCCCGGAGCTCGAGTAAATGACATTACTAAGCTGCTCCCGAATGTACTAAGTCAGGACATTGAAATAGATTATATCGTAGTCCATGTGGGTTTTAATGACATTATGAAGGGGAGCTCTGAACATTTGAAACTGGATTTTAAAGAACTGATTGACTCTCTGCTAGACACTAACAAAAAATCCATCATATCTGGCCCTGTGCCCTCTCTGAATCGTGGCATTGACCGCTTTAGCAGGATTATTGCTCTTCACAACTGGCTACGTGATTATTGCAGCTCAATGGGTGTCACTTTTGTTGACAATTTCGATACCTTTTGGAAACAAAACACGTTTTATAAGGAGGATATGATCCACCCAAATCATTTGGGTTCCTGGATCCTTTCACAGCATTATAAGGCTGCGTTGAGACAATGACTTAGCAATGACCCAAGCCCAGCTCAGCTAATCCCTACCATGATGACGCAGAGTTGTCCAAATGCTTCAGAAAATGTACATAACACCAGGGGCGTCGGTAGACACAATATAAGTGTCACGCCCTGGCTCTGGGGACTCTTAAATGTTGAGCCAGGGTGTGGATTTTTCTATGTTTAGTTTTCTATGTTTTTTGTTCTAGATCGTTTAGATCTATGTTGGCCAGGGTGGTTCCCAATCAGAGGCAGCTGTAGCTCGTTGTCTCTGATTGGGGACCATACTTAGGCAGCCTATTGGCACCAGTTAGTTTGTGGGATCTTGATCCGTAAAGGTTTGGTGTGTGTAACCTCAGGACTTCACGTATCGTTTTGTTGTTTTGTTCGTGTGTTGTGTACGAAATAAAATGTACGCTTATCACGCTGCGCCTTGGTTCCACGAGTCATCAGTCAACGTTCGTGACAGAAGATCCCACCAAAAAAAGGACCAAGCAGCGTGTCCAGGAACAGACAGCCTGGACTTGGGAGGAGATCCTGGACGGGAAGGGATCCTGGACTTGGGAAGGGATTCAGGCCGGAATGGATCGCCGTCCTTGGGAGGAGACTGTGGAGGCGCGCTACAGAGAGGAGCAGCGGCATCGCAGAGGGTACCGGCCGAGGAGGAAGCCAGAGAGACAGCCCCAATACATTTTTTTTGGGGGGGGGGCTAAAAGGGTGGTTGGCGGAGCCTAGAGTTAGAGCAGAGCCAACTCCCCGTACTCAGGCTAGGAAGCGTGAGACTGGGCAGGCTCCGTGTTATGCGGAGCCACGTACTGTGCCGCGAGTGTTCCGGCACAGTCCTGTATGTCCGGTGCTAGCACCACGCACGTGTCGTGCTAAGATGGGCATGCAGCCAGGACGGGGTGTGCCGGCTCAACGCTCGTGGCCTCCAGTACGCCTCCTCGGTCCCGTATATCCTGCGCCAGTGCCACGTGCTGTAGCGCCAGTACGAGTGCACAGCCCTGTACGTCCTGTGCTGATGCCTCACACATATTGTGTGGAAATAGGCATTCAGCCAGGACGGGTTGTGTCAGCTCTCCGCTCCAGACCTCCAGTCCGCCTCCACAGTCCGGCCCGGCCCGTTCCGGCTCCCCGCACCAAGCCGGTGGTGCGTGTTCCCAGTCCAGCCCGGCCTGTTCCTTCTCCCCACACCAAGCCAGTGGTGCGTGTTCCCAGTCCAGCCCGGCCTGTTCCTGCTCCCCGCACCAAGCCAGTGATGCGTGTTCCCAGTCCAGCCCGGCCTGTTCCTGCTCCCCGCACCAAGACAGTGGTGCGCGTCGCCAGCCCGGTCCGGCCTGTTCCTGCTCCCCGCACCAAGCCTGTGGTGCGCGTCGTCAGCCCGGTCCGGCCAGTTCCTGCTCCCCGCACCAAGCCAGTGGTGCGCGTCGTCAGCCCGGTCCGGCCAGTTCCTGCTCCCCGCGCCAAGCCAGTGGTGCGTGTGTCCAGTCCGGCACGGCCCGTGCCTGTTCCACCGGTGCCTGGTCCGGCACCGGTCAGCTGCTCCACTCCGGAGTCAGAGCAATCCGCTCCACCGGGGTCCGGTCCAACTCCAGTCAGCGGATCCACTCTGCAGCCAGAGTAATCCGCTCCACCGGTGTCCAGTCCAGCTCCGGCCAGCGGCTCCAGTCCGGAGCCGGTAAGGTTTGGTCCACCGTCGTCGGGTCCAGCTCCAGTCAGCGGGGCCAGACCAGACCAGGGGCGCAACGGGGAGGTGGAGAAAAGGTGGTGGTCACGCCCGGAGCCAGATCCGCCTCCAAGGCGGAATGCCCACCCGGCCCCTACCCTCTTGTGTTTGTGTGGCGCGGTCGCAGTCCACGCTTTTGGGGGGGGGTACTGTCACGCCCTGGCTCTGGGGACTCTTAAATGTTGAGCTAGGGTGTGGATTTTTCTATGTTTAGTTTTCTATGTTTTTTGTTCTAGATCGTTTAGATCTATGTTGGCCAGGGTGGTTCCCAATCAGAGGCAGCTGTAGCTCGTTGTCTCTGATTGGGGACTATACTTAGGCAGCCTGTTGGCACCAGTTAGTTTGTGGGATCTTGATCCGTAAAGGTTTGGTGTGTGTAACCTCAGGACTTCACGTATCGTTTTGTTGTTTTGTTTGTGTGTTGTGTACGAAATAAAATGTACGCTTATCACGCTGCGCCTTGGTTCCACGAGTCATCAGTCAACGTTCGTGACAATAAGTAACCTAATTTATGTCCCTCTAATAGCCCTGAATGCCTCCGCTGATCCTACAGCTATTGTATGCAGTAATCATGTGCCTAAGAACCAGATTTATACTGTTAGCACTGAGCCGGTGTGCCCGAGGAGGAAGTCCACTGTGTGCAGCTCACCCTGCACTAACGTAAAGAACATGACCACATCTACTGCTGCTAAGCTTCCCAGTAAAGCAATAAAAAGCATCCCAGAAGAAAAGTGCTCAAAATAGCCCACGTTAACATATGTAGCTAGAGAAACAAGGTTCATGAAGTCAATAATTTGCTAGTAACAGATTACATTCTTATTCTGATTATCTCTGAAACGAATTTAGATAATTTTTATTTTTTTATTTTATTTCACCTTTATTTAACCAGGTAAACCAGTTGAGAACAAGTTCTCATTTACAACTGCGACCTGGCCAAGATAAAGCAAAGCAGTGCGATAAAAACAACAACACAGAGTTACATATGGGGTAAAACAAAACAAAGTCAAAAAAATACAACAGAAATACATATATATACAGTGTGTGCAAATTTAGCAAGTTATGGAGGTAAGGCAATAAAATAGGCTATAGTGCAAAATAATTACAATTAGTATTAACACTGGAATGATAGATGTGCAAGAGATGATGTGCAAATAGAGATACTGGGGTACAAATGAGCAAAATAAATAACAATATAGGGATGAGGTAGTTGGGCGGGCTAATTTCAGATGGGCTGTGTACAGGTGCAGTGATCGGTAAGGTGCTCTGACAACTGATGCTTAAAGTTAGTGAGGGAGATAAGTGTCTCCAGCTTCAGAGATTTTTGCAATTTGTTCCAGTCATTGGCAGCAGAGAACTGGAAGGAATTGCGACCAAAGGAGGTGTTGGCTTTGGGGATGACCAGTGAGATATACCCGCTGGAGCGCAGACTACGGGTGGGTGTTGCTATGGTGACCAATGAGCTAAGATAAGGCGGGGATTTGCCTAGCAGTGATTTATAGATGGCCTGGAGCCAGTGGGTTTGGCGACGAATATGTAGTGAGGACCAGCCAACAAGAGCGTACAGGTCACAGTGGTGGGTATTATATGGGGCTTTGGAGACAAAACGGATGGCACTGTGATAGACTACATCCAATTTGCTGAGTAGAGTGTTGGAGGCTATTTTGTAAATGACATCGCCGAAGTCAAGGATCGGTAGGATAGTCAGTTTTACGAGGGCATGTTTGGCAGCATGAGTGAAGGAGGCTTTGTTGCGAAATAGGAAACCGATTCTAGATTTAACTTTGGATTGGAGATTCTTAATGTGAGTCTGGAAGGAGAGTTTACAGTCTAACCAGACACCTAGATATTTGTAGTTGTCCACATACTCTAGGTCAGACCCGTCGAGAGTAGTGATTCTAGTCGGGTGGGCGGGTGCAAGCAGCGTTCGGTTGAAGAGCATGCATTTAGTTTTACTAGTGTTTAAGAGCAGTTGGAGGCTACTGAAGGAGTGTTGTATGGAATTGAAGCTCGTTTGGAGGTTTGTTAACACAGCGTCCAATGAAGGGCCAGATGTATACAAAATGGTGTCGTCTGCGTAGAGGTGGATCTGAGAGTCACCAGCAGCAAGAGCGACGTCATTGATATACACAGAGAAAAGAGTCGGCCCAAGAATTGAACCCTGTGGCACCCCCATATAGACTGCCATAGGTCCAGACAACAGGCCCTCCGATTTGACACATTGAACTCTATCTGAGAAGTAGTTGGTGAACCAGGCGAGGCAGTCATTTGAGAAACCAAGGCTATTTAGTCTGCCAATAAGAATGCGGTGGTTGACAGAGTCGAAAGCCTTGGCCAGGTCAATGAAAACGGCTGCACAGTACTGTCTATTATCGATCACGGTTATAATATCGTTTAGGACCTTGAGCGTGGCTGAAGTGCACCCATGACCAGCTCGGAAACCGGATTGCATAGCGGAGAAGGTACGGTGGGATTCGAAATGGGGAGTAGGAGTGATACTGGGGGCTGCAGGGCCTGGGTTAGCCTCTACATCACCAGAGGAACAGAGGAGGACTAGAATAAGGATACGACTAAAGGCTTTAAGAACTGGTCTTCTAGTGTGTTGGGTACATAGAATAAAGGGGGCAGTTCTCCGGGCGTTGTAGAAAAGATTCAGGGCATTATGTACAGAAAAGGATATGGAAGGATATGAGTACAGTTCAGGTAACCCTAAGCGTTGGGTAACAATGAAAGAGATAGCGTCATTGGAGGCATCGATTGAGCCGGTCTCGGCGTGTATGGGGGGTGGAACAAAGGAACTATATGAGGCAGTTTGAGAGGGACTAGGGGTTCTACAGTGAAATTGTATAATAAGAACTAACCCAAACAGCAATAGGCAAGGCATAATTGACATGGGAGAGAGGCATAAAGCAGTCACAGGTGTTATTAGAGAGAGCTAAGACAACAACTGGAAATAGCGATAACGTTTGGGCTAAGACTAAACAGAATAAACAGGACAGGGTACCGTGTAAAGGAACAGTCCAGCAGGCATCAGCTGTGCAGCTGAGTGATCATAAGGTCCAGTGAACAGCAATATGTGAGTCCGAGAGCAGTTCAAATTGGTGCTTCAGCACAGCTAGCAGGGAGCACAGTTGTAGTTTGCGTGTGCTAGCGGGCCGGGGCTGGCAGATGGATATTCGTGGTCGTCGCAACTGGACGCCTGATGAAACCACATCAGACTATTTCGTCGGCAAACCAGTCGTGTTGGATCGGCTGGGCTCAGTGTCAACACTAGGAGGTCCCGTCCGGTTGACAGAGAGGTAGATAGCCGGGAGATGGGCCTGAGGCTAACTCAAGGCTAACTGGTGCTTGCTATAGGGCAATGGTAATCAGCCAACAACAGGTTGCAGCTAGCTAGCTGGTTGTGATGATCCGGCGCTAGGGTCCAGTGATTCCGGCAGAAAGTCCAATAAGCTCTGGGTCGATAGCACGCTGGGTCGATAGCACGCTGTGCAGACTGGCCGACGAATTGTCCAGGCTAGAGCTAGAGCTGGCTGGTGGATAGTGTAGGCCACGGACAGTGGTGAAGACGCTAACGGTGACTAATAGCAGGTAGCCATTTAGTTGCGGCTACACTAGTATCAGCTTACGGTTCTTGATGAAAGTTATAAAGAAATAATAGAATCCTTTCCACGTTGGGTGAGGCGGGTTGCAGGAAAGTATATTTACAGTGGGGAAAAAAAGTATTTAGTCAGCCACCAATTGTGCAAGTTCTCCCACTTAAAAAGATGAGAGAGGCCTGTAATTTTCATCATAGGTACACGTCAACTATGACAGACAAATTGAGATTTTTTTCCCCAGAAAATCACATTGTAGGATTTTTAATGAATTTATTTGCAAATTATGGTGGAAAATAAGTATTTGGTCACCTACAAATGAGCAAGATTTCTGGCTCTCACAGACCTATAACTTCTTCTTTAAGAGGCTCCTCTGTCCTCCACTCGTTACCTGTATTAATGGCACCTGTTTGAACTTGTTATCAGTATGAAAGACACCTGTCCACAACCTCAAACAGTCACACTCCAAACTGCACTATGGCCAAGACCAAAGAGCTGTCAAAGGACACCAGAAACAAAATTGTAGACCTGCACCAGGCTGGGAAGACTGAATCTGCAATAGGTAAGCAGCTTGGTTTGAAGAAATCAACTGTGGGAGCAATTATTAGGAAATGGAAGACATACAAGACCACTGATAATCTCCCTCAATCTGGGGCTCCACGCAAGATCTCACCCTGTGGGGTCAAAATGATCACAAGAACGGTGAGCAAAAATCCCAGAACCACACGGGGGGACCTAGTGAATGACCTGCAGAGAGCTGGGACCAAAGTAACAAAGCCTACCATCAGTAACACACTACGCCGCCAGGGACTCAAATCCTGCAGTGCCAGACGTGTCCCCCTGCTTAAGCCAGTACATGTCCAGGCCCGTCTGAAGTTTGCTAGAGTGCATTTGGATGATCCAGAAGAGGATTGGGAGAATGTCATATGGTCAGATGAAACCAAAATTGAACTTTTTGGTAAAAACTCAACTCGTTGTGTTTGGAGGACAAAGAATGCTGAGTTGCATCCAAAGAACACCATACCTACTGTGAAGCATGGGGGTGGAAACATCATGCTTTGGGGCTGTTTTTCTGCAAAGGGACCAGGACGACTGATCCGTGTAAAGGAAAGAATGAATGGGGCCATGTATCGTGAGATTTTGAGTGAAAACCTCCTTCCATCAGCAAGGGCATTGAAGATGAAATGTGGCTGGGTCTTTCTGCATGACAATGATCCCAAACACACCGCCCGGGCAACGAAGGAGTGGCTTCGTAAGAAGCATTTCAAGGTCCTGGAGTGGCCTAGCCAGTCTCCAGATCTCAACCCCATAGAAAATCATTGGAGGGAGTTGAAAGTCTGTGTTGCCCAGCGACAGCCCCAAAACATCACTGCTCTAGAGGAGATCTGCATGGAGGAATGGGCCAAAATACCAGCAACAGTGTGTGAAAACCTTGTGAAGACTTACAGAAAACGTTTGACCTGTGTCATTGCCAACAAAGGGTATATAACAAAGTATTGAGAAACTTTTGTTATTGACCAAATACTTATTTTCCACCATAATTTGCAAATAAATTCATAAAAAATCCTACAATGTGATTTTCTGGATTTTTTTCCCTCATTTTGTCTGTCATAGTTGACGTGTACCTATGATGAAAATTACAGGCCTCTCTCATCTTTTTAAGTGGGAGAACTTGCACAATTGGTGGCTGACTAAATACTTTTTTTCCCCACTGTAGTTAAAGAATGAAAAGTAACAATTGAGAGAAATATACAAAATAGACAAAAAAAAACAAGAAACGGGATATTTACACAAGGACGATGAAATAAAAGCGACCGCACTGCTACGCCATCTTGGATAATACCTTTGATGATACTGTGGTAGCAATACAAGGTTATAACATTTATAGAAAATATAGAAATGCCAATGGTGGAGGTGTTGCTGTTTATATTCAGAACCACATTCCTGTGAAGATTAGAGAGGATCTCATGTTTAATACTGTTGAAGTAATATGGCTACAGGTTCATCTGCCTCACCTAAAGCCCATTCTGGTGGGAAGCTGCTATAGACCACCAAGTGCTAACAGTCAGTATCTGGATAACGTGTGAAATGTTTGATAATGTCTGTGATAACAATAGAGAGGTATACTTTCTGGGTGATTTAAATATTGACTGGCTTTCATCAGGCTGCCCACTCAAGAGAAAGCTTCTGTAACCAGTGCCTGCAACCTGGTTCAGGTTATCAGTCAACCTACCAGGGTAGTTACAAACAGTACAGGAATTAAATCATCAACATGTATTGATCATATCTTTACTAATGCTGCAGAGATTTGTTTGAAAGCAGTATCCAAATCCATTGGATATAGTGATCACAATATAGTAGCCATATCTAGGAAAACCAAAGTTACAAAGGCTGGGCCTAATATTGTGTATAAGAGGTCATACAATAAGTTTTGTAGTGATTCCTATGTCGTTGATGTAAAGAATATATGTTGGTCCGTGGTGTGTAATGAGGAGCAAACAGACACTGCACTTGACACATTTATGAAATTGCTTATTCCAGTTACTAATAAGCATGCACACATTAAGAAAATGACTATAAAAACTGTTAAATCCCCGTGGATTGATGAAGAATTGAAAAATTGTATGGTTGAGAGGGATGAGGCAAAAGGAATGGCAAATAAGTCTGGCTGCACAACCGATTGGCAAACGTATTGCAAATTGAGAAATCATGTGACTAAACTGAATAAAAAGAACAAGAAACTAAACTATGAAACAAAGATAAATGACATAAAGAAATATAGTAAAAAGCTTTGGAGCACCTTAAATGAAATATTGGGAAAAAAGGCAAACTCAGCTCCATCATTCATTGAATCAGATGGCTCATTCATCACAAAATCAACTGATATTGCAACTACTTTAATGATTTTTTCATTGGCAAGATTAGCAAATTTAGGCATGACATGCCAGCAACAATTGCTGACACTACACATCCAAGTATATCTGACCAAATTATGAAAGACAAGCACTGTAATTTTGAATTCCGTAAAGTGAGTGTGGAAGAGGTGAAAAAGTTATTGTTGTCTATGAAAAATTGCAATTGGCTCAGAACAAGGCAGCACGCTGGCCCTTGGATGTACACAGAGAGCTAATATTAATAATATGCATGTCGATCTCTCCTGGATCCAAGAGGAGGAGAGATTGACTTCATCACTACTTGTTTTTATGAGAGGTGTTGACATGTTGGGTGCACCGAGCTGTCTGTTTGAGCTACTGGCGCACAGCTCGTCACCCATGCACACCCCACAAGACAAGCCACCAGAGGTCTCTTCACAGTCCCCAAGTCCAAAACAGACTATGGGAGGTGCACAGTACTACATAGAACCATGACTACATGCAACTCTATTCCACATCAAGTAACTGATGCAAGTAGTAAAATTAGATTTAAAAAACAGATACACCTTATGGAACAGCAGGGACTGTGAAGCAACACAAACATAGGTGCAGACACATGCATACACGCACACGATAACATACGCACTATACACACACGTACACATGGATTTTTGTACTGTAGATATGTGGTAGTGGTGCAGTAGGGGCCTGAGGGCACACAGTGTGTTGTGAAATCTGTGAATGTATTGCAATGTTTAAAATTTTTTATAAACTGCCTTCATTTTGCTGGACCCCAGGAAGAGTAGCGGTTGCCTTGGCAGCAGCTAATGGGGATCCATAATAAATACAAATACAAATATAATGTGTCTTTTGAAAACTTCATCGCCCATCAGTCCTCCGCAAAACCATTTTCCACTGTTGTAGAAACTATAATCTACCTATAAACTAGGGTAGATATAACACTCTTCCTCTCACTCCTTTGGGTTTTAAAGGAAACAATTAGGTGGATGTGTCAATAATGCACAGTGGCACATGCCTGCCTGTGATATACTGTAACCAAGTGTATTTGATTTTATAGATCCTGTATAGAGACTTGTGATAACCCTTCATCCTTTCTACCTTGGGACTTGGCTATTCAACTGCAAATATTGATTCCGGGCCAGTTGAAGAGGAAATTAATGCAAAGTTTAATGCAAAGTTTCCCCCTACTGAACCCCTCTCATGTGGCACATGCTACGTACAGTACAGTGTCCAGACTGTTGTTGGGAAAACGTCTTTAGTATCTACACACATTGATGTAGAGAGGGAAAACATATTTAGTATCTACACACATTGATGTAGAGAGGGAAAACGTATTTAGTATCTACACACATTGATGTAGAGAGGGAAAACGTATTTAGTATCTAGTGTCTACACATTGATATAGAGAGGGAAAACATCTTTAGTATCTAGTATATACACAGATTGATATAGAGAGGGAAACATCTTTAGTATCTACACACATTGATGTAGAGAGGGAAAACATCTTTAGTATCTAGTATCTACACACATTGATGTAGAGAGGGAAAACATCTTTAGTATCTAGTATCTACACACATTGATGTAGAGAGGGAAAACATCTTTAGTATCTAGTATCTACACACATTGATATAGAGAGGGAAAACATCTTTAGTATCTAGTATCTACACACATTGATATAGAGAGGGAAAACATCTTAGTATCTACACACATTGATATAGAGAGGGAAAACGTCTTTAATATCTACACACATTGATATAGAGAGGGAAAACATCTTAGTATCTACACACATTGATATAGAGAGGGAAAACGTCTTTAATATCTACACACATTGATGTAGAGAGGGAAAACGTATTTAGTATCTACACACATTGATATAGAGAGGGAGAGGGAAAAAGGGGATGTTGAGTTGTGTGAGGTTACTTATGAGAATGAGTCTCTGGATCACTGGGGATTACTACTGGAGGTTTGAAGCTACAGAGACAGGACAGACAGACGTACAGCCAGACAGACGTACAGCCAGACGTACAGCCAGACCTACAGCCAGACAGCCAGATGTAGAGATAGACGTACAGCCAGATGTAGAGATAGACGTAGAGACAGACGTAGAGATAGACGTACAGCCAGACGTACAGCCAGACATTTACATTTACATTATTTAGCAGACGCTCTTATCCAGAGCGACTTACAGGAGCAATTAGGGTTAAGTGCCTTGCTCAATGGCACATCGACAGATTTTTCACCTAGTTGGCTCGGGGATTAGAACCAGCGACCTTTCGGTTACTGGCACAACGCTCTTAACCACTAAGCTACCTGCCGCCAACTACATAGAGATAGACGTACAGCCAGATGTAGAGGTAGACGTACAGCCAGACGTAGAGGTAGATGTACAGCCAGACGTACAGCCAGACATAGAGACAGATGTACAGCCAGACATAGAGATAGACGTACAGCCAGACATAGAGACAGACGTACAGCCAGACGTAGAGGTAGATGTACAGCCAGACGTACAGCCAGACATAGAGACAGATGTACAGCCAGACGTAGAGATAGACGTACAGCCAGACATAGAGACAGACGTACAGCCAGATGTAGAGATAGACATACAGCCAGACGTACAGCCAGACATAGAGACAGACGTACAGCCAGACGTAGAGATAGACATACAGCCAGACATAGAGACAGACGTACAGCCAGACGTAGAGGTAGACGTACAGCCAGACGTACAGCCAGACATAGAGACAGACGTACAGCCAGACGTAGAGATAGACGTACAGCCAGACGAACAGCCAGACATAGAGACAGACGTACAGCCAGACGTAGAGACTGACGTACAGCCAGACATAGAGACAGACGTACAGCCAGACATTGAGACAGACGTACAGCCAGATGTAGAGATAGACATACAGCCAGACGTACAGCCAGACATAGAGACAGACGTACAGCCAGACGTAGAGACTGACGTACAGCCAGACATAGAGACAGACGTACAGCCAGTCATAGAGACAGACTTATAGCCAGATGTAGAGATAGACATACAGCCAGACGTACAGCCAGACATAGAGACAGACGTACAGCCAGACATAGAGACAGATGTACAGCCAGACGTAGAGGTAGACGTACAGCCAGACGTACAGCCAGACATAGAGACAGACGTACAGCCAGACATAGAGACAGATGTACAGCCAGACGTAGAGGTAGACGTACAGCCAGATGTAGAGATAGACGTACAGCCAGATGTAGAGATAGACATACAGCCAGACGTACAGCCAGACATAGAGACAGACGTACAGCCAGATGTAGAGATAGACGTACAGCCAGATGTAGAGATAGACATACAGCCAGACGTACAGCCAGACATAGAGACAGACGTACAGCCAGACGTAGAGATAGACGTACAGCCAGACGTACAGCCAGACATAGAGACAGACGTACAGCCAGACGTAGAGGTAGACGTACAGCCGTACAGTCGTAAAGACAGACAGACAGACAGACAGACGTAGAGACTAGAAAACAGTGTGATACGCATACAGACAGACAGAGACAGACGTACAGACAATGCAGCAGAACAGTCCTGGCTAAACCCTATCCCGTGGAGTGAGCCGTGTGGTTGTCCATCTGCCTGCCTGTCTGTCTGTCTGTCTTCCCGTCCTCCAGCCCGCCCGTCTGTCTGTCTGTCTGTCTGTCTGTCTGTGAGGAGCAGAGCAGAACCTAACAGAGCCGAACAGGGGGATCCTCCTGTTATCTCTTTAATAATGGAGCAGAGTGAGTAAGTGATCCCATCCACCCTCTACACTGCCTCTCCAGGGACCCCCGGCAACTGTCAATCACTGCTGATATGGAGATATTAAAAAAGGGGGATGGGGTAGCACCTTCTCTCTCTGTCTCTCTGTCTCTCTCTCTGTCTCTCTCTCTCTCTCTCTCTTTCTCTCTCTCTCTCTCTCTCTCTCTCTCTCTCTCTCTCTCTCTCTCTCTCTCTCTCTCTCTCTCTCTCTCTCTCTCTCTCTCTCTGTGTAGTACAGGCATGCCCGCTGCC
The DNA here is from genome assembly GCF_964263955.1 of Coregonus lavaretus. Lineage (NCBI taxonomy): Eukaryota > Metazoa > Chordata > Actinopteri > Salmoniformes > Salmonidae > Coregonus > Coregonus lavaretus. Next base: position 34,400,307 of record NC_140006.1, read on the forward strand.
TGTAACACCCGATGCAGACAGACCACTCCACAGTCTTAATCAGTCCCTGTGAGAAAGAGGTGTCTCAATCTCCCCAGTCCCAACAATTTCACATTATTTGTAGAGGGCTTTGTTATTATTCATTCCCCTTCTCTGAGTATTCATTTTGCAGAGCGGCGTACGCCAGTGACCTTTAACCTCGGGGAGGCATGCGCTGTGATGAGTTTGCTTCTGCCTCTGCCGAAGACGCATTTCAAAGCAACCCAGAGTGCGCTTGGCGGACCGAGGACGGTGACCTACAAGGTCACGTCATGTTGACGACGAGTGTAGAGGAACGTTGTGGAGCATTTTGGAGAGTTGGGGAGGAAAACAGAAATAATTAATGGGAATAATGGAGGATGGAGAATAGACTTGACCTCCCCGAAAATCTATGAAAAATTATTAATGGCTGCCTCTCAGTGGGATATACATATTTATGTTTTGCTGCAATGGTAACTAGTTTGGGGAGGATGGGACAAGGGGATGGGCTGGTAGGGAGCTCAGGCATCCAGTTAAGGAAATAACAGGAGGATGAAGGTTGGAAGAGGTCAGTTGTGAAGAGGATTCCTGAACCTGAGCTTGGTGTGGAAGCGTAGCAGTGTAATACAGTGTAAACACTGTAGTCCAAATTGGATAGACTGACACGGATATACAGTAACGCTCCATACAGGAAAGCTGGGTATTATGTTCACTGGGACAGACTCACTTTTTTTTGCTGTAGTTCATTCTGGACTAAATATCCTCAAAACTGATGGAACTGCAGTTGGATGCAAAACTAGTTTGAGGGACATTGGCTAATTCCTCTATGCTGAGAAAGAAAGTTAGAGTCTTCAAATGGTAAATAAGATATCAAATCGACACCACACTACTACCCTTTTTACATTACTGAACTGAACCAAGCCAGGCCAAACTGAGCTGTACTGTGCTGGCCTGGTTACACATCCACTACAGTTGTTACTGGAAGTGCGCTGGAAAGGACTATGTGAAAAGAGAGTTTCTAAGTCAGCACAGTATGGTTCAGCACGATAGCATGAAATGGTATCTATGGAAAAGAGTAAACTCACGTTCTTGGGGAAGTCTGCCTTCAGCTCTTTGACACCCTGGCACCAGTAGGCAGCAGTCTTCTCACTGATCAGCTCGATGTTGAGGAAGGAGCCCTGTCCGGGGCCGAACACATGACCTGACGTGGTGCCACGCACAATACGGGGAGACACATTAGTCACTAGGGCCTGTGGGACGAAACGTAGGAATGAGATAAATTGATACATTATCATGAAGGCCAGGAGTTTTTCCTGAACATAATTGCAGGTTTTTTTCCGGATAAAAAAAGCGGCTTAGGTGGTGGGGTCATGGCAGGGGGCGTGGCAGGTGGAGCGGCATTGGGCGCGGTCTGCCCATCGGCGCGGCTGAATGTAAAAAAAATTAACATTTTAGAAGCCCCTATCTTGGCGGTGTATCCAATTTCCTGCAATTCTACTAATTTCTTCATGGAGCCGAGATAAATATTTGCAGTTTTAAAGCAACATTTTTTTTTACACTGCCCGCCCAAGTATTTCAATGGCAGAAAAATCCCTGTAACTGTACAGCATAATTAAGGCTCAGTTTTTCATGTTCAGGTCAATTGGTCACAAAAATATCCTGCTAACATGATCATCTGCATCATCTGCATGAACAGCATGAAATGACAATGCAAATAGGAGGCAGATGCATGGTCAGTATAATGTCAGTATAATGTAACTTCAAAGATACTGGCTTCAGTTGTGAATCTGAATATTATATTTGATTCAAAGCCAATGAGGATAACTATTGAACCTACAGGCTATTCAATAATGCAGTACAAGTATGACATACTCCTGCAATTCAATATTTCAATTTAGCCGCTTTTACTTAATGACTGGAGAACCACAATTCATATTCATGATATACAGTTACTTATAGACATTTACTACAGAGACAATGATATTTGAAGACTGACATTTCTTTCTGCTCTGGTTACTATTACCAATTAGTAGCGACCAATTTGCGTAATCTAATTAAAAACAAGTCCATATCAAACAATTACAGTATAACACACTAATAGATGTAATGATATTTGGTTTATGTAGTATCTATAGACTATAGATGGAAAAAAACGACATTAATGATTGTGACGAAGACATAATCTGCAATAGTTTTTTAAATAATCCTAAACACATGCTATAGTGGGAAAATAAAAGACAGCATCACAGCCAACAGTTGTTTCCCCTGTGAGCATGTATTTGTTTCCTGTAACATCTGCTGTGTTCACTGCTAATAGTTGGGATGTATCCACAGGGCAATGTTTCATGGATTTAGCACGGCACTGCACTGTGAGTTCAGTCAACTACATATGAAGGCAGCTCTCTGCTACCTAACCCTGAGTGCAAGACAAGTCCGGACAAATTGTTTGTAGTCGGTGAGTATAAAGGAATAAGAATGAGATTGATGAAGATCTAGACAGACGTGAGAGCCACGTTTCGATGAACAAACAGGATGATGAGTGAATGGTTAATTGCGTGTAGTCCTGTTCTTGAGCTGTTCATATCTATTTTTGTTCGTACACACAAAAACACACAGACAAGAACACACCACACACACACACACACACAACACACACACACACCTCAATGTAATACATGCACCTGTGAAGAAAATGTAGCCAATAACACCGTCCTCTCTGTCCATTACCACAGGCTAACCTCTGTAACAACAACCCATCCAAATGTACTAGGGCCCTCAACAAGTATTCACATACTATAGGTTACCGGGTCCTTGGTGTTTCTGTTAACCATTGGGTTACCACAAGAGCCCAGGCCACTAATCCATCCCCACAACCCTTTATGAAAAGAGAACGAACACGATAAAGAGAGATCAAATATAATTGCCAAGGCTATAGCTCCTCCAACACAGAGACAACCAACGATTGGCCGCCGGCCATGAGGAGGCACATTCGAGGTAATTACCAAACAGCAGTTACTTACACGGTCTCTTCCCTCAACACCCTTTCCTTTCTATCTGCAGGGAGGAGAAACAAGAGAGAGAAATAAAGAGAAAGAAAGAGATAGCGAGAGCGAGAGAGTGAGCGAGAGAGAAGAAAAACATCCTCCCTCAAATATTTGTCTCAGTTTTTCAATTGCACACCACGTGGCACTAGCTGACACAGAAAACCATTCGACCACAATTATCTCTATGACTACAGCCATTATTATCTCAGGAGAAAGGGATGTACGTGACCGGGGGTGGTGGTGGATGCTAGTAAGGGAAAAATGCTTCTTCCTCACTCTCTCTGTCTCCTACTCTTTATGGCGAGTTTAAATCCCTCTCTTTTTGTTTTTAGTGGTCCACTTGTTTTCCTGTCCTGTCCTGTGCTGGTGGCTGACTTGCCAGCCAGGTCGAGAAGAATGAAACATCACATAGTCAAAGAGTGGAGACCACAGTTCAATCACACCTTAACCTATAGCTCTGTTGCCACCATGTTATACCTATAGGTCTCCCGAGTGGCGCAGTGGTCTAAGGCACTGCATCGCAGTGCTAGCTGTGCCACTAGAGATCCTGGTTCGAATCCAGGCTCTCTCGTAGCCGGCCGCGACCGGGAGACCCATGGGGCGGTGCAAAATTGGCCCAGCGTCGTCCAGGGTAGGGGAGGGAATGGCCGGCAGGGATGTAGCTCAGTTGGTAGAGCATGGCATTTGCAATGCCAGGGTTGTGGGTTAGATTCCCACGGGGGGCCAGTATGAAAAAATAAAATAAAAATGTATTCACTAACTGTAAGTCGCTCTGGATAAGAGCGTCTGCTAAATGACTAAAATGTAAAAATTAAATTAGTTGATTGGTCTATCAACTAATTTACCGCCTGGTGATGTCACCAGGTAGGCCAAAACTCCAGCCCACCAAACGAGGCTGAAAATTGAAGTAGTGTTTTAAACAGCCCTTATCATAATTATCACAATTTCACAGTATTATTCCAACCCCATAGTGTGGAAATATATACAAAACACAGGAAAATCACGTTTTGAATGCACTTTAAGAAATGTTTAGTTATCTATAGCGCCTTCAGAAAGTATTCACACTCCTTGACATTTTACACATTCTGTTACAGCATGAATTTAAAATGGACTAAATTCAGATTTCTTTAAATGTCAAAGTGGAATTATGTTTTTTTTAAATAGTTTTTTTATTATTAATAAAAAATGAAAAGCTGAAATGTCTTGAGTCAATAAATATTCAACCCCTTTGTTATGGCAAGTCTAAATATACTACCGGTCAAAGGTTTTAGAACACCTACTCATTCAAGGGTTTTTCTTTATTTTTACTATTTTCTACACTGTAGAATAATAGTGAAGACACCAGAACTATGAAATAACACATATGGAATCATGTAGTAACTAAAAAAGTGTTCAACAAATCAAAATATATTTGAGATTTGAGATTCTTCAAATAGCCACCCTTTACCTTGATGACAGCTTTGCACACTCTTGGCATTCTCTCAAACAGCTTCATGAGGTAGTCACCTGGGCGGCAGGTAGCTTAGTGGTTAAGAGCGTTGTGCCAGTACCCGAAAGGTCGCTGGTTCAAATCCCCGAGCCGACTAGGTGAAAAATCTGTCGATGTGCACTTGAGCAAGGCACTTAACCCTAATTGATCCTGTAAGTCGCTCTGGATAAGAGCGTCTGCTAAAATGTAAATGTGTTCTAAAACTTTTGACCGGTGGTGTAAGTTCAGGAGTAACAATTTCCTGTTTAACATAATTTCTGAATGACTACCTCATCTCTGTACCCTACACATACAATTATCTGTAAGAGGTCCCTCAGTCAAGCAATGAATTTCAAACACAGATTCAACCACAAAGACCGAGTTTTCCAATGCCTAGCAAAGAAGGTTGCCTATCGGTAGATAAAAGCAATTATTTTTAAAAGCAGACAATGAATATCCCTTTGAGCATGGTGAAGCTATTAATTACACTTTGGATGGTGTAAGAATACACCCAGTCACAGCAAAGATACAGGCATCCTTCCTAACTCAGTTGCCGGAGAGGAAGGAAACAGCTCAGGGATTTCACCATGAGGACAATTGTGACTTTAAAACAGTTACAGAGTTTAAAGGAAAATTCCAGCATTTTTCAACATCATATTCATCATCTACAGCACCACCCCAACATCAACATATGTGAAAATTGTGCATTTCTATGTTATGTAGTAAAAAAGATTTGAGGAAAATAAGCATTTCTAATGATATCATTAACCAAATAGTAGGTACTTCGCTCCGCAGGTAATATGACACACATTACATTACAATGGAACGATTTGATTAGTGTAATGTTAGCTAGCTACATAGTTGTCTTTGTATCAAAGATAAAGGTGTAGTATAGAGAAACTATCGAGGTTAGCTAGCCAGCTACATTCGTTCGCAGCGACGCCGTTTTTTCAAACAGTCAACACTGCAGCCATTGCTAGCTAGCCAACACCACCAGCTAGCAGTACTGTTGCAACTAAATACAATATCATTTTAGCCAGCTACATTCGTTCGCAGTGACGCCGTTTTTCAAATAAAGTCAACACCGCAGCCATTGCTAGCTAGCCAACACTACCAGCTAGCAGTACTGTAGCAACTAAATACAATATCATTTTAGTCAATGAGAATTTTGCAACGTAAAGCTTCACTTTCTGAACATTCGAGATGTGTAGTCCACTTGTGTAGCTAGCATGACTGACTGTGCTAGCTAGCCAACGTTTAATTATTTCTGCGTTATGAAAGGAACTAGACACGGACACGAAAGATCTGTTTAGTGTGTTAACACACTATTGGTAGTTTGTTGTAACCAAGTATTGGTGCTAACCGTGTTATTGGATGCTAGCATGCTAGTTAGCCATGGTGTCATAGGATACAGTGCCCTGGGCGGTTTTCACGGAAGAATACTGTACCAAGTAGCTAGCTGAATAAACTAAGTTAGAGTCTATTCCTAGAAAACATTGAACCGCTGTAGTTTACAACAATTATAATTTCTAAAGTGGAAGTTGGGAGAGTTATATTTGAGTGTTTCAGTGAAAAGGTAAGTGAGAGAGGCCCCGCTCTCTCGCTTCCCCAGATGTTTAGTTAATTTTATTCCGATCTCTTTTGCATTATTGTAGCCTTTTCTGTAGCCTGTCAACTATGTGTCTGTCTATCCCTGTTCTCTCCTCTCTGCACAGGCCATACAAACACTTCACACCGCGTGGCTGCTGCCACTCTAATCTGGTGGTCCCTGTGCGCACGACCCACGTGGAGTTCCAGGTCTCTGGCAGCCTCTGGAACTGCCGTTCTGCGGCCAACAAGGCAGAATTCATCCCAGCCTATGCTACCCTCCAGTTCCTCGACTTCTTGGCGCTGACGGAAACATGGATTACCACAGAAAACACTGCTACTCCTACTGCTCTTTCCTCGTCTGATCATGTGTTCTCGCATACCTCGAGAGCATCTGGTCAGCGCGGCGGTGGCACAGGAATCCTCATCTCTCCCAAGTGGACATTCTCTCTTTTCCCCCTGACCCATCTGTCTATCTCCTCATTTGAATTCCATGCTGTCACAGTCACTAACCCATTCAAGCTTAACATCCTTATCAATAATCGCCCTCCAGGTTCCCTTGGAGAGTTCATCAATGAGTTTGACGCCTTGATAAGTTCCTTTCCTGAGGATGGCTCACCCCTCACAGTTCTGGGTGACTTTAACCTCCCTACGCCTGCCTCTTTCTTTCCACTCCTTTCCTCTTTTGACCTCACCCTCTCACCATCCCCCCTACTCACAAGGCAGGCAAAACGCTTGACCTCATCTTTACTAGATGCTGTTCTTCTACTAATCTCACTGCAACTCCCCTCCAAGTCTCCGACCACTACTTTGTATCCTTTTCTTTCTCGCTCTCCTCCAACACTATTCACTCTGCCCCTACTTAGATGGTAATGTGCCGTCGCAACCTTCGCTCTCTCTCTCCCGCTACTCTCTCCTCTTCCATCCTATCATCTCTTCCCTCTGCTAAATCCTTCTCCCTCCGATCTCCTGATTCTGCCTCCTCAACCCTCCTCTCCTCCCTCTCTGAATCTTTTGACTCTCAATGTCCCCTATCCTCCCGGCCAGCTCGGTCCTCCCCTCCTGCTCCGTGGCTTGACGATTCATTGCGAGCTCACAGAACAGGGCTCCGGGCAGCCGAGCAAAAAATTGAGGAAAACTAGACTCCCTGTGGACCTGTCATCTTTTCACTCCCTCCTCTCTACATTGTCTTCCTCTGTTTCTGCTGCCAAAGCCACTTTCTACCACTCTAAATTTCAAGCCTCTGCCTCTAACCCTAGGAAGCTCTTTGCCACCTTCTCCTCCCTGCTGAATCCTCCTCCTCCTCCCCCTCCCTCCTCCCTCTCTGTGGATGACTTCATCAACCATTTTGAAAAGAAGGTTGACGACATCCGATCCTCATTTATTAAGTCAAATGACTTCTTTCTCCCCTCTCTCTCCAGATGAAATCTTGCGACTTGTGACGGCCGGCCGCCCAACAACCTGCCCGCTTGACCCTATCCCCTCCTCTCTTCTCCAGACCATTTCTGGAGACCTTCTCCCTTACCTCACCTCGCTCATCAACTCATCCTTGACCACTGGCTATGTTCCTTCCGTCTTCAAGAGAGCGAGAGATGCACCCCTCCTCAAAAAATAACTACACTTGATCCCTCCGATGTCAAGAACTACAGACCAGTATCCCTTCTTTCTTTTCTCTCCAAAACTCTTGAGCGTGCCGTCTCTAGCCAACTCTCCTGCTATCTCTCTCAGAATGACCTTCTTGATCCAAACCAGTCAGGTTTCAAGACTGGTGGTTCAACTGAGACTGCTCTTCTCTGTGTCACGGAGGCTCACCGCACTGCTAAAGCTAACTCTCTCCTCTGCTCTTATCCTTCTAGACCTATCTGCTGCCTTTGATACTGTGAACCACCAAATCCTCCTCTCCACCTTCTCCGAGTTGGGCATCTCTGGTGCTGCTCACTCTTGGATTGCGTCCTACCTGACAGGTCGCTCCTACCAGGTGGCGTGGCGAGAATCTGTCTCTGCACCACATGCTCTCACCACTGTAGGCCCTCTCCTATTCTCTCTATACACCAACTCACTTGGCTCTGTCATATCCTCACACGGTCTCTCCTATCATTGTAGCGCAGACGACACACAATTCATTTTCTCCTTTCCCCCTTCTGATAACCAGGTGGCGAATCGCATCTCTGCATGTCTGGCAGACATATCAGTGTGGATGTCGGATCACCACCTCAAGCTGAACCTCAGCAAGACGGAGCTGCTCTTCCTCCCGGGGAAGGACTGCCCACTCCATGATCTCACCATCACGGTTGACAACTCCATTGTGTCCTCCTCCTAGAGTGCAAAGAACCTTGGCGTGACCCTGGACAACACCCTGTCGTTCTCCGCTAACATCAAAGCGGTGACCCGATCCTGCAGGTTCTCTACAACATTCGCAGAGTGCGACCCTAACTTACACAGAAAGCAGCACAGGTCCTAATCCAGGCACTTGTCATCTCCTGTCTGGATTACTGCAACTCGCTGTTGGCTGGGCTCCCTGCCTGTGCCATTAAACCCCTACAACTTATCCAGAACGCTGCAGCCCATCTGGTGTTCAACCTTCCCAAGTTCTCTCATGTCACCCCGCTCCTCCACACACTCCACTGGCTTCCAGTTGAAGCTCGCATCTACTACAAAACCATGGTGCTTGCCTACGGAGCTGTGAGGGGAACGGCACCTCCTTACCTTCAGGCTCTGATCAGACCCTACACCCATACGAGGCCACTACGTTCATCCACCTCTGGCCTGCTAGCCCCCTTACCTCTACGGAAGCACAGTTCCCGCTCAGCCCAGTCAAAGCTATTCGCTGCTCTGGCACCCCAATGGTGGAACAAGCTCCCCCACGACGCCAGGACAGCGGAGTCACTGACTACCTTCCGGAGACACTTGAGACCATACCTCTTTAAGGAATACCTGGAATAGTATAACAGTAATCCTTACCCCCCCCCCCCATAAAAAAGGGTGGTTGTCCCACTGGCTATCCTAAGTTGAATGCACCAATTTGTAAATAAGAGCGTCTGCTAAATGACTTAAATGTAAATGCAATGCCTATTCATAATAGGTTAAACATCACATGATGCACACCTATGATGTCGTTGGAAACACATATCTTCCTCTATCTTTTCTTCCACAAAACATAGAAACGCTCAATTTTCACATATGTTGATGTTAGGGTGGTGCTGGATATGATGAATATGAAGTTGAACATTTGTGAAATTTCCCTTTAATTGCTGTGATAGGAGAAAACTGAGGATGGCTCAACAACACTGTAGTTACTCCACAATACTAACCTAATTGACAGAGTGAAAAGAAGAAAGCCTGTACAGAATAAAATATTCCAAAACATGCATCCTGTTTGTAACAAGGCACTAAAGTAATTCACTTTCTGTCTTGAATACAAAGTGTTTTGTTTGGGGCAAATCCAATAGAACACATTACTGAGTACCACTCTCAATATTTTCAAGCATACTGTTGGCTGCATCATGTTATGGGTATACTTGTAATCGTTAAGGACTTGGGAGTTTTTCAGGATAAAAAAATTAACTGAATAGAGCTAAGCACAGGCAGAATCCTAGAGGAAAACCTGTTTTAGTCTGCTTTCCACCGGACACTGGGAGATGAATTCACCTTTCAGCAGGACAATAACCTAAAACACAAGGCCAAATCTACACTGGAGTTGCTTACCAAGAAGACAGTGAATGTTCTACTTGAAATTATATTGCAAGACCTGACAATAGTTGTCTAACAATGATCAACAACCAATTTGACAGAGCTTGAAGAATTTTGAAAATAATAATGGGCAATCACTGCCAAGGTTGCTTCTAGAAAGTATTGACTCAGGGGTGTGAATACTTATGTAAATGAGATATTTCTGTATTTCATTAAAAAAAGAAAGATGTTTTGTCATTATGGAGTATTGTGTGTAGATGGGTGAGAAAAAAGTCAATTGAATTCATTAAAAATGTTGGCTGTAACTACAAGATGTGGAATAAGTCAAGGGGTATGAATACTTTCTCAAGGCACTGTATGTGGCATTAGAGGGAGGGCAGAGCACATATAATAGATTGGGAGGCGATTCTATCTATTTTATTCTGATTTCTTTGGTCCAGACAGGGCAAGTTTTTTTCTCCATATGCCACATTGATGTATTAGTTCTTCATAAAAATCTCAATCTAATCATCCTCCTCTTTTTCATCTTATGTGGTTTCATGACCCTGTAAGTTCCATTTAGAGGGAGAGGCATGCACACTCACGGTCTTGGCAGTGGACAGAGTTTCTAAGGGCTGTGGAAAATTGCTTTCAATATCTAGTTTTTCTCTTTTAAATCAGAGCCGCTGGAGCATTGCAGCATTCAGCACCTGAAAAGGCATGTCTTGGGTATGACCTGAAATTGTCATCTTTTAAAATCAGTCCCTTTATTCATGCTCCCCATGTTTCAAACTTTTTTGGCTCCTTTTGGAAATATTCAGAGATATTCAAATATTCTGAAACTACAGAATAAAAATGCAGCTTTGAATGACATTTAACAGCAAGGTGCTGAAAGTGTACAATTGAGATTCGCATATAATTTGAAACCTTTTCTTGCCACACACAGGTAGCTACAAGGTAGCTACAACAACAGCGTGAGTATACTTTAGATATCATAAACAGGGACATATTATGGGCAATTTATACCATTAAGTATAGAAGTACTAATTCATTTGGAAATGACTGCAGGAGAAATATAAGTACCCTTGCCAAAGGGACTAAGTGGCCATAATTGACATTAATCATCAAGTGCCCTTACAGGAGAATGAACGCATGCTGACTTCAGTGATTTTCTAAAAACCTGGTCATAGGGTGCACTCAATGACCTAAAATGTACAAATAGCGGCTTTGAAAATGCATTTAACCCCTCAGAAGCTAAACCTCCGAACAATTACATTTAAAAAACAACATCAACAAAGTTAGGTAATTCTGTCCTAAGTATAATACTCTTATTAAAAAATCAACCAAGATTGACATGTTTCTTGTGTTTTTTAAGCTGACGCAAATAATGCACTTAACACAATTACCACAATTAGCAAACAATCAGGCCTAAATGACTATAAGCTTTTAAAAGATAACTCATACGCCAAAAACGCCCACTGGTAATATACACGCATTAAAAACTTTTTTTATTACTGTAAATCTATAAAGTTCTGACATCTATATAGTTCTTCCCACTCACTGGTAAGTAAGCAGACTTTCAAAAACATAGAATTACCAATTATGTAAATCGCTCATCTGTACATTTATACCTGCTTTTCTTATTATGATTTTAGTCTCACAAATAAACTGTGAGACAGTGTGACAGGGTTCATCTGCTAGGCAGAGTTTCATTTAGCAAACATATTCAGTTTTCAGGGACATTGAAAAAGTGACACTTACATCAATATTATTATTTTGACAAGGCAAGAAAAGCACTAGTTTAGTTTCAATAAGACCATAGTACTTGTAGTAGAATACATTTAGAAAGTAAAACGTGTGCACGTGTGTGTGAGTATGTGAGTATTTCCACATTTCCATGCACCTATTTACGTAACACTATGAAGTTACCCTGCCGTGTAGCCAAATAGCCGTGCCGCAACAGCAGCGAAGACCTCTGGGAGGAGGAGGAGGAGCCACCCACGCTGTGTCCCCTAGGGGAGATCTGCACACATAATAAATTGGCAATAATTTCCAGAAGATGGCAGCCTAATCTCTGGCCCCGTATCGATTTCCCGCCTCCTCCTGCCTTCTGAACAGACGCGGCCATGAGGGACAGAGTGGGAAGATGCTCACTGCTCACTTCTGATGGAGAGCAGGCAGCAGATGGACAGCACAGATGGCAGAGGCTGGGGTAATAGAAATAGGGTTGACATCTAGAAGCTGGATGTTGACTACAGAACAACAGTGAGATCACACCCCCAGACTGAACACTTTAAGGGATCAAGCTGAATGAAATCGGAATAAGGATACGATCATATCAATCGCCATTGCACTGCACACTGCCCTATCCCATCTAGACAAGAGGAACACCTACGTGAGAATGCTGTTCATCGACTACAGCTCAGCCTACAACACCATAGTGCCCTCCAAGATCATCACTAAGCTCGGGGCCCTGGGTCTGAACCCCGCCCTGTGCAACTAGGTCCTGGACGTCCTGACTGGCCGACCCCAGTTGGGGAAGGTAGGCAACAACACCTCCGCTATGCTGATCCTCAACATGGGGGCCCCACAAGGGTGCATGCTCAGCCCCCTCCAGTACTACCTGTTCACCCATGACTGCATGGCGAAGCACGACTCCAACTCAATCAAGTTTGCAGACGACACAACAGTGGTAGGCCTGATTACCAACAACAACGAGACAGCCTACAGAGAGGAGGTGAGGCCCTGGCGCAGTGGTGCCAGGAAAATTACCTCTACCTCAATGTCAACAAAATGAAGGAGCTGATCGTGGACTTCAGGAGACAGCAGAGAGACCATGCCCCATTCACATCGACAGGGCCGCAGTGGAGAGGGTGAAAAGCTTAAAGTTCCTCAGCCTGCACATCACTGACAACCTGAAAGCAAAGACAGTACAGGTGCACCAAAGCTGGGAGCAAGAGACTGAGAAACAGCCTCTATCTCCAGGCCATCAGACTGTTAAATAGTCACCACTAGCCGGCCTCCGCCCAGTACCATGCCCTGAACTTTAGTCACTGTTTCTAGCCGGCTACCACCCGGTACTCAACCCTGCACCTTAGAGACTGCTGCCCTACAGTGCATTCGGAAAGTATTCAGACCCCTTGACTTTTTCCACATTTTGTTACTTTACAGCCTTATTCAAAAAAGTATATATTTTTTATGTCTCTCATCAATCTACACACAATACCCAATAATGACAAAGTGAAAACAGGTTTTTATTTAGTATTCAGACCCCTTGCTATGAGACTCGAAATTGAGCCCAGGTGCATCCTGTTTCCATTGATCATCCTTGAGATTTTTCTAGAACTTCATTGGAGTCCACCTGTGGTAAATCCAATTGATTGGACATGATTTGGAAAGGCACACACCTGTCTATATAATGTCCCACAGTTGACAGTGCATGTCAGAGCAAAAACCAAGCCATGAGGTCGAAGGAATTGTCCTTAGAGCTTCGAGACAGGATTGTGTCGAGGCACAGATCTGGGGAAGGGTACCAAAACATTTCTGCAACATTGAAAGTCCCAAGAACACAGTGACCTCAATCATTCTTAAATGGAAGAAGTTTGGAACCACGAAGACTCTTCCTAGAGCTGGCCGTCCGGCCAAACTGAGCAATCGGGGGAAAAGGGCCCTGGTCAGGGAGGTGACCAAGAACCCGGTGGTCACTCTGACAGAGCTCCAAAGTTCCTCTGTGGAGATGGGAGAACCTTCCAGAAGGACAACCATCTCTGCAGCACTCCACCAATCAGGCCTTTATGGTAGAGTGGCCAGACGGAAGCCACTCCTCAATAAAAGGCACATGATAGCCCGCTTGGAATTTTCCAAAAGGCACCTGAAGACGCTCAGACCATGAGAAACAAGATTCTCTGGTCTGATGAAACCAAGATTGAACTATTTTGCCTGAATGCCAAGTGTCACGTCTGGAGGAAACCTGGCACCATCCCTACGGTGAAGCATGGTGGTGGCAGCATCATGCTGTGGGGATGTTTTTCAGTGGCAGGGACTGGGAGACTAGTCAGGATCGAGGGAAAGATGAACGGAGCAAAGTACAGTGAGATCCTTGATGAAAACCTGCTCCAGAGCGCTCAGGACCTGAGATTGGGGCGAAGGTTCAACTTCCAACAGGACAACGACCCTTAGCACACAGCCAAGACATCGCAGGAGTGGCTTCGGGACAAGTCTCTGAATGTCCTTGAGTGGCCCAGTCAGAGCCCAGACTTTAACCCGATCTAACATCTCTGGAGAGACCTGAAAATAGCTGTGCAGCAACACTCCCCATCCAACCTGACAGAGCTCGAGAGGATCTGCAGAGAAGAATGGGAGAAATTCCCCAAATACAGGTGTGCCAAGCTTGTAGCGTCATACCCAAGAAGACTCGAGGCTGTAATCGCTGCCAAAGGTGCTTCCACAAAGTACTGAGTAAAGGGTCTGAATACTTATGTAAATGTGATATTTCAGTTTTTTTTAAACCTGTTTTTGCTTTGTCATTATGGGGTATTGATGAGGAAAAAAAACTATTTAAACCATTTTAGAATAAGGCTGTAATGTAACAAAATGTGGAAAAAGTCAAGAGGTCTGAATACTTTCCGAATGCACTGAACACTGGTCACTTTATTAATGTTCACATACAGTTTTATCCACTTCATATGTATATTTTATTTTGTTTATACATTTAAACAACCTGGCAGAGGTTGAATAGGCAGTGTCTGAAGAAGGCCCGAAAGACCAGTCACCGGAGCCTCAGACTGTTCACTCTGTTACCGTCTGGCAAGCGGTATCGGAGCATCGGGTCTCAGACCAACAGGCTCCGAGACAGCTACTACCACCAGGACATCAGACTGCTGAACAGCTAACCGTAGCTGTCCCCCTGCACAGACCTGTACCTTAGAGACTATCTGCACCTTAGAGATTATTTGCACTGACTACCCACACATTCAACCCTTACACACTTAGAACTCTCTCTCTCTCACACACACACACATACACGCACACACACACACTAGCCCGGTGCCAGGATAATGTGACTAAGGGGGCAGTTGAAATCGGCGAGGGGGCACAATCTTTGAAGGTTCTTGCATTGGAATTATATTGAATTCTATACCACCATAAACATAAAGTTAAAATGCAGACTCTGAGAACATTGAGTTCTTTTGAGGTGACAGGTTGGCTCGAAATCTGTAGCCTACAGTGAGGGAAAAAAGTATTTGATCCCCTGCTGATTTTGTACGTTTGCCCACTGACAAAGAAATGACCAGTCTATAATTTTAATGGTAGGTTTATTTGAACAGTGAGAGACAGAATAACAACAAAAAAATCCAGAAAAACGCATGTCAAAAATGTTATACATTGATTTGCATTTTAATGAGGGAAATATGTATTTGACCCCTCTGCAAAACATGACTTAGTATTTGGTGGCAAAACCCTTGTTGGTAATCACAGAGGTCAGACGTTTCTTGTAGTTGGCCACCAGGTTTGCACACATCTCAGGAGGGATTTTGTTCCACTCCTCTTTGCAGATCTTCTCCAAGTCATTAAAGTTTTGAGGCTGACGTTTGGCAACTCGAACCTTCAGCTCCCTCCACAGATTTTCTATGGGATTAAGGTCTGGAGACTGGCTAGGCCACTCCAGGACCTTAATGTGCTTCTTCTTGAGCCACTCCTTTGTTGCCTTGGCCGTGTGTTTTGGGTCATTGTCATGCTGGAATACCTCCAGGCTCCGGAGAGAGCTCGGTCATAATCAATTCAGTGTCAGTCAATGTCGGGATGAAAATCTCACACACTCCATCATAGAGCAGACACTCCTGCAGAGCCCCCCATAGGAACAGCAGAGGAGCAGGAAGGAGACAGTTCGGCCTCCAACATGGCGTCCTCATATCACAGGCGGAGGAGTATCACGTTATTCACTGAGCCTACCACAGAGATGAGAAGCAGGAGTCATACCTAACCACCCCAGTGGCTTTCCATAGCCCCCCTACACACACCGTTGCACGCTCTGTCCATTGTGCTGGAACAGCACAGCGGAGATACATATTTTTGGGGAGCGTCAACCTGTCACTCAATCATTATAACTTTTTTGCTATTTTTATATAGGGACATAAAACTAAAACTGAGGGGGCACAAGTTTCAACTGAGGGGGTAAGCCTCCTTTAGCCCCCTCGTGGAGCCGGGTACGACACACACACACCACATACACACACACACACCACACACACACACAGTCAACGCTGCTGTTCTATTATATACTATTGATTCCACTGCATGACCAATTCACTACCCACTTTATATTTGTAAATACAATGTAATACAGACCATTCTTACTACCTCTATTACTACTTCTACTACTACTTGTTTTTGACTTTACTCTTTTTATTGTTATTATTAATTAATGTACTGCATTGTTGAGGGAGCTAGCACATAAGCACTTCACTGCACCTTTTATACCTGATGTAAACTGTGTATGCGACAAATACAATTTGATTTGATAAAGAGAGGATGAGATTTGTATCTGTCTACTAGGCAGGGATGCTAATCCTGGTAAAGTTGGTGCTTATTCCCAAGTTAGCTAAATAGAGTGGGAGGGAGTTCTTGCTAACTGTGACAAATAAGTAAAATGTCACACAAAGTGCAGAGCTTGGAGTAAAGCTAATTAGTGGTCCACACTATTATTACGTTCTGAGGGCGGCCTGTGTGACATGCCCTTGTTGTTTGTAGCAATTCATATGAGATCTACATCCAGTATTTGATATCGTTGGTTAATGCCAGGGGTTTTTCTAGATCAAAATAGGGTTTAAGTGGTGGGCATGTCGGGAGCGTGACCATGGACATTTTTAGAGGCCCTCCTGTTGGCCATAGTGAATTTTATTTGCTGTTTTAAAGCTAATTTCCTGCAATTCTACACATTTTGGCATGTGGCGGAGACAACATTTTGCAGTTATAAAGCAAATTTCCTGCAATTCTACACATTTTGCCATGGTTTATGCTATCTCAGTGACTCAAACATTATAACAAAATCAATGGGGGCCCCATGCCATGACAAAAATTCTCCTGAATGCATCATTTTGGGAATTTTGGATTCTCCCTGACTGTCTAGCTTTTATATTGGAGATTGTTAGTTCTCAAAGAGGATCTTATTTTAAAATATATAGGTCCATTATGATTTCTACATACTTTATATCTGGTTTTAGTTGTTTAAGTTAACACTGAAATGTTTTTCCATCCCGAAAGTTATTATTATTATTACTGCTTAGACATAGGCGGCCCGAAAAAACACTAACGCTTTGAACACACCGACAGCATCATTGCGTTTTGGTACACCAGAAGTACATTCATTTCCAATGGAACGCTGCATTTGCCTTGCAGCATTGCATTGCAGAGGCAGTTGCAGTGTGTTCTGTGTGGTGCATACGTTGGATTTATCGAACGTATGCATCAAACTGTTTGCGTAAACGGGTTGACAGAAATGGTAGCAGAAGGTGAATGTTGAACTTTTACTGCACACATATCTAGATGATGCTGCATACTATTTTGCACATGTTACGCCCTGACTCTGGGGACTCTTATTTGTTGAGTCAGGGTGTGATTTTCTATGTTGTATTTTCTATGTTTGTGATCTAGGTTTTGTAGTTCTATGTTTGGCCGGGTGTGTTTCCCAATCAGAGGCAGCTGTCGCTCATTGTCTCTGATTGGGGAGCATACTTAGGCAGCCTATTGGCAATTAGGTGTTGTGGGATCTTGTTCCATGTGAGGTTTGTTGTGTGTTACCTTTGGACGTCACGTTTCGTTGGTTTATTGTTTTGTCGTTGTGTTTATTATTTAAAATAAACATGTATGCATATCACGCTGCGCCTTGGTCTGACCCGTCTATGAACGAACGTGACAGAAGATCCCACCAAACATGGACCAAGCAGCGTGCCCAGGAGGACTGAACACCCTGGACACAGGTGGGGAAGATGTGGTCGTGGGAGGAGATATTTGCGGGGAAAGGGCCATGGGCGAAGGTAGATGCCCAGGCAGGAGAGGAGCAACGGCAACACAGAGGACGCCGGTCGAGGAAGAAGCCCGAGAGACAGCCCCAATATTTTTTTTTGGGGGGGGCTAAAGGGGTGGTTGACGGAGCCTAGTGTTAGAGCAGAGCCAACTCCCCGTACTCACGCGAGGAAGCGTGTGACTGGGCAGGCTCCGTGTTATGCGGAGCTACGTACTGTGTCGCCAGTGTGCCGGCACAGTCCTGTACGTCCTGTGCTAGCACCACGCACGTGCCGTGCGAAGATGGGCATTCAGCCAGGACGGGGTGTGCCGGCTCAACGCTCCTGGTCTCCAGTACGCCTCCTCGGTCCCGCATATCCTGCGCCGGTTCTACGTACTGTATCACCAGTGCGCGTGCACAGCCATGTGTGTCCTGTGCTAATGCCTCACACATACTGTGCGGAAGTAGGCATCCAGCCAGGACGGGTTGTGCCAGCTCTCCGCTTCAGACCTCCAGTCCGCCTCCAGAGTTCGGTACGGCCCGTGCCTGCTCCCCGCACCAAACCAGTGGTGCGTGTTCCCAGCCCGGCCCGGCCTGTTCCTACTCCCCGCACCAAACCAGTGGTGCGTGTTCCCAGCCCGGCCCGGCCTGTTCCTGCTCCTCGCACCAAACCGGTGGTGCGTGTTCCCAGCCCGGCCCGGCCTGTTCCTGCTCCTCGCACCAAGCCAGTGGTGCGCGTCGCCAGCCCGGCCCGGCCTGTTCCTGCTCCTCGCACCAAGCCAGTGGTGCACGTCGCCAGTCCGGCCCGGCCTGTTCCTGCTCCTCGCATCAACCTAGTGGTGCGCGTCGCCAGTCCGGCCCGGCCTGTTCCTGCTCCTCGCACCAAGCCAGTGGTGCGTGTCGCCAGTCCGGCCCGGCCCATTCCTGCTCCTCGCACCAAGACAGTGGTGCATGTTCCTAGTCCGGTTCGGCCCGTGCCTGCTCCTCGCACCAGACCAGTGGTGCGTGTGTCTAGTCCAGCACGGCCCGTGCCCGTTCCACCAGTGCCTGGTCCGGCACCAGTCAGCAGCTCCAGTCCGGAGCCAGAGCAGTCCGCTCCATCGGTGCCTGATCCAGCTCTGGTCAGCTGCTCCACTCCGGAGCCAGAGCAGTCTACTCCACCGGGGTCTAGTCCAGCTCCGGTCAGCGGCTCCACTCCGGAGCCAGAGCAGTCCGCTCCACCAGTGCCTAATCCAGCTCCGGTCAGCGGCTCCACTCCGGAGCCAGAGCAGTCCGCTCCACCGGTGCCTGATCCAGCTCCGGTCAGCGGCTCCACTCCGGAGCCAGAGCAGTCCGCTCCACCGGTGCCTAGTCCAGCTCCGGTCAGCGGCTCCAGTCCGGAGCCTGAGCAGTCCGCTCCACCGGTGCCCGGTCCAGCTCCGGTCCAGCTCCGGTCAGCGGCTCCAGTCCAGACCCAGACGTCAGGCCCTCTCCAGGTTCGGGGTCTCCCACACCAGGGTCCAGACAGGGCTTGGAGTATAGTGGGAGGAAGGAGAGGAGAAGCAGCGCGCCGAGGTCCAGACCAGACCAGGGGCGCAACAGGGAGGCGGAGAATAGGTGGTTGTCTTGCCCGGAGCCGGATCCGCCTCTGAGGCGGAATGCCCACCCGGACCCTACCCTGTTAAGTAAAGGTTGTGTGGTCGGAGTCCGCACCTTTGGGGGGGGGGGGGGGGGTACTGTCACGCCCTGACTCTGGGGACTCTTATTTGTTGACTCAGGGTGTGATTTTCTCTGTTGTATTTTCTATGTTTGTGATCTAGGTTTTGTAGTTCTATGTTTGGCCGGGTGTGTTTCCCAATCAGAGGCAGCTGTCGCTCGTTGTTTCTGATTGGGGAGCATACTTAGGCAGCCTATTGGCAATTAGGTGTTGTGGGATCTTGTTCCGTGTGAGGTTTGTTGTGTGTTACCTTTGGACGTCACGTTTCGTTGGTTTAATGTTTTGTCGTTGTGTTTATTATTTAAAATAAACATGTATGCATATCACGCTGCGCCTTGGTCTGACCCGTCTATGAACGAACGTGACAGCACAATGACGCAGTCGGTGTGTTCAACGCGTTAGGCGGCCTGCCAAAGACTTCTCTGTGCAGAAAAAAACCTTAATGCAAACAACAATTATTATCTATTAATCTACCTCAGTCCTGTTATCCTCTGCCTCTCCATATCTCTGCAGTGCATCTCACACTTACTCCTGTCTTTTATAACTATCAGTGTCAGTTTCCCAGCTATTCCACCTAGCTGCCACCCAAAGAGACCTAACAAGGGGAATGAATCCATCCACCAACCACTGCCTGCTATTCTAGGCCTACCCTTAATTAACCATCTAGCTTAATTAGACAATTTACTGTATAATTAGTAGGCAATTAGCTGACATCTCTCTGATCTTTGCAGTACTGACTGCTTTGACAGCTCAGGTTCTGTGATATATGCTCTGGGTCCTTGCCAGCCTATGGACATTTTCACTTATAGCTCAGTGTGGCGGAAATGGCACCTCGATGCTTTGCCTGATTAAATATAATGTAACTGCAGGGGATACACATCTGTTTCATGGCCTGGAACATCCTTCCCATCTCATTTCACCGGCTCCACCGAGAACGGTTTTGACCACTGTTGACAATCTGATGGCACCAATATGAAATGCCAATGATCGTCTAGCGTAATTGCGCTGTAATGACAGCCCATAGGCATGGAGGGGAGAATGGTAGATGAGGCAATATAGCACAAAGCACTAGGACTTACAAAATGGCCTTTAAGGAATGTTCATGTTTGGAGTAAACATCATAATCCTTACTCGTGATCATTTATGTTGATTCTTTGACATATCTATGATGTATGTGTGTGAGTGTGCATGATCCTGTTGCTTTATCCTGTTGCACGTGCATTATCATGTTGCATTATCCTGTTGCATTATCCTGTTGCATTATCCCGTTGCATTATCCTGTTACATTATCCTGTTGCATTATCCTGTTGCATTATCCTGTTGCATTATATTGTTGCATTATACTGTTGCATTATCCTGTTGCATGTGTGTGAGGGATTATACTATATGTTTATGTATGCAGTCTTCAGTAAGCCCATGTTCTAAACAAACACATCCGACTTTACTGCTGAAGTCCTTTATTTCATCAATCGCAAGGGGAGAGGAAATAATCAATGTTGTGTAGCGCACAGAGTGAGTGTGTGTTTTGTGTGTGATGTGCGTGGTGAGAAGGGTGCTGCATGAACTCCAGTCAATGACCCGCACATGAAACAAAAGCAAACATAATTCATTATTTCTCCTTGTTTATGCTGTTGATGAAAGCCGCTCATGACTCCAGTTCAGTTTGATTAGTGAGACTTCCTGGATGAAAGCCAAGGCACCCCTCCTTGGGTGGCGTGATGGTCCAGTAAGCAGTAAGTACCACCCACCCACCCACACACACACACACAGACACACACACACACACACACACACACACACACACACACACACGTCTAATTGGGCCCTGAGGGTCCGATCCATCATGGATCTCCTCTACAGATCTCAGTGTGCTTTAGCAGCTCCACCAGCCATGCATATACAGATCTGTACAGACCCAGCTAATCTACCTGGGACCATCTCATCACATTAATCACCGGCTGGACCTGGTCAGTATTCAGGACCGCAACCACAACCCATTCAAACGCAGATCAAACTGCTGACTGTCATGTCAGTCACTGAAGGAGACGAGGTTGAGACAGGGTTTACCACCAGGTTTACCAGGGGCTCTGATCTAATCCCAATGTTCTTCATTAACATCCCCTGGTAGAAGCAATCCTCATCAGAGGGAAAAAAGCATTTACATATGCAATGTAGTTCATTAACTATAATTAATGGAAGTGCCGCCTGCAAGTTTAAGCGAGAGGGCCTCCACTGTATCGTGCCATACGGCAATTAGCTATTCTGAGCACGTTCCGCGTTGGGATATTTCCATATCCACTGTGACAATCGCGCTGTGTGCCCTGAATGCTATCGACGAGAAGCGGCTGGGGCGTTGCGATCGGGGGGAGAACAGGATATTAAAAAGTCCCTCATGTTTAGGGTATAATGACGGCAGAGAGGAGCGCTGTTGACACTGAGGACTTTCTTTATCCTTCTTGGGGAGAGAGACAGGAGAGGCTCAGTGCAATAATTTGACAAACAAAGCACACAATAGAGAGCAATATGATTTCTGTTTACTGCGATATGAGCTGGGAATGAGCTGCTGAACTGCTGGTAAGCAGGAGATACTGGGGAATAGCAAGGCACGCTGCTGGTAAGCAGGAGATACTGAGGAATAGCTGCTGAACTGCTGGTAAGCAGGATATACTGAGGAATAGCTGCTGAACTGCTGGTAAGCAGGAGATACTGGGGAATAGCTCCTGAACTGCTGGTAAGCAGGAGATACTGGGGAATAGCAAGGCACGTGACACTGGCATCAACCAGTAGCAAGAGTGGTAGGGGGTGAAAATAACTGACACAATGCTACTGTACACGTGGCAAGAGTCACTGAGTAGTAGAAAGTAAATAACATAAAGAGATGTATTTTGGCCAAAGTCCAACGTGTTTTAATGTATTTGTAGAAAATACATCTACACATGTAATTTAACATTTTTGTCATTTAGCAGACGCTCTTATTCAGAGCGACTTACAGTTATTGAGTGCATACATTTTCATACTGGCCCCCCGTGGGAAACGAACCCACAACCCTGGCGTTGCAAGCGCCATGCTCTACCAACTGAGCTACACGGGGTAATGTGAGTAGTGTGTTTCCAATACTCAAGGACATTTACAGGCTAGTTAGGTACTAAGGCATAGCAGGATCTACACAGCAAATGCTTTGGAATATGGACTCAGCTTTACTTTAGACCACTTTTGTGATAAAAAATGGCCCGAAAAACTTTGATTTAATTTGAGGGTGAACAATCCCCAGAATGGAGTTTTAACAAATGTTTAAAGGGATGCACAGAAATGATGTCTGGAGGCAGGCTAGTTGCAACTGTAATAAGCACTCTGGATATCATATATATATATATATATATATATATACACAGCGCATTCGGAAAGTATTCAGACCCCTTGACTTTTTCCACATTTTGTTACGTTACAGCCTTATTCTAAAATGTATTAAATCGTTTTTTTCCCTCATCAATCTACACACAATACCCCATAATGACAAAGAAAAAACTGGTTTTTAGATTTTTTTGCTAATTTATTATAAATAAACAACTGAAATATCACATTTACATAAGTATTCAGACCCTTTACTCAGTACTTTGTTGAAGCACCTTTGGCAGCGATTACAGCCTCGAGTCTTCTTGGGTATGGCGCTACAAGCTTGGCACACCTGTATTTGGGGAGTTTCTCCTCTTCTCTGCAGATCATCTCAAGCTCTATCAGGTTGGATGAGGAGCGTCGCTGCACAGCTATTTTCAGGTCTCTCCAGAGATGTTCGATCGGGCTCTGGCTGGGCCACTTAAAGACATTCAGAGACTTGTCCCGAAGCTACTCCTGCGTTGTCTTGGCTATGTGCTTAGGGTCGTAGTCCTTTTGGAAGGTGAACCTTCGCCCCAGTCTGAGGTCCTGAGCATGTTTTCGTCAAGGATCTCTCTGTACTTTACGCCGTTCATCTTTCCCTCGATCCTGACTAGTCTCCCAGTGCCTGCCGCTGAAAAACATCCCCACAGCATGATGCTGCCACCACCATGCTTCACCGTAGGGATGGTGCCAGGTTTCCTCCAGACGTGACGCTTGACATTCAGGCCAAAGAGTTCGATCTTGGTTTCCTCAGACCAGAGAATCTTGTTTCTCATGGTCTGAGAGTCCTTTAGGTGCCTTTATGCAAACACCAAGTGGGCTGTCTTGTGCATTTTACTGAGAGTGGCTTCCTTCTGGCCACTC
Organism: Coregonus lavaretus; assembly: GCF_964263955.1. Lineage (NCBI taxonomy): Eukaryota > Metazoa > Chordata > Actinopteri > Salmoniformes > Salmonidae > Coregonus > Coregonus lavaretus. Next base: position 34,424,012 of record NC_140006.1, read on the forward strand.
TACCATAAAGGCCTGATTGGTGGAGTGCTGCAGAGATGGTTGTCCTTCTGAAAGGTTCTCCCATCTCCACAAAGGAACTCTGGAGCTCTGTCAGAGTGACCATCGGGTTCTTGGTCACCTCCCTGACCAGGGCCCATCTCCCCCGATTGCTCAGTTTGGCCGGGCTGCCAGCTCTAGGAAGAGTCTTGGTGGTTCCAAACTTCTTCCATTTAAGAATCATGGAGGCCACTGTGTTCTTGGGGACCTTCAATGCTGCAGATTTTTTTTGTACCCTTCCCCACATCTATGCCTCGACACAATCCTGTCTTGGAGCTCTACGGACAATTCCTTCGACCTCATGGCTTGGTTTTTGCTCTGACATGCACTGTCAACTGTTGGACCTTATATAGACAGGTGTGTGTCTTTCCAAATCATGTCCAATCAATTGAATTTACCACAGGTGGTATATCAAGTTGTAGAAGCATCTCAATGATGATCAATGGAAACAGGATGCACCTGAGCTCAATTTTGAGTCTCATTGCAAAGGGTCTGAATACTTATGTAAATAAGGTATTTCTGTTTTTTTATTTTTAATACATTTACAAAAATGTCAAAAAAACCTGTCTTGACTTTGTCATTATGGGGTATTGTGTGTAGATTGATGAGGATTTTTTATTTTTTTAATCCATTGTAGAATAAGGCTGTAACGTAACAAAATGTGGAAAAAGTCAAGGGGTCTGAATACTTTCAGAATGCAGTGTGTATATTAAACACTAATAAATCCAATGTCCTAATGAATTACTCTTAGTTGTTGGACCATCCTCCTGGAGTGTGCTTCTCAAAAAACTGTCACTCTGAGATTAATAGATTAATGTGCTTATTTATTACTTTACAGACAGAAACCAATTTCTTAATTTAATTTGAAAGCTTGGCGAGACTTCCACCAATTAGACATAATTGATTTTCTAAAACCGGTCTGTTCAGAAAAGGGAAAAAAAAGAGGGGCACTTTTCGGCCTTGCCAAATATTCGAACAAATTCTCAACCGTCTAGTTACATATTTAGATTACATTTTATATTGGAGAATAATTTCTACACCGCAGTTCGACAAAGAATTTTTTTACTTGAGGTTGGCTAAACTTCATCACATCAAAACTGATGCACTACCCTACTTGTTGCTATAGCGATGCCTTACACAGCTCCTTCTTTTTATCCTCTCTCTTTTTTCATTCCATTTCTAGCTTCACTAATCAAGGACTGCCAGCGAGAACAAACAGAGCAAACAGATGTTACTGATTCATTTCCCCATCACTAGAATTAGAAAGTAAATTAAAACAAAATATTTTTTGCTGAAGCTCAATAAACAACTCTCTCTTCTCTCTTTTTGTTTCTTTTTTCATCCTCCTGTCAAGAGCAAATGTTACATTGCTAACAAGGCATATGCATCTTGTTCTAATGGGAGCGTGTTGGTTTAGCTGGAGTCTCTGCCACCCGAATGGAGCTCATTACCGGGGAACGTGTGTGCATGTGGGGAGCGCTTTATTGCATTCCTTTATGAGTTATCAGGGCTTTATTAATACCAGTTGTCTGTGGATGGGGGCTGCTTTAATGTCCCCCCGTTATGACTTATCAAAGACTTGGCCAAGGTTAGAGAGACTCAAAGACAAGACACAGAGACACGGATCAGACAGGGGAGATACGTTGCTGTAACACTGTGAAACATTTGCACACATGCTCGCAGGCACCGCTGTACGCACGCACGCACGCACGCACGCACGCACGCACGCACGCACGCACGCACGCACGCACGCACGCACGCACGCACGCACGCACGCACGCACGCACGCACGCACGCACGCACGCACGCACGCACGCACGCACGCACGCACGCACGCACGCACGCACGCACGCACGCACGCACGCACGCACGCACGCACGCACGCACGCACGCACGCACGCACGCACGCACGCACGCACGCACGCACGCACGCACGCACGCACGCACACACACACACACACACACACACACACACACACACACACACACACACACACACACACACACACACACACACACACACACACACACACACACACACACACACACACACACACACTTCTAATTAAGCCCATTAATGTAGCTAAGCTTAACAGCAATTTCAAAGGCGTCTGTGTGTGCGTATGTGAGTGCGTGCAGGTGTGTGTGTGTGTCGCTCTCTTTGTCTCTGTCTGTCTGTACCCTGTCCAGTCCGAAGGTCTTGGTGAGAGCAAAGGCCCATCCCTGTTGGAAAGCCCTGTGGATCATGGCCGTGCTGGTGGTGGGGGAGCGCTGGCCAGGCTGAAGGGGTTGGGGAATGTGATGACACACATCTCCACACTGATGTCCACCGTGTCGATGGCACAGTTGAACAGAGTACTTTCCACCGTCTGGCCATGGAGGGACTGTAGGGAGAATATGTGGTTATAAAGTGTTTTATGAATGCATTATCATCATCATCGTCATCAACATCATCATCACCATCACCATCAGCTTAGCACTTACTTGCTCAATTCAACTAACAGTATTCGAAATTGAAAGACCATGAATTGTCGATTGTTTGAGCAGGGCTTGGACAACATTTGAAGACACTCCAATCCTCCAGCACTCATCTCGTTTGCCCATTTCGCTCAAGGGTCAAGGGTTATTAAATGCTTGTAAACTCAGCAGTGACCATGGGTTGTAACCACTTACCTGGAGGCACTTTTGGATGTGCCAGGAGGTCTGCTTGCCGTCGTTGTTGCCCAGGCCTATGATGTCTACGCCAGCGAACTCCCAGGGCTCACTGCTCTGCATGGTCTCAGGGTGCAGGTCTGGGGTGCCCCAGCGGTTCAGCTTGATGGGAGCCATGGCCTCCTGGACTGTTTACAACAAGACATAATAGACATGGTTAATATGACATTATTACAATAGACAGAGGTCAAAGGTCAGGGGTCAGCAGACTGAGGTCATGTTATAGTATTATAGGAGCAGAACAATGCATGCTTGTACTGTATAAGACATTACAGGGGGTATACTAGATATACTTGAACTTGAGATGAAAAAACCCTGTTACTGTTGTCTCTGCCATATCCTCTCAAAGAAACCCAGAACCTTAGTGATAGCACTGAGCCATGTTTTTTCTCTCAGAGTTTCACTCCTATAACCGCAGGAGCACACAGCTTCTCTCACAGCCTGACAGTCCAATGATCATCGCACGTGGAGGTTCATCACACAGACACACACACACACACACACACACACACACACACACACACACACACACACACACACACTCCCACTTACTGTGGGGAAGGCTGTGGAGTGTGACATGTCTGAGAGATTCCTGAGATCTCCTTAAATAACATCACTTCTTCCACAGACCCCCACTCTGTCTCTATCTCTCTGGAGAAAACTCCACTGGCAGATGCTGATTGCTGAGCTCCATTAGTGAGAGGAATCCATGCTGTCATATGGGCCTCAGTCAGGCATGCACCAAGACTACATACACAAACACATAGACATACAGACATGGATGGAGGCATGCACACTCACTCACTCACACACACTCACACAAACAAACACAATATTTTACCAGTCTATTTAAGAAGAAGGATTGTCCATTTATCTTTATGAGCGATAGAGAGCACAGATAGAAAACGCTTCATCGTCACAGCGATGGGCCCCTCAGCAGTAAAAAGGGCCGGTTGTCTGCCTGTTGCCCCGTGATCTAATCATGTTCCTGACACACCGCGCCCCGCCCCTTCAGATTGCAGGGCCTATTTTCTGGTGATCTCAGCCTTTTTTTCTCCCTGACTACTGTCACTGGCTGTCTCCTCTGTAAGCTGTTGAAGTCAATGGGTGATTCATACTGTACAGCTACTAGCTAGGTAAGAATAGAGGGGTATTTATCTACTATCTGCCACTATCGTATCCACTTTCTGTATGTATTAGTCCTCTTATTTGACTATACCCTGACTTTGTGTTGAAACTCACAGCAGTGGAGAGTGGAGACACATAACAGGAGTTTTGATAACAGGTGACAAAAAGGGTTGGTGATACCCAGACACTGGTCAAGACAACTATACAATATTCCATTTGATTTGGAATGGCAAGCCAGACAAAATTAAACAGGCCTATTTATATAATGAATATGAATTTGGAGGGCAGAAATGATTAAATATTAAAACATTAGACCTCTCACTAAAGGCTTCAGTCATACAAAACCTATACTTAAATCAGAACTGGTTCTCTAGCAGATTAGTAAGAATGGCTCACCCAATGTTCAAAAATGGCCTTTTTCCCTTTATTCAGATTACAACCTCTCACTTTAGTTTATTTGGAAATTAAATCATCTCCAAAATATCGCTATTTTTAAAACAAGTAATAGAAAGTTGGTTGCTATTTCAGTTTAATCCACCAGAAAAGACAGAACAAATATTACAACAAATATTATGGTTAAACTCAAATATACTAATTGATAAAAAACGGTTTAAAAACGGTATAATATTTGTAAATTATATCATAAATAGGACTGGTGGAGTTATGTCACACATGCAGCTAACAAAAATATATGGAAATGTCTGCTCTATATACAATTATAACCAAGTAATTGCTGCAATTGAGGCAAGTGGAAGGGGGAGAAGGTAAGGAACTTGTCTGTCAGCCCTGCATTAGAGACCAAACTTGGTTAAAGAAAATTGTGATAAATAAAAAAGTATACCAGTTTCATTTAAGGGCTAAAAAATTAGCTGTGCCGTACAGGTTGCAAAATAGTTGGGAAGAGATTTTCGATGTACCGATTCCATGGCACATGGTTCATGAACTGATAGACAAAACAATGCCAGATTCCAATTTAAATTATTATATAAAATTCTTGCAACCAATAGAATGTTATATATATGAGGGAAACAACAATCCCAGCTCTGCATATTTTGCTGCGAAGAGACAGAATCATTAGATCACTTGTTTTGGTACTGCCCATATGTAGCTTGTTTTTGGTCGCAGGTTCAGGAATGGCTGAAGAATTACATTTACCTGGAGCCACAATCTGTCTGCAATATTAAAGCTGATCTCACTTGCCCTCCAGAAATTGAGAAATTGATACCCCTGAATGCTCTATTTCTCTATGGATTCTTGTGACGGAAATCTCATACCGTGTTTCCAGATATGTGCCAGGCCACCATACAGGGAAAGAAAAGTATGCAGAATCAATTGTAGGGAGAGCGATATGTGCCCTGTCCTGTCAGGCTCTTTACTAGGGCATTAACACTGTAGCTAATACTTACAAGACCTTGGCTGCTTCAGAGGACAGATATCGGCTGAATGCAGGGTCTCGTTGTGGGTTTGGATAAAATGCCTGGCATGTTACTGTATGGTCCGTTAAGTGCAGAGGTGTCCAGTACATGACAAGGGTGACTGAAAAATCTTGGTAAGACCACACATAAAGTGGAGCTGTATTGTAACGTAACGTAACATAACATAGGATCTGATAATCAACATTCGGGCAATACTCTTATAGTTATTCTATGTTTTAACAGGTCAATCCTAATACAGTACGATCCTGATAAGATCGGACAACAAGGGCACTTCAACAGTCGCTTCTAAGGGTACTACAATGAAGGGGGCACCTTTGAACAATCCCCTTCTATCAGACCTGATTCCCCCTTCTATCAGACCTTACTTTGAGGGTCAGTCAGCATGGAGCCGATGGCGCTGATGATATAATCGGCTTTGAGCAGGATGATCTAGTCCTCGTCCTCCAGCCAATCCCCGCTCTCCGTCTGCTCGGTGTGGCAAAACTACAGGCCGGCCACGCAGCCATTCTTCATGATGACCTCACGAGGGGAACTCACACATCTCCTCCTTGAACAGCTCCATCTGAGGAAAAGGATAACATATGTTGTTTTAAAATGTTGTATTTTTATATTGCTCTCAGTTCCCCTTCCCCCTATTCTACCCTACCCTTAGTTCCCGACTTCAGTCTGCAGGACTTTCAAGAATTAAACATAATTATTTGAAACGTGAAAACATTTCTAGACAAAAGACATGTTTTGACGTCATGTTGAGGAAATGTCATTTATTTATCTCAGGACTCAACCCAGCAAACCGGTAACATTCCCAGAACATTAGCTAAGATTCCCATTAAGTTCTAGCTAGGATTTTATCTAACATTAGGATAATAACCTCCCCAAAATCTTTTTTTTACATCTTTCTTTTCAGTTGAAATATCCTTGGAATGTTCTCCTAACATTCATTAAAATGTTGTGCACAACATCTGTAACAACCACCACAGAACATTCCCCAAAAGTTCTCATTAGGTTTCCAGGTAACGTAATAACACAATGTACCAGTAATGTTTCCCAGCAAATCAAAATTGGTTCTGTGAAAGTTCCCAGAACAGTCGTTAGGTTGCGGCAAATGTTCTCATAACACAAAAACTGTCCAGTCATGCTGGAAGAACGTGCCCAGAACACATTTAGTCTGTTCTTTAAAAGTTCCCAGAATGTTTCATTAGGTTGTGGGAACAGTCCAGTGTGAACATTGTGGGGACATCAGAAAATATATGTTCCCAAATCACAAAGAAACTGTCCAGTTTTGCAGATGATTCTACAATGTTTCTTTTAGGGTGCAAAAACATTCACCTGATGTTGCAAGAACGTACCTAGAACACATTTAAACAGTTGTTTAAAGGTTCCCAGAATGTTTAATTAGGTTGTGGTAACAGTCTGGTGGGAACATTGTGGGGACATCACAAAAGATATGTTCCCAAAACACAAAAAACTGTCCAGTTGTGCTGACATTCAGATAATGTTTGTATCAGGGTGCAAAAAATATTCCTTTGATGTTGCAAGAATGTTCACAAAACAGCTTTTCTGACTTCTTTAAACGTTGTGGGAACAGTGTGGATACATTACAAGATACATTACAGCATGAAGGAAGTTAGATTTGGTTTCACAAGCCAATGCTAACTAGCGTTGGCGCAATGACTGGAAATCTATGGATATCTACTAGCATGCTAGTAGATGCACATATACTTCCAGTCATTGCACTGACGCTAGTTAGCATCGGCTCGTGAAATTCTCTCTAACTTCCTCAACAATAGACACAGATACATAAAAATGGTATCCACGAGTTCATCTGACTCTGGAGAAGTAGTATCATTAGGCTATTTACAGTGTCTTCAGAAAGTATTCACATCCCTTGACTTATTCCACATTTTTTTGTGTTACAGCCTGAATTTAAAATGGATTAAACTGAGATTGTGTGTCACTGGCCTAAACACAATACCCCATAATATCAAAGTGGAATTATGTTTTTAGAAATGTTTACAAATTAATTAAAAATGAAAAGCTGAAATGTCTTGAGTCAATACAGTGAGGGAAAAAAGTATTTGATCCCCTGCTGATTTTGTACGTTTGCCCACTGACAAAGACATCGTCAGTCTATAATTTTAATGGTAAGTTTATTTGAACAGTGAGAGACAGAATAAGAACAAAAAAATCCAGAAAAACGCATGTCAAAAATGTTATTAATTGATTTGCATTTAAAAAAGGGAAATAAGTATTTGACCCCTCTGCAAAACATGACTTAGTATTTGGTGGCAAAACCCTTGTTGGCAATCACAGAGGTCAGACGTTTCTTGTAGTTGGCCACCAGGTTGGCACATATCTCAGGAGGGATTTTGTCCCACTCCTCTTTGCAGATCTTCTCCAAGTCATTAAGGTTTCGAGGCTGACGTTTGGCAACTCGAACCTTCAGCTCCATCCACAGATTTTCTATGGGATTAAGGTGTGGAGACTGGCTAGGCCACTCCAGGACCTTAATGTGCTTCTTCTTGAGCCACTCCTTTGTTGCCTTGGCCGTGTGTTTTGGGTCATTGTCATGCTGGAATACCCATCCACGACCCATTTTCAATGCCCTGGCTGAGGGAAGGAGGTTCTCACCCTAGATTTGACGGTACATGGCCCCGTCCATCGTCCCTTTGATGCGGTGAAGTTGTCCTGTCCCCTTAGCAGAAAAACACCCCCAAAGCATAATGTTTCCACCTCCATGTTTGACGGTGGGGATGGTGTTCTTGGGGTCATATGCAGCATTCCTCCTCCTCCAAACACGGCGAGTTGAGTTGATGCCAAAGAGCTCGATTTTGGTCTCATCTGACCACAACACTTTCACCCAGTTCTCCTCTGAATCATTCAGATGTTCATTGGCAAACATCAGACGGCCCTGTATATCTGCTTTCTTGAGCAGGGGGACCTTGCGGGCGCTGCAGGATTTCAGTCCTTCACGGCGTAGTGTGTTACCAATTGTTTTCTTGGTGACTATGGTCCCAGCTGCCTTGAGATCATTGACAAGATCCTCCCTTGTAGTTCTGGGCTGATTCCTCACCGTTCTCATGATCATTGCAACTCCATGAGGTGAGATCTTGCATGGAGCCCCAGGCCGAGGGAGATTGACAGTTATTTTGTGTTTCTTCCATTTGCGAATAATCGCACCAACTGTTGTCACCTTCTCACCAAGCTGCTTGGCGATGGTCTTGTAGCCCATTCCAGCCTTGTGTAGGTCTACAATCTTGTCCCTGACATCCTTGGAGAGCTCTTTGGTCTTGGCCATGGTGGAGAGTTTGGAATCAGATTGATTGATTGCTTCTGTGGACAGGTGTCTTTTATACAGGTAACAAACTGAGATTAGGAGCACTCCCTTTAAGAGTGTGCTCCTAATCTCAGCTCGGTACCTGTATAAAAGACACCTGGGAGCCAGAAATCTTTCTGATTGAGAGGGGGTTAAATACTTATTTCCCTCATTAAAATGCAAATCAATTTATAACATTTCTGACATGCGTTTTTCTGAATTTTGTTGTTGTTATTCAGTCTCTCACTGTTCAAATAAACCTACCATTAAAATTATAGACTGATCATGTCTTTGTCAGTGGGCAAACATACAAAATCAGCAGGGGATCAAATACTTTTTCCCTCACTGTAAGTATTCAACCCTTTTGTTATGGCAAGCCTAAATAAGTTTAGGAGTAAAAGTGTGCTTAACAAGTCACATAATAAGTTGCATTGACTCACTCTGTGGGCCATAATAGTGTTTAACATCATTTTTGAATGACTACCTCATCTCTGTACCCCACACATACAATTATCTCTAAGGTCCCTAAGTCGAGCAGTGAATTTCAAACACAGATTCAACCTCAAAGAGCAGGGAGGTTTTCCAATGCCTCGCAAAGAAGGGCACCTATTGGTAGATGGGAAAAAAAGAACTGGTGAGCATGGTGAAGTTATTAATTATACTTTGGATGGTGTAGCAATGCACCCAGATGGTGCATCAATGGACGGTGTATCAATGGTGACTTTAAAAAGTTACATTGTTTAATGGCTGTGATAGGAGAAAACTGAGGATGGATCAACAACATTGTAGTTACTCCACAATACTAACCTAAATGACAGAGTGAAAAGAAGAAAGCCTGTACAGAATTAAAATATTACAAAACATGCATCCACTAAAGTAAAACTGCAGTTTTACTTTAGTGGATGCATGTTTTGTAATATTTTAATTCTGTACAGGCTTTCTTCTTTTCACTCTGTCATTTAGGTTAGTATTGTGGAGTAACTACAATGTTGTTGAAGAATGTGGCAAAAATATTAACTTTATGTCCTGAATACAAAGTGTTATGTTTGGGGCAAATCCAACACAAAACATCACTGAGTACCACTTTTCATATTTTCATGCATGGTGGTGGCTACATCATGTTATGGGTATGCTTGTCGTCGGCAAGGACTAATTAGTTTTTTAGGCAAAATCCTAGAGGAAAACCTGGTTCAATCTGCTTTCCAACAGACACTGGGAGACAAATTCACCTTTCAGCAGGACAATAACCTAAAACACAAGGCCAAATATACTCTGGAGTTGTTTACCAAGATGACAGTGAATGTTTCTGACTGGCCAAGAGACAGTTTTGACTTTAATTGGCATGAACATCCATGGAAAGACTTGAAAATGGCTGTCTAGCAATGATCAACAAACAACTTGACAGAGCTTGAAAAATAATAATGTGCAAATATTGTACAATCCAGGTGTACAAAGCTCTTAGAGACTTACCGAGAAAGACTCACAGCTGCAATCGCTGCCAAAGGTGATTCTAACATGTATTGACTCAGGGGTGTGAATACTTATGTAAATGAGATATTTCTGTATTTCAACATTTCTAAAAACATGTTTTCACTTTGTCATTTTGGGGTATTGTGTGTAAATAGTGTGAAAAAAATATATGTAATCAATTTTGAATTCAGGCTGTAAAACAACAAAATATGGAATAAGTCAAGGGTATGAATACTTTCTGAAGGTCTATCCGGAGCCCATTTTCACATCTTTCTCCCATTTCCCCTGCTATAGTTTTCTTTGAATTCATGATCAAACTTTATGATTTCCATACAGAAGCTTAAAACCATTCAACGACAGAGGACTAATTACCTTGGCTGTCCATGGCGGTGCACAGTAGGGGGACAGACAGGCTGCTAAAATAGCCGTGGTTCCCCCTGCCGCTGTTAAGCATTGTCTGGATTCACATTAGGGCAAAGCCCTGGTCTTATGCAGTATATTCACCTTACTGACATGCATGATTTAAAAACCTTGGCCATAAAAAAAATTACAGAAAAACATACAGTAAAGAGGCTATGTTTATTTATGTTCTTTCTGTTACGTGTGTTTGAGGCCTGTATAGATATGTTATGTTATTTGAAACTCAAAGGTTAAAGTAGCTCACTTTCTTACTATCTTTATTTTTAACAATATTATTTATGTTTCCATGGCATCAAGGCTACTGATGTCAATTGTCTTTATTACTTTTTAATTACTTATTTTTTTTGATAGTTTTTTGGGGAAAAAATAATATTCAGAGAATATAACTGGTTTCATAATCCACTCAAAAGTTGTGTTTTCCTTTTTTTTCTTTCATAAAAAACGGAAGACATTTTTATAATGCAAGAAGTTCTTTCTTACTTTTTCACAGAAAAGACTAAGGACATTGTGAATGGCCATGAACTAATAGGTAAGACGAAAGCCACAATCGGCTACCTAGCAAATCTATATGAATAACAAATGTAGGATGAGCCACCAGAAATGAAGGATGTCAAAAGCAGTCAGCTGCATATAGAGGCTACAGGGCTATGGGAAAAGCAGCCATAAAGATCAGAAACATGTTCATAGCTACTGGGTCATGGTCAGAAACAGTTTGAGTAATTGAGCATGGTCAGGTTCTAGATGTATGCTTTGAGGGACATATTCGAACTTAAGATCCGTATGTAAAACTCTACTGCATAATTCATGAATTGATTTCAAAGAGAGAATTTTTGCTAAAATATAAGCTCAGTTATAATTCTGCCCAAGGCCCGTATTCAAAAAGCATCTCAGAGTAGGAGGTCATAATCAATACTGTGGTCAAAGGAGCATGGGTCGGAAACAACTTTAAAGCCACAGTTAAGAGCCAGGCTCTGAGAGTCTCTAGATTTATGTCTAGGACCCGTACCTCCTCAGGGACGGCACAGATGTTGGTGAAGCACTTCCTGAAGACCACTAAGACACGGTGGGCCCTGCTGCGCAGGGCAGAGGTGGCACAGTCAAACGCTGTGTCACCGGCACCCAGCAAGATGACCAAGCCATGGAGCTTGGGCAGCTGAAATTTACAGCTACACATGCCTGAGGAAGAGAGAGTGAGGGAGGGATGGAGAGAGAGAGAGCGAAAGCAAGCGAGAGAGAGAGAGAGACAGAGAGAAGATTTGTCCTGCTCTGACAGTGAATTCGGAAAGTAATCAGACCCCTTCACTTTTTCCACATTTTGTTACGTTACAGCCTCATTCTAAAATGGATTCAATTGTTTTTTTACCCTCATCAATCTACACACATTACCCCATAATGATAAAACAAAAACAGGTTTTTAGAAATCTTTAGCAAATTTCTTAAAAATAAAAAACGGAAATATCACATTTACATACAAGTTTTCAGACCCATTACTCAGTACTTTGTTGAAGCACCTTTGGCAGCGATTACAGCCTCAAGTCTACTTGGGTATGAGTAACAAGCTTGACACACCTGTATTTGGGGAGATTCTTCCATTCTTTTCTACAGATCCTCTCAAGCTCTGTCAGGTTGGATGGGGACCACAGCTATTTTCAGGTCTCTTCAGAGATGTTCGATCAGGTTCAAGTCTGGGCTCTGGCTGGGCCACTCAAGGACATTCAGAGACTTGTCCTGAAGCCACTCCTGCTCCGTTCATCTTTCCCTCGATCCTGACTAGTCTCCCAGTCCCTGCCGCTGAAAAACATCCACACAGCATGATGCTGCCACCACCATGCTTCACCTTAGGGATGGTATTGGCCAGGTGATTAGCGGTGCCTGGTTTCCTCCAGAGGTGACGCTTGGCATTCAGACCAAAGAGTTCCATCTTGGTTTCATCAGACCAGAGAATCTTGTTTCTCATGCTCTGAGAGTTCTTTAGGTGCCTTTTGGCAAACTCCAAGTGGGCTGTCATTTGCTTTTTACTGAGTGCCTTCCGTCTGGCCACTCTACCATAAAGGCCTGATTGGTGGAGTGCTGCAGAGATGGTTGTCCTTCTGGAAGGTTCTCCCATCTCCACAGAGGAACTCTGGAGCTCTGTTAGAGTGACCATAGGGTTCTTGGTCACCTCCCTGACCAAGGCCCTTTTTGCCTGATTGCTCAGTTTGGCCGGGCGGCCAGCTCTAGGAAGAGTCTTGATGGTTCCAAACTTCTTCCATTTAAGAATGATGGAGGCCACTGTGTTCTTGGGGACCTTCAATGCTGCAGAATTTTTTTGGTACCCTTCCCCAGATCTGTGCCTCGACACAATCCTGTCTCGGAGCTCTACAGACAATTCCTTCGACCTCATGGCTTGGTTTTTGCTCTGACATGCACTGTCAACTGTGGGACCTTATATAGACAGGTGTGTGGTTTTCCAAATCATGTCCAATCAATTTGAATTCACCACAGGTGGACTCCAATCAAGTTGTAGAAACATCTCAAGGATGATCAATGGAAGCAGGATGCACCTGAGCTCAATTTCGAGTCTCATAGCAAAGGGTCTGAATATTTATGTAAATAATGTATTTCTGTTTTTTATGTTTTATAAATTTGCAAAATAATCTAAAAACCTGTTTTCGCTTTGTCATTATGGGGTAAAGTGTGTAGAGTTAGGAGATGTTGTATTATTTTAATCAATTTTAGAATAAGGCTATCAAATATATATATATTTTTTTCATATCAGCAATACTGTCCTTCAGGGTGGTGCTTGCATTTGCTGTCTGAAGATGTATTATTCCTCAACTAACTGTGACATTTTCGATGTGAGAGATTTTGCCTCTTTGCACCCGAAACGACTATGATATTGTCAGTCAAACATTTTATTTAATTTATTTTAGTTTAGGTACATCCCTATGGTAAAAAAAGGACAAGTGTACTTAATTCTGATAAAATAAATATCAAAGTAATTTCCCTTAGAACGTACCGGCTTTACTGGCCTTGGCCACCAGTGGCAGGAAGTCCTTGGATGTGTAGAATCCCTGGTCAACAGTCAGCCCCTGGAAGATCTTAGCCTTGTTAGCCTGAGGGAGACCTGTTCCAAACAAAAATCATCATCAAGAAGGAGCCAGTTAACATAACAGACATATCCACCATCCCTGATCCCAACCATTTACAAAGTTTGTGCATATTGAAGAAATGCTTTTCACACCATGAATACTCCTGTAACACAAATTGTGATTTATTTTTATTTTTACAGAGCTTGACAATTTAGCTAGGTCAACATAATTGTATGTTTTATTGAATCTATGCACAGTATACGTTATGCCCTTGATAAGAGAGGAAAAATATAATAGTCAAAGGCTTGTGAGTTAATAAAACCCACCATTTGAATCAATAAATTATTATTTTGAGAGAGGTGGAACTGTCACGCCCTGGCTCTGGGGACTCTAATATGTTGAGCCAGGGTGTGTAAAGTCTATGTGTTTTGTTCTAGGTTTCACATTCTAGTATTGTTGTTCTATGTTGGCCAGTGTGGTTCTCAATCAGAGGCAACGTGATTCAGCTGTTGCTTGTTGTCTCTGATTGAGAACCATACTTTAGCAGCCTGTTTCCCCACAGAGTTTGTGGGATCTTGTTTCTAGTCTGTTGTGTTAGACCGTGAACTGTCACGTTATCGTTTTGTTGTTTTTGATCGTGTCTCTAATAAAGAGTATGTTTGCCTGCAACGCTGCGCCTTGGTCCTCATCTCTGTTAGACGATCGTGACAGGAACAGTAAATCAGTATTGTAGACTCATAATCTCTCTGTTAATTATTATGATGATGTAGGGATATAATGCATTGTAAAATATACAATGGACTCTCTAGCACCTTAAAAGATTGAGACCACGAGAGCAAATAATGACCCACTTACAGTGAGGGTAAAATAACAACAAAAAAATCCAGAAAAACACATGTCAAAAATGTTATAAATTGATTTACATTTTAATGAGGGAAATAACTATTTGACCCCCTCTCAATCAGAAAGATTTTTGGCTCCCAGGTGTATTTTATACAGGTAACAAACTGAGATTAGGAGCACACTCTTAAAGGGAGTGCTCCTAATCTCAGCTTGTTACCTGTATAAAAGACACCTGTCCACAGAAGCAATCAATCAATCAGATTCCAAACTCTCCACCATGGCCAAGACCAAAGAGCTCTCAAAGGATGTCAGGGACAAGACTGTAGACCTACACAAGGCTGGAATGGGCTACAAGACCATCGCCAAGCAGCTTGGTGAGAAGGTGACAACAGTTGGTGTGATTATTCGCAAATGGAAGAAACACAAAATAACTGTCAATCTCCCTCGGCCTGGGGCTCCATGCAAGATCTCACCTCGTGGAGTTGCAATGATCATGAGAACGGTGAGGAATCAGCCCAGAACTACACGGGAGGATCTTGTCAATGATCTCAAGGCAGCTGGGACCATAGTCACCAAGAAAACAATTGGTAACACACTACGGCGTGAAGGACTGAAATCCTGCAGCGCCCGCAAGGTCCCCCTGCTCAAGAAAGCACATATACATGCCCATCTGAAGTTTGCCAATGAACATATGAATGATTCAGAGGAGAACTGGGTGAAAGTGTTGTGGCAGATGAGACCAAAATGGAGCTCTTTGGCATCAACTCAACTCGCTGTGTTTGGAGGAGGAGGAATGCTGCCTATGACCCCAAGAACACCATCCCCACTGTCAAACATGGAGGTGGAAACATTATGCTTTGGGGGTGTTTTTCTGCTAAGGGGACAGGACAACTTCACCGCATAAAAAGGGACGATGGACGGGGCCATGTACCATCAAATCTTGGGTGAGAACCTCCTTCCCTCAGCCAGGGCATTGAAAATGGGTCGTGGATGGGTATTCCAGCATGACAATGACCCAAAACACACGGCCAAGGCAACAAAGGAGTGGCTCAAGAAGAAGCACATTAAGGTCCTGGAGTGGCCTAGCCAGTCTCCACACCTTAATCCCATAGAACATCTGTGGAGGGAGCTGAAGGTTCGAGTTGCCAAACGTCAGCCTCAAAACCTTAATTACTTGGAGAAGATCTGCAAAGAGGAGTGGAACAAAATCCCTCCTGAGATGTGTGCAAATCTGGTGGCCAACTACAAGAAACGTCTGACCTCTGTGATTGCCAACAAGGGTTTTCCAACCAAGTACTAAATCATGTTTTGCAGAGGGGTCAATTTAAAGCGTTTTTGACATGCGTTTTTCTGGATTTTTTTGTTGTTATTCTGTGTCTCACTATTCAAATAATCCTACTATTAAAATTATAGACTGATGATGTCTTTGTCAGTGGGCAAACGTACAAAATCAGCAGGGGATCAAATACTTTTTTCCCTCACTGTATATACTGGATCAATAAAACAAAGAATATACAGTAAGACATTTAGGGATTACTTTTAGCCTACAGTCTTCAAACTACATATCTATAATATACTTTATACTCTATGTGACGTGTGCTCCACACATACCGTGGAGCAAACTCATTACTGCTCTGTCATTACATTCTAGACAGAGTAAATTCTGGACGGTTTCCATGTACAACTGTCAGTGTACAGTTTAAAGCGTCAATCATTGTCCAAAATGTGTTCTAGAATTTTGGACCATTCGCTTTCATATTTTTTGAATTCTCAGCGCAGCTCAAGCAATTTCTCCAACTTTTAACACATTCAAATTAATAGAGTTGCGCGATGGTGGTCTCAGAGCCACGTAGCTATGTCACAATGGTACGCTGGATTATCGCGTCTCTGCATCTGTGGACTATGATTTATGCTTAAAACGCCAGCTTTAGGGCTGATATACATACTTTAATGCTAGAATACGTTACCTCTAAGAAGTTAATAATCAAATACAGGTACAATCAAATTTGGTCCAATTTGCCCTTTCATTAAAAAAAACATAATGTTTGGCAAATACACTATAAATAGCTTATAGTTAAAGAAGTGTTGTGTTAATCCTATTGACTGTGTCAATTACTGGTTGATGAATAGTGATGAACAGTGACTGATGGGCCATGAGTGATACAGAATAGCTTGAAGGTCAATCTGAATGATTACCTCAGACCCCGGAACTATTCTACCTCCGCCCTCACTTGGCACTACTGACTGCATGTGTTTGCTGTCATTTATAAGGTTAAAGGCCACTAGGAACCAATCAGATCTCTTTGTGTACATCTTCTTGTCTCATTCATTTCTTCAAATAAAATGGGCAGATTGGATAACCTTGGCAGGCCATTTTTTGATTGTAATGGTGTATTCCTCTGACTACTATTTTATGTTATCTATCAATGCTGCAAATGTTTTCTTTCCATCATGGATTATTCATTAGTTGACCAACCTCTCTTTAATACAAGAGAAAAGCTAAATGTTAAACCCCGATGCAATGAAATTCCATGCAGTAATCTTATAAATTACATGCGATAATTATATCGTACACAATTAATCTGCAGTTTCAATTTAAAGACCTTGCCTGGGGTTTCAGTCCTGCTGTAGAATATGAATTATGGTTAATATCATAGTTTATTCAAAGGAAGACAACCTGATGATCACCTCATTACAACCATAGTGCTGCCATTCAGAACACTAGAGTTACAAAGTTAGACATAGTTTTATCTCCATCTCTTCATTCAAAGACTCAATCATGGACACTCTTACTGACAGTTGTGGCTGCTTCGCGTGATGTATTGTTATCTCTACCTTCTTGCCCTTTGTGCTGTTGTCTGTGCCCAATAATGTTTGTACCATGTTTTGTGCTGCTACCATGTTGTGCTGCTGTCATGTTGTGTTGCTACCATGTTGTTGTCATGTTGTGTTGCTACCATGCTGTGTTGTCATGTGTTGCTGCCATGCTATGTTGTTGTCTTAGGTCTCTCTTTATGTAGTGTTGTGGTGTCTCTCTTGCCGTGATGTGTGTTTTGTCCCATATTTTAATTGTATTTTTAATCTCAGCCCCCGTCCCCGCAGGAGGCCTTTTGCCTTTTGGTAGGCTATCATTGTAAATAAGAATTTGTTCTTAACTGACTTGCCTAGTTAAATAAAGGTTAAAATAATAATAATAATAATAATAATAATAAAGGAATAAGTATTAAAAAAACTACAAAGGATGATGTGTGTTCTTTAGTAGTGGCTGTTGCTGCAAAGGCAATTTCCTGATAAAGACCTCAATCAGACCCCCTGGGTAAGTCTGGATGCTTTAACACACAGATATCGCTTTTCAAACAGAGACAACATTCTCCGTAACAACATCTGTCAATTTGAAGTGATAGTTATTAATGAGAAATCGTCTTCTTTGGTATATCATCTTCAAAAAATGTGATAACACTTTCTATGAACTGCTTGGTTGTAATGCATTGCAAAACAGGTGGCTCATGAAACTGTTATCATCACACACTTTACTAAAACAAGCTCTATATGTGTCAAAAGGTGATGTGTACGCGGCGAGTGAAGTCAGACGCAGGACACGAAGAATCAGGTAGACTACATTACTGAACGTAACGCACAAAACAAACGTCTCCAACACTGGAGGGAAAAACACCATATGCGTAATATGGAGAAATAGCTAGGCCGAACATCAACTAGACATACAACAATAACACACAAATAGCAAACGTGAGACAAGGGAAATTATAGGCTAAACAATCAAACATAATAGACAACAGGTGTACTACTCCAGACAAAACAAGACAGACACTGAAACATCGATCGGCGGTAGCTAGTACTCCGGGGACGACGAACGCCGAAGCCTGCCCGAGCAAGGAGGAGGAGCAGCCTCGGCAGAATCCGTGACAGTACCCCCCCCTTGATGCGCGGCTCCAGCCGTGCGCCGACCCCGGCCTCGGGGACGGCCAGGAGGACGCGGAGCAGTGCGATTTGGATGACTCTGGTGGAACTCCGTCAAGAGGGAGGGATCTAAGATGTCCCTCCTAGGCACCCAGCACCGTTCCTCCGGACCGTACCCCTCCCACTCCACGAGATACTGCAGACCCCCCATCCGACGTCTCGAATCCACGATGGACCGGACTGAGTACGCCGGAGCCCCCTCGATGTCCAGTGGGGGCGGAGGAGCCTCTCGTATCTCATTCTCCTGGAGTGGACCAGCTACCACCGGCCTGAGGAGAGACACATGGAACGAGGGGTTAATGCGGTAATCATTGGGCAGTTGTAACCTGTAGCATACCTCGTTCAATCTCCTCAGGACTTTAAATGGCCCCACAAACCGCCGACCCAGCTTCCGGCAGGGCAGGCGAAGGGGCAGGTTTCGAGTCGAGAGCCAGACTCGATCTCCAGGTGCATAAACTGGACCCTCACTGCGGTGGCGATCGGCGCTCGCCTTATGCCTACGAATAGCCCGCTGCAGAAGGACATGCGCAGCGTTCCATGTTACCTCCGAGCGCCGAAACCATTCATCCACCGCAGGAGCCTCGATCTGGCTCTGATGCCAGGGTGCCAGAACCGGCTGATACCCCAACACACACAGAAAAGGAGTCAGATTAGTGGAGGAGTGGCGAAGTGAGTTCTGGGCAATCTCTGCCCAGGGGATATACCCCGACCACTCCTCCTGCCAGTCCTGGCAATAGGACCTCAGAAACCTACCCACATCCTGGTTTACTCTCTCCACCTGCCCATTACTCTCAGGGTGGAAACATGAGGTAAGGCTAATCGAGACCCCCAAGCGTTCCATAAACGCCCTCCAGACTCTAGAGGTGAACTGGGGACCCCGATCAGACACTATATCCTCAGGTACCCCGTAGTGCCGGAAGACGTGTGTAAACAGGGCCTGAGCAGTTT
Source organism: Coregonus lavaretus (assembly GCF_964263955.1). Lineage (NCBI taxonomy): Eukaryota > Metazoa > Chordata > Actinopteri > Salmoniformes > Salmonidae > Coregonus > Coregonus lavaretus. The sequence goes on from NC_140006.1 coordinate 34,443,367, forward strand.
GTAGGGCAGTAGGGAGACCCGGCATGGGAATGAGACGGCAGGCCTTAGAAAACCGATCCACAACGACCAAAATTGTGGTATTCCCCTGGGAGGGGGGAAGGTCCGTGACAAAGTCCACCGATAGATGAGACCACGGCCATTGTGGAACGGGTAGGGGTTGTAACTTCCCCCTGGGCAGGTGTCTAGGTGCCTTACACTGGGCGCACACCAAGCAGGAGGAGACATTAACCCTCACGTCCTTAGCCAAGGTTGGCCACCAGTACTTCTCACTAAGGCAGTGCACTGTCCGGCCAATACTAGGATGACCAGAGGAGGGTGACGTGTGAGCCCAATAAATCAGTCGATCACGGATCTCGAGCGGCACGTACTTCCGCCCCTCCGGACACTCTGGAGGAGTAGGGTCGGTACGTAACGCCCGCTCGATCTCCGCATCGACCTCCCACACCACCGGTGCCACCAGACAAGATTCCGGAAGTATGGGAGTGGGCTCAATGGACCTCTCCTCTGTGTCATATCGCCGGGACAGGGCATCTGCCTTAACGTTCTGTGACCCTGGTATGTACGTGAGCTTAAAGACAAACCGGGCCAGAAACATGGCCCACCTAGCCTGACGAGGGTTCAGTCTCCTAGCTGCCCGGATGTACTCCAGGTTACGATGGTCAGTCAGAATGAGAAAAGGGTGTTTAGCCCCCTCAAGCCAATGCCTCCACACCTTTAGGGCCTGAACCACCGCTAGCAGCTCCCTGTCCCCCACGTCATAATTACGTTCCGCCGGGCTGAGCTTCTTAGAATAAAAGGCACAGGGACGGAGTTTAGGAGGCGTGCCCGAGCGTTGAGACAGTACAGCCCCAATCCCCGCCTCTGACACGTCCACCTCCACTTGGAACGCCAAAGAGGGGTCCGGATGTGCCAGCACCGGAACCGAGGTGAACAGGTCCTTCAGATGTCTAAACGCCCTGTCCGCCTCAGCCGACCACTGCAAACGCACCGGGCCCCCCTTTAGCAGGGAGGTGATGGGAGCTGCTACCTGTCCAAAACCCCGGATAAACCTCCGGTAGTAATTGGCAAAACCCAAAAACGCTGCACTTCCTTAACCGTGGTAGGAGTCTGCCAATTACGCACGGCTGAAACGCGGTCAATCTCCATCTCCACCCCTGACGCGGACAACCGATGTCCCAGGAAGGAGATGGACTCCTGGAAAAACAGGCATTTCTCCGCCTTCACATACAAGTCATGCTCCAACAGCCTACCCAACACCCGACGCACCAGGGCCACATGCTCGGCTCGTGTAGCAGAGTATATTAGAATGTCGTCAATATACACCACTACACCCTGTCCATGCAAATCCCGGAAAATCTCGTCCACAAATGATTGGAAGACTGAAGGAGCATTCATTAACCCGTATGGCATGACGAGCTACTCATAGTAACCCGAGGTGGTACTAAATGCTGTTTTCCATTCATCTCATTCCCTAATGCGCACCAGGTTGTAAGCGCTCCTGAGATCCAATTTTGTGAAGAAGCGCGCTCCGTGTAATGACTCCGTGTAATGACGTCATACTCGCAATCAGAGGGAGAGGATAACTGTATTTAATGGTAATCTGATTGAGACTACGGTAATCAATACACGGGCGCAGACCTCCATCTTTCTTCTTCACAAAAAAGAAACTCAAGGACGCAGGAGAAGTGGAGGGCCGTATGTATCCCTGTCCCAGAGATTCGGCGATGTATGTCTCCATAGCCGCCGTCTCCTCTTGAGACAGAGGATACACATGACTATGTGGAAGTGCAGCGCCTGCCTGGAGGTCTATCGCACAATCCCCCTGTCTATGAGGTGGTAATTGAGTCGCCCTCTTCTTACTGAAGACGAGTGCCAAATCATTATACTCAGGAGGAATGTGCAGTGCGGACATTTGGTTCGGACTTTCCACAGTTGTCGCCCCTACGGACACACCTATACACCGCCCGACACACTGATCAGACCACTCCCTGAGAGCCCTCTGTTGCCACGAAATGTTGGGGTCATGAGAAGTTAACCAAGGAAGCCCCAACACCACGGGAAACGCAGGAGAGTCGATCAAATACAATTGTATAATTTCCTCATGACCCCCCTGCGTCTTCATCTTAAGTGGCGCCGTGACCTCCCTAATCAATCCCGACCCCAAAGGGCGGCTATCTAGGGCATGGATAGGGAAGGGCACATCAACTGGTATGAGGGGAATCCCTAACCTATAACAGAAATTACGATCAATAAAATTCCCAGCTGCGCCTGAATCGACTAGCGCCTTATGCTGGGAGTGAGAAGAAACCTGGGGAAACACAACTTGGATACACAAGTGGACAACAGAGAGGTCTGGGTGAGTTGGGCGCGTACTCACCTGGAATGACTCATCAGTGCGTGACCTGCTGCCTCGATCCGTAGGAGACCCTCCCCAGCACCGAACCGCAGTGTGTCCTCTACGGCCACAGTTGGTGCAGGGGACGGCCTCTCTCCGGGTCTCTCTCCTCCTCTCTCTAGCACCAGCACCTCCGAGCTCCATAGGGCTCGGCTCGGAGGTGCTGGGGGATGGAATGGACGGCCCCAGCTCCGGACGTCCGCGGGTAGCCAGCAGGGTATCCAGACGGAACGACATGTCCACCAACTGGTCGAAGCTTAAGTTGGTGTCCCTGCAGGCCAACTCTCGGCGAACGTCCTCTCGTAGGCTGCACCAATAGTGGTCGATGAGGGCCCTCTCATTCCATCCCGCATTGGCAGCCAGAGTCCGGAAATCCAGTGCGAATTCCTGTGCGCTCCTCTTCCCCTGTCTGAGGTGGAACAGACGCTCCCCCGCCGCTTTCCCCTCTGGGGGATGATCGAAATCCGCCCTGAAGCGGCGGGAGAACTCTGCATAACTGACGGTGGCGGCGTCTATTCCACTCCATTCGGCATTGGCCCACTCCAAGGCCTTGCCGGACAGACAGGAGATGAGGGCGGACACGCTCTCGTATCCCGAGGGCGCCAGGTGAATGGTTGCCAGGTAGAGCTCTACTTGGAGCAGGAATCCCTGACACCCGGGCCGCGGTGCCATCATAAGCCCTCGGGAGCGAAAGCCGAATCCCACTGGACTCCGGAGATGGAACGATGGGTCTGGCCGATGGTGGTGGTATTGTTGGAGGAGGTGTGGGCAAACCTCCTCTCTCCCATCGGCTCAAAGTGTCCATTACATCCTGCATGGCGGTGCCGAGTCTCTGGATCATGGCGTCTTGGCTGCTTACGCGCTCCTCCAATGACCCCGTCGGTACCGCTGATCCTGATGACTCCATGGTTGGTGTGTTATTCTGTCAAAAGGTGATGTGTACGCGGTGAGTGAAGTCAGACGCAGGACACGGAGAATCAGGTAGACTACTTTACTGAACGTAACGCACAAAACAAACGTCTCCAACACTGGAGGGAAAAACACCATATGCGTAATATGGAGAAATAGCTAGGCCGAACATCAACTAGACATACAACAATACACAAATAGCAAACGTGAGACAAGGGAAATTATAGGCTAAACAATCAAACATAATAGACAACAGGTGTACTACTCCAGACAAAACAAGACAAACACCGAAACATCGATCGGCGGTAGCTAGTACTCCGGGGACGACGAACGCCGAAGCCTGCCCAAGCAAGGAGGAGGAGCAGCCTCGGCAGAATCCGTGACAATATGACAGGAAGTATTACATCTCAATATACTCAATATAGGGGAAGTATTACATCTCAATATACTTTCCAGTAAAATCACGGTAATTCAAATACAGAACTGTACCTACCATGTACACTACCTACCTACTGTACTAGAGAACATAACACAGTGTGCCACTGCTAACTGTGCTTAACACAGCGAGATCCTCCAGCAGAGTAACAGCATGCTCACCCTCCTCTGTGGTGACACTGACAGATGCTCCGAGCTCACTCTGTTGGTTTTATACACAAGGGTGGCCTTTGTGTTCTGTGCAAAGATGTAAAAAATAGGTGAAGGGGAAATAAATGCTATGAAGCGAATAACAAAGTGTACTTTAACAATAGCAGCCCGGATGGTGACATCTACTTCATAAGTAATGCCCTCAAATCCTTATTTAATTTAATTTGTTAAATTTTTTTAGGGGGTAGATCAGCTTTAATATTGCAGATAGATTGTAACTTCCATCAATGTAATTGTCTGCATCACTTCCGATCCCCCAAAGTATTTGATCCCCTGCTGATTTTGTACATTTGCCCACTGACAAAGAAATGATCAGTCTATAATTTTAATGGTAGGTTTATTTGAACAGTGAGAGACAGAATAACAACAAACAAATCCAGAAAAACACATGTCAAAAATGTTATAAATTGATTTGCATTTTAATGAGGGAAACGAGTATTTGACCCCTCTGCAAAACATTACTTTGTACTTGGTGGCAAAACCCTTGTTGGCAATCACAGAGGTCAGACGTTTCTTGTAGTTGGCCACCAGGTTTGCACACATCTCAGGAGGGATTTTGTCCCACTCCTCTTTGCAGATCTTCTCCAAGTCATTAAGGTTTTGAGGTTGACGTTTGGCAACTCGAACCTTCAGCTGCCTCCACAGATTTTCTATGGGATTAAGGTCTGGAGACTGGCTAGGCCACTCCAGGACCTTAATGTGCTTCTTTTTGAGCCACTCCTTTGTTGCCTTGGCCGTGTGTTTTGGGTCATTGTCATGCTGGAATACCCATCCACGACCCATTTTCAATGCCCTGGCTGAGGGAAGGAGATTCTCACCCAAGATTTGACGGTACATGGCCCCGTCCATCTTCCCTTTGATGCGGTGAAGTTGTCCTGTCCCCTTAGCAGAAAAATACCCCCAAAGCATAATGTTTCCACCTCCATGTTTGACGGTGGGGATGGTGTTCTTGGGGTCATAGGCAGCATTCCTCCTCCTCCAAACACGGCGAGTTGAGATGATGCCAAAGAGCTCCATTTTGGTCTCATCTGACCACAAAACTTTCAAACAGTTCTCCTCTGAATCATTCAGATGTTCATTGGCAAACTTCAGACAGGCATGTATATGTGCTTTCTTGAGCAGGGGGACCATGCAGGCGCTGCAGGATTTCAGTCCTTCACGCCGTAGTGTGTTACCAATAGTTTTCTTGGTGACTATGGTCCCAGCTGCCTTGAGATCCTTGACATGATCCTCCTGTGTAGTTCTGGGCTGATTCCTCACCATTCTAATGATCATTGCAACTCCACGAGGTGAGACCTTGCATGGAGCCCCAGGCCGAGGGAGATTGACAGTTATTTTGTGTTTCTTCCATTTGCGAATAATCGCACCAACTGTTGTCACCTTCTTACCAAGCTGCTTGACAATGGTCTTGTAGCCCATTCCAGCCTTGTGTAGGTCTACAATCTTGCCCCTGACATCCTTGGAGAGCTCTTTGGTTATGGCCATGGTGGAGAGTTTGGAAACTGATTGATTGATTGCTTCTGTGGACAGGTGTCTTTTATACAGGTAACAAGCTGAGATTAGGAGCACTCCCTTCAAGAGTGTGCTCCTAATCTCAGCTCGTTACCTGTATAAAAGACACCTGGGAGCCAGAAATCTTTCTGATTGAGAGGGGGTCAAATACTTATTTCCCTCATTATAATGCAAATCAATTTATAACATTTTTGACATGCGTTTTTATGGATTTTTTTGTTGCTTTTCTGTCTCTCACTGTTCAAATAAACCTACTAATAAAATTATAGACTGATCATTTCTTTGTCAGTGGGCAAACGTACAAAATCAGCAGGGGATCAAATACTTTTTTCCCTCACTGTATACTTATTATGGACACAGTATGCTTACATTATTAGTTATCTTGTTGTTATTAGTTGTTGTTAGTTGTTATTAGTCCCATCCTTCAACTTCAACTGTACTGTGATGTTTTACAAAAGTTCTGAACCTTTCTATTCTCATTGTTTCTACAGATTGTAAATTGAACATATTTTTTTTGCTAAAAGTATTATTATATTATTGACTATGACTTTTCAGATCACCCAGTAATGCTATCTGCAGGGTTAGCTCCAGGTAAATATTGCAATCCTTTAGCCATTCATGGACCTGTGTCCAAAAACAAGCTATAAATGGACAGTACCAAAACAAATGATCTAATGATTCCGTCTCTTCGCAGCAAAATCTGCAGAGCTGGGAAGATTGTATCCCCCATATAAATAACATTCTATTAGTAGCAAGAATTGTATATAATAATTTAAATTGAAAAATGCTAAGTTTTGAATCTGGCGTCGTTTTGCATATCAGTTCATAAACACTATGCCATGGGATCGGTGCGTCAAAAATCTCTTCCCAACTATTTTGCAATCTATATGGGATGGCTGTCAATCCTTTGGTCCTTAAATGAAACTAGTATACTTTGTTATTTATCACAGTTTTCTGCCCAGTGTTTGCATCTCATTTGACTGGAGAAAGGTGCTTTGGCTCCAGAGCCGGGCGGAGAGACGCTGAAGTGAAGATAGGATCATTCATCATAGCCTTACAGGTGGCTTCACTCTCACTCTGACTCTCTCTCAGTGCTCGGCCGGCTCGGCCTGGCCAGTCCTCGTGTATCACGCACCATCGCCCACTGTGGCGTCGGCTGACGGTGAGTAGTGCTACTGTAACCAGTGCTTGACTTGGGCAAGAGATCACCGGAGCTGAGTACCGGCACTTCAAATGCTCTACTGCTTGAGCTCCTGCACCTCATAGAATAGTAGCAAAAACAATGGTTGGGGCTCCTGCACCCAAAATGAGTACCGGCACCTATTTCAGTCCAAGTCAAGCACTGAGCGTAAAGTTACTGTGATTTCTCTGTAGGAGTTCTGTCAGGTTAGGTACCCATGGGTATTGGGCAAATCACTGGCCTTGTGTAACTGTGAGTCAAAGAGAAAGTCTTAAAGCTGCTATGTACTGTATGTTTTGTTACATTGAAAAACTACCCATTTTATGCTATGGGCTAAGTTTAGTAAGGACATACAGCCAGCATAATGTATGTTAATAACCCAAGAAAACTCAGGAGGCTGAAGAAATTCGGCTTGGCCCCTAAGACCCTCACAAACTTCCACATATGCACCATTGTGAGCATTCTGTCGGGCTGTATCACCGCCTGATACGGCAACTGCACCGCCCGCAACCACAGGGCTCTCCAGAGGGTGGTGTGATCAACCCAACACATCACTGGGACTACACTGCCTGGCCTCCAGGACATCTACAGCACCCGGAGTCACAGGAAGACTCCGGGAAGACCTCATCCACCAAAGCCACGGCTTGTTCACCCTGCTACCATCTAGAAGACGGAGACAGTACAGGTGCATCAAAGCTGGGACGAAGAAAAGGAAAAACAGCTTCTACCTCCAGGCCATCAGACTGTTAAATAGTCACCACTAGCCGGCCTCTGCCAGGTACCTTGTCCTACACCTTAGACACTGACACTAGCCGGCTACCACTCGGTACTCTACCCTACACTTTAGAGCAGGGTTCTTCAATTCCGGTCCTGCAGGGCCGAAACACCTCTGTTTTTCATCCTCTCCTTCTAATCAGGGGTTAATTCAGACCTGGGACACCAGGTGAGTGCAATTAACTACCAGTTGGAAATAAAAAACAGAAGTGTTTCGGCCCTCCAGGACCGGAATTGAAGAACCCTGCTTTAGAGACTGCTACCCTAGGTACATAGAGTCATTGAACACTGGTCACTTTAATAATGTTTACATAATGTTTATTGTTCTGAAATAGTTTCTGTAGTTAGAGACAGATAAGATGAGCATTCCTGCAATAGTATTCAGTTGACATTTTATTTGATATCTGAGAAACTGATTTGTCACTTTATATGTACAGTACATACTGTGTTCTCGACATAGCTCATCCTAAATAACTACTTCTGTACATACCTTTTTCCTATTTAAATATTGTCCATGCTGTCTATACACACTACACTACATATTTATATTCTGGACTCTGACATTGCTTGTTCTGATATTTCTTCATTTCTTATTTTTTAATATATATTTTTTCTTCTTGGGATTATTTGTGTATTAGTATTGTACTGTTAGACATTTACTGCACTGCTGTAGCTAGACATTTACTGCAGTGCTGGAGCTAGAAGCACAAGCATTTCACTGCACTTGCTTAACGTGACAAATAACCTTTGATTTGATTTTGATTTGATTTGATCAGAGGCACACAAAAAAAACTATTTTTATGGTGAACATCTGACAGCAACCACCATATTTGTCAAAAAACAGCAGCCCTTTCCAAATCTGATCGAAACTTGGTCAATGGACCTTTTTTTACACCAAAGGCTATTTTTCTTCATTTGATGTCCTAAATACACCTCTTTCATACAATTCCAGCCACAGCACATCAGTGTACTTCCTTTCAACCTCACTGTTGGGAAGAGCTGCCATCAAAAGCTTGTTTTATGGAATGTGATGCTCGTTCCCACAAAGTAATATTGTGTGCATTGCAGAATTTGTAGTCTATACAATCTGCCTGGCTTTATTAATATTAATGCCTTTGATGGAAGGAAGCCATTCTTGAAAAGGCACCATTTGAACAATTGGAACAAGAAAGCGACACAAAGATCCCACTGCTATAACCACCATCAGTAAGGACAGTCAGCTACACAACAACAGCGATAGGCAAAAACCCTGCATGTGTTAGCTAGTGCACTTAACTGCCCGAGAAATAACCCTTCTTATCTATGCTCTTCAACCTGCTCTGAACAGTGGGAAACATATGCATGTCAATCTCAGCAGGGGGTTTGACATTTAGAAGAAAAAAAATACAGAACTGGTAAGAATATCACAGAAACAAGACTCTGTTCATTTTCTCTCTGAAATCCAATTCCTTTGTGTTCTGCTATGAGACAGAAAATTTTTTGACAAGAAATCCCTGAATAGTTTAAAAGTAGCTCCATGCTCTAATTACCAAGCCAGGCACCAAAAGGTTCCAAACATAATAAATGCTACCCAGCTTCTTTTCATTATAATAAAGGAAAGTCACACACACACAGCGGTATTTGAATTTCCTCAAATCAAATCAATACAGGCATGGCAGGGTTTATTCACTTACATATCTAAATATAGACTTTCATTTGAAACCAAATTGCTTCAGTCTACCGTCTCCCTTTACATGTGTGCGTAAGAACAAGGTATTCCATGAGCTAACGAGCCATACTGTTAACTATGGTCACCATAGGAAGAGAAGGAAAGTGACAGCTGCGATAGGAGACTATAGTATATAGACGTGAAAAATAAGCCCCTTGTTATGCTCAACTGTAACGAGAATGAGAGGGAGAAAATGAGAAGGAGGAAAAAGAAAGCAGAGCGGAGGACTAGTGAGGCAGATAAATATATGAAGTAGACAAAGGAAGAAAGACTGATACTACAACACTGGGTTTCACTACGGCATTCATTGCTACAGTAAGCACTGTGTGGTAGGTAGCTCCGTCTCACTTTAGTCCAATGAAAACCAAATGGAGCAGGCAGAAGAAGTGTGAAATGGGAAAGGTAGTGGTTAGAGGATACCTCCCTCTCTCCCAGACAGACCCCCTTATCATGATTGCAGTGGGGGACTGTAGCACAGAGCAGGACTAACGTAGCTGGCATACTGGAGATTTTAAGAGTCTGTGGTGCCATCAGTGTAGGTACAGTATTATTAAAGTCAAGCATCCTTCTGTACATACTAGAGGTCTTCTCAGGTCCAAAAAGGACCCGTTCCGAAATGGATCTGGGGCTTTCCTCCCAAGACCCTACCCGAATATATATTTTTTATATGGACACCCGGTCCGAACGGATCCAAGGACAACCAGACCCGGCCCTGTATAGACCCAGTCCATTCAGAGTATTAAGTAGCAGCCTACCTGTTGACTATTGGTCGTTGTAGCCTATCCTTCTCATTTAACTTTTAATTCAGTCATTTTAATTCCATCTTCCGTTGATCTCCTGCTTGCCACGGCACACACAGAGCCAGAGGGGGTGCAACTCAATATTAGGAAGGTGTTCCTAATGTTTTGTACACTCAGTGTATAAACAGTCAATAAAAAAGTGCCATTTAAGATTAATTTGTTGAAACCGTAATATTAACAGATTATATTATATCGTGGAACACAATCTTCATAAAGGCAGTAACCTTAGCAGTGGCGCTTGCTTGTAGAAGCCTATGGCATAGCCTTGTTTTTTTTTATTTAGCAGACAAGACACTTTTATTTCCAGAGCCCTTATCACAGTCAAGACACATCTATTTTATAGTAAAAAACATGATGTAATATAACAGAATAAAATAGAACACAATATTTTCCCAAATGAAAAAAGTTAAGTGAGAAGTGATGCGCATCTCGTGCCTGGAACATTTATTCTCAAAGAGTGATCATTTCAGTGGTGTGTATTCATGGATGCTATGGGAAGCCAGGCTTCCCCAAATAATTGACAAAAAATAAAATAAAATATTAATTATTATTATTATTTCGTGTTGCCTAAATGTCCTTCAATTCACAAGAGGCTGAATTTATCTCACCGGAGAAAGCATCTGAGCCCCTCTGCTCCTCTCCTCAAGAAACCAACACTCGAATCATCTGACGTCAAAAACTATAGACCTGTATCCCTTCTGTCTTTTCTTTCCAAAACACTTGGACGTGCTGCCTCTGATCAACTTTCTCGTTATCTCTCTCAGAACAATCTTCTTGACCCTAACTGGTCACTCAACCGAGACTGCTCTTCTCTGTGTCACGCAGGCTCTCCCTACTGCCAAAGCTGATTCTCTCTCCTCTGTTCTCATCCTCCTAGATCTATCCACTGCCTTCGACACCATGAACCATCAGATCCTCCTCGTCACCCTCTCATTGACAGTAGAATGGCCTTACTGAAGAGCTCAGTTACTTTCAACGTGGCACCGTCATAGGATGCCACCTTTTCAGTTTGTCAAATTTATGCCCTGCTAGAGCTGCCCCGGTCAACTGTACTGCTGGAGTAAGTGCTGTTATTGTGAAGTGGAAACGTCTGGGAGCAATAGTGGTTCAGCCGGGAAGTGGTAGGCCACACAAGCTCACAGAACGGGACCACCGAGTGCTGAAGCATGTAGCGCGTACAAATCGTCTGTCCTTGGTTACAACACTCACTACTGAGTTCCAAACTGCCTCTGGAAGCAACGTCAGCACAATAACTGTTCGTCGGGAGCTTCATGAAATGGGTTTCCATGGCCGAGCAGCCGCACACAAGCCTAAGATCACCATGCCCAATGCCAAGCGTTGGCTGGAGTGGTGTAAAACCCACCGCCATTGGACTCTGGAGCAGTGGAAACGTGTTCTCTGGAGTGATGAATCACACTTCACCATCTGGCAGTCCGACGGACAAATCAGTTAGATATGTTTTATAGGCATTTATATCTGTAGGACTAACGGGAGCTTGTGTGCGCACTCAGCATGTCGTTTGGTGTGTGGAGGGAGTAGTCTGAATGCAATTGAGTGAATAAGAGATGGAGGGGAAAGGGAATTTAGGGAGAAGAATGCTTGGCTTGGTTTATTTTTTGTTGTGCCCCGCAAATTCACATGTACAAATGGAACACTAGAGTCAAAGCAAATTAATGTTGTCTTCAAGACAAACTTTTACTTTCCCGTTCGGGCAGCCACAAAGCACATTCTACCAAATAGTTTTGTAGTATACAAACTGGTTAAAGATCGAGTTTTGACGTCTGTTTGAGTACTCAATTACTCGATTACTCATGCCCATCTCTAATACATCCTCAAGTCCTTGAATTTGAGTCATTTATCCTGTTATTTTTTTATATTTTCTTTGAAGCTTTCGACCTGGTGACCAAGAGAGATGCTTTGCACAACAAGCTACACTATATCACATCATATTTTATGTAAGGTAAGACATGAAAGATGCAAGTGACTGACCAATTCCAATGAAGACAGCCTGGAATCCCTTGTCTTTCAGAGAGGTTAGGCTCATCCCGTTCATACCCAGTCCCTTCTCTTGGACAACCTGAAAGTGGGCAAGTTACGTATATTTAGGGATTTAGGGTTGAGTTAAATGTGTGTCTGATCTAAGTGAATAATCAGTGACATTCATCACATCATAAAATACACACAGTGAGGTTCAGAGACAAAGACAAAGACAATAGGACCATGGTCGGGTAACATTCCTCTGGGGTTCGATAACTACATGGAACAGAGACAAATGATACAGCCACGACAGCAGTCTATTTGTTTGTGTTTGTCACTGGTGTAATAGAGTGAAGTCGGGACAACGTCTTCCTTCTCATTTCCCCCACACTCTTTCTCTTAATTCAATTAATTGAGAGGCCATCTTAATGGAATTCATTTCTGGAGATTAATAAAGCCTTGAAGAAAAGGTCAGATGGCAAGAAGCAATGGCTACCTCCCCTCCCTCCATCCCTTCGTTCCTATCTAGCCAACCTCAAGGAATGCTATCTCTCTATGTCTCTTTCATCTCTCTTTCTTTTCCACATGCCTCCCTTCTCTCTCTCCATCATTCATTCTCACCCCTCTCCCTCGCCACCTCTTTCCCTACCCCATCTATTTATCTCTCTCTCTCTCTCTCTCTCTCTCTCTCTCTCTCTCTCTCTCTCTCTCTCTCTCTCTCTCTCTCTCTCTCTCTCTCTCTCTCTCTCTCTCTCTCTCTCTCTCTCTTCTTCCCTTCTTATTTTCTCTCTCTCTCCATCAAATAAATAAATAATTAGGAATAAATCAAATTAATCACGGTTAGGTGAGCTGGATGAGTAGTATTGATTGGCCTTTTCCCTGGCTGTGGCATTCAGACAATGGCCAGATGGATGCCCCGTGCCGGAGGAAGTGTTTTTCTCACTTAGCTTCCCCCACTGTAGCTTCTAATTGTTTTCTTCTGCCCTGTACCTGTTTGTTTAGGACTTTGGTTGCTTTTGTCGTTATTAATGTCACTGCCATTTTCCTGGTGATGGGTGCATAGCTCTTGACAGTGAGAGTGTTGTCTGTGAGCGGAGTGTGTCTATGGTTTGGTGAGTGTGTGTGTAGTCAGGTGTGTGTAAGTGAACCTTAAAAAACAGGAACCTTGGAAGAAACCTAAAGAGGAACCAGGCTCTGAGGGGTGGCCAGTCCACTTCTGGCTGTGCCGGGTGGAGATTATGAGAGTACATGGCCATTAAGGCCAGATCATTCTTCAAGATGTTCAAACGTTGATAGATGACCAGCAGAGTCAAATAATAATCACAGTGGTTATAGAGGGTGCAACAGGTCAGCACCTCAGGAGTAAATGTCAGTTGGCTTTTCATAGCCAAGCATTCACAGGTCGAGACAGTAGGTGCGGGAGAGAGGGTGGGAGAGAGAGAGATAGAGTACAGGTTCAGTGAGCACAGCCTTGCCATTGAGAAGGGTAGACACAGGAAAACCTGGCTCCTTGTAGAGGAAAGGCTGTGCAATCACTGCACCACAGCAGAACCTGAGACAGAGCTGCATTTCCTGACAAAATGTCAAAAATATAAAACAATTAGAGAGCGTAATTTCCCCAAATTTGAAACAGTTTTTCAACGTTTCAAAGACCTCTCTGATGAGAATAGGCTACCCGTCCTGTTGGGGGAGGATGCAGAGAGCTGTGGGTTGGCAGTGCACTACATTGCGCTGCCAACATAAGATAAGGGACAGTGTCTGACAGACCAACCAACCTGCACATGTCCTCTATATTGTTAATGTTCAATGGTTATTTGACCCGTTGACAATATTGATTATTATTATTTTAATTATGTTAATAGTGTAAATATCCAAAGTAAGCTTTGGCAATATGTACATTGTTACGTCATGCCAATAAAGCAAATTGAATTTAATTGAATTGAAAATTGATAGAGGGAGAGAGAGGGTCGAAAACAGCAGGTCCGGGACAAGGTAGCACGTCCGGTGAACAGGTCAGGGTTCCATAGTGACAGACAAAACAGCAGAAACTGGATCAGCAGCACAACAAGGTGGACTGGGAACGGGGACAGCCAGGAGTCATCAGTAGTCCCTGAGGCATGGTCCTAGGGCTCAGGTCCTCCGGGAGGGGAGAGAGAGAGAGAGATGGGAGAATTAGAGGGAGCATGCTTAAGTTCACATAGGACACCAGATAAGACAGGAGAATTTCACCACTTAGGACAGACTGACCCTAGCCCCCCGGCACATAAACTATTGCAGCATAGATACTGGAGGCTGAGACGGGGGGGACAGGGCCAACCACTAGAGGGATATCAACAGACCACCAACTTACTACTCTGAGTCAAGGCTGAGTATAGCCCACAAAAGATCTCCTCCACCGCACGAGCCCGAGGGGGTGCAAAACCGGACAGGAAGATCACGTCAGTGACTCAACCCACTCAAGTCGAGTATAGCTAGTAAGCTAGTGACTCAGCCTCCGTAGTAGGGTCAGAGGCAGGGAATCCCAGTGGCAAGAGGGGAGCCGGCCAGGCATAGACAGCAAGGGCGGTTCGCCACTCCAGTGCCTTGTCATTCACCTTCGCACCCCTGGGCCAGACTACACTCAATCATAGGACCTATGGAAGAGACAAGTCTTCAGTAAAGACTTAAGGGTCGAGACCAAATCTGGGTCACTAACATGGATAGGGAGACAATTCCACAAAAATTGAGCTCTATAGGAGAAAGCCCTGCCTCCAGCTTAACAATTCTCGGGACAATAAGGAGGCCTGCGTCTTGTGACCGTAGCGTACGTGAAGATATGTACGGCATGAACCAAATCGGAGAGATAGGTAGGAGCAAGTCCATGTAATGCTTTATAGGTTAGCAGTAAATCCTTGAAATCAGCCCTACCTTTAACAGGAAGCCAGGGTATAGAGGCTAGAACTGGAGTAATATGATCGAATTGATCGAATTCTAGCAGCTGTATTTAGCACTAACTGAAGTTTATTTAGTGGTTTATCCGGGTAGCCGGAGAGTAGGGTATTGCAGTAGTCTAATCTATAAGTGAGAAAAGCATGGATTAGCTTTTCTGCATAATTTTGGGACAAGAAGTTTCAGATTTTTGCAACCTTACGAAGATGGAAACAAGCTGCCCTTTAAATATTCTTAATATGTTTGTCAAAAGAGTGATCAGGGTCCAGAGTAACACAGAGGTCCTTCACAGTTTTATTTGAGATGACTGTTCAACCATCAAGATTAATTGTCAGGTCAAACAGCAGAGCTCTTTGTTTCTTGGGACCTAGAACTAGCATTTCTGTTTAAAACTAGTTAAAAGTAAAACATTTGCCACCATCCACTTCCTTATGTCTGAAACATTAGCTTCCAGGGTAGGCTATTTTGGGGCTTCACCATGTTTCATCGAAATGTACAGCTGTGTGTCGTCTGCATAGCAGTGAAAGTTGACATTGTGTTTCCAAATGACATCAACAAGAGGTAGAATATATAGTGACAGCAATAGTGGTCCTAAAACAGAACCTTGAGGAACACCGAAACTTACGATTGTTGAAAGAGGGTCAAAGGGGGTCATATAAAGTGTTGAGTCAGTGTTGATGCAGCATAAGGAATTCATACCTTCATAAGCAAACAAGAAAATGCTCATCTAGCAGCAGTGCTCCTAATGGCCAGTGATTTTAATGCAGGGAAACTGAAATCCGTTTTACCTCATTTCTACCAGCATGTCACCTGTGCAACTAGAGGAGACAAAACTCTATCAACTTTACTCCACACACTGAATCGCATACAAAGCTCTCCCTCGCCCTCCATTTGGCAAATCTGACCATAACTCTATCCTCCTGATCCATCTGGCAAAAACTCAAACAGGAAGTATTAGTGACGCGCTCGTCCCCACAGTGACCGTATGTTTATATACCAACCAGAAGCCATGGATTACAGACAACCTCCGCACTGAGCTAAAGGCTAGAGCTGCCGCTTTCAAGAAGCGGAACACTAATCCGGACGCTTATAAGAAATCCCACTTTGCCTTCCGACAAACCATCAAACAGGCAATGCGTCAATATAGGACTAAGATCGACTCTTACTACGCCAGCTCTGACCCTCGACAGATGTGGCAGGGCTTGCAAACTATTATGGATTACAAAGGGAAACACAGGCGTGAGCTGCCCAATGACGCGAGCCTACCAGACGAGCTAAATGCCTTCTTTGCTCGCTTCGAGGCAAGCAACACTGAACCATACATGAGAGCACCAGCTGTTCCGGACGACTGTGTGATCACGCACTCCATAGCCCATGTGAGTAAAACCTTTAAACAGATAGATTACGAAATAGTTGGGAAGAGATTTTTGACGTACCGAATCCATGGCAAATGGTTTATGAACTGATTTTTAAAACGACCCCGGATTCAAAACGTATTATACAAAATTCTTGCTTCCAATAGAATGTTATTTATATGGGGGATACAATTTTCCCAGCTCTGCAGATTTTGCTGCAAACAGACAGAATCATCATATAATTTGTTTTGGTACTGTCCATTTGTAGCTTGTTTTACCTGGAGCTAACCCTGCAGATAGCATTACTGGGTGATCTGAAAAGTCATAGTCAATCGATCAATAATATAATAATACTTTTAGCAAAAATGTTTATTTTCAATTTACAATCTGTAGTAACAATGGGAATAGAAGGGTTCAGAACTTTTGTGAAACATCACAGCACAGTTGAAAAAGATATGGCAAATAGAAATCCAATATGGATGGTGTTAAGAGATAGATGGGAGGGGTTGATTGGAGCTGAAGGTTGGGACTAATAACAACTAATAACAACAAAATAACTAATGTAAAACATACTGTGTCCATAATAAGTATATAGGTTGAGAACTTTTGTGAAAGAGCACAGTTAGAAAGATATGGCATATAGAAGCAAACCGGATGGACATCATGAAAATGATCGGAGAGGTTGAGGAAGTTCAGGAGTAAAAACAAACAAAATAGAATTATTGTAAAATTGACTGTGTCCTTAAAATGTATATATTATGTATAAGCTGGAAGCAGAGGCCTAAGCGTTGTCGTTCACTAGTTTACTCCAATCAGGGGAGTGGTGGTGGGGTTGGATGTATTTATATGTATGTATGTGTATATGTATGTATGTGTATGTATGTGTTATGATGAGTTTCTGGTATGAATAAGTGCAGGATGTAAGAGAAAGCAGCAGACACTCAGATGGAAGTTTGACTCTACATTTATTCAGTACTGGATCACATAATAAGACGAACGTGCTTTGCCTCTTATCATGTGACTGAATTACATAGACTGCTCTTCCAGTATACCTTTGTCTTATCCAGTTGCTAACCATAATTGAGTTGTCACTCAACTATGCCCATATCATTATTTTCCTTGGTTTCGTGTGGCACACTAGTCATGACATTTCATCACGCACCATTCCTAAGACTAGCACCAGTGGTCCCCCTATCTATCTTGGCACACTGACCTTCTTTACTCACTCGTGATACTACGAACACATGGCTTTCCTCGCTCTCTCATACAATTTACAATCTTTATAATATTGGATCAAGCACTCGTCATATCAATCCATCTTTTTATTCTTCTTATTTGTTGTTGCAAAGAGAATTCAATTTCTTAAATCAAACAATTCAAAACATACAAATGAATTCCTAAACTCCTGACATTATCCCAGAAAATACATTGATTCATAACAATTTCAAATTTACATGGAAATTATAATATATTCAAATGAATATATCCCACTAAAATAACTTTAATGTTCTTCATCAATGTTCATTCATAGTAGACCCAATATTTTCTCTGATCACATGGGTCGCTATCTGATCAACTGAGATAGTATTATTTCCACATCTTCAATCATATAAACCTTAAATTCCACATGATACAGTTCCAACTAAACATTATCACTTAACACTGGAATAACATAATATAGATGAAGAAATAATACTCTTAATACCTTACTGTATGTCTCTAATACTTCCCATAGCTTTAGTTAAATTCCCAAGACCTTCCTAATCCTGATGTCAAACATGTACAACATGATTCTCCCCCTTATAATCGCATACATTACCCTACCCTACTATCTACTATAATAGCCTCCAATGCTATGTGATTATCAATTACACTGTGTCCAATGATTGACATTTCAAACCTAATTGCTTAAAAACCCATGATTGTTACTCTGTTCTAATATGCATGAGGAGAGATACACTGTATAACACTCTGTTTTCATTCCCTCTTAAATCACTACATCCTTGAACTATTTATGATTGAGGAATTCAACCACAAGTCAGATCACATGAAAATAGCCTAAACATTCCTAAGTCTGAAATACCAAAACCCCATGATAGGAACCAATTAAGTTCTAGCCTATCAACATAGATATTTACCCCTCTAAACATCCATATCGATATCACCCAAAACTTCAAATGTATATAGTTACTAATCATGTTAATACTTTAACTTAATAATCAACATATTCATGATTGCAGTCAGAATCCTCACATTAACTTACTTTTTTTTTTACAGTATGATTCCACATTTCTGCTCCTAATACATCATATACAGTAAGTGTATCCTAAGACATTACCCAAATGTATAGCTGTTTTAACCATAATAACTACACTGCAAGTCAATCACACTTCTGTGAAATCAAACTGTCCACTAAATAAATACATTTCACATGCTGTTGTGCAAATGGAATAGACAACAGGTGGAAATTATAGGCAATTAGCAAGACACCCCCAATAAAGGACTGGTTTTGCAGGTGGTGACCACAGACCACTTCTCAGTTCCTATGCTTCCTGGCTGATGTTTTGGTCACTTTTGAATGCTGGCGGTGCTTTCACTCTAGTGGTAGCATGAGACGGAGTCTACAACCCACACAAGTGGCTCAGGTAGTGCAGCTCATCCAGGATGGCACATCAATGCGAGCTGTGGCAAGAAGGTTTGCTGTGTCTGTCAGCGTAGTGTCCAGAGCATGGAGGCGCTATCAGGAGACAGGCCAGTACATCAGGAGACGTGGAGGAGGCCGTAGGAGGGCAACAACCCAGCAGCAGGACTGCTACCTCCGCCTTTGTGCAAGGAGGAGCAGGAGGAGCACTGCCAGAGCCCTGCAAAATGACCTCCAGCAGGCCACAAATGTGCATGTGTCTGCTCAAACGGTCAGAAACAGACTCCATGAGGGTGGTATGAGGGCCCGACGTCCACAGGTGGGGGTTGTGCTTACAGCCCAACACCGTGCAGGACGTTTGGCATTTGCCAGAGAACACCAAGATTGGCAAATTCGCCACTGGCGCCCTGTGCTCTTCACAGATGAAAGCAGGTTCACACTGAGCACATGTGACAGACATGACAGAGTCTGGAGACGCCGTGGAGAACGTTCTGCTGCCTGTAACATCCTCCAGCATGACCGGTTTGGCGGTGGGTCAGTCATGGTGTGGGGTGGCATTTCTTTGGGGGCCGCACAGCCCTCCATGTGCTCGCCAGAGGTAGCCTGACTGCCATTAGGTACCGAGATGAGATCCTCAGACCCCTTGTGAGACCATATGCTGGTGCGGTTGGCCCTGGGTTCCTCCTAATGCAAGACAATGCTAGACCTCATGTGGCTGGAGTGTGTCAGCAGTTCCTGCAAGAGGAAGGCATTGATGCTATGGACTGGCCCGCCCGTTCCCCAGACCTGAATCCAATTGAGCACATCTGGGACATCATGTCTCGCTCCATCCACCAACACCACGTTGCACCACAGACTGTCCAGGAGTTGACGGATGCTTTAGTCCAGGTCTGGGAGGAGATCCCTCAGGAGACCATCCGCCACCTCATCAGGAGCATGCCCAGGCGTTGTAGGGAGGCCATACAGGCACGTGGAGGCCACACACACTACTGAGCCTCATTTTGACTTGTTTTAAGGACATTACATCAAAGTTGGATCAGCCTGTAGTGTGGTTTTCCACTTTAATTTTGAGTGTGACTCCAAATCCAGACCTCCATGGGTTGATAAATTTGATTTCCATTGATAATTTTTGTGTGATTTTGTTGTCAGCACATTCAACTATGTAAAGAAAAATGTATTTAATAAGATTATTTCATTCATTCAGATCTAGGATGTGTTATTTTAGTGTTCCCTATATTTTTTTAAGCAGTGTATATAAAACAGTTATCTCACGTGTACAAACAATACCTTACATGTTGAAAATAGTATACAAATACATACTAATGATTTACTTAAATGATTCATTCATCTTATAAATTATAACCAACCAAATTACTTATCTCCACCAAATTTAAAATGACAATTCTTAGTGATTCACATTATTCCTATCACTCAAAATTAAAACCCTCAATTTTATCACTCATTACGACTGTCAGAATGTACACTTACATTAACATACAGTATAAACATCCCTAATTGTATTATGACTTTCCTCATCCTGAAAATAAATACAGATCATTATTTCAATGCATTCTCAATACTATGAATTTAGCCGTGCATATACCTTCTACTCAAAATCGCAAAATTTAGATAAATCCCTTTTTTTATCTAACCCCCCCCCCTGTCTCCGGCACTTAAATCTTCTGGCGTCTCTTCATTATTTTCTTCAGTCAGCTTCATAGTTCAAAATGAATTGCCCATGACAATGTCACTACTTCAATGTCACATCCGAGTCACCACCAACTGTACAACCTCATTGTCTTGTCCATTTGCCAAACCATTATACCCACAACATCAGAAATGTTGCCTTGTTGAACATATCTTACTCCATTCTCACTCAATGGTGGACACCTGTCTCACTCTCTTGAGATGGAAACATGAGAAAATCCATTGATAGCTTCAATTGGCTGTTGTATACCAGTTGCATGTAGAAGTGATGCTCTACAGAAACATCTTCAACGCCTCTGATGTTCATCTTCAGCCGGTACAGAGGTTGCTTCTTTTTTTTTCACACCATACTAGTCCAAATTATCCCTGCTATGCATCAAGACAGCATCTGTATTTACCTCAATAGAAGACAAAACATAACAGTTTAATTGATTTCATTTCTAATCCAATATTACAGTATAATAATTAGACTATATAAGAAATTATTACTTGTTACCAATTATTCTTAATACCAATTTCCCATTTTCTATTAACATAGCTCTGTGTAGGATGTCCTTCTTGCATCTTACCAATAGGGAAGTTGAGATTGACTTCTGCAAAAACACACAGACACAAAAACAATACTCCACAGTGGTAGTACCATCTTCCTCCTCTGAGTTAGAATAGTGTTACAGTGGAACACATACATGTATAAATCTGTCTCTACTATTTTCCCCTCCATCGAGGTAGTCAGCAACACCTAGTACTGACCTTTCCACCTTGATTCTGTCCCGCTCTTACTTATTTAATCCTTTACTGCCACAAAGCCTCCAAGGCTCATACCATGTCTATATACTCCTGTTAGGTTGACAGAGAAGCCTTCACTCTTTGAAAGAATCTTCAGAACATTGTTAGGTGAGACACAGTATGCTAATTTATACTGTCCTCATATCATTCAGTAGAAACTTTGATATTAGAAAGTTCACATTTTAGCATTTAGCAATAGTCCACAAGTTTCCTAGAAAGGCCTCCACTGCGGCAGGTAGCTTAGTGGTTAAGAGCGTTGTGCCAGTAACCGAAAGGCCGCTGGTTCTAATCCCCGAGCCGACTAGGTGAAAAATCTATCGATGTGCCCTTGAGCAAGGCACTTAACCCTAATTGCTCCTGTAAGTCGCTCTGGATAAGAGCGTCTGCTAAATGACTAAAATGTAAAAAAAAAAATGTAATACTACCTTATACCACAAATGCCCTTTCACCTAAAACATTTAATCTAACCCATAACACATTAATTACTACTACTCATAGTCTTAATATAAATTGCATATTTACCAAAATTCCTCATGCTATCAGTACTTCCCCCTTCGGACACATGACTCACATCATGATTCATACATTCAAAAACAAAACAACGTTGCCTTTTAAACCCAAAATAATAAATGCAATGAAAATGACAACCTTTGATAATACCTTAACGTAATTGTATCCCATAAAGTAATTCAAGAATAGTCAAATTGACTAGCGACAGGTATCCCTCATTCAGGGAAAGCTCTCTCTCTCTTTTATTACTTCATGGTTGGAATCATATACAGTATATCATTATCAAATTATAAACTTCTTCACAATTTTCAGTATTATAAATTACCCTCAAGTCTGTAAAATAAACTATCTGAAAGTCCTCATCTCATGCCTTTAGAATTACCAGTGTGGGTGATCAAGTCACACTAGAAAGACAGGACAGAGTTCAGAGGTCATCCAAATTAAGTGTACCATGCTATAATATAAACTAATCATTAACAACATTCAAAACAGTTCATAAATGTTATGTATCCCAACTGTACAGGAAGTCTCCATGACATTTCTTCTCAAAAGAAGACAAAACTAACTCATAAAAATAAAAAAAATAAAAAATCTGAAAATTCAGTGTGTGCCCCTTTAAGACTTATCACCTTTGACCTGTTGAAAAAAACCTTAAAATCAAAATAACAACCCTTTATAAACATCGTACTAGGTGTGTTGTGTGTGGTCATTTGAAAAACCCATTTGGAAAACAAAAACGGCCAGGCCTTATTTAATTTGGTAGCTCCCTTTTACCACCTAAAAATAAGACTACTTAATTTTACTAACTGTTCCACCAATCCCACAGACTTTTGAAACATCCCAATGAGATAAGGAAATCCCCATTCCCCTGGAAGAGAAAGTATACATTTTGTTAACATCAAATAACAATCAGCAATCCACAAATATAAATGTCACACAAAACATGATGCATACTTGCCCTGTTCTATTTCACATTAATAATTGTTTGTATAAATCTAATTCCTCAAAACTACTCCATAAGAAGATTACCTAAAATGTCTCAAAAGATGAAAACCACTCAATGTTCTCTGAGTTTGCAATGATAATTTGCTAATTGATTACCCTTCAGACTTCATCCTCTGTAATTCTCATAATAATGATCAAAAGCCTAAATCTGTTTGGTAATGTAATCATCGCCACTTGTTGCATTTATGTTTTAAAATAACACCCTATTGTTTAATAACTCCAGAACATACAAACACTGTTTACTACTCCATAAGACTAATAGTAAAAACTATCTCCCATTGTTCAACATACCATAAACAGAATATCGTCTTTAGAATTCATTAACTATTTGCATACGTCACTGGTGTTACGCAAACTATAGAATAAAGGAATAACAATTCGAATTCGTCAAAGAATGTTTCCCATTTAACTATCTAGATATGTGCTTCCCCCATACTATATACAAACAATTATTAATGTGAAATAGAACAGGGCAAGTATGCATCATGTTTTGTGTGACATTTATATTTGTGGATTGCTGATTGTTATTTGATGTTAACAAAATGTATACTTTCTCTTCCAGGGGAATGGGGATTTCCTTATCTCATTGGGATGTTTCAAAAGTCTGTGGGATTGGTGGAACAGTTAGTAAAATTAAGTAGTCTTATTTTTAGGTGGTAAAAGGGAGCTACCAAATTAAATAAGGCCTGGCCGTTTTTGTTTTCCAAATGGGTTTTTCAAATGACCACACACAACACACCTAGTACGATGTTTATAAAGGGTTGTTATTTTGATTTTAAGGTTTTTTTCAACAGGTCAAAGGTGATAAGTCTTAAAGGGGCACACACTGAATTTTCAGATTTTTTATTTTTTTTATTTTTATGAGTTAGTTTTGTCTTCTTTTGAGAAGAAATGTCATGGAGACTTCCTGTACAGTTGGGAATGATTGCCCACACAGAACTACATATAGAACGTTAGAAACTTCAAGGTACTCACATTAAAGAATACTATATATATCCCGATATAGTCCAACTATCAATACTTTCTTTCACCCTCTTACTAAATCATGAATTAGCACTCTATTTAAGATCCTCACACTCAGAGTAATGATTGCCCACACAGAACTACATATAGAACGTTAGAAACTTCAAGGTACTCACATTAAAGAATACTGTATATATCCCGATATAGTCCAACTATCAATACTTTCTTTCACCCTCTTACTAAATCATGAATTAGCACTCTATTTAAGATCCTCACACTCAGATTAATGATTGCCCACACAGAACTACATATAGAACGTTAGAAACTTCAAGGTACTCACATTAAAGAATACTGTATATATCCCGATATAGTCCAACTATCAATACTTTCTTTCACCCTCTTACTAAATCATGAATTAGCACTCTATTTAAGATCCTCACACTCAGAGTAATGATTGCCCACACAGAACTACACATAGAACGTTAGAAACTTCAAGGTACTCACATTAAAGAATACTGTCATGCTGTTTAACCAATTCTCAATCGACACAAATCAACTTCTACAAACATACTCCCAACGGAACCAAAACTCCAGGACACTGCCCTGCCTGTCCAGAAAATACAGACTTTTCCACAACTCTCTAAAACAGCATTAAAATCTCCACACCACTTCTTGATATTCTATGACTTATTTTATATATCGTAACTTCTTATCCAAATTTATATCAAATTACCATATCCATTCCTATAACTTATTATGCCCCCTTCAGATTCAAATTACTTTTTTCTCTTAGTTAATATAGCCCATGTTGTTCCATACAGTGGGGAAAAAAAGTATTTAGTCAGCCACCAATTGTGCAAGTTCTCCCACTTAAAAATATGAGAGAGGCCTGTAATTTTCATCATAGGTACACGTCAACTATGACAGACAAAATGAGAAAATAAAATCCAGAAAATCACAATGTAGGATTTTTAATGAATTTATTTGCAAATTATGGTGGAAAATAAGTATTTGGTCAATAACAAAAGTTTCTCAATACTTTGTTATATACCCTTTGTTGGCAATGACACAGGTCAAACGTTTTCTGTAAGTCTTCACAAGGTTTTCACACACTGTTGCTGGTATTTTGGCCCATTCCTCCATGCAGATCTCCTCTAGAGCAGTGATGTTTTGGGGCTGTCGCTGGGCAACACAGACTTTCAACTCCCTCCAAAGATTTTCTATGGGGTTGAGATCTGGAGACTGGCTAGGCCACTCCAGGACCTTGAAATGCTTCTTATGAAGCCACTCCTTCGTTGCCCGGGCGGTGTGTTTGGGATCATTGTCATGCTGAAAGACCCAGCCACGTTTCATCTTCAATGCCCTTGCTGATGGAAAGAGGTTAACACTCAAAATCTCACGATACATGGCCCCATTCATTCTTTCCTTTACACGGATCAGTCGTCCTGGTCCCTTTGCAGAAAAACTGCCCCAAAGCATGATGTTTCCACCCCCATGCTTCACAGTAGGTATGGTGTTCTTTGGATGCAACTCATCATTCTTTGTCCTCCAAACACGACGAGTTGAGTTTTTACCAAAAAGTTATATTTTGGTTTCATCTGACCATATGACATTCTCCCAATCCTCTTCTGGATCATCCAAATGCACTCTAGCAAACTTCAGACGGGCCTGGACATGTACTGGCTTAAGCAGGGGGACACGTCTGGCACTGCAGGATTTGAGTCCCTGGCGGCGTAGTGTGTTACTGATGGTAGGCTTTGTTACTTTGGTCCCAGCTCTCTGCAGGTCATTCACTAGGTCCCCCCGTGTGGTTCTGGGATTTTTGCTCACCGTTCTTGTGATCATTTTGACGCCACGGGGTGAGATCTTGCGTGGAGCCCCAGATCGAGGGAGATTATCAGTGGTCTTGTATGTCTTCCATTTCCTAATAATTGCTCCCACAGTTGATTTCTTCAAACCAAGCTGCTTACCTATTGCAGATTCAGTCTTCCCAGCCTGGTGCAGGTCTACAATTTTGTTTCTGGTGTCCTTTGACAGCTCTTTGGTCTTGGCCATAGTGGAGTTTGGAGTGTGA
Organism: Coregonus lavaretus; assembly: GCF_964263955.1. Lineage (NCBI taxonomy): Eukaryota > Metazoa > Chordata > Actinopteri > Salmoniformes > Salmonidae > Coregonus > Coregonus lavaretus. The sequence goes on from NC_140006.1 coordinate 34,469,236, forward strand.
CTGTTTGAGGTTGTGGACAGGTGTCTTTTATACTGATAACAAGTTCAAACAGGTGCCATTAATACAGGTAACGAGTGGAGGACAGAGGAGCCTCTTAAAGAAGAAGTTACAGGTCTGTGAGAGCCAGAAATCTTGCTTGTTTGTAGGTGACCAAATACTTATTTTCCACCATAATTTGCAAATAAATTCATTAAAAATCCTACAATGTGATTTTCTGGATTTTTTTTCTCAATTTGTCTGTCATAGTTGACGTGTACCTATGATGAAAATTACAGGCCTCTCTCATCTTTTTAAGTGGGAGAACTTGCACAATTGGTGGCTGACTAAATACTTTTTTTCCCCACTGTATACCTCGATGACATCTGGTGAACAAAAATGGTTGCCTCGAGTTTACTTTAAAAGGTTTCTTCCCAAGAATGCCATCATAGTTTTAGCATTTACTATAAATGAATGTTGAAACTCACTATCCTCCCAATCAATTTGTAATGGGAGATATATATATACAGTGGGGAGAACAAGTATTTGATACACTGCCAATTTTGCAGGTTTTCCTACTTACAAAGCATGTAGAGGTCTGTAATTTTTATCATAGTTACACTTCAACTGTGATAGACGGAATCTAAAACAAAAATCCAGAAAATCACATTGTATGATTTTTAAGTAATTAATTTGCATTTTATTAAATGACATAAGTATTTGATCACCTACCAACCAGTAAGAATTCCGGCTCTCACAGACCTGTTAGTTTTTTTTTAAGAAGCTCTCCTGTTCTCCACTCATTACCTGTATTAACTGCACCTGTTTGAACTTGTTACCTGTATAAAATACACCTGTCCACACACTCAATCAAACAGACTCCAACCTCTCCACAATGGCCAAGACCAGAGAGCTGTGTAAGGACATCAGGGATACAATTGTAGACCTGCACAAGGCTGGGATGGGCTACAGGACAATAGGCAAGCAGCTTGGTGAGAAGGCAACAACTGTTGGCGCAATTATTAGAAAATGGAAGAAGTTCAAGATGACGGTCAATCACCCTCGGTCTGGGGCTCCATGCAAGATCTCACCTCGTGGGGCATCAATGATCATGAGGAAGGTGAGGGATCAGCCCAGAACTACACGGCAGGACCTGGTCAATGACCTGAAGAAAGCTGGGACCACAGTCTCAAAGAAAACCATTAGTAACACACTACGCCGTCATGGATTAAAATCCTGTAGCGCACGCAAGGTCCCCCTGCTCAAGCCAGCGCATGTCCAGGCCCGTCTGAAGTTTGCCAATGACCATCTGGATGATCCAGAGGAGGAATGGGAGAAGGTCGTGTGGTTTGATGAGACAAAAATAGAGCTTTTTGGTCTAAACCCCATCCCAACCGTGAAGCATGGAGGTGGAAACATCATTCTTTGGGGATGCTTTTCTGCAAAGGGGACAGGACGACTGCACCGTATTGAGGGGAGGATGGATGGGGCCATGTATCGCAAGATCTTGGCCAACAACCTCCTTCCCTCAGTAAGAGCATTGAAGATGGGTCGTGGCTGGGTCTTCCAGCATGACAACGACCCGAAACACACAGCCAGGGCAACTAAGGAGTGGCTCCGTAAGAAGCATCTCAAGGTCCTGGAGTGGCCTAGCCAGTCTCCAGACCTAAACCCAATAGAAAATCTTTGGAGGGAGCTGAAAGTCCGTATTGCCCAGCGACAGCCCCGAAACCTGAAGGATCTGGAGAAGGTCTGTATGGAGGAGTGGGCCAAAATCCCTGCTGCAGTGTGTGCAAACCTGGTCAAGACCTACAGGAAACGTATGATCTCTGTAATTGCAAACAAAGGTTTCTGTACCAAATATTAAGTTCTGCTTTGCTGATGTATCAAATACGTATGTCATGCAATAAAATGCAAATGAATTACTTAAAAATCATACAATGTGATTTTCTGGATTTTTGTTTTAGATTCCGTCTCTCACAGTTGAAGTGTACCTATGATAAAAATGACAGACCTCCACATGCTTTGTAAGTAGGAAAACCTGCAAAATCGGCAGTGTATCAAATACTTGTTCTCCCCACTGTATATATAGGATCAATTTGGGTAGTTCCTCTAATTCTGCCAGACTTGACCTTCTGATTATGTAAAGGATACCTTCAATCCTGTTGAATGGATCCCCCTTCTTCTCCTCTCTAGGGTTATTCTGGGAATTAGGGTGCCGTTGGGCAGGAGTCCAATTTCCTCAGTTATACCTCGCCCACCTTAGCCATTTGATCGCTGGTTCATTGAATGAGGGAATTATTTCATAAAGACATAAAAAGTATTTGGTTGTAATTGTAATGTTGCAGGACGGCCAACCATCCTTCAGGAGAGTCCAGGAGAGCTACTGGGGGTGCAGGCTGTTGCTCCAGCCCTGCTCTAACACATTGTAAAAAAATCCCTCGATAAGCAGACTCTGGTGAGTTTGAGCAGGGTTGGATCAAAAGCCTGCACACCCCGTAGCTCTCCAGATGGAGGGTTGACGGACCACATGTGTTTTATACAGTAGCCTATCAGTGCAGTATTTTACTTTGTGGGGGGTTAAGTGCATTGCTCAAGGCCACAACGGCAGGATATATAATGCATGGGATCAAAGACCAGCAGCCTTCCATTTTCAATACCAGTGATATTTTGTGAAGTGGTTCCTTGGATCATACAAGACAATTTTCAGTCACCTTTTTTGCCCATGGTGATACAGACCATTCTTTATTTTCGGATAAGTGGCTTGAGCTTTTGGACAAGTAAAAAAAAAAAATCGGTCCTACTTGTCCGAATGACAAGTGACTAAAAAAGTCAAGCCCTGAACTGGATCATGGACTTCCTGATGGGCCATCTCCAGGAGGTGAGGGTAGTCAAAAACACATCTGCCACGCTGACCCTCAACACGGGAGCCCCTCAGGGGTACGTGGTTAGTCCCCTCCTGTACTCCCTGTTCACCCACAACTGTGTGGTCGTGCATCATTAAGTTGATGAGACGATGATGAGACAGCCTATAGGGAGGAGGTCAGAGACCTGGCAGTGTGGTGCCAAGACCACAACCTCTCTCTCAACGTCAGCAAGACAAAGGAGCTGATCGTGGACTACAGGAAACGGAGGGCTCATAGAACGGGACCGCTGAGTGCTGAAGAGAGTAGCGTGTAAAAATCGCCTGTCCACGGTTGCAACACTCACTGCCCTGGAAATTAGTAATACCAAGTGAGCCCATCTACCTCAATCCTCCAATATATCTCTGTTTCTTGAACACAGCGATGTCATAGCCCAGTCTGGCCAGGTAGGAGGCACAGTTGACGCTCACTACCGGGCCGCAGCCAATCATAGTGATCTTGACATGAAAGCTCTCCGACATCTGATCCGGAGGCGGCAGGTCAGGATTCCGAACCTGAGGAATCGCCGTCTTGCTGAAAACCTGGAATGAAAAACAACAGAACGTCTTAAAGCGAAAATGGTGAAGGAGAAGAAGAAAAAATAAATGTACAGTATCTGTTTTTCAGGCCAGGGAGAAGTTAATATGGACTTGACATTTATGGTTGTCACATTGGACAAAGGTCAGAGCCCTGAGTGGGCTTGGGTTTTAGTGTGAGGGGCATTCCAAAAGAGGAATAGCACATTAATATGTGACATTTGACATGAGAGGAATTGACCAGCTGAAATTGAACAAAATGATTACAGGCTATCTTTAAACCCACTGGTACTTATTGAGATGGAGGACTGATGCTCTTGGTAGTGGATCTGTGTTGAGCCATGCTACCAAGCCTGCAGTTATTGCAGTTAAAATAGTTTACAGTATCTTAACTGTATTTACCAGGGAACCTCTGACACAATATGGTATTTTTATTTATTTATGTGGATGCTATGATAATGGAGCATAAATTATGCAAAGCTACAGAATGTGAGCTGAATAGCCTGGATATCGGACAAGCAATGTCAGCTCAACTACATACACTACATGACCAAAATTATGTGGACACCTGCTCGTCGAACATCTAATTCCAAAATCATGGACATTAATATGGAGTTGGTCCACCCTTTGCTGCTATAACAGCCTCCACTCTTCTGGGAAGGCTTTCCACTACATGTTGGAAAATTGCTGCGGGGACTTGCTTCCATTCAGTCACAAGAGCATTAGTCAGGTCGGGCACTGATGTTGGGTGATTAGCCCTGGCTCGCAGTCGGCATTCCAATTCATCCCAAAGGTGTTAAATGGGGTTGAGGTCAGGGCTCTGTGCAGGCCAGTCAAGTTCTTCCACACTTCATAGCTGAGCCGTTGTTGCTCCTAGACGTTTCCACTTCACAATAACAGCACTTACAGTTGACCGGGGAAGCAGGGCAGACATTTTACGAACTGACTTTTGGAAAGGTGGTATCCTATGACGGTGCCACGTTGAAAGTCACTGAGCTCTTCAGTAAGGCCATTCTACTTCTAATGTTTGTTGATGGAGATTGCATGGCTGTGTGCTCGATTTTATACACCTGTCAGCAACGGGTGTGGCTGAAATAGCCGAATCCACTAATTTGAAGGGGTGTCCACATACTTTTGTATATTTAGTGTATTTTCAGAATGTTTGGTATTTATTTGACTATTTATCCTGTACCTATAGGGACCGCTGTGTACTGTAGGCATCCCACTCACTCACCCAGGTACACAGTTTACCTGGGCAGGCTGGGAAGCCCTGTGTTTCCAACTGACTTAAATCGAGGCAATGCCCTTTCCTCCTGTATTGGAGGACTAACCTGAGGAGTGAGTGTGTGTGTTTATGTGTGTGTATGTGTGTGTGTTTATGTGTGTGTGTGTGTGTGTGAGAGAGAGCAAGAGGGAAAGAGAGAGAGGGAGGGAGAGAGGGTGCGAGAGTGAGAGTGTGTTTGTGTGTAGGTCTGTGTGTGCGTGCGTGTGTGTGTGTGTGTGTGAATGCATGTGTTTCTGCGTATATGAGTGCATGTGTGTGTGTTTGTGGAGGCAGGATAGTAATGGCCCTCTCAGAAGGGGTTATCTAATCATCAGTTTGATAAACATCCGTGACCTTTAGCATTTAGGGAGAGAGGAGCTGTCACTCTGATGGAGACGCGCTTTACCACCCTGAGAAGGAAGGAGTGGGACTGGGGAGGGGAGGATGGAGGAGAGACAGAGGGGAGAGGAGGAGGGAGTAGAGGACATGAGAGAGAGAAGGGAGGAGGGGGGGGAAGAAGAGAGAGAAGGGGGGGAGAGAGAAGAGACGGAGGAGGGTGGACAGGGAAGAGAGAAGGGGGGAGAGGGAAGAGGAGGGAGGGAGACGGAAGAGAGAAGGGGGGAGAGGGAAGAGGAGGGAGGGGGACAGGGAAGAGATGGAGGAGGGTGGACAGGGAAGAGAGAAAGGAAGCAGATGGGGGAGAGAGTGACTGAATGATTTTGTTCCGAGTACAACAGTACAGGACAGGGAGCTGTGGTGGTTATATCAGGACCTTCGGTAAAAATTTTACCAGGTGAGTTGACTGAGAATACATTGTCATTTACAGCAACAACCTGGCGGCCCTTCACAAATTGTAATGTAATAGTGTAGCTGAAAGTTCTTAGCCTGGGTACCAGTCTGTTTGTGCCAACAGTCCACTCCTTGTCATGCCAAACATTTGACATATGACACGGAGTGGAATGTTAGTACAAAACACGTCTGGGCTAGAACAAAAATGTGCAAATGTGTTTTCTTTCTAGTTTTTTTGCAGTTCAATACTGAGGTCAAAAGAGTGCATCTCTTTTACCAAAATACAGTACATTACCTCAACAGCAAACTGCTGCAGGCCCCCAATGTTGATGGGTCAGTGGTCTAAGGCACTGCATCGCAGTGCTAACTGTGCCACTAGAGATCCTGGTTCGAATCCAGGCTCTGTCGCAGCCGGCCGCGACCGGGAGGCTCATGGGCGGCGCACAATTGGCCCAGCGTCGTCCAGGGTAGGGGAGGGAATGGCCGGCAGGGATGTAGCTCAGTTGATAGAGCAGGGTTGTGGGTTCGATTCCCACGGGGGGCCAGTATAAAAAAAAAAAAAAATGTATTCACTAAACTGTAAGTCGCTCTGGATAAGAGCGTCTGCTAAATGACTAAAATGTAAATGTAAAAATGGGTCCTTCCTCGGAGGCGAAGAGGTTGCAGCCCCCCACACAGAGCTCCGACGTGGGGCACACCATCCCATACGTCAGCCCCACGAGGTTGTCCGACAGGATGACCTTGGCCGCTCCATAGTAGTTCTGACGCATACAAACACACACACATTTTGATATTGCAGCAACATAGTGAGGTGGAGGAAGGGTAACGGTTCAATTGTTCAACTAATTATACATACAGTTCAGAATGAATGTTCAAATCAACATTCATGCATTTTATTTGAGTTTGACGGTATACAATGGCTAAAAATATAGATTTGTAGGTGTTTTGACACAGATTGGAAATCAGAGACAGGCACGTAGGAGAGAAACAGTGGGAAGGGTTGACACAGGGATTGAACCCCGGTCTCCGGTGGGGAGTCGCATATGTGACTATGCCGGGGAGTGTTACCACTACACAAGGTCTCTGCACGCTGGTATACAATGTCACTGTATTCCTATTACTTTATGTACATTATCTTCAAGACCCAGCGAGAAATAGGTTTCTTGCCTTGTTTGAGATGCTGGGGATGAAGGACTTGATGTCCAGGTTGGTGGGACAGCTCTTCTGGCATGGTGTATCAGCACATTTCAGACACCTGTGGGGATGAATACATGATTACATTCACAATATACCAATCAACTGATATTGACTGATTTCTCTGTTATGATATGCCACAATTATAAGGAACAGGTATCCATTTTTACATTCAAAGTTAACAAGGCACAGGTGATACCACCATCCCCCCCCCCCCGCCCCCCCCCCTGTATCACTATAATGTAAAGGCCTAACTACAGTAAGTAAGGCTGTGAAGAGTCACCCATCCATCCGGCAGTCCTGATTGGACGAGTGAGGTATGGCGTGTCACTGTCTATGCTTACTTAATGATTTGGCCCTTTGTCTCCGTGGAGACAGCGGGGTCCGAAAACAAATGGCTAACTGATGATTGCTACGTCCTCGCCACCACGTATCTCTGCACCAACCGAGAGAGACGCAGAGGGAAGACTAATACTTGTTATAAATACTGATGACTCCGTAATGGTGGTGGAGACGCCATATTGGTAGACAACAACATGTCGCTGCTAAATTATACATGGGCTAATTTGGCTGGGCCTGATTAAATATTCATGAAGTAACAAAATGGATGCAGTGCTGCGAGACCTGTCTACAAACGACAAGATTGAAAGAGAGAAAGAGAGCAGGGGGCGGGATTGAGCTGCCTGTGTGAAGCTTGTTTTGTGTTTTCCTTTTGAACTAGTCAAAGTAAACAGACTTAACAAATGAACAGGTGTTGGTAAGGTAAATTAGGTGTTTTTTGTTTGTTTAATTAATTTACATTTCTCTTTTCTTTTACCTCATCCAATGAAGATATATCACTTTCAAAGTTAACACGGGAAAACTGGCAGATGAGAGATCCTCTCTATCCCTTTATTTCTCTCTACCCCTTTCCCTCTCTCGCCTCTCTCTTTCACCCTCTCTCCCTCTCTCGTTCTATCACTTCAGCTTTTCTGACCAGCAGCCAGTAAGCTCTCCAACATGTCAAGTGAAAATAACGCACAGGCAATCCTATTTGATCAGGAGTCGTAAATGTCCCGCGGCAATGTGTGCCAGGATCTTGAGTACCACTAACAAAGGGTCTCTCTCTGAGCAGCTCTGAGCACACCTGTGTTTTTTCAGGCATAGCACATAATAAAAGGCATAGCACAGACTTCCAAATGCATCCTTAATCACATTAAATAGGATATTGAAAACGTGTACCCACAAAGTATGTAGTTCGATGGTTTCTCTAGAATCAGACTTTTGTAGTAAACCTGTTGTGAGTGCTCAATTAGCACGTAGAAGTGGGACTGGAATTCACAATTATGACTTTGTGATCACGGCTTGGTTCAAAGTCTATACATTTACACAGACGTGACAACTCCCTCAATGTAAACTCCTTATGTTGAACTTCAAATGAAATCCTCCCAGCTCAGAAAAACACCAAGTTGTTCCCTTTCTGAACTATAATTGCTTAGTCTCATTGGGATATGAACAGCACACATGACTATTACCAACACAAACAGCCCTGAGCAGAAACATAAACAAATGCTATCCCAAACTAGCCAGGGAGAAACAAAGACGAAGACAGTGTCATAAAAATGACAGAGAAGTGTTCACCCTGAAGGCGGCACTAAATCTCAGCACACCACGGTAATATCACTCATCTCAGCACACCATGGTAATATCACTCGACTACAGCCTCCATCACAGAGTGGTAGCTATAGGTAAGCCCCCCGAGCTACACACACACACACACACACACACACACACACACACACACACACACTATAGGTAAGCCCCCTAGCTTCTCCCTGTGTCTGTCTCAGGACGTCTGATTGATGTCTTCTCACAATCGCCTCCAGTCTCCTGCATTATTAACCAATCAACCAGGGAATCTCCTCAAACATCACCACACCAGGGTACCAGCCTTTATCTAACCAATCACAGACAACAGCCTTAGTCAGAGTCATAAGCGTTGTCCTGGATCTGGGTAAAACAGAGCTAGGCATAACATGATACTGAAAGTAATCCTACAGAATATTCACCTGATATTGGTCTAATATTCTAGAAATTGTCAATAACTGAGGGACATTACCAGAGGACATTTGTATATAATAATCCTATATTACACACTGAACAAAAATATAAACGCAACATGCAACAATTTCAAAGATTTTGCTGAGTTACAGTTCATACAAGGAATTCAGTCAATTGAAATACTTTTATTAGGCCCTAATCTATGGATTTCACATGACACAGATATCTTTAAAAGAAGGTAGGGGACGTGGATCAGAAAACCAGTCAATATCTGGTGTGACCACCATTTGCCTCATGCAACGTGACACATCTTGTCACGTTCGTTGACAGATGGGTCAGACCAAGGCGCAGCGTGATATCCATACATGTTTATTTAAACTTAATAAACACAACGACAAAACAATAAACAAAACGAAACGTGAAGTCCAAGGTACACAAACAACATACCTTTCACGGAACAAGATCCCACAACCCACTAGTGCCAATAGGCTGCCTAAGTGTGTCCCCAATCAGAGACAACGAGCGACAGCTGCCTCTGATTGGGAACCACACCGGCCAACATAGATCTAGACCTACTAGATCGAAAACATAGAACTACACAACATAGAAAATCACACCCTGACTCAACAAATAAGAGTCCCCAGAGTCAGGGCGTGACAGTACCCCCCCCAAAGGTGCGGACTCCGACCGCACAACCTTTACTTAACAGGGTAGGGGCCGGGTGGGCATTCCGCCTCGGAGGCGATCCGGCTCAGGGCGTGACGACCTCTCACTCTTCGCCTCCCTGTTGCGTCCCTGGTCTGGTCTAGACCTCGGCGCGTTGCTTCCCCTCTCCTTCCTCCCACTATACTCCAAGCCCTGTCTGGACCCTGGTGTGGGAGACCCTGAACCTGGAGAGGGGCTGACGTCTGGGTCTGGACTGGAGCCGCTGACCGAAGCTGGACCGGGCACCGGTGGAGCGGACTGCTCAGGCTCCGGACTGAAGCCGCTGACCGGAGCTGGACTTCGCACCGGTGGAGCGGACTGCTCTGGCTCCGGAGTGGAGCCGCTGACCGGATCTGGACTGGACCCCGGGGGAGCGGACTGCTCTGGCTCCGGAGTGGAGCAGCTGACCGGAGCTGGATCAGGCACCGGTGGAGCGGACTTCTCTGGCTCCGGAGTGGAGCCGCTGACCGGAGCTGGATCAGGCACCGGTGGAGCGGACTGCTCTGGCTCCGGAGTGGAGCCACTGACTGGAGCTGGAATAGACCCCGGTGGAGTGGACTGCTCTGGCTCCGGAGTGGAGCAGCTGACCGGAGCTGGATCAGGCACTGGTGGAGCGGACTGCTCTGGCTCCGGACTGGAGCTGCTGACTGGTGCCGGACCAGGCACCGGTGGAACGGGTATGGGCCGTGCCGGACTGGACACACTCACCACTGGTCTGGTGCGAGGAGCAGGCACGGGCCGAACCGGACTAGGAACATGCACCACTGCCTTAGTGCGAGGAACAGGCCGGACTGGCGACACGCACCACTGGCTTGGTGCGAGAAGCAGGAACACGCCGGGCCGGGCTGGCAACGCGCACCACTGGCTTGGTGCGAGGAGCAGGAACAGGCCGGGCCGGGCTGGCGACGTGCACCACTGGCTTGGTGCGAGGAGCAGGATAAGGCCGGGCCGGGCCGGCGACACGCACCACTGGCTTGGTGCGAGGGGCAGGAACAGGCCGGGCCGGGCTGGCGACGCGCACCACTGGCTTGGTGCGAGGATCAGGAACGGGCCGGACCGGACTGCGAAGGCGGACTGGAGGTCTGGAGCGGAGAGCTGGCACAACCTGTCCTGGCTGGCTACCCACTTTGGTACTACACGTGCGGGGCGCTGGCACAGGACGCACTGGGCTGTGCACGCGTACTGGCAATACAGCTCGTAGAACTGGCGCAGGATATGCGGGACCGAGGAGGCGTACTGGAGACCAGGAGCGTTGAGCCGGCACACCCCGTCCTGGCTGGATGCCCATCTTCGCACGGCACGTGCGTGGTGCAAGCACAGGACCTACAGGACTGTGCCGGCGCACTGGCGACACAGTACGTAGCTCCGCATAACACGGAGCTTGCCCAGTCATACGCCTTCTCGCGTGAGTACGGAGAATTGGCTCTGCTCTAACCCTAGGCTCCGCCAACCACCCCGTGCTTCCTCCATGACCGGCCTCCTCCGTGTTGCCGTTGCTCCTCTCCTACCTGGGCATCTACCTTAGCCCATGGTCCTTTCCCCGCAAATATCTCTTCCCATGACCACAACTTGCCCACCTGTGACATGGCCCTTCGCTCCGCCTGGGCACGCTGCTTGGTCCTCGTTTGGTGGGATCTTCTGTCACGTTCGTTCACAGACGGGACGGACCAAGGCGCAGCATGATATGCAAACATGTTTATTTACACAAATAAACACACAAAACAATAAACTAACGACACGTGAAGTCCTAAGGTAACACAACAAACCTTATACAGAACAAGATCCCACAACCCACTAGTGCCAATAGGCTGCCTAAGTATTGTCCCCAATCAGAGACAACGAGCGACAGCTGCCTCTGATTGGGAACCACACCGGCCAACATAGATCTAGACATACTAGACTTATAACATAGACCTACACCACATAGAAAATACACACCCTGACTCAACAAATAAGAGTCCCCAGAGTCAGGGCGTGACACATCTCCTTCACATAGAGTTGATCAGGCTGTTGATTGTGGCCTGTGGAATGTTGTCCCACTCCTCTTCAATGGCTGTGCAAAGTTGCTGTATATTGGCGGGAACTGGAACACGCTGTCATCCACGTCGATCCAGAGCATCCCAAACATGCTCAATGGGTGACATGTCTGGTGAGTATGCAGGCCATGGAAGAACTGGGACATTTTCAGCTTCCAGGAATGATGTACAGATCCTTGCACTGTGGGGCTGTGCATTATCATGCTGAAACATGAGGTGATGGCGGCGGATGAATGGCACAACAATGGGCCTCAGGATCTCGTCATGGTATCTCTGTGCATTCAATAAAATGTTGTGTGTATTGTCCATAGCTTATGACTGCCCATACCATAACCCACCATGGGGCGCTGTGTTCACAACTTTGACATCAGCAAACCGCTCGCCCACACAACGCCATACACGCTATCTGCCATCTGCCCGGTACAGTTGAAACTGGGATTAATCCATGAAGAGCACATTTCTCAAGCGTGCCAGTGTCAATCGAAGGTGAGCACTTGCCCACTGAAGTCGGTTAAGATGCCGAACTGCAGTCAGATAAAGACTCTGGTGAGGATGACGAGCACGCAGATGAGCTTCCCTGAGACGGTTTCTGACAGTTTGTGCAGAAATTATTTGGTTGTGCAAACCCACAGTTTCATCAGCTGTCCAGGTGGCTGGTCTCAGACGATCCCGCAGGTGAAGAAGCCGGATGTAGAGGTCCTGGGCTGGTGTAGTTACACGTGGTCTGCGGTTGTGAGGCCGATTGGACGTACTGCCAAATCCTCTAAAACAACATTGGAGGTGACTTATGGTAGAGAAATGAACATTCAAATCTCTGGCAACAGCTCTGGTGGACATTCCTGCAGTCAGCATGCCAATTGCACGCTCCCTCAAAACTTGAGACATCTGTGGCATTGTGTTGTGTGACAAAACTGCATATTATAGGGTGGCCTTTTATTGTCTCCAGCACGAGGTGCACCTGTGTAACGATCATGCTGTTTAATCAGCTTCTTGATATCCCACCCCTGTCAGGTGGATGGATTATCTTGGCAAAGGAGAAATGCTCACTAACAGGGATGTAAACAAATGTGTGCACAACATTTTAGAGAAATACGCTTTTTGTGCGTATGGAACATTTCTGGGTTCTTTTATTTCAGCTCATGAAACAAGGGACCAACACTTTAAATGTTGCATTTATGTTTTTTGTTCAGTTGTATAAAAACGAATTAGCTATTCATGAAAACCTAACCTATGACAGGTGAATCGGTGGTAGGAGTCAGTGCAGAGACTCCTAACTCTTGACACTCTTTGCTACTTTCACACACCTACTGTAACTCTCCAACTTCCAGCGCTATCACCATATATTACCCTCTACCTACCCTATGCATAAAACATTTAAATGCTTATCTTTCTTCTTTCCTGTGAACACAACAAACAAACAATTCTAGACGTATCTTCTCCTTGTTCTCTTTAATTCAGCAACCTGTTCTATTATTTATGGTGGCTTTGTTTTCAGGTCTTAAATGTGTGCTAAATGAGCCACAGAGGGAGGACAACTGGCTCCTGGCCACACCATTACACATTCATCTCAGGCTCCCACATTAGACTCCAACACCTTGTTAACTTCCCATTGTGGCTCCATCTCCATCTGTCAGTTTAAGATAGAGATATCCGTCAGATTAAGCCAGAGATCAAAATCTGTCAGTTTAAGCTAGAGATATCTGTTTCCTTGCATGGGCTGCGTCTCAATCCCCCGCATCCGCCTATGTAGCCCTTCCGCATCTGCGTTGGAAAGTAGCAGAGCAACAGCGCTGTTTGTCAGACCAGGAGACATCCCGGAAATCGACGGTTTGGCCTAAAAACAAATATGGCCACTATATAGAGAGGGGAGACTCTCACGAACACGATGGTGTTCTCCGTTTTGCTCTTGTCTTGACTCATCTAAAGGTAACCCATACAAATTAATTGAAGTATGGAGAGGTTAAATATGTGTACAAAAATATAATTTAAAAAAATACATTATAATTTATATATGTATATACAGTGGGGAAAAAAAGTATTTAGTCAGGCACCAATTGTGCAAGTTCTCCCACTTAAAAAGATGAGAGAGGCCTGTAATTTTCATCATAGGTACACGTCAACTATGACAGACAAAATGAGGAAAAAAATCCAGAAAAGTCACATTGTAGGATTTTTAATGAATTTATTTGCAAATTATGGTGGAAAATAAGTATTTGGTCAATAACAAAAGTTTCTCAATACTTTGTTATATACACTTTGTTGGCAATGACACAGGTCAAACGTTTTCTGTAAGTCTTCACAAGGTTTTCACACACTGTTGCTGGTATTTTGGCCCATTCCTCCATGCAGATCTCCTCTAGAGCAGTGATGTTTTGGGGCTGTCGCTGGGCAACACGGACTTTCAACTCCCTCCAAAGATTTTCTATGGGGTTGAGATCTGGAGACTGGCTAGGCCACTACAGGACCTTGAAATGCTTCTTACGAAGCCACTCCTTCGTTGCCCGGGCGGTGTGTTTGGGATCATTGTCATGCAGAAAGACCCAGCCACATTTCATCTTCAATGCCCTTGCTGATGGAAGGAGGTTTTCACTCAAAATCTCACGATACATGGCCCCATTCATTCTTTCCTTTACACGGATCAGTCGTCCTGGTCCCTTTGCAGAAAAACAGCGCCAAAGCATGATGTTTCCACCCCCATGCTTCACAGTAGGTATGGTGTTCTTTGGATGCAACTCAGCATTCTTTGTCCTCCAAACACGACGAGTTGAGTTTTTACCAAAAAGTTCAATTTTGGTTTCATCTGACCATATGACATTCTCCCAATCCTCTTCTGGATCATCCAACTGCACTCTAGCAAACTTCAGATGGGCCTGGACATGTACTGGCTTAAGCAGGGGGACACATCTGGCACTGCAGGATTTGAGTCCCTGGCGGCGTAGTGTGTTACTGATGGTAGGCTTTGTTACTTTGGTCCCAGCTCTCTGCAGGTCATTCACTAGGTCCCCCCGTGTGGTTCTGGGATTTTTGCTCACCGTTCTTGTGATCATTTTGACCCCACAGGGTGAGATTTTGCGTGGAGCCCCAGATTGAGGGAGATTATCAGTGGTCTTGTATGTCTTCCATTTCCTAATAATTGCTCCCACAGTTGATTTCTTCAAACCAAGCTGCTTACCTATTGCAGATTCAGTCTTCCCAGCCTGGTGCAGGTCTACAATTTTGTTTCTGGTGTCCTTTGACAGCTCTTTGGTCTTGGCCATAGTGCAGTTTGGAGTGTGACTGTTTGAGGTTGTGGACAGGTGTCTTTCATACTGATAACAAGTTCAAACAGGTGCCATTAATACAGGTAACGAGTGGAGGACAGAGGAGCCTCTTAAAGAAGAAGTTACAGGTCTGTGAGAGCCAGAAATCTTGCTCGTTTGTAGGTGACCAAATACTTATTTTCCACCATAATTTGCAAATAAATTCATAAAGAATCCTACAATGTGATTTTCTGGAAAAAAAATCTCAATTTGTCTGTCATAGTTGACGTGTACCTATGATGAAAATTACAGGCCTCTCTCATCTTTTTAAGTAGGAGAACTTGCACAATTGGTGGCTGACTAAATACTTTTTTTCCCCACTGTACAGTTGAAGTCGGAAGTTTACATACACCTTAGCCAAATACATTTAAACTCAGTTTTTCACAATTCCTGACATTTAATCCTGGTACAAATTCCCTGTCTTAGGTCAGTTAGGATCACTACTTTATTTTAAGAATGTGAAATGTCAGAATAATAGTAGAGAGAATGATTTATTTCAGCTTTTATTTATTTCATCACATTCCCAGTGGGTCAGAAGTTGACATACACTCAATTAGTATTTGGTAGCATTGCCTGTAAATTGTTTAACTTGGGTCAAACGTTTCGGGTAGCCTTCCACAAGCTTCCCACAATAAGTTGGGTGAATTTTGGCCCATTCCTCCTGACAGAGCTGGTGTAACTGAGTCAGGTTTGTAGGCCTCCTTGCTCGCACATGCTTTTTCAGTTCTGCCCACAAATGTTCTATAGGATTGAGGTCAGGGCTTTGTGATGGCCACTCCAATACCTTGACTTTGTTGTCCTTAAGCCATTTTGCCACAACTTTGGAAGTATGCTTAGGGTGATTGTCCATTTCGAAGACCCATTTGAACTTCCTGACTGATGTCTTGGGATGTTGCTTCAATATATCCACATAAGGTCCTTTGCTGTTGTTCACCAAAGTACGTTCATCTCTAGGAGACAGAACGCGTCTCCTTCCTGAGCGGTATGACGGCTGCTTGGTTCCATGGTGTTTATACTTGCGTACTATTGTTTGTACAGATGAACGTGGTACCTTCAGGAATTTGGAAAATGCTTCCAAGGACGAACCAGACTTGTGGAGGTCTACTTCTTTTGATTTTCTCATGATGTCAAGCAAAGAGGCACTGAGTTTGAAGGTAGGCCTTGAAATACATCCACAGGTACACCTCCAATTGACTCAAATGATGTCAATTAGCCTATCAGAAGCTTCTAAAGCCATGACATCATTTTCTGGAATTTTCCAAGGCACAGTCAACTTAGTGTATGTAAACTTCTGACCCACTGGAATTGTGATACAGTGAGTTATAATTGAAATAATCTGTCTGTAAACAACTGTTGGAAATATTACTTGTGTCATGCACAAAGTAGATGTCCTAACCGACTTGTCAAAACTATAGTTTGTTAATAAGAAATGTGTGGAGTGGTTGAAAAACAAGTCTTATTGACTCCAACCTAAGTGTATGTATACTTCCGACTTCAACTGTGTATATATATATATATACACATATATACACATATACATATACATACAAAAGTATATGGACACCCCTTCAAATGAGTGGATTTGGCTATTTCAGCACACAGCACACAGCCATCCAATCTCTGTAGACAAACATTGACAGTAGAATGGCCTTACTGAAGAGCTAAGTAACTTTCAAAGTGGCACCGTCATAGGATGCCACCTTTCCAACAAGTCAGTTGGTAGGACTGGTGGAGTTATGTCGCACATGCAGCTAACAAATCATATGGAAATGTCTGCTCTACCCAAAATTACAACCAAATAATTGCAGCCTTACCGCAGAAATGGAAGAGGAAAGTGGAAGGGGGAGAAAGTAAGGAACTTGTCTGTCGGCCTTCCATTAAAGAACATAATTGGTTAAGGAAAACTGTGATAAATAAAAAAGTATATCAGTTTCATTTAAGGACCAAAGGATTGACAGCCGTCCCATATACATCGCTAATAGACCAGACACTAACTAGAGGCAAGAGACAGAACTAGTCTGTTTGGTAACATCGCTAATAGACCAGACACTAACTAGAGGCAAGAGACAGAACTAGTCTGTTTGGTAACATCGCTAACAGACCAGACACTAACTAGAGGTAAGAGACAGAACTAGTCTGTTTGGTAACATCGCTAACAGACCAGACAAACCTGTGTGGACAGGCCATACAAACGCTTCACACGGCGTGGCTGCTGCCAATCTAATCTGGTGGTCCCTGCGCGCACGACCCACGTAGCCTCTGGAACTGCCGTTCTGCGGCCAACAAGGCAGAGTTCATCTCAGCCTATGCCACCCTCCAGTCCCTCGACTTCTTGGCACTGACGAAAACATGGATTACCACAGAAAACACTGCTACTCCTACTGTTCTTTCCTCGTCTGATCATGTGTTCTCGCATACCCGAGAGCATCTGGTCAGTGCAGCGGTGGCACAGGAATCCTCATCTCTCCCAAGTGGACATTCTCTCTATTCCCCCTGACCCATCTGTCTATCTCCTTATTTGAATTCCATGCTGTCACAGTCACTAGCCCATTCAAGCTTAACATCCTTGTCATTTATCGCCCTCCAGGTTCCCTTGGAGAGTTCATCAATGAGCTTGACGCCTTGATAAGTTCCTTTCCTGAGGATGGCTCACCCCTCACAGTTCTGGGTGACTTTAACCTCCCTACTTCTGCCTTTGACTAATTTCTCTCTGCCTCCTTCTTTCCACTGCTTTCCTCTTTTGACCTCACCCTCACACCGTCCCCCCCTACTCACAAGGCAGGCAATACGCTTGACCTCATCTTTACTAGATGCTGTTCTTCTACTAATCTCACTGCAACTCCCCTCCAAGTCTCCGACCACTACTTCGTATCCTTTTCTCTTTCGCTCTCCTCCAACACTACTCACTCTGCCCCTACTCAGATGGTAATGTGCCGTCGCAACCTTCGCTCTCTCTCTCCCGCTACTCTCTCCTCTTCCATCCTATCATCTCTTCCCTCTGCTAAATCCTTCTCCCTACAATCTCCTGATTCTGCCTCCTCAACCCTCCTCTCCTCCCTCTCTGAATCTTTTGACTCTCTATATCCCCTATACTCCTGGCCTGCTCGGTCCTCCCCTCCTGCTCCGTGGCTTGACGATTCATTGCGAGCTTACAGAACAGGGCTCCGGGCAGCCGAGCGGAAATGGAGGAAAACTAGACTCCCTATGGACCTGTCATCTTTCCACTCCCTCCTCTCTACATTCTCTTCCTCCGTTTCTGCTGCTAAAGCCACTTTCTACCACTCTAAATTTCAAGCCTCTGCCTCTAACCCTAGGAAGCTCTTTGCCACCTTCTCCTCCCTGCTGAATCCTCCTCCTCCTCCTCCCCCTCCCTCCTCCATCTCTGTGGATGACTTCGTCAACCATTTTGAAAAGAAGGTTGACGACATCCGATCCTCATTTATTAAGTCAAATGACACCGCTGGTCCTGCTCACACTGCCCTACCCTATGCTTTGACTTCTTTCTCCCCTCTCTCTCCAGATGAAATCTTGCGACTTGTGACGGCCAGCCGCCCAACAACCTGCCCGCTTGACCCTATCCCCTCCTCTATTCTCCAGACCATTTCCGGAGACCTCTCCCTTACCTCACCTCGCTCATCAACTCATCCTTGTCCGCTGGCTATGTCCCTTCCATCTTCAAGAAAGCGAGAGTTGCACCCCTCCTCAAAAAACCTACACTCGATCCCTCCGATGTCAACAACTACAGACCAGTATCCCTTCTTTCTTTTCTCTCCAAAACTCTTGAGCGTGCCGTCTATAGCCAACTCTCCTGCTATCTCTCTCAGAATGACCTTCTTGATCCAAACCAGTCAGGTTTCAAGCATGGTCATTCAACTGAGACTGCTCTTCTCTGTGTCACGGAGGCTCTCCGCACTGCGAAAGCTAACTCTCTCTCCTCTGCTCTCATCCTTCTAGAACTATCTGCTGCCTTTGATACTGTGAACCATCAGATCCTCCTCTCCACCCTCTCCGAGTTGGGCATCTCCGGCGCGGCTCACTCTTGGATTGCGTCCTACCTGACAGGTCGCTCCTACCAGGTGGCGTGGCGAGAATCTGTCTCCGCACCACGTTCTCTCACCACTGGTGTCCCCCAGGACTCAGTTCTAGGCCCTCTCCTATTCTCTCTATACACCAAGTCACTTGACTCTGTCATATCCTCACATGGTCTCTCCTATCATTGCTACGCAGACGACACACAATTAATCTTCTCCTTTCCCCCTTCTGATAACCAGGTGGCGAATCGCATCTCTGCATGTCTGGCAGACATATCAGTGTGGATGTCGGATCACCACCTCAAGCTGAACCTCAGCAAGACGGAGCTGCTCTTCCTCCCGGGGAAGGACTGCCCGCTCCATGATCTCGCCATCACGGTTGACAACTCCGTTGTGCCCTCCTCCCAGAGTGCAAAGAACCTTGGCTTGACCCTGGACAACACCCTGTCGTTCTCCGCTAACATCAAGCGGTGACCCGATCCTGTAGGTTCATGCTCTACAACATTCGCAGAGTATAACCCTACCTTACACAGGAAGCGGCACAGGTCCTAATCCAGGCACTTGTCATCTCCCGTCTGGATTACTGCAACTCGCTGTTGGCTGGGCTCCCTGCCTGTGCCATTAAACCCCTACAACTCATCCAGAACGCTGCAGCCCGTCTGGTGTTCAACCTTCCCAAGTTCTCTCACGTCACCCTGCTCCTCCGCACACTCCACTGGCTTCCAGTTGAAGCTCGCATCTACTACAAGACCATGGTGCTTGCCTACGGAGCTGTGAGGTGAACGGAACCTCCTTACCTTCAGGCTCTGATCAGTCCCTACACCCAAACGAGGACATTGCGTTCTTCCACCTCTGGCCTGCTGGTCCCCCTACCTCTGTGGAAGCACAGTTCCCGATCAGCCCAGTTAAAACTGTTCGCTGCTCTGGCACCACAATGGTGGAACAAGCTCCCTCACGACGCCAGGACAGCGGAGTCACTGACCACCTTCCGGAGACACTTGAAACCCTACCTCTTTAAGGAATACTTGGGATAGTATAAAAGTAATCCTTCTACCCCACCCCTCCCCACCCCCACAAAATATATTTAAAAAAAATAATAATAATAATAATAAAATAAAAATGTAAATGGTCAAGTGGTTGTCCCACTGGCTATCAAAAGGTGAATGCACCAATTTGTAAGTCGCTCTGGACAAGAGCGTCTGCTAAATGACGTAAATGTAAATGTAAAATGAACAGATGCTAAACCAGTACAGCACCTCAGTGTAATTTGGCTGGCTCCCAACCAGTAATGTCCACTGTAGCTCAGTTGGTAGAGCATGGCACTTGCAACGCCAGGGTTGTGGGTTTGTTTCCCACAGGGGGCCAGTATGAAAATGTATGTACTCACTAACTGTAATTCGCTCTGGATAAGAGCGTCTGCTAAATGACTAAAATGTATGTATATATGTATGTACAGTGGGGAGAACAAGTGTTTTATACACTGCCGATTTTGCAGGTTTTCCTACTTACAAAGCATGTAGAGGTCTGTAATTTTTATCATAGGTACACTTCAACTGTGAGAGACGGAATCTAAAACAAAAATCCAGAAAATCACATTGTATGATTTTTAAGTAATTAATTTGCATTTTATTGCATGACATAAGTATTTGATCACCTACCAACCAGTATGAATTCCGGCTCTCACAGACCTGTTAGTTTTTCTTTAAGAAGCCCTCCTGTTCTCCACTCATTACCTGTATTAACAGCACCTGTTTGAAATCATTACCTCTATAAAAGACACCTGTCCACACACTCAATCAAACAGACTCCAACCTCTCCACAATGGCGAAGACCAGAGAGCTGTGTTAGGACATCAGGGATAAAATTGTAGACCTGCACAAGGCTGGGATGGGCTACAGGACAATAGGCAAGCAGCTTGGTGAGAAGGCAACAACTGTTGGTGCAATTATTAGAAAGTGGAAGAAGTTCAAGATGACG
Source organism: Coregonus lavaretus (assembly GCF_964263955.1). Taxonomy (NCBI): domain Eukaryota; kingdom Metazoa; phylum Chordata; class Actinopteri; order Salmoniformes; family Salmonidae; genus Coregonus; species Coregonus lavaretus. The sequence goes on from NC_140006.1 coordinate 34,489,986, forward strand.
GTCTATCACCCTCGGTCTGGGGCTCCATGCAAGATCTCACCTCGTGGGGCATCAATGATCATGAGGAAGGTGAGGGAGCAGCCCAGAACTACACGGCAGGACCTGGTCAATGACCTGAAGAGAGCTGGGACCACAGTCTCAAAGAAAACCATTAGTAACACACTACGCCATCATGGATTAAAATCCTGCAGCGCACGCAAGGTCCCCCTTCTCAAGCCAGCGCATGTCCAGGCCCATCTGAAGTTTGCCAATGACCATCTGGATGATCCAGAGGAGGAATGGGAGAAGGTCATGTGGTCTGATAAGACAAAAATATAGCTTTTTGGTCTAAACTCCACTCACCGTGTTTGGAGGAAGAAGAAGGATGAGTACAACCCCAAGAACACCATCCCAATCGTGAAGCATGGAGGTGGAAACATCATTCTTTGGGGATGCTTTTCTGCAAAGGGGACAGGACGACTGCACCGTATTGAGGGAGGATGGATGGGGCCATGTATCGCGAGATCTTGGCCAACAACCTCCTTCCCTCAGTAAGAACATTGAAGATGGGTCGTGGCTGGGTCTTCCAGCATGACAACGACCCGAAACACACAGCCAGGACAACTAAGGAGTGGCTCCGTAAGAAGCATCTCAAGGTCCTGGAGTGGCCTAGCCAGTCTCCAGACCTGAACCCAATAGAACATCTTTGGAGGGAGCTGAAAGTCCGTATTGCCCAGTGACAGCCCCGAAACCTGAAGGATCTGGAGAAGGTCTGTATGGAGGAGTGGGCCAAAATCCCTGCTGCAGTGTGTGCAAACCTGGTCAACACCTACAGAAAATGTATGATCTCTGTAATTGCAAACAAAGGTTTCTGTACCAAATATTAAGTTCTGCTTTTCTGATGTATCAAATACTTATGTCATGCAATAAAATGCAAATTAATTACTTAAGAATCATACAATGTGATTTTCTGGATTTTTACAGAAATTACAGACCTCTACATGCTTTGTAAGTAGGAAAACCTGCAAAATCGGCAGTGTATCAAATACTTGTTCTCCCCACTGTATATATATATATGTACAGTGAGGGAAAAAAGTATTTAGTCAGCCACCAATTGTGCAAGTTCTCCCACTTAAAAAGATGAGAGAGGCCTGTAATTTTCATCATAGGTACACGTCAACTATGACAGACAAAATGAGAAAAAATATTCCAGAAAATCACATTGTAGGATTTTTAATGAATTTATTTGCAAATTATGGTGGAAAATAAGTATTTGGTCAATAACAAAAGTTTCTCAATACTTTGTTATATACCCTTTGTTGGCAATGACACAGGTCAAACGTTTTCTGTAAGTCTTCACAAGGTTTTCACACACTGTTGCTGGTATTTTGGCCCATTCCTCCATGCAGATCTCCTCTAGAGCAGTGATGTTTTGGGGCTGTCGCTGGGCAACACGGACTTTCAACTCCCTCCAAAGATTTTCTATGGGGTTGAGATCTGGAGACTGACTAGGCCACTCCAGGACCTTGAAATGCTTCTTACGAAGCCACTCCTTCGTTGCCCAGGCGGTGTGTTTGGGATCATTGTCATGCTGAAAGACCCAGCCACGTTTCATCTTCAATGCCCTTGCTGATGGAAGGAGGTTTTCACTCAAAATCTCACGATACATGGCCCCATTCATTCTTTCCTTTACATGGATCAGTCGTTCTGGTCCCTTTGCAGAAAAACAGCCCCAAAGCATGATGTTTCCACCCCCATGCTTCACAGTAGGTATGGTGTTCTTTGGATGCAACTCAGCATTCTTTGTCCTCCAAACACGACGAGTTTAGTTTTTACCAAAAAGTTATATTTTGGTTTCATCTGACCATATGACATTCTCCCAATCCTCTTCTGGATCATCCAAATGCACTCTAGCAAACTTCAGACGGGCCTGGACATGTACTGGCTTAAGCAGGGGGACACATCTGGCACTGCAGGATTTGAGTCCCTGGCGGCGTAGTGTGTTACTGATGGTAGGCTTTGTTACTTTGGTCCCAGCTCTCTGCAGGTCATTCACTAGGTCCCCCCGTGTGGTTCTGGGATTTTTGCTCACCGTTCTTGTGATCATTTTGACCCCACGGGGTGAGATCTTGCGTGGAGCCCCAGATCGAGGGAGATTATCAGTGGTCTTGTATGTCTTCCATTTCCTAATAATTGCTCCCACAGTTGATTTCTTCAAACCAAGCTGCTTACCTATTGCAGATTCAGTCTTCCCAGCCTGGTGCAGGTCTACAATTTTGTTTCTGGTGTCCTTTGACAGCTCTTTGGTCTTGGCCATAGTGGAGTTTGGAGTGTGACTGTTTGAGGTTGTGGACAGGTGTCTTTTATACTGATAACAAGTTCAAACAGGTGCCATTAATACAGGTAACGAGTGGAGGACAGAGGAGCCTCTTAAAGAAGAAGTTACAGGTCTGTGAGAGCCAGAAATCTTGCTCGTTTGTAGGTGACCAAATACTTATTTTCCACCATAATTTGCAAATAAATTCATTAAAAATCCTACAATGTGATTTTCTGGATTTTTTTTCCTCAATTTGTCTGTCATAGTTGACGTGTACCTATGATGAAAATTACAGGCCTCTCTCATCTTTTTAAGTAGGAGAACTTGCACAATTGGTGGCTGACTAAATACTTTTTTTCCCCACTGTATATGTATGTAAATATGCCATTTAGCAGACGCTTTTATCCAAAGTGACTTACAGTCATGTGCGCATACATTTTTACGTATGGGTGGTCCCGGGGATCGAACCCACTACCCTGGCGTTACAAGCGCCATGCTATTCCAATTGAGCTACAGAGGACCACGTATGTATATATATATATATATAAAAACATGGGGGATTGGAAGTGATGTAGACACTTACATTGATGGAAGTTACAATCTATCTGCAATATTAAGCAGATCTACCCCCCCCAAAGAAAGCTGTGAATTGTAGGCCACACAAGCTCACAGAACGGGACCGACGAGTGCTGAAGCACCTGTCCACGGTTGCAACACTCACTACCGAGTTCCAAACTGCCTCTGGAAGCAACGTCAGCACAAGAACTGTTCATCTGGAGCTTCATGAAATGGGTTTCCATGGCCGAGCAGCCGCACACAAGCCTAAGGTCACCATGTGCAATGCCAAGCGTCCAGCCAACGCTTGGCATTGCGCATGGTGACCTTAGGCTTGTGTACGGCTGCTCGGCCCTGGAAACCCATTTCATGAAGTCCAACGGACGAATCTGGGTTTGGTGGATGGCAGGAGAATGCTACCTGCCCCAATGTATAGTGCCAACTGTAAAGTTTGGTGGAGGAAGAATAATGGTCTGGGGCTGTTTTTCATGGTTCAGGCTAGGCCCCTTAGTGAAGAGAAATCTTAACGCTACAAAGCGAGGTCCATACAGAAGTGGTTTGTCGAGATCGGTGTGGAAGAACTTGACTGGCCTGTACAGAGCCCTGACCTCTACCACATCGGAAACCTTTGGGATGAATTGGAACGCCGACTGTGAGCCAGGCCTAATCGCCCAACATCAGTGCCCGACCTCACTAATGCTCTTGTGGCTGAATGGAAGCAACTCCCCGCAGCAATGTTCCAACATCTAGTGGAAAGCCTTCACAGAAGAGTGGAGGCTGTTATAGCAGCAAAGGGGGGACCAACTCCATATTAATGCCAATGATTTTGGAATGAGACGTTCAACAAGCAGGTGTCCACATACTTTTGCTCATGTAGTGCATGTGATATTAACAGGGGTATATTTTCTGTGTGACCTAAATATTGACTGGCTTTCATCAAGCTGCCCGCTCAAGACAAATCTTCAAACTGTCAGTCAACCTACCAAGGCATTTACAAACATCACAGAAATGAAATCATCCACATATATTGATTACATCCTTACTAATGCTGCAGAAATCTGCTCTAAAGCATATCCAAATCCATTGGATGTAGTGATCATAATATAGTAGCCATATCTAGGAAAACCAAAGTTCCAAAGGCTGGGCCTAATAGACATCATACAATACACATCAAACAATACGTTTCATAGTGATTCCTTTTTTGAAGATGTAAATAACATTTTCTGGTCTGTGGTGTTTAATGAGGAGCAACCAGATGCTGCACATTTATGAAATTGCTTATTCCAGGTACTAATAATCATGCACCCAATAAGACAATTAATGTAAAAACTGTTAAATCCCCATGGATTGATGAGGAATTGAAACATGTTATGGTTGAGAGGGATGAGGCAAAAGGAATTGCAAATAAGTCTGGCTACATGGCCGATTGGCAAACATACTGTAAATTGAGAAATTGTGACTAAACTGAACAAAAACAAGAAGAAACTGTACTAAATTAAATTACATAAAGAATGATAGTAAAAAGCTTTGGAGCACCCTTTACTGGTTCAAACAGCTGACCAATCAGCCTGTTACCAACCCTTAGTAAACTTTAGGAAAAGATGGTGTTGACTAAATACAATGCAAACAAATTAACAACAGATTTTAAGCATGCTTATAGGGAAGGGCATTCAACATATATGGCACTTACACAAATGACTGATGATTGGCTGAGAAAAAGATTATAATAAAACGTTTGTGGGAGCTGTTTTGCTAAGGCTTCAGTGCAGCTTTTGACATTATCGATCATAATCTGCTGCTGGAAAAACGTATGTGTGATGGCTTTATATCCCCTGCTATATTGTGGATCGAGAGTTACCTATCTAACAGAACACAAATGGTGTTCTTTAATTGAAGCCTCTCCAACATAATCCAGGTAGAGTCAGGCATTCCCCAGGGTAGCTGTCTAGGCCCCTTACTTTTTTCAATCTTTACTAATGACCTGCCACTGGCTATGAGTAAAGCCTGTGTTTCTATGTATGCTGATGACTCAACACTATACACGTCAGCTACCACTATACACATCAGCTACCACAGCAAGTGAAATCACTGCAACACTTAACAAAGAGCTGCAGTGAGTTTTAGAATGGGTGGCAAGAAAGAAAGTTAGTCCTAAATATAAAAACTAAAAGCATTGTATTTGGGACAAATCATTCATTAGACCCTGAACCTCAACTAAATCTTGTAATGAATAATGTTGAAATTTGTTGAGAAGACTAAACTGCTTGGAGTAACCATGGATTGTAAACTGTCATGGTCACAACATATTGTTGCAACAGTAGATAATATGGGGAGAGGTCTGTCCATAATACAGCGCTGTTCTGCCTTCTTAACTATCAACAAGGCAGGTCCTACAGGCCCTAGTTTTGTCACACCTGGACTACTGTCCAGTCATGTGGTCAGGTGCCACAAAGAGGGACTTAGGAGAATTACAATTGACCCAGAACAGGGCAGCATGACTGGCCCGTAAATGTACACAAAGAGCTAACATTAATAATATGCATGTCAAGCTCTCCTGGCTCAAAGTAGAGGAGAGATTGACTTTATAACTACTTGTATTTGTGAGAAGTATTGACATGTTGAATGCACCGAGCTGTCTGTTTAAAGTACTAGCACACAACTCAGACACCCATGCATACCCCACAAGACATGCCACCAGAGGTCTCTTCACAGTCCCCAAGTCCAGAATAGACTATGGGAGGCGCACAGTACTACATAGAGCCATGACTGTATGGAACTCTATTCCACATCAAGTAATCAAGTAAAATCAGATTTAAAAAACAGATACAAATACATATTTTACTCTTGGTCATGTAATGTATATATACTGAACAAAAATATAAATGCAACATGAGAAGGCAAATGGGGGAATATGGGCCTTGTTCAATAGTTCAGTTGTGTGAATCCTTTTGGCATAACTTCAATGCCTCAGTAAGCCTAGACAAACATGTGCAGGTGTGTGTCTAAATGTTATATATAAAGATATAACACACACGTATGTTTACGCCCACACACCTACATACGTGCGCACACACACACAGGTACACACACAAACACACAAACGTACTCCTCCCCCACACACAAACGCAAACACCCCATATTATCAAGGGAGAGAGAGAGAGATTATGGCATGCTTAAGGGATGTCATCGTAGCTGTCAGAGCTGTCAGTGCAGTGGACTGGAAGTCCTTAGAGGAACACTGGAGAATGTCTACCAGCTGCACACAACGCCCACTGAGTCTCGCCCTGTCATAGGAGACACACACACACCGTCTCTTCTAATGCTAGGACCAAACCCACACCTGCAACCCACAAGGGAGATCTGGGGTAGCAGGTGAGGGGATCTGGGGTGTGTGGGGGGTATGGGGTGTGTGTGTGTGCTAGCCTACAGCTGTGCTTTAAAGCTGTTTTAAAGGCTGCTATCGTTTACTGTTCAGCTTTATATATACTGTAGGTTGTATGAGGGACATCACAAACCATACTCCAGTTTTTACGCCACATAATGAGACAATACAAGAATACTGATTGAAAAATCAGTATATCACTACATTTATGTTCCTTGAAAGCCATTGACATTGACTTAAAGCTCTCTCTCTGACTACGGTATTCTTGAGTAAGGCATACCACCTTTCCACAAAACTATAATTCGACAATAAACAAATAGCACACAAATTTTACAGACTAGTACTTGGACATGAAAGTCTTTAAAGTGCTTCAACAGACTAAAGCCTCTAGGGATCCGCTCACTCCTTCAAATGGGACAGGGGCCCTGTTATAAAAGCCATCGTCACCCATCGTTGTAATGAGAGCTCTGGGGAGCGTGTCACAAATGTCTGGAGGGACGAGACGAGACCGTCGAGACCGTCCACTCCACAACCAGGCACTGTCATCTTAATTACACAAGCTGCCTTAGGACGTGACCAATTAAGATTGGCTTCAGTATAAAAGTACCCCTCCTCTCTCTCTCCTCTCTCTGTCCTGCTGTCTCTAGCTACTCGTGCAGGTAAGTAAAGCATTGGAAATGGTCACTTTCTTCTCTTCTTCTCATAATGAATCCACCTTTCTATGTCCTGGTGTGATGCCAAAGAGCGGAAGGAGAGGAGGGGAGAGTAGGGAAGAAGAGAGGTAAGGGACTTCAGTCGGTAGCCTAATAGAGTCTTTGAGGAAGACGAGGTGTTGCTCTTCCTAATTAGCGACAATGTAATGTCTCTGCGACTAATGATCGCACTTTACTTCAATCGCCAGGGTTTCAGTGTCTCTGTGTTGAAAGCCTTTTTGTCTGGTCACAGGGTCCTTAGCGGCTTCAAATACTCAACGTAGATTTTTATTCCAGCCAAACAATGGATTTATAGTAATACACATCTAAAATCTATGAATAAATGACAGTAATATTTGGTGGATATACACAGTAGGGTTCTTCGGCTGTCCCCATAGGGGAACCCTTTTTGGTTCAAGTTAGAACACTTTTTGGTTCCAGGTAGAACCCTTTCCACAGAGAGTTCTACGTGGAACCCAAAAAGGGTTCTACCTGGAACCAAAAAGGGTTCTAACCTGGAACCAAATAAGTTCTACCTGGAACCAAAATTGGTTCATAAGAGTTCTCCTATGGGCACAGCTGAAGAACCCTTTTAGATTCTAGATAGCACCTTTTTTCTAAGAGTGTATCGTTTTGGAAATAAACTCTTCATATACACTCTTTTATCTGGTTTCTAACAAGTATCCATAGTGTTCTTCATTAAACAACCCATGTCCAATCCACCTCACCCTAAACCGTGTCTGTATCCTGTGTCAGTAATTGCACAAACCTGTTGCTGAGAACTAATGGTGCCCAGGCCTTAACAAGGGATCCACTTCCTGGATCCTGGATGACTCAACATAAGTAATGAGAACAGGGTGTCAGCAAGCCGCAGGAGTCCGTGGCCCCTGACAACACTCCCCACAACGCCTCATAACCCCCCCACCCTCACCCTCAACTCCTCAATCTCCCTACTCTAGGAAGAACACACACATGCCCATACACACACACCAGTCCATCTCCCTAGTCCCCCCCCCCCCCCCCCCCCGACTCTCCATCCCTTCCTTAGCCACCTCCTGTGATTGCGGAGAGATGAAGGCACGCCAGCTGGACTTTGATGTCAGACATTATTAGTTGTCAGGGAACCTGCATCTCTCATAAGCATTGCAGGTCCCTCACAGCAGGGAAGATCCTAGCCCGCTCACACAGATACTATGACATTTAGCTGGGTTAACACAGTATAGACCTCGGTACAGACCACGGGGTGTACCGCACGCTGCCACCAGTGTGTCTGTCTGTCGGTGTCTGTCTGACCGATGGTCGGTGAGTCTGTCTGTCTGCTGTCTCTCTCTATTGCCCCCCTCTCATCCCCTGCTGTGAAAGGCAGTAAGCGAAAAAGCGAGGCCAAATTAACTTAGGAAAACAAATGTTAGTAACATGTTACATGGGGATGACTTTTGGCCTATGAATGCCGTGTGGTGTTATGGAATCAGTCTGTTGCACGTTAATCAGAAGTACAAATTGCTCAATACGCTGGAAAAGCTGATTGTCACAATGCCATAGTTTTACCTTAACAACCCAACTGACCTTATCACTACTCTGGCTGTGTTGACTCAGCAAACAGAGAGAAGCATAGTCCAACAGAATAAAGTTCCCTTTCCATTTCAAAACAGTTCCGATAGTTATTGATCAAAAGCACTGTGTGAAAAGTATGGAACGATGTTTGGGTCTTTACGTGTAAAAAAATATACACGTAAATATCACTATCTGATGCATCAAATACGTTTTTAATTTGATGCGTCAAATTACAAAATGCTATTATAGAATGTTGTGTGTGCTGAATCTGCAAACGAGCACGCACACCGGCCGCAATATGTTTACAATGTGTTTACGATACTGCATTGGTATTAAGATAGTATTTGTTCGACCGAATGGGAAAACAACTGTGTGAGCATTTGACATAAGATCAGGATCAAACGAGCAGCAAAAAAATAAAAAGCTAAGTTGTCCAACATTCTCCCCGACATGCAACCATCCCAAAGGCAGGGGAGAAAGGATGGTGATCCTGATGCTTCTGCCTGCCAGCATCCCAAGCAGTTGCACCTGATTCATCCTAGCTAGTCAAAATACAGAATAATAATCAATAATTTTCTCAACATTGATGACAGTTTGGAAAGTGGAGGTAGGCTGTCTCCCTACTACGTTGACTTCGGTTTGCAGTATGACATAGTCCCTCACAAATATCTTAGATACAAATGTAGCTCGCTATCTAGCTTTAGCTTGGTACCTAGCTAGCACCAATGCGACCAGCTTGAAAACAATGACAAGAAACTGCAATCATTTTCAATATTCTTAGCAATGATTTAGGAAACCAAGTATTACCTAGGCAGCCACATGTTGTTCTCCTATTGAAATTGAACTTCAGTTTATGAAAGTAACTAGCTAGCTAGCTAGATAACAAACTAAACAAGCTAGCCATCTACAGTTGAAGTCTGAAGTTTACATACACTTAGGTTGGAGTCATTAAAACTCATTTTTTAACCACTCCACAAATTTCTTGTTAACAAACTATAGTTTTGGCAAGTCGGTTAGGACATCTACTTTGTGCATGACACAAGTAATTTTTCCAACAATTGTTTACAGACAGATTATTTCACTTATAATTCACTGTATCACAATTCCAGTGGGTCAGAAGTTTACATACACTAAGTTGACTGTGCCTTTAAACAGCTTGGAGAATTCCAGAAAATGATGTAATGTCTTTAGAAGCTTCTGATAGGCTAATTGACATCATTTGAGTCAATTGGAGGTGAACCTGTGGATGTATTTCAAGGCCTATCTTCAAACTCAGTGCCTCTTTGCTTGACATCATGGGAAAATCAAAAGAAATCAGCCAAGACCTCAGTAAAACAATTGTAGACCTCCACAAGTCTGGTTCATCCTTGGGAGTAATTTCCAAATGCCTGAAGGTACCACGTTCATCTGTACAAACAATAGTACGCAAGTATAAACACCATGGGACCACGAAGCTGTCATACCGCTCAGGAAGGAGACGCGTTCTGTCTCCTAGAGATGAACGTACTTTGGTGCGAAAAGTGCAAATCAATCCCAGAACAACAGCAAAAGACCTTGTGAAGATGCTGGAGGAAACAGGTATAAAAGTATCTATATCCACAGTAAAACGAGTCGTATATCGAAATAACCTGAAAGGCCGCTCAGCAAGGAAGAAGCCACTGTTCCAAAACCGCCATAAAAAAGCCAGACTACGGTTTGCAACTGCACATGGGGACAAAGATCATTCTTTTTGGAGAAATGTCCTCTGGTCTGATTAAACAAAAATAGAACTGTTTGGCCATAATGGCCATCGTTGAGCAGTGTGTCAATTTGAAACACCGTCCAGCTGGTGACCGAAGTCAGCTTGCAGGCGCCCGGCCCGCCACAAGGAGTCGCTAGAGCGCAATGGGACAAGGAAATCCCGGCTGGCCAAACCCGGACGACGCTGGGCCAATTGTGCGCCAACTCATGGGTCTGTAGTGACGCCTCAAGCACTGCCATGCAGTGCCTTAGACCGCTGTGCCACTTGGGAGGCCCAAACATAATCATTTTTAACCTTGCTTACATTTTTATACGATCATGTGTCTCTCTATTATGGTGGGAATACTTGCGAATATATTTCCAAAATTAAAATCACTTCCTGGTGTTTTTGCAGTCTTTTATGTCCAGCAATGTTTTTTGTTTTTGTTTTTTTAAACAAAATATATATACAGTGTTTGTTTTTTACTCAGAAAATTTGCCCGCCAGTTTGGGAACCCTGTTCTAATGCCTTGATTCCATCTTAAATACGCAGCACAATTATTGAATACTTTATTGAGTTTCCCTCCCAGATTGGATTTTTTTGTTGTGGTATTTTGTAGAAAATCATGACTTTACAATTTAAGTTACTGAAAATGTATGAATTCAGTGTATTGTTAAATGTTTTGGATATTGTCTAGATCTAGGCCTATATGATCAGGACTATTTTCTAAGTAAGAGAACATTAAACCTTTTTTATCTTATCTTGAGATTGAAGTCTTATTTACAGTTTTACTTCAAGATATGAATTGCCACAATGATGTTTGTTCTTCAAATTATGTATTTGATAAAAACTTAAAAATGAAGTAAATAGCCCATATTATCTTGAAAAATAGATTAAAGGTTTTGTTTTTCCAGGTTTCTGCTTTCCCCAGTTTTCTTCAGTTTTTTGCTCTCAAAGTCAAACTTTTTTAATACCACATCATGAGACCACTTTTGAGGTCTGGGAAAAATAGGATATTTTTTGGAGGGTGTAGTTACCCATTAACTCATTACCCATTAACTCAAGTGCACACCTAGCAAGAGGCTGTTTTTAGCAATGTTTTTGTAGCGCCCATGTGATGGTAGAGTTTGCAAAAGAAATACCCACTGGATTGATGAAAATAATAATGATATCATCTGCCAGGTAAGCATAGGCTACTTTGTAGTTAACATTTAATTGAGAAGGTTTTTGGAAAAGCCTTTCCATCTACCAGAAAACTGTTTTCATTAGCATCATCGCTAATGGATATGCAAAATGGTAGACCTGCGCACTACACACACACAGGGGCATTCTCATTGCCTCTTCAGAAAGTTGCAGGAAATATGAATCACTGATGCATTCTGTTCATGTCTTATGATAAACTTGGGCTAATTAATTAATTTTCTAAACATTTAGTAGATTCCCAACTAAGGTCAATAGATTTTTTAATATTGTTGAATTCCGTTTTAATGTCTGTATTCCGTGAGGACCCTAATTATCATATTTAAACCAGAATGAGGCTCTCCTCTAGCTATTGTTCCTGCGATGATGATTCACCATCTTCATTGAATGGTTTCATTCAGTGTTTTCATTTATCTGCAGATAATCGCGAAAAAGCCTAGGCCTACCAGTAGCCAATGCAAATTACGAAGCCTAATGAATGGCTCTCTCACCGATGCGATTCGGAAGGTTACACTCACTGACTGATGAAAGGTGTTGTTGTTTTTTTAATCGCACTGCTTTGCTTTATCTTGGCCAGGTCGCAGTTGTAAATGAGAACTTGTTCTGAACTGGCTTACCTGGTTAAATAAAGGTTAAATAAAATAAAAAAATAAAACCTTGTACTGATGCGATACAATGGCCATACACTGAGTATACTAAACATTAGGAACACCTTCCCAATATTGAGTTGCACCCTCCTTTTTGCCCACAGAACAGCCTCAATACGTCGGGGCATGGTGTCAAAAGCATCCCACAGGGATGCTGGCCCATGTTGACTCAGCAGCTTTGCAGTTCTTGACACAAACCGGTGCGCCTGGCACCTACTACCATACTCCGTTCAAAAGCACTTACATCTTTCGTCTTGCCCATTCACCCTCTGAATGACACACATACACAATCCATGTCTCAGTTGTCTCAAGGCTTAAAAATCCTTCATTAACCTGTCTCCTCCCCTTCATCTACAATGATTGAAGTGGATTTAACATGTTACATCAATAAGGGATCATAGCTTTCACCTGGATTCACCTGGTCAGTCTGTCATGGAAAGAGCAGGTGTTCTTAATGTTTTGTATACTCAGTGTATAATGTGGTGGAAATTCTAATCAAGTGAGAGACTTTGTCATTTCTTCAAACAATCATCTTTATTTAATATCAATTAATTATTGCAATAATGAGGCTGGTCGACCCAACACTTCTTGAATGTTGGGCCGAAAGCTCTGACATACAGACAATACAAATATATTTTGTAGCAAAGATACTCTCTCCGTTTACATGACAAACAGCAGATGTGTGGAATGAGTCAAAAGGTTAGGATTTGTATTAAATCAATTAATAATTCACAACAGACAGTATCTGTGGTGAAGACTGTTCTCATTGTATGGAAACCAGGGTTTGGCCCCCAAGATGAGGTTCTTATCAACATTATCAATACCCGAGTCATCTCTCCCTGGTACCTTACATTACACAAACACCAATTCAGTCTATGAAAATGCAGACTCAGTCAAACCAGAGACATCTCCCTCTCACACACCATTAATCATGAAATGGAATGTGGCTGTTGGTTTTACACCTAGCCATTCATAAATCAATTGTCAGCTCCAGATACCCCTATCTCGAGTAAAACCCATGTCCCTGACCACACGCCTAGACTAGCTGCAGGGAACTGGAGTAGAAACCATCCCTTTACAAAAACACAGCATTAGTAGAACAGAAATGTCTTACTATAACATAGTACAAAGCAGGTAAACATGTTACATGTTAATTTTTCTCTCACAATAACCATGTTGCATGATTTATGAATGACAAAGGGATATAGGAGATCGACTTTATTCAGTCAGTTCTACACCTTTTATAACCTAGTCAACACTTGCTGTTCAGTTGTCAATCAACGCACAGTAAATAGCTTAGGCCTACTTGGCACCACGACTCTGCGTAGCTGGCTATGTGAAACGCGAAAAAAGAAAATGATTGTGTCAGAAAACAATAATTAGGCTATTGGATTTCGACTCATCGTTACCACTTACATTACATAGGATGTGCAAATTCATGAGCATCATCCTCCGTGTAAAGAAATTAAACTGCAACCAGAGATCTGTATATAATGACAATATGTTTATGGCTCCGCCCTAACAATGGGAGTCGTTGTCCCAAAGGTGGGAAGGCAGCTTAGGTCCAAAATAAGCCCATAGAAATGCATTGGGCTTATTTTGGACAAATTTTGGCAAGAGTGAAACCGCTCACTTCGTCTCTTCCTCTCTGCTGCGTTTCCTGGTCATCGCTCGCTATGTAATAGAGCGCTAGGAGATGCACATCGTTCATTCTAGCGGGAGAGGGCTCGACAGACTAGCCTAGTTAATATGAAGTGGGAAATGTAGCTGCCTGAAAATGAGTGTGTAACTGGCTGATTAGCCGACAACGGGCGCTAATGGAAAACACTGTGAACAACTAGCTAGTTTCATCTGGCTAGTGTGGCTTGACTGGACCGGGTCCGACTATCATCAACCAAATACAAAAACAGTTTTATAAATTAGGGTTATTTTAGATGACACATCGTTAGATAGTTAGCTAGCTAACTATAGCTACTGAAACAGATTATGTCATTTTGCCATGTCTTTGGGGGAGAACATCGTTTGCATCCATCAGCTAGCTAGCTTTGTTTCTGACCAGCATTGTTTTAGAGCTTGCAGCGGCAGGTGCGCGAGACAAAACTTTACCAGCATCATATCATATGTATCGGTGAATCGCTGTGACATATGAAATAAGAGAGATAGTGTAATCAATATGTAATAACAATGTTCAAAACTAACGAATGTGTTAAATTATTATGTGCAGTCATATTCAGGTCCTGATTGGTCAACGATCTTATTTGACGCGACAAATAGTGTTATTTGATATGTATATTTTTTGCCACGCAAAGACCCAAATGACGTTCCATAGAAAAGTACTAGTGCTATCTTGTTTAAAAACTGTGAATCATGGAAAGTATTATTGGCTGCTCCAACTGAACTCACAAGAATAAAAACCTCACCATATGCAGTACTGTATGCTAGTGAAAATGGCTTGGTATGAGTTGCTTCCCAAGCAACCATGATTATAATGACTATATTTCAGAACAGTCTATTTATATGTATGGTTTGGTAATGTAATTAAATGTACTTCTACTTACGACAGACTTTGAGATGTGTTCATGTCATTTGTCCCCGTGGAATGAAATCAGTCCGCAATGTACCTAGCCATGTGTTAAAAAAGCAAACGTCTTCACACGCCAGAACAGATTGGCAATCTTGTCACATTGTCAAAGGTCTCCCTCCTGTGATTTCCAATGACTGCTAAATAAATCTCGAGTTCTAATTGCAAACACCCTTATGATTCAACGCTTAAAGTACTCCGATATCACCTGGGGACTCCACATAAGCATTATTTTCAACAAATGAAACATTTACATTTTTCCAGCATGTAGCAAGCCTTGGCGTTCCCTGTGTTTAAGAGCCATGACGCTGGCCTCGAGGGAGGCCTCCCCTACAGACAAATGAATCCCTCCGAGAGGGAGAGGCTGAATGGTGACTATAAAACTCATTTGTTCCCCCAATAATTAGGAATGACTAAGAACCCCACACCCCCACCCCCAACCCCTCCATCACCACTCCTGTTATTGCGACGGTGACGTTTCCATGGTGACCCATTCCCCTCTTCTCATCTCCTCCTCCTCCTTTTACCTGAACGCCTCACAGAGTGCCCCGCGTTCGCTCAAAGTCATGTGCTTGATGTCGTCAGAGTTGTTCTCCAACTTCACACAGCTCTGGAGAAAGAGAGAGAGAGAGAGAGAGAGAGATCAATATATTAAATACTGTAGCATGATGAGATGACGAGTCCATCCCTTGAAACAGAGGCAGAAGAAATACTATAAAATCTGAACGCATTGCATACTTATACATTATAATGTACCATAGCAATGAAATGTGGTTTTGTATATAACCTTTTAGGATGAGTACACGACTGAGTAATGCACTATAGCCAAAGATACAAACCTCTTATAAATTCCTGTTTCAAATAAGGGTGATTAATTTGAGCTATTTAACGTAGTAACGCGACACGGTTTACATTATCTGCAGGGAGTCTATAGGGATCAGTTTTATAACGTCGACAAAGTTCACCATAAGCTGTTTCCTTTATTTAATAACCTAATACAGTTCAGGCCTAGACACTGTTAAATTACTTCTTAATGATGCACAATGGGAGAGTAAATAGTCAGCACAGTAGGCCCATTTTAGATTAAAGAGCAGAGAGGTATTTGGGAAGGGAGTGGAGAGTGGAGGGGAGTTGGATAGGGAGTGGGGTGGGAGATTTTATAAAGCTAATGCATATATCATTTTATTGCACCTGCCTCCACCATCAAAAACACCTTGGGGCACTCTGATAATTGATATGTACTTTTAATTGCATGTATAAAAAAATCCCTACCTCACATCTGGTTTCAAATCTAAACCTGCCTCACCTAAAGCCAATTCTTATGGGATGCTGCAATAGACCACCAAGTGCTAACAGTTAGTATCTGGATAATAAGTGTGAAATGCTTCATAATGTGCATTCGGAAAGTACTTTTTTACACATGTTGTTACATTACAGCCTTGTCCTAAAATGGATTAAATTGTTTTTTTCCTCATCAATCTTCACACAATACCCCATAATGAGGCATCAGACACAGGTTTGTAGAAATTCTTGCAAATGTGTTACAAATAAAAAAATGAAATAATAAATGTACATCCAGTACCAGTCAAACCTTTGGACACACCTACTCATTCAAGGGCTTTTCTTTATTTTTACTATTTTCTACATTGTAGAATAATAGTAAAGACATCAAAACTATGAAATAACACACATGGAATCATGTAGTAACCAAAAAAGTGTTAAACAAATCAAAATATATTTTAGATTTTAGATTCTTCAAAGTAGCCCCCCTTTGCCTTGATGACAGCTTTGCACACTCTTGGCATTCTCTCAACCAGCTTCACCTGGAATTATTTTCCAACAGTCTTGAAGGAGTTCCCACATATGCTGAGCACTTGTTGGCTGCTTTTCCTTCACTCTGCGGTCCAACACATCCCAAACCATCTCAATTGGGTTGAGGTTGGGTGATTGTGGAGGCCAGCTCATCTGATGCAGCACTCCATCACTCTCCTACTTGGTCAAATAGCCCTTACACAGCCTGGAGGTGTGTTGGGTCTTTGTCCTGTTGAGAAACAAATGATAGTCCCACTAAGCCCAAACCAGATGGGATGGCGTATCGCTACAGAATGCTGTGGTAGCCTTGCTGGTTAAGTGTGCCTTGAATTCTAAATAAATCACTGACAGTGTCACCAGCAAAGCACCCCCACACCATCACACCTCCTCCTCCATACTTCACGGTGGGAACCACACATGCGGAGATCATCCGTTCACCTACTCTGCGTCTCACAAAGAAACAGCGGTTGGAACCAAAAATCTCAAATTTGGACTCATCAGACCAAAGGACAGATTTCCACCGGTCTAATGTCCATTGCTCATGTTTCTTGGCCCGAGCAAGTCTCTTCTTATTATTGGTGTCCTTTAGTAGTGGTTTCTTTGCAGCAATTCCACCATGAAGGCCTGATTCACACAGTCTCCTCTGAACAGTTGATGTTGAGATGTGTCTGTTACTTGAACTCTGTGAAGCATTTATTTGGGCTGCAATTTCTGAGGCTGGTAACTCTAATGAACTTATCCTCTGCAGCAGAGGTAACTTTGGGTCTTCCTTTCCTGTGGTGGTCCTCATGAGAGCCAGTTTTAAAATAGCGCTTGATGGGTTTTGCAACTGCACTTGAAGAAATGTAAAAGTTCTTGACATTTTCCGTATTGACTGACCTTCATGTCTTAAAGTAATGATGGACTGTCATTTCTCTTTGCTTATTTGAGATGTTCTTGCCATAATATGGACTTGGTCTTTTACCAAATAGGGCTATCTTCTGAATACCATCCATACCTTGTCACAACACAACTGATTGGCTCAAACGCATTAAGAAGGAAAGAAATTCCACAAATTAACTTTTAACAAGAAACACCTGTTAATTGAAATGTATTCCAGATGACTACCTCATGAAGCTGGTTGAGAGAATGCTAAGAGTGTGCAAAGCTTTCATCAAGTCAAAGGGTGGCTAATTTGAAGAATCTCAAATATAAAATATATTTTTGATTTTCTTTAACACATTTTTGGTTACTACATGATTCCATATGTATTATTTCATAGTTGTGATGTCTTCACTATTATTCTACAATGTAGATCATTGTAAAAAATAAAGAAAAACCCTTGAATGAGTAGGTGTGTCCAAACTTTAGACTAGAACTGTAAGTATTCCGACCCTTTACTCAGTACTTTGCTCAAGCACCTTTGGCAGCGATTACAGCCTCAAGTCTTCTTGGGTATGAGGCTACAAGCTTGGCACACTTGTATTTGGGGAGTATCTCCCATTCTTCTCTGTAGATCCTCTCAAGCTCTGTCAGGTTGGATGGGGAGCGTCGCTGCACAACTATTTGCAGGTCTCTCCAAAGATGTTCGATCGGGTTCAAGTCCAGGCTCTGGCTGGGCCACTCAAGGCCATTCAGAGACTTGTCCCGAAGCCACTCCTGCGTTGTCTTGGCTGTGTGGTTAGGGTCGTTGTCCTGTTGGAAGGTGAACCTTCGCCCCAGTCTCAGGTCCTGAGCGCTCTGGAGCAGGTTTTCATTAAGAATCTCTCTGTACTTTGCTCCGTTCATCTTTCCCTCAATCCTGACTAGTCTCCAAGTCCCTGCCGCTGAAAAACATCCCCACAGCATGATGCTGCCACCACCATGCTTGACCATAGGGATGGTGCCAGGTTTCCTCCAGACGTCACACTTGGCATTCAGGCCAAAGAGGTCAATCTTGGTTTCATCATACCAGAGAATCTTGTTTCTCATGGTCCGAGAGTCCTTTAGATGTCTTTTGGCAAACTCCAAGCGGGCTGTCATGTGCCTTTTACTGAGGAGTTTCTTCCGTTTGACCACTCTACCACAAAGGCCTGATTGGTGGAGTGCTGCAGAGACAGTTGTCCTTCTGGAAGGTTCTCCCATATCCACAGAGGAACTCTGGAGGTCTGTCACCTCCCTGACCAAGGACCTTCTCCCCCGATTGCTCAGTTTGGCCGGGCGGCCAGCTCTAGGAAGGGTCTTGGTGGTTCGAAACTGCTTCCATTTAAGAATGATGGAGGCCACTGTGTACTTGGGGACCTTCAATGCTGCTGAAATGTTTTGATACCCTTCCCCAGATCTGTGCCTCGACGCAATCCTGTCTCTGAGCTCTACGGGCAATTCCTTTGACCTCATGGCTTGGTTTTTGCTCTGACATGCACTGTCAACTGTGGGACATTATATAGACAGGTGTGTGCCTTTCCAAATCATGTCCAATCAATTGAATTTACCACAGGTGGACTCCAATCAAGTTGTAGAAACATCTCAAGGATGATCAATGGAAACATGATGCACCTGAGCTCAATTTCGAGTGTCATAGCAAAGGTTCTGAATACTTACCTAAAAGAGGTATTTCTGTTTTTTATTTTAAGTAAATGTGCAAAAAAATCGATACACCTGTTTTTGGTTTGTTATTATGGGGTATTGTGTGTAGATTGATGAGGGAAAAAAAGTATGTAATTAATTTTAGAATATGGCTGTAACGTAACAAAATGTGGAAAAAGTCAAGGGGTCTGAATACTTCCCAATGCTCTGCATACAGTGCCTTCAGAAAGTATTCACACTCCTTTACTTTTTCAACATTTTGTTATGTTACAGCCTGAATTTAAAATACATTTAATTGAGATTTTTCGTCACTGGCCTACAAACAATACCATAATGTCAAAGTGAACATATGTTTTTCAAAATGTTTCTAAATTAATACAAAATGAAAAGCTGAAATGTCTTGAGGCCATAAGTATTCAACCGCTTTGTGATGGCAAGCCTAAATGCATTCAGGAGTAAAAGGTATCTTAACAAGTCACATAATAAGTTGCATGTGCTCAATCTGTGTGCAATAATAGTGTTTAACATGATTTTTGAATGACAACCTCATCTTTGCACCCCACACATACAATTATCTGTTAGGTCCCTCAGTTGAGCAGTTAATTTCAAACACAGATTCAACCTCAGAATAGGGAGGTTTTCCAATTCCTCGCAAAGAAGGGCACCTATTGGTAGATGGGTAAAAAAAAAAGCAGACGTTGAATATCCTTTTGAGCATGGTGAAGTTATTAATTACAATTTGGATGGTGTATCAATACTCCTAGTCACTGCAAAGATACAGGTGTCCTTCCTAACTCAGTTGCTGGAGAGGAAGAAACCGCTCAGGGATTTCACCATGAGGCCAATGGTGACTTTAAAACAGTTACAGAATTTAATGGCTGTGATAGCAGAAAACTGAGGATGGATCAACAACATTGTAGTTAGTCCACAGTACTAACCTAACTGACAGAGTGACAAGAAGGAAGCATGTACAGAATAAAAATATTCCAAAACATGCATCCATGTTTTCACTTTGTCATTATTGGGTATTGTGTGTAGATGGGTGAGAAACAACATCTATTTAATCCATTTTGAATTCAGGCTGTAACACAACAACATGTGGAATAAGTCAAGGGGTATGAATACTTTCTAAAGGCACTGTATGTCTGTGAATGGTGTGTATTGATAGTATGGACAGTATGTGAATAGAAAAGGTGTGTATAGCAGTAGTTATATAGGATGAGCCTTGACAAGAATATAAATTAGTATATACATATGAAGTGGGTAAAACAGTATGTAAACATTATTAAAGTGATAAGTGTTCAATGACTATGTACATAGCGCAACGATCTAAGGTGCGGGGTAGAGTACCGGATGGTAGCTGGCTAGTGACAGTGTCTGAGGTTCAGGGCAGGGTACTGGGCGGAGGCCAGCTAGTGGTGACTGTTTAACAGTCTAATGGCCTGGAGATAGAAGCTGTTTATCAGTCTCTCGGTCCCAGCACCTGTACTGTCTCCTCCTTCTAGATGGTAGCGGGGTGAACAGGTCGTGGCTCGGGTAGCTGGGGTCTTTGATGATCTTCTTGGCCTTCCTGTGACACCGAGTTCTGTAGATGTCCTGGAGGGCAGGCAGTGTGCACCCGATTATGCGTTGGGCCGACCGCACCACCCTCTGGTTACGGATGGTGCAATTGCCGTACTAGGCGGTGATACAGCTCGACAGGATGTTCTCAATGGTGCCTCTGCAGAAGTTTGTGAGGGTCCTGAGGTTGAAGAGGCACTGTTGCGCCTTCTACACCACAGTCGGTGTGAAGGGACCATTTCAGGTTGTTAGTGACATGCACGGGGAGGAACTTTAAGCTTTTGACCCTCTCCACTGCTGCCCCGTCGATGTGGATGGGGGTGTGCTCTCACTAGTCCACGATCAGCTCCTTTGTTTTGTTGACGTTGAGAGAGAGGTTATTTTCCTGGCACCACTCTGCCAAGGCACTCACCTCCTCCCTGTAGGCTGTCTCGTTGTTGTTGGAAATCAGGCCTACCACTGTTGTGTTGTCAGCAAGCTTGATGATTGAGTTGGAGACATGAGTGGCCATGCAGACATGGGTGAATAGGGAGTACAAAAGGGGGCTGAGCACGCACCCCTGTGAGGCCCCCGTGTTGAGGGTCAGCGTGGCAGAGGTGTTGTAGCCTACCTTCACCTTCCTTCGGTCCATTAGGAAGTCCAGGACCCAGTTGCACAGGGAGGGGTTCAGACCCAGAGCCCTGAGCTTAGTGATGAGCTTGGAGGGTACTATGGTGTTGAAGGCTGAGCTGTAGTCGATGAACAGCATTCTTACAGGTAAGTATTCCTCTTGTCCAGGTGGGATGGGGCAGTGTGCAGTGCAATGGCGATTGCGTTTTCCATGGATCTGTTGGGGCTGTATGCAACCTGTAGTGGGTCTAGGGTGTCAGGTAAGATGGAGGTGATATGGTCCTTAACTAGCCTCTCAAAGCACTTCATGATGACAGAAGTGAGTGCTATTGGGCAATAGTCATTTAGTTCAGTTACCTTCGCTTTCTTGGGGACAAGAACGATGGTGGACATCTTGAAGCAAGTGGGTACAACAGACCGGGATAGTGAGAGATTGAATATGTCCGTAAACACTCCAGCCAGCTGGTCTGCGCATGCTCTGGGGACTCGGCTTGGGATGCCGTCTGGGCCGGCAGGCTTGCGAGGGTTACCATTAAAGGCTCCATTAACAGTACTTAAATTGTGCCGATTAAATTAAAAGCGGGCATGTTTGTGCTTTAGGATGAACTAATAATAACATGTATGGAAAAATCAACACAAAAACCCTCCATGTGTTCCTGTTCTGGCAGCTCGCTGCTCTCGCTCCCTCGTTCCCTTCCCTCGGGGAACCCAGATCTGTCTACATATTGTAAACAGCTGTATTTGTCTCATTCTAACATGAATTGTTGAGGGGATAGGATGTCTATCATCCAGCCTCCATCTCCCTAGATACAATAATACTCATCCTGGGGGGTCCTGCTATTGCTATGCTATCCTACGGCAGGTGGAGATCTTCTTCTTCTTCCTCTTCCCATGTGCAATTACACTTCCTCCCCCCATCAACCTTGCCCTCTGACATCTTAGACAGCACAGTGAATACACTGCGAGTCAGCCTTATTAGACGAAGCCCTTACAAAACCAACACCTCAGTGACATTTCAGCCGGGGTTACAAAGAGGCACGAGCTTTTCATTAAGAAACCTTGCCAATGCCAATTTAGAGTGTTGAGAGGGAAGCACGGTGGGCAGTTGAAAAGTTATTTATGATTTAGGACTCGCATCTGGAAAGTCTTCCGACATGTTAGCCAAGCTCATTTGCGCTATACAATGCAACATAATTACAATTACAACCGCCCGCCACGGTCGCCACAGGGATAACCATTGACATTTTCACTCGAAATTATCAGTTGCATTTATATTCTGCAAAGGATTTGTCTAATCCAACATCTAGGGACTCTATTATTATTAATTAGACAAAATGCTTGGTGTTGGGAATTGCTGACATAATTTAAGCAGTTTATTAATATGCAGTCTCTGGTAACAAGATTTTTTATTTATTAGAACACTCGCCACATGGCGGGGTGGGGCATTAAAAATGTGCATTTGAATATGGTTATGAGCCTCTGAAGCTGGAGCTATGAGTCGATAACCAGAGGAAACGTGCAATATTAAACACATTTAGGGCAGCATCTGCTGGGCATGGTCTTTCTGAATCATGTCCCATTGAAGGTGATACTGTTGATCAATGAGGACCGGAGAGGGAATTGTGACATTTGGAATGACTGTGATATGAATGTAACTACAGCATAGGATCAGGTTTTTTTTCTCACTAAGTGACCTCTCCAGGGAAAACTCAGGGCCCTAGTTATTTTTCCTGGGCTAGAGTTTTCCTGGGGTCGTCACGGGGTCAGGAACTAATTCTGGCCATAGAGATTAACATAATGATGAGCATAATGGAAAACAGGGAATGGCGGACTTACATCACAGCTCTTCTCTGGGTTTCTCTTCCAGTGTTTCTTCTCCTTCTTCTTCGTGGCCGTCGAGTGGATGGCAGCGTGGGTCTGCACCCTCGGGTTCAGAGACAGGGTACTGTATGGCACATTGAACATGGCTCATTAATGCAGGGCGGCCTTATTGAACCAACACAGCTTATTGTGAACTAGACAATGTCGTTGCAACACCACAGAGGTCTCAGTATTGAGTGGGTTTGAGAGTAGTACAGAGAAGTTAAAAAGAGAGGGCATTGAGGCACATAGGAATTGTTTTAAGACGAATCACCAACGGTAGGACGGAATTTTGAGGTGTTTTAATATAGCATATGTTTATCTTTAGGCTACATGTTTATGGAGAGAAAAAATATATTTCTACACTCTACAAATAATCATAAAGTCAATCATTTTATAAATGTTCACAGTGAAATGAAATCTGTTACTCTAATGAAAGAAAATGTCTAATTGTGGCAAAACACCATCGGATTGTGACAACAACCTATGTTAATTACACAACACATTAATCTAATTCCTTTTTTATGACTAACATCAAGAAATCAAGCACCACCTAAGCCTAGATAAGGAGGCTAATGCACTGTGAAAACAGAGACACACATTGAGGCTGAGTAGATTCTGATCCTGCATTGCCTCCAGCTCTGACACACAGTGCCCATTGATTGAAGTTGCCAGTCAAATTATCATGGTACGTTCAAGTCTTTCAAGACTGGCACAAATGTAAAGTAGGGTCCTCTGTTCTGATGGCAAACACAATTAACAACCAGTGCTAAATGAAGGAAAGGAGGGAAGGGGGGGTGGGCATAAAGAGAAAAGGAAACAGCCATTACCGGCACACTAATACTCATTTCATGCTCTTCATAGTGTAAAGGGAAACCATGTCTGCATTCATTTCAGTGCACACGGCGAGCACGATCAGACAAAGGGCAGAACAGAAGGCCAAGCACAAATTGAAATGAGCCTCCCTTTGGTCCTGGTCCCAAACTGGGACTTGAAGGCAGCGTGTGAGGTTGGTGCCAGACAGATAATAGTAATTGAAACGCATGATAACACACAAAGCAACCAGATCCAAGATGTGAGCGCAGGCTGCTGTCACTCAACTGGTAAAGTTGAGGTATTTATAATTTAAAAAATACAAATTGTATTAAATACTGTATATAGTATTATATACGCTGAGTGTACAAAACATTAAGAACAACTGCTCTTTCCATGACATAGACTGACCAGGTGAATCCAGGTGAAAGCTATGATCCCTTATTGATGTCACTTGTTAAATCCACTTCAGTCAGTGTAGATGAAGGGGAGGAGACAGGTTAAAGACATGGATTGTGACAATTGAGACATGGATAGTGTATGCGTACCATTCAGAGGGTGAATGGGCAAGACAAAATATTTAAATGCCTTTGAACGGGTTATGGTAGTAGGTGCCAGGCGTACCGGTTTGTGTCAACAACTGCAACGCTGCTGGGTTTTTCATGCTCAACAGTTTCCAGTGTGTATCAAGAATGGTCCACCACCCATAGGACATAAAACCAACTTCACACAACTGTGGGAAGCACCGGAGTCAACATGGGCCAACATCCCTGTGGAACGCTTTCGACACCTTGTAGAGTCCATGCCCTGACGAATTGAGGCTGTTCTGATGGCAAAAGGGGGGGGTGCAACTCAATATTAGGAAGGTGTTCCTTATGTTTTGGTACACTCAGTGTATGTTATATTATATAGAGAGAGAGACCTGCATTCCAATGAACATGGTTGAAAGCCCTATAGCTCTTAGTAAGTTTTTAAGAGTATAAATTGTGGTATGCTAATATCAAGTGTACTAGTAATAACTTGTTAATTGAATATTTTCAGGTAATGGCACAAACAACAACAACAAAATGGAGCCACTTTCTGCAATTTTGTTCTTCTATTCAAGGCTTCAGAGGGAGAATGAACAGGTCAGCCAAACCTGAAGCACCAATTTGTACTTCAGTGAGAAACAGATTTTTCTATCATGGAAGGTCAATCTACTATTAAAACCACTATCAAGATACAGTATATAAGGGAAGTAGAGAGAGTACGCTCTGTATTGAGCCTAGGGGAAAGTGCTTGTTGTGTGGGAACAGTGGCATTATTTTGAATGAAGAGGATATTTGTGTTATTCTTTATCAGACTTTGCCTAAAATGCAATTACCATTCATGTCTATACTTAGGCCACACCTAAAAGCACCAGGGGCCTCATTTATCAATATTGCGAAGAAACTATTCTAAAATACTACTTTGAACAGAATTTAGAATGGTTGTACGCATAGAAAAAGTGTGATTTATCAAACAATCCTACTAGCGTCATACGCACACCGGTAGGAGATCACCATTGATAAATACCAATTGTTCTCAGCCTCAGTGCTCATACACGACTTTGGCTGTTTGCGTTTCGAAACACCCCTAATTAACCATATATGGTCAAAATCACCCCTTTAAAGCCTGTGCATCATGTAACCTATCACCTGCACATTAAGAGTGGAAGCCTTTTCTGTTCACATGGTTTTGGGATGGTGTTTTCATGGCGATGTGGGTGCCGTCTATTGCTCCGTTCGCAAAGAAACCCCTCTTCAAATCAAATCAAATCATAAAGCCCTTTTTACGTCAGCAGATTTCACAAAGTGCTTATACAGAAACACAGCCTAAAACCCCAAAAAGCAACAAATGCAGAAGCACAGTGGCTAGGAACAACTCCCTAGAAAGGCAGGAGCCTAGGACGAAACCTAGAGAGGAACCAGGCTCTCTGGCTGTGCCGAGTGGAGATTATAAGAGTACATGGCCATTAAGGGCAAATTGTTCTTCAATATGTTCAAATGTTGATAGATGACCAGCAGGGTGAAATAATAATCACAGTGGTTATAGAGGGTGCAACAGGTCAGCACCTCAGGTGAAAATATCAGTTGGCTTTTCATAGCCAAGCATTTTTTTTGAGAGAGAGAGAGAGAGAGAGAGAGAGAGAGAGAGAGAGAGAGAGAGAAGAGCAGCAGGTCTGGTGAACAGGTCAGGGTTCCATAGCCGCAGGCAGAACAGCTAAAACTGGAGCAGCAGCACAACCAGGTGGACTGTGGACAGCCAGGAGTCATCAGGCCAAGTCGTCCTGAGGCATGGTCCTAGGGCTCAGGTCCTCCGGGAGGGGAGGAAGACAGCGAGAGAGAGAGAATTAGTGGGAGCATACTTAAACTCACACAGTACACCAGATAAGACAGGAAAATTACACCAGACAGACTGACCCTAGCCCTCCGGCACATACACTTTTGCAGCATAACTGGGGAGGGTCGGGGGACACTGTGGCCCCGTCCGACGATACCCCCGGAAAGGGCCAACCAGGCAGGATGTAACCCCACTCACATTGCCACTAGAGGGACATCAACAGACCACCAACTTACTACCATGAGACAAGGCTTAGTATAGCCCACAAAAATCTCCTTCACCACACAAGCCCGAGGGGGTGCAAAACCAGACAGGAATATAATGTCAGTGACTCATCCCACGCAACTGACGCACCCCTCCTAGGGACGGCATGAAAGAGCACTAGTAAGCCAGTGACTCAGCCCCTGTAATAGCGTCAGAGGCAGAGAATCCTAGTGGAGAGAGGGGAGCTGGCCAGGCAGAGAGCGCAAGGGGCGGTTCGTCGCTCCAGTGCCTTGCCGTTCACCTTCGCACCCCTAGGCCAGACTAGACTCAATCATAGGACCTACTGAAGAGATTAGTCTTTAAAGGTTGAGAACTAGTATGTGTCTCTCACATGGATAGGCAGACCATTCCACAAAAATTGAACTCTATAGGAGAAAGCCCTGCCTCCAGCTGTTTGCTTAGAAATTCTAGGGACAATAATAAGGAGGCCTGCGTCTTGTGACCGTAGCGTACGTGTAGGTATGTATGGCAGGACCAAATCGGAGAGATAGGAGCAAGTCCATGTAATGCTTTGTAGGTTAGCAGTAAAACCTTGAAATCAGCCCTAGCCTTAACAGGAAGCCAGTGTAGAGAGGCTAGCACTGGAGTAACATGATCCATTATTTGGTTCTAGTCAAGATTCTAGCAGCCGTGTTTAGCACTAACTGAAGTTTATTTAGTGGTTTATCCTAGTAGCCGGAGAGTAGAGTATTGCAGTAGATTAATCTAGAAGTGACAAAAGCATGGATTAGCTTTTCTGCATCATTTTTGGACAAAAAAGTTTCAGATTTTTGCAATGTTACAAATATGGAAAAACGCTGCCCTTGAAATATTCTGGTTCGTCAAAAGAAAGATCAGGGTCCAGCGGAACGCTGAGGTCCTTCACAGTTTTATTTGAGATGATTTGAGATGACTGTACAACCATCAAGATTAATTGTGAGATCCAACAGCAGATCTTTGTTTCTTGGGATCTAGAAGTAGCGTCTCTGTTTTGTCCGAGTTTAAAAGTAAAACATTTTCCGGCATCCACTTCCTTATGTCTGAAACAGTCATCGAAATGTGTGTTGTCCGCATAGCAGTGAAAGTTGACACTGTTTCCGAATGACATCACCAAGAGGTAGAATATATAGTGAAAACAATAGTGGTCCTAAAAAACGTACAATTGATTTGTCAGAGGACAAACCATCCACAGAGACAAATGTATATCTTTCCGACAGATAAGATCTAAACCAGGCAATAACATGTCCGTGTAGACCAATTAGGATTTCCAATCTCTCCAAAAGAATGTGGTGATCAATGGTGTCAAAAGCGGCACTAAGGTCTAGGAGCACGAAAACAGATGCAGCGCCTTGGTCTGACGCCATTAAAAGGTCATTTGCCACCTTCACGAGTGCACTCTCAGTATTATGATGGGGTCTAAAACCAGACTGAAGCGTTTCGTATACATTATTTGTCTTCAGGAAGGCAGTGAGTTGCTGCACAACCGCTTTTTCTAAATCTTGACTTCAACCTATTGTGCGACGGTGTATGGAAATTGTATGTGTTACTGTTAGTTTTGTTGATGCCTCTAATTTAATAGATTACTGTACTTTATATGGATTATTATTGTAACAAATGCACTGATGTGGTCAAATTATATAATATAGCCTGTCAAGATTTGTAACATGACTTCACAATGGAAATACAATGAAATCGAAAAAAGTATTAAATTATTACCCTCACAATTTCAAAAAAAATCAACATTTACTATATTTTCCCCATTCTACGCTTGACAAGCAGTTCCCTTATTCCACCACTTGGTACTGTGCATACGTTTGGTCATGGCTTTAAGTAAATTTACTCACACTCTCAAGCGAACATTCATAATGATAAATGTCACACTGCGTGGAAATGATCCCAACATTGGAGAAAGGGTAGGACCATCATCCTCAGCGAATTTCATAAATATAAAAATAGTGAAACATAAAAAAAAAGTTAGCCTTTTCAGATAAGACTATACTAAATGTATTCACGTCACCAAATAAGTCATTAAAACACGCTGTTTTGCAGTGAAGGTCTACAGTAGCCTCAACAGCACTCTGTAGGGTAGCACCATGGTAGACAGCTAGTTTCCGTCCTCTTCTGGGTACACTGACTTCAATACAAAACCTAGTAGGCTCATGGTTCTCACCCCTTTCCATACACTTACACAGTAATTATGACAACTTCCGGAGGATGTCCTCCAACCTACCAGAGCTCTTGCAGCATGAACTGCCATGTTGTCCACCCAATCAAAAGTTCAGAGAATTAATCTAGTACTGAAAGTATGCTTGCTAGCACTGCAGTGCATACAATGTGGTGAGTGGTTGACTCAAAGAGAGAGAAAGACAATAGTTGAACAGTTTTGAACAAATTAATCTCTTTAAAAATGAAGGAGAAGCAAGAGAGAAAGCGAGAGAGAGAGAGAGAGAGCTAGCTATATTTTGTTGTATTTTTTGTTCACTTTCACTTAGCTAGTGAATGCAGCTAGCTAGTTTATCCTACTCAAACAGCGAGGGATGCTATTAGCTAGCTGGCTATGGTTATCCATCACTGGAACTCTTCCAAGTCAAGGTAAGCTTTTGGTTTTATTAATATATTGCCACTGTGGCCTGCCGGTGTAACTGCTAAACTGCTTGCTGACTGTACACTTTACTGCATGATGGTAGCGGGTTTACTAACGCATTAGTTCTAGTAGCTACGACGATGTAGGTAGGCTGTGTGTAGCAGTTATGATATGAAGGTTTGGCTTGGAAGGTTTTTTTTGCCTGGTCACAGACAGCTGATGTGTTTTGCACTGAAGTCCACACACACTGCGACCACACAGATGCGAGAAGGAATTCTGTTTGTATGTTGTTGCTATGAAAGTGAACTGTGTGTGATCAGGGGTGTATTCATTCAGCCAAATCTGTTCAAAAACATTTCTTAAACGGAAGCAAATGGAACGACACAGGGATAAACATATCTGAATTTGTCCAGTAGAAACTCTTGTTTGCAGCTGTTAGACTAATGATTACACACACCCTATATCAGCTAGATGCAGGCAAGAGTGTGCAAGGCAGTATTGAATGTATCACTGTCTGTCATCTTGATTAATCAAATTCTTCTCTCGACCTGTGCACCTACATTGTAAACTTTCATTAATAGGCTAGGTTGTAGCAACCTCATAATGGGTATAGGGAAAATTCTAGTATCATGTAGTAGCCTAAACCTATCAATGTTATATTGAGCTGAGTGAATGGAATATGAATGACAGTCATCCAATATGCTGTAATAGAAATAAGGCCATGCTCCTAAAAAAAAAAAAAATGGTTCTCCCTCATGTTAAACGTCACCAACCGCCACTAGATCCCATGCATGGTTTATGCACAGATTTGTGCCTATGCATGATTGATAAATGAGACCCCAGAAATGTTATATAAATTACTTTAATTCATATGATATTGATAACAGCCCTCTATTCTGTTACGGAATAAGGATACATTATCAAACAATAATGTGGGGAAATGTCTTTAACACAATGCCTTTATAGTGTAGAGAAAACAGGATTATCGTGTGACTCCTCTCCTCTCCATCCCTCCCCTGAGGAGCAGTGGAGGCTGACTTTATTCCTCACCACTGATCACCCCCAGCGCCCACATCACTTATCAATACACGCCTGCTTTCCACAGAGACAGTAAACACAATCACACACTGCAGAAATTAGGAAGTGATGCAAGCCGTAGCACAGTAAGACGCATTATTTTGAGAGGGCACCAATGGAAAAATATGGAATAGATATATTTTTTGGTATCACAGTAACTTATATCTTTATATATACAGAATGAAAATGAAGGGACATGACCTCCCTTAGTTTCAATTGGCATGATGATTCTGGTCGCAGTAACATCATCCAACAAAGAGAACTCTGTTTAACCCTCTTATTTCCCAGGATGTGTTTTGACTTTTCATAAGCCATTTTGAATAATATCCTCCACACAAACTTGACTAAGGTCTCAGGAAGACCAGAGTACAGTAGGAGAGACTCCAGCCACTCCCTTAGAGATTCTAGTCTTTCATAACAGTAACATATTCCCCTCCGGGGCTCCATAGTTAAACATGAGCTGGCAATTCACTGTCTTATTGCCCTTTGTCTTCACCTGGAAATCGATGGAGGAATTTCCACATATTGATCTGCCGTGGGTGAGATAAAGCAACAGTAGCCTACTGCACTGCACTGGGGCATTCAGCAATATTAATTTACTTTTGAAGAAACATAATTAGATGCAGTAATACAGGTTACAGAGAGTGCAGTCTGTCCTGCTTGGGTTAATCCCTGAATATAGCTGTATTTAACTAGCATGGGGAAACTAAATCCATCTTAAATGGAATTTAACAAATTCGCACAACTGAAGGATATGGTCCAAGGCCAAGGCCCTATTAAATTGAAACCAGTTTACAGGCTAAAGCAACATAGCATTCCACGCCTAGAGACAGAAAGCATGCTTGAATCAATATTCAGTTTGTTCTCTTCAGTTTCACACGGTAAAATACAGTAGCTCTATCATCGTAAACAGAAAATCCAAATGTGCTTTTTCAATTGCAAGAAAAATTACATGATTGTGATTGGATAACTGTACCAGCCAAGGGGACTTTATCATGCAAGAGGAGGAGGGCTGAGGGGATGGTAATGGTTCAGAGCACCATACGTTCCTGATCTCACAAGCTGGGCCAGAGGGTACTTAAACACAGTTTACTGGGAGGAGGAGGAGGGCTGTCACCTGTGTTCACATGAATCCTTCAACTTAGGGAAAAGGGGCCACAGAAGATGGACGATGTGTGATTTAGCTTACTGTTGAGTGGAGAGAGAGAGAGAGAGAGAGAAGTGAGAGAGAGTGGAGAAGTGGGAGGAGGAGGAGGAGAGGGTGTGGTGGGCTGGAGGGCCAGTCATGTTGGCAAGGGCTGGAATGATCTGCAACTTGCTGATTAATTAACAGAGCAATCAAAGTGAACTTACCCAGGAGCTAAATTTGCTGGGACATCTATTTACGTCACTGGTTCTTTGACACTGCACACTAATGATATAGGGCCACCGATCCCAATGGGCCAAGTTGTGTTAAAAGTTCTGCAATCGATTTAACAAGATATTGTGAAAGAAATACAGCAGGTGCATTGTCACAATCGTTTACGAACGAGAAGGACCAAGGCGCAGCGTGATATGCATTCATATTTATTAACGACTAAACACACGACAAAACAACAAACGAAACATGACGTCCAAGGTAGCATACAAACAACATACCTTACACGGAACAAGATCCCACAACTAACATGTGTCAAAAGGCTGCCTAAGTATGGTCCCCAATCAGAGACAACGAGCAACAGCTGCCTCTGATTGGGAACCACCCCGGCCAACATAGATCTGCACATGCTAGATCCAAAACATAGAAATCAAACATAGCAACACACAACACGGAAAATACACACCCTGACTCAACAAATACAAGTCCTCAGAGACAGGGCGTGACAGTGCATGTGTGTCGGGCCATAATCAACATATGGAATCACGTTTAAGAGGGACAAGAGAAGAAGAATTGACAGGATCACTGTCAATTATTAAATGTCCAATGTCGCTGTTTTTATGTCAATATCAAATATTTTCTGGGTAACAATAAAGTACCTTACTGTGATTGTTTTAAATTAAAATGGTCAAAAAGAAACAAAAATAGCTTCTAAGCCAAGAGCAATTTCTCAAGCTAGAATTTTGCTAGGACTGTCTGGGAGTAGTCTGAGTGGGGAGGGGAAAGCTGAAAACTAGCTTTTATTGGAAGAGAGGTTTAAAACTCTCTTTCTTATTGGTCTGTTAACTAATTTATCGCCTGGTGATGTCACAAGGCAGGCCAAAACTCAATCCCACCTAAACAGGCTGAAATTTCAGGTGGACTTTTCAAACAGGGCATTATCATAATTTTCACAATTTCACAGTATTATTCCAACCTTATAGTGTGTAAATCCTGTGTTTTAACAGGAAAATGACGTTTTTGACTGCACTGGGACTTTAAAGGAACTATCTTGTGGTATTTGTTTCATTAGTCCATTGTTGACATAGTTCCAAAAATGTTTTGATTGTCAGCATTTTCCTTTAAGTAATGGACATTTTATATTTCTATAATCTCTGTCAATCTAGAGATTTTTAGAAAGCTACTTTGACCATCTCAGAACATCCCTACTAACAGTATGGGAATGCAAAGTTAACAAGAAATTGTTTACTTGGTCTATACAGTGTCAAAACATGTTCAGATTGCTACAATCACGTGAGCAGACACAATAACAACATCACAATATGTCTGAAATGGAGTATTCCATTAAGATTTACAGCCTTGATAGGAGAGCCACACGTTAAAATCCCAGACGTTGACACTGACACGGATGTCTGCGAGACACATGGCTTCTTGTCATAATTTAAATGGCAATTTTCGGTGCCCATTCTGGCAATATCCTCTCCCTGCACTTGACTTGATAGTCCTGTTCTGGAGGCTGGCCTGGAAGGGTTCAGGACCAGCCATAAAGTGTATAGCCCTTTGTGTAAGCGGACACATTAATCTCATTTCCAACGAACACTGATGGCCATCCTAGACGTTTTTTTAATGAATCCGTGTGCACACACAAAGGCGCACGTTTAGCGCTCTCACAAAAGCAGGGTATTAAAATGAGACATCTTCAGCACAGCGCCAGATGAATGGCCGGTTTAATTGCCCCGTGGACGGCCGTTATTATGACATTTAGTGAGGTATTTTTGTTAGCAGACAGGAGTAATTTAGACCATGTCTTAAGAGCAACCTGACACGCACCAAGGTCACATAACCGTCGTCATAACAACCATTAATAGAAATGCTAATAGGGATCGTCACTTACCCCGGACCATTCCAACGTCTCCAATAAAAAAAGTATACATGTCAGCTAGGCAGAGGTGTAGGTATTGTCAATTTATAGGATGCATGCCCACACCCACCAGCAAGCAGTGGGTTGGTTTAATACAATGATGTATTCATTAATATTAGATCAAATTGTAATGCCATTGTATAAACTCATATTTTTTAAAGGTTATGTAGGTCTCTGGTACATAATTGCCTATTGCAAGGGGAGTCGTACTCATTTACAGTCATTGGTCATACTAGGCCTTCTTGTCAAATGACACAGACACACAGTGTCGTTTCAGTTTTTGTTGGTTCAGTTGGCCTATGTATGGTGTTGATGGTGTTAAATCGGAACATTTTAGTAAGCTATTGTCTATGAAGTATTTAAATTCCACTAGACTGTTACAATGTTTCGGACAATTCTTAAATCAATGGTTATTGGTTTGTTCACTTTTATTGAAATACAAATGGATAGGCATAATGTAATAAAGTCAATGGCTGCGCATGTGCTGTCCATGTTTCTGAAACTTCAGTGGTAGGCTACAGAATGACTGGCTAATATTAGAATAATGAATTCCGAGCTAGCTGAAGAGAAGATGTATTTTTTTTTTAACATTGCATTGTTTGGAAAAGTATGTGCATATCACATAAGAAAATGACTGAACGTCTGAAACTTACATGCAACATTTTCAAGTGCTCTCTGAGACTGAAGAAATGGTTTCGTGTCACTTTCCTCAAAATAACACTACCCACGCTACTGTTTCAAGGTAAGTTATCCATATACCTTAAAATAATGAGTAATTAATATTAAAGCCAAAATAAAAATACCTTCACAAAAAATCTCAATCACACCGACGGAATAGGTTAATTTGTAATATCAGCTCCCATCCATCTTATTCTAGCAGTTTGGCAATGCCAACCCACACATTTATTTACAACATGGTTCGAGCAGGTAAAAAAGACACCTCTCACTCTACCAAAACTAGGGGTCTGCAAATTAGTACTGTGTCAGAATAAGACAGATTAACAACAAAATTATGTACCTTAATGTCCGGAAGGTCTTTACTCAGCACGTTTCGCTTTTTGGTAATTCAGCTGTCAGGTAAAACAAAATTAAACCCTTCGGTTTGTGTGTCCAAAACTTCTCTCGTGCTCTGTACGCACGTGCTATGCAAAGTATTGCGGTAGAAAAATGTCATCAAAAGAATCAGACTATTCTATTCTCACTTCAGATGAGCATGGCCTTATTTCTATTACAGCATATTGGATGACTGTCATTCATATTCCATTCACCCAGCTCAATGTAACATTGATAGGTTTAGGCAACTACATGATACTCAAGTTTTCCCTGTACCCATCATGAGGTTGCTAAAACCTAGCCTATGAATGAAAGTTTACAACGTAGGTGCACCGGTAGAGCGAATTTTGAGTAATCAAGGTGACAGACGGTGACACATTCAATACCGCCTTGCACACTCTTGCCTGCATCTACCTGATCTAGGATGTGAACATTAGTCCAACAGTTGCAAATGAGAGTTCCTATTGGACAAATTCAGGTATGTTTATCCCCGTTTTCTTCCGTTTGCTTCCGTTTAAGAAATGTTTTTCAACAGAATCGGCAGAATGAATACACCCCGATCACACGCAAACAGTCCACTTTCATAGCAGCCACATAAAAACAGCATGATCACTTCACTCGTTGCACGTATAATTATTTCTTGCAACTATCTATGTGCTCTCCTCCTCTCACCTTTTCCCTTTGCTTGTGGACAACACATCAGCTGTCTGTGAGGAGGTGAAAAAAACATTCCAAGCCAAACCTTCATATCATGACCGCTAACAGCTACACACAGCCTACATCGTTGTCACGTCATGATCAACATACTAGAACTAACGCATGAGTAAACCTGCTACAATCATGCAGTACAGTGTACAGTCAGAAAGCAGTTTAGCAGTTACGTCGGCGGGCCCAGGTGGCAATAAATTAATAAAACCGAAAGCTTACCTTGACTTGGAAGAGTTCCAGTGTTGGATAGCCATACCCAGCTAGCTAACATAGCATCCCTCTCTATGTTTGAGCCGGGTGTTTGAATAGGCTAAACTAGCTACCTGCATTCGCTAGCTAAGTGAAAAAATACAACCAAATATAGCTCTCTCTCTCTTTCTCTCTTTCTCTCTCGCTCTCCCTTGCTTTTCCTTAATTTTACTTTTTTTAAATCAAAATGTTCTTTCTCTCACATTTTAAGCACTGCCGTGCTAGCTACAGTGAGGGAAAAAAGTATTTGATCCCCTGCTGATTTTGTACGTTTGCCTACTCACAAAGAAATGATCAGTCTATAATTTTAATGGTAGGTTTATTTGAACAGTGAGAGACAGAATAACAACAAAAGAATCCAGAAAAACGCATGTCAAAAATGTTATAAATTGATTAGCATTTTAATGAGAGAAATAAGAATTTGACCCCCTCTCAATCAGAAAGATTTCTGGCTCCCAGGTGTCTTTTATACAGGTAACGAGCTGAGATTAGGAGCACACTCTTAAAGGGAGTGCTCCTAATCTCAGCTTGTTACCTGTATAAAAGACACCTGTCCACAGAAGCAATCATTCAATCAGATTCCAAACTCTCCACCATGGCCAAGACCAAAGAGCTCTCCAAGGATGTCAGGGACAAGATTGTAGACCTACACAAGGCTGGAATGGGCTACAAGACCATCGCCAAGCAGCTTGGTGAGAAGGTGACAACAGTTGGTGCGATTATTCGCAAATGGAAGAAACACAAAAGAACTGTCAATCTCCCTCGGCCTGAGGCTCCATGCAAGATCTCACCTCGTGGAGTTGCAATGGTCATGAGAACAGTGAGGAATCAGCCCAGAACTACACGGGAGGATCTTGTCAATGATCTCAAGGCAGCTTGGACCACAGTCACCAAGAAAACAATTGGTAACTCACTACGCCGTGAAGGACTGAAATGCTGCAGAGCCCGCAAGGTCCCCCTGCTCAAGAAAGCACATATACAGGCCCGTCTGAAATTTGCCAATGAACATCTGAATGATTCAGAGGAGAACTGGATGAAAGTGTTGTGGTCAGATGAGACCAAAATCGAGCTCTTTGGCATCAACTCAACTCGCCGTGTTTGGAGGAGGAGGAATGCTGCCTATGACCCCAAGAACACCATCCCCACCGTCAAACATGGAGGTGGAAACATTATGCTTTGGGGGTGT
Organism: Coregonus lavaretus; assembly: GCF_964263955.1. NCBI lineage: Eukaryota > Metazoa > Chordata > Actinopteri > Salmoniformes > Salmonidae > Coregonus > Coregonus lavaretus. The sequence continues at coordinate 34,526,550 of NC_140006.1, forward strand.
TTTTCTGCTAAGGGGACAGGACAACTTCACTGCATCAAAGGGACGATGGACAGGGCCATGTACCGTCAAATCTTGGGTGAGAACCTCCTTCCCTCAGCCAGGGCATTGGAAATGGGTCGTGGATGGGTATTCCAGCATGACAATTACCCAAAACACACGGCCAAGGCAACAAAGGAGTGGCTCAAGAAGAAGCACATGAAGGTCCTGGAGTGGCCTAGCCAGTCTCCAGACCTTAATCCCATAGAAAATCTGTGGAGGGAGCTTAAGGTTCGAGTTGCCAAACGTCAGCCTCGAAACCTTAATGACTTGGAGAAGATCTGCAAAGAGGAGTGGGACAAAATCCCTCCTGAGATGTGTGCAAACCTGGTGGCCAACTACAAGAAACGTCTGACCTCTGTGATTGCCAACAAGGGTTTTGCTACCAAGTACTAAGTCATGTTTTGCAGAGGGTCCAAATACTTATTTCCCTCATTAAAATGCAAATCAATTTATAACATTTTTGACATGCGTTTTTCTGGATTTTGTTGTTGTTTTTCTGTCTCTCACTGTTCAAATGAACCTACCATTAAAATTATAGACTGATCATGTCTTTGTCAGTGGGCAAATGTACAAAATCAGCAGGGGATCAAATACTTTTTTCCCTCACTGTAGCTGTAGCTTATGCTTTCAGTATTAGATGAATTCTCTGATCCTTTGATTTGGTGGACAACACGTAAGTTCAGGCTGCAAGAGCTCTGATAGGTTGGAGGATGTCTTCAGGTAGTTGTCATAATGACTGTATCAGTCTATGGAAGGGGGTGAGAACCATGAGCCTCCTAGGTTTTGTATTGAAGTCAATGTACCTAGAGGAGGACAGAAGCTAGCTGTCCTCCGGCTACACCATGGTGCTACCCTACAGTGTGGCTGAGGCTACTGTAGACCTTCATTGCAAAACAGTGTGTTTTAATCAATTATTTGGTGACGTGAATATATTTAGTATAGTTTTATCTAAAAAGGATAACTTTTTAAATGTTTCACTATTTTTATTTTTACCAAATTAACTGACGAAGATGCACATGGGTAATAAGGGAGATTACTGAGTGTGTTTGGGAATAGTACTAAGTGAATGTGGATGTGAAAGTTGTGTGATTGTGAAATATGACATATTAAGCTGATTGATTGAAATTTGTATATAAGGTCCCACAGTTGAAAGTGGATGTCAGAGCAAAAACCAAGCAATGAGGTTGAAGGAATTGTCTGGAGAGCTCCAAGACTGGATTGTGTTGAGGCACAGATCTGGGGAAGGGTACCAAAAAATATCTGCAGCATTCACGGTCCCCAAGAACACAGTGGCCTCCATCATTCTTAAATGGAAGAAGTTTGGAACCACCAAGACTCTTCCTAGAGCTGGCCGCCTGGCCAAACTGAGCATACAGGGGAGAAGGGCCTTGATCACGGAGGTGACCAAGAACCCGATGGTCACTCTGACAAAGCTCTAGAGTTCCTCTGGGGAAATTGGAGAACCTTCCAGAAGGTGAACCATCTCTGCAGCACTCCACCAATCAGGCCTTTATGGTAGAGTGGCCAGACGGAAGCCACTCCTCAATAAAAGGCACATGACAGCCCTCTTGGAGTTTGCCAAAAGGCACCTAAAGGACTCTCAGACCATGAGACACAAGTTTCTCTGTTCTGTTGAAACCAAGATTGAACTCTTTGGCCTGAATGCCAAGCGTCACTTCTGGAGGAAACCTGGCACCATCCCTACGGTGAAGCATGGTGGTGGCAGCATCATACTGTGGGGATGTTTTTTAGCGGCAGGGACTGGGAGTAGTCAGGATTGAGTCAAAGACGAACGGAGCAAAGTACAGAAAGATCCTTGATGAAAACCTGCTCCAGAGCGCTCAGGACCTCAGACTGGGGCGAAGGTTCACCTTCCAACAGGACAACGACCCTAAGCACACAGCCAAGACAACGCAGAAGTGGCTTCAGGACAAGTCTCTGAATGTCCTTGAGTGGCCCAGCCAGAGCCCGGACTTGAACCCGATCGAACATCTCTGGAAAAACCTGAAAATATCTGTGCAGCAACGCGCCCCATCCAACCTGACAGTGCTTGAGAGGATCTGCAGAGAAGAATGGAAGAAACTCCCCAAATACAGTTGTGCCAAGCTTGTAGCGTCAAACCCAAGAAGACTCAAGGCTCTAATCGCTGCCAAAGTTGCTTCAATAAATACTGAGTAAAGGGTCTGAATACTTCTGTAAATGTGATATTTCCATTTTTTTTTAAATAAATTAGCAAACATTTATAAAATCCTGTTTTTGCTTTGTCATTATGGGGTATTGTGTGCAGATTGAAGAGGAAAAAATATAATTTAATTAATTTTAGAATAAGACTGTAACCTAACAAAAAGTCAAGGGGTGTGAATACTGTCAGCTTTCACTGCTATGTGGACGACACACAACTGTACATTTCGATGAAACATAGTGAAGCTCCAAAATTGCCTACCCTGTAAGCTTGTGTTTCAGATATAAGATACTTTTACTTTTAAACTTGGACAAAACAGAGATGCTAGTTCTAGGTCCTAAGAAACAAAGAGATCTGCTGTTTGATCTGACAATTAATCTTGATGGTTGTACAGTCGTCTCAACTCAACTAAAATCGAATCAAATCAAATGTTATTTGTCACATACACGTGTTTAGCAGATGTTATAGCGGGTGTAGCGAAATGCTTGTGCTTCTAGCTCCGACAGTGCAGTAATATCTAACTAGTAATATCGAACAACTTCAAAACATATACCCAATACACACAAAACTAGTAAGGAATGGAATTTAAGAATATATACATATATGGACAAGCGATGACAGAGCGGCATGGATTAAGATACAGTAGAATATTATAGAATAGAATAAAGTATATACATATGACATGAGTAGTGCAAGATATGTAAACATTATTAAAGTGACTAGTGTTCCATTTCTTAAAGTGGCCAGTGATTTCAATAGGCAGCAGCAGCCTCTAATGTGCTAGTGATGGCTCTTTAACAGTCTGATGGCCTTGAGATAGAAGCTGTTTTTCATTCTCTCGGTCCCAGCTTTGATGCACCTGTACTGAACTCGCCTTCTGGATGATAGCGGGGTGAACAGGCAGTGGCTCAGGTGGTTGATGTCCTTGATGATCTTTTTGGCCTTCCTGTGACATCGGGTGCTGTAGTTGTCTTGGAGGGCGGGTAGTTTGCCCCCGTTAATGCGTTCGGCAGACCGCACCCCCCTCTGGAGAGCCCTGCGGTTGCGGGCCAGTTTCCGTACCAGGCGGTGATACAGCCCAACAGGATGCTCTCAATTGTGCATCTGTAAAAGTTTGTGAGGGTTTTAGGTGCCAAGCCGAATTTCTTCAGCCTCCTGAGGTTGAAGAGGCTCTGTTGCACCTTCTTCACCACACTGTCTGCGTTGGTGGACCATTTCATGTGTACGCCAAGGAACTTGAAGCTTTCCACCTTCTCCACTGCGGTCCCGTCGATGTGGATAGGGGGGTGCACCCTCTGCTGTTTCTTGAAGAAACACGATCATCACTCCCAGAGCCCTCACCTCCTCCCTGTAGGCGGTCTCGTCATTGTTGGTAATCAAGCCTACTACTGTTGTGTCATCTGCAAACTTGATGATTGAGTTGGAGGCGTGCTTGGCCACGTAGTCATGTGTGAACAGGGAGTACAGGAGGGGGCTGAGCACGCACCCTTGTGGGGCCCCAGTGTTGAGGATCAGCGAAGTGGAGATGTTGTTTCCTACCTTCACCACCTGGGGGTGGCCCGTCAGGAAGTCCAGGACCCAGTTGTACAGGGCGGGGTTCAGACCCAGGGCCTCGAGCTTAATGATGAGCTTGGAGGGTACCATGGTGTTGAATGCTGAGCTATAGTCAAAGAACAGCATTCTTACATAGGTATTCCTCTTGTCCAGATGGGATAGGGCAGTGTGCAGTGTGATGGCGATTGCGTCGTCTGTGGATCTATTGGGGCGGTAAGCAAATTGAAGTGGGTGTAGGGTAACAGGTAAGGTAGAGGTTATATGATCCTTGACTAGTCTCTTAAAGCACTTCATGATGACAGAGGTGAGTGCTATGGGGTGATAGTCATTTAGTTCAGTTACCTTTGCTTTCTTGGGTACAGGAACAATGGTGGCCATCTTGAAGCATGTGGGAACAGCAGACTGGGAAAGGGAGAGATTGAATATGTCAGTAAACACACCAGCCAGCTGGTCTGCGCATGCTCTGAGGACGCGGCTAGGGATACCGTCTGGGCCGGCAGCCTTGCGGGGGTTAAAATGCTTAAATGTCTTACTCATGTCGGCCACGGAGAAGGAGAGGCCACAGTCCTTGGTAGTGGTCCTCGTCGGTGGCACAGTGTTATCCTCAAAGCGGGCGAAGAAGGTGTTTAGCTTGTCTGGAAGCGAGACGTCGGTGTCGGCGCCGTGGCTGGTTTTCCTTTTGTAGTCCGTGATTGTCTGTAGACCGTGCTACATATGTCTCGTGTCTGAGCCATTGAATTGCGACTCCACTTTGTCTCTATACTGATGTTTTGCCAGTTTAATTGCCTTGCGGAGTGAGTAGCTACACTGTTTGTATTCTGCCATATTCCCAGTCACCTTGCCATGGTTAAATGCGGTGGTTCGCGCTTTCAGTTTTGTGCGAATGCTGCCATCTATCCACGGTTTCTGGTTATGGTAGGTTTTAATAGTCACAGTGGGCACAACATCACCAATACACTTCCTGATAAACTCAGTCACCGTTTCAGTGTATTCGTCTAAATTATTTTCGCAAGCTACCCGGAACATATCCCAGTCCGTGTGATCAAAACAATCTTGAAGCGTGGATTCCGATTGGTCAGACCAGCATTGAATAGTCCTTAGCACGGGTACTTCCTGTTTGAGTTTCTGCCTATAGGAAGGGAGGAGCAAAATTAAGTCGTGGTCAGATTTGCCGAAAGGAGGGCGGGGGAGGGCCTTATAACCATCCCGGAAGTTCGAATAGCAATGGTCGAGGATTTTAGCAGCGCGAGTACAACAGTCGATATTTGATAGAACTTCGGCAGCCTAGTCCTCAAATTTGCTTTGTTAAAATCCCATGCTACAATAAATGCAGCCTCAGGATATGTGTTTTCCAGTTTGCATAAAGTCCAGTGAAGTTCTTAGAGGGCCGTCGTGGTATCGGCTTGAGTGGGGATATACACGGCCGTGACTATAACCAAATAAAATTATCTTGGGAGATAATACGGTTGGCATTTGATTGTGAGGTATTCTAGGTCGGGTGAACAAAAGGACTTGAGTTCCTGTATGTTACTACAATTACACCATGAGTCGTTAATCATGAAACACACACCTCCGCCCTTCTGCTTCCCGGAGAGATATTTATTCCTGTCTGCGCGATGAACTGAGAACCCATCTGTCTGGACCAATTTCGACAGAATATCCCAAGAGAGCCATGTTTCTGTGAAACAAAGTATGTTACAGGTCTTGATGTCTCTCTGGAAAGAAATCCTTGCCCGGAGCTCGTCGACCTTGTTAACCAGAGACTGAACATTAGCGAGTAGTATACGTGGGTGGTGTGCGCGCCTCCTAAGTTGAACCAGCAGGCCGCTCCGAGTGCCTCTCCTCCGCCGGGGATGTTTTGGGTCAGCTGCTGGAATCAGTTCAGTTGCTCTGGGGAGAGCAAACAAAGGATCTGCTTCGGGAAAGTCGTATTCCTGGTCGTAATGCTGGTGAGTTACCGCCACCCTGATATCCAATAATTTCCCCTGGCTGTATGTAATGATACAAAACACTTTCTGAGCTAATAATGTAAAAAATAATACATAAAAAAACAAAATACTGCTAAGTTTCCTAAGAGCTAGTCGCGAGGCCGCCATCTTTGTCGGCGCCAGGTACACACATCTGTGAAGGACCTCGGCGTTACTCTGGACCCAGATCTCTCTTTTGACGAGCATACAGTATCAATAATATTTAAAGGGCAGCTTTTTTCCATCTTCATAACATTGCAAAAATCTGAAACTTCTTGTCCAAAAATTATGCAGTAAAGCTAATCCATGCTTTTGTCACTTCTAGATTAGACTGCTGCAATGCTCTATTCTCCGGCTACTCGGATGAACCACTAAATAAATTACAGTTAGTGCTAAATACGGCTGCTAGAATCTTGACTAGAACCAAAACATTTGATCATATTACTCCAGTGCTAGCCTCTGGCTTCCTGTTAAGGTTTTACTGCTAACCATCAAAGCATTACATGGACTTGCTCCTACCTATCTCTGCGATTTGGTCCTGCCGTACATACCTATACGTACGCTACGGTCAAGACGTAAGCCTCCTTATTGTCCCTGGAATTTCTAAGCAAACAGCTGGAGGCAGGGCTTTCTCCTATAGAGCTAAATTTTAACGGAATGGTCTGCCTATCCATGTGAGAGGCGCAGATTCGGTCTCTACCTTTAAGTCTTTACTGAAGATTAATATCTTCAATAGGTCCTATTATTGAGTGTAGTCTGGCCCAGGGGTGCAAAGGTGAACGGCAAGGCACTGGAGTGATGAACCGCCCTTGCTGTCTCGTCCTGGCCTGCTCCCCTCTCCACTGGGATTCTTTGCCTCTGACCCTGTTACGGGGGCTGAGTCACTGGCTTTCTAGTGCTCTTCCATGCCGTCCCTAGGAGGGGTGTGTCACGTCGTGCCAGGCTTTTTTTGCAATTCGACTTGAGTGGGTTGAGTCACTGACGTGATCTTCCTCTCCGGTTTTGCACCCCCTCGGGCTCGTGCGGTGTGAGGAGATCTTCTTGGGCTATACTCAGCCTTGTCTCAGGGTAGTACATTGATAGTCTGTTGATATCCCTCTAGTGGTGTGGGGTCTGTGCTTTGGCAAATTGGGTGGGATTATATCCTGCCTGGTTGGCCCTGTCCGGTTGGTCCACCTGGTCGTGCTGCTGATCCAGTTTCTGATGTTTTGCCTGTGGCTATGGAACCCTGACCTGTTCACCAGACGTGCTACCTTGTCATGTTGTTGCTCCAGTTTTAGCTGTTCTGCCTGCGGCTATGGAACCCTGACCTCTTCAACGGACGTGCTACCTTGTCCCGGACCTGCCGTTTTCTACCCTCTGCTCGGCTATGAAAAGCCAACTGACATTTACTCCTGAAGTGCTGACCTGTTGCACCCTCTACAACCACTGTGATTATTATTTGACCCTGCTGGTCATCTATGAACTTTTGAACATCTTGAAGAACGATCTGGCCATAATGGCCATGTACTCTTATAATCTCTACTCGGCACAGCCAGAAGAGGACTGGCCACCCCTCAGAGCCTGGTTCCTCTCTAGGTTTCTTCCTAGGTTCCTGCATTTCTAGGGAGTTTTTCCTAGCCACCATGCTTCTACATCTGCATTGCTTGCTGTTTGGGGTTTTAGCCTGGGTTTCTGTATAAGCACTTTGTGACATCTGTTGGTGTAAAAAGGGCTTTATAAATACATTTGATTTGATTTGAAGTGGGTCATTGTTACTGTACATTCTGGCTCTTAAACATACACACACACACACACACACACCCTCACACACATGCATATACTTACCTAATGCCTTTAGTTGTACATCTTCACTTCCTGTTAGCGGATGACTCAGACAATCCCATTGGTCAATGTGGTGTGAAATAGTAACCAGGAAGTTTTAATAGATTTCCTTACAAACAGTGTATTCATATTGTACACCAGCCAGCTCAAGGTCAAATAATGGGTCAGGAGTTGATTGATTGATATGCATACTCAACCAACCCGGTCCACTCTCCTAGGCCAGTCAAACATGGTTGTGATGATTCAGCAGGAATCCCTTCTGGGTGAGATGTCATTCAAAGTGAGTTGATTTACAACTCCTGGCCTTGGCTGGCATACTGTGGGCTGGTGTAAACCCAAATTCATCCCTTATATACACATTATGAAATTACTAGAGAGAAGAGGGCGAGAGAGAGAGAGAGAGAGAGAGAGAGAGAGAGAGAGAGAGAGAGAGAGAGAGAGAGAGATGTAGATAAAGAAACAACACAAATCTATTGATTTTAAATATTGTGTCCAATATGCAGGACTGTGTGACTCGTGCCCGGCTTTTCTTACACATTGCTTCTACCACATTCTAAGGCTGTTCTTCGCCATCTGTTTCTTTCCAGCAAATGCACAGGAATCTCCAGTGGGGGAGTGTTCCCTTTGTGTTGTGAATCCATCCACTGAATGGCTGACACCTGGTTGTGGAAAGGAGGGACAAGGGATAAGGAGCTGAGGTAGAGCCAAAAGCAAAAGAAAATGTACAAGAGAACAGGCATGTATAGTGTTACCTTTTACTTATTCTAATATCATAAGCATGCTGTGGGTATTGTCTACTCCATATTCAGCCGAAGTTCGCTAGTCATTATGAGTGATGATTGAGGTCAATACTCCAAAGATTTGACCAGTATTCCCTTTCCCAACAGAACATTAGGTTTACCCCCATCTAAATGATGGTAAGGAGAAACACTGGCTCATATGAAACTGTTGCTCAAATCAAATCAAAATCTATTGGTTGCGTACACAGTTTAGCAGATGTTATAGCGGTGCAGCGAAATGCTTATGTTACTAGCTCCTAACAATGCAGTAAAATGTCAAACAATGAAAATCAGGGGGAAAAAAATAATAAAAATACAAGAAATCAAGAACGGCATCCAAGAGACAGCTCTGACAAGAGAGTGTTGTGATGCACGTCTGTTTATTCATTCAAAGCGGACATGATCAACATAGCGTACCAATCATCAGATAGAGTGGTTGGTTAGATACAGATACATCTCCAGCATTATACTGTATTACATAATCAACCAGATTTATCAACAACATGTCATCCAATGATCACTTTTATCATGTTCAGCGCATTTCAAATCTAATGAAGACAGTTTCATTACACGTAACAATACATTGCCTTTATTCAGTGGTTCTAAAGACAGAATCAATGTGTATCTGAGGATTGGTAGAGAGAGTTTCACCTGAAAGTTGGCCTCTTTCTCCGCCTCTACATCTTCCTTCAGTTCCTTGTTTCCACTTCTGTGCTTTGCATTCAGAGCCTGTTTCATCTCAGCACACAGCAAGTGAAATGCTCTTACAGAACTTGACGTTCAAACACCTGCCGACTATTGTGCAGCTTTGTTTTTGTAATGCCGTACACTGGTGTGCATTGTACTCCCTCTCCTAGCAGGTGTGTGAGTATTGGTTTGTGTGTGTGGAGGCACGGGGGGCTGTGTGTGTTTGTGAGAAAGAGAGTGTGTGTGTGTGTGGGTGTGTGGGTGTGTGCGCGTGTGCGCGTGTGAGTGTTCACTCTTGTGTATTAGTTGTTGTGGCTCGTGTCTTGCAGAGAAAGGCTCCAGTAATGTCTTTCCACACACGTTCTTGGCATAACTATCAAACACAATAATGAGCAGTATGCCTGCATCACAGTGCTTCAATACATATTTATTCCTAAGGAATTCATTAGAATATCATAAAACATTTGTTGGGGTAACAGGGCATTGTTTTAACACTCTCATTCCATTAAAACACTCTCCTAAGATCATATGCTAATAAGGCAAACCTTTGGCTAATAGTTTTTTCCCACATTAATATTAATGTTTGTAAAATCTAACAGTTGTGGTAGCTAAGTTCTTCCTGCTGAGAGCTCAAAAGTGTAAGGCGCCACACTGATCAGAGAGTGCACTTGATTCTTAGTGGGATTATCATTGAACCAATACACACTACTGTTTTAAAGGGAAACTTTCTTAGTTAACATTCATAACATTCTTAGTTAACATTCACGCTTCATTTTACAGCCGATTAAATACTCTGTATTTACTAGGTAAATACATAGTAACAAAAACTAAATACGCAGTAACTATTTAGACTTAAAGTTACTACACTAGGAACCAAGCAACTACTACATCCTTATTTAGTAATAATATAGGTAAGTACAAGTAAGTATGAAGATAAGTACAAGTAAATACCAGCTATTACTATGTAAATATGTTGTCACGCCAGTTTCTTTCAAAGTAATACCAAAGAAACACCAATAAACATATGTAGGATATGGGGATGTATGAAACTTACACCTCAGCCTTGAAGTATCCCCACTTGCGCCGGCGAATAGCTAGCTTTTCACGTGGCACGACTGGTAAGACGCTTTGGGAGAGCGATCACATGTGCTAGCAAAGCAGAGGTCCTGGGTTCGAGCCTCATGTGAGCCGCATCAGGAGGAAGTGGTAATCGCTAAGCAATCAGCGTGACGTCCATTACCCATACATGGTAATTATAATGTATTAACACATAATTACCAAATAAAAACCTTTAAGTCATCCTCTTGTGTTGATATTGTCTCCCGTTGTTTCTATGTACTTAAGTTAGCATGTATGTTCGCAGTAACAGGGTTGTAAAATAAAGTTGTATTTGTTTCCATGTAGATACAATGTACAGTGCCTTGCAAAAGTATTCATCCCCCTTGGCGTTTTTCCTGTTTTGTTGCATTACAACCTGTAATTTAAATTGGGTTTTATGTGGATTTCATGTAATGGACATACACAAAATAGTCCAAATTGGTGAAGTGAAATGAAAAAATTAACTTTCAAAATATTCTAAAAAATTAATAACGGATAGGTGGTGTGTGCATATGTATTCACCCCCTTTGCTATGAAGCCCCTAAATAAGATCTGGTGCAACCAATTACCTTCAGAAGTCACATAATTAGTTAAATAAAGTCCACCTGTGTGCAATCTAAGTGTCACCTGATCTGTCACATGATCTCAGTATATATACGCCTGTTCTGAAAGGCCCCAGAGTCTGCAACACCACTAAGCAAGGGGAACCACCAAGCAAGCGGCACCATGAAGACCAAGGAGCTCTCAAAACTGGTCAGGGACAAAGTTGTGGAGAAGTACAGATCAGGGTTGGGTTATAAAAAATATCAGAAACTTTGAACATCCCACGGAGCACCATTAAATCCATTATTAAAAAATCTGTCCATAGGACCACTTTAAGCCGTACACTCCACAGAGCTGGGCTATATGGAAGAGTGGCCAGAAAAAAACCATCGCTTAAAGAAAAAAATAAGCAAACACGTTTGGTGTTTGCTAAAAGGCATGTGGGAGACTCCCCAAACATATGGAAGAAGGTACTCTGGTCAGATGAGACTAAAATTTAGCTTTTTGGCCATCAAGGAAAATGCTATGTCTGGCACAAACCCAACACCTCTCATCACCCCGAGAACACCATCCCCACAGTGAAGCATGGTGGTGGCAGCATCATGCTGTGGGGATGTTTTTCATCGGCAGGGACTGAGAAACTGGTCAGAGTTGAAGGAATGATGGATGGCGCTAAATACAGGGAAATTCTTGAGGGAAACCTGTTTCAGTCTTCCAGAGATTTGAAACTGGAACGGAGGTTCACCTTCCAGCAGGACAATGACCCTAAGCATACTGCTAAAGCAACACTTGAGTGGTTTAATGGGAAACATTTAAATGTCTTGGAATGGCCTAGTCAAAGCCCAGACCTCAATCCAATTGAGAATCTGTGGTATGACTTAAAGATGGCTGTACACCCCCAAAAATATTTTGCATCTTCAAAGTGGTAGGCATGTTGTGTAAATCAAATGATACAAACCCCCCAAAAATCAATTTTAATTCCAGGTTGTAAGGCAACAAAATAGGAAAAATGCCAAGGGGGGTGAATACTTTCGCAAGCCACTGTACCAGATACTTGCAGGTCAATTACCCCTTTTTTATGATTTACATAAACATACCAAGTAATTTTCCTGTAGTTACTAGGTATGTATGTAGTAACAGGCCTGTAAAATGAAGTGGTGTCTGTTTCCAGGTAGATACAAAGTAGGTATACAGTGCCTTCGGAAAGTATTCAGACCCCTTGACTTTTTCCACATTTTGTTACGTTACAGCCTTATTCTAAAATATCATTTATTTATTTTTTATTTATTTTTGCAATCTACACACAATACCCCATAATGACAAATACATAAGTATTCAGACCCTTTGCTATGAGACTCGAAATTGAGCTCATGTGCATTCTTGAGATGTTTCTACAACTTGATTGGAGTCCACCTGTGGTAAATTCAATTGATTGGACATGATTTGGAAAGGCACACACCTGTCTATATAAGGTCCCACAGTTGACAGTGCATGTCAGAGCAAAAACCAAGCCATGAGGTCAAAGGAATTGTTCGTAGAGCTCCGAGACAGGATTGTGTCGAGGCACAGATCTGGGGAAGGGTACCAAAATGTTTTACCATAACATTCAGAAAAAGTAAATCTCAATAGAAAACAATGGCACAGGTGTCTTGCAAATGCTAGTAATCAGGAATTCAAATGATCATGTGTGGGCAGAAATTAGATTTTTAGGCAACTCTCTACAGTAGTGATAGTCCCTTTGGGGTGAAAAATGCCTAACTGTTATCAGCCCTATAGCCTATCATTTGAAGGACATTTACTGTTCTCCCATATGACTGTGTTGACTATTTGCATTGGGTTACACTGTACTGTACTATACATCCCCCATAGAGATTTTCCACTATTCACCATGACTGCTTGGCAGTTAGAGAGTTAGTGTGTGATCTAGCATCCCACGCCTCACCTCCCACCATGCTTTGATCCATGAAGAAAAGGGGTTCAAATGGAAGAAGACAGCAGTTGTGTCAAAAGCTGTGTGACAGAAACACACAGCATACCGCTGTAGCTGTTAACTCGTGCTTCTTGTGATTTAATGTCATCAAATGCTTCCACCTGTTTGGCTTATTGTTTTTCATGGTAATGTCTTGGAAGAAATCGTTAATAACATTTTACAATCCACATGTGTCAACTTCCATAGCCAAGAGGGGAAAGGAAATATGGAATGTGTCCTTTTTTGTGCCTGCTTTTTAAAAATCTGATCGTTGATGTATTTTTTTTGCCTTGCTTTGTAAGTGTACTGCTTGCATTGACATTGAGGATTTATTATTTTTTTGTTCTTTTTTTCACCTTTATTTAACCAGGTAAACCAGTTGAGAACAAGTTCTCATTTACAACTGCGACCTGGCCAAGATAAAGCAAAGCAGTGTGATAAAAAACAACAACACAGAGTTACATATGGGGTAAACAAAACAGAAAGTCAAAAATAAAACAGAAAATATATATACGGTGTGTGCAAATGTAACAAGTTATGGAGGTAAGGCAAAAAATAGGTCATAGTGCAAAATAATTACAATTTAGTATTAACACTGGAATGATAGTTGTGCAAGAGATGATGTGCAAATAGAGATACTGTGGTGCAAATGAGCAAAATAAATAACAATATGGGGATGAGGTAGTTGGGTGGGCTAATTTCAGATGGGCTGTGTACAGGTGCAGTGATCGGTAAGGTGCTCTGACAACTGATGCTTAAAGTTAGTGAGGGAGATAAGAGTCTCCAGCTTCAGAGATTTTTGCAGTTCGTTCCAGTCATTGGCAGCAGAGAACTGGAAGGAATGGCGGCCAAAGGAGGAGTTGGCTTTGGGGATGACCAGTGCGATATACCTATTGGAGCGCATACTACGGGTGGGTGTTGCTATGGTGACCAATGAGCTATGATAAGGCAGGGATTTGCCTAGCAGTGATTTAAAGATGACCTGGAGCCATTGGGTTTGGCGACGAATATGTAGTGAGGACCAGCCAACAAGAGCGTACAGGTCACAGTGGTGGGTAGTATATGGGGCATTGGTGACAAAATGGATGGCACTGTGATAGACTACATCCAATTTGCTGAGTAGAGTGTTGGAGGCCATTTTGTAAATGACATCGCCGAAGTCAAGGATCGGTAGGATAGTCAGTTTAACGAGGGCATGTTTGGCAGCATGAGTGAAGGAGGCTTTGTTGCAAAATAGGAAGCCAATTCTAGATTTAACTTTGGATTGGAGATGCTTAATGTGAGTCTGGAAGGATAGTTTACAGTCTAACCAGACACCTAGGTATTTGTAGTTGTCCACATACTCTAGGTCAGACCCGCCAAGAGTAGAGATTCTGGGCGGGTGCCAGCAGCGTTCGATTAAAGAGCATGCATTTAGTTTTACTAGTGTTTAAGAGCAATTGGAGGCTACGGAAGGAGTGTTATATGGCATTGAAGCTCGTTTGGAGGTTTGTTAACACAGTGTCCAATGAAGGGCCAGATGTATACAAAATGGTGTCGTCTGCGTCTGCGTCTGCTCACCAGCAGCAAGAGCGACATCATTGATATACACAGAGAAAATAGTTGGCCCGAGAATTGAACCCTGTGGCACCCCCATAGAGACTGCCATAGGTCCAGACAACAGGCCCTCCGATTTGACACATTGAACTCTATCTGAGAAGTAGTTGGTGAACCAGGCGAGGTATATAGGTCTGTAATAGTTTGGATCTAGAGAGTCACCCCCTTTGAAGAGGGGGATGACCGCGGCAGCTTTCCAATCTCTGGGGATCTCAGACGTTACGAAAGAGAGGTTGAACAGGCTAGTAATAGGGGTTGCGACAATTTCGGCGGCTGATTTTATAAAGAAAGGGTCCAGATTGTCTAGCCCAGATGATTTGTAGGGGTCCAGATTTTGCAGCTCTTTCAGAACATCAGCTGTCTGAATTTGTGTGAAGGAGAAGCGGGGGGGGGGGGGGGGGGGGCATGGGCAAGTTGCAGCGGAGGGTGCAGAGCTGGTGGCTGGGGTAGTGGTAGCCAGGTGGAAAGCATGGCCAGCCGTAGCAAAATGCTTGTTGAAATTCTCGATTATTGTAGATTTATCGGTGGTGATAGTGTTTCCTAGCCTCAGTGCAGTGGGCAGCTGGGAGGAGGTGCACTTATTCTCCATGGACTTTACAGTGTCCCAAAACGTTTTGGAGTAAGTGCTACAGGATAGCACTAATACTGAATGTGGTCTTGGGGTTTAATGGCAAAAAAAGAAACTCATCCCACATTCTTCCTGGTTGGATTAAGATTTGAACATGAATAAATGTCAGGCTTGAATTCAGTCTCCTGTTCATTTCAGCGTTCTAACTGTTGGTTTAAAACCTCTGCCTTTGTATCCGCAAACAGACATCCAATACTAACAGGATTCGAGGAAGCCTCAAACCATGATGAAATAACGGCTTAAGTCACTGCAATCATGTAACTTAAAATGTAACCTATTCATCAATAGACATGTCACATCGATCTTACATGTAATTATGTGTAGCCTATAATATTTTTGGTATGAGTTTACCTTGTTCTACTGCGTGACCTCTTGACATAGGAACTTCTAGAAGTTTTTGGCATCAAACAAGGAATTTCTTAAAATTTTAAACGATTTTATTAAATGAACATACCTAGTTCTAAATTTCTCTTTTGTATTTCTCTTTGATGGGGTGGAGGATAGCCTAACGGTTATGAGTGTTGGGCCAGTAAGCGAAAGGTTGCAGGTTCAAATCCCCAAGCTGACTAGTTGAAAAATCTGTTGATGTGCCGTTGAGCAAGGCACTTTACCCTAGTTGCTCTGGTTAAGAGCATCTGCTAAATGTAAAACATGAAGTCGACACACTGAACCAATGGCTTTATAAGGTGGAGAATGTTGGCGCACCTGGTCAGTTTACTAAGCAACTTCAGACCATAGCAAATCCCCCCCAAAATGAAACAAGATAAATTATTTCCCTGAAGAGTTAAGTCCTTAAAAGCCTGCCTTAGATCTCACAGGTCCAGTTTGAGCTCTCCACACCTCTTGAACTTGATCCAAAATAGTCTGCAGTTTTTACGGAAAGAGCATTGGCTGAAGGCAGCCTATTGATTGATTTGATTGAACATCAAAACTTGTATCCCAGATACGTGTCTGTCCTTTACATTATAGGGAATTTGATTGTCTAGACTAGGGTCCTAAGTTGGAGTGCAAAAGCTTTTAAACTAACCAATTACCTTGTCATGGGCCATATATATACTGGTTGTTCACTCACAATGTAAGGCATCAATCTCACTGTTGAGACACTGAAATGAAATACAAGGGCCAAATTTAGTAGCTCAACCTCTGGCACTGTATATCCTTCAATATGTCCCAGTACAGACAGGTCTGTCTATCATCTCTGGTATAAACACAGCTTTGGGTCAGATTGACTCGGCAGGGATCCTCTCTTTCACCTTTTATCTCCACGTGGGGGACCGGAGCACTGTCAGAAAGTATCGGGATTAAACACTCTCTGGCTGCTTGCCTCTGCCTCTACCGCTGTGGCTGACTGGGGGAAGGAGAGGATTAGAAGAGACTTGTGTGGGTAGTCTGGAAGGATGGAGGGAGTAGATGAAAGGGCCAGGTCCACCACTACACCTTTGATTAATCTCTGGGCTGTTTGGACCGCTGGTTGAAGGGATTTACAGACTCAAAGGGGGGAATAGAACAAGGTGTCAGACAGCTGTCGCCAGCCACCTCTAAACAGGATTTGAAAGGACCCCGATTTAGCTGACCACTAGGTTGCCTGTAGCTTTGCCAGGGTCAATCTCGGACTCCTGCCACTCCTTATAGGAGTTGTCTACTCTGCTTGGAGAAGATCAGCCCTGGTTCCTACTGTAGAGTTAAGAGACTAACCCCATCTGACTTTAAGCCTATGTGACAAGGTGTTCTCAGTCTTACTCCTTGTCCCTGGATCTGGTCTGAAGCTACACCACTCAGGGTCTGGTGTCCATGGCCTCAGGAGGTAGAGTGTAAGAAAAATCAATACAACATGACATACCAAGGTGTTAGTCTGTACTGAAAGAGTGGCTAGCACCCTTCTGAACTCCTGCCAGAAAGCAGGAGACCCAGGGCCCTCTGGCGTCCCACTGTCTTGACCAACTTCGCCATTCAGTTGGATCACTGTTCTCCCCAGGTGGATGATGGGCTACAAAAGCCTCAGAAAGGTCATCAGAAGTGTGGAGAAAGTGCCATCAGTAGCACCATCATAGGCATTGTGGATGTACCCTCTCTGACCTTAACACTGATGCCAGCCAGGAGGGCACATGGGGGGCATGGGGGACGCATTGACTCAGTAGGTGACAGATGGTAAGGGGTGGCATAGATACAATCCTTCTCAATCTGCTGCAGCACCATCCAGGCCAAAGAGAGATGGAGGTGTCACAGAGAGGGAGTTGGGTTCACCACCATCAAGCTGTTGGTGTAGTCCTCTGGCCCTTTTCACATTGCATCACTACTGTTCTGTTTTGTTTTCTATAGGAACTCAAGGATTTAGTGCCTGTCACTCAATGAAATGAGTCATATGTGACCTAGAGGCACCAGCTGTGAGGAGCATTGCATTATATTATCCTATAGCATTGGCTCACATTGAGTTCAATCACTGATACTGGAAGCCAGTGTGAAATGTGTACAATGCATTACACAATATATGTTCTCTGTAATCCAATAGGTCCTGGCAAGAGCATGTTTTACATAAAGACCTTCTGTAGGATTAGCAAAGACAATAATTTCCCAAACCATGACCATGCCAATACATAGGCTTCAAATAAAACAATCTGTTCTGCCAAACGAACGCTATCCAAAAGCTCTCAGTTGCAGAGTGCAGAAGTGTTTCTGTGATGTAAAAAAACTGCAGAAGAAAGCACTCTTTCTTTGATCTCTGAGATGGGCCTGGTTTGCCAAGCCATTTGTTAAACAGAAAGAGTCACTGCTATGTGTGTCAATGTGTCAGTTTAGTGCACACAAATCTGGCAACTGTTTATCTAGAATTCCTGCGAGCGTGACAATCTTTTTCTAAATAAAACAAAGCACTCGGGGAGAGCGTCGCTCTGTGTCTGTTTATTTTCACGCTTCCCGTCAGAAGGCAACGAGTTGCAGCGTGTTGTACACCACCAAAATATCTGCTGGCCATGCAGGCAGCTCACAAAGATATACAAGTTATTTCTAAAGAATATGCTCAAATATTTATGTATTGTGGGAAAGCAATAATCATAACAACAATACACGTTGACTATCAAACACCCCTTTTACATCTGAGAAAAGAGAAACAGGATGTTTTGATCCTTACATAGGTCAGGCTGCTGAGGTGCACAGAACCAACAGGGCTGGAGATATTCAGGTTGAAATGCGTAGCGAAACGGAACATCTCTGTAAAACGCCTCCAAGAACACCAAGCTGAAAAAGCATAAAGCAAGCTGAAGGTGTCTGTGACAGTGTCACAAAGCTTTGGGTTGTCAGCTCAGGAAGAGGTCTGACACTGAGAAGACCTCGGACCTCTCAGGCTGATGAAGCATTTCTACTCTCCGCAGCACCCCATTTTTCTCAGAGCTCTCATTCCAACAGACCAGTGGCCCCGACTCAGTTAAACACACACACACACACCACTAAAACAATACCCAGTAGCTACTTAGTGACGTGTGAACACTACCCAAGTGTTCTTTAAAAAGGTACAATTAAAAACGATTTTGCTGCCGGTGTGCAGCTATATCAATGCAGATGAAAATGCCCTGCCGGACTAATTATCGCAGAATAATTAAAGATACGGAGAGATGGAGAGGGAGAGGGAGGAAAGAGAGGAGACCAGATGATGGAGTAAACAAGTATCTGTGTGCAGCCTCCAGGAGATGATTATGTTCCAAAAGGTCAGGGCTTACACACAAACCAATCAGAGGAGAGATAGAGCGAGAAAGAGAGAGAAGAGAGAGAGAGAGAGAGAGAGAGAGAGAGAGAGAGAGAGAGAGAGAGAGAGAGAGAGAGAGAGAGAGAAAGATGGGGGTGGCATGCCTAAGTACTCTGGTCCCCCATTGCTTTAAGCTTGGCCAGATCTGAACCTCAGTTTGCAGATCTGCTGTGGCGTTAGTGTGGCGGCCATGGCCATTGAATTCCTTATCGTGTACTACTTATTTTTCAGCTCTTTAGATTGGAATACATCCCAAATCATGTTTAGTATTTAAGAGATAAAAAAAGGATCAGTGGAACATTGAGCAGAATAAAGGAACTATTCCAACGCTAGCCCAGCTGAACTGCTGTTTTAGCTATCTGAACAACACTATCAACCTGACTTGGGTTGTGGCAGAACCAAGATCATATATCGACCAGCCCAACTATCGCGGTCACAGGAGGCTGGTGAGGGGAGAACGTCTCATAGTAATGGCTGGAATGGAGTCAATGGAATGGTATCAAACACATGGAAACCATGTGTTTGATGTGTATGATACCATTCCATTTATTCCGTTCCCACCATTACTATGAGCCGTCCTACACAATAAAGGTGCCACCAGCCGCCTGTGATCTCAGTGCAGTCCAACTGATCATCCATTGTATGTAGGAATCCAAAACCAAGCCTGCTTGCACATCCACCATAGTTGCTGAAACTGTGCTGGAATGGACAATGTGAAAATAAAATATCCAAGCCAGCACAGTACGGTTCAGTCTAGGCCTTTAGTGTGAACCAGGCACATGGCTTGTGTTGTGTAGACTATAAAGTAGTGATAGATATCCAATACTGCAGCAGATCATCTCCAGCCTCCTCACCCGCTGGTTGGAGAGAGTTGACAAGCTCATTTAGGGGCTGCAGAACTGCAGAGTACCACTGGCAAGTATAGGAGCTGTCAGTGTGGTAGCAGTGGTGCGTGAAGCTCATCTAACTTGATGTTAAATCTGTGGATCTCTGCGTTTTGCATGAGTCGCTCAGTATGGTAGCTTTTAGTAGAGCGCTCTTCAACAAAGAGGCAAAGGTTTTCAGGCACAGCAGAATCTGTAAGGAGTAATAGAGACCATGTGGCATGATGGTATACCATCACCGTCCCCTACGTTAATGGTGGGGCTTACAGCAGGTTTAGGCTGAGGTTTACGAGAGAATCAGAGTTAGGTTTGAATTCAGGTCATAATCTTAAAAAGTCGGAAATGGAGAGCATGTAGTTTGGTGGTGTGTTTTAGTTTAGGGTTGGGTTTAGGCTGGGGTTAGGTTTAGGGGAGGAGCGGATTTAGGTTTGGATTAAGGTTAGGGTAAAAGGGTAGCAAGCTATGGTTGAGTGCTGCTGCAGTCCGAGCTCACTCACTGATTCATAATACGCTGATAGCCATTCATATTCGGAGGGTTCGCTAAATTCACACAGGCCAAAAAAAACTAATTGAGTTTAGAGAATAGAGAACATGGATGTTAATCATTTTCAGTTTGTTGAAGAAGGAAAAGAGGCAGGAGTATTACATTGTGCTACTGTTGTAATATTCTACTATCATCACAAAGATAGCAAACACAGCATTAGAATTCTAGAATATCAGGTAATATCAGGTAATACACCCTTGAGTAGGAGGTAGATGACAAACAAACAGAAATCATTAAGCCCGGGTCCAGGAAGAAAATAAACATCTGTTCATTTTGGGGGGTAAATGACCTTTCACACATTGCCACCAGGTAGGCCACAGTGTACTACAGACAGACTGGAGATTGTTGCATTGTTTGAACACTTTCCCTTTCTCCTTCTTTCTTTTCTTTCTTTGTTCAAAATGGGTCTGAAGAGAAGCAGTGTGGCGTTGTGAGAGCAGGGCAATTGTGTCTTGGATGGAATAAGAGAGATAGTGAAGAGTGGGGGGACGTGGCACACCCAGCTCAATCCAAGCCTTCGCCAAAAACCCTGAGTACAGATTGCCTCTGAAATTGATTTCTCTGACAGACAGCTCTATATCTTTGAGGAGTGGATGATCTATCTGGTGTATGATTTAAATGTGGTGTGTTACACTGTGTCATTATCAAAGCCTGTGTGTTAGAAAGTCTCTGTATTCCTCCATTTGCAATGCATTGTTAAAGCTAGCAAGGCATAACTAAACTATTTAAAATGACAACACATCTTAGTTGACAAATGAGGGTTCTGGTTCTATGACCATTAGTTGCTGTGTAAACACACACAAAATACAGCCCAAGTCTTTATCTTTGCCTGGCCACTGCAGAGGAAATTCTGCCTTGCTAATCGAGAGGAATTGTCTATTGATTAAGGGGAGCTTACGTGTGGAGAGGACATTATTCTCCTGGAGGAGAGAGAAGGGCATTCAGAGTCAGACGATCAGAGGGGAATGGAATAATTGAAGAGTAAACATCGAAGTGTCCAGGGATCAGATTGAGCCATACACTCCAAAGGCATTGCAATTAAGATTGAATGAATATCCTCTAATTTGTTTGGTATTACAGAGATTTAAAAAAAGATGGACATGATTAACATGATAAAATCACATAAGCTGTCACATATTTCAAAAATGTTTGTTTATTGTTTGTCATATAGTTTTCGATCCATAAGATTTTACAGATTGTCTGTGTTTTCAACATGTCAGAAAAATAGATACAATCAATGAATCAATTAACAAAAATATCAGATCAATGACTCAATATGATGTTCAAAATGTCATAAACTGAATTAATAGATTGTCAAAAGCATGCCCATTTGTACTGTCAAACACATAGCCTTACTAGCAGTGCAGATTCACAAGTAGTGCTGCTAAAGGAACACTCCTTATAAAGATTTTTGTTTTTAAACAGTTAATTGCGTTAATTATCTGACTGTCAGCTACAGGGCTCCCCTAGTGGTACGATCCAATTATGACAGTACAAATAGATTCATTAGAGGCTAGAGCAGACATGCCTTATCTTTTCAGTCAAGCTTCAGATGATAGGAACATTAGATGCACAGCAGATTCAAGAGATGTCATTATAGGGACATTTTGAGAGGAACTTCAATTCTTCCATTTATTTAATTTGATATCATCTAATGCAACCAAACGTAAGCTCTCCGGCCAATTTGGTAAGAGTCGGTGAATGATTTGTCGAACGGCAAAACATTTAACAGCATGATTCACCAGACTGACTGTCACAATAACACTGTAATGCAGGCCTCATTGATTTCCACCAGTGTAAGCTAAGAGAGGCACGTTTCCCCACATCATTCAAATGTAATGACTCTTCTTGATGTGCAAATCGTTTTGGATGAGAATGTCCCTTTGTCGCTAACGCATTGGGGAATGAGTCGGGGAATGGTTTTACTGGGCTTGTAGAATTGATCTTCAGAGGGAGGGTCTGCATGGCGATAGGTTGTGGAATAATGTACCAGCACAGTTTCTCTGCGTATTGTTGATATTTACTCTGAGATCACAAACAACTACCTCTCTGTAATGGATTTACAGGGTTGTATTGATACACAGCACTGAGGTAGAATTCAGTTGTGCTCACATAGTTTCTCCTTCTCCCAATATATTCTATTTCACTCTCAATAAGGTATCCACAGGCAATATGGTCATCTTGACATCTCTGGGAAGTAGCCCTTAGGCCAGAAACTGTGTTCCCACAAAATCTATATGTATGCAAGCTAAATGTTGCGTATTTTTAGGACCAAAGCAAATCTCTATTACTGCACCAGGCAAGCCAGCAGAACAATACACAACTCCCTAAAGTGAAAATTAGCCTGTTTCACCCTGAAGCCGAAATGAATAAATTGTAGAAAATGTTAAGTACTCACACTGGTAGAGTCGACACAACAGAAGACACAACATTCAGTAGAATGGGTAATCAGATCATATTACAGTAATTACAATATTATGATATAGCCTACTACGAAAAAACATCACGGGAGAGGTAATTGTAAAAGTTTAATAAGCTTCTGTCTCTCTCTCTCTCTGTCTTTCTTTGCTGCTAGCGTCCATAGGGGCTGGGCAGAGCTGAAAGCCCAGTAAAGTAGTTAGGTTATGTTAATCTTTCTAGTTGCTTAATAAATGGTCCTGGATATGGAAACCAGGCAGTCATCCTGGCTCTACTTTGGCTCATGCAGCGGGACGTTAGCTCCTTTAGCTCCTCCAAGTCAGTGTCGAGAGGACTCTCCTCAACTACGCGTATTCTTAAGCAATAACAACGTGATCCGTATTATCCACCCAAGAATACCCGTCACCGAAGAGAGTCACAGAGAAGGAGGGGGAGGAAGAGAACAGAGGTCATTGGGGACAGCAGCAGGGGAACTCAGAGGTCCTCAATAGTGGTGTGAGCCTGAGTGATGTCATGTTCTCTATGAGCTGAGTGATTGATTGAAGATGGCATGCTGCCCGAGGATGGGGCAGGTGGGGCCTTCCATGTCAGATGTGTTCTGCAAACAGAAATGAAGACACTGTGCATTTGTGAACTGGTGCTGTGATGGGAGAGTTGTGTGTGGGTTTGTATGTGTGTATGTGTGTATGCATGTGCACGCACGTTTGCGTGTCTGTGTGTGTCCATGTGTGTGTCTGTGTGTGTGTGTGTGTGTGTGTGTGTGTGTGTGTGTGTGTGTGTGTAGAGAGGGGGAACTAGAAGGTTGGTGTCTCGTTAGTGGAGCTCCTACCTGCAGGCACCAATCAGACCTCTCCTTTCCTCCGAATTCCATTCATTCCATTGCACTCCACTGTGGGCTATCCGCTTATACTGATGCAAATCCAGGCATAATGAGTGCCCTGAAACAAAAATAAAATACTAGTTAGATAAACAAATACATGAATAATCAAATAAGTAAATAAACTGGATAAATGAGAGTGGCAAATGTTTTGAGGGTTTGCTATGGGAACCATGGCCTTTCAAGCCCACCTTTAACATCACGATTACCACCAGCTTCTTTAATAGTCAACTGTGGTCTAGCCCCACAACATTGCACACTCACCGACAGACACACACACGCACACACACATGCACACATGTACACACACTCACACATGCATGAACAAATGACACAAACACACACATATTGCACAAAAGACAGTCATAGAGGAAAAATCCATTAGCAGCGGGAGGCAAAATACAGATCGTTTGAAAAAAAGGGAGAAAAAAGCGAAGGACCTGCAATGAAGGCTGTCAGGAACAGGAACAATGACTGTTATTAGAGCTCTCATTTTCTGTTTCTGTCTGTGTGTGTGTGTATGTGTGTGTGTGTGTGTGTGTTTGTGTGTATGTGTGTTTGTGTGTATGTGTATGTGTGTGTGTGTGTTTGTGTGTGTGTGTGTGTGTGTGTGTGTTTGTGTGTATGTGTGTGTGTTTGTGTGTGTGTGTGTGTGTTTGTGTGTGTGTGTGTGTGTGTGTGTGTGTGTGTGTGTGTGTGTGTGTGCGTGTTTGTGTGTGTGTGTGTGTGTGTGTGTGTGCATGTGTGTGAGTGTGTTTTACAATTTACCGTGTGAATGGAATTCACTCAGTCTATGTCTGCACCTATGATTTGACAGTGCACAGCATGTTTTTATGGATTTAATAAAAATGTTCTGTTTTTGACAAGGATCATTACTGTTGAGTGATTTTTTTTTCCTTGATCAAAGGGGATTCATTTCATGGTATTGTTATATGTTTGCCACATTGTATTGGAACATTTGAGTATGATCATGCACCTCTTGCCTCTGTTGAAAAAAGAGAGAAAGAGTTTGCAATTTTAACATTTATGATTGGATAAATAATAATATTATATTTAAGTATGTTCAAAAAATAATAATCCTTACCATTATGTGTAAAACTAAACCACAGGACATGGTTGTGAGAGAGTTAATTTAACTGACTAAAACACCATATTAACACTATTGCATATTAACTTACCTGTAATTTTGACCAGTTCATACACACACACAGAAAAATCACTCAAATAATTATTTAAAGTGGAAAGAAATCTGCAGCTTTAAAATAAAAGTAATTAATTAAGTAATTCGGTAATTGTACTGTATAAATAAAAATGTCTATTGATCAGACAAATCCATGAAAACCCTTCCCTATGTAAGACATTAGGTTCTTCTACCTACAACAAAACATCACTAAGAGCAGCAATAGCTAATCTTAAATTCAAACTCAAACACAGTCCTATGCTCCATTGAACTCAGAAGCACTGCAAATATAGAAGCCACCATCTACAGAGACAGCATTAAAAACCTGAGATAGCGACAGACGCCCCATCAAACTGTCCCACAGGTCATCTTATTCAAACAACCCAAAAGCGAACCTATAAGGGAACTCAGTGTGCTCTACCTACTCGGTCCTAACATTGATTCACAGAACATTGATTCACACTAAATAAGCTATATTACTAACACAGCCGCATACTGATCTCGGACTTGTCTTACTCCAGTGTAGTGTTCATACTAGGGTTGATGACTTCCAACCGCAGCACCTCTAGTGAGATAACACAGAGAAAGAGAGAGCAGAAAGAGGAGGAGCAGATTTCAGCATCACCTCTGCTCCGCTGCAGCCCCACTAGGAGAGGACAAAAGGCTATAACAACACGCCTAACACCCAAACCAATATTTAATTTCGGAATGTATTTAAAATTAGGTTAGGGTGAGGGGTAGGGTCAGGGTTAAAGGTTAGGGTCAGGGTTAACGGGTTAGGGTCAGACATAGAGAAGACAGAGAGAAGACAGAGATAAGGCGGAGCGCCCATACAACACAACAGACAACCTTGGTTACGATTCAGGGACTACTCTTTGATATATTTCTTGGGCATCATATTTTAGGTGTTAGTAAAAGAAGACTATTGATGCCCGGAAAGCTTAAATGTAACCCTCCTACAAGAGCCCAAAGACAGCTAGGGGGATACTAGAAAGAGAGAGATAAAAAGAAAGAGGTGCCACAAAAAGATGGAAAATGGAGGGATAATTATAGAGAGGGGAGAAAAAGAGGTAAAAGGAGAGCTGTCAATTCAGAGATTTCTGTCTTTTTCCAGATCTGTTTCACTTCACCTATCTGGTGTATGTGACGACAAAACATACAAAAATGAAACATTTAATCCTTCTCACACACACACACACACACACGCACACACACACACACACACACACAGACATGACAGAAGCTCCCTGACAGGTCGCTTCACCCGTCAAGCAGTGATTGCCATTTAATTGCAGAATGAAGAATTCCATGAATATGTTAATGGGGAACCACCATAGAAATCCATCAAACAGGACCCCGACAATGACAAGATTACACACATCGGCATTATGGACACATCATGCTTCACTCTGACAGAAAATATATATATATATATTTTTAAATCCCCTTAAAAGGATTTATCATAGAATTACGACAAAGGGAATACAAGGGAAAGTCGTGGGGGAATCTGGCTCAATCCCCCGTCCGCTGAAGTAGGCTTACCATTTAATTCCTGTTCCTTCTGAGAGAGAGATTCACTCCCACTGTGCACAAAGCCGAGGAGTCAGTCGTCTCGCCTGCGAGGAGAAGACTGGGATCGTTAAGGCTGCAGCTGCTGCCGACACCGCCGTGCTGTCCCGGTCAGTGCTTGATTCATGTGGGTTACTGTTCTAGTGAGAGCAGGGAGCACTGAGGAGATAGTGCTGCTACTGCCGTCGCCAGTACAGTGAAACAGCCGTTACCCCCATGTATACCTTCAGTCTCAGCCTCTGTGCTGGACGCCACAGCCCCAAAGTACCAAATACCCACAGAGTCTGTCAGTCAAACAGTCAGTAAGCCAACCAGCCAGCCAGCCAGCCAGCCTGCCGGTCCTTCCAGTCCTGTAGATGCAGTCTTCCAGGTGGTAGAGAATGCAGGCACAGCTCACTCATTGATAAAAAAAAACAAAAAAAGAAGAAGAAAACGAAGATAGGAAAGCCACTGATCGGAGCCCGTTGTTGTACTCGCCAAGGCAAACAAACTCACGGGCGGATGAAGAGGGACTGAGAGACTGAAGGAGAGACAGCGAGAGAGGAGGAGAGAGGGAGAGAGAGATCAGGAGAGCAAGAGAGAGAGAGCAATAAAACGTCCAACCACAGGGCTTCTAGGAGCAGAGGACTGTCATTTGTTCTGAGGAGAGAGAGGAAGGAGGAGGAGTGGAGAAGAGAGTACTTAGATTTGAGCAGCACCGCAGTGAGTGGTGAATCGGTGGCATTTAATGGTATATTAATTGAGGGAGATCTGACGTGTCCGCCTTGCAGTCTCGCATTGGTGACATCCCATCAGGGAGATCAAGGCGCTCTGGAGACCAGGGCTAATACACAACCCAGGGGCTAGCTGCAATACCAGGAGAGTGGCTACATGTCCGCAGCAGGCACGTACACAGATAGGCCTCTGGGGGTGCCTGAGCACCTGCCCGTTTGCCCTCCTATGAAAAAAGTGCCCTTTGAGATTGGTAGCATTTTTTTATTAATTATATTTTTATTTTGATCTCCTGTTCAGTAAATAATTGTCCATCAACAACTACCTTATTTCTTATTTTTAAATATTGGAAAATTCCCCCTCCCCCGCTCCTCTGCCCCCAAGCGAGCGCTGCACAAGCAGAAGCTACCACGCCTAGCGATAGTATGAGTAGTGGCACACTGGCTACTTTTTGAGTTGTATGTCGTCCCTCCTGGTCAGGGACAAGGAAGGGTTCAATTGGACTGTTTTTAGTAGGCCTACAATGCAGATGTTAGCAGCAGAACAAACTCCAATCACAAGTAAAGACTAGTTACATTGTTACAACAGCATAGCTAACAGTTACATCATTTACATTCTCTTTGATCAGCTCATAGCACTCCCCAATTTCCCCCTTTCTGTAAGCAGTATGCTAGGTAACTTGGGAGGTTCACTTTTAGCACCTGCCCCTCCAAAGGTCTGTGCACAGCCCTGGTCCACAGTATTGGTGGACTGAAGGCAAGTAGATCGATGTGATATCTCATTCAACAGCAACTGAGAGTAACCCATCTTTGAAGTGATGCAGAGTGTATGACGTTGAATACTCTGAGCTTGATATTGTGTGAAACTCAAGGTCCGCGGACTGGATCCGAGCCCATTCAATCCGTCCCGCGGGTGGTTTGAGTAAAAACAAAAAAACTAAATGTCCGTGAATAAAACTATCTCAGTCGACATTTAAATGACTAAAACCAAATGGAAACTGTCCAGAAATTATAATGAAACTATATTTATGCTCTCTTCACTATGCCCAGCTTGCTAACAGTAATTTAAAACGAAAGCTAGACAGTCAGGGAGCATCGGATATTTCAAAAGCGATGGATGGAGAACTATTGTTTTGCTAATTTTGTTAAATGTGTCCCTTCGGTACCTCGGTGAAGACCGAATGCGGCCCGCGGGGAAGATGAGTTTGACACCCCTGATATACCGAGACTTGTGAGAGCAGGGAAACGTGTGGCAAGGCGGCATTTGCCACAGCACCTTTTATTTAGTTTAATAAAATATATTGACATAAAGCGTTAAAAATAGGTGCAAAGTCCTGTTTTTTAGACTGATTTGTCTCATGATTTGTCAACTCACGGACACTTTCTCTGTCCTTCACATCGGAGTGCTGCTGCAGGCTCTTTGCATGTCAAACTAGGGATTTCATTAATAATTGAGATAATTGAGACAGTAATTCTACTCATAGATTAAGCATGTATGAACTATACATTCACACATCCAGCCCAAAACGGGAGGTTTAAAAAATACTTAGTAGTCACCAAAGTTCTGGAGCATGTCTTTAATGTTTTATTAGGCCTACAGTTGCATAGGGCAGGACTACACGATGCAACCCTGCATAAAGCAAGCTCAGCCCTCTGAGCTTTATTGTCCAATCATGTTGATTTCTCTGTGTCTGTCAGAGGAGGCTTGTGGGAGGAGCTATAGGAGGACGGGCTAATTTTAATGGCTGGAATGGAATCAATGGAATTTAGTCAAACAAATTGTTTCCATACGTTTGATGTATTTGGTGTTTCCATTGATTCCATTCCAGCCATTACGATGAGCCCATCCTCCTATAGCTCCTCCCACCAGCTTCCTCTGGTGTCTGTGTATAGGAAACTCCCCTATTCCTTCTTTAAAATATAATTCATATGATCAAGTACAAGGTTGCTGCAGTTTGAGGCCAGGAGTTTTTTAAAACCATGTGACCTGATTAGAAAAACTCAGGTCCTATCATAGCCCATATTAAACCATTTCACGTCATACCATATAAGGTCCGGAGTTTTACCTGGTTAGGTTACCAGATCAGGAAAAACGTTTTTTTCCCGCCACACCACTCTAGGAACTGCCACCTCTGTGTGAGAGTCAAGTTGACATTCACCTTAGATTTGAGGGATATTAAGGGAACATATAATTACTAGTAGAAAGAGGTGATATCATTTATGATGGGTGGATGTGAAGATATTCTCATTTCAAAAGTAATTTGAACTCCATTCGGTGAGAGTGACTTTCAAAGGCTGACATTTTCTATCATTCCAGGTTGAAATGATTCAAAGCTGTATGTTAATTGTTAGATGTAAGATTGTTAATGTAAAGAGGTGTCTCCCTGTATCAAATGTATCTATTGGCTACAAAGCATTTGTATTAATCTATGAAACATATAATAATAATAATAATATGCCATTTAGCAGACGCTTTTATCCAAAGCGACTTACAGTCAAGCGTGCATAAATTTTTACGTATGGGTGGTCCCGGGGATCGAACCCACTACCCTGGCGTTACAAGCTCCATGCTCTACCAATTGAGCTACAGAGAACCACATAACCTTTTACATTTACAATGACTCCATATTAAATACAATAATGTCTTGCATTTCTCTTGATTTGACGGTCAGTTGAACTCCCATATTCCACCGCAAAGCAAACAAAAATGATTCAAACACCAGAAAGGTGCACCTTGCGGCCCAAAGGAGATAGACTACCTTAACTAAAGGGGCTCCTGATCATATTACAAAACATATTTTGATTGTTATTGGTCCACTTCCACTGCTGCAATATTTCCATGTCCTCCACATTGATATTTCAAGAGTCACATCTTTACACATAAAAGCTATTGTTTGAATAGATCATTGAGATATTTAATAAAGCTTTACTAAACCCATATCTCAGGGGAGATCGGGGGCTACATGAGCAAATAAATGTCAAAGGCAGGTGCTCTCACTTTATATGGAATAATCTTTTTTACTTTTTGGTTAAATTCTTTATAAAAAAAAGACATTGCTTGTAATCTGATAGAGGCAGATCGCTGCACAAAAGCAATGTTTTAACTCAGACAATTTACATGATAAATAGTAAATAATACAACAAACGTAGTGGTGGCGTTCAGAGAAGACAAAGGGGAGTTAAAATGGTTTCATGTTGGGTGGAAATCTACTGACCCCTATTGGTCGGTTTGATAGGTACTTCCTCATTAGAATATAATTGATTGGGGAAGTAAGACATTGCAATGATGACCACATGAAAGACAATGTAATATTGATTGAATTTTATTTTACCCCAATAACGTTACATATTTTTACATCTTATCATGTATATAGCACAGTATAGCACTCCATCATGAATTAAGAATGGCCAGCCACCATACACTCACCACATACGCTGCTGCTACTGTCTATTATCTATCCTGTTGCCTAGTCACTTTACCCCTACCTTTATGTACAGCTACATCAATTATCTCGTACCCCTGCACATCGACTCAGTCCTGGTACTCCCTGTATATAGCCATGTTATTTTGTACTCATTATTTTGATTAATTATTCACTGTGTATTCTATTCCTCGTGGCACTATTTCTATTTCTATTTTTTTATCTTATCTTTAACTCTGCATTGTTGGAATTGTACCCGTAAGTAAGCATTTCACTGTTAGTCTACACCTGTTGTCTACGAAAAATTTGACAAATAACATTTTATTTTATTAAGAAGTAGTCGTTTGTAGCCGCTCTATGGCATTGCCATAATAATGAAACACAAATTATACTGACTAAAGCTGACTATAGCTGACTACAGCTGACTACAGCTGACTACAGCTAACTATAGCTGACTACAGCTGACTACAGCTGACTACAGCTAACTATAGCTGACCACAGCTGACTACAGCAGACTACAGCTGACTACAGCTGACTAAAGGAGAATGGTTAATGATACCCCCCCCCCCCCACCTCCTATATCTCTAGCTGAGCTGACACAGTGGGTGTGGAGAGGAGGTCCTGGAAACAGCCCATCCTGTCAGATTAAAGGGAATCGGAGGGGAACGGGAAGCTTTTTCCCACCTCTTTCCCCTTTTCCCGTTTCATTACCCAGCTATACATGCTAATGATGCTCTCTCTCATGCAAATCACCAGCTAGTTTGGAGAGGGGCATGTGGCTGCTGCCGCTGGGACAGCTCTGTTTTTGTATAGTCTAACAGAACAATGGGGATTTGTCGACATGAGGGAGCAAATGAAACACACGACATGAATCGTAAACACTCACACACATGCATGTACGCACGCACACACGTGCACATCATACACACGCATACGCACACGCACGAGTACACGCATACACGCACAAACACATGTTGACATGTTCTCATTATATGGAGCTCATGTCGCTTTCTGACCCTCGGCAGCCCAGCACACTGGCATAGCCAACAATTTGTTGGTGGGTGGGTCTGTAGAAATATGGGTGCTCCAAAGCAGCTAACTTCCTGCAATTTTACACATTTTACCATGGGGCAGAGAGGAAAATGTGCAGTTGTATAGCTTATCTCATGCTATTCTACACATTTTGCCATGAGGCTAAGATAAAAATGTGAAAGCTAATTAAAGCTAAAATATAGGTGTGTTTACTGTGATAAAGGCACTGGATTATGAGCTGTCTGGTTTGCTAAATGAACAAATGAAATAGGCAGTGGCATGGTGCACATAGCCATATAAGCACAGTGACATACAGTGGGGAAAAAAAATATTTAGTCAGCCACCAATTGTGCAAGTTCTCCCACTTAAAAAGATGAGAGA
Organism: Coregonus lavaretus; assembly: GCF_964263955.1. Classification (NCBI taxonomy): domain Eukaryota; kingdom Metazoa; phylum Chordata; class Actinopteri; order Salmoniformes; family Salmonidae; genus Coregonus; species Coregonus lavaretus. The sequence goes on from NC_140006.1 coordinate 34,558,172, forward strand.
GGCCTGTAATTTTCATCATAGGTACACGTCAACTATAACAGACAAATTGAGAATGACATTGTAGGATTTTTAATGAATTTATTTGCAAATTATGGTGGAAAATAAGTATTTGGTCACCTACAAACAAGCAAGATTTCTGGCTCTCACAGACCTGTAACTTCTTCTTTAAGAGGCTCCTCTGTCCTCCACTCGTTACCTGTATTAATGGCACCTGTTTGAACTTGTTATCAGTATAAAAGACACCTGTCCACAACCTCAAACAGTCACACTCCAAACTCCACTATGGCCAAGACCAAAGAGCTGTCAAAGGACACCAGAAACAAAATTGTAGACCTGCACCAGGCTGGGAAGACTGAATCTGCAATAGGTAAGCAGCTTGGTTTGAAGAAATCAACTGTGGGAGCAATTATTAGGAAATGGAAGACATACAAGACCACTGATAATCTCCCTCGATCTGGGGCTCCACGCAAGATCTCACCCCGTGGGGTCAAAATGATCACAAGAACGGTGAGCAAAAATCCCAGAACCACACGGGGGGACCTAGTGAATGACCTGCAGAGAGCTGGGACCAAAGTAACAAAGCCTACCATCAGTAACACACTACGCCGCCAGGGACTAAAATCCTGCAGTGCCAGACGTGTCCCCCTGCTTAAGCCAGTACATGTCCAGGCCCGTCTGAAGTTTGCTAGAGTGCATTTGGATTATCCAGAAGAGGATTGGGAGAATGTCATATGGTCAGATGAAACCAAAATATAACTTTTTGGTAAAAACTCAACTCATCGTGTTTGGAGGACAAAGAATGCTGAGTTGCATCCAAAGAACACCATACCTACTGTGAAGCATGGGGGTGGAAACATCATGCTTTGGGGCTGTTTTTCTGCAAAGGGACCAGGACGACTGATCCGTGTAAAGGAAAGAATGAATGGGGCCATGTATTGTGAGATTTTGAGTGAAAACCTCCTTCCATCAGCAAGGGCATTGAAGATGAAACGTGGCTGGGTCTTTCAGCATGACAATGATCCCAAACACACCGCCCGGGCAACGAAGGAGTGGCTTCGTAAGAAGCATTTCAAGGTCCTGGAGTGGCCTAGCCAGTCTCCAGATCTCAACCCCATAGAAAATGTTTGGAGGGAGTTGAAAGTCCGTGTTGCCCAGCGACAGCCCCAAAACATCACTGCTCTAGAGGAGATCTGCATGGAGGAATGGGCCAAAATACCAGCAACAGTGTGTGAAAACCTTGTGAAGACTTACAGAAAACGTTTGACCTGTGTCATTGCCAACAAAGGGTATATAACAAAGTATTGAGAAACTTTTGTTATTGACCAAATACTTATTTTCCACCATAATTTGCAAATAAATTCATTAAAAATCCTACAATGTGATTTTTTGGATTTTTTTTCCTCATTTTGTCTGTCATAGTTGACGTGTACCTATGATGAAAATTACAGGCCTCTCTCATCTTTTTAAGTGGGAGAACTTGCACAATTGGTGGCTGACTAAATACTATTTTCCCCCACTGTATGCCTCAATGCAGTCATATTCGTGATTTATTGGGGGTGTGGCTTTCAGTTAGTTATTCTTGTTTTGTTTCAGTTAGTTATCTGTTTTGTTATATTTAATCAAATCTGACTAACCCAGTGCACTGCTTACTATGACTTCCATCTGATGGTGTTTGCATGTTTAGGTAAAAAGACAAATAATGTCCTGTTTGGAGCACTGACAAGTAAAGAGCAGAATTATAAACGTGTTTTCAATCTGATTGGGTGGGCCTGGCTCCCCTGTGGGTGTGCCTGGGCCCATCCAGGACCCATGCCTACGCCCCTGCCCCAGCCACTGTTATTTTTAAACATCCTCATCCATGTCATTTTCAGATCTGCTTTAGATGTATTTGAGATGTATTTTATTTGGGTTATTGCCCCTTAGCTGTGTGTGAATTATGCTGTTTCTGATTCTGAATTATATGAAGGAATGTAATTGAAGGTGTTGGAGATATGTGTTGTAATGATTGGTGAATGGTGGATGAAACCCAAATGTGCCTTAAAATAAGAAGTGGCTTTTGATCTATTCCCCTCCCTGTAATGCTCCTCTAGTTAATGTGTTGCTATAGCAAAGCAGAAATGAGGTTTCTAATTAGTAATGTGCACATGACCGATTCTTAGAATGAAAAATAATAACCCAAAGGCTTGATCACACCTAATGTCATCAATAAACAGCAAAATACAGACAGTACAGAACTATCCTGAAATGATGCTAACGTTCATATTTCATCCTATTCAGTCCAACCCCTCCCTTTAGCCTTCTCCAATGAAACTCAAATGGCTTTGGCGAGACGTTTTGTCAGTCAGCACCGTAATGACCAAGAGGCAGTGTCAGGGCCGGAATAACAAATCATTTATTTTTGGGGGAACTCAATCAGGTTCTCAACTTACTGTCGAGTTAGAATAGTAGGATACAATTTTGAAATGTTGTTGTGCATCAGCAGTTTTTCTCTTGTTTTGTCACTGACAGTCACTCAATTATCCCATGTCAGCTAACAGTTTTTAGATTGGTATGTTAGTCTAGCCAGCTATCTAAACTTCATGGCTGAATAGTAATCATGGCTGAATACTGACCAGGCATGCATGGTACGTGCCCAGGGCCCCGAATTCCAGGGCCCCCCCCCATTGATTTTGTTAGTCACTCTCACTCAGATATCATTAACATGGCATAAGTCATGGCAAAATGTGTAGAATTGCAGGTAATTAGCTTTAAAACTACAAAACATACTCTCCACCCCATGGCAAAATGTGTAGAATTGCAAGAAATTTACTTTCTCTCTGCCGTCATTGAGTGCAGGCTTCTGTGTTTGGCGGTTGCAGTAAAAAAAGTAAAAAAATATACAGTTCCATATGCCTCAAGGCCCCCCTACAGGCTTGGGGGCATACATTTTAGTAGAAGCTCTTATCCATAGCAATTAAGGTTAAGTGCCTTGCTCAAGGGCACATTGCCAGATTTTTCACCTAATCAGTGATTTGAACCAGTGACCTTTCAGTTACTGGCCCACACTCTTAACTGCTAGGCTACCTGCCACAGGCCCTGCATTAATCAAGCCCTGGGCGGTGTGTTGGATTGGACTCAAGCCAGGCTAGATTTCAACAGTGTAGGTACATCTCTGTAATATGGCCCCCTCAACCCGCTGGCATTTGGAGTGATTTCCCTTGGACCAAAATCAAATAATGCTTTATTAGGACTGTCCCTGTAAATGGCTACATAACCCATCATTAAACTATTATTTTCAATGAGATTGACTTCTCTATCGACCCCGAGAAGGGAAGGGTCATTGAGCAAAAATAACAATACGTTTGAAAAAAGTCTATTTTAGACCTGAATAGGAATTATTGATGAGGAAGCGGTTGGTGGTGGCTGACTGATTTGTTACAGTTGGGAGAGAGAGATGGGAGGAGGGAGAGAGGGTAAGGGACAGAGGGTAGAGAGAGGTAGAGGGGGGAAGAAGGGAAGGAGGGGAGAGGGGAGGGAGAGGGGAGGGAGAGAGGAGAGAGGGGAGGGAGAGGGGAGGGGAGAGAGAGGAGAGAGGGAAGGGAGAGGGGAGGGTAGAGAGAGGAGAGAGGGGAGGGAGAGGGGAGGAGAGAGAGAGAGAGAGAGGAGAGAGGGGAGGGGGAGGGGAGGAGAGAGAGAGAGGAGGGAGGGAGAGGGGATGGGAGAGAGAGAGAGGAGAGAGGGGAGGGAGAAGGGAGAAGGGAGGGTAGAGAGAGGTAGAGGGGGGAAGAAGGGAAGGAGGGGATAGAGAGGAAGGGGAGGGAGAAGGGAGGAGAGAGAGGAGAGAGGGGAGGGAGAGGGGAGAGCGGGGAAGAAGGGAGAGAGGAGAGGGAGGGAGAGAGGGGAGGGAGGGAGGGAGAGAGGGGAGAGGGGGAGGTGAGGGAGGGAGAGAGAGAGAAATGGATAGAGACATTCGCAGACAGAATTAGGAAAATGTAAATAGAGAGAGTTAAGACAAAGACGAAAATAGAGAGATACAGAGGCAGAGGCAGAGGCAGAGGCAAATAGAGTGTGGATGACGATTATTAGCACAATGATAATGAAGCATGTCTTTTGAATGTTGATTTATTTAAGCAGTTCTCAACAAATGGTGTACTTGCGGTACAAAGGCTATTTCCATGATAGATTGTTAATATTAATGCTACCAAACCTTTACTATAGACCAATGGCCTTGATGGAAGACAGAAACAACCCATGTCTGCCAGACTGTACTAATACTCTGCCCACTCAGCAGGAACAGATAGGGGCTCCCCACCCAGCCTGGTCTCATAGACCAGACGTAACATAGTAAATGTAAATTAGTATGATATGTTATATTTGGTATGGTTACATAAGACAGATGGTTACTTAAAGAAAAAACATAAGTAGGTAGGGAGGATGGTTGGATGGGTAGGTGTACAACGCGAACGTCTAACAACCCAAAGGTTGCGAGTTCGAATCGCATCACGAACAATTTTAGCAAATTAACAACTTTTTAACTACTTACTACTTTTTAGCTACTTTGCAACTACATATCATGGTAGCTAACCCTTCCCCTAACCCTATCCCAAACTCCTAAACTTAACCCTAACCTCTTAACCCTAACCCCTAACCCCTAACCTAGCTAATGTTAGCCATCTAGCTAACGTTAGCCAGATAGCCACCTAGCTAGAATTCGTAACATATCACACATTCTGCAAATTCGTAACATATTGTACATTTTACAAATTCGTAACATATTGTACATTTTGCAAATTCGTAACATATAATACGAATTACAATTCATAACGTATCATAAGAAATGGGTGATGGACATCCACAAATTAATACATACCATACGAAATCTAACATATCATACTAAATGGAGTTCTCTCTAGGATATACATACAGAATAATACGAAATGCTCTGAGACCAGGTTTCCCCACCAGTGCCAGATAGGGCACCGGGTGGTAATTGATCCACTTTGTTTTATCATCTCTAATTAAACATTCACACCCACAGGCTTCTCCCCATCACCAAATTCAATTTCCTCACAATCTCAGTCCCAAACACTGAGAAATCTCTGTTAGTGGCAATAAACAGAGCAGTGTAATGAGTAAATAGGATAAAACGTCTCATTTACCACATCACTGCTGACTTGATCATTTATATTGGTGAGATTATTGAGAGAAAAGAGGGTGAGGGAAATGGGAGAGGGCTGCGGGGAGGGTAAACACTGCACACTGATGCAGCAGAGTAACCCACCTCATTCACTACATAGGTACATTAACCCCATTCATATTCCACGTACTGTACACTGCTGTTTGGCACTGTCGACATCTATTATCAACTTCTCATGGCTTTTGTGTACCGACTGATATGCTGCCATAGAGTCTGGGATCTTAATTTGATCATTCTTTTGTTGTTGAGAATTTTCCTGCACCATAGAAAATGCAGATTTACATAAATTCACTGAAAACCCACATTAACACATGGTTATATTAAAAGTATTTCACTTTTCATGTAGGCTACTTTTGGCCAGCTAATAGCCTAACCACTGTTCAAGCAACGTTATGGACTACACGTTCAAATACTGTTGCTGCAGGATTATTTTGCTGTGACATTATAGGTCAAATTAAGATCTTACATCTGTATATCTTAAAAATGAAATATCAAAGAGAATGCCAGCGTACAGTGTAATTCAAATCAATAGCAGACACGGTCTCATTTGATTTTCCTACAGGTCTCTAACCTGTTTCCATTATTCATTGTCAAGCATGATATTTTACAAACAACATGCGTCCAATGGAGGCATGACAGCTTTTCAACTCAAGGCCAATATATAATGATTCATAAATGGCTGTTATAAATCTAATATATTGGAGTGGAGACTTCATGTTCAACTTGTCTGTCGGTTGTGCTGATTCCAGGGTACAAATACTTGTCTGGGACATGTATTTCCAGCCCATATCCAAAAAGAATAAGGATAGATTGACAAGGGTATTTTTTTTCTAACTCTGATATAGCTAGGCCTACTGTAGATTATAAAGTGTTGTATTGCATGGACAGATGACGGAATAGATGTAATATACACTACCAGTCTAAAGTTTTTGAACACCTACTAATTCAAGGGTTTTTCTTAATTTTTTACATTGTAGAATAATAGTGAAGTCATCAAAACTATGAAATAACACATTTGGAATCATGTAGTAACCAAAAAAGTGATAAACAAATCAAAATATATTTTATATTTGAGATTCTTCAAATAGCCACCTGTCACACCCTGGCTCTGGGGACTCTATATGTTGAGCCAGGGTGTGTAGATTATATGTGTTGTTGTTCTATGTTGGCCAGAGTGGTTCCCAATCAGAGGCAACGAGTGTCAGCTGTGGCTGGTTGTCTGTGATTGGGAGCCATATTTAGACAGGCTGTGTTCCCACAGGTGTTGTGGGATCTTGTTCCTTTTGGTTTGTTCCGTATGGTTTATGTTGTAGCCAAGGACTTCACGTTTCGTTATCGTTTGTTGTTTATCGTGTTTTCATTTAATAAATATAAGTATGTTCGCTCATCACGCTGCGCCTTGGTCCACTCACTCTAACGATCGTGACAGAAGATCCCACCACACCAGGACCAAGCAGCGTGTCCAGGAACACACGCAGGAGGTAACTCTGGTGGTTGTCCTCCTCGGCTGGGGGCAGATTACGGAGGAGGAGGCCGTCCGGTACCGGAAGGCTATGAAGGGGGAGACCCAGGCAGGAGAGGAGAAGCGGCGTCAACCGGGCCGTGGTCGGACAGGCGAGAGGCACCCCCAAGATTTTTTTAGGGGGGGGCACACGGCATGGGCGACTGGGCAGCAGGAGGCTGCCACAGGGCGAAATGGGAGATTAGAAGAGGAGGCCACCGGGTTTGGGGGGCCAGAAGGCAGGTTGGCGGAGCCTGGATGGAGAGCAGAGCCAACTCCCCGTACTCAGGCATGGCAGCAAGAGACAGGGCAGGTTCCGGGGTATGCGGAGCTGCGTACTGTGCCACGAGTGGTCCGGCATAGTCCGGTACGTCCTGTGCGAGCACCACGCACGTGTCGTGCGAAGGTGGGCATGCAGCCAGGACGGAGTGTGCCGGCTCAGCGCTCGTGGCCTCCAGTGCCTCTCCTCGGCCCCGGATATCCTGCACCAGTGTCACGTGCTGTTATGCCAGTACGGGTACACAGCCCTGTACGTCCTGTGCTGATGCCTCACACAGAGTGTGTGAAGGTAGGCATTCAGCCAGGACGGGTTGTGGCAGCTCTTCACTCCAGGCCTCCTATCCGTCTCCACAGCCCGGCCCGGCCTGTTCCTGCCACTCGCACCAAGCCTACGGTGCGCGTCGCCAGCCCAGCCCGGCCTGTTCCTGCCCCTCGCACCAAGCCTACGGTGCGCGTCGCCAGCCCGGCTCGGCCTGTTCCTGCCACTCGCACCAAGCCTACGGTGCGCATCGCCAGCCCGGCCCGGTCTGTTCCTGCCACTCGCACCAAGCTAGGGGTGCGCATCGTCAGCCCGGTACGGCCCGTTCCGGCTCCACGCACCAAACCAGGGGTGCGCATCGTCAGCCCGGTCCGGCCCGTTGCTGCTCCACGCACCAAGCCAGGGGTGCGCATCGTCAGCCCGGTCCGGCCCGTTCCTGCTCCACGCACCAAGCTAGGGGTGCGCATCGTCAGCCCGGTCCGGCCCGTTGCTGCTCCACGCACCAAGCCAGGGGTGCGTATCGTCAGCCCGGTCCGGCCCGTTCCTGCTCCACGCACCAAGCCAGGGGTGCACGTCGTCAGTCCGGCACAACCCGTGCCTGGGTCACCGGTGCCTGGTCAGGTACCGGTCCACTGCTCCACACCGGAGCTTAAGCAATCCGCTCCTACGATATCCAGTCCAGCTCCAGCCAGCGGGGCCAGACCGGACCAGGGGCGCTACGGGGGGATTATTGGAGGGTGGTGGGCAAGCCCGGAGCCGGAACCGCCTCCGAGGAGGAATGCCCACCCAGCCCTCCCCTGTTTGGTCTATGTTGAGGCGCGGTCGCAGTCCGCGCCTTTAGGGGGGGGGTACTGTCACACCCTGGCTCTGGGGACTCTATATGTTGAGCCAGGGTGTGTAGATTCTATGTGTTGTTGTTCTATGTTGGCCAGAGTGGTTCCCAATCAGAGGCAACGAGTGTCAGCTGTGGCTGGTTGTCTCTGATTGGGAGCCATATTTAGACAGGCTGTGTTCCCACAGGTGTTGTGGGATCTTGTTCCTTTTGGTTTGTTCCGTATGGTTTATGTTGTAGCCAAGGACTTCACGTTTCGTTATCGTTTGTTGTTTATCGTGTTTTCATTTAATAAATATAAGTATGTTCGCTCATCACGCTGCGCCTTGGTCCACTCACTCTAACGATCGTGACACCACCCTTTGCCTTGATGACAGCTTTGCACACTCTTGGCATTCTTTCAACCAGCTTCATGAGTTAGTCACCTGGAATGCATTTCAATTAACAGGTGTGCCTTCTTAAAAGTTAATTTGTGGAATTTCTTTCCTTCTTAATGCGTTTGAGCCAATCAGTTGTGTTGTGACAAGGTAGGGGGGGGGGTATATAGAAAATAGCCCTATTTGGTAAAAGACAAAGTCCATATAATGGCAAGAACAGCTCAAATAAGCAAAGAGAAATGACAGTCCATCATTACTTTAAGACATGAAGGTCAGTCAATATGGAACATTTCAAGAACTTTTCAAGTTTCTTCAAATGCAGTCGCAAAAACCATCCAGCGCTATGATGAAACTAGCTCTCATGAGGACCACCACAGGAATGGAAGACCCAGAGTTACCTCTGCTGCAGAGGATAAATTCATTAGAATGCCGCAGCCCGTCTGGTGTTCAACCTTCCCAAGTTCTCTCACGTCACCCCGCTCCTCCGCACACTCCACTGGCTTCCAGTTGAAGCTCGCATCTGCTACAAGACCATGGTGCTTGCCTACGGAGCTGTGAGGGGAACGGCACCTCCGTACCTTCAGGCTCTGATCAGTCCCTACACCCAAACGAGGGCATTGCGTTCATCCACCTCTGGCCTGCTGGCTCCCCTACCTCTGCGGAAGCATAGTTCCCGCTCAGCCCAGTCAAAACTGTTCGCTGCTCTGGCACCCCAATGGTGGAACAAGCTCCCTCACGACGCCAGGACAGCGGAGTCACTCACCACCTTCCGGAGACATTTGAAACCCCACCTCTTTAAGGAATACCTGGGATAGGATAAAGTAATCCTTCTACCCCCCCCTTACCCCAACCCCCCCCCCCCCCCCCCCCCCCAAAAAAAATAATAATTTAAAAAATAAAAAAAAGATTGTAAAGTGGTTATCCCACTGGCTATAAGGTGAATGCACCTATTTGTAGAAATTGCAGTCCAAATAAATGCTTCACAGAGTTCAAGTAATAGAAACATCTCAACATCAGTTTTGATGTCTTCACTATTATTCTACAATGTAGAAAATAGTAAAAATAAAGAAAACCCTTGAATGAGTAGGTGTTCTAAAACTTCTGACCGGTAGTGTATATGTAACATTACATGTGTAATAGTAAATACTATACTGTATGTCAATTTAAACTGATATTCTGTTAATGTCCTTTTCTAACTGCTCATCACTAAGCAGCAGTGTGGCACTGGCAGTAAGCTAGTATAGAATCACCTATAGATGTAATATCCATTTAAAATTACATTTGTAATACTAAATACTTTATGCCAATTTAAACTGATAATCTGTTAATGTCCTTTTCTAACTGCTCATCACTAAACAGGGGTGTGGCACTGGCAGTAGGCTAGTATAGAATCACCTATAGAGCACCAACATCAAGACGTCCAAGATGAAAGCATTCAAGGCAATCACTGAACATCACTATTTACATTAATTAGCATTTCCCCCCCATGGAACCAGAGACAAACCAACCACCAGTCACCATTGCTCCAAGCTAATAAATACCTGTCATTCATGACCTAAGGACCAATCAGGATGGTCCAAGGACCAATCACCATGAACTGTAGGACATCAGAAAACCCCACGCCTCCGAACCTTAATGAACTGCCAATCAGATTTAATGTCACGCTCTGATGATGGTAGAATGTAAAGACGTACATTTCCTGACCGTGTTTTTATTAACCACTAACCCTAAACTACCAACAAATAGCTCATGTATAGTACTTCCTCATCTGTTTTGACGATATAGTCAATTTTGTCCTTTCTGGCAAGGCCATTAAGTGATTTCCATTTAAAGTTCAGCCACAACCTTCTACCATCACTACGAAAACATGATGCTGCCTGATTATCCTAACCAATCTTCTCCCACAACCACCCTGGAACATTTCCCAGTCCTTTTTCTTTCACAATGACAGCCTGCATAACCAAAGGTCACAGGAGTGGCTGCTTTGGCGTTAATTAAGTAAAATAGACAAATGTCAGAGCAGCTAAGGTCAACACATAATCTCCTTTTATTGTCTTGCCCACATCAGCCCACCGAGCGCCGAACGCCGAGCTGTATCAACATGTTTACATTAACGGTTTATCTTTAGGGTTATGATTCACTTACCTGGCTACCCAGACTCCTTGATCCGGCCAAACGCAATGCCACTCCCACGGACGTTAGTTTCTTCTCTGCAATGATTGTCTCCCGAGTGGCGCAGTGGTCTAAGGCACTGCATCGCAGTGCTAGCTGTGCCACTAGAGATCCTGGTTCGAATCCAGGCTTTGTCGTAGCAGGCCGCGACCGGGAGACCCATGGGGCGGCGCACAATTGGTCCAGGGTAGGGGAGGGAATGGCCGGCAGGGGATGTAGCTCAGTTGGTAGAGCATGGCGTTTGCAACGCCAGGGTTGTGGGTTCGATAAAATAATGTATGCGCTAACTGTAAGTCGCTCTGGATAAGAGCGTCTGCTAAATGACTAAAATGTAAAATGTAATGAGTCTGGATCTGAGTACCTCCCTGACCATTCACCGAATGTGAATACATACGAGGCTGATTGGTCCAGAAATGATCACATGATTGCATGGAACTCCCTTCCATCTCCAATTACTCAAGCAAACTTCAAAATTACCTTTTAAAAAAGGATTAAACACCTCATGGAGTGTGGGACTGTGAGGAGACACACACAAACACATGCACACACATGCACACTAACACACACATTATTTAGTTGTTTCATTGTTTGTATATTTATTTATTTTTTATTGTTTTGTATATCATTGTAATTTAAATGTATGTGACTGTCCTTGTCTATCAGTGTATCAGTGTTTTGTTACTTTTAATTTGTGTGTTTTTTGTGGACACCAGGAAGAATAGCTGCTGCTTCTGCATAGGCTAATGGGGAGCCAAATAAACAAATAAACAAACAAACAGCCGATGGGTTGGTCCAGAGCCAGAACACGTGGGTAAAGCGGCGGTTAGAAAATCTGTCATCGGCTTTGATACTCTGATTGTTTAGAGACGATCCAATCGCTAATGACTTTGTTTTGTACCACGCCCTTCGTGCCCCTCGTCACCACAAACGACTTCAATGATGGCAGTCTCAGACTAAAGTATGTAGCGAACGACAGAGCAGCGGAAGAATTTAGTGTGAGTCGTCAGGCTAATGATTCACCCTGTTGGTTCCAGTTGTAACTACAGAAGCATGTTTCTATAGTCATTTGAATTGACACAGAACACATTTGACATAAATAATATCCTCGTTGGTCGATGGTGAGTTTTGTTGTTTTACTAGTTATTTCTAATCATTGCTTTGTTCATGCTGAATGAATGATACTTTCACACTAAGTGCTTGTCATTCTTTAAAAGTAACTATCTTATCAAATCAAATCAAAAAACGTTATGATTGTTGTTAATTGACAACCATTTAATTTCACAAACGTGTCCACTCTTGATAGGCGCTCTGTTATCTGCTTGAATAGTTCTGTCTTGCTCATAATAATTGATTTCTGAAAGCATTTTAAAGACTACTCAGTTCTAAGCCTCACAAAATAAGGAACATTCACCATTGGACTGACTGGGTGCATTAGCCATTAGCCACGTCTCTGGCAAAAAGAACATCGTGTTTGATTACGGATATGAGGTGGGGATGTTCGTACACCACGACGACGTCTCCCGTAGTTAATAACGAGTAATAACTCTTCTCTGACCATGGATCAGCAGTATCGACCATTAACCGACCATGCGTCATGTGATTTGTATTTTCTTGGCTGCTGTAGTAACAGTGTCATAGCCAATAGCCATTTACAGTCGTTTGTAAACCAGATTGTGACAAAGTTTGCCTTCATGAAGCAAGTCGAAATGTTGCAACAATTAGCTATAAAATACATTGAAATGCATGGACTATTGACTATGATGTACTCCATAAACCACACACGGGGAAAACTGCTCATCTGGAAGAAAACTCCACATGTGAAAATCTCAGTTTTTTCACTTGTTGTTTTCACAGGATTTTTTCATGTTTTCTTTTGTTGTAACAGTATTTTTGTGTGTCTGCACGTACATTGCCTTCGGAAAGTATTCAGGCCCCTTGACTTCTTCCATATTTTTTTTTACGTTACAGCCTTATTCTAAAATTGATTAAATAGTTTTTTTCCCTCATTAATCTGCACACAATACCCCATAATGATCAAGCAAAAACAGTTTTTTAGTTATTTTTGCAAATTATAAAAAGAAAACTGAAATAACACATTTGCATAAGTATTCAGACCCTTTACTCAGTACTTCATTAAAGCACCTTTGGCAGCGATTACAGCATTGAGTCTTCTTGGGTATGATGCTACAAGCTTGGCACACCTGTATTTGGGGAGTTTCTCCCATTCTTCTCTGCAGATCCTCTCAAGCTCTGTAAGGTTCGATGGGGAGCGTTGCTGCTCAACTATTTTCAGGTCTCTCCAGAGATGTTCAAGTCCGGGCTCTGGCTGGGCCACTCAAGGACATTCAGAGACTTGTCCCGAAGCCACTCCTGCGTTGTCTTGGCTGTGTGCTTAGGATCATTGTCCTGTTGGAAGGTGAACCTTCGCGCCAGTCTGAGGTCCTGAGCGATCTGGAGCAGGTTTTCATCAAGGATCTCTCTGTACTTTGCTCCGTTCATCTTTGCCTCGATCCTGACTAGTCTCCCAGTCCCTGCCGCTGAAATACATCCCCACAGCATGATGCTGCCACCACCATGCTCCACTGTAGGGATGGTGCCAGGTTTCCTCCAGATGTGACGCTTGGCATTCAGGCCAAAGAGTTCAATCTTGGTTTCATCAGACCAGAGAATCTTGTTTCTCATGGTCTGAGAGTCCTTTAGGTGTCTTTTGGCAAACTCCAAGCGGGCTGTCATGTGCCTTTTACTGAGGAGTGGCTTCCGTCCCCTCTACCATAAAGGCCTGATTGGTGGAGTGCTGCAGAGATGGTTGTCCTTCTGGAAGGTTCTCCCATCTACACAGAGGTACTCTAGAGCTCTGTTAGAGTGACCATCAGGTTCTTGGTCCCCTCCCTGACCAAGGCCCTTCTCCCCTGATTGCTCAGTTTGGCCGGGCGGCCAGCTCTAGGAAGAGTCTTGGTGGTTCCAAACATCTTCCATTTAAGAATGATGGAGGCCACTGTGTTCTTGGGGACCTTCAATGCTGTAGAAATGTTTTGGTACCCTTCCCCAGATATGTGCCTCGACACAATCCTGTCTCTGAGCTCTATGGACAATTCCTTCGACCTCATGGCTTGGTTTTTGCTCTGACATGCACTGTCAACTGTGGGACCTTATATAGACAGGTGTGTGCCTTTCCAAATCCTGTCCAATCAATTGAATTTACCACAGGTGGATTCAAATCAAGTTGTAGAAACATTTCAAGGATGATAAATGGAAACAGGATGCACCTGAGCTCAATTTCGAGTCTCATAGCAAAGGGGCTGAATACTTATGTATAGAAGTAATTTCTGTTTTTTATTTTTAATACATTTGCAAACATTTCTAAAAACCTGTTTTCACTTTGTCATTATGGGGTATTGTGTGTAGATTGCTGAGGATATATATATATTTTTAAATCCGTTTTAGAATAAGGCTGTAACGTAACAAAATGTGGAAAAAGTCAAGAGGTCTGAATACTTTCCGAAGGCACTGTATGTGTGTGCGTTCCTTCCTGTCTGTATGTGTATGTATTTTGCCTGCACCCTGAACTGTTTGGCACTAAGCTCAGTCTCCTCTCCTGGCTGTTTAGAATCATTAATGTTCTCCAAACGGCCCAGTGCTCCCGCATCCTGCCAAGTACAGTGGACTGTAACACATAGCCTGTGGGTAAGCTGATAAAAACCCAGGGAGCCGGGGGATTTGGAAATAGAATCAAAGTCCAGCTTCAAAAATGTTGGCATTAGATTTTTTCCTGCACTGCTCCTTATGAAGATGTGAGAAAAACGGAGAGAGGGAGAGAGAGGGAAAGAGGGAGAGTTGGCCAGATATGCTTGGTTGACTGTTGGGGAAGTCATATCAGACTCTGTAATAGGAATTTGTGATGGGACCCAGAGATGAGCGAAAGGCAGAAGTCTGTTTTTTTTCTCTCTCTATCTATCTCTCGCTCTCTCTCGCTCTCTCGCTCTCTCTCTCTCGCTCTCTCTCCCTCTCTCTTTTCACACTCACAGATGGACCTCCAAATGTTTTGGGGGAGGAGGACGCTCATCGTGCTGGTAGTGAGGGTATATTTGGACGTGAAACAGACAAAATGTGGGACATGAAACAGACCATTGTTGTTGCTCACTGCTGATGCACAGGGGACCATCATTATAGCCACACATTCACCTCCCATCAAAACGAATGTCAGTCAGAGTCAGTATCATTAGACTAGTGGTTGATTAGATTTCTTGATTGTAAATAAAGAACAGATGTCTGTTGGCTAAATCTGTTATTATCATAGTTTTCTATCTACAGTACCTTCTTGTTACGGAGTGAGTGGAGCAATGATCACTATATATATTTTAGGGATGCTACAGTGAGGGAAAAAAGTATTTGATCCCCTGCTGATTTTGTACATTTGCCCACTGACAAAGAAATTATCAGTCTATAATTTTAATGGTAGGTTTATTTGAACAGTGAGAGACAGAATAACAAACAAAAAATCCAGAAAAACGCATGTCAAAAATGTTATAAATTGATTTGCATTTTAATGAGGGAAATAAGTATTTAACCCCTCTGCAAAACATGACTTAGTACTTGGTGGCAAAACCCTTGTTGGCAATCACAGAGGTCAGACGTTTCTTGTAGTTGGCCACCAGGTTTGCACACATCTCAGGAGGGATTTTGTCCCACTCCTCTTTAAAGATCTTCTCCAAGTCATTAAGGTTTCGAGGCTGACGTTTGGCAACTCGAACCTTCAGCTCCCTCCACAGATGTTCTATGGGATTAAGGTCTGGAGACTGACTAGGCCACTCCAGGACCTTAATGTGCTTCTCCTTGAGCCACTCCTTTGTTGCCTTGGCCGTGTGTTTTGGGTCATTGTCATGCTGGAATACCCATCCCGACCCATTTTCAATGCCCTGGCTGAGGGAAGGACGTTCTCACCCAAGATTTGACGGTACATGGCCCCGTCCATCGTCCCTTTGATGCGGTGAAGTTGTCCTGTCCCCTTAGCAGAAAAACACCCCCAAAGCATAATGTTTCCACCTCCATGTTTGGCAGTGGGGATGGTGTTCTTGGGGTCATAGGCAGCATTCCTCCTCCTCCAAACACGGCCAGTTGAGTTGATGCCAAAGAGCTCCATTTTGGCCTCATCTGACCACAACACTTTCACCCAGTTCTCCTCTGAATCATTCAGATGTTCATTGGCAAACTTCAGACGGGCATGTATATGTGCTTTCTTGAGCAGAGGGACCTTGCGGGCCCTGCAGGATTTCAGTCCTTCACGCCGTAGTGTGTTACCAATTGTTTTCTTGGTGACTATGGTCCCAGCTGCCTTGAGATCATTGACAAGATCCTCCCGTGTAGTTCTGGGCTGATTCCACACCGTTCTCATGATCATTGCAACTCCACGAGGTGAGATCTTGCATGGAGCCCCATGCCGAGGGAGAATGACAGTTATTTTGTGTTTCTTCCATTTGCGAATAATCGCACCAACTGTTGTCACCTTCTCACCAAGCTGCTTGGCGATGGTCTTGTAGCCCATTCCAGCATTGTGTAGGTCTACAATCTTGTCCCTGACATCCTTGGAGAGCTCTTTGGTCTTGGCCATGATGGAGAGTTTGGAATCTGATTGATTGATTGCTTCTGTGGACAGGTGTATTTTATACAGGTAACAAGCTGAGATTAGGAGCACTCCCTTTAAGAGTGTGCTCCTAATCTCAGCTCGATACCTGTATAAAAGACACCTGGGAGCCAGAAATATTTCTGATTGAGAGGGGGTCAAATACTTATTTCCCTCAATAAAATGCAAATCAATTTATAACATTTTTGACATGCGTTTTTCTGGATTTTTTTGTTGTTATTCTGTCTCTCACTGTTCAAATAAACCTACCATTAACATTATAGACTGATAATTTCTTTGTCAGTAGGCAAACGTACAAAATCAGCAGGGGATCAAATACTTTTTTCCCTCACTGTATATAGGATTGGGCTGCTCACCTATACTACTGAAACCAGCAGAAACCACTAGCTGAAACCAGATTTCCATATCAGAGGTAGGTTAGGAACCTGGAGTTCTTTTGACATGTGCAAGATAGCTGAGGAACAGGACATGTTTGGTAAGGGAAAGTGTAATGATGAATACTGACATTACTACTGACTAACTTCAGTAACAAGAGCTGGGTTAGGCAATTTAGTATGTGGCCTTACGGAAGAACAGGAACAAGCCAAGCTGATGTGTTCCGTCAGATGACAGGTCTCTGATCAGTGCAGACCTGCACAGCAGCTTCAAAACACTCCCCTCTCCACTGATCTGGTCTGGGATGAGAGGAGGAGGGTAATTTAAGGCAGGGGGAGGGGGTGGCAGGGGGTAATGGTACACAAAGGACCCCAGGAGTTATCTAGGGAGGCACACACACACACACACACACAGACATACACACCACACACAGATCCCCTCCCCACACACACACTCAATCACTCCTACACACACACACACTACACAAGCACTGCACGTTTGGCCACGTGCCCCCTCTGACATAAAACAATGGCACCCTTGTTGCTGCTCACAGTTTAATATATAGCGCTTTGAAGGGGGAGTCATTAAAAGTGAACACTGATGTGACAGACCAGGTGAAGATCAACGGAGGCTGCCGCATACAGGAGGAGTTGGCAGCTCAACAGAAACACACTCCTCGCTTTGAAGCTGTCACTGTTAACTACTGCAGGGTTCCCAAACTATTTTGCTTCGTGAGCCATCAATTGAGGTGTCTTTTGAGTCGCAACCCAGCATAAGGGTTGAGCAGTGAATGGGCTGAATTCTGTCTGGCAATGGGTTGAATTCTGTCTGGGGCCTGGGCAAGAAAATTTGAGTCCCTCATCTTGGCAGTGGAGAGAAAATTTAGAAGTTTTAAAGACAATTTCCTGCAATTCTACACATTTTGCCGTGGGGCTGAAAGAGAATTTTGCAGTTTTAAAGCCAATTTCCTGCAATTCTATACATTTTGCCATGGAGCTGAGATACATTTTTTGCGGCTTTAAGCTAATTTACTGCAATTCTACGCATTTTGACATGGCTAACGCTGCCTTCTTATGTTCAAACATTATAACAAAATCAAGGGGGGTTCTCAAAGATTACAGGCTATTATTAAAACATATATAGATAGGTTCATTATTTTTTCTACATACTTTCTATTTGGTTTTAGTTGTTTAAGTTTAAACTGAAAGCGTTTCCCATTCCGAAAATGTATTTCAATAATAAAATAATAAAAATGCACGAACCACCTGGACCCCTGCCGCGACCCACAAATGGGTCCAAACCCACAGTTTGGGAACCACTAAGCTACTGCATTCAGCTGAACCAGGGGACAATGCGGATACTTTTTTTTTTTTTTACTGTGGATCCAATGAGCCTAGTGCAATATAAAGACCTGCATTGCCTTTTAAATGTAGTCTAGAGTTCTTTAGGACATGGTCGTTATTGTAAAAGAGAATGGCTTAGCTATTTGGCTAAACAAAGGTTATACAATGGCTGTACAATGTCAACAAATTAATTAGTCTGATATTCCACATAAATATTCAATACTCTGCTCCAAAATTGTTTAGATAATGTTATATCCTTCTCAAGTGTCTTGTTGTGTAATGGTAGTGTAGTAATGGAATATTTCTTATATACAGTGCTTTCGGAAAGTATTCAGACTGCACTTGAAGAAACTTTCAAAGTTCTTGAAATGTTACGTATTGACTGACCTCCATGTCTTAAAGTAATGATGGACTGTCGTTTCTCTTTGCTTATTTGAGCTGTTCTTGCCACAAAATGGACTTGGTCTTTTACCAAATAGGGCTATCTTCTGTATACCACCCCTATCTTGTCACAACACAACTGATTGGCTCAAACACATTAAGAAGGAAAGAAATTCCATAACTTAACTTTTAACAAGGCACACCTGTTCATTGAAATGCATTCCAGGTGACTATCTCATGAAGCTGGTTGAGAGAATGCCTATAGTGTGCAAAGCTGTCATCAAGGCAAAGGGTGGCTATTTGAAGAATCTCAAATATAAAATATATTTATATTTGTTTTACATATTACCTGGAAGGCTTTCTACTACCAAGATAAAGTAGGATTTTTTGGCAGGGACATATACAGGATGCTACCCTCCACAACATAACCTTCATTCCAAACCAAAACTCCAAACCTACAACCTGATTTTGGACGGAATTAACTGGAAGGCTTTCTACTACCAAGGATTACTATTCCCAAACTATACAGCAAATGCTCTGGTAAACAAACAGAAACCTGAAAACACCATCCAACCTGGAACTGAGTGAGTAATGTTTAGTATGAAGCAATTTTTTACTTTCAAAAACCAAGAAGAAAAAGACATTACAATTATATATTTGACTTTATAAGGACTGAATGCTAAGGCTACCAAGCTTGCTAGTACAAAGAGATACAATTTCAATTAGCACTGACGTGTGAAGTGAGAGGTGTCAAAGCCCTTGAGCCCAACAGGAGAGTCGCACAGTCTACCCCAACCAAATGTGAGGCCTTAGAAGCACCCCCCCCCCCCGCTGTTCAGAGGTCATTAAAATACAGTACCCTCTGAATGTAAAAAACGACAAGACACGAAAAGAGTACAAAATGAAACTCCTTTTGGGGAATCAGGAGACACTTTTAGCTGATTTTTATAAAAATGGGAACATAAGCAACCTTATCTTCCACACCATCCCCTGGCATGGCACAGTGCTATACTAGCACACTACCCCTCTGTTAAGAGGGGGGGTGTTAGCGATGGGTGGAAACTCAGGATACTGTACAACGAGGACTCTGAGTCGTCTAATATTAATCTCTATAAATCTGGAACTGTTTTGGTTCAAGGCAGCACCAAACAGTTCCAGCTAGACTTTCACCTAATCAAAGAAATAGCTCAGCAGGAGAAGCTCTCCCTTGAGAAAGATACCCCCACCCCGAGCGGGTCAGACCAGACCTCTTCATTTAATAACACCACAGAGCAACCCCAAGCAGAAAGTCAACTTCCCAGCACAGAGTACTACTCCCTCATTGAAATGAAGGATAAATTCAGCCAGCTGGAGGTAAGGCAGGTGGAGCTGGAACAGCAGGTGAACACACTCCAGTCAGCACAGACCCAGACAACAGTCCAGCACAACAACACCCCCTTAACGAGACCTGGAGAGCTGGAGGTAGAGAGAGACATGTCTGCACTCTGGACTGTGGTGAGACAACATCAACAGGAGAAAGAGCAGGAGCAGGAGAAGAACAGAGCACTAGAGGAGAGGATCAGAGTGCTGGAGGAGAAGGTGAGAACGATGACGGGTGACATAGAACAACCCATTAGAGAGCTGGCCACCCCCGCAGAGAAGCCAGCAGAACAGCCCACCTCAGATCCTGGCCAAAGTCTCGACACCGCAGCAGAACAGTACACCCTAGACCAGGGTTCTTCAATTCCGGTCCTGGAATTTTTTATTTCTACCTGGTAGTTAATTGCACTCACCTGGTGTCCCAGGTCTGAATTAGCCCCTGATTAGAAGGTGAGGATGAAAAACAGAGGTGTTTCGGCCCTCCAGGACCGGAATTGAAGAACCCTGCCCTAGACCCTGACCATAGCCTCGACATCACAGCCAGACAAACAAATGAAGAACCCCAAGCCCTGGGGACCCCAAGCCCTCTGAGCAACCTCCCTGTCAGACACCCTGATAGCCCTCATGACGACCCCCCCACACCCACTGAGGACATACACAAGCCACAGATTGTACTCCTTATGGACTCAAACGGGAAATACATACAAGAAAATAAACTTTTTCCAAAACACACAGTGTCTAAACTCTGGTGTCCAAACACCCAGCGCGCCCTAGACCTTCTGTCTGAGGACCGACTAGGTTCACCCAGCCACATAATAATAAACACAGGCACAAACGACCTGAGAACACAGCAGCACAAGTGGTTATCTCAACCCTGTTACCACGAAAATACTTCCACCCTGCTACCATACAGCGGGTAAACGCAAGTATTTCCCGTGACTGTGCATCTAAACCAAATGTCTACCTGGCCCACCACTCCACCCTGGACGTGAACAGACTTTATGACCAGGTCCACCTATACAAGGCAGCAGTGCCCACCTTCGCCCGGACCCTAAAGGATATCGCCCTCAACCGCAGACCCAACACCTCACACAGGAGCAACAGATCAACAGACACCCCACCCAGACCAGCGAGACACTCTCCCAGACCTGCGGGACCCCCCCCAGGACCTACACATAGAGGACCCCCGCAGAGAGGACCTACATCCAGACCACAGCACCATCAGCCACATCTACACCCCCACCCCCACCAATTAACCCCCCCCCCAAGTCAACCATGCCCACACCCCATTTAGGCCCCTTCAGATCAGACCTATGCCCATCCTACCCACCCCAAGCACCCCACTCCCACAAAGAGGGCCTCAACATGAAAGTCACACATACGCCCAGGCCGTGAGCAGGCAAACAGGCCCAACACCCACTCTTACACTAGCCCAAGCCATTGGCATGTACCAGATGCTCAGCAGGCTCTGCTCACAATTACTGGCCTGAGGCCAAACCACACAACCAACAACATTAGACACTTTATGGAACACAAAGCCTTCACTATTTCATCCTGGAATATCCCAGGCCTGAGGTCATCTGCCTTTGGCCTAAAGAGCAGGAATCTGGACTTCACCAAAAAAATCGGAAATATAGACATTGTCATCCTACAAGAAACATGGTATAGAGGAGACGGACCCACTGGTTGCCCTCTAGGTTACAGAGAGCTGGTAGTCCCATCCACCAAACTACCAGGTGTGAAACAGGGAAGGGACTCAGGGGGTATGCTAATTTGGTATAGAGCAGACCTAACTCACTCTATTAACTTAATCAAAACAGGAACATTTTACATTTGGAAAAAGAAAATTATCTCAACAGAGAAAAATGTCATCCTGTGTGCTACCTATATCCCCCCACTAGAATCCCCATACTTTAATGAAGACAGCTTCTCCATCCTGGAGGGGGAAATCAATAATTTCCAGACCCAGGGACATGTACTAGTCTGTGGCGACCTAAATGCCAGAACTGGACAAGAACCTGACACCCTCAGCACACAGGGGGACAAACACCTACCTGGAGGTGACAGCATTCCCTCCCCCATATGCCCCCCTAGGCACAACATAACCAACAAAAACGGGTCACGACTCCTGCAGCTCTGTCGCACACTGGGTATGTACATAGTCAATGGAAGGCTTCGAGGGGACTCCTATGGTAGGTACGCCTATAGCTCATCTCTTGGCAGTAGTACTGTAGACTACTTTATCACTGACCTCAACCCAGAGTCTCTCAGAGCGTTCACCAAAACAAAGGCAAAGTCTTCTCATGCTTTGTTGATTTCAAAAAAGCTTTTGACTCAATTTGGCATGAGGGTCTGCTATACAAATTGATGGAAAGTGGGGTTGGGGGAAAAACATACGACATTATAAAATCCATGTACACAAACAACAAGTGTGCGGTTAAAATTGGCAAAAAACACACACATTTCTTTCCACAGGGCCGTGGGGTGAGACAGGGATGCATTTTAAGCCCCACCCCACCCTCTTCAACATATACAGTGGGGAGAACAAGTATTTGATACACTGCCGATTTTGCAGGTTTTCCTACTTACAAAGCATGTAGAGGTCTGTAATTTTTATCATAGGTACACTTCAACTGTGAGAGACGGAATCTAAAACAAAAATCCAGAAAATCACATTGTATGATTTTTAAGTAATTAATTTGCATTTTATTGCATGACATAAGTATTTGATACATCAGAAAAGCAGAACTTAATATTTGGTACAGAAACCTTTGTTTGCAATTACAGAGATCATACGTTTCCTGTAGGTCTTAACCAGGTTTGCACACACTGCAGCAGGGATTTTGGCCCACTCCTCCATACAGACCTTCTCCAGATCCTTCAGGTTTCGGGGCTGTCGCTGGGCAATACGGACTTTCAGCTCCATCCAAAGATTTTCTATTGGGTTCAGGTCTGGAGACTGGCTAGGCCACTCCAGGACCTTGATATGCTTCTTACGGAGCCACTCCTTAGTTGCCCTGGCTGTGTGTTTCGGGTCGTTGTCATGCTGGAAGACCCAGCCACGACCCATCTTCAATGCTCTTACTGAGGGAAGGAGGTTGTTGGCCAAGATCTTGCGATACATGGCCCCATCCATCCTCCCCTCAATACGGTGCAGTCGTCCTCTCCCCTTTGCAGAAAAGCATCCCCAAATAATGATGTTTCCACCCTCCATGCTTCACGGTTGGGATGGTGTTCTTGGGGTTGTACTCAACCTTCTTCTTCCTCCAAACACGGCGAGTGGAGTTTAGACCAAAAAGCTCTATTTTTGTCTCATCAGACCACATTACCTTCTCCCATTCCTCCTCTGGGTCATCCAGATGGTCATTGGCAAACTTCAGATGGGCCTGGACATGCGCTGGCTTGAGCAGGGGGACCTTGCGGGCGCTGCAGGATTTTAATCCATGACGGCGTAGTGTGTTACTAATGGTTGTCTTTGAGACTGTGGTCACAGCTCTCTTCAGGTCATTGACCAGGTTCTGCCGTGTAGTTCTGGGCTGATCCCTCACCTTCCTCATGATCATTGATGCCCCACGAGGTGAGATCTTGCATGGAGCCCCAGACCGAGGGTGATTGACCGTCATCTTGAACTTCTTCCATTTTCTAATAATTGCGCCAACAGTTGTTGCTGTCATGAACCCTGTATCCTGAGTCGGTTCCTGCCTGTGTTGCCATTTTTCTGCTCGGAATCTCCAGTTTCCTGAGGGTTTGTGAACGCTCCCGGCCTGGTTGCCGGGCGACGTTGCTAGGCGGGAGATCTCCCGATTAACCGCACCTGCATCTCATCAGCGGTCTGCACACCTGGTCCTGATCTTCACCCTTCTTAAGCCCTGACCTGACATCCATTCCCTGCCGGATCGTTAGCCATGAACAGTATGTTTGTCAGTGTATCAGCCTTGGAGTTTCTAGCGTTAGTTTTGTTGTTTTGCACCTTGTTGGCTTGCCGTGTACTTACCTCCGTTTTGTTTCTATCTGCAGTCAATCTCCCGGAACCTTCACCCAACCCCTGCCTGGTTGTCGGCGGCTGCCGAGCCATTCTTGGATCTACCACTGCACCTCCACCAACTCATCTCCGCCGTCCGCTCTGTCCCCTGGATTATTCTACATCGTTTTTTGAATCTGTTAAATAAATACTCACCTTCGTTTCAACTCACCTTGTCCTGGTCTGCTTCTGGGTTCTGGCTTAGTAAACCGTGACAGAACGATCCGGCCAGAAATGAACCCAGCGGACCTGGACTCTGTTCGCCATGCCATTACCCATCAGGAGAAGATGTTGGGACAACATAGCACAGCGCTACAGGAGATAGCTTTGTCCGTTCGGAACTTTTCTACCAGTCTGACGAAGATCCAGGCTCAGCTCAGTTTGCCGGTGGAGAATCCACGACCGGTTTCACCCATCTCGCCTGCCGCTTCTGGAGCTGTGCCCTTCCGTGAGCCCAAGGTTCCGACGCCTGATAAATATGAGGGGGAGTTGGGAAGATGCCGTTCTTTCCTTATGCAGTGTGGATTAGTGTTCGATCTACAGCCCCACTCTTATGCCACAGACAAGGCTAGGATAGCCTTTGTCATTGAGTTGCTGCGTGGTCGAGCTCTGGAGTGGGCTTCAGCCGTTTGGGAACAACAGGACACCTGCATGGCCTCATACCAGGAGTTTACGGCCGAGATGAGGAGGCTATTTGACCATCCCGTCCGAGGTATGGACGCAGCTAGGCGCCTGTTTTTGCTTCGCCAAGGAACTCGCAGCGTTGCCGACTTCGTGATCGAGTTCAGGACTTTGGCTGTGGAGAGTGGGTGGAATGAGGAGTCTCTGCAAGCGGCCTTTTACCAGGGGCTGTCGGAGCAGCTCAAGGATGAGTTGATCTCCTATCCGGAGCCTAGTGACCTGGACAGCTTGGTAGCCTTGTCTATTCGGGTGGATAACCGAGTTCGAGAGAGAAGGAGGGAGAAGCAATGGGGCCCGTCCACTTGTTCCCGGCGGTCGTCAAACTGCTCGGCTCGCTAAAGTTGGGAGGACTTTTAGCGAGCCAGTTTCAACCTCTCAATACCTCTGTCAGACCCCGTTTCCCGGCTACCCTCATGAACAGGAATCAGAGTCTAGCGATTAACGCTTTCGTCGATTCAGGTGCCGATGGAAGCTTTATTGATGCCGAAGTGGTGGAACAGCTGGGGCTTTCCAAGGAGCGATTACCGGAAGCCATTGAAGCTACCACTCTGAACGGCAGTAGTCTGGCACGTATCACGATGAGGACTGAACCGGTTAAGATGCTGTTGTCAGGGAATCATTCTGAGGTGATCTCATTCTTCATTCTGCCTTCTTCCCATGTTCCTCTGGTCCTTGGATACCCCTGGCTGAAAGGACACAATCCCACGTTCGATTGGGTGACTGGCAAGGTAACTAGTTGGAGCCTTGAGTGTCATGCTAACTGCCTCAAGACTGCCTGTTCCCATTCTGTTCCCAGTCAGGTGATTGAGGCTAGACCCCCAGATTTGTCCCTGGTTCCCGAGACATATCACGATTTGGGGGAAGTGTTCAGTAAGCAGAGGGCTCTGTCACTCCCTCCCCACCGACCATATGACTGTGCCATAAACCTGTTCCCTGGAGCTGTCTATCCCAAGGGACGGTTATACAGCATCTCCCGACCTGAACGTGAGGCTTTGGAGACCTACATCAAGGAGTCCCTAGCGGCTGGTCTCATTCGTCCCTCATCATCACCCCTGGGGGCAGGATTCTTCTTTGTGGGTAAGAAGGATGGCTCTCTTCGACCGTGTATTGATTATCGGGGGTTGAATGATATCACGGTCAAGAACAAGTATCCCCTGCCCTTGATGAGCTCTGCCTTCGACTCCTTACAGGGTGCTACTGTGTTCACCAAGCTAGACCTACGCAATGCGTATCACCTGGTCCGGATCAGAGAGGGGGACGAGTGGTTGACGGGTTTCAATACACCGATGGGTCACTTCGAGTATCAGGTGATGCCGTTTGGACTGACCAATGCTCCAGCAGTGTTCCAGAGTATGGTGAATGACGTCCTGAGAGATATGATCGGTCTCTTTGTGTTTGTTTACCTGGATGACATTCTTATCTTCTCGAAGGAACCTTCCAGCCACGTCCAGCATGTCAGGCAGGTTCTGCAGCGATTGTTGGAGAATCGCCTGTTCGTGAAGGCCGAGAAGTGCGAATTTCACGCCCACACTACATCCTTCCTCAGGTACATCATCTCCAGGGGAGAGATTAGGATGGACCAGGAGAAGGTTAGGGCGGTTCTGGAATGGGCCCAGCCCGGTACGAGATTGCAGCTCCAGAGGTTTCTGGGGTTTGCGAATTTCTATCGCAGATTCATCCGGGATTACAGCCGTGTGGCCGCTCCTTTAACTGCCCTGACTTCCAGTACCAGGACCTTCAGTTGGAACCCTGAGGCGGACCGAGCGTTCCTGGATTTGAAGAGGCGATTCACCAACGCACCGATTCTCTCTCAACCTGACACGGCCCGTCAGTTCGTCGTGGAAGTGGATGCGTCTGATGTGGGGGTTGGCGCCATCCTGTCCCAGCGATGCTCCACTGACGGGAAACTCCATCCCTGCGCCTACTACTCTCGTCGTCTTTCGTCTGCGGAGAGGAACTACGATGTGGGTAACCGGGAGCTTCTCGCGGTGAAGCTTGCCTTGGAGGAGTGGCGCCACTGGTTGGAGGGGGCGGAGCAACCGTTTATTGTCTGGACCGACCACAAGAATCTTGCTTACGTGCAATCGGCTAGACGTCTCAACTCCCGTCAGGCCAGGTGGGCTTTGTTTTTCGGACGCTTTAATTTTTCCCTGACGTTCCGAC
The DNA here is from genome assembly GCF_964263955.1 of Coregonus lavaretus. NCBI lineage: Eukaryota > Metazoa > Chordata > Actinopteri > Salmoniformes > Salmonidae > Coregonus > Coregonus lavaretus. Next base: position 34,584,732 of record NC_140006.1, read on the forward strand.
CTGGGTCTAAGAACGGCAAGGCGGACGCCTTGTCCCGGATGTTCTCCAAGACGGAGGAGAGTGGGGCCAAGACCGAGACGATTCTTCCCCGGAACTGTGTCGTGGGAGCAGTTATGTGGAGGATTGAGGAGGAGGTTATGGCGGCCCTTCGGACGCAGCCCGGTCCCGGTAACGGTCCACCCGGTCGTTTGTTTGTGCCTGAGTCGGTTCGTTCTGCTGTCCTCCAATGGTCCCACGCCAGCAAGATGGCTTGTCACCCTGGCGTGGCCCGGACGATGGCGTTACTTCGCAGACGATTTTGGTGGCCGGCCATGGGAGAAGATACTCGGAGGTTTGTTGCTGCCTGTCCAGTGTGTGCGCAGAATAAGAGTGCCAACCAGCCCAGCTCTGGACTACTTCACCCCCTCCCTATTCCCCGGCGACCATGGTCGCATCTGGCCCTGGACTTTGTCACTGGGTTGCCCTCTTCTGAGGGGAACACGGTCATTCTGACTATCGTGGACAGATTCAGCAAGTTCGCCCACTTTGTGCCCATTTCCAAGCTTCCCTCGGCCTCTGAGACGTCCGAGATCCTGGTTAGGGAGGTTTTCAGGGTCCACGGGTTGCCCTGTGACATAGTTTCCGACCGTGGCCCTCAGTTTACCTCTGCTGTCTGGAAGTCTTTCTGTTTGGCCATTGGAGCTACAGTCAGTCTCACATCTGGTTTTCACCCCCAATCTAATGGTCAGGCGGAGAGAGCCAACCAGAGGATGGAATCCACGCTACGCTGCCTTGTCTCCTCCAACCCCACCTCCTGGGTCTCTCAGTTGCCTTGGGTTGAGTATGCCCACAATACTCTCCCTACATCTGCCACTGGGATGTCTCCCTTCCAGTGCCTGTATGGCTACCAACCTCCCTTGTTTCCTTCTCAGGAGAAGGATCTCTCAGTGCCCTCGGTTCAGGCCCACATTCGTCGTTGCCACCGGACCTGGCATCGGGCCAGAAAGGCCCTCCTTAGAGTTTCTGACCGGTATCAGCTCCAGGCGAATCGTCGCCGGATTCCCGCCCCCACCTATACCATCGGAGATAGGGTCTGGTTGGCCACACTGGATCTTCCTCTGCGGACTGAGTCTAAGAAACTGTCACCGAAGTTCATTGGTCCGTTTGTGGTGGAGAAGGTGATCAATCCTGTTGCGGTTCGACTCAAGTTACCTAGAACGCTCAGAGTCCATCCCACCTTTCATGTCTCCTGCCTCAAGCCTGTTCTCCTCAGTCCTCTGTTACCCCCTCCGCCTCCTCCTCCTCCCCCTCGGATGATCGGAGGTGGCCCTGCCTACACGGTGCGCCGCATTATGGATTCCAGACGGCGGGGCCGGGGTTTCCAGTATCTCGTGGACTGGGAGGGGTATGGTCCTGAAGAGAGGAGTTGGATTCCTCGGCAACAGATCCTTGATGCTAACCTCCTTCGTGACTTCTACCGCCTCCATCCTGGCGCTCCGGGTAGTCCGCCCGGTGGCGTTCGTCGGAGGGGGGGTACTGTCATGAACCCTGCATCCTGAGTCGGTTCCTTCCTGTGTTGCCATTTTTCTGCTCGGAATCTCCAGTTTCCTGAGGGTTTGTGAACGCTCCCGGCCTGGTTGCCGGGCGACGTTGCTAGGCGGGAGATCTCCCGATTAACCGCACCTGCATCTCATCAGCGGTCTGCACACCTGGTCCTGATCTTCACCCTTCTTAAGCCCTGACCTGACATCCATTCCCTGCCGGATCGTTAGCCATGAACAGTATGTTTGTCAGTGTATCAGCCTTGGAGTTTCTAGCGTTAGTTTTGTTGTTTTGCACCTTGTTGGCTTGCCGTGTACTTACCTCCGTTTTGTTTCTATCTGCAGTCAATCTCCCGGAACCTTCACCCAACCCCTGCCTGGTTGTCGGCAGCTGCCGAGCCATTCTTGGATCTACCACTGCACCTCCACCAACTCATCTCCGCCGTCCGCTCTGTCCCCTGGATTATTCTACATCGTTTTTTGAATCTGTTAAATAAATACTCACCTTCGTTTCAACTCACCTTGTCCTGGTCTGCTTCTGGGTTCTGGCTTAGTAAACCGTGACAGTTGCCTTCTCACCAAGCTGTTTGCCTATTGTCCTGTAGCCCATCCCAGCCTTGTGCAGGTCTACAATTTTATCCCCGATGTCCTTACACAGCTCTCTGGTCTTGGCCATTGTGGAGAGGTTGGAGTCTGTTTGATTGAGTGTGTGGACAGGTGTCTTTTATACAGGTAACGAGTTCAAACAGGTGCAGTTAATACAGGTAATGAGTGGAGAACAGGAGGGCTTCTTAAAGAAAAACTATCAGGTCTGTGAGAGCCGGAATTCTTACTGGTTGGTAGGTGATCAAATACTTATGTCATGCAATAAAATGCAAATTAATTACTTAAAAATCATACAATGTGATTTTCTAGATTTTTGTTTTAGATTCTGTCTCTCACAGTTGAAGTGTACCTATGATAAAAATTACAGACCTCTACATGCTTTGTAAGTAGGAAAACCTGCAAAATCGGCAGTGTATCAAATACTTGTTCTCCCCACTGTTTATAAACGAATTGGCGAGGGCACTAGAACAGTCTGCAGCACCCGGCCTCACCCTACTAGAATCTGAAGTCAAATGTCTACTGTTTGCTGATGATCTGCTGCTTCTGTCACCAACCAAGGAGGGCCTACAGCAGCACCTAGATCTTCTGCACAGATTCTGTCAGACCTGGGCCCTGACAGTAAATCTCAGTAAGACAAAAATAATGGTGTTCCAAAAAAGGTCCAGTTGCCAGGACCATAAATACAAATTCCATCTAGACAATGTTGCCCTAGAGCACACAAAAAACTATACATACCTCGGCCTAAACATCAGCGCCACAGGTAACTTCCACAAAGCTGTGAACGATCTGAGAGACAAGGCAAGAAGGGCCATCAAAAGGAACATAAAATTTGACATACCAATTAGGATCTGGCTAAAAATACTTGAATCAGTTATAGAACCCATTGCCCTTTATGGTTGTGAGGTCTGGGGTCCGCTCACCAACCAAGAATTCACAAAATGGGACAAACACCAAATTGAGACTCTGCATGCAGAATTCTGCAAAAACATCCTCCGTGTACAACGTAAAACACCAAATAATGCATGCAGAGCAGAATTAGGCCAATACCCGCTAATTATCAAAATCCAGAAAAGAGCCGTTAAATTCTATAACCACTTAAAAGGAAGCGATTCCCAAACCTTCCATAACAAAGCCATCACCTACAGAGAGATGAACTTGGAGAAGAGTCCCCTAAGTAAGCTGGTCCTGGGGCTCTGTTCACAAACACAAACAGACCCCACAGAGCCCCAGGACAACAACAACAACAACACAATTAGACCCAACCAAATCATGAGAAAACAAAAAGAGAATTACTTGACACATTGGAACGAACAAACAAAAAAACTGAGCAAACTAGAATGCTATTTGGCCCTAAACAGAGAGTACACAGTGGCAGAATACCTGACCACTGTGACTGACCCAAACTTAAGGAAAGCGTTGACTATGTACAGACTCAGTGAGCATAGCCTTGCTATTGAGAAAGGCCGCCGTAGGCAGACCTGGCTCTCAAGAGAAGAAAGGCTATGTGCACACTGCCCACAAAATGAGGTGGAAACTGAGCTGCACTTCCTAACCTCCTGCCAAATGTATGACCATATTAGAGACACATATTTCCCTCAGATTACAGCGATCCACAAAGAATTCGAAAACAAACCCAATTTTGATACACTCCCTTATCTACTGGGTGAAAAACCACAGTGTGCCATCACAGCTGCAAGATTTGTGACCTGTTGCCACAAGAAAAGGGCAACCAGTGAAGAACAAACACCATTGTAAATACAACCCATATTTATGTTTATTTATTTTCCCATTTGTACTTTAACTATTTGCACATTGTTTCAACACTGTATTTATACATAATATGACATTTGAAATGTCTTTATTCTTTTGGAACTTTTGAGTGTAATGTTTACTGTTAATATTTATTGTTTATTTCACTTTTGTTTACTATCTACTTCTCTTGCTAATAAAGCCCTTAACCCTTAAATTGAATTGAATTGAATTGAAGTGAGAGAGATAGCTATATTTCGTTATATTTCTTTTTTCACTTTCACTTTCACTTACCTAACTAGCGAATGCAGCTAGTTAAGCCTACTCAAACACCTGGATCAAACAGCGAGGGGTGCTATGTTAGCTAGCTGGCTATGGCTATCCACCACTGGAACTCTTCCAAGTCAAGGTAAGCTTTTGATTTTATAAGTGTATTGCCACCGGGGCCCGCCGGTGTAACTGCTAAACTGCATGACTGTAGCGGGTTTATTAACGCGTTAGTTCTAGTAGCTAGCTATGTTGACTATGACATTAGCTAATATGGTGACAAAGATGTAGGCTGTGTGTAGCGGTTATGTATGAAGGTTTGGCTTGGAAATATTGTTCTCCGCCTGGTCACAGACAGCTGTTGTATTGTGCACTGAAGTCCACAAGCAAAGGGAAAAGGTGAGAGGAGGAGAGCGCGTAGATGCGAGAAATAATTATACAACGAGCAAATGATCATGCTGTTTGTATGTGGCTGATATTGAAAGTGAACTGTGTTTGCGGTGATCAGGGGTGTATTCATTCCACCGATTCTGTTGAAAAACGTTTGTTAAACATAAGCAAACAGAACGAAACGGGGATAAACATACAGTGGGGGAAAAAAGTATTTAGTCAGCCAGCAATTGTGCAAGTTCTCCCACTCAAAAAGATGAGAGAGGCCTGTAATTTTCATCATAGGTACACGTCAACTATGACAGACAAAATGAGAAATTTTTTTCCAGAAAATCACATTGTAGGATTTTTAATGAATTTATTTGCAAATTATGGTGGAAAATAAGTATTTGGTCAATAACAAAAGTTTCTCAATACTTTGTTATATACCCTTTGTTGGCAATGACACAGGTCAAACATTTTCTGTAAGTCTTCACAAGGTTTTCACACACTGTTGCTGGTATTTTGGCCCATTCCTCCATGCAGATCTCCTCTAGAGCAGTAATGTTTTGGGGCTGTCGCTGGGCAACACGGACTTTCAACTCCCTCCAAAGATATTCTATGGGGTTGAGATCTGGAGACTGGCTAGGCCACTCCAGGACCTTGAAATGCTTCTTACGAAGCCACTCCTTCGTTGCCTGGGCGGTGTGTTTGGGATCATTGTCATGCTGAAAGACCCAGCCACGTTTCATCTTCAATGCCCTTGCTGATGGAAGGAGGTTTTCACTCAAAATCCCACGATACATGGCCCCATTCATTCTTTCCTTTACACGGATCAGTCGTCCTGGTCCCTTTGCAGAAAAACAGCCCCAAAGCATGATGTTTCCACCCCCATGCTTCACAGTAGGTATGGTGTTCTTTGGATGCAACTCAGCATTCTTTGTCCTCCAAACACGATGAGTTGAGTTTTTACCAAAAAGTTATATTTTGGTTTCATCTGACCATATGACATTCTCCCAATCCTCTTCTGGATCATCCAAATGCACTCTAGCAAACTTCAGACGGGCCTGGACATGTACTGGCTTAAGCAGAGGGACACGTCTGGCACTGCAGGATTTTAGTCCCTGGCGGCGTAGTGTGTTACTGATGGTAGGCTTTGTTACTTTGGTCCCAGCTCTCTGCAGGTCATTCACTAGGTCCCCCCGTGTGGTTCTGGGATTTTTGCTCACCGTTCTTGTGATCATTTTGACCCCACGGGGTGAGATCTTGCGTGGAGCCCCAGATCGAGGGAGATTATCAGTGGTCTTGTATGTCTTCCATTTCCTAATAATTGCTCCCACAGTTGATTTCTTCAAACCAAGCTGCTTACCTATTGCAGATTCAGTCTTCCCAGCCTGGTGCAGGTCTACAATTTTGTTTCTGGTGTCCTTTGACAGCTCTTTGGTCTTGGCCATAGTGGAGTTTGGAATGTGACTGTTTGAGGTTGTGGACAGGTGTCTTTTATACTGATAACAAGTTCAAACAGGTGCCATTAATACAGGTAACGAGTGGAGGACAGAGGAGCCTCTTAAAGAAGAAGTTACAGGTCTGTGAGAGCCAGAAATCTTGCTTATTTGTAGGTGACCAAATACTTATTTTCCACCATAATTTGCAAATAAATTCATTAAAAATCCTACAATGTGTTTTTCTGGAAAACATTTTCTCAATTTGTCTGTCATAGTTGACGTGTACCTATGATGAAAATTACAGGCCTCTCTCATCTTTTTAAGTGGGAGAACTTGCACAATTGGTGGCTGACTAAATAAAAATTTTCCCCACTGTATCTGAATTTGTCCAATAGAAACTCTAGTTTGCAACTCTTGGACTAATGATTACACCCTAGATCAGCTAGATGCAGGTGCAAGGTGGTATTGAATGTGTCACTGTCTGTCACCTTGATTACTCACATTTTTCTATCGACCTGTGCACCTATATATATACCTGCGACACGTAATATGACTGCAATTGATATTAATAATGTCAATTAAAATGAATATCTGACTCCATAAGATAAATTGCACTTCGCAAGGAAGCATTATGCTATGTGTTATGTCACAGGAAAGCCAAGAAGATCATCAAGGACCTCAGCCACCCGAGCCAGAGCCTGTTCACCCCGCTACCATCTAGAAGGCGGAGACAGTATAGGTGCAACAAAGCTGGGCCGAGAGACTGAAAAACAGCTTTCATCTCCAGGCCATCAGACTGTTAAACAGTCATCACTAACCGGCCTCCGCCCAGTACCCTGTCCTGAACCTTGGACACTGTCACTAGCCGGCTACCACCTCTTACTCTACCCTGCGCCTTAGAGACTGCTGCCCTATGTATATAGAGTCATTGAACACTTGTCACTTTAATAATGTTTACATACTGTTTTACCCATTTATATGTATATACTGTATCCTTGTCATGGCTCATCCTATATAACTACTGCTTTATACACCTTTTCTATTCATATACTGTCCATACTGTCTATACACACAATCACATACATAGATATTTATATTCTGGACTCTGACATTGCTCGTTCTGATTTGTCTTTTTGTAACTTTTGGTTATGTGTGTATTGTAATTGTATTGTTACTGTATTGTTATTGTATTGTTACTGTATTGTTATTGTATTGTTACTGTATTGTTATTGTATTGTTATTGTATTGCTAGACATTGCTGCATTGTAGGAGCTAGAAACATAAGCATTTCGCTGCAACTGCGATAACATCTGCAAAACTGTGTACGCGCCCAATGAACTTTGATTTGATTTATAGTTTACTAGCAAGAATTGGTCTGAGAATTGAATATCAAAGGCAAGTATTTAATAATGAATTAACATACAAAGCATAACCATAAGTTACAAAGCAATATGGGCATTAAAAAAGCATTCATAATCTACGTATGACCAGAGAGAGAGAGTTCATGGCCTGAATGCCCCAAGAGTCCATGGGGAGGAGAGAGAGAGACAGTGTAGGTAAGGAACAAAAGAAAAAGACAATGAATCTGAGACCCTTTTATAACATCTGACAGTTTGGATTCAAAATTGTAGTTAACTTCCAATCTCTACTTCCCAGAGGTGTGACATAATGGGGGCGAGAGCAGCAGATACAAGACAGAATTCCTGAGAAGACAAAGGAGTCCAGTCACACAGTGTCTTAAGAGTCAGGTCGGGGGTTGAGCCGCCACTACACTAGTGCGACCATGTCATTTCTAAACTGGAGTAATGTGCGCCCAGTTTAAGTCTAATCTCCTGTGTATAGGCCTAATATTGTCCCCTTGTCCCAATCTACACTCAGGGGTAGGCAGCTCCGTTTCACTCCCCATAGCCAGAGGCATCGTTTTGGCCCCTTCATCGACTGCACTCTGCTGCGGTAAATAAAAGCACAGGTTTTTGTTTCAACTGGGGATGAAATATTCATGGTGTATACTTTATTCACAGGCCAAGTCTCTACAGCTACACTGGTGCAGCTCTACAGCTGTTGCAGTCAGGTTTTCGGAAAAGCTGTGATTTGTTTCCATTTGAGACAATACATTTAACTTCAAAAACTGCAGGATGTATCAGAATGTATAAATATCTCATTCATGTCTATATTGTGGTGTACAACTACCTCCCTCCCTCAACACACACAAATATACACATCTACTCTCTCTCTCTCTTTCTCTTTCTCACTCTCTCTCTTTCTCTGTCTCTCTCTCTCTCTCACTCTCTCACTCTCTCGCACACACACACACACGCACACACACACAGGCACACACATCCTGACAAAACAGCATGGCTTTACGCACATCTCTTAGCACACTGGCAGCATGTCAAATCAAAGTTCAGTATCTGCGTTAACTATCAGCTCTTCGCTGTTCCACAGTCCCATGTATTCCACAGTAGAGGGTATTTTTTATCTGGGATTTTTTCACAGCCTTTGAAACACTCGATAAATAAGTCACGGAGAGATACACAACTATGTTTTTATTCAAGACCTGTATGTATCGAACGTTGTCTTGGTTTCTTTTTTAGGGTTGTGATATTTTTTAAGAGGATTGTCTGGATAGGGATGTTTTGATACTGTCACTCACATTATACCCTGTTTTTAGCGGACTTTTCAGGATAATTGCAGATATAAAAGACTGGTTATTCACACTATCCTAAACAAATCGAGACATGATCTCTTTCAAGGACAGTCTCGCAAAAATAAGCATTCTTGCATTCTTACTACCCGCTATTCAAAGTGCTCTGAACAAATTAAGGGAATCGTTCACAAACATTGGCACATTCTAAGATCTGATGACAGTATCGATAATGTGTTTTTGGACCTTCCCTTGGTTGTATTCTCGCAGGGCAGAAATCTCAGAGATCAATTGGTAAACTCTGATTTACCATTTGCGCCTCTGCCGGATGGAAACTACAAGTGTAATGGCTGCGCTCAACGCAATGGCACTTACAAATGTAGATCCTTCAAACACCCCCAAACAGATCCCAATCAAAAGTGTTATCACGTGCTCCACTAAGGCAGTTATTTATCTTATAACTTGTCCTTGTGGTAAGAATTATGTGGGTAAAACGAAGCGTGAATTAAAAGTACGAATCTCGGAGCATCGTAGCACCATTTGGTGCAAAAACTCGACATACCCAGTTGTGGCCCACTTTTTGGAAGCGAACCACTCGATTTCGTCCCTATGTTATTGAACACGGCATTGAACACATCACCCTCCCTAGGAGACAGGGTGACCTCGACAATTTATTGTTAAAACGAGAGGCTGCCTGGATCTTTCATTTCAAGACCTTTGCTCCTTTCGGTCTCAACGTAGACTTTGATTTGAAGCCATTCTTGTGATTATTGTGATTTTGCTATACATTGTAAATGTTTGTAGGCCTATGTAGCCAAATTGTATCTATGATCGTATGCTATCCATTTATGTTTTTTATGTGTTCTATTTATATCTGTAAATTAACCAATGATATCAAGCCGCACCTGGCCATGATTACAGACACCTGTGTGTGTGTCCTCTGACATTATATAAACTAGTGACCCGCAGTGTTTGCCGTTATACCCTGATGAAGACAGCTTGTCTGTCGAAACGTTGGTTATTAAATTATTGCATCTGAGCTCCTAGAGTGTGCAGCTCTCCTTTTCTTTTTCAAGTGTTCTACTCCGCTAGCCAGCACCTTGCCTAAACAGGTGTGCATTTCTTTCGCCTCCATATTCACACTCTCCAACCAACCATTTGATTACTGGCATATTATCTCAGTGACCGTAAACAGCAAAGACCGGTTTGTATTGTTTTTGTTTTGAATTTCAAATATGACAATTACTTCTCCGCTTGGAATACCAATGGTATCAATACACCTGGTAATACACATGAAATGACTCACCTGGAAGCAGAGTAGAAATTCTTTATATAATGTGTATGCGAGATGTAATAGAGTTATAACATGTTATAGCACTGTCATAACTCTGTCATAGTACTGTCATAGCACTGTCATAACTCTGTCATAGTACTGTCATAGCACTGTCATAACACTGTCATAGCACTGTCATAAGAACCCCAGACAACCCAAACACACATGGCTAGATAGCTAACTGTCCTAAATCCTACATATTATGCATGTAAAGCTCACATACTGACCAGCTGGTCATTGATGGCACTGAAAACAGAGCAGCAGAGCTGCACTCTGTGTAGCATCTCTGATTAGCTAAGCTGGTGTAAATGGGCAGCATGTGCTAACAGTGCTCTCTGACATATGCTAATGAGAAGTCTAAATCAATACCAGTGAGCGGAGGGAGGGCAGAAGAGCCCTGAAACATGGCCAAATCACTGCTCCCTCACAATGGGCTCATTAAAGCCTTAGGTTACTGCAGGCTGACATCACTGGAATCTATAGCAGCCTAACCCACCCACCCAGCCTCACACACACACACACACACACACACACACACACACACACAGACACACACACACACACACACACACACACACACACACTTGTCCACCCATGTTCACCCCCACAACCCCATGATAATGAGGCACACATATGGTTTCTCAAATGACTGACTCGCTTGGTTCACCAACTACTTCTCAGATAGAGTTCAATGTCTCAAATCGGAGGGCCTGTTGTCTGGACCTATGGCAGTCTCTATGGGGGTGCCACAGGGTTCAATTCTTGGGCCGACTCTTTTCTCTGTGTATATCAATGATGTCGCACTTGCTGCTGGTGATTCTCAGATCCACCTCTACGCAGACAACACCATTTTTTATACATCTGGCCCTTCATTGGACACTGTGTTAACAAACCTCCAAACAAGCTTCAATGCCATACAACACTCCTTCCATAGCCTCCAACTGCTCTTAAACACAAGTAAAACTAAATGCATGCTCTTCAATCGAACGCTGCTGGCACCCGCCCACCCGAATCACTACTCTCGACGGGTCTGACCTAGAGGATGTGGACAACTACAAATACCTAGGTGTCTGGTTAGACTGTAAACTCTCCTTCCAGACTCACATTAAGCATCTCCAATCCAAAGTTAAATCTAGAATCGGCTTCCTATTTCGCAACAAAGCCTCCTTCACTCATGTTGCCAAACATGCCCTCGTTAAACTGACTATCCTACCGATCCTTGACTTCGGCGATGTCATTTACAAAATAGCCTCCAACACTCTACTCAGCAAACTGGACGTAGTCTATCACAGTGCCATCCGTTTTGTCACCAAAGCCCCATATACTACCCACCACTGTGACCTGTACGCTCTTGTTGGCTGGTCCTCACTACATATTCGTTGCCAAACCCACTAGCTCCAGGCCATCTATAAATCACTGCTAGGCAAATCCCTGCCTTATCTTAGCTCATTGGTCACCATAGCAACACCCACCCGTAGTATGCGTTCCAGCAGGTATATCTCACTGGTCATCCCCAAAGCCAAAACCTCCTTTGGCCGCCATACCTTCCAGTTCTCTGCTGCCAATGACTGGAAAGAACTGCAAAAATCTCTGAAGCTGGAGACTCTTATCTCCCTCACTAACTTTAAGCATCAGTTGTCAGAGCACCTTACCGATCACTGCACCTGTACACAGCCCATCTGAAATTAGCCCACCCAACTACCTCATCCCCATTTTGTTATTTATTTTGCTCATTTGCACCCCAGTATCTCTATTTGCACATCATCTCTTGCACATCTATCATTCCAGTGTTAATACTAATTGTAATTATTTTGCACTATGGCCTATTTATTGCCTTACCTCCATAACTTGCTACATTTGCACACACTGTATATATATTTTCTGTTGTATTTTTGACTTAATGTTTTGTTTTACCCCATATGTAACTCTGTGTTGTTGTTTTTATCGCACTGCTTTGCTTTATCTTGGCCAGGTCGCAGTTGTAAATGAGAACTTGTTCTCAACTGGCTTACCTGGTTTAATAAAGGTAAAAAAATATATATATATACATATGTGGCTCTGGGTTCTAATGCCTCACACGCACAATGTTCCTGGGAGTCATAGCGGTCAGGCCCCTACTGATGGTCCCCTAGATGCATTGGAGAGGTGTTGTGGAGGATACATTGGAGAGGTGTTGTGGAGGATACATTGGAGAGGTGTTGTGTAGGATAGAGCAAATCCTCACTGCATTGGGGGTCTTTGATAAGGGTTGAATGAAGAAATTATGGAGATTTGGTTGTAGAGGACGAAGTGGGTTCATATTATACCAGTTCTGTTCATAGTGGATTGTGTGACCTGTTTTACAGCATTTGTGTTTGTATGTAAGAAGAATGTGAATGAATATGTGTATGTGTATACCTCTGTCTGTGTAAATGCATTTCAGCATGTCACAAACAATTGCTAAAAACGTTAACATGGTCACCCTTAACAGCCCAAACGAGCTAAATGCATGCAGAACCTACGTGGCCAGAAGTGTTGAGTGAGGGATTTGGCATAAGGTCAGAAAATAATGGGGAGAGTGGGAGAATGAAGCTGCCATAAGCCTAATATTGAAACAGGCTCAGTCTCCCCTGTACCGACATGTGGCTGCTCCTCGATTGGAAACACACTGCTTTCTCGCTTTAGGTCTGTCTATCTTGCTCTCTCTGTACGGTATGTACTGTACTCTCTCTCTCTCTCTCTCTCTCTCTCTCTCTCTCTCTCTCTCTCTCTCTCTCTCTCTCTCTCTCTCTCTCTCTCTCTCTCTCTCTCTCTCTCTCTCTCTCTCTCTCTCTCTCTCTCTCTCTCTCTCTCTCTCTCTCTCTCTCTCTCTCTCTCTCTCTCTCTCTCTCTCTCTCTCTCTCTCTCTCTCTCTCTCTCTCTCTCTCTCTCTCTCTCTCTCTCTCTCTCTCTCTCTCTCTCTCTCTCTCTCTCTCTCTCTCTCTCTCTCTCTCTCTCTCTCTCTCCCCTTCTGTCTGTCTCTGTCTCAATCGCCAGCCCACCTCCCCCTCTCTGTCCTTCTGTCTGTCTCTGTCTCAATCCCCAGCCCACCTCCCCCTCTCTGTCCTTCTGTCTGTCTCTGTCTCAATCCCCAGCCCACCTCCCCCTCTCTGTCCTTCTGTCTGTCTCTGTCTCTATCACTCTGTACCATTCTATGCTCCCCCGTTCTCCCTGCCATGTAGTTAGAATAAATACACATATTTTGGGTTGTTCTATAATCATTTCCAATTTGATCAAACGTGATGCAAATGCTTGGGAATCAGTGTGTTGTCTCTGACTTCCATATTGTTTTTCTTTCTCTCTCACTCTCTTTCTTCCCTTCAGTATTTGTATATGCTTTCTTTAGATCCAATTTCTCCAGTGATGGAGCCTCGTTATTGGAACGACATCCGTGCTTGTTTACAATAATACAGGTGCAATATCCTCTGTTGCTTGGGAAATCAGTGTGGCACATGGCTGACAACCACTTCTGCTGAGATGTCACGTCCAGCCCCATTTCCCATCAGCACTGTGTCAGAGAGTTCATTGGTGTTTGTGTGTGTTTTTCTAAATTGTTCTACAATTAATAAATTGTGCCTCATTTCACCTCTGCTTCTGGAAGACAGCCGAACCCCAACTGACCCCTGTAATATCCAGTGTCCTGCAACATATTCTCACTGTATTAAATTATGAGCTCACTGGACTAAGATTTGGTCTTAGTGTGACTCCAGTGGAGGAAGAACGAGAGAGAGAGAGCGTGTGTGTGTGTGTGTGTGTGTGTGAGAGAGAGAGAGAGACTGGAGGAACAGAGAAGATGAGCAGAATGTGTGGAGATGAAGTGAAGTAGAGATCTGAGAGATCTGAGGAAGAGACAGTCAGAGTACAGAGAGAGAGAGAGGAGATACATAGAACACAGGAGGATGAAAGAGAGGCAACATGCCCCAACATTACAGTACAGACTATTAGGGTATGTGTGTGTGTGTGTGTGTGTGTGTGTGTGTGTGTGTGTGTGTGTGTGTGTGTGTGTGTGTGTGTGTGTGTGTGTGTGTGTGTGTGTGTGTGTGTGTGTGTGTTTGTGCGTCCGTGCATGTGTGTCCTTGCTGGTGGATTTTTCAGTGTGTTTGTGTGTGTTACCTTAACTTACATCACAGGCAAGGGCGCCTCTGAAGTCCTTACAGCCCAATCTTGGGTACACGTCTCTACCAAAGCCTAAGAAACGCCATGACCTCCTGCTACAGAGGGAAATAGCATGTTTACAGTCACTACCATAAATATTTGGACATTGACCAAGTTATTATTATTTTAGCTGTCTACCACAGCATATTGGAGTTGAAATTATTTATTTTTTTGTTGGTATTTACATCCAAATCGGGTGAACGGTGTAGGAATTACAGCACTTTGTATGTGTGGTCCCCCCATTTTTAAGGGACCAAAAGTAATAGGACAATTGGCTGCTCAGCTGTTCCATGGCCAGGAGTGTGTTATTCCCTCATTAGTTCATTTATAAGTAAGCATATAAAAGGTCTAGAGTTGATTTCAAGTGTGGCATTTGCATTTGGAATATGTTGCTGTTAAGCTCAGGACGCACTGGTGAGCTCAGGAACACCAAAAGGCCCTGAAGACCACGGAAAACAACTGTGGTGGATGACAGAATAATTATTTCCCTGGTGAAGAAAAACCCCTTCACAACAGTTGGCCAGATCAAGAACACACTCCAGGAGGTAGGCATATCTGTGTCAAAGTCAACAATCAAGAGAAGACTTCACCAGAGTAAATACAGAGGGTTTACCACAAGATGTAAACCATTGGTAAGCCTCAAAAACAGGAAGATCAGATTAGAGTTTGCCAAAAAACATCTAAAGAAGCCTGTACAGTTCTGGAACAACGTCCTATGGACAGATGAGACAAATATCAACTTGTACCAGAATGATGAGAAGAGAAGAGTATGGAGAAGGGAAGGAACTGCTCATGATCCGAAGCATACCACCTCATCTGTGAAGCATGGTGGAGGTAGTGTTATGGCATGGGCATTTATTGCTGCCAATGGAACTGGTTCCCTTGTATTTATTGATGATGTGACTGCTGACAAAAGCAGCAGGATGAATTCTGAAGTGTTTAGGGCTATATTATCTGCTCAGATTCAGCCAAATGCTTCAAAACTCATTGGACGTCGCTTCACAGTGCAGATGGACAATGACCCGAAGCATACTGCGAAAGCAACCCAATACTTTTCTAAGGCAAAGAAGTGGAATGTTCTGCAATGGCCAAGTCAATCACCTGACCTGAATCCAATTGAGAATGAATTTCACTTGCTGAAGACAAAACTGAAGGCAAAACGCCTTAAGAATAAGCAGGAACTGAAGACAGCTGCAGTAAATGACTGGCAGAGCATCACCAGGGAAGAAACCCAGCATTGGTGATGTCTATGGGTTCCAGACTTCAGGCAGTCAATGACTGCAAAGGATTTGCAACCAAGTATTAAAACTCACAATTTAATTTATGATTATGTTAGTTTGTCCAATTACTTTTGAGCCCCTAAAATTGGGGGTCTATGTATAAAAATGGTTGTAATTCCTACACAGTTTATAAAATAATTTTGACAAAACCCTTAAATTAAAGATGAAAGTCTACACTTAAAGCACATCTTGATTGTTTCCTTTCAAATCCATTATGATGGCGTACAGAGCCAAAATGATGCAAATTGTGTCACTGTCCAAATACTTATGGACCTGACTGTACAGTGGGGAAAAAAAGTATTTAGCCAGCCACCAATTGTGCAAGTTCTCCCACTTAAAAAGATGAGAGAGGCCTGTAATTTTCATCATAGGTACATGTCAACTATGACAGACAAATTGAGAAAAAAAATCCAGAAAATCACATTGTAGGATTTTTAATGAATTTATTTGCAAATTATGGTGGAAAATAAGTATTTGGTCACCTACAAACAAGCAAGATTTCTGGCTCTCACAGACCTGTAACTTCTTCTTTAAGAGGCTCCTCTGTCCTCCACTCGTTACCTGTATTAATGGCACCTGCTTGAACTTGTTATCAGTATAAAAGACACCTGTCCACAACCTCAAACAGTCACACTCCAAACTCCACTATGGCCAAGACCAAAGAGCTGTCAAAGGACACCAGAAACAAAATTGTAGACCTGCACCAGGCTGGGAAGACTGAATCTGCAATAGGTAAGCAGCTTGGTTTGAAGAAATCAACTGTGGGAGCAATTATTAGGAAATGGAAGACATACAAGACCACTGATAATCTCCCTCGATCTGGGGCTCCACGCAAGATCTCACCCCGTGGGGTCAAAATGATCACAAGAAGGTTGAGCAAAAATCCCAGAACGACACGGGGGGACCTAGTGAATGACCTGCAGAGAGCTGGGACCAAAGTAACAAAGCCTACCATCAGTAACACACTACGCCGCCAGGGACTCAAATCATGCAGTGCCAGACGTGTCCCCCTGCTTAAGCCAGTACATGTCCAGGCCCGTCTGAAGTTTGCTAGAGTGCATTTGGATGATCCAGAAGAGGATTGGGAGAATGTCAGATGAAACCAAAAAATAACTTTTTGGTAAAAACTCAACTCGTCGTGTTTGGAGGACAAAGAATGCTGAGTTGCATCCAAAGAACACCATACCTACTGTGAAGCATGGGGGTGGAAACATCATGCTTTGGGGCTGTTTTTCTGCAAAGGGACCAGGACGACTGATCCGTGTAAAGGAAAGAATGAATGGTGCCATGTATTGTGAGATTTTGAGTGAAAACCTCCTTCCATCAGCAAGGGCATTGAAGATGAAACGTGGCTGGGTCTTTCAGCATGACAATGATCCCAAACACACCGCCCGGGCAATGAAGGAGTGGCTTCGTAAGAAGCATTTCAAGGTCCTGGAGTGGCCTAGCCAGTCTCCAGATCTCAACCCCATAGAAAATCTTTGGCGGGAGTTGAAAGTCCATGTTGCCCAGCGACAGCCCCAAAACATCACTGCTCTAGAGGAGATCTGCATGGAGGAATGGGCCAAAATACCAGCAACAGTGTGTGAAAACCTTGTGAAGACTTACAGAAAACGTTTGACCTGTGTCATTGCCAACAAAGGGTATATAACAAAGTATTGAGAAACTTTTGTTATTGACTAAATACTTATTTTCCACCATAATTTGCAAATAAATTCATAAAAAATCCTACAATGTGATTTTCTGGATTTTTTTCCCTCATTTTGTCTGTCATAGTTGACGTGTACCTATGATGAAGATTACAGGCCTCTCTCATCTTTTTAAGTGGGAGAACTTGCACAATTGGTGGCTGACTAAATACTTTTTTTCCCCACTGTATATCCACCTAGACTCTTAGAAAAAAGGGTTCCAAAGGGGTGCTTCGGCTGTCCGCAAAGGAGAACCCTTTTTGGTTCCAGGTAGGGAAACCTTTTGGTTCCAGGTAGAACCCTTTTTGGTTCCAGGTAGAACCTTTGTGTAACCCTTTGTGGAAAGGGTTCTACATGGAACCGAAAATGGTTCTATCTAGAACCAGAAGGGTACTACCTGAAACCAAAAAGGGTTCTTCAAAAGGTTTATCGTATTGCAAAAGCTTCTCATTTCCCAAACTCAGCCCTGGTGATAATTTAAATCAGCTGTATAGTGCAAGGGCAAAAAACAAAATGTGCACTGCTTGGGGTCCCCAGGAGAGAGATAGGGAAACCCTGTCCTATGAGGACAGCTGAATAATACTTGTAGATAGCACCTTTTTTTTAAGTGTACATCTACGCTTAAGGTTTGCACATATCGCACCGAATGTGCATCTAGCATTCGTCTGCTGATCGTTCAGTACGCTGTGTTTTAGGGATACCCACTGTAGACAAGGGGACTGTCGACAATTTTCATGTGATTCTACATGTAAAACCGGAGCGCACTCGGTTCGCAAATTACACCCAGAGGTGCTAAGTACTCTGGGCCAGCAAACACTACTGGTGTATCTGAGACCTTAGGGGAGAGGCCATCTTCTTCCACGGCCCAGTTACAGTCCAACAGGCTGTAACTCTAATGACTGGTGTATATGCTCTTCTCAGCCAGATAAGGTCATCTCTGCTGCATAGGCTATTCTAATACAGACTATTGTACATCCACACCCACCATCACCATTTACAGGACATGTAGTTACATTTATCTTGGGGAATCATTGACGTAATCGATAATAGCATTAGCCATCAATTCACATCCATACTCTGACCAACCCTTTCTCCTCTTGCAATACCATTATATCCAGACAGGGCATCTTGAGGAGCCTTTACAGCAGCTAGCCAGCAGCTAGCCTGACCAATGACACTAATGTATCCACCGTGAGGGAGATAGGACGTGACGTTACAGTAGGCTGATCTATGGAACCTTCCGCTGAGTGGGCAGCAAGGTTAGTGATAGCCATAGCGTTAGACATGATGTGTGGGTGGCTAGGCTAGAGATAGCGATAGCATTAGCCATGATCCGATTACCAGCTGGCAGTGATGGAACAGCGCCGGTCACCCGTCCCCACTCATTCCCACTCTGACGAGGTCTGGGACAGCCACATCAGCCTCACCAGCCCCCAATTCAGGACAGGATGCATGACCTTCCTTCTCACTACTAGCAGATGCTGGAGAGAAGCTAGATACATTCATCTTAATGTGGTTATGGGGTTTTCTGTCTCCCAGCATGCATTTGTTATAAAGTCATGTCCCCATGTTGTCTAGCTGGCAGGCCCAACCTCCATCATCTCTAAACGTATTAGACCCAGCCAGGCTTTTGTTCTCCTGCTTTTATGCAATGCCATTTATACACGGTGCTGATGCCATCAAAGTCGATCTTTAATCAATGTACAACGGTTGTCATGTTAGAATCGTTGATTTATTTCTGTCTGTGTAATTCTGTTTTTTTCCTGGTTTCAGATTTCTATTTTCATGTGAAATGCTTTTATCTTGAAATACTATTAGGAATGAAATGAATGGGGTTTGAATTAATCTGATATAATCTGATAAAGAGAAAAGGCCATTATGAAGTTAGTTGGATGAATAGGGTCTGGCTCGCTTGACCTTTTCTGAGTCTGTTGCAACACAGCAGGCTGGTATCCCACTAGTCTCAGGGCTGACCTTTGTCAAAATGCCCTGAAATCACCCAGTCTGAGGGTGAGGCACAACTCACTTCCCTATAGCTTGTCTAAAATGTTACAGACAATTTGACAGTGATAATGAAAGCAATCACTGGCTACAACACACATCCCCAACCAAACCTTAGCCCCTCTGCCCTGTCCCCTACCCTACGCTCTATGCACAGTAGGTCAGGAAGGATTCTACCTGGTCTATTAGAGGGCAAGGTGGAGCCATTACTATATTGATTATACCTGGCAGATGTGTTGCATTCATGCTTTGACCTTACTGTACCTTATCCTCAAAATACCATTGGACATTTAAAAAAATCAGTGTATAGGAAAAACATAGGCTCTTATGAAATACATAATAAAGATACTCTAATTATTGCAACACATATGGACATTAAGTCAAACTTCCATGACTGACAATGTGGGTTAAAAATATTTTGAAAAGATTGAACAAAGAGTTTCCCTTATGGCATGACATGTCTCGGCAGAAACATCAAGACACTCCCAGAACAACAGTGACACCTTTTGGATAGAACAGATAGAGACACAGAGACTGGGCCAACATTACTTGACCAATGATCAAGGATCAGTCTGCAGCATTTACAGAAAGGCTGAATGGACAGTGGATCTCTGCTGTTTTATATTTTCGGTAATGTCAAGTAGGATAAGTATGGTCTCCGTACCAAATTATTGATGATCAATTATTGTATATACGGTAATGCTATCGAAAAACACAGGTATAGTATTCTGCCTATCCCTCTACTCTAAACTGTTACACCAGTGTTCTCATGGTAATCTGCCTTTATCTTCTATAAATGGAAAGACACATTTCTTGCAATAGCCTTGTGAAAGTACTTAGACTAACTGTGCTTAAAAGTGGGATTTCAGGGTTCATGTGGTAAAAGTATTGGAGTTCACTTCATTCCTCTTAAAATGATTCCAATTAGGAGTGGAGTGGAGCTGTTTCCTTGGGGGTGTTTCAGAGGGGCACATGAGCCCTGTTCCTCTACGAGAGGAGGCCAGTCCTGGGCTGTACCTGTCTGTGCTGGATGGAGAGGCCTAAGATAGCTGGGAAAGTCAGCCGCCTGACAAAAGCCTTTCTAATTTATCTCTCATTAGAGTCACTCATTCACCCAATGGGGTTGTAGTCCCTTTGGAGTTCCTTATTAAATCATCTCCTCAACTTTCTTGTGAAAGTGGATTTCTCTACTGGTGTTATAATCATTGTCCTAATTCCACTGAGGGCTTGTCACATTATAGAATAATAAAAGTGGAACTCAGCATCGAGGGGTAGGCTCTCTCACTCTCAGAGCTGTTTCTATTTGTTCAGAAAATAAAAATATGAAAAGTAGATATGCAGGATTTATAATACAACATTAAAAGAAACATCATATGAATCATGTATACAAACCTTTAGTAATATTTGTGGAGGATCTTTGTCTATCCTATGTCATACTATATTTATTTGAATTTGACGATGTATTTCTACCTTAAAGATCTCCTCTACTCTACTATTCCTGTGAAGTGTTGAGCTGAACTGAGTTGCTGTCAGCTTTGAACTGACAAAAAGAAGGCAATTGAAGGCAAAAAGGTGATGATGAAACTCATAGAAAGCACTGAGTTCATTAGCTTATACATTTTGCATTGGATTAGCTCATATAGTGTGGAGTCTTACCTCACCCTCCTTTCCCTATAGTAAACAAAGGGACTACGGATATTCTTATGTCAATTTAATTACATTTTAAATAAATGTATAGTATAGTTACTAATTCATGCTCTTTAAATATTTCACAATGCATGCAACCAAATGATTTGAAAAACGTTCCTGGGAGTTAACTCACCTTTTCAATGGATATAGTAATATCCCAAAATATTGAGCTTGTAGCCATAATATTGGGTGTTGGAGACCTGTGCCATTTCGTGCAAAATGTTGTAAGTTTAGCTGCATTTGGAGCACTTCAACTGTCCTACTGGATGCACTAACAGCTTTTATCCAGTAGGTGGGGGCATTGCAATAGCTAAGAAAAGAACAGAAAAAAACATCGTTCTCTGTTCCTTGTTTACCTAAGCAAAGCAAAAATGTTAGCATTAATTAGCAAATTCCACAGTATATTTGAGCTAACAATCAATATAATTCAACCAAATCCATTTTGACATTTAAACCCACTGAAGGAGGTTTTTGTCTGACAACGGACAACTTCCTAATATGGATGCCGTAATCAGCCTTATAATATAAGGGGGTTCACCAAGTTCACTGTGGCATGTGAGTGAACCTGAAGATGAACTCAGTAGGTGGGTATCTTTCACCATGTTAGTGTTTCCACGGCCATGTTGTTTTAACAGCAGGCTTAGTCATTGTGACTAATGAGATGACCTGGCTATAGAATGAGAACATTGAACACAAAGTATGCAGAACACAAAACAGAACCCCACAGGCCTCCGCATCCGGTCGGCCACTTGAGAACTGAGACGATGACGTCAGTGCCCCAGCTGTGTTCAGTGGAGTCTCATTCTGTTGGGCCATGGGCTGGAACAGCCATGTACACAACACAGCACAGACAGTCAAATGATTCAACGTGTACACGAATACGGCATCCATATTAGGAAGTCCCTCAGTTGTCAGACGAAATGAGTTTCATCTGACAACTAAGAGACTTCCTAATATGGATACCTTACAGACATCTAAACAGAAAAATACATTAAACTGTGTACACACACATACGGACATGTCCTCATGCAAGCACACGTAGGAGTAAACCTCTGAGACACAGAGACACGTATGCATGCACACATTCTGGCAGGCACACACGCACGTACGCACACTATATTATGAGAGTACCGTATTGTCTCTCTGATTAAGGACCACTCTGGATGAGAGAAAGCAGAGGCTTAGAGCTACTCTCATTCACCAAGAACAAAATGCTTGCTTACAGGCAGCCAAAGAGTCCTTATGATATGCAAGAGGCTAATTTCAATATGGTTCCAACACTTCAGATCCAGCCTATAAATATCTTTCATCAAGCTTTCTCATCAGAAGTGTACTCTTTAGCTAATTGGAGCTACATCATTTTGGTGCTGTTGGAAATATTGGATAAAACCCAAATTGTAAATTATGTTTTTCAGTTGTATTACTTTGTTCATGGAGGCTGGCGCTAGAGTAATTTTGTGCAAGAGATGGCCAGCAGTAAGTCATGGAATATGCTTACCTGTCAATCAATCCTCACAAGAGGCCTCTGTAGCTATAGCTGCATCCATTAACATTTCAGAGAGTTCATCAAGTGCTCAAGGCTGTCCTCACTTTTGGATGCAGTATTTTCTCAACACGCACCTCTCCAGAAAGCCTCTATGAGCTCCCAGACATGTTGAACTAGTAAACATGACACTGTGTAACTGGTATAGTTTTCTGCACAAAACAGATTCCTGGAATCAGTTGAACCAATCAATCTTCATGGTCGAACAAGGCCATGATCATGGCTCCTATCCTTATCCTACCCATTAATTACCACTGTGATGTTTTTCTTCCTCTTCAACTCAGTGAAACAAACAAACATGGCCGCCCTCCACCCCCGACGCTTCCTTGCTTTTTCACTGTTGTCTTTGGGGGGGGGGGGGGGGGGGGGGTGATCAACAAGCCAATGAATAATTGATGGTGATGCCGTTACAGGAAGTGCAGCCCCTTGTCTTATTAATAAAGCGTCCCCTGCTTTGAAAGCCTTGTGTGATCACAGATGTGGCGAGGCGGCAGCACTCGCAGCTGTGTGAATTGTCACTAATGCGTGATAATTAGTGCTGATTCCAGGGTCGTGAACAGATGAGCCGAGTGACGCTCCAGGATGGGACTTTTCTTCCCCATCCCATTTTCCACGTTGTTGGTTGGTTTTTGTTCCAGGCCCTTGCTGGCAGATGTTAACTGAGTGATTGAGGTGAATGTGTGATCGGCGATAAATGGAACCGTATGTGGTGTGTTCATTCATTGTGGTTTATGGGGATGTTTTATGGATGTTGTGACGTTGTAGGTTGTGGGACACGCAGTCTCTCTCTCACTCTCTCTCCCTCTCCCTCTCTCTCTCTCTCGGCAGTGTCGCTGTCAGTGCGATAATGCAGCCCTGTGAGTGTGACGAGAAAGGCAGTGACAGAGCGGCACTTTGGGGTCAGCCTCATTCCTCCGCCACTGTGCCAGCATAGCAATGAAAATTGAAGCCACATTTAGGGATGGAGAGAAAAGGAGTTGTACAAATTCCTCTGAGCTATGGCTGTCCTATCAGACCCCTGTTATAACAACATGCAGTTCTGACTATATTGCATTGGGAGTTAATGTCAGTTTTATCTCCGGTCTATCACCATAATACAGTCATGGGAGTGTTTTCTATGAAAGGACTGAGTGACATGTATTCCATTGAAGACGTCAAGATGGACTATCAGTGCTTTTCTTGCTGTTTTTCTTAATGTTGTGAATGACCCAAGACTACTGTCGCTCATATCTGAAATACACTTTTGGAATATTTGTAATTTCACTCCCACTGAGAAGTCTATCAGTGGCGGCAGGTGGGTGGTGCTATAGTATGAAAACAAGTTTTTCTCTCATTTTCGATAAACAGCACTGTTAGTAACGTTCGGCTACTGCAACTTTCAGGGGATTGCCATGGTGATGCCATGGCAACAAGGATTATTACTCAAAGAGATGGGCAAACAAGGTCTGCAACAATTATCTCTATAATCTGTTTTCAGATTTAAGACTTTGATTTAGCGTGTTGGCACATCCAAATCCTTTCAAATGCTTGGGAGTCAGAGGACTTATTCAAAAGTACATCCAGTGACTTTTAAGGTGAAGGGTACAAAAAGGATTGTCATGAAAAATAAAATGTATTACGGAAACACATGTTGAATGCTCCTACACCTATTGAATGCTAATGTTGTTTACCGAAGTGCAAAGTGTCGACCAGGTGGTCTTCCTAATATAGCCACAGTCTATTTTAAACCCTTTTAACTGCTAATGCAGTCATAGGTCTGTACAACCGTACATCGCCCAACATTAACATTGGTGAGAAAAATAATTCATCCATTATAACAGTGGCTCCATTCACCAGTCGTGTATTAGTCATCAGGGGATGACATGGCCAGCGTATCAGCCAGTGTATCAGCCAATGTATCATCCTACGTCCTGCAGTCCTGGCTACTCCCAATGCTGGGCAGTGGGGATGGCTGTCTGAGAGAGGCAGTTTTCGAAAGGTCATGGGGAAACAGAACAACAGAGTCCTCACATGAACTAACCTCCTCTGACAGGGAGCTGTCCCTCACTGCATGGGCCTCTGGGTCTGGGTCAAACCGATACCAAAGGGGGGACAGGAGTGTCCACCTTGAGCTTAAATCTAGGCTAGATCTAATTGTAAGTAATATGTCTCTATTGCTGCGTTTACACAGGCAGCCCATTTCTGATATGTGTCGCTAATTGATCTAATTGGTCTCTAATTGGTATTTCCACTAATTGGTCAGCTCTTAAGATCAGAATTGGACTGCCTGTGTAAACGCTAGTAAAACTAAATGCATGCTCTTCAATCGAACGCTTCTTGCACCCGCCCGCCCGACTAGAATCACTACTCTCGGCGGGTCTGACTTAGAATATGTGGACAACTACAAATACCTAGGTGTCTGGTTAGACCACCGTAAACTCTCCTTCCAGACTCACATTAAGCATCTCCAATCCAAAGTTAAATCTAGAATCGGCTTCCTATTTCGCAACAAAGCCTCCTTCACTCATGCTGCTAACCATGCCCTCGTAAAACTGACTATCCTACCGATCCTTGACTTTGGTGATGTCATTTACAAAATAGCTTCCAACACTCTACTCAGCAAATTGGATGTGTGGTAGAAATATTTGACTCAAAAGTAGTCAACTCAAAAATATCTCTCAAGAAACTGGAGCTTGTGAATCCAAAAATTAGCCTTTTATTATCTAATAACAAAAGCCGAGCAGTTCCAAGGAACAATTGTCTCTCTTTGGCTTAGAGATCCCTTTTATACACACACAAATGCACAAACATGCTTACATGGCATATACAGTCACCCCCTTATGGCAAATTCCTAACTTATTTAAGTTCTGCACCACCCTTCACTTTCAACGTCCAGCTGTCACACATGGTCCACTCCAAAAGGTCATTAATTATTTTCTATATGAAGCGTCTCATTTCTATTGGTTGCGTGGCTCAGGCCCTTTCTTAAAAAAGAATATACATACATTAAAGCACAGTTACATACTGCATTGACTATATTCCTTATTTAAGCATGCATCTGGATTATAAAATATCAAACATGTTTATTATATTTTACCTTTGGCATCTCCCTACATTTGCCTTAATGATACATAAAATATCTCTATATAATCCCCCCTTTGGGACTTCCAACAAAGTCCCAATAATACAAAGATTAATTTTAAAAATGAATGTGAACATGTGCATTTAATTATTCTTAGCCTTGCCATATGTGGTTACATTTTACATGCACATATTTAAACCAATATATCTTCCTCATTACTTGACCCATCCTGATGAGGACCCAGAGCCCAGTCAGGTATTGGTTACAAGTCTGGAAGGTTTTCCTCTAAATTAACCTCCACATTTTTCTATTGGGCTTTGTAACCATGGAAAGCCTTCCACCCCCAGGAACAACTCCATACAAACATTCAGGATTCCCAAATGGACAGTCCATTGGTCCTCCTTTAACATTACAAGATTTCCCATATTCATTTACATACTGTCCTGCAGCTCCCTGAACTGGGTGTATTTCTTTGGCTGAACTAGTAACAATGGTCTGTACAGTCATTTGTTTTACTGTGGTTTGAATCAAAAGTGATTTTAACAGAGGTAGTATACAACAAAACACTACTCCCATCACTACAAGTGATATTCCTATCATTATTGCCATTTTTGTAAACATTGCACCCCATTTTCCCAAAGTTATGTCCATCCAGTCCCAAACATGAGCATCATGCACAGCATTGTCCTTAACCTCTTTTCGTAGTCCTTTGAGCTTAGTCATTGCTTCAGTGAATGAACCATCCGGGGCAGTATTATTGGGGATAAAAGTACAACATTAATCTCCAAACATAACACAAACTCCATCTTTTTCCGCTAATAGCCAGTTTAGAGCCTGCCTATTCTGCTATGCCATTCAACTGGTAGCCTGTACTTGCTCTCCTAGGGCTGATAATGCAGAGTCTGTGTAATTAATAAACCTTTGTTGATTATAATAAATATAATTGATCCATTCTAGGTTTTTGTTGGTTGAAATCCAGACAAATATTGATTCAAATCCTGCTTTAATTTCATCTCTTGCCTTATATTCATTTGGAATTCCTCTGGGTTGACCTATTGCATCTAAATATACATTGGGGTCATGTTCATATGATCTTTTTACCCTTTTATTACTATTCTGTGCATCCCTATTTGTTGTTTTGTCTACCTCCCACTCTGATATAACCACCTCCTGAAGCATTTGTACTCTAGCACATACTCCCTTCCATCCTTTAGGCAAAGTAGCTCTAATCCTTTGTTCTCCACATACCCAAAATAAATCTGCCACTGCCACCGATTGATCCTCATAAGGAGAAATCAATGGCATTGCCAGTGTTTGCTTCTCACATTCCCCAGTGTCACACCCTGGTTCGGGGACTCATTATGTTGAACCAGGGTGTGTGCATTCTATGTTTTCTGTTTCTCTGGTGGGTGTTCTAGGTGGTTTATTTTCTATGTTTGCCGGTGTGACTCCCAATCAGAGGCAAACGAGTGTCAGCTGTCGGCTGTTTGTCTCTGATTGGGAGCCATATTTAATCTATCTGTTTTCCTTTCGGGTTGTGGGATTTTGTTCGTGTGTGTGCGTGTTGTACCACAGACGTCACGGATTTCGTTGTCTATTTGTTTTGCTCGTGTGAGCATTTAATAAATATACTATGTTCACTCGCAACGCTGCGCCTTGGTCTCCTGTTCTAGACGATCGTGACAGAAAATCCCACCAGTACCAGACCAAGCAGCGTGAGGAGGAGAAAGGAAGGACCTGGGATCAGGGGAGTAGGAGTTTCGGCTGGGCCACGCTAAGTGAAGAGGAGAGAGGCTGGTCGATGAAGCAATGGATCGAGAGTCTGACGAGAGCTAGGGAGGCCTGGTCCACGGGGAGGAGAGAACCCCAGAAAATTTTTAGGGGGGGGCTCACGACGTGGACGACGGGGCAGCAGGAGGCCGCGATGGAGCGGTCCAGCGGGTGTGAAGAGGAGGCCGCCAGGTTAAGGGGGCCACTGGTCACGGAGGAGAGGGATAGTGTGGAGGCACGGCAAGAGGTACTGGGGTGTGTGTCCAGTCCGGTCCGGCCCGTTCCTGATCTCTGCGTGGGGCCAGTGGTGTGTGTCTCCAGTACGGGCCGGCCTGTTCCTGTTCCCCGCATCGTGCCAGTGGTGCGCGTTGCCAGCCCGGTCCGGCTCGTTCCTGCTCTCCGCACCATGTCTGGGGTGCGCGTCGCCAGCCCGGCCCGGTCTGTTCCTGCTTCCCGCACTAAGCCTGTGGTGCGCGTCGCCAGCCCGGTCCGGCCCATTCCTGCTCCCCGCACCAAGTCTGTGGTGCGTTTCGGCCGCCCGGATCGGCCCGTTCCTGCTGTCCACACCAAGCCAGTGGTGTGCGTCGTCAGTCCGGCACGGCCCGTTCCTGCTCTCCGCACCGAGTCTGTGGTGCGCGTTGCCAGCCCAGTCCGGCCCATCCAAGCTTCCCGCACCAAGTCTGTGGTGCGTCTCGTCAGCCCTGTCCGGCTCGTTCCTGCTCTCCGCACCAAGTCAGTGGTGTGCGTCGCCAGCCCATTCCGGTCCATTCCTGCTCCACGCACCAAGCCAGGGGCGCGGGTCGTCAGTCCGGCTCCGGCCAGCGGGGCTAGACAGGACCAGGAGTACTTTGGGGGGTTGGAGAGGAAGTGGGGATCAAGCCCGGAGCCGGAGCCGCCGCCGAGGAAGAATGCCCACCCAGCCCTCCCCTGTTTTGCTCGTATTTAGGCGCGGTCACAGTCCGCGCCTTTAGGGGGGGGTACTGTCACACCCTGGTTCGGGGACTCATTATGTTGAACCAGGGTGTGTGCATTCTATGTTTTCTGTTTCTCTGGTGGGTGTTCTAGGTGGTTTATTTTCTATGTTTGCCGGTGTGACTCCCAATCAGAGGCAAACGAGTGTCAGCTGTCGGCTGTTTGTCTCTGATTGGGAGCCATATTTAATCTATCTGTTTTCCTTTCGGGTTGTGGGATTTTGTTCGTGTGTGTGCGTGTTGTACCACAGACGTCACGGATTTCGTTGTCTATTTGTTTTGCTCGTGTGAGCATTTAATAAATATACTATGTTCACTCGCAACGCTGCGCCTTGGTCTCCTGTTCTAGACGATCGTGACACCCAGGGTCACCCGGCCCTCCATTTGTAGCTATTACCCCAGTACTTGACCCTGCTGCCTGATAAACTGCTCTGTGGGGGGTATCTGCATTCCAGGACATATCATTATTTAGGTGCCATGTGGTCTCACACTTTCCCTTACATTTTCCCAAATCATGCTCCCCATCCGTTTTGTTGTAGCATTCATAATTTTGATTATAGTCTATACGGTATTTTTCCGGTGCTTCCATTTTTCTGGGCTCTATTCTGATATCTAATTTTTTACACCACTCTCCCCATCCTACTTGATTATAGAATCTGTAATGTTAATGATAAACATTCTGCAGGACAGTAGGGCCTTTCTCCTCTTTTAAGATGACAGTAGCTTCGTTTAAAGTTAGCACAGTCCTTGTGACTGTGTGGATTTGGTATTACTATCAATTATTTTAATGGAGAAGGAGCACATACTAAACAATTCGTTTTTCTATTAATTGTTTTAGCTGAATATTGTGCCCATTTGTACCAATCATTTTGCATGGCTCCCTCCCATAGCCTTTCTAATTTTGTTGGTGCTTTCATTACTTTCGGTATTACTGTTGAGGCTGAGGTAGATTGTCTATTTTCCTGATTTCCCCAATTAGTTAAAGAATCCCATACATTTTGAAAAAACCCAGTTGTTCCTATTTTTTCTAATCCTGTCTTTGTTGGTTCAACTGCTATAATAATTAGTGGTCCTTGGGTAGTGGTCATAGTTACATTAACTATTTCAGGTTCTTCTTCCTGTCTAGATTGGTGTTTGGAAATAGGATGTCACGATCGTCTTCAAAATGAGCGGACCAAGGCGCAGCGTGATAAGCGTACATACTTTATTTTAATAAAGCGCACACACGAAAATGAAACAAAACACGATCGTAACGTCCTCAGTGACAAAAACACGGAACACTGGAACACAGAAACAACAGGAACAAAAACCCACAAACACAAGGTGAAAAACACACAGAATAAATATGGCTCCCAATCAGAGATAACGAGCCGACAGCTGACACTCGTTACCTCCGATTGGGAGTCATTAACCAATCACCAAAAACACAAACAAATGAAACTCACCCATACCCAACACCACCAAATGAAATACACCCTGGCTCTAACACACAGTCCCGGAGCCAGAGTGTGACAGTACCCCCCCCCAAAGGCGCGGACTCCGACCGCGCCTAACCCAAAAAATGGGGAGGGCTGGGTGGGTGTTACTCCACGGAGGCGGCTCTGGCACTGGTCGTGATCCCCACCCCACCATAGTCATTACCCACTTAAGTAGCCTCCTCCAATCGACCACCCTACATCCTAACCCCACTGGATTAAGGGGCAGCACCGGACTAAGAGGCAGCACCGGACTAAGGGGCAGCACTGGACTAAGGGGCAGCACCGGACTAAGGAGCAGCACCGAGCTAAGGGGCAGCACCGGACTAAGGGGCAGCACCAGGATAAGGGACAGCACCAGGATAAGGAGCAACACCGAGCTAAGGGGCAGCACCGGACTAAATGGCGGATCCTGGCTGGCTGGCTCTGGCGGATCCTGGCTGGCTGGCGGATCCTGGCTGGACGGCTCTGGCGGATCCCGGCTAGACGGCTCTGGCGGATCCCGGCTGGACGGCTCTGGCGGATCCCGGCTGGACGGCTCTGGCGGATCCCGGCTGGACGGCTCTGGCGGATCCCGGCTGGACGGCTCTGGCGGATCCCGGCTGGACGGCTCTGGCGGATCCCGGCTGGACGGCTCTGGCGGATCCCGGCTGGACGGCTCTGGCGGATCCCGGTTGGACGGCTCTGGCGGATCCCGGCTGGACGGCTCTGGCGGATCCCGGCTGGACGGCTCTGGCGGATCCCGGCTGGACGGCTCTGGCGGATCCCGGCTGGACGGCTCTGGCGGATCCTGGCTGGCTGACGGATCTGGCTGCTCATGGCTGGCTGACGGATCTGGCTGCTCATGGCTGGCTGACGGATCTGGCTGCTCATGGCTGGCTGACGGATCTGGCTGCTCATGGCTGGCTGACGGATCTGGCTGCTCATGGCTGGCTAACGGATCTGGCTGCTCATGGCTGGCTGACGGATCTGGCTGCTCATGGCTGGCTGACGGATCTGGCTGCTCATGGCTAGCTGACGGATCTGGCTGCTCATGGCTAGCTGACGGATCTGGCTGCTCATGGCTGGCTGACGGATCTGGCTGCTCATGGCTGGCAGACGGATCTGGCTGCTCATGGCTGGCTGACGGATCTGGCTGCTCATGGCTAGCTGACGGATCTGGCTGCTCATGGCTGGCTGACGGATCTGGCTGCTCATGGCTGGCTGACGGATCTGGCTGCTCATGGCTGGCTGACGGATCTGGCTGCTCATGGCTGGCTGACGGATCTGGCTGCTCATGGCTGGCTGACGGATCTGGCTGCTCATGGCTGGCTGACGGATCTGGCTGCTCATGGCTGGCTGACGGATCTGGCTGATCCTGTCTGGCAGAAGGCTCTGGCTGATCCTGTCTGGCAGAAGGCTCTGGCTGATCCTGTCTGGCGGAAGGCTCTGGCTGATCCTGTCTGGCGGAAGGCTCTAGCGGCTCCGGTCTGGCGGACGGCTCTGATGGCTCCTGGCAGACGGGCGGCTTTGCAGGCTTTGGGCAGACGGGCAGTTCAGGCCCCGTTGGGCAGACGGCAGACTCTGGCCGTCTGAGGCGCACCGTAGGCCTGGTGCGTGGTGCCGGAACTGGAGGTACCGGGCTGAGGACACGCATCTCAGGGCTAGTGCGGGGAGAAGCAACAGGGCATGCTGGACCCTGGGGACGCACATACGGCCTAGTGCGTGGTGCCGGAACTGGTGGTCCCGGGCTGAGGACACGCATCTCAGGGCTAGTGCGGGGAGTAGCAACAGGGCATGCTGGACCCTGGGGACGCACATACGGCCTGATGCGTGGTGCCGGAACTGGAGGTACCGGGCTGAGGACACGCATCTCAGGGCTAGTGCGGAGAGCCGGAACAGGGCGGGCTGGGCTGGCGACGCGCACCGTACACTTGGTGCGGGTGGCAGGAACAGGCCGAACCGGGCTGGCGACGCGCACCGTAGGCTTCCTACGAGGCTCAGGAACAGGCCGGGCTGGGCTGGCGACGCGCACCGTACACTTGGTGCGGGTGGCAGGAACAGGCCGAACCGGGCTGGCGACGCGCACCGTACACTTAGTGCGAGGGGCCGGAACAGGCCGTACCGTACGGGGAACACACACTACTGGCTGTACCTCGGGATTAGGAACGGGCCGGACCGGACTGGTTACACACCCCAGTACCTCTCGCCGAGCCTCTACACCTTCCTTCCCTGCTTTACCCAGTAGCCCCCTTAACCTGGTAGCCTCCTGAATCCGTCCCTTCTCTGCCTCCGTCAGCCCCCTTAACCTGGTAGCCTTCTGCATCTGTCTTGTGGCAGCCTCCTGCTGCTCAGTCGCCCAAGCCATGTGCCCCCCCCAAAAAATTTCTTGGGGTTGCCTCTCGTCCACGGGCTTCCAGCCTCGCCTTCGTGCTGCCTCCTCATACCACCTCCTCTCGGCTTTGGCTGCCTCCAGCTCTTCACGAGGGAGGCGATATTCTCCCGGTTGTGCCCAAGGACCCTTTCCATCCAATATCTCCTCCCATGTCCATGAATCCTTGACAGGTGGATACTGTTGCCGCTTGACACGCCGCTTGGTCCTTTGATGGTGGGTTTTTCTGTCACGATCGTCTTCAAAATGAGCGGACCAAGGCGCAGCGTGATAAGCGTACATACTTTATTTTAATAAAGCGCACACACGAAAATGAAACAAAACACGATCGTAACGTCCTCAGTGACAAAAACACGGAACACTGGAACACAGAAACAACAGGAACAAAAACCCACAAACACAAGGTGAAAAACACACAGAATAAATATGGCTCCCAATCAGAGATAACGAGCCGACAGCTGACACTCGTTACCTCCGATTGGGAGTCATTAACCAATCACCAAAAACACAAACAAATGAAACTCACCCATACCCAACACCACCAAATGAAATACACCCTGGCTCTAACACACAGTCCCGGAGCCAGAGTGTGACATAGGATCAATGTCCATTGTTGTTATACTATTCCCTTCTGACACTTTAGTGCTAACTATTTCCAATATGTACTTTGCATTATTTTCTTGAGTCAATTCCTTTAAAGTAATCTCCTTTGTTAACTTCTATTTGGCAGCCATATTCATCCCAGATTGCTTCTCCTCTTGTTTGATGATTAGCCCACCCACAAAGTGATTTTTCTGGCAGAGGTTTTATCCTTCGTATTGAAAAGGATTTTTGAGTTTCCATAGCTGTCAGTACTTGGGCTGGAATAGAAATACTGGTTCGAGCTATTTCCAAAGGTACATGCTTTTTTATTCTATTTCTTATTTTAGCTTCAGGAACCAATTTCTGACGAAATCATGAGATGTTTGGCTTGTTTTTTATCCATAATTTTTCATGTCCATTCCCTTTTAGCTCAACTTCTACACAATGATTTTTTAGGCATTTTATTTTAAACATTGCATATCCTTCAACCTGACATTTCCCCAATCTAGGCCATCCTGTGTACGATACTTGTTCTTTATACACAACAACAATTCTTCCTGGCTCAGTAAGACTATCTCTAGAATATTGTATAGTTGTAGGCAGACTCACCACCATCTCTCCTAGGTTAACTGCTATTACCGTTAGAGCAATTCCACAGTTCTTAAATTGTCGGAGGCCATGTGAGGGCAGAGAAGTCAATTGTGGGAAAGTCCCCTTCCTCAACAGCAGAGGAGTCTCTTCCTTCAATGGTGGAGAAGTCACCTCCCTCAATGGTAGAAAGATCGCTTCCTCCTCCTTCTCCTGTTGTCCCTCCATTCCCTGGGTCTCTGCTTGTGTTTGGGGCATCTGCCATGGCAGGTATCCTATCAGCAGTATTCCCCACATCATCAGGCCCCACCTCCCGACTCTCCGGATTTTCAGGAGGGAGTGCCTGTTGTCCTTCGACGTTGGCACTTGGACTCGTGCTTGCTTCTTCTTCTTGGACTCCATCTGGTGCCTCAACATCCTCCGCTTCCCCATGGCTCGCCGACGGCAGACCGGTTCTCTTCGGGACCCTGGTGCAGTGGTTCAGATGGTACCACGTCGTTCTTCCTTCCAACTGTACTGCTGTGGGCGTCGCTCGGATCACCGTGTATGGTCCTTCTCTCCTGGGCTCGTTCCACTTCCTGCGAAACACTCAGATGTAGACTCGATCTCCTGGAATCACCGGCCCTGGCTCCTCTGGTCCAGGTTCCGGTCCTCGCCCTTTTTCCTGGAGATAGATCACTTTATGTATAGCAGTTAGTTGTCTTACATATGCTTGAAGTTCCATCTCTAATTGTTCCAATGAGGGTCCTTTGTAGGGCCCTCTTAGACCTGGCACTGGCATGGGTCGACCCGTAAGCATTTCATGCGGGGTTAGATGCGTATTTCTGTTAGTTTGCATGCGATAACTCATCAACGCTAGTGGTAGTGCATCCACCCAATTGAGCTTTGCACTGGCACAGATTGTATTCAGTTTAGCCTTGAGGGTACCATTAATTCTCTCAACCATCCCCTGAGATTGCGGCCGATACACACACCCTAGTCTTTGCTTAATCCTTAGCTGCTGTAATACTTGCTTCACTGTTTTCTGAATAAATGCTGATCCATTGTCTGAACTGATTTCTGTTGGTATTCCAAATCTGGGTATTACTTCTCTGGTTAGAAATTTGATTACTGTTCCTGATCCTAGATCTGCTGAGGGTACCGCTTCTACCCATCTACTGAATCTATCTATGATCACGAGCATGTACCTTTTGCCAATCACCTTTTTTATCATATCTACATAGTCCATGACTAAGTGTCGAAATGGTCCTTCAGGAACTGGTATGTGCCCTATAGGCGTTGTTATTCCTTTCCTTACATTGTTTTGTGCACACACCTGACATCTTGCTAATGCCTCATCTATTGTTGCCTGTAGGTATGGAGACCAGTATCCTTGTTTTTTAATTTTCCTTATTGTCTCCCCCCTTGCGCAATGGTCAAAACCATGCGCATCAGTTATCAGTAGGTTGAGCAACTTGGTATAGCAACTATGGTTCCTTCATGAGATCTCCATAATCCCTTCACATTTTTGGTGGCCCCTCTTTGGTGCCACATAGTCTTTTCATAAGGTCCTGCTCTTTCCTGCATCATTATTATATCATCTGGCTGTGGTATGGATTCAATAATGACCATTGGTGCTGTTAACACTGGGACGGTGCATCTAGATGCCTTCCTTGCAGCTTCATCAGCTGCATTGTTTCCTTTGGTTATAAATCCTTTTCCTTTCCTATGCGCCTGACATTTCACTATCGCCAATTTAGTAGGATACATTAACGCCATCATTAATTCCACAATCTGCTCGTGGTGTTGTATGGGTGTACCATCGCTTTTCTTGAACCTTCGCTGCTTCCAGACTGCCCAAAATAAATGACACACCCAATGTGCATATGCTACATCAGTATAGATATTAACAGTTTTTCGTTTTCCTAGGATGCAAGCTGCAGTGAGTGCTTTTAGTTCAGCCAACTGGGCTGAGCATGGCTGTTGACAGTATTCTGCTATCACCTCTTTGAAATCTTCTCCTTGTTTTTGCACTACTGCATAACCTGCATGATTTCCCACATGATCTTTATAACAGGATCCATCAACAAAATACTTGTCTATGCACTCTTCCCCCAGGCTGGACAATGGGGTTGACTCTATGTCTGGCCTTAGTCGAGTAAACGTCAATGAATCTGCTACACAGTCATGTGCTTGCCCCTCAAACTCCAAGGGGATTATTTCAGCTGGGTTTACTGTACTGCATCGTTTAATGGAAACATCTGGATAGGTCAATAGAGTCATGTATTCTAAAGTTCTAGCATTGGTAAGGACAAACTTCCCTTGTTCTATTAGTTCCACTATTTTATGGTGTGTATGTATTGTTACCGGGTATCCCATAGTAATTGTGGATGCTTTGTCATATGCATATTGTAATGCAGCTAGACCTTGATAACAGGGTGGATATCCCTGGGCAACAGAATCTAGTTTAGAACTATAATAAGCAATAGGTTGTTTTCGTCTTCCACTGCATGTCTCTTGCATAAGTACCGCTGTTGCATACCTATCACATCTGTTTGCCACATACAACAAGAATGGTTTTGTGTAATCTGGGGCTGCTAGAGCCGGAGCTGACTGCATTTCCTTCTTCATTGTTTCAAATGCAGTCAATGCATCACGGTTCCATTCCAGGCTTGCTCTGAGGTCTAGGTGTCCTGCTTCTTTCATGATTTCTCGCAGAGGAGCAGTTTTAACCGCATACTCCTCTATCCAGTCTGAGCTGAATCCAGTCATCCCTAAGAACGTCATCATCTGAGCAACTGTTTGAGGGAGTGATACCTTGCTGATTCCTTCCAGTTGTCCTGGTGCAATCACCTTTGTTCCATGTGCAATTGTTCTTCCTAGATATTCAACTTGAGATTGGCAGTACTGAAGTTTCGTTTTTAACACCTTGTGTCCTCCTTCTGCCAGTCGCTTTAAAACCTTCATAGAATCAGCATGGCATTGTTCTAAGGAGGGAGCGCAGATCAACAGATCATCCACATACTGGATCAATGTTCCTTCAAGTATTAGATCTTCTAGATCTGTTCTTAACACCTGATTGAACACATGAGGAGAATGCTTAAATCCCTGTGGCGTCCGAGTATATGTGTATTGTTTACCTTTGTAGGTAAATGCAAACAAGTGTCTGCACTCTTCTGCCAGGGACACACTAAAAAATGCTCCACATAGGTCAATCACTGTGAAGTACTTGGCTTCTGGGGGAACATTGGTGAGTAGCGTATGAGGATTTGGAACATCAGCAGGCCAATCTTGTACTATGTCATTTATGGCCCTTAAGTCATGTACCAGCCTCCACTTTTTCCCATCTGCTTTAAGGACCGGCAACAAAGGTGTGTTACGACAACTTTGTGTTTCTATCAGTACTCCTGCTTTTATCAGTCCATCAATTGTGGCACTGATGCCCTCTTCTGCTTCAGGTTTCATATGGTATTGAGCCCTCCAAGGGGGCTTAACATCTGGCTTTGTTTTGACAAACACAGGACTTGCTGATTTTACCAATCCAACATCTGTATCATGTTGTGACCATACCTCATGAGGTATGTTTTTCTCCATTTCCTGTTTTTGCTGGTCCTCAAATTCTGTTGCTTCCCCTAGCTGTGTTAGCTGTTGGGATGTAACTTCCATTTCCCTTGGGTCCCCAGTCATTATTGTAGTATGGTGTATCTTGATTAAGGCTTTATCTTTTGAATGATGAATCAGTGGATTTTCTGTCTTGTTCCATTGAATTGTTTTTGCTCGCTTCATCATGGGGCCCAAATCCTTGGCCTCCATTCCCTTGTTTACCAGCAAGGGAATGTGTGGAGTAGCTTCAGAAACATTGTACCATTTTGCCACAAAGTCTGAGCCATCCATGTCCGTCACCTCCATTGCTGCTCCTTGTTTTCCTATAATTATGTACTGAGACATTATAGGTACTGATATACCATTTGCATTTAACAACCACAGTTGCTCTAAAAGATCATCACGATAGGGATCATATTGCATGGTGCCGTGATATTCTGACTCCTCTTTCTGCTTCTGGTATCTGAGCCTGAATAAACTTACCCCATTTCTTGACTACCCTTTCTACTTCTGTCTCAATATCCCCTAACCAATAGACATTTGCTGTCTCCTGTTTCATTACCATTTGTAAGTTTAACCCTGCCCTGTCTATGATTACCCCTTCGGAGGAACATCGAATTTGTATACCCATTTTGCATAGGGCATCTCTTCCCAATAGATTGACAGGGGTGTGTTCTGATACAAGTATCGGGAGGGTTGCGGATTTGTCATCCGCTGTCAGGCGAACTGGAGCTGTCATTGGAATTAACTGCGTTTGTCCCGAGAATCCTATAGTTTTGGCATATTTGCCAGACATGGGGAGGTGAGAGGCATAATTTGGACTTACACAGGTGTAAGTGGCTCCAGTGTCAACCATCATGGGTGTGCCTCTGTTCTCTATTTGAACCTGCAACATAAGTTCTTGATCAGCTCGTGTAGTTAGTACTGGAAACTGACCCTCCCCGGTAGGATTCTCTGTGCACCCCTAGTACCCCTGATTGGGCCCTGCCCATGGATTCACAGGACCTTGGATTTGTTGCTGATTTTGTTGCCAGCCGTCAGGTTGCTTTGGTTGCCAGCCGTCTGCTTGCTTCCAATTATTTTGGTTTGTGTTCCCCTGTTGTTGCCAGGGGTTTGTGGGGCAGTTTCGTCTGGTATGCCCTGGCTGCTGGCATCCCCAGCAAATTCCAGGTGGCCCTTGTGGGCCCCGATTTCCTCCTTTCTGATTATTTTGCTGAAATTTTTGCTGTTTATTGTTATTATTCCATTGCCGGGGTTGTTGTGCATACACATTCACTACTGGTGCTGTGGGTTGTACTTGGGCCTGTGGCGTGGGAGGCAGATATGGCCCTCCTGGAGTGACTGCAGCCATCATTCCTGTTTCATTCGCAGGTGCTGTTACTGGGGCCTGGATTTTCTTCTTCCCTCTGTTTGTCAGTTCTTCCAATTGGAGTTGAGTCAGTTTCCTCTGAATGTCTCTCCCCTGCTCCATAAGTCTCTGTTCATCCTTTCTGTGTTTTTCTACTGCATGTATCACATGGTCACAGAATTCTTTGTGTGTCTTTGAGGTTAGTCCCACCACATCCTCCAGCCTGCTTCTCACTGATTGGGGCATGGCCTCTATTATTGAGTTTCGGAATAGAGTTGTCATCAGTGGGTCCCCTTCTGGATCTCGTTCTGTTTCCAGTCTCCATCGTTTCATCTGTTCATGTAGATAGGCAGCTGGATTCTCAGTTTCTCCCAGTGTCCCCCCTTTTAGTGACTTGGGGTCAATTCTCACCGGGTATTCCAGTCTTAGTGCTTGCCAGACTTCAGGGCGATGTGAATCAAAGTCCATCCCATCTCCTTGTAGGTCACTCACTTCTCTACTCAGGTCACTGTTCCCCAGTATATCCTCCATTTTTGCCTTTCCAACCACCCTTGCCAACAGTGCCTTCAGATCCCCCACAGCCAGCAGTTTCCCCATGGTTTGTTCCTCAAAAATCCTAATCCATTTTCCTGCCCCATCATGCAAATCTGGCAGACGGGCAACCAATCCTTCCTGGTCCTGTGATCCCCACGGAACATAGTGAGCCTGGGTACCTTTTATTAGAATTGGATATTGTCCCTTGTATTTTTCAGGTCTTCTCAATGTTCTCCTATTCCGCAATCTTTCTTCCCTTACGCCTTGATTGCAATCTCCTCATATTTCAGCTGCTGCTCCTTCTTCCTCCTCTAGCTCTCTGCCTGTCCGCTGTCTTACCTCACTCTGCTCCCTCTCTATTTCTTCCTTTTCTCTCAACATTCTCCTCATCCTGTCCATTTCTTTCTCTATTAGTTTGTTTGTTGCTTCAATATCTGCCATTTCTTCATCTGAGAGTTCTCCATCATCTCTCTTCGTCATTTTCATTCTTCCCAATGCTTCCCTCAGCTCTCCATAGCAGTCCAATCTGTTTGGCTTGATTTCTGCCCTTCGCTTGATTCCTTCTGTTTTCTTTGAGTCTTTTTCCATCCTTTGGGAGGATGTAAACAAAGGTCTTTCTTTTTCCATTTCTATTTCTCCTTTTATTGATATTACTCCGGACACCTGGGGATATTGTCCACAAACATATGGTGGAGGTCCCACAGACCAATCTGCTTTCTTTTTGTTTGTTTTCTCATCATCTTTTCTCAACATGTTACTGGCTTCTCGCATGTTCTTTAGCAATCCTTCTCCTTCCATTTTGAACATGATGAGTACTTATTTTTCTCTTTCTTTTTTGGCGCTTCTCTTCTTTCCTGTGTTTTTTGCTTTATGGTTTTTTATCAGTGTTTCCATTTTCTCACACACCGTGACATCAAATGTTCCTCCTTCTGGCCATTTGGTGCCCATTTTCCTGGTGCGTTTCTCCCATTTTTCAGATGTTTTTGCTATTTCTCCCTTGCCTAAGGGATACCTGTCACGATCGTCATAGGGAACAGACCAAGGCGCAGCGTGATGAACAAACATACTTTAATTAGTTAAAGTTTAAACACAATACAAAACAAGAAACGACTCGTGACGTCCAACGGTATCAATGACCGAACACGGAACAAAAACCCACAAACACAAAGGGAAAACAGACAGTTTAAATATGGCTCCCAATCAGAGACAACCAGCCAACAGCTGACACTCGTTGCCTCTGATTGGGAGTCACTCAGGCAAACATAGAAATCAACAAACTAGAACCCCCAACATAGAAATAAACACATAGAATAAACACACCCTGGCTCAACAAATAGAGTCCCAGAGCCAGGGTGTGACAATACCTAGCACTCAGTATTTCTACTGCCGTTTTATTCATATTTATGACCTATATATATTTATTTTTTTTAACTTCCTTTTTAATCTATTTTAGTATTCGTCCTATTTATTTATTTATTTATTTCTCCTTCTTAATTATTTTATATTAGTATTCACTTTTATTGTTAAACTATTTGTGCTTCTTTGATTATTGTTTGGTCAGAACTTATTTATTATTAATGGGCATTCGACAGTCTCTTTATATAATAATAATATGTCCTGATGTCCACTTTTCTTTTGTGTGGAACACCTCATGAATCTTTCTTTTGCTAGTGTTTTAGCTTTAAATCACTCAGCTATATTCTTTATGTAATACTAATATAATGTCTCCTGATGTCCACTTTTCTTTTGTGTGGAACACCTCATGAATCTTCCCCTTGCTAGTGTTTTTTCTTAGCTTTAAATCACTCAGCGATATTCTTTATGTAATAATAATATAATGTCTCCTGATGTCCACTTTTCCTTTGTGTGGAACACCTCATGAATCTTCCCCTTGCTAGTGTTTTTTCTTAGCTTTAAATCACTCAGCTATATGTGTGTTCCTACCCCTATGAGCATCCACACACCATTCACTCTTTCTCTCCTGGTGTGAGACCGGGTGCGTCCTTCCTACCAGGTTACACTTAAGCAACGATCCAGGAAAGGTGCGTCAACCTTTCCCCACCAAGGACAGAGACTTTCCCACTCACTTGCACTCTCACTCCTTCACACACTTGTCTAAGTTACCTGTAAACGTAACCCCTTCTTGATACACTTCCTCGACACAAGAAAAACAGTTTTATACAGGATTTATATTTATTTAGCCCCCTAGGTGATTCACTTCCTCGACACACCTGGACTTCTACCTATCCTACGCTTTCCTAAGCGACCTGTAAATTCTGCCCTTCCTCTCTGATTCACTTCCTCGACACAGAGAAAAAGCGATATTTATACAGGATTTCACCTACCTAAGCAGTCCTCAAAAATGATTCACTTCCCCGACACGTTTTAGAGTGGTATCTGTAGGACTTTCTACCATGTTATTCTCTGATCGTTCAACCAGATGGACAGCCGCCCGTGCCGAAATGACCCAGACAAAGTGATCAGCAAGATGAATCAAATGAATCGACCAAATCGAACAGACGCATCATATGAGCAGCCAAGTGACCCCGATGATTGAATGCACGAATTGAGCAATCGAATCAAACAGATCGATCAGACTGTCCAGATGAGCAACCTGAATGAGACAGATGAATCATCTAACTTGACCACAACCAATCATATCACAATGGATTAAACAGAATGACCAGCAGGACGAACAAATGAATCAAATGATTTGAACAAACGGTTCAGACGAACAACCGAGTGACATCGACGAGTACAAGACGCGTCAAAACAGTCGGTTTAGTCAAACAGATGCAATCATACTGACCAAATGATCAACTCAAACGAGACAGATAACCCACCCCACTCAACCACAATGACTGAACCACACCAACCCAAGCAGACCATCCATCTACCCGGACTGAGCAGAGCTACTTAAACTATTTTCTACTTATTGCAACCCTCGAGGCTTTTCATCATTTAACATGCATTTTAAATCCAAAAGCTCCCAGTCTCTAATTTTCTGGTTCTTAAATTTGGAGAGACCTACTTGGTATTCTGCAGCTGAGGCCGGGCCCCGGATCGAACCACACAAACTTTATACTATATAAGTAAGAACTTGGCTTACCTTTTTTAAAAGCGGCTGCTTTTGTTTGTATGATCCGTCCAAGCCATTTCACAACCGCAGATGTTCACCGTCTCTGATCCCTGTTTTCAACTCCTGGCAATGCTCGCCATTTATGTGGTAGAAATATTTGACTCAAAAGTAGTCAACTCAAAAATATCTCTCAAGAAACTGGAGCTTGTGAATCCAAAAATTAGCCTTTTATTATCTAATAACAAAAGCCGAGCAGTTCCATGGAACAACTGTCTCTCTTTGGCTTAGCGCTTCCTTTTATACACACACAAATGCACAAACATGCTTACATGGCATATACAGTCACCCCCTTATGGCAAATTCCTAACTTATTTTAGTTCTGCACCACCCTTCTCTTTCAACGTCCAGCTGTCACACATGGTCCACTCCAAAAGGTCATGAATTATTTTCTATATGAAGCCTCTCATTTCTATTGGTTGCGTGGCTCAGGCCCTTTCTTAAAAAAGAATATACATACATTAAAGCACAGTTACATACTGCATTGACTATATTCCTTATTTAAGCATGCATCTGGATTATAAAATATCAAACATGTTTATTATATTTTACCTTTGGCATCTCCCTACATTTGCCTTAATGATACATAAAATATCTCTATAGATGTAGTCTATCACAGTGCCATCCGTTTTGTCACCAAAGCCCCATATACTACCCACCATTGTGACCTGTACGCTCTCGTTGGCTGGCCCTCACTACATA
Source organism: Coregonus lavaretus (assembly GCF_964263955.1). NCBI lineage: Eukaryota > Metazoa > Chordata > Actinopteri > Salmoniformes > Salmonidae > Coregonus > Coregonus lavaretus. The sequence goes on from NC_140006.1 coordinate 34,627,159, forward strand.
TTCATCGCCAAACCCACTGGCTCCAGTTCATCTATAAATCTCTTCTAGGCAAATCCCTGCCTTATCTTAGCTCATTGGTCACCATAGCAACACCCACCCGTAGTATGCGTTCCAGCAGGTATATCTCACTGGTCATCCCCAAAGCCAACACCTCCTTTGGCCGCCATTCCTTCCAGTTCTCTGCTGCAAATGACTGGAACGAACTGCAAAAATCTCTGAAGCTGGAGACACTAATCTCCCTCACTATCTTTAAGCATCAGTTGTCAGAGCAGCTTACCGATCACTGCACCTGTACACAGCCCATCTGTAATTAGCCTACCCAACTACCTCATTCCAATATTGTTATTTACATTGTTATTTATTTTGCTCATTTGCACCCCAGTATCTCTATTTGCACATCTTCTGTACATCTATCACTCCAGTGTTAATACTAAATTGTAATTATTTTGCACTATGGCCTATTTATTGCCTTACCTCCATAACTTACTACATTTGCACACACTGTATATAGATTTTATATTGTGTTATTGACTGTACATTTTGTTTATTCCATTTGTAACTCTGTGTTTGTTGTTTTTAATCGCACTGCTTTGCCTTATCTTGGCCAATTCGCAGTTGTAAATGAGAACTTGTTCTCAACTGGTTTACCTGGTTAAATAAAGGTGAAATAAAAATAAATAAAAAATATGGTCACATATAGCTATTTTGTAAATGACATCACCGAAGTCAAGGATCGGTAGGATAGTCAGTTTTACGAGGGCATGTTTAGCAGCATGAGTGAAGGAGGCTTTGTTGCGAAATCGGAAGCCGATTCTAGATTTAACTTTGGATTGGAGATGCTTAATGTGAGTCTGGAAGGAGAGTTTACGGTGGTCTAACCAGACACCTAGGTATTTGTAGTTGTCCACATATTCTAAGTCAGACCCGCCGAGAGTAGTGATTCTAGTCGGGCGGGCGGGTGCAAGCAGTGTTCGATTGAAGAGCATGCATTTAGTTTTACTAGCGTTTAAGAGCAGTCGGAGGCCACGGAAGGAGTGTTGTATGGCATTGAAGCTCGTTTGGAGGTTTGTTAACACAGTGTCCAATGAAGGGCCAGATGAATACAAAATGGTGTCGTCTGCGTAGAGGTGGATCTGAGAGTCACCAGCAGCAAGAGCGACATCATTGATATACACAGAGAATAGAGTCGGCCCGAGAATTGAACCCTGTGGCACCCCCATAGAGACTGCCATAGGTCCAGACAACAGGCCCTCCGATTTGACACATTGAACTCTATCTGAGAAGTAGTTGGTGAACCAGGCGAGGCAGTTATTTGAGAAACCAAGGCTATTTAGTCTGCCAATAAGAATGCGGTGATTGACAGAGTCAAAAGCCTTGGCCAGGTAGATAAAGACGGCTGCACAGTACTGTCTTTTATCGATCGCGGTTATTATATCGTTTAGGACCTTGAGCGTGGCTGAGGTGCACCCATGACCAGCTCGGAAACCAGATTCCATAGCGGAGAAGGTACGGTGATCTGTTTGTTAACTTTTACATTTACATTTAAGTCATTTAGCAGACGGTCTTATCCAGAGCGACTTACAAACTTGGCTTTCAAATACTTTCGAAAGGCAGGGGAGGATGGATATAGGTCTGTAACAGTTTAGATCCAGAGTGTCACCCCCTTTGAAGAGGGGGATGACCGCAGCAGCTTTCCAATCTCTGGGGATCTCAGACGATATGAAGGAGAGTTTGAACAGGCTAGTTGTCACACCCTGGCTCTGGGGACTCTTATATGTTGAGCCAGGGTGTGTAGGGTCTATGTTTTGTGTTCTATGTTCAGTTTCTAGTTCATGTGTTTTCTAGGTTGGCCGGGGTGGTTCTCAATCAGAGGCAACGAGAATCAGCTGTTGCTTGTTGTCTCTGATTGGGAACCATACTTAGGCAGCCTGTTGTGCACTTGTGTTTTGTGGGATCTTGTTCCGTGTTGGTTTGTGTTGTTAACCGAGGACTTCACGTTTCGTTTGGTTGTTTTCTATCGTGTTGCCAGTACACTATTAAAAAGATGTACGCATATCACGCTGCGCCTTGGTCCAATCATTATGACGATCGGGACAGAAGATCCCACCAATACAGGACCAAGCAGCGTGTCCAGGAGCAAACGCCGGAGGTAACGTTAGTGGATGTCCTCCTCGGTTGGGGGCAGATCACGGAGGAGGAGGCCGTCCGTTACCGGAGGGCGATGAAGGGGGAGACTCAGGCAGGAGAGGAGAAGCGGCGCCAACCGGGCCGTCGTCGGACAGGTGAGAGGCACCCCCAATAATTTTTTTGGGGGGGGCACATGGCATGGACGACGGGGTTGCTGGAGGCAGATAAAGGGCGAGTTTGTGGACGAGGAGAGAAGGCCACCAGGTTACGGGGGCCATTGGTCAGTAGAGGGAAGGAGAGTGTAGAGGCACGGCGAGAGGTACTGAGGTGTGTTACCAGTCCGGTCCGGCCCGTTCCTGATCCCCACACAAGGCCAGTGGTGTGTGTTCCCAGTACGGTCCGGCCTGTTCCTGTCCCTCGCACCAAGCCAATGGTGCGCGTCGCCAGCCCGACCCGGCCTGTTCCTGCTCCCCGCACCAAGCCTATGGTGCGCGTCGCCAGCCCGGCCCGGCCTGTTCCTGCTCCCCGCACCAAGCCAGTGGTGCGCTTCGTCAGCCCGGTCCGGCCCGTCCCTGCTCCCCGCACCAAGCCAATGGTGCGCGTCGCCAGCCCGGTCCGGCCCATTCCTGCTCCCCGCACCAAGCCAATGGTGCGCATCGTCAGCCCGGTCCGGCCCGTTCCTGCTCTCCGCACCAAGCCTGTGGAGCGAGTCGTCAGTCCGGCACAGCCCGTGCCTGTTTTACCGGTGCCTGGTCAGGTACCGGTCAGCTGCTCCACACCGGAACCTAAGCAATCCGCTCCACCGATGTCCAGTCCAGCTCCAGCCAGCGGGGCCAGACCAGACCAGGGGCGCTACGGGGGGATTGTTAGAGGGTGCTGGTCACGCCCGGAGCCTCCGAGGCGGAATGCCCACCCGGCCCCTCCCCTGTTGGGTTTATGTTGGCGCGGTCGCAGTCTGCGCCTTTGGGGGGGGGGTACTGTCACGCCCTGGCTCTGGGGACTCTTATATGTTGAGCCAGGGTGTGTAGGGTCTATGTTTTGTGTTCTATGTTCAGTTTCTAGTTCATGTGTTTTCTAGGTTGGCCGGGGTGGTTCTCAATCAGAGGCAACGAGAATCAGCTGTTGCTTGTTGTCTCTGATTGGGAACCATACTTAGGCAGCCTGTTGTGCACTTGTGTTTTGTGGGATTTGTTCCGTGTTGGTTTGTGTTGTTAACCGAGGACTTCACGTTTCGTTTGGTTGTTTTGTATTTTGTATCGTGTTGCCAGTACACTATTAAAAAGATGTACGCATATCACGCTGCGCCTTGGTCCAATCATTATGACGATCGTGACACTAGTAATAGGGGTTGTGACAATTTCGGCAGCTAATTTTAGAAAGAAAGGGTCCAGATTGTCTAGCCCAGCTGATTTGTAGGGGTCCAGATTTTGCAGCTCTTTCAGGACATCAGCTATCTGAATTTGGGTGAAGGAGAAGCGGGGGGGACATGGGCAAGTTGCAGCGGAGGGTGCAGAGCTGGTGCAATTCTCGATTATTGTAGATTTATCGGTGGTGACAGTGTTTCCTAGCCCCAGTGCAGTGGGTAGCTGGGAGGAGGTGCTCTTATTCTCCATGGACTTTACAGTGTCCCAAAACTTTTTGGAGTTAGTGCTGCAGGATGCACATTTCTGTTTGAAAAAGCTAGCCTTTGCTTTCTTAACTGATTGTGTATATTGGTTCCTGACTTCCCTGAAAAGTTGCATATCGCGGGGGCTGTTCGATGCTAATGCAGTACGCCACAGGATATTTTTGTGCTGGTCAAGGGCAGTCAAATCTGGGGTGAACCAGGGGCTATATCTGTTCTTAGTTCTGAATTTTTTGAATGGGGCATGCTTATTTAAGATGGAGAGGAAAGCACTTTTGAAGAACATCCAGGCATCCTCTACTGACGGAATGAAGGCAATATCCATCCAGGATACCCAGGCCAGGTCAATTAGAAAGGCCTGCTCGCTGAAGTGTTTTAGGGAGCGTTTGACAGTGATGAGGGGTGGTCGTTTGACCCATTACGGACGCAGGCAATGAGGCAGTGATCACTGAGATCCTGGTTGAAGACAGCGGAGGTGTATTTAGAGGGTAAATTAGTCAGGATGATATCTATGAGGGTACCCATGTTTACGGATTTAGGGTTGTACCTGGTAGGTTCCTTGATCATTTGTGTGAGATTGAGGGCATCTAGTTTAGATTGTAGGACGGCCGGGGTGTTAAGCATATCCCAGTTTAGGTCATCAAGCAGTACGAACTCTGAGGATAGATGGGGGGAAAGCAATTCACATATGGTGTCCAGGGCACAACTGGGGGCTGAGGGGGGTCTGTAGCAAGCGGCAACAGTGAGAGACTTATTTCTGGAAAGGTGGATTTTTAGAAGTAGAAGCTCAAACTGTTTGGGCACAGACCTGGATAGTATGATAGAGCTCTGCATGGTCTCTCTACAGTAGATTGCAACTCCACCCCCTTTGGCAGTTCTATCTAGATGGAAAATGTTGTAATTCGGGATGGAAATTTCTGAATTTTTGGTGGCCTTCCTAAGCCAGGATTCAGACACTGCTAGAACATCAGGGTTGGCAGAGTGTGCTAACGCAGTGAATAACTCAAACTTGGGGAGGGGGCTTCTGATGTTAACATGCAATAATCCAAGGCTTTTACGGTTACAGAAGTCAACAAATGATAGCGCCTGGGGAGTAGGAGTGATACTGGGGGCTACAGGACCTGGGTTAACCTTTACATCACCAGAGGAACAGAGGAGGAATAGAATAAGGATACGGCTAAAGGCTTTAAGAACTGGTCTTCTAGTGCGTTGGATACAGAGAAAAGGGGCAGATTTCCGGGCGTTGTAGAATAGTTTCAGGGCATTATGTACAGACAAGGATATGGAAGGATATGAGTACAGTGGAGGTACACCTAAGCATTGGGTAACGATGAAAGAGATAGCATCACTGGAGGTACCGATTGAGCTGGTCTCCGCGTGTATGGGGGGTGGGACAAAGGAGTTCTCTGAGGCTGGTTGAGTGGGACTGGAGGTTCTACAGTGAAATTGTATAATAAGAACTAGCCCAAACAGCAATAGGCTAGGCATATTGACATGGGAGAGAGGCATAACGCAATCACAGGTGTTATTCGAGAGGGCTAAGACAACAACTGGTAATGGCAACGAAAGTTTGGGCTGAGGCTAAACAGATAAACAGGATAGGGTACCATGTAAAGGAACAGTCCAGCAGGCATCAGCGGTGTTTCTGAGTGATCATAAGGTCCAGTGAACAGCAATAGCTAAGTCCGGGAGCAGTTTGTAGGCTGCTACAGCACAGACGAGCAGGAGGCACGGCTGTTCATTGCGCATGCTAGCGGGCCGGGGCTAGCAGATGGATCTTCATGGTCGTAGCAACGGGAAGCCTGTTGAAACCACATCAGATGATTACGTCGGCAGACCAGTCGTGATGGATCGGCGGGGCTCCGTGTCGACACTAGGAGGTCCCATCCGGTTGACAGAGAGGTAGATAGCCGGGAGATGGGCCTGGCTTGAGGCTAGCTTAAGGCTAACTGGTGCATCGGGACAGTGGTGAATTAGCCAACAACAGCCATTCGGTTGCAGCTAGCTAGTTGCGATGATCCGGTGTTAAGGTCCAGTGATTCAGTGATTCCGGCAGAAAATCCGATATGCTCTGGGTCGATAGCACGCTGTGCAGACCGATAATTGTCCAGGCTAGAGCTGGCTGGTAGGTAGTGCAGGCCACGGACAGCGGTGAAGACCGCTAACGGTGGCTAATAGCAAGTAGCTAGTTAGCTAGCTAGCTGGCTAGTTTCAGCCGTAGGTTCTTGATAAAAATAAAGAAATAATAGAATCCGTTCCACATTGGGTGAGGCGGGTTGCAGGAAAGTTTATTTGGTTAAAGGATGGGAAATGAGATAGAGAAATATATACAAAAAAAAGCAAAAAACAAAAAAACAGGCTATTTACACGAGGACACAACAGATTACACGACCACACTGCTACGCCATCTTGGATACATATGTGACATATGACATATTGTCACGGATTCTGCCGAGGCTGCTCCTCCTCCTTGCTCGGACAGGCTTCGGCGTTCGTCGTCCCCGGAGTACTAGCTACTGCCGATCGATGTTTCAGTGTTTGTCTTGTTCTGTCTTGTGTGGTTACACCTGTTGTCTATTATGTTTGATTGTAAATCCTATATTTACCCATGTCTCACGTTTGGTATTTGTGTGTTATTGTTTGTGTCTAGGCGGTATCGGCATCGCTTTTGTCGTATTACGTGTGTTGTGTTTTTCCTCCCGGTTCGGAGGTTTTGTTTGTTCTTTACTATTAGTAAAGTACGTCTGCTAGTATCTCTGTGTCCTGCGCTTGACTTCACTCACCACATACACGTCGCTTCTGACACATATTATGACATATAAGTAATATGTCAGCCAAGGTGAAATAACTACAATGGTTAAATGTCACTATTTTGACATTTTCTAATGAGACCATTTTGCGACTATTCAAAGAGTTTATACATAGAATTGGTGATACCATCAGTATCTGCATAGCTGCAGTCATTTAGACAGTTTTGCACGAGAGGACGTGAGACTGGTATGCTGTCAGTCACTGTCTGACGCAAGCCTATGGATAGTCTTTAAAAGAGTGAGCAAGGAGCTTCTTATGGCTTACATGAGGTGATCTACATAAAGGTGTTTAGTTCACATTTGACATTTACCATGATAACGACTAGAATGTGTAAAAATTCTAATGTATCAGATATTTACAGGTACTTTTTTCCTCATCAGAAATTTGATCAGATGAGCTATCTATTTGCCATTACTTGTTACAACCGTGTTAAGACAGACAATTATGGCTGATTCAACTGTTAGGACCTCTATAACCCATGGTGTTGTATGCATTCCCTACACCACCAGGGCCTTGGATTTGATGTTTAGCTGACATCCAGACATCCAGCAGATTGCACAAGCTCATCCCACTGGGCATACACTGGTTGAATCAACGTTGTTTCCACATAATTGCAATTAAATTATGTTGAACCAACGTGGAATAGACGTTAAATTGACGTCTGTGCCCAGTGGGTTGTGTCACTCACCGTTTGTTGTTGTGAGTGGAGGCAGAATAAGAATAGAAAGGACAGTGCAGAGTCGTCTGTATGAAGGAATCACAGGTGAGTGGGTGGAATTGCTCTCGGGCTTGGCTGTGACATATTGGTCTAGGACAGATCAGGCAGACCTCATGAAAACAGAGGAAGATGATAACACACAGTAATGGGTCCACATTAGACAAGCTTTGTTGCTAGACATCGCTTTGTCAATAAAGGCTATTATCTCTCTCTAAATCTTTGATATCTTAAAACAACATGATGAATATGGTGCCAATGTTTCTGTTGCAGATGGATTGTACTTGCATTGATATGAATCATAGAGATAGGCCTACACTCTATGTCTGGCAATTTCTTGAATGTATGTTACTGTGGTTGCCTTTCCACTGTCAAGTCACATTCAATTTCAAGTTAGTGCTTCAAAAGCGATCCATGCCATACTTACTGAAGGCTAGGAAGTAAACATCCAAGCTAGAGGTCAGAGGAAAGAAAACCCTAACTAGCAAACTGTACTCCTCTCAAAATGTATTTGAATGGTGTATATATTGTGCGTGTTTGTGTTAACAGCAATATTTTTATTTTCATTTTCATCTAGTGTATATTTATAATGCACACATAAAGGACTCTGTGATATGTCTGTGTGATCACATTCTAAGTTACTGAGTTGGCTTAAGCAAATAAAAAATTATATCGCTTTTCTGAGAAAAATAAGGAGAAAAGAGAGGGATTCCAGATACAGATACAGGCCCGTCTGTTTTCCAGAATGACAGTAAATGACAAAACACCATCTCAGATTGATTGACACAAGTGAATTACCGAGTTAATCATTTAACACTTTAATGTGCATTTACAAGCAGCCTGTCAAGTGTGGTTGTCAGTGGCAACTGATATGGTTAAAACATTTAATAGTACGATACAATGGCGATATTACCACCAACAGGTTTTCTGATAGCCTTCGTGGTCAATAACTACACTTTACTTGCAGAATGAATTACATTTTGGCCTGTTGCTATCACGACCAGAAGCAGCTAAACAACAATCCCTCTGAGCATCCATAGCCTCTAAATTAAAACAGCTTTGCTTTTAGATTAGCCCAGGTGGTCTGGAAGGACAGGGAGAGAGAACAGACAACAGTTCTTTCCAGATCCCTTGTCTGATAGCTCCATCTCTGTCACGTAACAGACACACACCTTCCCGCTGGCCCATCCCTGGCGCATGCCGCCCAGCTAAACTGTTTACCCTCGGTCACTGATAACACTAATAGGGGACGGAGTCAAACCTGATGTCAGCCAGTCCTATTGGCTGTCACTATCGATCATAGAGGAGGCTTTTTTGGTTGCTGTCAGAAGGACACTGCGACACGGAGAGGGAGAGGACACAATGTTCAAGTGGTGCAGAGTGGCTCAATAGTCATGTTGTGCTGGATTTTATAGATGCTATCAGTAGGCTATGGTGTGATGGCATTGGGATGTTGGAATGTGCTGTAGAACAGAATATTCCTAGAATGAAATATCCTTAGTTTTCACCTTTTGGATTAAGAGAATGGATTTATACGCCTTGTTGTTAGACGAGGGACTAGAAAAGTTTAGCAAGAATGTCCTTTTCTCTTCCTGCATGCTGAGTCTTTCATTGCCTTTCATAAACAGCATGATCGTACTCTCCCTGTTTTTGGGTGCAAGGTGTTGGAGAATTGCTGAAGCCACTTTCTTCATGTCTGCTCATACAAATCAAATATTTTCCCCCCCATCTTATTGTATAAAAATGTTTGGTGCACTCAAGCTTTTCTTTCAAGTATTTTACCTGAAAATTACATTATGTTTCTGTGAACCAGCATGTTTTGCCCCTGCAGAAACATAATGTAGTTTTCAGGTAAAATACTTTGTGGTTGTTTTTTGTCCTTTGATAGGAAAAGAAAAGCTTGAGTGCACCAAACATTTTATACAATAAGATGGGGGAAAAAATATTGATTTGTATGAGCAGACATGAAGAAAGTGGCTTCAGCAATTCTCCAACCCCTTGCACCCAAAAACAGGGAGAGTACGATAATGCTGTTTATGAAAGGCAATGAAAGACTCAACATGCAGGAAGAGAAAAGGACATTCTTGCTAAACTTTTCTAGTCCCTCGTCTAACAACAAAGCGTATAAATCCATTATCTTAATCCAAAAGGTGAAAACTAAGGATATTTAATTCTAGGAATATTCTGTTCTACAGCACATTCCAACATCCCGATGCCATCACGCCATAGCCTACTGATAGCATCTATTAAATACTTTTTCCACAGACCATATGCAAATAGTATAACGACATGATACCTTTTGATCATCAACAGAATCTTCGTCATATTATATTACCGGTGTAATAATTTGATAGAAAACCGCAGTGATTTCATTATACCATCATAATCAATCATTATTACCTTGAATAAAGTAATGTGATGGACCATGGAATATACTGTATATTGTGCCTAACCCTTCACATAACAAAATACAGGCCTGAATGTCACCATCTAATGCTGAATGATTCAGCTAGCAAGACAACGTGGTCAGATGGCTGGCCCTAATAAGATCTAGAATTAAATATAGACACTGTGTCAGAGCTCCAAACGCTATTTTTATACCTAATGTCATTATTGCAGCCATTTGTAAACTCAGTGACCCAATTCTTAATGTCGTCACTCTCCTTTTCAGAAGCTTCTAATTCCAAGGTAACAGAGAGATGATGAGACTCCGATTTGTCACTTTAAAATGTATGCCAAACAAAAACCAATGAATGTAAAGTTAAACAAACCATACAACTCTATGCACAAGGACAACTTTTAACAATTTCCACTGAACATTTTACAAAAACACATTTACTTGAAGAACAGTGCAGATGCAAAGTTTGGTAACAGAATTACTGTTTGTGCTGAAAAATGTCTGTGAATATTGTTAAAAGTAGTCCTTGTGCATTGAGTTGTATGGTTTTTGTTTGGCATTCAATTTATAGTGAAAAATCTGAGTCTCAGTAACACTCTGTTTCCGTGGAATTTACCTGAAGTAAAATGCAGTGTTACCTCAGTCATCTCCCTCTGAGTCGGGTTGAATTTAAAGTCCTGAAATTGAATTACTTTCTTAGTTCAAGGTCATTAGGTTTGGTTGTTCAAGGTCATGCACTTTAAATAAATCTTTATCTAGGACCTGGAGTTTTTCCCGATCAGGCCTGGTGGTCAGGGAAAACCATAGCCCTATTTATCACAGTTACTGCACCATCATCATCATCATCATCATCAGCTTGTGACCTGTATCATACTAGGGCCCAGAGTTTTTCCTAGTCAGGTCACATAGTCAGGAAGAATTTCTGACCCTTCTTAACAGAGATATTCCAGTCTTAACATTATATTTGTTTCGAGCTAGACTCCATATGAAGTTTGATAGCCTCCGTTGTTTACTCCTTAGCTTACATTGTCAATGTCTCTCAGAATGTGGAGTCAGATCAACAGCTGGAAAATGAATACGCATATCATCATCCTTCCAGCCACTGGAGAAATTAAATTGTTTTTTCCGTTCTTCGTTTGGCTGAGACTATTCACAGGGTCAGAGGGTACAAGACAAGACTGTCAACCAGGGCCGGCGGTATAGGCAGGCCTTAGGGGGCCTAGCTCGCCCTACCGTACCTCCTTGCTCGCCCTAAAATACCTCCTTGCCCGCCCTAACATACCTCCTAGCTCGCCCTACCGTACCTCCTTGCCCGCCCTACCGTACCTCCTTGCCCGCCCTAACATACCTCCTAGCCCGCCCTAACATACCTCCTTGCCCGCCCTAACATACCTCCTTGCCCGCCCTACCGTACCTCCTTGCCCGCCCTAACATACCTCCTTGCCCGCCCTACCGTACCTCCTTGTCCACCCTAACATACCTCCTAGCCCGCCCTAACATACCTCCTTGCCCGCCCTACCGTACCTCCTTGCCCGCCCTAACATACCTCCTAGCCCGCCCTAACGTACCTCCTAGCCCGCCCTAACATACCTCCTTGCCCGCCCTACCGTACCTCCTTGCCCGCCCTAACATACCTCCTAGCCCGCCCTAACGTACCTCCTTGCCCGCCCTACCGTACCTCCTTGCCCGCCCTACCGTACCTCCTTGCCCGCCCTACCGTACCTCCTTGCCCGCCCTACCGTACCTCCTTGCCCGCCCTAACGTACCTCCTTGCCCGCCCTAACGTACCTCCTTGCCCACCCTAACATACCTCCTCATCCGAGCAAGCGAAACAGCGCCTCTCTGTGTAGCCCATGTATCTGATGCTGTCTGTAATAAAAGAGTATGGCATGACATTCTCTTTTTTGCCAGACCGCATCAGATACATGGGGATACATTGTAAGACAGAAGGGTGCTGTTTCAGTCGATCGGATGCTATTTTGGACTAAAGTGCGAAGGTAACCTACTTTTTGAAGTGATTTGTTTTACAATCAGATGAAAACATAATGACTGGTTGTGTACATTGTTCATGCCACATTAAAAGGTAAGCTAATACATTGTTACTGTTAAATAAAAAATATGTATTATAAAACCCACAATAGAACCACTAAAGCAGTCATTTGGACTGTACATGAATTTTTAAAAATGTATTACTCTGCCATTTTTTAAGTCATGCTTCCCTCCGTCCTTGACTTTTCTTAAATAAGTCTATAATACACACTGTTGTTGTTAGAATCTTAATATCACAAACAGAACTGGTGTTATAGACAGTTTTAGGAGGGGATCTCATTTTTTAGATGGTTCTCCCCTTTGCCCCTCCTCTCGATAGTAGGGCCTGCTCCCCTCCTTCTCCCGATAGTTGAAGATGCCGTGCCCAGTTGAAAATCACCCTGATAATTGCCTCAAAAGTTAACCGACACTATACCGAAACTAATTTCACACATAATAAAATAGTAAATAAATTAAGTAAGCTAAAGTATACTGAACAAAAATATAAATGCAACATGGAACAATTTCAAATATTTTACTGAGTTACAGTTCATATAAGGAAATCAGTCAATTGAAATAAATTCATTAGGCCCTAACCTATGGATTTCACATGACTGGGAATACAGATATGAATATGTTGGTCACAGATACTGGACCTAAAAAAAAGGTAGGGGTGCCGCGTGGATCAGAAAACCAGTCAGTATCTGGTGTGACCACCATTTGCCTCACTCAGCGCAACACATCTCCTTCGCATAGAGTTGATCAGGCTGTTGATTTTGGCCTGTGGAATGTTGTCCCACTCCTCTTCAATGGCTGTGCGAAGTTGCTGGATATTGGCGGGAACTGGAACATACTGTCGTACATGTCGATCCAGAGCATCCCAAACATGCTCAATGGATGACATGTCTGGTGAGTATGCAGGCCATGGAAGAACTGGGACATTTTCAGTTTTCAGGAATTGTGTACAGATTCTTGCAACACGGGCCGTGCATTATCATGCTGAAACTTGAGGTGATGGTGGCGGATGAATGGCACAACAATGGGCCTCAGGATCTCGTCACGGTATCTCTGTGCATTCAAATTGCCATCGATGAAATGCAATTGTGTTCGTTGTCCGTAGCTTATGCCTGCCCATACCATAACCCCACCACCGCCATAGGGCACTCTGTTCACAATGTTGACATCAGCAAACCGCTCGCCCACACAACACCATACATGTGGTTGGTGGTCAAAATCTACGATCAAGAAGCTTTTGTGCGTATGCCACATTTCTGGGATCATTTATTTCAGCCCATGAAACATGGGACCAACACTTTACATGTTGCATTTATATTTTTGTTCAGTGATGGGGGAGAATGGATGAGTTGATGAGCGAGGGGAAGCGAACAATGCATAGTTATGTAATCACCAATTTTGAATGAAGAACATGGTGGGCCATTCCATTATATTGATCTATTCTAATTATAATCTCAAAATGTTATGTATTCTATCAGTCTACTCTAGCCTACTTGGAGTACACATTGAGAGCGTGCTTAATTTAAAATGGCAAGTGTTTAAACTTATTAAACACTTTTTGATTGTTATTTTATTTTTACATTATATCCACATAGGAGGTCCCATGAAAAAAACGTGCCCCCTACAGAAATCAAATGACCATCCAACGGATTCATTCTGGCCGCCAGCCCTGCTGTCAACTGCTCCCTAGAAAGCCAGCGGATGCAGATTTATCACCATTATGCGTGTCATCGCCGTAATGGTGATGATTATAATATAATATGTAATATGCCATTTAGCAGACGCTTTTATCCAAAGCAACTTACAGTCATGCGTGCATCATTTTTTTTGTGTATGGGTGGTCCCGGGGATCGAAACCACTACCCTGGCGTTACAAGCGCCGTGCTCTACCAGCTGAGCTACAGAGGACCACAGATAAATTAAGGCTATAACGATGGTGATTGCTGTTGAACGGGCAAGTGTTTATGCAAATGTTTATGTCCAATGTACATGAATGCAAATGTCTCAAGCAGATGTTTTTATCTCAATATCAAATCACTTCTGGGCAACAATGAAGTACCTTACTGTGATTGTTTTCAATTAAAATGGTCAAAAAGAAAGAAAAATAGCTTCTTAGCAAAGGGTCATTTCTCAAGCAATAATTTTTGTAGACTGTCTAGGAGTGGTCTGATTGGGGAGTGGAAAACTGAAAATGTGCTGTTATTGGCAGAGAGGTTTGGAACTCTCTTTCCTATTGGTCTATTAACTACTTTATTGAATTGTGATGTCACCATGAAAGGCCAAAACTCCATCCCAAACAGCTCTTACACTAAAAGGGCATTATCATAATTTTCACAATTTCACAGTATTATTCCAACCTCATAGTGTGAAAATATATAATAACACAGGAAAATGCGCATGTGGGTACACAGACCCACGAGCAACTGCGGCCCCTCATGATGACTTCAGATTTCTTGTGGCCCCTACCCCCATCAAAGTTGCCCATCCCTGCACTAGATAGAGCAGTACACAAGTTAATATCCTTTTCAACTAAGTTCAGGGTATTCCAGTGCAGAGGAGGGTGGTCAGCACCCAGAGCTCAGCTAAAAGTTGACTATTTATCTATTCTGGCAGACTGGGTATAGTATGAGATGTCAAATATCAGTAAAGTGTTTAACCTCACCACTGGTCTGGCAAGATGCCATGAACAAACACCGTACAATTAACAACAACATAGTTCATAATGAGATTCTTTGGGCTGCTATTTGCGTTGTTAATTGGATTAATCCTGACGTTCTTGATTTCTTGTTTTTTTGTTGTACTTGTTTGACATTTTACTGCATTGTAAGGAGCTAGTAACATAAGCATTTTGCTGCACTCGCTATAACATCTGCTAAACTGTGTATGCGACAGTTTAGCAGATTTTAGAGTTTTGGCTGCTCTAGGATTTGATCATTATATCCTGTGGTCTTGACTCTCAGAGTTGCAGGATCATGATGGAAAGTCTATATTTTGGCTTGATAGCTAGCTAGCAGCTAGCTGGCTGTTTGGATTCAAATAATCTGTGTGTAAGTATTACACCAAGGACTGCATGCTGTGTCCAGAGGTAGCAGAGGAAGTCCAGGGACTGTTCAGGGAATGCTCCTAACCGCTGCCAAAATGTGGTGGCTTTTCAGCAGTCTTGACATTCCTGGCAATGGAGGACCAGTACCAGAAAAGCGGCTCCAATGGAGTGACTGACCATTCAGGTGTGGTGCGCTGTTGTTCCTCCTTGGCTGTCCCATCAATGCCCCCTCCACTGAACCTCCACTGCCTTTCCAGTCCAAACTGGCTCAACTTCCTCCCAAGGTGACTGAGACTTTCAATCTCCATCATTTAAAAAATGTGTTTGTTGATTTACATTTTATGCGCTTTAAGATTCTTTGAAAACCGCTATACAAGTTCAAAAATGTATTAATTATTATTATTATATGTGTAACCCAAGTATGCCTAGTAGGCTAGGTCTACTGTGTAACCTAGGTCTACTGTGTAACCTAGGCCTACTGTTTAACCTAGGCCTACTGTGTAACCTAGGCCTACTGTGCTATGTTTGTATATATATTTTTGCCATTTATTTAAGAGGAACACAATTGAAATACGTTTTCTAACTTTTTTGTATTGTGTTTTAAATGATCAAATAAATCTATCTATAACCAATAACCTTTGATGTGATTTGATACAGTTCCATTGTAAAGCAGAGATCAGTAGGAACTAATGGACAGAGAATAGGAGAGAGAGGCTCAATAAACTATAATGAGAAGACTAGAATATTCACATAGAATTGCCTACATAGGGATATGTGTGTCATATATGTGTCATATGGTCAAAGTTGTCTTTTGATTGGCTATTATATTGTATATGTATAAATCTTGGCCATACTCTCTGCATGACCACAAACACACACACTACATATCCATCCAAAGAGCAAACCTAAAAGAAAAGATGAAAGTAGGATGTGTTGGCCGACTGACAAGACTGCAGCCAGAGTCTGCCCATTAGCGGTGGAGAAGAGAGCAGAGGGCTCTGAGGGAGACAGAGACATCTGTACAGGAACACAGAGAAGAGAGCAGAGGGCTCTGAGGGAGACAGAGACATCTGTACAGGAACACAGAGAAGAGAGCAGAGGGCTCTGAGGGAGACAGAGACATCTGTACAGGAACACAGAGAAGAGAGCAGAGGGCTCTGAGGGAGACAGAGACATCTGTACAGGAACACAGAGAAGAGAGCAGAGCGCTCTGAGGGAGACAGAGACATCTGTACAGGAACACAGAGAAGAGAGCAGAGGGCTCTGAGGGAGACGGAGACATCTGTACAGGAACACAGAGAAGAGAGCAGAGGGCTCTGACGGAGACGGAGACATCTGTACAGGAACACAGAGAAGAGAGCAGAGGGCTCTGAGGGAGACGGAGACATCTGTACAGGAACACAGAGAAGAGAGCAGAGGGCTCTGAGGGAGACGGAGACATCTGTACAGGAACACAGAGAAGAGAGCAGAGGGCTCTGAAGGAGACGGAGACATCTATACAGGAACACAGAGAAGAGAGCAGAGGGCTCTGAGGGAGACGGAGACATCTGTACAGAAACACGGAGAAGAGAGCAGAGGGCTCTGAAGGAGACGGAGACATCTATACAGGAACACAGAGAAGAGAGCAGAGGGCTCTGAGGGAGACGGAGACATCTGTACAGAAACACAGAGAAGAGAGCAGAGCAGGGCCGGGAGCATCTGTGGCCTGGCCTGACCTCTACCAACAGCAGAGCCGCCAGTCCAAACCCACCACCTGAGAGAAAACCCTGCTCACTGTCCTGTACAGAGAGATAGACAGAGAGAAAGAGGCAGACAGAGAGAAACAGGCAGACGCACGCATGCACACATTTGCACACACACACACACACACACTACTGCTAAGCGATTAACCGAAATGTTGGTTAATTTTCCGTTTTTAAACAACTAATTGACCGACGTCGGTTCAATTATTTGAATTCCATTTAGTTAGTTTTTTTTCTGGAAGCTCGATGTGCAGTTTCTGTAGAGATAAATCAGAGCATGCCTGAATTGTGTGATGTAGTAAGGAGTTGTAGTTTCCAACAGGCCAATATTCTACATAGTTTAGTGCAGAAAACATGGTAATTAACTACAATGACCATAATCCATTGCGTGCCCGCTTAAACTTGTCTGGTCTGTGCGGAGCAAGACAAGGAGACTGAGAGAAGAGAGAATGCGCAATCAAGAGGGATAGAAAGCAGTTGCTTTGCGAGCCTCAAAATAGATGATCTTGATGGGCAGTCATTACCATCATGAGACTTTAATTTATTTATTCATTCTGTGTTGCTACAGCATTCAACCCACATAATGCATAGTGCATTTAATAAAAATAAAAATGAAAGTTTGAAACCGAAAACAGTGATTATCAAACTGAAACGACCTCAAAAAGCACTCATCGCTCAGCACTAACAAACACACACAAACTTATCTTCCTCAATGTGTGTTACAAAAAAACTAAAATGTTAACATAAAGTATAAAAATGACATAATTCTGTCCAATTAGTAAAAATTCTACTAGATTTTAACTAAAGCAGCAGTCAAATATTTCTCACTAACCATCATACCCTTTTACAAACATGACACAGCAGCCTATGATGAGAAGCAGTGAAGGAAATGCTACATCTCTCCCAGTCAGTTGCTAGGAGCAGATAAAAAGAAGCATCATTATATCTAATCAATATAAACCGGAGCTGCCATGGCAACAAATCGTGCAAAGCTGCAAAGTAAATCTCCAGAAATGTCTCGTTGAATATTAATTTGAAATATTGAACACACTTTCTATTTACTATGCCACTGACTTTCTTTCCAGAAATCCTGGAAGATTTGGAGTAATAGGGCTATGGTTTACATACAAGATATAAAGTTATATGAAAGGAATCCATATAAGGAAGTCATCCGATTGTTTTGCTTGATTTCTGATGTCCTAATATGGACACTGTATTAACAGTATAGGATGCCAAACCACAATTATGAGCCACATCCACAGTAGTTTTCAATTTAGGTAACTGTACATGTCCTTTGTCAAGGGCATTTGTTCCACTACTGTATAGCCCACCTATAGGATTTTAACCAGTAACCATCTGGTTGTGAATTGGGTAGTGCAGTACTAGGCCCTACACCTTTTCTTTTCAATCTATTTGTTGCTCTGTCATCATCACCAGTCTGATACATATTCAACACAACAAATATGCCTGAGTAGAACATATTTATTCAGATTATATTCATATACATTTCACACCGCAACTTTCTCACAGTTTGGTTCTTTTACATGTTTCTACAGTGTAAGAGGTGCTGCTGCTGGGCTACTGTTACTCATAGCGACAAGATCAATAAACAAAGATCAGGTATAATGGGACAATATCAAAACAGAAGAGTTAATAGTAACAAAACAGAAGAGTCTTAGAGGTTAGAATAGTAACAAAATCTGTACAAAGGAAAATACCAACACTCAGAAACTAAGATCAAAACAATACACAAATCCAACTTTAATATTATATATTTGATACTATATATAATAATTAATATATCTTTACATCTTTTTGAAAGTACCATAATGGTTGACAGTGAACAACATCTCCAGAATCATTCAAATGCCCCATACATTTCTAGAAAAACTAGGACAAAGTATGAAAGGAATTCTTTTTTAAAATATATGTTAATGCATAAAAACCATATAATCAAACTGTACATGGATAGAAACCATTTTCTAACGGCCCACTAATACCGAAACTCTCAATGTTCAGATGATATCTATGAGACTTTGAGGGGACATACAGTAAGACATTTAGGTAAACAGTACAGTCACATCCAGTAAAAGGGTATAAAAAGTGTGTAAAAATGTAATCATGGAGAAGAACATACAACAGGGGATTTCATCAAACTGTGGTGGTATAAAAACAACTTTACCCACAATGCATTTGGGAAACTGACATCTAGTCGTGCATCAACTATGAATCTCATTGCTGGCCTGTGAGTTTAAAACAATACTCCATATTGTACTAAACAAGTATCTGTCATATCAACATACAGTATGAAACAGTACACAAAACATATAGCATATCAATTGAATGAAATGTTGCAAATATACAAAAAGATCAATGCTTTTGCAACACAATAAAATAGAACTGAGGAATAAAAACACACCCTATAAAAAAAAACACCTCTATATTTCCATTTTATTTCCTTAATAGCTCTGTTGCCTGACCGTGGCAATATTATGGTTGTTGATTGTCTGGCAAGCCCTAAGCAACATCCTTCAATCCACAAGAGAAAATTATGTTAAAAGGTTTATCAAGCACACCTACAAACGCACACACGTATGGATCCATTCACACATGCACACCCACATTCCCACGTATTTCTAGCTAATCACAAGAGGGACACAATCCATTGAATGATTTCTCTGAAAACTACCAATAAAGCCTATACTAAAATGTCAGTGATCTTTGGATCTTCGTTCTCTCAGGTCTGGTTGGGAAAATCTCTACAGAAATAAACCCACACAGATTGGCTCTGACAACATACAGTTTGGATTGCACTGGTTACAATACATACATCACACTGTCAAGCCAACACATATAAAGTGATGAACAGACATAATAAGAAATAAACATAATACAGGTTTACGCTGTTGGGCTTTAGGTTTCGTAATCTACGAGGAAATAAAAATGCATATACAGCAGTACTATGTTTGTTTGATACAGTATCTTACAGTATATAAAATAAGGAATACTTTTGGGGAATTCAATGAACGCCAATAATCAGCAGAACAGAAGAGCAGCTTTGCATTTTATTGGGATGACTCGTGTTCTGGAGGCAGCTCTGCAGAGTGGTCACTTGCTGGCACAGCTACAAGTCTGATTTGAAACCTAAGATTAACCATAATGTTAACCACACTGCTAACCCTAATGCCTAACCCTAACCTTAAATTAAGAAATAGCCAATTGTGACTTTGCAGCTGGCCCATCTAGCGGAAATCGCTCACTTCTGCCTCCAGGGAAAGATTCATGACAATAAACGACAAACTGCAACAGAAGAGAGAGTAGAATGAAGAGGAAGAAAGAAAGAAGGAGAGAAAATGTTGATTGCAAAAAAAAAAAATGGTAAAGCTACTGAGATTTCTACAATTCCTTTGGAATGACAGGGTGAACATAATGTTTGATTGGAAATAGTGTCATTCTGTATAGATCAGGGTTGGGGCAATTATAATTAAAGTCACTCAGTTAATTCTGGAACTGACTAGAATATACGTTTTTTATTGAATTGGAATTTCAGTTTACTGCCTGAATTGAAATGTAATTGACCCCCAACCCTGGTAGAGATAGACATCAACATCAGGATCTGTGTTAACCTCCCTCCCTCTGGCGACCATGATGACTGATAAGCGAGCAGCAACCACGTCCAAACAATGTGTGTCATGTGACACATTCATTGTCATGTGACCTCGGCAAAAGTAATAGGATTCTAAAGAGAAAAGAAGAAAGAAATGAAAAGAACAGGGATATATCTTCAATGATTCAACACATTCCAGGAGTAGACCAGAAATGCCATACTGAAGCATTTCATAAGTATACTGATTAAGACAGATCAAACAGTAGGCTACTTGGTATCATGATAATTGCAGTCTCGATTTAACAGAAGAAGAAGAAGATTATTTATATTATTGGTCAATTTATTACAAAGTAAAAAAATAACATCAGACAAGATACAGTATAGTATCGGTCCAAGTACATCTTCATCTCCAACATCTCCACATTTAATTTCTTCAATTATATAACAAACCTTACATAACCATGAGCTAATGAGTCGGTTGCTTTTATTTGACCAGTTGAGGTGCTTGTTAAGCTGGCTGTCCACACACAAACACATGCACACACTTAGACGTACACACACACACACACCCTAGGGTTTCCGTTAAGCAATTGCCGGATTTTGGGCGATATATATATTTTTCAAAGCCGATAAATACAACTGTTGCTGGTCAAAATGACTGCGAGAAAAGAAATGCCATTGCAAAATAATGCTTTTTATTCATTGATGGAAATACCAGTCGATGGAAATACATTTGACCGTCATGCTTATCTGTCTATAGGTTAATTAGCATAATTTAGTGGAATTAACTTGGCCTGTGTATATTTTCGTTAGTCATCATGCATCTTATTTATCCAACACAACTATCACATGCGCACAGCATACAGAGCATATTTTGAGCAGGATTTCACTTGCAGCTCCTACGCTGTTTGCTGCTGGAGTAAAACATGCTTTTTAAGCCCATTCATTTCGCAACAATTCTAAATACAATCGTGTGTTAAAAACAGTTTTGGTGCATGATTATCAAGAGCTACTATTTTTATTTCTCAACTGGTAATTGAAGCGCGCCTCCCATTCACCATTCAAGTGCAGGCAACAGGATATCTGCTCGTCACCCTCCACTTTACAATGTGAGCTGGAGGCAGTATGCATTTTGAAAACATACTTCATTGTTTGAAACCTGAATGTTTTATTTCATATTATGAGGCATGTCTTACAGGCTAAATTGGACCATGGAAACATGTAGAGGGAATTATTTTATAAAGACTTAATAGGCAGCGCGTGAGTTTCATGTTTGGGGAAGCTTACAATTTATCCTACCATTTCGTCTGTTCTGCATGCCAGTTATGATTTTCATATGCAAATTTTTATGGAACAGTTTCATTTCAATAAAACTTTTTAGTTTCTCAAAATCTTTGTGATGTGGTTAATCATAAAAATCTGAATTAAAATGATATCTGAGTCAATACATGTTAGAATCACCTTTGACAGGGATTACAGCTGTGAGTCTTTCTGGGTAAATCTCTAAGAGCTTTGCACACCTGGATTGTACAATATTTGTCCATTATTATTTTCAGAATTCCTCAAGCTCTGTCAAATTGGATGTTGATCATTGCTAGACAACCATTTACAAACCTTACCATAGATTTTCTAACATATTTAAGTCAAAACTGTAACTCAGCCACTCAGGAACATTCACTGTCTTCTTGGTAAGCAACTCCAGTGTAGATTTGGCCTTGTGCTTTAGGTTAGTGTCCCACTGAAAGATGAATTCATCTCCCAGTGTCTGGTGAAAAGCAGACAACCAGGTTTTCCTCTAGGATTTTGCCTGTGCTTAGCACCATTCCATTTATATTTTATCATGAAAAGCTCCCCAGTCCTGAACTATTACAAGCATACCCAAAACATGATGCAGCCACCACTATACTTGAAAATATGGAGAGTGGTACTCAGTAACGTGTTTTATTGGATTTGCCCCAAACATAATACCTTGTATTCAGGACAAAAAGTGAATTGCTTTGCCACATTTTTTGCAGTATTACTTTAGTGCCTTGTTGCAAACAGGATGCATGTTTTGGAATTTTTTTTATTCAGAACAGGCTTCCTTCTTTTATCTCTGTCAATTAGGTTAGTATTGTGGAATAACTACAATGTTGTTGATCCAACCTCAGTTTTCTCCTATCACAGCCATTAAACTCTGTAACTGTTTTAATTTTAGTCACCATTGGCCTCATGGTGAAATCCCTGAGCAGTTTCCTTCCTCTCCGGCAAGTTAGGAAGAACGCATGTATCTTTGTAGTGACTGGGTGTATTCATACACCATCCAAGGTGTAATTAATAACTTCACCATGCTGAAAGTGATATCAATGTCTGCTTTTAAATGTTTTACCCATCTGCCAATAGGTGCCCTTCTTTGCAATGCATTGGAAAACCTCCCTGGTCATTGTGGTTGAATCCGTGTTTGAAATTCACTGCTCGACTGAGGGACCTTATAGATGTGTGGGGTACAGAGATGAGGTAGTCATTAAAAAATAATGTTAAACACTATTATTGCACACAGAGTGAGTCCATGTAACTTATTATGTGACTTGTTAAGCACATTTTTACTCCTGAACTTATTTAGGCTTGCCATAACAAAGGGGTTGAATACTTATTGACGCAAGACATTTCCGCTTATCATTTTTAATTAATTTGTAAAATTTCGACATTATGGGGTAGTGTGTATAGGCCAGTGACAAAAAATCTCTATTTAATCCATTTTAAATTCAGGCTGTAACACAATAACATGTGAAAAAAGTAATGTGGTGTGAATACTTTCTGAAGGCACTGTATATCATTTACTTCCTTATTGGACCCACCGCAATGCCATTTATCTCATGTTCTATTGGTTTTCATATCAACTTTCTTTCGTTGTCCGGAAGCCAAAGGCACAATCCTAGTCATATTAGCAACCCGTCCTAGTTGTTGCATCTTTAGATTTCCCCTCTTTCTAAGTTTCTAACAGAGATTTGTATCTCTGTCACATACGGAAGAGCTATAAGGTGCGCTGTTTTTAATGGTTATTCCCGTGAATTGCATTTTTGCAAATGTTTGAGGTTTTATTGGCTGCTTCATTACATTAGTTGCATGTTCTGTTAATATGCATTACCATGCACCCAATGCATATGGGTCCGTAAAATGTCTTAAATGGGTAGTAAATTAAAAATGATCCCTGTCACGTTGTCTGGCGCCAAATGTTCCTGTCGGAAACTCTGACACACACACACACACACACACACACAGCCTGCAGGTAGTTGAAGCTAACACACTGTACAGCTTCTGGTTAGCAAAGCTCCTGGAGATGAATGATTTAGTCTTTGGAGGCCCTATAGTGGTGGGGAATGCTAGGCTATGCATTGCAGGGAAATAATGTCTCCGACCTCCTTGGCAATCTTGATGAAGTGCCTTGTGGAGACCAGGTGCTCCCCCTATATGAATCCACAATGAGTCCAGTGGAAGTTACATTGGGCCATTCGTCAAAGCAAAAGAGGATGCCCTCATCTCGCTAACATGAGGTGTGTGAGGTGAATAAGGAGGCGGTCGTGTGGAGAGGTGTGTGTGTGTGAGTGTGTGTCGACATGCATGCCTGTGTTAGATGAACAAAGCTTTAATGGCAAGAATGATCGAATTTGTAGTAGTCGAGGTTTGAGGGACAAGATGTACTTTTGGTGCACTATAAAAATTAAACATCCAATGGAAAGCAGTTTCACTCAGTGTAGAATGTAGCTAGCGGTAAGAAGGATGTAGCTAAATGCATTTGCACACTAAATGCATTGCCACACTCAACATCACCATGGCCATAGGCCATCTGGAAACAGAGTACAGAAGGTGACCCAAATACATCTGACACATTAGGATGTTTTAGAAAACCCTTTAGAGCCAGGCTCACTGCTCCCAAGACTGACAGACTGCCTGCTACAGTATTCAGAGATTTGAACAGTGTTCATTCATAAACATCCCATAATCAAGGCAGTAGTTAGTAATGAAGGATATCCTGTCTTGCTACTAATACAAAATGTAATAATAATATTGAAAAGGCAAAATTATTATTTTAAAGGGAATAATAGCATTTTCCCGGATGAAACTATCGTTGCATGTGGGATACATGAATTGATCTGAAAACAATAACCAAAACAGAGTTATGTCATAAGACAAATACTTGATGTTGTGAACATGAATCCCCATCCATCTACCAACACTGTGTATTTCCAGTAGAGTGTCATGTCGGTAGATCTGTTCTTCCCTCCTGCCAGTTATAGGGTTACACTAGCTTCAAAAGGTCTGAACAGCGTTCAAATCAATAAACAGCAAATGGGCTACTTAGCCCAATTTCACACACACGCTGTTTATACCAGCATGGCTATAAAATTATCAAGACACTTTGTATAGACAGGTAACAGAGCCAGGTTTTCATTATTACCTTATCCGTTTACAATGTGTGTGGTTTAGCCCAATGTAACACTGTGTGTGGTTTAGCCCAACGTAACACTGTGTGTGGTTTAGCCTAATGTAACACTGTGTGTGGTTTAGTCCAACGTAACACTGTGTGTGGTTTAGCCCAACGTAACACTGTGTGTGGTTTAGCCCAACGTAACACTGTGTGTGGTTTAGCCCAACGTAACACTGTGTGTGGTTTAGCCCAAAGTAACACTGTGTGTGGTTTAGCCCAAAGTAACACTGTTTGTGGTTTAGCCCAAAGTAACAATGTGTGTGGTTTAGCCCAAAGTAACAATGTGTGCGGTTTAGCCTAATGTAACAATGTGTGCGGTTTAGCCCAATATAACAATGTGTGTGGTTTAGCCCAACGTACCAATGTGTGCGGTTTAGCCTAATGTAACAATGTGTGCGGTTTAGCCCAACGTACCAATGTGTGCGGTTTATCCCAACGTACCAATGTGTGCGGTTTAGCCCAATGTAACACTGTATGTGATTTAGCCCAACGTAACAATGTGTGTGGTTTAGCCCAAAGTAACACTGTGTGTGGTTTAGCCCAATGTAACACTGTGTGTGGTTTAGCATAACGTAACACTGTGTGTGGTTTAGCCCAACGTAACACTGTGTGTGGTTTAGCCCAATGTAACACTGTGTGTGGTTTAGCCCAACGTAACAATGTGTGTGGTTTAGCCTAACGTAACACTGTGTGTGGTTTAGCCCAACGTAACACTGTGTGTGGTTTAGCCCAAAGTAACACTGTGTGTGGTTTAGCCCAAAGTAACACTGTTTGTGGTTTAGCCCAAAGTAACAATGTGTGTGGTTTAGCCCAAAGTAACAATGTGTGCGGTTTAGCCTAATGTAACAATGTGTGCGGTTTAGCCCAATATAACAATGTGTGTGGTTTAGCCCAATGTAACAATGTGTGTGGCTTAGCCCAACATAACAATGTGTGTGGTTTAGCCCAATGTAACACTGTGTGTTTTAGCCTAATGTAACACTGTGTGTGGTTTAGCCCAACGTAACACTGTGTGTGGTTTAGCCCCTACGTAACACTGTGTGTGGTTTAGCCCAATGTAACAATGTGTGTGGTTTAGCCCAAAGTAACACTGTGTGTGGTTTAGCCCAAAGTAACAATGTGTGTGGTTTAGCCCAAAGTAACACTGTGTGTGGTTTAGCCTAATGTATC
The DNA here is from genome assembly GCF_964263955.1 of Coregonus lavaretus. NCBI lineage: Eukaryota > Metazoa > Chordata > Actinopteri > Salmoniformes > Salmonidae > Coregonus > Coregonus lavaretus. The sequence goes on from NC_140006.1 coordinate 34,652,907, forward strand.
ACTGTGTGTGGTTTAGCCCAACGTAACACTGTGTGTGGTTTAGCCCAACGTAACACTGTGTGTGGTTTAGCCCAATGTAACACTGTGTGTGGTTTAGCCCAACGTAACAATGTGTGTGGTTTAGCCCAACGTAACAATGTGTGTGCTTTAGCCCAACGTAACACTGTGTGTGGTTTAGCCCAACGTAACACTGTGTGTGGTTTAGCCTAATGTAACAATGTGTGTGGTTTAGCCCAACGTAACACTGTGTGTGGTTTAGCCCAACGTAACACTGTGTGTGGTTTAGCCCAACGTAACACCGTGTGTATTTAGCCCAACGTAACACTGTGTGTGGTTTAGCCCAATGTAACAATGTGTGTGGTTTAGACCAACGTAACACTGTGTGTGGTTTAGCCCAATGTAACACTGTGTGTTTTAGCCTAATGTAACAATGTGTGTGGTTTAGCCCAATGTAACAATGTGTGTGGTTTAGCCCAATGTAACACTGTGTGTGGTTTAGCCCAACGTAACAATGTGTGTGGTTTAGCCCAATGTAACACTGTGTGTGGTTTAGCCCAACGTAACACTGTGTGTGGTTTAGCCCAACGTAACACTGTGTGTGGTTTAGCCCAACGTAACACTGTGTGTGGTTTAGCCCAACGTAACAATGTGTGTGGTTTAGCCCAAAGTAACACTGTGTGTGGTTTAGCCTAATGTAACACTGTGTGTGGTTTAGCCCAACGTAACACTGTGTGTGGTTTAGCCCCTACGTAACACTGTGTGTGGTTTAGCCCAACGTAACAATGTGTGTGGTTTAGCCCAACGTAACACTGTGTGTGGTTTAGCCTAATGTAACACTGTGTGTGGTTTAGCCCAACGTAACACTGTGTGTGGTTTAGCCCAACGTAACACTGTGTGTGGTTTAGCCTAATGTAACACTGTGTGTGGTTTAGTCCAACGTAACACTGTGTGTGGTTTAGCCCAACGTAACAATGTGTGTTTTGTTTAGCCCAATGTAACACTATGTGTGGTTTAGCCCAAAGTAACACTGTGTGTGGTTTAGCCCAAAGTAACAATGTGTGTGGTTTAGCCCAAAGTAACACTGTGTGTGGTTTAGCCTAATGTATCACTGTGTGTGGTTTAGCCCAACGTAACACTGTGTGTGGTTTAGCCCAACGTAACACTGTGTGTGGTTTAGCCCAATGTAACACTGTGTGTGGTTTAGCCCAACGTAACAATGTGTGTGGTTTAGCCCAACGTAACAATGTGTGTGCTTTAGCCCAACGTAACACTGTGTGTGGTTTAGCCCAACGTAACACTGTGTGTGGTTTAGCCTAATGTAACAATGTGTGTGGTTTAGCCCAATGTAACACTGTGTGTGGTTTAGCCCAACGTAACACTGTGTGTGGTTTAGCCCAACGTAACACCGTGTGTATTTAGCCCAACGTAACACTGTGTGTGGTTTAGCCCAATGTAACAATGTGTGTGGTTTAGACCAACGTAACACTGTGTGTGGTTTAGCCCAATGTAACACTGTGTGTTTTAGCCTAATGTAACAATGTGTGTGGTTTAGCCCAATGTAACAATGTGTGTGGTTTAGCCCAATGTAACACTGTGTGTGGCTTAGCCCAACGTAACAATGTGTGTGGTTTAGCCCAATGTAACACTGTGTGTGGTTTAGCCCAACGTAACACTGTGTGTGGTTTAGCCCAACGTAACACTGTGTGTGGTTTAGCCCAACGTAACAATGTGTGTTTTGTTTAGCCCAATGTAACAATGTGTGTGGTTTAGCCCAATGTAACACTGTGTGTGGTTTAGCCCAACGTAACAATGTGTGTGGTTTAGCCCAAAGTAACACTGTGTGTGGTTTAGCCTAATGTAACACTGTGTGTGGTTTAGCCCAACGTAACACTGTGTGTGGTTTAGCCCCTACGTAACACTGTGTGTGGTTTAGCCCAACGTAACAATGTGTGTGGTTTAGCCCAACGTAACACTGTGTGTGGTTTAGCCTAATGTAACACTGTGTGTGGTTTAGCCCAACGTAACACTGTGTGTGGTTTAGCCCAACGTAACACTGTGTGTGGTTTAGCCTAATGTAACACTGTGTGTGGTTTAGTCCAACGTAACACTGTGTGTGGTTTAGCCCAACGTAACAATGTGTGTTTTGTTTAGCCCAACGTAACACTATGTGTGGTTTAGCCCAACGTAACACTGTGTGTGGTTTAGCCCAACGTAACACTGTGTGTGGTTTAGCCCAACGTAACACTGTGTGTGGTTTAGCCCAACGTAACACTGTGTGTGGTTTAGCCCAACGTAACACTGTGTGTGGTTTAGCCTAACGTAACAATGTGTGTTTTGTTTAGCCCAATGTAACAATGTGTGTGGTTTAGCCCAATGTAACACTGTGTGTGGTTTAGCCCAACGTAACAATGTGTGTGGTTTAGCCCAAAGTAACACTGTGTGTGGTTTAGCCTAATGTAACACTGTGTGTGGTTTAGCCCAACGTAACACTGTGTGTGGTTTAGCCCCTACGTAACACTGTGTGTGGTTTAGCCCAACGTAACAATGTGTGTGGTTTAGCCCAAAGTAACACTATGTGTGGTTTAGCCCAAAGTAACAATGTGTGTGGTTTAGCCCAAAGTAACACTGTGTGTGGTTTAGCCCAAAGTAACACTGTGTGTGGTTTAGCCCAAAGTAACACTGTGTGTGGTTTAGCTTAATGTAACACAGTGTGTGGTTCAGTATATACTGTAGCTAATCACCTGTATGCATCTATTGGTTTAGGAAGATAGACATTAGCAGACAGACACTGTCTCCCTAAGGGACCGGGATTGTGGACTCTTGGCTGAGACATTGAAAGAGCTTAAAACAATTGTACCTGCACAAGATAGAACAACAGGACTCTCGATTTAGACACAGACTTTGTATTCCAAACACCTAAATTATGTATATTGTTATCCATTTTCATACACCCTCACACCACGGAAATGGCGGAAATGTTGATATTTCTATACAGAGAATGGAGGATAGAATGTATCTGATGTGTCTTTCTGTATGGTGGACACAGAAGAATTGGCTGAGGCTAAAATGCAAAGTACTCTAGGAAAGTGTCCCTAGCAGAGCCGGGAGCACAGTATGTTGTACTTAGCCTACTACAGTTAAATGTGTCTGCCAGTACCTGTGAGGATATGTACTTCTCCATGGTGTTGTCCATGATCCTGGGCTGGCCCATCATAGGAATACCGCTGACCACGCTCTCCTCCGGCGGGATCTCATTCAGCAGGCTCTTCCCTTTGAAATTCTGCACCACCCCTAGAACCTACACTCACAGCCACAACACAGACAAAGGAAAAGAGAGAGAGAAAAAAATAAAGACAGAGGGGGTGAGGATGAGAGAAGGAACGAGCAAAAGAGAGAGAGAGAGAGAGAGAGAGAGAGAGAGAGAGAGAGAGAGAGAGAGAGAGAGAGAGAGAGAGAGAGAGAGAGAGAGAGCGAGAGACACAGAGAGAGAGACACAGAGAGAGAGAGACACAGAGAGAGAGAGACACAGAGAGAGACACAGAGAGAGAGAGAGACAGAGAGAGAGAGAGAGACATAGAGAGAGAGAGAGACACAGAGAGAGAGAGAGAGAGAGACAGACACAGAGAGAGAGAGAGACGGAGAGACAGAGACAGAGAGAGAGACAGTGACAGAGACACAGAGAGAGACAGAGACAGAGAGAGAGAGAGACAGAGACACATAGAGAGAGAGAGACAGACAGAGACACATAGAGAGAGAGACAGAGAGAGAGAGAGACAGACACACAGAGAGAGAGAGACGGAGAGACAGAGACATAGACAGAGAGAGAGAGACAGAGAGACAGAGAGAGAGACAGTGACAGAGACACAGAGAGAGAGACAGAGACAGAGAGAGAGAGAGAGACAGAGAGAGAGAGAGAGACACATAGAAAGAGAGACAGACAGAGACACATAGAGAGAGAGACAGAGAGAGAGAGAGGGAGAGAGAGAGAGAGAGAGAGAGAGAGACAGAGAGACAGAGAGAGAGACAGAGAGAGAGACAGAGAGAGAGAGAGACAGAGACAGAGACAGAGACAGAGACAGAGACAGAGAGAGGGACAGAGAGAGGGACAGAGAGAGCGAGAAAGAGGGAAAGAGAAAGAAAAGACAGGACAAAGAGATGAGGAAGACGAAGAGAGATACTGTACAGATATAGGATCTTAATTTGATCACCCTGTTGAAGGACATTTTTTATGTATAGTATGAGGTTTAAAAAGGCTTCTGACATTTTCAATTCCACTTAAAAATGTCAGACTTGATTTTCCCTTACCAAAAAATGTATCAACCTGTACAAAAATGTCCATTAATTCACATTTCCTGTTACTGGCTTGCTGCAGGATTATTTTCCTGCTGTAGCAAACGGGCTCAAATGAAGATCCTACATCTGTAGTTAGTAAGTTAGTTAGTTAGGCGGATATGGAGATAGAGAGACCGTGTGTCGTTTTTTGCAGAGCAGATTTCCTTTCTCTTCTCGTAACAAGGGTTACATAAGTCCTTTTTCCTAAGATAAAGGATTCACATGACTTGCCTAAAAAGATTAATTCAATCTGAGCTGTGTGTGTGTGTGTGTGTGTATGTGTGTTTGAATGCATGCACACTTGAGTGTGTGTGCGCATGTGTGTCCTCAAGGAGTTTCTTCCATTACCAGAGCCCAAATGAGCTTTTTGTGTGAGACTACTATCTAAGGCAATGTTCAGACGGAGGAGAAATACGACTCAGAGAACAATATCATCTAAAGGGACTCTTCCATCACCATTACAGGCCAAAGAGCCCTGCAGTCATTTGTTGAATTACATCCCAAATAAATAAATAAATAATACTGTATATGTGGTACTTCTTTTCAGTACGTGTTCAGCACACTTCCATTATCTCAGCAGGTTGCTGTAGCACGCAGCATGAAACCATATCTCAAGCTGAGGCAGGTTATGTTATAAAAGTTAAAATGTGGTAATAACCGTTTGTGCGCAAATTGTGATCTTACACCACGGCACTAAATTATACAGACACAGGCGTGACTAAAATTGCATGTGAGAGTGGATTAACACAAGCAGGGTACAAGCATACAGCCAGTAAACACAGATAGTGCACATCAGAGGTAAAAGACGTGTGCAGTAATGTGAGATACATACAGTATGTTGTGTACACATCCAGAAAGACTACGCTCTACATATAAACACATCAAATTTGCTATAATAGCTGTTTTCACATGTTCAGTTTAAATTTCACACGTGAAATCATAATTATAGTTCACATGTTAAGCCATCTTTTCACATGTGAGGAGAATAACGTGAAATTTGCAATTCACGTGAAATTCTATCACATTTGAAAATCAAATTTGCAGGTTCACATGTAAGAAAACTCCACAAGTGGCGCAGCGGTCTAAGGCACTGCATCGCAGTGCTTGAGGCGTCACTACAGACCCGGGTTCGATCCCAGGCTGTGTCACAGCCGGCCGTGACCGGGAGACCCATGAGGCGCACAATTGGCCAGCGTCGTCCGGGTTGGGGAGGGTTTGGCTGACCGGGATGTCCTTGTCCCATCGCGCTCTAGCGACTCCTTGTGGTGGGCCGGGCGCCTGCAAGATGACTTTGTCGCCAGTTGTACGGTGTTTCCTCCGACACATTGGTGCGGCTGGCTTCCGGGTTAAGCGAGCAGTGTGTCAAGAAGCAGTGCGGCTTGGCAGGGTCGTGTTTCAGAGGACACATAGCTCTCGACCTTCGCCTCTCCCGAGTCCGTATGAGAGTTGCAGCGATGGGATAACACTAACTACCAATTGGATATCACGAAGTAAGGGGGTAAATAAAAACTTTCAGATGTGAAAAACACTCGCATGTAAAAATCACATTTGCAGTTTCACATGTGAATAACTTTCACTTGTGATTTTTTTTTTTCACGTGAACTTGCAATTCCAGATGTAAAAGTGAAAATCAAATTTGCAGTTTCACATGTAAGAAAATCTCACTTTCACATGTGGAATTGCAAGTTCACTCACAGGGTTGAAATAATGTTATTCTCCATACATGTGAAAAGATGGTGTTAACATGTTGCAGTTGCAATGTTTCCACTGGTGGAATTAGTGTGACCACATCTAAAAAGCCCAAATGCGGGACAAGGGAACAATTTTACAGGACATTTGCGGAACAGTGGACAGATTTCTTTTATTTTTTTTTTTCTGGCAGGTTAAATTCAAATAGTTTTCAGTAACATGTTTTTTATGATAATGCGATTAAATAAAACGCCTCCCTCTTTCCTGCAATTTTCCCTGTCTTTGGTTATGTTACCGTGGCCTTTGCTTTTGCTACCTTTTTTCCAGTTGCAAGTTTTGCCACATTCATTCCAGCAACATAGCAGCCTGCATCCCACTGTTGGTTTACCGCTGAAGCTAAGCAGGGTCAGTCCTGTTTGGTCCCTAGATGGGAGACGTAGCTGGAAGTGCTGAAAATAAACGTAGGGGCAAAACATTTTTACGAAGGAAAAACACATGAAACATTTCTGACTTTCAATCACAAAAAATTCTCGTGATTTGTTCACAAATGTCTTCACACGTGTCTGAAAACCACATTATGTTTTTTTCAAAAACAAATTACACTTTTTTTTGTAAGGGACCACACACACTTGCCCCAGGCACCCTGTTTTCTGTTAGGCACTGTGATTTCTTTCTGATGATGCGTGATGTGCATCTGCTTGCCTGTGATTTGATCTCAGATATCCAATGCTGGTCCATTCCTACGTATCCCCTTTCCCCATTCAGTCTAGTTAACTAGGCCATACTAGGTCATGTCCCAAATGGCACCCTATGCCCTACATTATCCTCTACTTCTGACCAGGGCCCGTAGTGTAGTTTGCCATCTGGGACGCAACCTAGCAACCACAACCCTCCACCTCTCTTCTACCAAGGGAAAACTACGCTACAACTCCCCATCTATCCTGGCAAAAATGTATGATTTGCTAGTCTTTGAAGATAAATATGTGTTAGTAGTAATTTAGAGTTGTTGAGGATAAACATGTTAGCTATGAGCAGCAACCTAGCACTAATGTATCCACACCCAATGTGTAATCCACAACCAATTCAGCTAGATTTCGCCACAGACTAGTGCTCTGAAATCCAAGAAACTCTTGTTGATACATTTACAATTACATTTACGTCATTTAGCAGACGCTCTTATCCAGAGCGACTTACAAATTGGTGCATTTACCTTATAGCCAAGGGGATAACCACTTTACAATGTTATTTTTTATTATTTTTTTTGATACTCACTCTATCAAAAAACACACCATAGAATAACATTGTATTGCAGAGATATCACAGGAGTCCACTCATTCAGGAGCTCACTTGCCCTGTACTAAACAGCTCCACATGGCCCCACTGTGTTCATCTGACCCAATTAGCCATCCATGCGAGGAGGAAAACCCTCGCAGGACTGAGCCATTGCCAGGGATATGCAGGGTTTCCATCACAATCTAGATAGTTAAACAAGGATCAAGGTAGCAGATCCAGGATCAGGCGGTCGTCACAAGTTACCATAGCCACAAAGTCATAAACCCTGCCTATTTCGATAATCTCTCTTCTTAAAATGTCATTTGAAACCTAACCCTAACTTGAACCCTAACCTTAACCACAATAGTAACCTTATGCCTAACGTTCAATTAAGACCAAAAAGCTCTTTTTGTTTTCATGAATAGAGCCAATATTGACTTTGTAGCTGTGGTAACTAGTGGAAACTGGATCAAACTAATCCATGTCTTAATCTCAATTATTGGGAGGAAACAGTAAAACAGGCCTTAGATCAGCATTTATGGGCAACTTCATCCTACATCTTGTGGTTATCCCTGGCTATTCTCTTCTAAAATAGGAGCCTTGTGGCAACATGAAACAACAAGAGTAACCTGTGCCACCTAGGAGATGGTGAGCGAGAAGGGACACAAGCAAGCACAGGGTAATATTCATTCCAAACAAAATATTTTCCTACAGTGTGCACTAATGAATACACCACAGGCAGATACACACGTTTGCTTGTCTGACTCAGTGATACCTGGGGAACCTATTAAAGTTAATCAATTCATCAAGACTAAAATATAAAGCACATCTTTCCATTCTGTTCCCTTCTGGATTCTTCAGAATGAATATGAAACCCCATAACTCCATCTGGTATGTACCGGTACTCTGATCTTTGCTTGTTGTTTTGGTTGTTTTTTGACATATCAACACTGAAAACACCTGATGCCCCCATCATCTATTCAAATTAGTTTTCCCTTGAAATTGGCAGCATGGGAAAATGAGTTTGCACCGTCTGTGGCTTTTGAAAGACTTGGAGAGGGATTTGACACGGCCTCACAACACACAGAGAGAAACACTGGTCCAAACAAGTCTATCAGTCAAAGGGGTAGATAACAAGTTTCCATTAATCTCATATAAAATATTCATAGAGCCTTCTTTTCTATTGCCTGACATCTCACCCACGTAAGTTCGACCAGAATTACTCCTCACTTACACATTATTATTATATTATTATTATTATCATGCAAATGAAAATACAGTATGTAGATGACTTGACTTGGACCAGAAAAAAGTCCTGACGGTGTGATCATATTTTAGATTCAAATGAAAGAAATTGAAGAGCAGCCAGTGAGACTATCCTAACATGATATTACACATGTAGCAAATACAACACAAACACTTGTACAGAGTTCAAAAAAACAAGCATATACATGTGACAATGGCAAGGGCCTCATCATGAAAAGTATGTGTAAAAAATGTAATATGTAATAAACATGTAATAAACATGTAATGAGTAAGTATTATTAACATGATTGAACAAACACATTCACAGAACTGATCCTTCATCTTTAAACAGAAGTCTCTAGTATAAAGACATTGGTTCACTCACCATGAAGACTGCTATTGCCCCTCCGATGATGAACCCGGCGATGACGTCACACCAGTGGTTGCGGTACTCCACTACCCTGTTGATTCCTGTGAGGAAGGCCAGACACATGAGTCCCAGAGATAGGAGTGGCTTGGCCAGCTTGGTCCCCTTGGCCTTCACTTTTAACGTGATGTACATCTGCAGCAGGGAGACAAACACACACACAACAGTCCTCAGTTTGATAGTATGTTAACTCTGTAAGGGGGAGACACTCAAGGGTAATTTGCAATGAGCATTAATTATTAAGAGTTCATAACATTTTTGGGAGGGCTTATAGTTTTCAAATATAAAATAATTGGCTGCGTTCAAGAGCATCAAATCAGTGATGCGTTGTGGATAAATTGTGACTGACCTACAAATAATAATTAGTCGTTTTTAATGATGCAAGGTGATTTGTTGATCAGTCAGTTGCAACTCGCCTGCAATGCTGGCTGCAATGTCAAACAAGCCCATTGTCTCTGTAGTTAATTTGCTGAAAGAAAGGTACTATCACTGAATCTGCCACTAAAGGTTAATTACATTTAAACTTTCAATGATTTTGCAGTTTCAATTTAGCTGGAGATGAGGAAACTTTTGCTCTAGTAACATTTGGAGATGACTTGCTGCGTCATTGTTGCTGCCCTTCCAGCTCACCTCCCTCGCTCCTTTGGCGACGAGCACTACTCTAGTGACAACATTTGAAATAATTAAGCAAAAGTGGCTGATGTGTCCAGAATAACATTGGAATGCCTAGAAGACAGTATTTCTAGGCATTCCAATGTTATTCTGGACACATCAGCCACTCATCTATGATGTAGAGTTCAAGTTAATTCGCCCTGAAGCCCCATGTTAAGTAGAGGTCCAATTTCATTGAGAGAAACGTTGAGAATGACTGTATATTGTGGCAACACTACAGTCACATGTCTATCCACCTGAGACGAATTAAATATGACACTTCCAAAGCGACTTACAGTACAGTGAGCGCATACATTTTTGCTATGTGTGACTGTGATCCCTATGGGAAATAAACCCGAAACCTTGGCGTTAGCTACAATCGCCATACTCTTACCAACTGAGCCACACAGATCAGACCATTTTCCACTAATCTTCAATGTTCCATTATCATTAACTGTTATCGTTTCTGAAAAACATGCCCACCAAACTGCTGTGTCTAGCCTAGGAGAGAAAAAAATGTGTTCCTCCTTAGAGCTCGCCACTTGAGCTGAAATTGGAAATGAGGGAGCACAGAAGAGGACAGGGCGGTGACGCTGCTGATTTTGCAGCACCCTTCTCCCACCGTCTTCAGAGAGGAAGCTCTTCAATAAGAACTAATTTGATCAAAGCGCTCAATACCAGCAACATCAACAACAACAGCAGCAACCCCCCAAAACATCAACAGGGCATTCTGAGCAGAGCAGAATCCGAGCAGAGCATTCTGCTCAGCCTACTGCCAACCTTTAATTCAATATCATAGCAGCAGCACAATATTGGCTCGGGTGAAAAGCCATAGGCCTACCTTTCTAAATAAGAACTGGATGCAATTAGGTTCTAAATCTGAAATAAACACATGGTTACCACATGGATATTGTACAACTTTCTACTCAGATCTCCCTTAAAATTAACATAATTTAGCCGTTCAAAAAGTAGTAAAGCCAACATCTTTCCAATTGAACTTATCGCAGTCTCATTAACATAAAATGAATTCCAACGGGGGGCCAGTAAAAAATGTATGCACTCACTAACTATAAGTCGCTCTGGATAAGAGCGTCTGCTAAATGACTAAAATGTAAATGTAAAATAGGCAAACATTAACATTCTGAAATCAGCAGATATTCCGTTCAGGATTTAATAGCAATGACCTCGCTTTGGTCAAATTAGGGAATATTCTCTATTCTCAAATGTTAAAGAGATACAAGCAGAGTCAACATCAAACTACTGAAGTAGGACCACCAATAGAAAATAACTATATATAATAGCCCCTTTAAACAAGATGGTGTAGATTGGCTACAAACTGTCTTTAGTAGTACATTTGGCGTAGTCTGCAGGATGAGAAATGTATAGTTAGCATGACATCCCCCACTTCTCACTATGTAGTGTATAATAGCAAACTGTGGTGTAATAATACCATCATGCATCATCCCTAATAACAAACAAACAAAAATTGTCACTTCTCCAAATTGCATCCCTGATTTACCGCTGTGTAGAGCGCGGCATAGACACTGAGCGCAGCCTCTTTGGAGGGGAAGGATTTGCGGGCGTGCATGATGTCGTCCTCGTTGCCCGTGCACGCCCCCTGTTGGTTGACGAAGCGGGCGGTCTGCACGCAGCCCAGGGCCGTGTAGTTGGGCTTACACACCGTCAGGAAGTGGGGGGACAGGTTCCCCGTCACCACCTGACCCGCGTTCACAAATATGTCAGTGGAGAAAAGGCCAAAAGCGTACACACCTGGAGAAAGAGGGGGAGGAGGGAGGGGGAGATGGGAGAGAGAGAGAGAGAGAGAGAGAGAGAGAGAGATTGATGAGGACATCAAGAAAAGGTCAGAAGTGAGGAAGTGAAGAGACAGGGTGATCAACCACTGTGTCTTATGAGTCACAGACTACTGATGAGCACCATGTAATTATCTTGTCTAGACTAGAGTCCTTCACCTTGAATGTGTCCTTGGATGCGTTGACCTCCTCCAGAGAAAATAAACAAACAATTGTTAAATGCATGACTACATTTTCTGATTCTACTCAAAGATGAGATGACAAACTACAAGTCATTGAGCTGAGAAGCTATACAATTACCCAAAGATCTTTAAAATCTCCAAATGAGTGGTGAGAACAAGGCAGGATGGTAGTGGGTATCCATTTACTACTAGGTCTGACACATTTACTTCTAAGCCTGCCATAGCAAGAAAATCAGGTTGGACACACTTAAGCCCAGAGGGTTACACTGGTAATGTGCTTCCTGTCCTATAAACTGCCACTGGCCAAGACTACAGGGTCTCTCTGAGGAAAAACTCAGTCTCCGTCACTGCAAAAACCAGAGGAGGCTGGTGTAAGGAGCTATATGAGGACGGGCTCATTAGGAATGGCATAAAAACAGTATCAAACACATCAAACATATGGAATCCACGTTTGACTCCATTCCATTTATTATATTCCAGCCATTACAATTAGCCCGAGCCCATCCTCCTATAGCTCCTCCCACCAGCCTCCTCTGGTAAAAACATAGCACTACTGTACATTTTAGGGCTGACCCCATTTAGTCGACTGGACGATTGTTTGGCCGATAGGCTGTTGGTCGACCGAGATTTCTTTAGTTGAGCAGTCGCAAATTATAATTTTTTAGCATGGTGCACAAGACATCTGTCTGATTCGCATCTGTTTCAGTGGACTAATCTATTGTGGAGGCCATGGGGATGGCATAGTCCATCACTCCAAGACATGTGATAGTTAAATTGTATATGTTTATATTATGTACAAATAATGGTGCAACACTAATACATCTAATATAATATTATAACAAATGCGCTTTCTCCCATGTTGGATACAGTCTCTGTCCACGGTTCTGAAACATAATCTTCAGTGCGCCGTAGAATTGGCGCCTTTCCCTATGTTGCTATGTGCATAATAGCAAAGTTATCCAGCATAATGGGATTGAGAACAATGCGGCGGAGGCAGCAGAGACGAGGAAACAGCCTTTGCTTTATTGTCTAAGAAAATTGAGGAGAGAGGAAACCCCAACTTAATTAAATCTATAATCAATAGGCTAACTGTTAAACGTGCCTGGCTTTATAAATCACCCATATAGATCTACAGAAATAAGACAGATCCTGCTTCTGTTGCCTGTTTGAGTGTTTGTTTAATAGCCTACTGATTCCGTGAGCACCAAGCCTCACGCAATGTCGGATAAAGCAATTTCACAGACTCGGCTGTTTTTAATCTTTGCAATGCTGCAATAAAGGCTGAACAATTTTGTTTGTTACAACAGACTGGTATTACTTTACATTTATTTAGTGTTGTTTACACTGTTCCAAACAGGCAGAACATTTTTATTGTAATCTAACAGCACCGGTTTGTCACACATAATATGCACACAGCCCTCCTACTGTATATGCGCGCAGCTCCTATACCCTCCTTTTTTAAATCTCCTTCTTATTGTTATTATTACTATTATTATTATGATCATCATTATAATAATAAGTACTGTCGTTATCATTAGTAGGCTTTGTATAGTAGCCTTGTATAACCACCATCGAGCTGTAGGCCTAAGAGTGCGTCCTGTTTAGTCTTAATACCATAACCTACTTACGCCTATACAGTGAGGGAAAAAAGTATTTGATCCCCTGCTAATTTTGTACGTTTGCCCACTGACAAATAAATGATCAGTCATAAATTGATTTGCATTTTAATGAGGGAAATAAGTATTTGACCCCCTCTCAATCAGAAAGATTTCTGGCTCCCAGGTGTCTTTTATACAGGTAACGAGCTGAGATTAGGAGCACACTTAAAGGGAGTGCTCCTAATCTCAGCTTGTTACCTGTATAAAAGACACCTGTCCACAGAAGCAATCAATCAATCAGATTCCAAACTCTCCACCAAGGCCAAGACAAAGAGCTCTCCAAGGATGTCAGGGACAAGATTGTAGACCTACACAAGGCTGGAATCAGCTACAAGACCATCGCAAGCAGCTTGGTGAGAAGGTGACAACAGTTGGTGCGATTATTCGCAAATGGAAGAAACACAAAAGACCTGTCAATCTCCCTCGGCCTGGGCATCCATGCAAGATCTCACCTCGTGGAGTTGCAATGATCATGAGAACGGTGAGGAATCAGCCCAGAACTACACGGGAGGATCTTGTCAATGATCTCAAGGCAGCTGGGACCATAGTCACCAAGAAAACAATTGGTAACACACTACGCCGTGAAGGACTGAAATCCTGCAGTGCCTGCAAGGTCCCCCTGCTCAAGAAAGCACATTTACAGGCCTGTCTGAAGTTTGCCAATGAACATCTGAATGATTCAGAGGAGAACTGGGTGAAAGTTTTGTGGTCAGATGAGACCAAAATCGAGCTCTTTGGCATCAACTCAACTCGCCGTGTTTGGAGGAGGAGGAATGCTGCCTATGACCCCAAGAACACCATCCCCACCGTCAAACATGGATGTGGAAACATTATGTTTTGGGGGTGTTTTTCTGCTAAGGGGACAGGACAACTTCACTGCATCAAAGGGACGATGGACGGGGCCATGTACCGTCAAATCTTGAGTGAGAACCTCCTTCCCTCAGCCAGGGCATTGAAAATGGGTCGTGGATGGGTATTCCAGCATGACAATGACCCAAAACACATGGCCAAGGCAACAAAGGAGTGGCTCAAGAAGAAGCACATTAAGGTCCTGGAGTGGCCTAGCCAGTCTCCAGACCTTAATCCCATATAAAATCTGTGGAGGGAGCTGAAGTTTCGAGTTGCCAAATGTCAGCCTCGAAACCTTAATGACTTGGAGAAGATCTGCAAGGAGGAGTGGGACAAAATCCCTCCTGAGATGTGTGCAAACCTGGTGGCCAACTAAAAGAAACGTCTGACCTCTGTGATTGCCAACAAGGGTTTTGCCACCAAGTACTAAATCATGTTTTGCAGAGGGGTCAAATACTTATTTCCCTCATTAAAATGCAAATCATTTTATAAAATTGTTGACATGCGTTTTTCTGGATTTTTTTGTTGTTATTCTGTCTCTCACTGTTCAAATAAACCTACCATTAAAATTATAGACTGATCATTTATTTGTCAGTGGGCAAACGTACAAAATCAGCAGGGGATCAAATACTTTTTTCCTCACTGTATATGGAAAAATAAGTTTAAACATTTCGACCAATCGACTGGTCTAAAGAACAGGACGACTCTCGGTTGACCATGGGCGGTGTGTTCAATAGGGCGATATGGGCGACGCACTGCCAAACGGGAAAAGGAAGGGATTTTTTTTCTAATCAATTATATCATGGCAACAGTAGTTCAGTGTTCACGTCTGATCTGCCAGCCACTAAATGTCCAATCAGGCTAAAGTCGTGCTTCAAATGTCCCCGCCCGTTTTGGGGCGATTTCAGTCAGGTTGAAAATCGCCCAGAAGTCTCTCATAGCCTCTAATGTAAAATATTTTTTTTTCAAATTTCTGAGCTTTCAATACATTCTCTATGGGTGTCTGAGGGCTTGCACTTACGCGCTTTCGTCATACGTAACGTAACGTAACCATGAACGGCAGACAGCAACGCTTGGACAGCGACTGGTGTAACCGACATGCACCATCTTTCAGAAAAGATTAAGAAAAATGAGCTGTCAAAGGCCCACATTGATAGCTGTTTGAGATTGTCTGCTTTGGTGAGAGTGAATATTGCCACTCAACTGGATGAGGGATACAGGCTAGCTGTCCGCCGCCACAACGATGAGGTTAGCAACAGCAGAGTCGTGAACACTGTCTACGAGAATCGAGACGACCTCATAGAATGTTTTGAAGCCATCCGGACGGGTTCATTGGGTTCATTTGACCAGCCCACCGTACCAGAAGCTACAGAATAAGGACATCGATGCTGTCTTTATCAAACGTGCCCTCGACAGCTTCGCAAGCAGTGTGCAGGCCATAAGGTAAGATAAAGATTAAACAATATCATTCGATCTTTCTCAAAGCAGAGCTTTATTTGAAAATGTATGCATGAAAGGAGACTGCATTTGTGTTTGAAATTACATTATTGTCATTATATATGGCCAGTGGTGTAATCTATTTTATTTTATATACTATGTGTACTGTACAGTGGTGCTCATAAGTGTATGAACACATTCTAAAGCTGACTAAAAAGAGGAATAAAAAAATAAAAAAATAATCTTTTGGAAATTGATCTTAATGACTTAATTAAAAAAGTTGGAAAATCCAACCTTTAAGGACACCAATTTTCTTTTCTTTTTTATTCCTCTTTTTAGTCAACTTTAGCATGGGATCATAAGCTTATGAGCACCACTGTATACTGTGCTGAACATCCAGGCTATGTGAGACACAAAGGCTAACTTAAACACTAAAGACTTTATGCATCCCTGCCCATTTTAAGTGGAACTGAAGTATTTGTACTATACATGGATACATTGCATATACCTGTGCATCACATAGACAACAATACTGTACAAAGCCAACAAACACATTGGTCTGTTTGCCTTCAGGGACTCCTCTCAACAGCAGCTGCAAGAAGCAACAGGAGCCAAAAGACCCAGAACAGCTTTGAGAGAAGAGGAGAAGCAGAGGCTGTCTGAAGAGGTCTGCAACACCATCCTGGATCACACCAAAGAAAGGTTCTCTTTCTCTGGCCACCTTGTGAGTGCTACCTTACTGCAAGCAGACATGTTTGAAAGGTACTGCCATTCAAAAAAATAAAAAATCTGTTCATGTTCATTTTTACAAATCTATACAATTGGCCAGAATATGGTTGTTCATATTTACAAATCTATACAATTGGCCAGAATATGGTTGTTCATTTTTACAAAGCCATACATATTGTTTATGCAGTGTTGAGGAATGTGAAAGAACACCCTTGATTATTTTTACTGTGATAACTTATTTTGCTTTTGTAAGCCAACACTTTTGAGATCAGTCAATAAATGCTTCTGGTATTGACTTATATGCTGCCCCTGTCTTCATGTTGTTGCTGGACATATCTTTTTAAAAATGTGTGTAGGTCACCTAAATCATCAGAAAAATTGCCCCTCCTGAGAATTTTTTCAGGAGCCGCCACTGCGGTTGACCAATATTTTTTGGGGTCGGGGACAGCCCTAGTACATTTACTATAGTACAGATACTCAAACTGATTTTATCCAATCAATTCCGCTCCATGTCATTTCTCCATGTCATTTCTAGGGCTTTTGGTAATTTTATTTTCATAGAGCAGCAAGCCCACGGCAAAGACAAACATTCCATTCACCATTACTGTTGACTGGAGCCAGACCTAGGATAGGTTCAACTTTGTTGACACTGATGATAGCTTAGAAGATGTTGCTACATTGTATTTTACTAGCTGCATTAAATATAGGTAAGCATAATTTATCATCTTATTTTGAGTCAGACCTTTCCTGTACACCACTTATACCAACAATCTTTGTTTTATTTGAAGTGCAGACCTTTGAAATGATATTGCACCCAAAGTCCTTGTTACCACATCATGAGTTAGGGCAGCCAAAGTCCTTGTTACCACATCATGAGTTAGGGCAGCCATTTTACATGGGGACAGTAAGCATTAGGCAAGTGGTATGGAGGTAGGTTACTGCCAAAATACGTACCCAGGAAGCGGAAGGTCCTGCGCACCAGAGGGTTGAGGTAACAGCAGTCTCCCATGACGATGATCTTCTCCCTGTTGTCCAGGTCCTCTGACACATACTGGAGTAGAAACAACACCGACTCTATGGCTGTGATCTAACATACAGGGAGTGAGAGAGGGGGAGGGAGAGAGATAGACTCTAATCACTGATAACAGGATCTGAACATTGTGACGTTCTTTTGCGGAAAATGCCATTAATTCAAACCATGGTCCGTTATGCTAACAAATGCAGCTGATTTTCGGGACATTTGTCTGATATAGCGATGCCTTTGTGCCACTTGAACCAAATATTCCCTTGAGGGCACAAATTAAGACCTATGCTTTTTGTCTCGCTGCAACCAAGAATAGAGCAGTACATAAACCTAAGGCGGAAGAATACTGCACCAATGAACAATGGAGTTGATTTGGGCTCTGATTCGGTTCAGCTGTAATGCCAGTGTTCCACTACAGCTGTTGGCCTTGATTGGCCCATTTAGCTCAATCGTCAGAGGTCAATGGGGTGAAACACTGATAAGCACCTTCAGGAAAAGACACGGTAAACTGTGCAGACGCCCAGTATAATGTGTGCAATCATTTCCTGAAACAGCCAACTAAACATTTTGTGGTGGTAGAGCGTTAAACCATTGTGTGTGACACGGGTGGTTGGCAATCATGACAGGTTTGTGACTTATGCCATCAGCTTTAAGAGTGTGGAACAGTAAAGCTGCAGTCTAGACCAGTTGGACCATTCATAATGCAGCAGAGAGAGCAGAGATGTTCAGAACTTTCTGTAACACCACATCTCTTAGTCAAAAATGGGTTCTGTTCTTCTCTCTCCCTAGTATCCCTAGACTCTAGCCACTGTCCTTACCAGACCTATTGACTATGGAACAATCAAAAAACAGAATCATAATGGAATCACACCAGAAACGTATGCCAACTGGGCCTATGCCTTCTAAATACTTAGTTTTTCAGCACTTTGTAAGCTGTTAACACTCATTTTACAAGTCATAATGGCACAGTTCTGAAGCACAACAACACTTCCTTTGTTTCCATCTGGAATAAAGCCAGATCACTTTTAATGATTTATTTTCTGTCTGATTTTGAGTGTGCCACCCTAACTGTGTCACTTTCAATTGTATAGTCTTGTTCTAGAACTTTTCCATTGGTAAATGTCAAAGGTTTGGCAAGTTCATGCAATCAATTGTGCATAATAGTGTTTGAGCATGTCTTCTTCCAAGAAGTTGCTACAACTACCTTTACTCTTCCCTTCTGATCAGTCATCTTCAATACATCTACTTAGTAATAAATGCGACATTATCTCTTTGATCAAATATGTATCAGATTTGAATCCATCAGCACTTCAGCCCAATGCATAACATAACATAACATAACATTAGGCACTATTCTGTTTGTGCCTTCTTCTCTCTAACCACCCTGTTTCTCCCTGTGACAGTGTGACCTTGTGCGAACAGATTTCCGATCCATAATCGCCCATTTCCCTGTTCTTGTAGCCATGTGAAAAAACACATGAAGTGACTGGTTAAACTTGTGAACTCGAGCACAAAATGTGACACCGTTATCCACTCGAACCAGGGTGGTTTCGAAGTACAGTACAGTCGTGGTCAAAAGTTTTGAGAATGACACAAATACTAATTTTCACAAAGTCTGCTGCCTCAGTTTTGATGATGGCAATTTGCATATACTCCAGAATGTCATGAAGAGTGATCAGATTAATTGAAATTAATTGCAAAGTCCCTCTTTGCCATGAAAATGAACTTAATCCCCCAAAATCATTTCCACTGCATTTCAGCCCTGCCGCAAAAGGACCAGCTGACATCATGTCAGTGATTCTCTCGTTAACACAGGTTAGAGTGTTGGTGAGGACAAGGCTGGAGATCACTCTGTCATGCTGATTGAGTTAGAATAACAGACTGGAAGCTTTCAAAAGGAGGGTGGTGCTTGAAATCAGAGCATATGAGCGGAGTGGAGCGGGAGCGAGCGTGGAGCGTGAGCGGACGGATTTTGACAGAGCGCAGAGCGGCATTTTTAAAAGGACGGAGCGTCGCCCTATGTCCCGCTCCAATTTCGCTCGCTCACACCACGAGTCTGAAGCATGCTCAAGCCTGACCCAGAATCCATCTGTTTAATTTAATTTGTGTCATCCATGAATTTGTATTTTATAGAGCGAGAGGAGCAGCAGCAGCAAC
Source organism: Coregonus lavaretus (assembly GCF_964263955.1). Classification (NCBI taxonomy): domain Eukaryota; kingdom Metazoa; phylum Chordata; class Actinopteri; order Salmoniformes; family Salmonidae; genus Coregonus; species Coregonus lavaretus. The sequence goes on from NC_140006.1 coordinate 34,672,370, forward strand.
AAGAGAAAAGGGTTGAGGAATTCAAAAGTTTATTCACTGCACGTAAAGGCCCAACCATAACAAGGGAGAGAAAAAGAGAGCTGGATGTAGCATTTTTTGAAATTATTTTCATGGACTATGAACCGCTGAGTAAAGGAGAACGCGAAGGGATGCAACACTTCGCCAGCGTAGCTCAACCGGGCTACACCCCCCCAAGAAACTATGATAAATTAGTACTTTACTTTGTCAAATTTACATCTGAGATGCCCCATTCACATGCTTCAGCTGGCGATCAAAAACGCCGTTAACAAGCACGACAACATTAATAGGCTGTTAGTGAAAGTCGGGCACCTGGTGAAAAGTGTACGCAAGAGCACAGAGGAAACCGACCAATTAGGTGTCCGCTCAACAAATGCCTGCGCCATTCGATGGAGCAGCCAGCTGCGGATGATTCAGTCGTTCATCCGGTTGTTCCAAAAAGACCCGTTATGGTAAAACAAACTCAAGTCTAATGTTGCTAACATCACCCTGAATCAAGTACGGCAGCTGACGCACCTTGTCAGTGTGCTGACACCACTAGCAGACCTCACAGACAAAATGCAGAAGGAGCTGGGGAACCTGGGGATGATCCTCCCTGCTGTCACAGAAATCAAATCCCTGCTCACCGATTACACTCACGCTGCACTTCCAATGGGCATCGCTGCTTTTGCAGAAACATTGGCAAACAACGTGTCAATTCGCTATGGAATATACTATACTGATTAACATCTAATTTTAGCGTCAGTGTTAGATCCCCGTTTCAAGACAGAATGGATAATCCGAGATTAGTCTGTATGCAACAAATTCGGGGAGATAAAGTAAGGCTGTGGTTTAAGCTAAAAGTGAAATACATGCAGATTTTGTTCCTTTTTTGGAGTGAGCGGGGGGCGATTTGAGTGGAGCGCGATGCAAACTGCGTTGAGCGCTGAGCGATAATGAGCGGACTGGCCTGATGTGGCTTTGAGCGGGAGGAGCGGAGGGGTGAACAGCTCCGTGAGCGAGGAGCTGAGATTCTCACCGCTCCACTCCGCTCATATGCTCTGCTTGAAATCATTGTTCTTCCTCTGTTAACCATGGTTACCTGCAAGGAAACACATGAAGTCATCATTGCTTTGCACAAAAAGGGTTTCTCAGGCAAGGATATTGCTGCTAGTAAGATTGCACCTAAATCAACCATTTATCGGATCATCAAGAACTTCAAGGAGAGAGGTTCAATTGTTGTGAAGAAGGCGTCAGGGTGCCAAAGAAAGTCCAGCAAGCGCCAGGACCGTCTCCTAACGTTGATTCAGCTGCGGGATCGGGGCACCACCAGTGCAGAACTTGCTCAGGAATGGCAGCAGGCAGATGTGAGTGCATCTGCACGCACAGTGAGGCGAAGACTTTTGGAGGATGGCCTGGTGTCAAGAAGGGCAGCAAAGAAGCCACTTCTCTCCAGGAAAAACATCAGGGACAGACTGATATTCTGCAAAAGGTACAGGGATTGGACTGCTGAGGACTGGGGTAAAGTCATTTTCTCTGATGAATCCCCTTTCCGATTGTTTGGGGCATCCGGAAAACACCTTGTCCGGAGAAGACAAGGTGAGCGCTACCATCAGTCCTGTGTCATGCCAACAGTAAAGCATACTGAGACCATTCATGTGTAGGGTTGCTTCTCAGCCAAGGGGGTGGTGTCACGATCGTCATATGGAACAGACCAAGGCGCAGCGTGATGAACAAACATACTTTAATTAGTTAAAGTTTAAACACAAAACAAGAAACGACTCGTGACGTCCAACGGTATCAATGACCGAACACGGAACAAAATCCCACAAACCCAAAGGGAAAAACATACAGTTTAAATATGGCTCCCAATCAGAGACAACCAGCCAACAGCTGACACTCGTTGCCTCTGATTGGGAGTAACTCAGGCAAAACATAGAAATCAACACAACAGAATACCAACATAGAAATACACACATAGAATGAACACACCCTGGCTCAACATAATGAGTCCCAGAGCCAGGGTGTGACAGTACCCCCACCTAAATGCGCGGACTGCGACCGCGCCTCAACTAAACAAAACAGGGGAGGGCTGGGCGGGCATACCTCCTCGGCGGCGGTTCTGGCTCCGGCCTTGACCACCACCCTCCAATACACCCCCCATAGCGCCCCTGGTCCAGTCTGGCCCCGCCGGCTGGAGCCGAACTGGACATAGCAGGAGCGGTTAGCTTCAGCTCCATCGTGGAGCAGTTGACCGGTACCTTACCAGGCACCGGTGACCCAGGCACGGGTTGTGCTGGACTGACGACGCGCACCCCTGGCTTGGTGCGTGGAGGAGGAACGGGCCTTACCAGGCTGACGACGCGCACCCCTGGCTTGGTGCGTGGAGGAGGGACGGGTCTTACCAGGCTGACGACTCGCACCCCTGGCTTGGTGCGTGGAGGAGGGACGGGCCTTACCAGGCTGACGACTCGCACCCCTGGCTTGGTGCGAGTGGCAGGAACAGGCCGGGCCGGGCTGGCGACGCGCACCGTAGACTTGGTGCGAGTGGCAGGAACAGGCCGGGCCGGGCTGGCGACGCGCACCGTAGACTTGGTGCGAGTGGCAGGAACAGGCCGGGCCGGGCTGGCGACGCGCACCGTATACTTGGTGCGAGTGGCAGGAACAGGCCGGGCCGGGCTGGCGACGCGCACCGTATACTTGGTGCGAGTGGCAGGAACAGGCCGGGCCGGGCTGGCGACGCGCACCGTATACTTGGTGTGAGTGGCAGGAACAGGCCGGGCCGGGCTGGCGACGCGCACCGTATACTTGGTGCGTGGAGCAGGGACAGGCCGGGCCGGGCTGTCGACGCACACCGTAGGCTTGGTGCGTGAAGCAGGGACAGGCCGGGCTGGGCTGGCGACGCACACCGTAGGCTTGGTGCGTGGAGCAGGGCCTGGCCGGACTGGGCTGTCGACGCACACCGTAGGCTTGGTGCGTGGAGCAGGGACAGGCCGGGCTGGCGACGCACACCGTAGGCTTGGTGCGTGGAGCAGGGACAGGCCGAACCGGGCTGTGGAGACGGATAGGAGCCCTGGAGTGAAGAGCGGCCACAACCCGTCCTGGCTGAATGCCTACCCTCACACACTCTGTGTGAGACATCCGCACAGGACGTACAGGGCGGTGTATCCGTAACCTGGTGGCCTCCAGAATCCGCCCCTCTTTTGCCTCCGTCAGCCCCGTCGTCCATGCCGTGTGCCCCCCCCTAAAAATGTTCTGGGGTTGCCTCTCGACCGCCCGACGACGACCCTGATCACGCCGTTGCTCCTCTCTACGGCGCGCCTCCACCGTCTCTTCTCCCGGCGCTTCCTCCCATGTCCAGCCCAAGAGCTGCCCCTGGACACGCTGCTTGGTCGTTGCATGGTGGGTTTTTCTGTCACGATCGTCATATGGAACAGACCAAGGCGCAGCGTGATGAACAAACATACTTTAATTAGTTAAAGTTTAAACACAAAACAAGAAACGACTCGTGACGTCCAACGGTATCAATGACCGAACACGGAACAAAAACCCACAAACCCAAAGGGAAAAACATACAGTTTAAATATGGCTCCCAATCAGAGACAACCAGCCAACAGCTGACACTCGTTGCCTCTGATTGGGAGTCACTCAGGCAAAACATAGAAATCAACACAACAGAATACCAACATAGAAATACACACATAGAATGAACACACCCTGGCTCAACATAATGAGTCCCAGAGCCAGGGTGTGACAGGTGGGCTCACTCACAATTTTGCCTAAAACCACAGCCATGAATAAAGAATGGTACCAACACATCCTCAGAGAGCAACTTCTCCCAACCATCCAAGAACAGTTTGGTGACGACCAATGCCTTTTCCAGCATGATGGAGCACCTTGCCATAAGGCAAAAGTGATAACTAAGTGGCTCGGGGAACAAAACATCGACATTTTGGGTCCATGGCCAGGAAACTCCCCAGACCTTAATCCCATTGAGAACTTGTGGTCGATCATCAAGAGGCGGGTGGACAAACAAAAACCCACCAATTCTGACAAACTCCAAGCATTGATTATGCAAGAATGGGATGCCATCAGTCAGGATGTGGCCCAGAAGTTAATTGACAGCATGCCAGGGTGGATTGCAGAGGTCTTGAAAAAGAAGGGTCAACACTGCAAATATTGACTCTTTGCATAAACTTAATGTAATTGTCAATAAAAGCCTTTGACACTTATGGAATGCTTGTAATTATGCTTCAGTATACCATAGTAACATCTGACAAAAATATCTCATAACACTGAAGCAGCGAACTTTGTGAAGACCAATACTTGTGTCATTCTCAAAACTTTTGACCATGGCTGTACAGTAGGCATTAGTGCAGCTGAGCAGCCATTTGGACTGAGACGTCACCATGAGAAATCAGCGGGACCGTCACTCTCTCTCTCTCATCCCGGGATTTATGGTATTACCGGCATAGCACACAAGGGGGCGCTAAAAAACGCATGAAAAGCCCATCGGGCTTCTATAACAAGAATGATAACAAAATTAACACAAACTAATAGCGAAATCACATAAATGCTAACGAGCGAAACCGAACATAAACTAATTGCAAAGAGATACAAATCCAGCTCATAAAGTTATACAAGCATTTCTAGTAGCTACCGAACGTCATTTTCGGTGAGTATGGACATTTACAAGTGAAAGTGAACGAAATAAATTGTGCAAATGAACAAAGTTGTGATGCATATTTTCTGAAGGAAGAGCAGCATGTGTACACGGAGCAGAGGGGAGAAGAACAGAGGAGGAAAAAAACACTAGTAGGAAGCACATGGAAAAAATGGCAACTGTACCGAACTCATCCAGAGCTCTTTGACTTCTGTCAGAAAGCCATGATAAGATATCTGATTGCAAACACTTAGTTGTGAATTGCATACAGGTGTAACTTCATCACCTCATGTGTGGGGCACAACAGAGACTCGCCGATAGATATAGAACGCTATGGACTCACCCGCTTTCTCCTGTTGTGCTATTTACAAACAAACAAACAAACTGGCTGGCTCAACTGTTCTGGGGAACTATGGCTTCATAATGTAAAATAATGTGACATGTGAAATGAAGAACGCAATCTGCTTTATATCCTAAAGTATTGCACAAGATGACTGCAGTTATTAACTTACAAAATACCTACAAATATTAAAATCTCTTGAAAAACTCAAAATAAGTTTCAACGGTATTGACGGTATTGAAAAACCATCCCATGGCATTTTCCAAATACCCCGGTATTGGTTAAATGTGGAATAGATGTTGAATTGAGGCCTGTGCCCAGCGGAGAGAAAGAGGGAGAGAGAGAGAGACACAGATAGAGAGAGAGAGAGAAAGACAAAGAATGTGAAAAAGAAAGCTCTATCAAATAGTCCAAGCCCCCAATCCATTGAGAAGCAGTTCAAAACATTTTGATGACTAATATCAGCAGAAGAAAAAAAATATCTGAAGGAAACCATTGAATGTGATGGTCAGTCTACTGAAATCAAGCCTTTGGACATGATGTGCCCAGTAGTCTTAGACAAACCATCCATTTCATCTATTCCCACTTTTCTTTTAATGTTGTCTAACACTCATTATTTAGGCTTTAGAAACCTACTGTAAATAAGACAAGAGTTTGTCAATCTGCTTCATGACAAATCACCCGTCTTCTCAATAAATAAAACATACACACGATTGTTCATAGTCATAAATGAAGTCATTAATAGTCATGAATTAAACTCTAATATGCTCCCCCCTTATCTCCGCAGAGCACAGGGACCTAAACCCTGTGCAGTTTATTCACCCATCCCCTATTCCCTGCTCCTATACTGTGAACAAGATCAAGCCTTACTCACTGCTCACTAATAATAGCAATCATGCCATCTTTGGCCCATAAATGTCAAACAGTATAACCCTGATGAGTCGGACTGTTCCTCTGGCTGCTTTCCTACAGCGGGCAACTATTTTATTCTTGTTCATTTTCCATATCTGGACAGCTCCGAGTTATATTTTGCAGCCTATCTCGCCAATGAAAACTCTCAAAGTTATAGTGGATTCTGTGAAGTTGTTGGTTGCCTTTACATCCTGCATAGTGTCACTTTCACTTGATCACCAGTTGGTGGGAATGGTGAAGTCTTTTCAGATCTATGGTGCTCAATCATGATGGACAGGAGTCCAGGGGAGGGAGCTAGTCTAGAGCAACCTTTCTTAAAGTATGAGTCGCAACCCAAGGACATGTTAAAAAAAAATAGGAACTCAGTCGGGGTTTCAACTTACTGTTGAGAGTTAGAATAATAGAATACACAAGGTACAATTTCGAAATTTGGTTGTGCGTCAGCAGTTTTTATCTTCTTATGTGAGTAACAGACAGTCACTCAATTAGCCATATCAGCAAACAATTTTTACATTGTTAGTCTAGCCAGCTAACTTATCTAAATTTGTAGTAATCATGGCCAAATACTGACCGGGCACGCAGGGCACGTGCCCAGGGGCCCAGACCTCCAGGGCCCCCCCATTGATTTTGTTAGTCCCGCTCACTCAGATATCCTATTAACATGGCATAAGTCATGACATAATGTGTAGAACTGATTTAAACTGCAAAGATTTCTCTCCGCCCCTTGTTTTAAAACAGTAACATATTCTCTACGCCCCAAAATGTGTAGAATTGCAGGAAATTAACTTTAAAACCTAAATGTTTTTCTCCACTGTGAAGAGCTGGGCCACTAAAATGTTTTGCCCACATAGTGGGGGGGCCTCCTAACCAAATCACGCATAGGGCCTCCAAAAGGGGACATATGTTTTCATGAGCTTGGGTCCCAGGAAAACACAGAATTTCTCATTTGGGTCACAAGGCTGAAAAAGTTAAAGAACCCCTGGTGTCGCACGTCACTACTTCATAGGAGCGGCATTCAAACGTAAACATTTATTTTTTATCAAAATGTGTTTTTTGGCAGAAATGCCTTCTGGAACATGTGAACTTTCATGTGCCTTAATAACAAACTTGTATTCCATCCATAATTACGAATAAAGTTGTTACATTCGAAGCCTAGTTGGTTTAGCCACGGAAAAAGACAGGAACCTTCCCGCTAGCCATGATTGGCTGAGATAATGAATGGGGTGGACATGCCGGGAGATGAGTTTGGATTGGTCTGCTATGTAGCATGCTTCTGTCTATAACATGAGCTGTTCAGTATGTGTTTACAGTCCTTTCTACCACGCCGTTTTTGAAAGATATAATGTTAGCCATCGAGAACTACAAAAGTTTTGCTACTTTTCTCAACAACATTGATGGCCTGAATTTAGCAGGCGCTATCGACAGATCAGCTGGAAAAAGTGATGGACTACTTTCTGCACATGCCATGGTCAGTGTGAACCGGAGTGACTTGACACAACGCTGGCCAAACAAAATGGAGTTAAATGGTTCCAGTCTGCCGTGAAGTGTTCATCCATGTATATGGGTAAGAGTCAGCTACATTTTCAGATATAAATTCCTAATTTTGTCAGAAAGTTAAAGCGTACTGTTAGTTAGCAAACGTTAGCTTGCTGGCTCGCCAGCTAAAGTTGCGTGTATGATCTGTGTAGTAATATTATTCGAATCAGAAACCATTTGTATAGCCTAATGTTAGCTAGTTTGTTAGCTTTAGCTACCTGCAGATTCATACTACAGCTATGACAATGTTTGTATTTGTAGTAGTACGAGTTGGGATTATGCCGGTTCATTGTTTAGCTAGCTACCTAGCTAGCTACATGTCTAAACAAAATACTCCACTTCGGCCGGATTATTACATGACCCATCAAATTAGCCAGGTGTGTCTGGGGGTGATTACGGCTATCTATTGTATTTCATGAAAATGTCTAGACAATAGTGACCCATCCAATTAGCTAGATGTGGCTGGGGGGTGGTTATAGCATTTCCTTCACATGACCCATCAATGTAGACAAGTGTGTCGGGTAAGCATCATCTAATAATGATAAAATATGTATAAAATGTTTTAATCTGGACACTTTCTGTTTTTGATATTGCTACTATGCAAGTAACCACTTCACTGTACCATTTACACCTTCTGTATCCTGTGCATGTGACGGATAAACTTCAATTTGATTTGATATAGCATGTGTTTACCACATGGTCTCACATGTGAATCCTTAAAGAGATGGGTGGGGCTAAGGCTTAAGAGGGTTTGAACGATGCTCAATGGGTGTAGACCAAGAAGAGCTCTCCGGTAGGTGTACCAAAACATTCAATGGTCATTTTCTCAAAAGTGGGGTTACAAGTGTCAAAGCAGAATTACTTTCCCATTGTTCCTCAACTGCAGTGTAGGATATACCATTTTGTAGCTCTGAGTCTATACTTTTATCCAATGCAAAAAACACAATTTCAAATCTTGCTACATAAGACCAAATCAAGGCGGTCGGTCACAAATAGACATTTGATTGGGTGAAATATTAATCTCATCATCCATCTCATCCAAATGAAAGGGATCAGCAGGGTTATGTGTGTACGTCATAGATTACTTTAAACTTTGCAGTTTACACTGCTAATTTGAAGCGTCAAATGAAATTGAAATGAGGTGATTATTAGTTAGAGGTTACTCAAACTGTGTGGCTAGTGGTCAATGAGAGCTGGACTGGACAATCAGAGTTAGGCTACATCTGAAAATGATGTGCTAGCATGAGACTGCACAGAGAACATATTGGACAACCTTTACATTTTGGAATATCCTCAACTGCTGTATAACTTAACCAGTATATTTTGTAACGTGAAGACATTGAAGAACTGAACAAAGCAGCAGAACTGTGACATAAAAGCCTGAAAGACAAATCTGTCTACAACTGCTAAGATAAAAAATTAAAAACTCATGACTATAGTAATAAATAAATAAATATCTAATGCCTTGGAGAATCTTGGAGAAACATAGCTGATCCATTCAACGAATCACAAATAAACATTTCCACTTAATAAATTAGCTTCTGTGGCTACCAATGACCCAAACTCACTCTTTAACAGTTTTGAGATTAGAGAGACAAACTCCCCCTAAACTCACTTATGAAAATCACACTGAGTCTACCTCCAAGTGTCAAATTATTCATGATATTTTTTAAAGCCAGGCGTTGAGTGGAACATCTCACAACACAGCACTGTGGATTAATAAGTGACCTAGATCTCAAACGGTGTTATCATTAAGCATCCTGAGATCCAATCGCAGGGGCCTGAAGTGTTTTAAAATATATAAGTAAAGCTGGAAGCTGAATGAAAAAGCAAGTTCGCTAAACGTCTGGCGAATGTACTACTAATTACAGGTCACATAGTTCTGGTTTTAATGAAATCATCCATCAAAGAAAAAAGGGAGTTGTTGTCCAACAACCAAGGGCCGTAATAAAGGTGAGTGTGTGTGTGTGTGTGTGTGTGTGTGTGTGTGTGTGTGTGCGCGCGTGTGTGTGTGATTGTGTCTGCATGTGTGTGTGAATGCATGGATGTGTTCATATGGGCGGTTTAAAATCAATGTGGACTTACTCTAATGGACATGGAGAGAGAATGAGTTCCTGGTTAAGGCAATGTCAATAGCAGTGCACAATGTATAGAGGTAATGTGTGCCTTCCCATGAACATTAATACAATGTAAGTCATGGTATGAAAATAATTTAGGTTTCCATCCAACCTTTTAATGCGAGTTAAGTACATGTCGGATAAGAAATGTCACAACAGGCCTTATGGAAACAGCACATTGATCAGTTAAGTTTCCAAATGTCGACAAAACAAAATACGCTAGACAAGGTGGGATCTTTTTGTGTCTGTAAAACGTATTATGTGAGAAATGGCAGTGTAAACGCCTTTATGCACAAATATTGATTTAATAACCATCATATCGTAGTAAACTTGGAGTCACACGATGACATGTTGTGTGGTCTTCCCACTACAACTCGGGGAAAGCATGCAGTTTATAAGGCTACAGATGAAATAAGTTATGATGAACTTCACAGGGTGATGAGCTTGATGCTCCTTTCCAATAAATATCGAGGGTCTTATTCTGGTGACATGATGATTGATGCTTGGCTGCCGTTTGTCCATAATAATCTCATCATGTAGGCAAGCCCATCCTCACTTTATCTGCAAGCTGTTGGCTAGAGCACACGTACCAACAACAGTGTGGGTACATTCGCTATATAACGCAACAATTTTTGTGCCAAAACCATCGGTAGAGTTGAAAACGCGATGGAAACCCATTTAACTTGTATTTTTCATTCGGTACATTGGAATTTAACCACAAAAGTAATTTTCTTATGTGCATTACATTATCACGCACAGCCTTTTATCCACAACAAGTCAATTTGACGGAAACACATCTCTGGTGGGGAAATGCGCATATTGTTTTTATGCAGATTTTAGAATATTTGCATGAAAATCGGTCACCAATTGGATGGAAACCTAGCTCATGACAATAATTAAACTGCAGGCGTTGACTATTTCACATTGTGGGTGATGGATAAGGATGTCAAATCACTGATCAATAATGATCATTACAATGGTTAGGAGGGCCCTGAGTTGTTCCTGGGTCTATCACTACTACAATGGCAGCAGTGGATTCAACTAATACATTGGTTGTGGAGTTGGGTAGTTGGGGAGTGGTACCTGTCAGGATGCTTGAGGCTACTAAACATAGTAACACACACCTATAGAAACTGTATACAGTTTGCATACATAACATAAACATAACTGTCTGTATTGAGAGAGCTGACCTTTCTTGATGTTAATTAACCTAAAAGCAACGATCATCAGTTGAAACAATAACAAAGTGTTCTCCCCGTACCTGTTTCGGTATAAAGCTGAGGGATGGGGTTGGAGAAATGTAACCCCTCTCAAATTCATAGACCGAGCTATGGATGCAAGGACTGACCATCCATGATCTCAAAATTATAGTTTTAACCATGTTTTGAGGCTATACAGTGCATTTGGAAGTTATTCAGACGCATTTACATTTTCCACATTTTGTTACGTTACAGCCTTATTCTAAAATTTATGAAATCGTTTTTTCCCCCTCATCAATCTACACACAATACCCCATAATGACAAAGCAAAAACAGGTTTTTAGAAATGTTTGCACATTTATTCTGTATACATTTACATAAGTATTCAGACCCTTTGCTCAGTACTTGAAGCACCTTTGGCAGCGAATACAGCCTCTAGTCTTCTTGGGTATGACGCTAAAAGCTTGGCACACCTGTATTTGGGGAGTTTCTCCCATTCTTCTCTGCAGATCCTCTCAAGCTCTGTCAGGTAGGATGGGGAGCGTTGCTGCACAGCTACTTTCAGGTCTCTCCAGAGATGTTCGATCGGGTTCAAGTCCGGGCTCTGGCTGGGCCACTCAAGGACATTCGGAGACTTGTCCCGAAGCCACTCCTGCGTTGTCTTGGCTGTGTGCTTAGAGTCGTTGTCTTGTTGGAACCTTCGCCCCAGTCTGAGATCCTGAGCGCTCTGGAGCATGTTTTCATCAAGGATCTCTCTTCATCAAGGAAGCTCCCTTCATCTTTCCCTCGATCCTGACTAGTCTCCCAGTCCCTGCCGCTGAAAAACATCCCCACAGCCACCACCATGCTTCACCGTAGGGATGGTGCCAGGTTTCCTCCAGACGTGACACTTGGCATTCAGGCCAAAGAGTTCAATCTTGGTTTCATCAGACCAGAGAATGTTGTTTCTCATGGTCTGAGAGTCTTTAGGTGCCTTTTGGAAAACTCCAAGCGGGCTGTCATGTGCCGTTTACTGAGGAGTGGCGTCCGTCTGGCCACTCTACCATAAAGGTCTGATTGGTGGAGTGCTGCAGAGATGGTTGTCCTTCTGGAAGGTTCTCCCATCTCCACAGAGGAACTCTAGAGCTCTGTCAGAGTGACCATTGGGTTCTTGGTCACCTCCCTGACCAAGGCCCTTCTCCACCAATTGCTCAGTTTGGCTGGGCAGCCAGCTCTAGGAAGAGTCTTGGTGGTTCCAAACTTCTTCCATTTAAGAATGATGGAGGCCACTGTGTTCTTGGGGACCTTCAATGCTGCAGAATTTTTTGGTATCCTTCCCCAGATCTGAGCCTCAACACAATCCTGTCTCGGAGCTCTACGGACAATTCCTTCGACCTCATGGCTTGGTTTTTGCTCTGACATGCACTGTCAACTGTGGGACCTTATATAGACAGGTGTGTTTCTTTCCAAATCGTGTCCAATCAATTGAATTTACCACAGGAGAACTCCAATCAAGTTCGAAACATCTCAAGGATGATCAATGGAAACAGAACGCACCTGAGATCAATTGAGTCTCATAGCAAAAGGTCTGAATACTTCTGTAAATAAGGTATTTCCGTTTCTTCTTTTTAATAAAATCTAAAAACCTGTTTTCGTTTTGTCATTATGGGGTATTGTGTGGATTGCTGAGGAAAATGTTTTATTTGATCAATTTTAGAATAAGGCTGTAATGTAACAACATGTGGAAAAAGTCAAGGGGTCTGAATAATTTTTTGAAGGCACTGTATATAGATGTAGGATCGTAGGCCTTTCCTGCATTCAAATGACCAAATCGCCCACTAGTGGCCTCATGGGTGGAATGTTATTAATATTTGTCATAATTTCATAATTAATAAACAATTCTTATTTTTTTACGCCGAAAAGCCGGTGTTTCTATGTCAAACGGTTTTGTTCTATTTCAGTCTTCTGAATACATTTCAACTCTATATCTGACATTGTACAGGTGTTTTCTTCTTCTTTTTTAAGACTATAACCATGTGTGTGAGATGTATACTTTTGTTTCAAAGTAGATTTGTTTAAGACTACCAAGAAACACTCTGTGTGACCCTAATCTAGCCCACTGCAGTAAAATGTTAATTTGTTGCTGAGAATTTTCCTGCACCAAGTTAGTAATGTACACATTAATAACTTGTGTTTTCAAAACAAGAAGTCTTGACAACACAGATACTGTATATAGCTCATCGTAGCCTGGGTGCCAGTCTGTTCCTGCTCTCTTGTCAATTCCATAAGGAATACTGTATTGTTGAGGAAGAGCTTGCAAGTAAGCATTTTACTGTACTGTTTACACCTGCTGTATCCTGTGCACGTGGCAAATAAACTTTGATTTGATTTAGACAGAAAGCACAGTGGATAACTGGGCCATCTCCTTTGATTTAGCTTGAGGAGTTTGTTTGAATTGTCGTGTGTTTGCGTGTGTGTGTGCGCGCGCACACGCGTGCTTGTGTGTCTTGATGGTGATGCTTCTGCTGCTACTCTTTTATTGATAGCTGGGTCCGTCAAAATATCTCGCTCATCACATCTCAACTCTAGGGCAAGGCTAAGGTGGTGAGAGACTTCAGTGGATGTTTCTGATTCTAATCTTCCTAGGATTTGGGGGTAGGAGTGGGCGATATACCGGTTTGATAGTAAAAACCGGTATTGTGCCGCGCCATGATATGGATTTAGCAATATCATGGATACCGCGATTTATTCAGAATTCATAAATTCGAATTTTGCATCAATATTTTTTTGTTCCAAATTTCAACTGAGTGATAGTACTAAGTAGCTACATCTTTTTTTTTTTTTTTTTATCCAACCTTTCTTGGTTCTTACGAATAAAAGAATGTATGTTAATATGTTGACCTATTTTTATGAGCGCACGTCGCATGCACTTGTTGCACGCATGTAGTGCTAGCAACAAAGAAGTGTGCAGGCAGCTGCAGTTAGGAGGCAGGTTAACTATTGGGGGAAAACTTTACAATCCAGGATGAGCGAAAACACAGAAATTGATGTTGCTCAAGAGCAGGAGGATAAATTGGTTAAGAAGAAAGGGGGCACCTCTGTTGTTTGGAACTGGTTTGGCTTTAAAATCTCCGACCCCGACCAAAACACTACCCTATGCAAGTTGTGTCGTCGTGTTGTCTTAGCAAAAGGTGGAAACACGACCAACCTGTTCAATCACTTAAAAAACATACATGTCCGTGAGTATGAACAATGCACCAGAATGCGTGAGACAGTAAGCCCAGGAGCTCGCCCGAAGACAAGCCAGACTCGCACTCAACAATCAATTATATCATCATTTGCTGCCGGTACTTGCTATGAGAAGACGAGCAAAAAATGGATAGACATCACAGCTGCGATTACAAATCACATAGCGAAGGACATGGTACCGATTCAAACTGTGGAGAAAGAGGGGTTCAGAAAGTTGATTCAAACTCTGGACCCAAGATATGAGATCCCGAGCCGCAAATATTTTAGCCAAAAATGCCTGCCACAGCTTTACACAGAATGCTGGGACAGAGTTTACAGTGAGATAAATAACATTCCATTCTTCTCCACTACTGCCGATCTATGGTCAAGTCGTACCACAGAACCTTATATAAGCCTCACAATCCATTACATAGACGGTGACTGGAAACTGAAAAGTAAGTGCCTACAGACGTCTTATTTCCCAGACGACCACACCGGGGAAATAATTGCAGGTGGGCTGAGGGACATACTGTCGTCCTGGGGATTAAAAGAGTCGCGTCAAGTTTGTATGACGACCGACAGCGGATCGAACATGATCAAGGCATTGCAGCTGAACAAGTGGGCAAACCTTGGATGTTTCGGACACAGGCTGCACAATGCTATTGGTAAGTTTCAGGACTGTAGCCTAGGCCTACCCTGTATGATGCTTATTATTAAGAAAAAATACAGCTCACATCAGCCATGTACCGTAGGCTAAATCTAAGCACATCAGATTTGTAAAATGTGTAACAGTTGAATGTAAATGCCGTAAATCCTCAAACAAAGATTAAAAGTTATATTGTATTGTGATTTCTATATAAAAATGCATTATTATTAATTATTATTGTATTGTGATTTGATTATTTTTCACCCTATTATTTTGATTTCTTATTCCCAATTTCCAGAGAGGAGTGTCCAAAACGCTCCCGGGCCACAGGGGTGTGCGATTTCCCGGGCCACAGGGGTTTGCAAAAAGGTGGTTAGCACGTTCTCATACAGCTGGAAAAAGCAGAAGGCCCTGATGACAGCACAGAATGAACTAAGCCTGCCCCTGCACAAGCTCATCACAGAATCTCCGACAAGGTGGGGATCTCGTCTGAAAATGATGGAAAGAGTCCTGGAGCAGGAAAAGGCCATTACACAGGTCCTGGCAGGGGACAAAAAGACACGGCACCTTGTACCTACCTGGCAAGACATCCAGGTCTTGGAATCAGTCACAGCAGCACTGAAGCCACTCCAGGACTTTACAGATGCCCTGTCAGGAGAAGCGTATGTGAGCGTGTCCTATTTGAAGCCTGTCATCAATCTGTTAAATGCAGAGGTTCTAAATCTGAGCAAGGACGATACAGAACTGACCAAAGAGATCAAGATCAAGGTTCTTGATTACTTGAATAACAAGTACACTGACCCTGCAACAGATGAGCTGCTCTCCATGGCTACCTTTCTAGATCCAAGGTTCAAGACCAGGTACATGTCCGCTGAGAAACTGGAGGACATTAAGGTATTTATTCATTTGTTCTTGTTTTATTGCTTCAAATGTAAAGCACTTTGGGCTGCATTTTATGTATGAAAGGTGCTATACAAATAAAGTTTAATTATTTTCATTTTTTAAGGTGAGAGCTGCCTCAGAGACCGAAGCCCTCCTGGTGGAGAACACAGCCCTGGGAAAATCGTCTCTTGCAGAGGATCACACTGACAGGGAGAAAGAAGCTTCCACTGCTCATCAATCAGGCAAGAAGCCCAAGAAGAGCCTTGGGAGCTTCTTTAAGCAGACCAGCAGTGCACCTGCCTCATGTTCAGAGAGGCAGATCATTGAGCAAGAGCTGAATAGCTACATTCTGGCAACGGCAGCAGACAGCGAGTCTGATCCTTTGGAGTGGTGGCGATTTCACGGATCTAATTTTCCACGTGTGAGTTGTCTGGCAAAGAAATACTTATGCATCCCTGCCACAAGTGCCCCCTCTGAGAGGGCATTCAGCACTGGGGGCAATGTGGTGACATGTCACAGGGCAGCACTAAAGCCAGAAACAGTCAACATGCTGGTATTCCTGGCACGGAACTTGTGAAGAAAGTTCTAGTGAAGATTTGTTGATATTGTTGATAATTGATGGTTGAGGCTTGAAAGGTTTAGTTTCAAACGGTTAGTTTTTTACATATCTACGGACCGTAGCCAAAACAAACACACGTATTTGAATTTGTAATTACCTTATTTTCTTTATCTCCTGTTATTTTTTATTTAATTTTACTTAATATCTAATTTATATATATATATATATATATATATATAGGCCTAACTACCTCATGTTTACGGAATGCATGTTTGCACAATACAAATAAAAACTTTTCAGGTCCATACGGTCCAATGCCTCACTCTTTCTGGTTATATAAGGTTCAAATACATATTTTTCCTTAACTAATATAATTTAACCAAGAAGGGATATTAAAATGTGATTCATATTTTTTTACGTCATATATCGTGATATCATATCGATATCGTCTGGACAGTGGAAAATATCGTGATATGAATTTTAGCTCATATCGCCCACCCCTATTTGGGGGTTGGACTGTGTAAGACATTTACCCCATGTAATGATGAAATGGAGTCCATCCCTGTACAGCCCAGGATAGGAACTCACAGAGTCAAGGATTTCTGTACTCAACTCAAAGGTCCTCAGACATATGCCTTTGGGCGCATGG
This sequence comes from Coregonus lavaretus, assembly GCF_964263955.1. Lineage (NCBI taxonomy): Eukaryota > Metazoa > Chordata > Actinopteri > Salmoniformes > Salmonidae > Coregonus > Coregonus lavaretus. The sequence goes on from NC_140006.1 coordinate 34,689,077, forward strand.
TTGAAAAGGATTCGCATTCCCAACAATACGCAAAGCCTATGAAGCTACTGACAACCAGTAGCCTTCCAAATCCATGGCAGTACTTCAGGTCTCAAAATAAGGTGAGGTCACTGAACAAGCCGTGGCTAGCTCTCACTAGCTAGTTAACATCTGCAATACTACACTGAGGTGTCAAATCAGGCTTTTTAATCTAGCTCTCTAGCTCTGGCAATTTGTCCAAAGCTCAGGTCGGTCTCAGTGCAGCTGAGTAAAAGCGTAATTTTTTATGATCCTCTTAGCTGTTCCCTATCCATCTGCAATACAAACTTGTCCTACATTGGTATTGATAGATTTTTTTTTCATTATCTCACCTCCCGTCTCAAAGGTAACAACTCTGGGGAAATTGATGGGAATAGATGGATCTGGAGGAGAGGTTTTAAAGATGAGTGACAGTAATGAGAAGGTTGGATAGCAGCGCTTACTTACTCAGTTTGGGAGAGGGGGAGATGAGGCCTGCCCTGACTCAGTCGATCATAAATTCAGATTTCTGTTAATACGTTTGTATTATACACTCTTGAAAAAAAGGTGCCATCTAGAACCTAAAAGGGTTATTCGGCTGTCCCCATAGGAGAACCCTTTGAATAACCCTTTTTGGTTCCAAGTAGAACCCTTTTGGTTCCACGTAGAACCATTCCCAAAGATGACTCTACATGGAACCCAAAAGGGTTATCCTATGGAGACAGCCGAAGAACCCGTTTGGAACCTTGTTTTCTAAGAGTGTAGGCTGTTTAGTCTAGGAGGACACACAAGCACACACACCCACCCACACAGACTCCTTAAGAAACATGTTGCAGCCTGAGGCATGTTCTTACTGTTAATGATTTCCCATGTCAGAAGTTAAAAATGGCAGCAGCATGAATGAATACATTTGAATGAATGCATTTTGCTGTAACATCACTGTAGGCTAACAGCCTCTGAGGACCACATCTTGACAAATGGACCATACCTTGACAGATGAGAAGAGAGGAGTATTTATAAGAATTCACAGACAGGGTTTGGCTGTGTTTTGCACAAAGAAACCAAATAGGTTTGGCAAATGGAAGTGCCCATTATGGCAAATAATTCCATTAATAATCATTACTTTTTATGTTTCCTTGTAAACCAATGCATCTATCTAGCTGTTTTTTAATCCTAAACCCATAGAAGTAGAGTACAGCACCTGCATGCCTATGTTAAAAGTGACATTATACCTCGTGGTTCTAGTTGGCTGTATGGTGAGTTCACCATTCCTGTCAGGCATCAGCAGCTTGAAGAAAGACATCTATTTATTAATTGTGGTCCTCTGTAGCTCAGCTGGTAGAGCACGGCGCTTGTAACGCCAACGAAGTGGGTTCGATCCCCGGGACCACCCATACACAAAAATGTGTGCACGCATGACTGTAAGTCGCTTTGGATAAAAGCGTCTGCTAAGTGGCAAGTTATGTTATTTAATTACAAATTAAGAAACACCTGAATACATCCAGGGGGACTTTCAAAAGGGTACAGTAGTGATTGCTCCACAGTATCAGACATGTAAGGGGAAATATTGAATGGCTTATTAATATATGGCTGGCACAACCAATGTCCATCGATTCTTTACCAATGTAGCAACAACAACAAAAATTACCTCATTGAGGTCAGAGTGCTTCTTTCCAAAAGGAGACCTGTGCAACTGCTACTGCTGTAACCTAAAGTTGGACATTTGTGTCGTTCATCCCTATACAGTCGGTGTGTCCATTAGCGTATGCCTTACTTATCCATAAATTTGCCCATTTCCCAAAACTCACCAGAAGCGACGGCACTCCGCAGACCACTGCGTAGAGTATGGCAGGAGGAACAGCGCTGGACGCCTCGGGTCCAAGGTAGGGCTTCGTGTATGCATTGTCATAGCAGAAAAACCCTTGTACGTGCACGTTGAAAGTGTCGGTGTACTCAAAGTAGTAAGCCAACATGACAGTCCCTGCCATGATCACCAGCTGGAAGTAAAGCATGATCACAGAGGTGAAGCGAACCGAGCCCCACGAAATCCACGGGCATTAGAAAAGCCCGGTTGAATGGAACCTCCACGTCGCCCGGTTTTTAGGCTACTGCTGTAACCCGGGCAGTGCTCCGTCTCGCTCCGCGTTCCTTCCACATCTATCTCTCGCTACTACAAGGGAAGATAATCCATAAAACATTGTGTTGGGTGAACAAGCGAGCTTTCAGTCATGACACCACTCAAGAGGTCGGCGCAAGAGTTAGGGGAGGGGGGATGGGGGTAGAACATGCGCGCTTGGAATAGAATGGACTCTGTGGCGCGAGAGATATGCGTGATGTGCAGACCTCCTCCCGCCTCGAGCGATGATGAGTGACAGCGCGCGCCAACCATGAGCCACTATTGCGTTTATTGTAGTCCCAAGCAGTTGGTAACGTCTATGTGTCAGCTAAATAATACACTAAAGGTCACTAACACAATTCTTGGAAAAAAACGTATCGTTTGACATCAGTTTGATGTTTTACGCATGTCAAAAAATTATACAGGTCAGTAGTAGCCTAATCCTCACCAATGACTCATGCTCTTCAGGTGTTAATAGGCTATGATATGCTCTAGGCAAACTACAATTAGGCCTAGGGTAGGCCTACAAGTCTCTCTCTCTCTCTCTCTCTCTCTCTCTCTCTCTCTCTCTCTCTCTCTCTCTCTCTCTCTCTCTCTCTCTCTCTCTCTCTCTCTGTGTGTGTGTGTTATTCAGTGTGTTTGTCAGTGTTTCGCTAGACCAAAGGTCCTGATGTTGATGATCTGCTATACTGTGCATTTCAGGCCATGAGGTCTTTGACTTAGATAAATCATCCTGGCAACCAAAATAATTCAAATGGAGAATGTCCTTCACACACACACACACACACACACCTGGTCATCTGGAGTCGAGCAAACCGGGAACATTCCCAGGACATTAGCTAACATTCCCATTCAGTTCTAGTTAGGGTTTTATCTAACATTAGGATGATAACATCCCAAAAATATTCAAATATTTTTTTTTTCATAATAAAACGTTTTTTAATTTTCAGATAATACAAAAAATCCTTGTAATGTTCTCCTTAAATTCAACAAAATGTGTTCTGTGAATGTTCTTGCAACATCAAGCAAATGTTTTATACAAATATTGTATAATCATCAGCACAACTGGACAGTTTCTTTGTAATTAGATGTTTTGGTGCAACCTAATGAATGCTCTGGGAACGTTGACAGAACCCAGTTTGCTGGGTAACCTCAAGATCAAGCACTTTATTACTAGCTAGATAACTACAGATATCTTGAAAATAGAACGATTTCACTCTGAAAATAGACAGAAAATAATGGTAAGACTTAAATGTGTAAAGTAAATGTGACTGTAGTTACTCCTTCCGAATAGCCTACTTCCTTCCTTTTCATCCATGGACAACAAATCATTAGAGACAGAGCTCAGTGGGGAGATTATATGAAAATAATTGTAATAGTGCTCAAATGCATGCAAATCCTACACTAATAGGATGTCTGTAGAATAATAAGGCAACGTTTGCCCAGTGTGATCTGATACACAATTTATGTTTGATTGCTCCATTCGTCTAAGAAGTGAATTAGCTTTAGGCTTTACTCGGACTCAGAGCATAAAGAGACCAGTTTGTCTTTGGTGGGGAACATGGAGTTGCCCCTCTAAAGGCCATTAGACTAATGTAGTATATCCAATCTTGTGTTTATGTCCGTCTGTCTTCTTCTTCTTCTTCTTCTTCTTCTTCTTCTTCTTCTTCTTCTTCTTCTTCTTCTTCTTCTTCTTCTTCTTCTTCTTCTTCTTCTTCTTCTTCTTCTTCTTCTTCTTCTTCTTCTTCTTCTTCTTCTTCTTCTTCTTCTTCTTCTTCTTCTTCTTCTTCTTCTTCTTCTTCTTCTTCTTCTTCAGCAGCATTGCTGTTGTCACCGTTATCGCCACTGTCTTCCTCACCGTCCTCATAAATCCTGTTGATGTCATCATCTTTAACAGTGTTCCCCTAGTAACCACTTAACTGATGTAGAGAGGGTTTCTGAGGGTGATCTAATGAGAGTATGGCTCCTTATAGTCCAACCTAAAATGTGCTAAATGTGCTGTGACTGTCACAATCCCTCTTTCTAAAAGTTATAGCTCAGCTAAACAAGCTGAATGCTCCATAATTTATTCAGCAACCTCATGATTATTTCAAATGAAACCAAGTATTTTTCCAGTGGCAACCCTGATATTCTTTAATCTTTTGGTGTTTTGTTCAAGGGAGCAGATTGGAAGTATCCTACAGTAGCCACAGATTTTTGTAGATTATGAATGATCAGATTATTGATATCGAAAATCAGATGTTGATACTGTTATGTCGTTCCCCCTCATCATCTAGATCAAAAGGTTATTGTGATGATAAAACTATCTTGTCTTTTTCCTGGTCACCCTTAGATGGTACAGCACAGAAACATGGTACAGTGAATATGGATGTGTTAACTGTGAATTAATTGAATGCATATGAGGAGTGAAATACTGTATGCTGCAGTAACAACAAGACTGATAAGGTGTCTTGTTTTCATAGTATTTACTACTGTCGTATATTCACCAAGAAAAGCTGACACTACTCAAGTTCAGATCACCTTGACAATCAAGTAGATTTACTAGAAGGGCAATCTAAACCATATTCAGTAACACTTTATACTGTAGAAATGGGTAATGGAGAACATTTGCCTCTTGATAACAATAATTAATCATGATTGGTTTTAGTTCCCTCATTTTAACAATATTGTGGCATGCCTGTGCCCCCTCTAGTGGAATATGATAAACAGGAAAATATTTGTCTCCTACTACTGACAACCTGATGACCTCGTTGTCACTGAATGTCACACTAGATTAACTGCATTTTTTTCATATCCAGTCAAACAAGTCCTATTTCATAACTTCAAATCAATGTCACCTTTTCAGTAAAGATCCACTGCCAGACACCTGAATATCTTTACTAAATTACTATTTCTCAGGTCGACACAACAGAAATAGACAAAGAAATACATACAATCCCCCTAGATCCTTTGCAATGAGACAGCGTAACCTAAATCTGAGTATGAGATGATAAGACTTGCCATCCAAATCAGGCATGTGGAGTTGAGACAGAGAGTAGCCTACAAATTGATTTGTCACAGTGCCTAAAATAAAGCAGGGTAGCTCAGTCAGCGAGTGAAACTAAACAGCCATCTTGGTTCAGTTACTGTATTTGTTCTCTATGGACACTCTTGGAGTGATAATGATTTATTTTGCTTTGTTTTGTTTTTGCGGTTGCTTGGTGACTAATGTTTGGGTGGTGGCCCAGACAGGAATGGATTGGAGACATTTTAGGGACAGAGAACTGTGAATAATTTATTTGACAAAACTATACAATAAGAAGAAGAGACAGCAAACACATTCTCCTCCTTTCTCTGCCTAAAGGTCTCATCCTATTAAATAATGAATAAGGTAACTAGGAAGCCTTCACATAAAAATGAGGTTGTGTTAATATAAAGGCAAACACTTCTGATTAGGAGCTATGGGACTGGTTTATGGTTTAGCCTTGTCTTTAACTAGAGGAAGCATTGTTTGTTCCTCAAAGGACCCAAAGGACACGACAGTCTTATTCTTCATCTTCACATAGACCTAAATCAATCCCTCCTTCTACCCTTCTGTGTGGGTAGACTTGCAGTGCACACACCAACTGACAAGATCACAGTGGTGAAATTGGAATTTCAGACACTTCCCTACTGCTAATATGTCCTCTATTTCAGGGGTTCTCAAACTTTAGTGACACTTCTGTGGTCACCTTGTTGTCACAATGTAAAAGGTCAGATGTTAAATAAACAAGGTGTAACCGCGACAATCTGCGATTCAGAACCACTGAAGCGGACAACGGCAGAATCACAACTCCGAAGTTCAGTACTACAGGACAGTATACTGTACAGTGACCTTATCAGGAGCAGCCACTTCCCACTGGAGAATCACGAAGGCCTAACCAAAACATAAGAAGCCCAAAATCCTGTAAAAAATCCTATACGAACTCACATTTTCTTGTCTGTGCAGCCATATTGACTTTTTCAATCCAAACTTTAGAACTGTAAATAATAGGGAATAAATTGGAACCAAATGAAAATAGATCTCTCCATTGTTTCTTTAAAATCCCAGCCATAACTTCCAAATATTGGCGTCCTAGTCCCTCTGGTTGAGATTCACTGCTACACAATGTTGCATCATGACAAATATGAGAGTGGTTAGGGGCAACTTTTACCTACTCATCAGTTTGTCCCAACCCGATCCCCTGTGTGTGAATTGTACTTTGCAGGCCACCATATTGGAAGCTGGTCCAGGAGGGGATGTTGTAGCAGTTGTAGCAGTTGTAGCAGCCTCCTCCGTCCTCCTGCTCCTCAGAGACACAGTGGAACAGCAGCATGTTCATGTCCACCAGAGTCAGCTTAGACATGATCCTGCATGGGGATAGAAGACAGAGTAAAAAAAAAACATTAGAACACTGACCTGAGAGAACAAAACTGACTAGAGACTGAAGAGCCCCATTGAACAGTATGTTCCTCAATACATAGGCTACAGTATGAACATTATTAATCATGGTGCTGATGAGGAGGAGGAGGAGGAGGAGGAGGAGGAGGAGGAGGAAGAAGAGGAGGAGGAGGAGGAGAAGGAGGAGGAATAGGAGGAGGAGAAGGAGAAGGAAGAGGAGGAACAGGAGTAGGAGGAGGAATAGGAGGAGGAGGGGGAATAGTAGGAGGAGGAGGAGGAGGAGGAAGAACAGGATGAGGAGAAGGAGAAGGAACAGGAGGAGGAGGAGGAGGAGGAGGAGGAAGAATAGGAGGAGGAGGAGGAGGAGGAGGAAGAACAGGATGAGGAGAAGGAGAAGGAACAGGAGGAGGAGGAGGAGGAGGAGGAGGAGGAGGAATGAGAGGAGGAGGAGAAGGAGAAGGAAGAGGAGGAACCGGTACAATGGATACAAATTATATTGAACATATCACTATATCAAATAAAATGCTTCTAATCTTACAATAAATTGGGAAATGTATTATTTATAATCTAAAAAGCTAATGGGTCTTTCTATAAACTAGGGTACCTGTGAGCATTTCTTGTAGTGGACAACTGTTTGGAGCTGTTACAAAGTCATTCATAATAATTTGCATTAAGTTATAAAGGGGGAACATAGATACATTTAATGTAATTCATGAGTTGAATCAAAACCTATGTTTAAACCCTTTCTCATGCTTGGAGTCTTCACAGATTTGGCAAAAATCGTGTGACATAAAACACTAACTTTCTTTCCTTACATTTATGATACTGTTGTTTGTTGTTTTATCATATACTAAGCATTTAACAATTGAATTATACATTGACCTTGATCCTGTGAAATTCCTGTGTGAAAACTGTTTTCATGGGCACACATATCCAAAATAATGTATGTGATTGTGAAATCCAATGCTTCAAACAGAACATTGTAACTTTAATAAAACAAAAGTAGATACTGTCCTTAACGGGGTTCTTCAATAATTATGCATAATAGTTGTTTGATGGGGGTTTAGCTGTTTAGTTATGTGGGGACATTATCTAGCAACATCAGCTGATTTAGGAAAGGATTTTCTGAATGACAGTCAAGTGATAAAGAGCTTGTGTGATATTGCACGCGATTTAACAACAGCCAAAGTGCGGGAATTCATGTTGATCTCGAGGGTTGACAGAACATTTTTGGTGTCTATGTTGTTACCAGGTCAAGATAATTAGCCTAATTCTTGGACAACATTAAATCAAGATTACTCATCGGCCTGAAGTCCTAGAATAAAACAAAAATGATCTGCTTGAAGGTAATTGTCTCTTTTATTCGTGTACATGATTTTTGTTGGTAAAAGGCATGAAGTTGGCATTGATAGCTGGCTTCTGACTTATTAAATCTACTAGCAACTGGCAAGCTGTATCAGGCAACTTTAGATGTGAGGGGAAAATGAATAGCTATATTTGCTAAGCTTTCCATCTGATTGATAAAGTTGATAAAAAATGCCATTAGCAAGCGAGATTGAAACTGCTTGGTGAAAGTTAGCTAACGTTACTTAACTCCCACCATCTGTCTGAGTTCACCACCTTAGGTAGCTAAGTGGACCGAAGCTAGGTTTCTAGAAAATAACTATATATTTGCTAGCTATAATACTGTCTATTGTGAACACTTTTTGTCAAACTACTTCGTTACCCTGCCTGTTTATTGATGCACTGTTTACTGAAAAAGTTGGCAAGTTAAATGCTCCTCTTAATTTCACTGCAAATAGGCTGTGTTGTTTTGGTATAATTTGGCTGAATAGGCTTGTGCACATTTACATGAGTGTTTCATTAGTTAACTAAGTTACTGACTGTCTAGACTCATTCTTATTCATGTTTTTTTTTTGGTGTTGCATTTCAGATGAAGAGAGAGTTAGATCACTAGAAAGTAGCATGCAGACAGTCCAGGGCCCGTATTCACAAAGCATCTCACAGTGGGAGTACTGATTTTAGGATCAGTTTAGCCTTTTATATCACAATGAATGATTACATTGACAAGGGGGATCCAGTCCTAGATCACTCTTCCTACTCTGAAGAAGCTTTGTGAATACGGGCCCGGGAAGAAAGCTATTGTCCAATACCTTGCACAGCAGTCTTTCACCACAGGACCCTAGAGGTATTACAGTCAATGCTTATGAACTGAATATTTGTATGTGAATTTCCATATACCAATGGCACTAACAAAAGGGCTGAATTGTTCAGCAACATGTGCAGTGAACATGGCTTTGGTAATGAAAGGTACATAATACATTTATTGTCACCTCCCTGTCAGGCCACTGCATGCTGTGACATGGGCTTGGATGGTGACGCACATCTGCTTCCAGCTTCCTGACTGAATACTGAGGTCTTCAGTGGTTCCAGAAGCAAGGGCCTTACCTGGGTGTACAGCAACAGTATTTTTGTCTTCCATCCATTCTGTCAACATGTACGGTATTGTATGTAACTAATCAAATTCATACAAACTGCTATGGACGCAAGCACCGACTTATATTCACTTTGTCCCATTCTTTAATCTTGTCTGAGATATATATTTTAGTTGAGCCATCTGTATGATATACAATAATACAAATGCATTCACTCTGGACATGAGACTTGGATGTATTTTATAACTTTTTAATCATAAGCCTATTTGTCTTGATGTTTAAGTTATCACAGAAGTTAGTAAAAATTTGATTTGAAGACCAACATGACAAACATGCTATGAAAAAGTTATTTTATTGTTATCTTACCATTAAAAAAATGAAAATGAGTTGTTTATACAAAACTTTATTACATTTGGTCATCCACAAAATGTGGCCATTGAAAGTCTGCAGATAGCTGACAACAGGGTGGCAGGTTTTATGATATGCTGCTCTAGAGTTCCATCGCCCAGCAGACTCACCTAGAAGAAATGGGGATGGACACAAGTTAGTTTGGATAAAAGTCTGGGAGACTTTTACAGGGAGGAGAGAGCATGAGTTTTGGAGTGAGTACAGTATATCCAATCCAACAGTTGGCCCTGGATAATATGCTAGCATCACACGAGCAGACTGCCATAGTGAAGGAGGTTTACATAACGCATCAAGTATACTATTACGAGTGGAGCTTACTTCTCTGTGCACTGGAGAGATCGCAGGTAGTTGGTCAGAAGGCTTTGGAGGTCCTTGGACCAGTCTGTCTCTGTAGCACCTGGAGAGAGATGGATAAAGGTAGTAAGTGTGCTTGAAAGAGTGAGCCCTCACCCCTGACCTACCACTGGCCCAGGGCCTCCTGCCTAACCCTCTAATCGCAGTCTCTCTGACAAGGAGTTACTCCAGGAGTATGGTGCATAGGGCTTCTCCACTTATTATATGAGTGTAGTATTAGTTCTTAAAATGGTATAATGCAATGTAAAGGACATTATAATATGACTTACTGACAAGGAGTGCTCTATGTTCCTGCTGATAACAAGCCTCAACCTGCATGCAGAGAAATGTCCTCCCTTAGAGTATGGTTGCATCTACACTATATACAGTGCATTCGGAAAGTATTCAGACCCCTTGACTTTTTCCACATTTTCTTACGTTACAGTCTTATTCTAAAATGCATTAAATAAAAATCCTCATCAATCTACACACAATACCCCATAATGATGAAGCAAAAACAGGTTCTTAGAAAACATAAATAACTTAATTACATAAGTATTCAGACCCTTTGCTATGAGACTCGAAATTGAGCTCAGGTGCATCCTGTTTCCAATGATAATCCTTGAGATGTTTCTACAACTTGCTTGGAGTTCACCTGTGGTAAATTCAAATGATTGGACATGATTTGGAAAGGCACACACCTGTCTATATAAGGTCCCACAGTTGACAGTGCATGTCAGAGCAAAAACCAAGCCATGAGGTCAAAGGAATTGTCCATAGAGCTCCGAGACAGGTTGTGTTGAGGCACAGATCTGGGGAAGGGTACCAAAACATTTCTGCAGCATTGAAGGTCCCCAAGAACACCGTGGCCTCCATCATTCTTAAATGTAAGAAGTTTGGAAACACCAAGACTCTTCCTAGAGCTGGCCGCCCGGCCAAACTGAGCAATCGGGGGAGAAGGGCCTTGGTCAGGGAGGTGACCAAGAACCCGATGGTCACTCTGACAGAGTGAAGATGGGAGAATCATTTCTGCAGCACTCCACCAATCAGGCCTTTATGGTAGAGTGGCCAGACGGAAGCCACTCCTCAGTAAAAGGCACATGACAGCCCGCTTGGAGTTTGCCAAAAGGCACCTAAAGACTCTCAGACGATGAGAAACAAGATTCTCTGGTCTGATGAAACCAAGATTGAACTCTTTGGCCTGAATGCCAAGCGTCGCATCTGCAGGAAACCTGGCACCATCTTTACGGTGAAGCATGGTGGTGGCAGCATCATGCTGTGGGGATGTATTTCAGCGGCAGGGACTGGGAGACTAGTCAGGATCGAGGGAAAGATGAAAGGAGCAAAGTACAGAGAGATCCTTGATGAAAACCTGCTCCAGAGTGCTCAGGACCTCAGACTGGGGCGAAGGTTCATCTTCCAACAGGACAACGACCCTAAGCACACAGCCAAGACAACGCAGGAGTGGCTTTGGGACAAGTCTCTGAATGTCCTTGAGTGGCCCAGCCAGAGCCCGAACTTGAACCTGATCGAACATCTCTGGAGAGACCTGAAAATAGCTGTGCAATGACCCTCCCCATCCAACTTGACAGAGCTTGAGAGGATCTGCAGAGAAGAATGGGAGAACCTCCCCAAATACAGGGGTGCCAAGCTTGTAGTGTCAAACCCAAGAAGGCTCGAGGCTGTAATCGCTGCCAAATGTGCTTCAACAAAGTACTGAGTAAAGGGTCTGAATACTTATGTTAATGTGATATTTCAGTTTCTTATTCTTAATACATTTGCAAAAATTTCAAAAAAACTGTTTTTGTTTTGTCATTATGGGGTATTGTTTGTAGATTGATGAGGGGGAAAAACGATTTAATCCATTTTAGAATAAGGCTGTAACGTAACAAAATGTAGAAAAAGTCAATGGGCCTGAATACTTGACAGTTCTTTTGTGTTTCTTCCATTGGCGAATAATCGCACCAACTGTTGTCACCTTCTCACCAAGCTGCTTGGCGATGGTCTTGTAGCCCATTCCAGCCTTGTGTAGGTCTACAATCTTGTCCCTGACATCCTTGGAGAGCTCTTTGTTCTTGGCCATGGTGGAGAGTTTGGAATCTGATTGATTGATTGCTTCTGTGGACAGGTGTCTTTTATACAGGTAACAAGCTGAGATTAGGAGCACTCCCTTTAAGAGTGTACTCCTAATCTCAGCTCGTTACCTGTATAAAAGACACCTGGGAGCCAGAAATCTTTCTGATTGAGAGGGGGTCAAATACTTATTTCCCTCATTAAAATGCAAATGAATTTATAAAATTTTTGACATGCGTTTTTCTGGATTTTGTTGTTGTTATTCTGTCTCTCACTGTTAAAATAAACGTACCATTAAAATGATAGACTGATCATGTCTTTGTCAGTGGGAAAACGTACAAAATCAGCAGGGGATCAAATACTTTTTTCCCCTCACTGTAGGTCCTGGATGGCAGGAAGCTTGGCCGCAGTGATGTACTGGGCCATACGCACTACCCTCTGTAGTGGCCAGCTCTAGGAAGAGTCTTGGTGTTTCCAATTTGTAAGTCGCTCTGGATAAGAGCGTCTGCTAAATGACGTAAATGTAGCACCTTACGGTCGGAGGCCGAGCAGTTGCCATACTAGGCGGTGATGCAACCGGTCAGGATGCTCTCAATGGTGCAGCTGTAAAACTTTTTGAGGATCTGGGGACCCATGCCAAATCTTTTCAGTCTCCTGAGGGGGAAAAGGTGTTGTCGTGCCCTCTTCACAACTGTATTGGTGTGTTTAGACCATGATAGTTTGTTGGGGATGTGGACACCAAGGAACTTGAAACTCTCGACCCACTCCACTACAGCCCCGTCGATGTGAATGGGGCGTGTACGCCCCTCCTTTTCCTGTAGTCCACGATCAGCTCCTTTGTCTTGCTCACGTTGAGGGAGAGGTCTCTGACCTCCTCCCTATAGGCTGTCTCGTCATGTTGGTGATCAGGCCTACCACTGTTGTGTCGTCAGCAAACTTAATGATGATGTTGGAGTTGTGCTTGGCCACGTAGTCGTCGGTGAACAGGGAGTACAGGAGGGGAATAAGCACGCACCCCTGAGGGGCCCCCGTATTGAGGATCAGCGTGGCAGATGTGTTGTTGCCTACCCTTACCACCTGGGGGCGGCCCGTCAGGATGTCCTGGATCAAGTTGCAGAGGGAGGTGTTTAGTCCCAGGGTCCTTAGCTTAGTGATGAGCTTTGTGGGCAATATGGTGTTGAATGCTGAGCTGTAGTCAATGAACAGCATTCTCACATTGGTGTTCCTTTTGTCCAGGTGGGAAAGGGCAGTGTGGAGTGCGATTGAGATTGCGTCATCTGTGGATCTGTTGGGGCGGTATGCGAATTGGAGTGGGTCTAGAGTTTCCGGGATGATGGTGTTGATGTGAGCCATGACCAGCCTTTCAAAGAACTTCATAGCTACCGATGTGAGTGCTACGGGGCGGTAGTCATTTAGGCAGGTTACCTTCACTTTCTTGGGCACAGGGACTATGGTAGTCTGCTTGAAACATGTATGTATTACAGACTCGGTCAGGGAGAGGTTGAAAATGTCAGTGAAGACACTTGCCAGTTGGTCTGTGCATGCTCTGAGTACACGTCCTGGAAATCCGTCTGGCCCCGCGGCCTTGTGAATGTTGACCTGTTTAAAGGTCTTGCTCACATCGGCTACGGAGAGCGTGATCACACAGTCGTCCGGAACAGCTGGTGCTCTCATGCATGCCTTAGTGTTGCTTGCCTCGACGCGAGGATAAAAGGTATTTAGCTTGTCTGGTAGGCTCGTGTCACTTGGCAGCTCGCGGCTGGGTTTCCCTTTGTAGTCCATAATAGTTTGCAAGCTCTGCCACATCCGACGAGCGTCAGAGCCGGTGTAGTAGGGTTCAATCTTAGTCCTGTATTGACACTTTGCCTGTTTGATGGTTCGTCTGAGGGCATAGCGGGATTTATTTTGGTCATGTAGTGTATCTCCTCCAGGCTCCAATAAATAAGATTACAAACCTGCAGAGATTAACAAATGAAATTGGTAACTGTATTTAAGATTCATGTATCAGTTGACCTACTTCATGATTCATGCCTGTAAATGACAACAGAGCAGTCGTCGTAGTTCCCACAGCCACAAAGTCATACATCCCGCCTATTTCTACAATTTATCTAATTAAAATCTGATTTTAAACCTAAGCCTAACCTAACCACACTGATAACCTTATACCTAACCTTAAATTAAGACCAAAAAGCTAAACGTTTGTTTTCATGGATTTGGCCAATTTTGACTTTGTGGCTATGGTAACTAGTTGAAACCCAACAGAGCTGCTAAGAAATATGCACGCCATTTTGTGATAATGGTTACGACAAATTACATGGTATCCATGTGAATTTATAGCTAAGCTATTATTTATATTATGGCACCACATATCATTTCACTAACAATTGCAACCTCGACTTATTCCATCATGACATCAACAACAACATGCTCCTTATTTGACTGTAGTTAGCTGCTAGCTTAGCCAGATGCAGCCTGTGATTGAGGCGGAATAATTTTGCAGCCAAACTACTTCAAATAGGGTGATTAGCCTAGGTAGGTATCTAGCTAAATGACAACTATTAATTCTAGAAGTATCGACTCTATTGCTTAATTCAGAAAGTAGGCTTCACCTCCCGAGTTACATCTGTGGGCATTAGCTCGCTAGCTAGCATGATCTAGGTAGCCAACATGCATTGTTTCTGACATTCCACAATCCTGCTTACTTTACATCTGACAGATATTTTGCTACTGTAGCTAGCTAGATAATAATGGTTTATGATAAGTGCAGTTAGTTCATTATCTATCCAGCTAACTAGCTAAGTGTAAAATGTAGCTAGCTAGCTAACCAACTAGGCAGATATCAAAGACACTCACTTGGTAACTTGCCATACTTTTCTGACCAACTAGACATTACTTTAGCCGACCTCGGCCGACTCCTTCTTGCCTACTCCTGTTTATACGTCTTCTTCTAGGTTAAAAACTATATGGCTGTAATCCGTTGCTTCAAAAGAAACCCACTCGCACACTGCCATCTGGTGCAGCCAGGCAGTCAATGGCTCAGCGTTCCAAAAGTATTCACCTGAATCTACATCAAGCCTGGACAACGTTCTATATAATATTTTTATGGTGAGCGTGCATCCCAGAGGTATTTAATCTATTATATCTCCAATTTAAAATGTCGGATTGAAAGAAAAGTGACTTATCAGATTCATACATATTTACACTACTCATTATAGTTTTTATTTATTTAAGTGAAACATGGCATTTAATTAATTGATTAATAGCTGCCCATAATGTGCCAAGATAAGGTAAGATTTCTCAATTGCTGCATAAGATTTAGTGTTAATTGACTTATTAATGAACTGCTGTTACTGTAAATGGTTAGCTGACTGATATAGCATAGCTACCTAGCTACCCATTGGTAATCTTATTAAATGAGGCTATACAGACAAAACAACAGTATCTATTGCTAGACTAGAGATATCCCCTAGCTATAGTTAGTCAGTGGTTGTGCATTTAACTTGCTGGAATGAAGCAAGGGTATGAATAGTAGACATGTAAATATATCCTTTCACTGTTTACAGCGGGTATCCAGCTCCGCAGACCTGTCTGATCAGCCTGATAGGGTGCTGTGTGTGTCCAGTTTACACCTGTGCAAATATGTGTGTGTGTATAGCAATGGAATTAAACATCTAACCAAGGCCTCAAGTGTCGTGCTGTAGGTCCACCACACACCCGAAGGGTTGTGGGGTCCTGTCCAGAAACAACCCCTACTCCCTACCGTTAGACACTTGTGGAGATTTGAGAGAATTGGACAGGTATAAGCAATACTGCCAAAATTCCACCAAACCTATTAGAGCGTAAGGTGGAGCTCTCAACATGTCACCACCCATCAATCCCTCTCAGATCTCCACAAATGTCTAGACTCTGGGCAGTAAGGACTAGGGGTTGTTTCTGGACAGGCCATGGGTATTATGATTGCTCAGCCAGTCAGTCAGGCAGTCTGGTACTGTCAACAACAAAGAAAATCGCTGTCAAATACTTGCTTCCTCTGACTTTGGAAGAATATCTCAATTGCATTTCCTTGATTCCTTGACCCTTCCCTCCTCTCCCCCAGTGTACTTTGAGAGGGAGGTGAGGAATGAAGGAAACAAGGGGAGAATCTCAATTGCATTTCCTTGATTCATTGCGTCCTCTCTCCTCGCCTCCTTCTCAAAATCCATTGGATGAGAAGGTCAGAGGTCCCTCCCCTCTCACCTTCTTATCCAATGCAATGAATCAAGGAAATGCAATTGAGATTCTCCCCTTGTTTCCTTCATTCCTCGCCTCCCTCTCAAAGTACACTGGGGGAGAGTAGGGAAGGTTCCTCCCCTCGGGCTCCAATTAACTTTCAAGGAGAGGCAAGGAGTAGAGGAAACAAGGACAGAAGAAGAAAGAATGTGATGTCTAGTTTTCACACCCACACACACACACACACACACACACACACACACACACACACTGCTTGAAGAGTTTACTGATTATAATGATGTCATTATTGGTTATTATTATTGTAAATGATTTTGTTGACAGAACCCATTGTATTATATTATTGTATTGATCTATTTTATCAACTATTAAAACATATAGAAATGCTGTTGTTTATCTTTTTCATTATTTTGGAAGGTTTAGCATGGCTATAAACAACCTCTCCCTCAACGTGATCAAGACAAAAGAGATGATTGTGGACTAATGAAGAAAAAAAAAGAGGACTGAGCACGCCCCAATTCTCATCGATGGGGTTGTAGTGGAACAGGTTGAGAGCTTCAAGTTCCTTGGTGTCCACATCACCAACAAACTATCATGGTCCAAACACACCAAGACAGTCATGAAGAGGGCACAACAAAGCCTATTCCCGTTCAGGAGACTGAAAGGATTTGGCATGGATCCTCAGATCCTCAAAAAGTTATACAGCTGCACCATCGAGAACATCCTGACTGGTTGCGTCACCGCCTGGTATGGCAACTGATCGGCCTCCGACCGCAAGGCACAACAGAGGGTAGTGCCATCCAGGACCTCTATACCAGGCGGTGTCAGAGGAAGGCCCTAAAAATTGTCAAAGACTCCAGCCACCCTAGTCATAGACTGTTCTCTCTACTACCGCACGGCAAGCGGTACCGGAGTTCCAAGTCTAGGTCCAAAATACTTCTTAACAGCTTCTACCCCCAAGCCATAAGACTCCTGAACAGCTAATCAAATGGCTGCCCGGACTATTTGCATTGCCCCCCCCCCCTTTACGCTGCCCTATATATCCCTATACTACCTCAATTACCTCGACTAACCTGAGCCCCCACACATTGACTCTGTACCGGTACCCCCTGTATATAGCCTCGCTATTGTTACTTTACTGCTGCTCTTTAATTATTTTTAATTTTTAATTTATAAAATGTTTACTTAACACTTATTTTTCTTAAAACTGCATTGTTGGTTAAGGGCTTGTAAGTAAGCATTTCACCGTAAGGTCTACACCTGTTGTATTCGGCGCATGTGACAAATAAAATTTGATTTGATTTGAAATGATAGTGAAGTTGACTAAAGCACAAACAGACCTGGCTACTAGGCATGACAAAGAAACATGCAGTGTCCATGTTTCATGTGACATTTCTAATGACATGTAGATGTTTTGTTGTTGCTAGGAGTTATGGTCTCATTGTGCTTATCTAGACTCTTATTCCTGTAACTACACCTGTGAAACTGCAAGAAAATCATATTTAAATGTATATCAAACCATTTTGAAAAGTTGACCCTTATGTCACACATTGGCCCCATTTTAACAGAGGGAGTTGAAGGGGCATGTGACTGCCTGCTTGCCATCCTGTCTGCCTGCTTGCCTGCTGTGGTAATTTTGAGCTATGAGTGTGTGGGTGTTACGGACCTTACACGTTTTACAGCACACCATTGGCAATGTTTCAATACTATCTAATAGCACTATTTCCTAGCTAATCACTGACAGTTGAAATGTCTGGAATGAATCTTCTCAATAATGCTTTCAGTTAGGGCCCCTGGATTCTTCCTGACCATGTGACTTGACCAGGGAAAACTCTGGGTTCTCCAGTAGTTGTACTCTATCACAAGGTCCTACAGTTTTTCTGGTCAGCTCGCATGTCTCAGAAGAACTCAGGGCATTGTTTATCAGGTTCTTGCAGATAATTCTGCTAAATGACTAAAAATGTAAATGTAAATGTAATAATTGGTCGTCAAGGGTAGGTACTGTACTAAGGTAGTGAGGAAAGGAAACTTTTCAAAACAATTGGGATGCTGCCTTCCCTGCTATTGTAATATTAAAGCTCTACCATAAGATGGCAGCAGTTATCTGCTTTGACTTCTGGACACATGAGGTGAAACGCAGCCTGCACTACAGCCATGGTTAATCCCCAAGCACATTTCATCTCATATCTGAAGTAATTCAAGAGAGCGTTAAACTGGAGATGGACGCGTGTGGCGTTTCCATTTCCGTCTGCATGAAGCTATTGTAGGTTATAAATAAGATGACTGTCCAGTGTTTATTGGAAGGAGAGGGCAACTGATGGTGTGCGCTGATATTCCCAAATGCCTTCCAGATAATGATGACGCAACTGCCACCGCCACATAAGAACATAAAGTAAAGAATTAGAATGAACTCACTGACCACATGAAGGCGTTAACAGACAGTGTGGTTGAGCTGAGGGTTTCAATCCCAGACGGGGTGGCACATTTCAGCTAACTGTCTCAGTATTCACTAGGTTGTGATGAGAAGAAGTGGAAGATGGCAGGATTCTCACACCTAAAGACATGTGTGGAATAACAAAGAAAGCTAGCGAAAACGAGCGAAACTGGATTGGAAAGAATTCTGTAAAAAGCGGAAAACCAGAGGGAAGTTGAGGATGTGTTTGTGTTGTACAGCAATGAAGTTAGAGGTGGGTATTTGTGTGTGGGTGGGTGCGTGGGTGCGTGCGTGGGTGCGTGTGTGTGTGCGTCCGTCCGTCTGTTCCTCTGCCTGCATCTCTCTGTTCAAGATCCCATAGGCTAAATGGTTTTCGTGTTGACATGAAAATGAACAATTAGTGGTGCAGCAGTAGAGGGTCGACTCTACAATAGTTATATGTGTGGCACATACAAACACTTGTCATGCACAATGTATTCATTCTGGTATGCGCGTACTCTAATGCGCACCACCCGTGCGAAAAATAGGTTTTTAGCACACTTGTTCTGACGTCACTTGTATCAATCTTTTTAGCATTTTCCTTATCGAGTCGTTCCACATCGTTGTTTTCACCTGCTAAATACTAAATACTCACAAGGAATATAATGCAATATTTGGAGCATGTTTTTCCCCTCTAGATACCTAATTACGCACAATGCTTTGAATTGTACCATTTGGTTTTGCGGCTGGTTTCGATACAGTGATTTTTTGCGCGAGTGACTGGCTGCAGTGGAGCGGTTCATTCAATACAAGCGCGACACTTGGCGATGGAGCTGAAACCATCAGCTACAGAAGCGTAATCTCTTACATTGCCAAAATTACGGGCGGAATTAAATACAACTCTCTGTCTCCGGCCTCTCAAAGGAGAGACAGGAGGTTCATCATGTCTGCAAAAGAGAGATTAAAAGGGAAGGTGACCAAAGACAGCGTTACCTTGCTGCCTTGTTTCTATTTCGTTGAGGTAGGTGAGTTAATAGAATTAGGAATGAGAATACTATAATAATAATATAATTTAATAGGATCTCTATGGTTTTGAATGAATATGCGGTGACTGACAGCGGAAATGCAACAAAATGCAGCTGTATCATATTTTATGCACCACATCGCCTACAGGTATACCCGCAAAATGTGTGTAATTTTCAGTCACGGCGCTGTGCATTGGTATGGCAGTCACGATCAAGACTAGGATTAATGATGAGGTTGCCATAAAGCTACTTATTCAAGGTTAACGAGCTCTCTTCATGTCTTTCTGTCATATGTGTCATATCACAGATTCATACAGGAGCGATGATGTAAAGTGGTGAACATGATAGAGAATAAATCATTTTACTCTCTCTTGTTTAATCTCTTTTTCATTGATCATATAACTCAACACCCACATAATTTAGACAATGTTCGTCAAAAACTAGTTGGATTATGCATAAAGGACTCCCAAGGCTGCGTTCAAGAAAAAACTGGAATGAAACATGTTTAGCCCTGTTTGTTTTCTCCCACGCAGCGATTATGATGAAACTGCAAATCATGAATATTGATATGCCATTCTAGTTTATGTAGGCCTACTGTATTATAGAGCATGTGACGCCTATATAAAATGACATAGGCTTATACAGCCAATGAATTGATTAATTCATTAGCATTTTTTGTGAGTAGAGGCCTAATTGACAGACAGACAATAATGTAATCTTCTGAATCTGGGAGCTCTCCATAGAACTGAAGACTGCTGCGTGGTTTCAATGCATTCTTATGAGTTTGATGATGCTCCAACAAATATGCAGGTTTTACCATTCATTATAGATCAATTGACGATTAACTATAGATGATTACCTGAAAAGAACATCGGGTGGGTCTCATATGTTTTCCCCTACATAGGCTGCATTTACACAGGCAGCCCTATTCTGATTTTTTTTCTCACAAATTGATCTTTTGACCAATCAGTTCTGAAAAAGATCTGATGCGAAAAGATCTGATGTGATTGGTCAAAATACCAATTAGTGGATAAAAAGATCAGAATTGGTATGCCTGTGTAAACGCAGCCATTGTAGGCTATATGGCTGGGTCTTGGATGTACACATTGGAGAGGGGCACGATGCCCATATTAAGTAGGACATGCATTCTCAGTGGGCTTCTATAGTGCAGGCAAGGAGTGTTGCAATGCAAACATATGTCATTGACAAGCAGAGGTTCTCTCTTCCTTGTCTGTTAACACTGACTGTTTTGGTTTTACATTTACATTTTAGTCATTTAGCAGACACTCTTATCCAGAGAGACTTACAGTTTGTGCATTCATCTTAAGGTAGCTAGGTAAGACAACCAGATATCAGTCACAGTAAGTAGAACTGTTCCTCAATAAAGCAGCTATCAGCAAAGTCAGTGATGCTAGAGAACAACACATATGTCCTGCTAACTTGTGAGTGAGAGGAAAAATAAGATACAAGTAATGAAAATGGACAAACCACACAGTGGTACATGGTGTCTAATTTGAGCACCTTGGAGAGTTCTCTGCTCCATCCTCTACTTTTTCCTCTACCCTCTTTAGCTGAAGATGTCGACTGTGTTTACTATGCTTGAGTAAGCATAAAGAACCTCAACAGGACATGAATGCAGGCTAACTCTCTGTCTAAGTGTGACATCAACAAGAAGGATAGCCCTTGGTAGGCCATGGATCTGCTCCCTGAGAGAGAGAGAGAGAGAGAGAGAGAGAGAGAGAGAGAGAGAGAGAGAGAGAGAGAGACTCCGTCTAGGGAGAGTATGAGGGATCATTGGATTATAAAAGTGTCATACCCTGGGACCTAAATCACCAGCCTCGCTAGCCGCCTGATCCCACGAGCTGCCCTGGTGGCCCAGTCTCTTCTATCATAGGATTGAATAGGAGAGGGTGCAATGAAATACAAAACATTATCTCTGGAAACCATGAACTTAAGTGATGTTTAATAACTTAAAAAATTGTGCATGGTCATAGAAATAGAATCACTAGAATGCCATCCATCATGGCATTATTGACTTGAATGGGGATTCCTATTCTATGGTTAGGGTTAGTGTTCGACTTTTGCTACATAACTACAGCAGAAGTGGCTAAAAACAATGGTTGCTCAAACAGAGCCTTCCAGATTGACTGAAATTGCATTTTTGTAATTTGCCCTTTGGTGGGGGACAACCTACTGTTCCCCCTTACCTTCAGCCCATTTAGACGAATGTTCCTTTATGACTGCTTAATGACAGGTAAGATGGTCATGCAGATCATCATTCTGTTAACTGCTCCATGGGGCTCAATTATATAGGTAATTAACTGGTGTCATCACAACAAGCAGAAATCCTACACATAACCTGGATGGCAGTAATCGAGCAGATGCAGGAACAGACTTGCATGATAAGCTCTTATTAAATGAACATAAGGTTGCAAAGTGCTATCAGTATGGTGGGCAACCATGTAGCACAGCTCCTAAAGTGTTTGTTTGTGATTAGGTTTATACCCATAGTTTGCTAGGCATTATTCTGATGCCATTGTTTATGTCCGTTTATTATTTTGATCATAAATAGTAGGTTGAAATTCTTGTTTGGTTGTTTTAGTAGTAGTAGTAGTAGTAGTAGTAGTAGTAGTAGTAGTAGTAGTAGTACAGTATTGGTCTTCACAAAGTTTGCTGCTTCAGTGTTTTTAGATATTTTTGTCAGATGTTACTATGGTATACTGAAGCATAATTACAAGCATTCCATAAGTGTCACAGGCTTTTATTGACAATGACATTATGTTTATGCAAAGAGTCAATATTTGCAGTGTTGACCCTTCTTTTTCAAGACCTCTAGAATCCGCCCTGGCATGCTGTCAATTAACTTCTGGGCCACATCCTGACTGATGGCAGCCCATTCTTGCATAATCAATGCTTGGAGTTTGTCAGAATTTGTGGGTTTTTGTTTGTCCACCCGCCTCTTGAGGATTGACCACAAGTTCTCAATGGGATTAAGGTCTGGGGAGTTTCCTGGCCATGGACCCAAAATTTCGATGTTTTGTTCCCCGAGCCACTTAGTTATCACTTTTGCCTTATGGCAAGGTGCTCCATCATGCTGGAAAAGGCATTGTTCGTCACCAAACTGTTCTTGGATGGTTTGGAGAAGTTGCTCTCTGAGGATGTGTTGGTACCATTCTTTATTCATGGCTGTGTTCTTAGACAAAATTGTGAGTGAGCCCACTCCCTTGGCTGAGAAGCAACCCCACACATGAATGGTCTCAGGATGCTTTACTGTTGGCATGACACAGGACTGATGGTAGCGTTCACCTTGTCTTCTCCGGACAAGCTTTTTTCCGGGTTGCCCCAAACAATCGGAAAGGGGATTCATCAGAGAAAATGACTTTACCCCAGTCTTCAGCAGTCCAATCCCTGTACCTTTTGCAGAATATCAGTCTGTCCCTGATGTTTTTCCTAGAGAGAAGTTGCTTCCTCGCTGCCCTTCTTGACACCAGGCCATCCTCCAAAAGTCTTTGCCTCACTGTGCGTGCAGATGCACTCACACCTGCCTGCTGCCATTCCTGAGCAAGTTCTGCACTGGTGGTGCCCCAATCCCGCAGCTGAATCAACTTTAGGAGACGGTCCTGGCGCTTACTGGACTTTCTTGGGTGCCCTGAAGCCTTCTTCACAACAATTGAACCTCTCTCCTTGAAGTTGTTGATGATTCGATAAATGGATGATTTAGGTACAATCTTACAAGCAGCAATATCCTTGCCCGTGAAGCCCTTTTTGTGCAAAGCAATGATGACGGCACGTGTTTCCTTGCAGGTAACCATGGTTAACAGAGGAAGAACAATGATTTCAAGCACCACCCTGCTTTTAAAGCTTCCAGTCTGTTATTCTAACTCAATCAGTATGACAGAGTGATCTCCAGCCTTGTCCTCGTCAACACTCTCACCTGTGTTAACAAGAGAATCACTGACATGATGTCAGCTGGTCCTTTTGTGGCAGGGCTGAAATGCAGTGGAAATGTTTTTTTAGGATTAAGTTCATTTTCATGGCAAAGAGGGACTTTGCAATTCATTTCAATTAATCTGATCACTCTTCATAACATTCTGGAGTATATGCAAATTGCCATCATAGAAACTGAGGCAGCAGACTTTGTGAAAATTAATATTTGTGTAATTCTCAAAACTTTTGACCACGACTGTAGTAGTAGTAGTAGTAGTACTAGTAGTAGTAGTAATAGTATAGTAGCAGTACATAGTTGCATTGTCAGCTGTTGTGGTGGTTGGTTGAACCAGTTATTGTAGTATCATATCAATCATGATGATCCTCTTCATTATTTGTTAATGCCAGTATAATTCTAAGCTAGACCTTATTGTTTATAGCACTGGCAAATTAGCAGGTTGAAATTGCATGAAGGAAGAATAAATTACCCATTGACCCATTGAGTCATACTGGGTGGGCTCTAAATTCCTTGGGGTTGAAGTGTTAAATTACCTGAATTAGTCTAATTTAGAACTAGTGTAATTTAGGCATAGAGTCAATCAGATCAAACGTTAACGGTCGATAGCCGACACCTCCATAGCTGATGTTTTGGCGGTGTCAGAGGTGTAACTGCGTTGGAGCTGTCAAATCGGTGAGCAGCTGCTCTTGTAATCATTGTCACGAAGGCACTCCTGTCCCACTTGCGTTACAAGTTCAGAACAAGAAAGTGTAGGCTATATAGAAATAATGAAGCTCAAATTTAAATCATTCAACTAAATAATGAGGATTTCTATCAGCCTAATCGATGTGTAGAATACATCTCACGTTC
Organism: Coregonus lavaretus; assembly: GCF_964263955.1. Lineage (NCBI taxonomy): Eukaryota > Metazoa > Chordata > Actinopteri > Salmoniformes > Salmonidae > Coregonus > Coregonus lavaretus. The sequence continues at coordinate 34,713,298 of NC_140006.1, forward strand.
CAGTGTTCGAAATTGTAAACAAGGTTGCATGGGATTTATCTTAATGCGACTCCGTGCAGCCAATGGTAATGTCCACTTTAGGCATAATGGCGGGAGCTGCTTGTGGATTTGACAGCTCTAACACAGTTCCACCTCTGACATGCGGATGTCGGCTAAAGCGGATCTGATTGAATTGAGCCCTTAGTCTCAATCATTCAGTGCATGATGGATAAAGCCACAGGAGGGATGAGGGAGGAGTTGTGTAGGGCCAGGAGTTTTTCCTTACCTTGTGACCTGGTGAGAGAAACTCCCAAGTCCCATTTGTGTACATTCACTTTAAAGACTTCCCCCTACTGTAACCCCCACCCCCAACCAAGAACATTGATCTCACTCATGTAAGTTCTGTAAATGACATCATAGCTCCTGAAGATGCCTTTGGTCAGCTGTAGTAAGATAACATTTCCCTTCAAATGTTACATTTTTGATCGCTTGCCCATACTCAACAGATTGTATGCTATCCCATTCTGTTGCTTTTGTAATCATTTGTAATCTCAGTTGGCAAGAGGCATATGGAAACTGCCTGTGTGATTTCTGTAGAAATTCAGTTCTCACAGAGCACTCAGATAATTGCTTTGCTTTGCTGAGGTAGAGAGAACTATAAATGGAGAATGAATGGAAACCCTGTGTAATCACTGTGCTTTCATAAGCCACTCATTGTATGTTCTCGATGTTCAGTTCGTGTTGTGCGGTACAAGGTGTTTTTGTGCTTGGGTAACAGTTTCAAGTTTCAAGTTATATTAGTTGTATGTACAGGATACACATGGTATACACCATCCAATGAAATGCTTCTTTGCAGGTTCCCTCTCGACAAAGTTTGACAAAGACAACAACAATAATAAATAATAAAAGATAAGAATAAAAACATAAAGTAACTCAGTTGGTCATCAACAAATGCTAAGGGTAAAGCTTTTATATAGAGACTTCCATTCTGTAATGTTAGCCATTACAAATAGAATTGGGGTCCAATCACTCTTACGACCATAGTGTATAATATAGAACAATTTATTCCTATTGTATCCTTTATGTTGTTTAGTTTGCCTAATTAAATTGGGGTTCAAGTTATTAAGTCACTGAATGGAAGCATTTTCTGATCCTGTGTGGCCCTGTCTGGAAAGAGAATTATAGTTTAAAAGTCATCAGCACTCAGAAAGGATGAGGATTACTCAGGAAGGGCGAGGATTACTCAGGAAGGATGAGGATCACTCAGGAAGGATGAGGATCACTCAGGAAGGATGAGGATTACTCAGGACGGATGAGGATTACTCAGAAAGGATGAGGATTACCCAGGAAGGGCGAGGATTACTCAGGAAGGATGAGGATCACTCAGGAAGGATGAGGATCACTCAGGAAGGATAAGGATTACTCAGGAAGGATGAGGATCACTCAGGAAGGATGAGGATCACTCAGGAAGGATGAGGATTACTCAGGAAGGATGAGGATCACTCAGGAAGGATGAGGATTACTCAGGACGGATGAGGATTACTCAGGAAGGATGATGATCACTCAGGAAGGATGAGGATTACTCAGGAAGGGCGAGGATTACTCAGGAAGGATGAGGATCACTCAGGAAGGATGAGGATCACTCAGGAAGGATAAGGATTACTCAGGAAGGATGAGGATCACTCAGGAAGGATGAGGATCACTCAGGAAGGATGAGGATTACTCAGGAAGGATGAGGATCACTCAGGAAGGATGAGGATCACTCAGGAAGGATAAGGATTACTCAGGAAGGATGAGGATCACTCAGGAAGGATGAGGATCACTCAGGAAGGATGAGGATTACTCAGGAAGGATGAGGATCACTCAGGAAGGATGAGGATCACTCAGGAAGGATGAGGATTACTCAGGACGGATGAGGATCACTCAGGAAGGATGATGATCACTCAGGAAGGATGAGGATTACTCAGGAAGGATGAGGATAACTCAGGAAGGATGAGGATCACTCAGGAAGGATGAGGATTACTCAGGAAGGATGAGGATTACTGAGGAAGGATGAGGATTACTCAGGAAGGATGATGACTACTCGGGAAGGATGAGGATTACTCAGGAAGGATGATGATCACTCAGGAAGGATGAGGATCACTCAGGAAGGATAAGGATTACTCAGGAAGGATGAGGATTACTGAGGAAGGATGAGGATTACTCAGGAAGGATGATGACTACTCGGGAAGGATGAGGATTACTCAGGAAGGATGTCATTTGGAAGAATAGTGGGTTGTCTTTTGGATGGCTTGTCTGACAGTTCTCTAATGTAGTCTGCTTTCTGTCTGCTGCTTGCCATATGTTCTTAAAACAGCTTCTAACCTTTTCCCCCTCTTTGTCTCTCATCTCTCATTCTCTTTCTCTTTCTTTCTCAAACATCTCTCTATCACCCTCCTCTGCTTTATATATCTCTCTCCCTGTCTATCTATCCCCTCATCTTCATCTATCTTTCTTTCTTCCCTACCACTACCCCTCTCTAATCATCTCTCTCTCTCCCCCTCTCCCTCTCTCTCTCTCTCTCTCTCTCTCTCTCTCTCTCTATCTATCTATCTATCTATCTATCTATCTATCTATCTATCTATCTCTCTCTCTCTCTCTCTCTCTCTCTCTCTCTCTCTCTCTCTCTCTCTCTCTCTCTCTCCCTCCCCCGCTCCTCTCTCTCTTACTCCCTCCCCTCCCCTCCCCTACCCTCCCCTCCCCTCCCCTCCTCTCTCTCTCTCTCTCTCTCTCTCTCTCTCTCTCTCTCTCTCTCTCTCTCTCTCTCTCTCTCTCTCTCCCCCTCCCCCTCTCCTCTCTCTCTCTCCCTCCCCCCTCTCTCTCTCTCTCATTCTCTCTCTCTCGCACTCTATCATTCTCTCTCACTCTCTCTCCCTCTCCCCCTTCTCTCTCTCTCTCTCTCTCTCTCTCTCTCTCTCCCTCCCCTCTCTTTCTATCTCTCTCTCCCCTCTCTCTCTTTCTTTCTTTCTCTCCCTCCCTCCCTCCTCTCTCTCTCCCTCCAGCTTCCCATTCTGGCCTCCTCTGTGGTCAGCCTCTATTTTCTGGAGCTGACAGATGTGTTCAAACCTGTGCAGTCGGGTTACAGCTGCAATGACCGCAGTCTGAGCATGCCCTACATCGAGCCGGCGCAGGAGGCCATCCCCTTCCTCATTCTCTTCAGTCTGGCCTTCGCTGGACCTGCAGCCACGGTCAGTGTAACCACAAACCTCATTCCCTAGCTCCCTATTGGCTGCCTGAAGCATGTAGCATCCAATCCTGGTTCCAGATCTGTTTGTGCTGTCTTGACAACTCCTAGTGCCATGCCAAATAATGGCCATAGGAGTTGGAAGGACTCCTGTCAGATCTGGGACCATGCTAGTAGCATCAGTGTGCTCTTCAATTTACTCTCATTCCGGTGTTAGGTAAACTCACAGTCAAGGGCCCCCAATTGCACTACCAAGGGATCACGTCTAAGGGTTTAGGGCCTGTGTGCTGGCAAACTCACTGTGAGTGTGGATAGTCCCCCTCTAAGGATTCTATATTTAGTGTACCAGCAAAATTCACTCTTCATGTTTCAATTCTAAGGGTTACTCACGGCCAGCATGCCCTTAAACTCAGTGTGTTCATTCCAAAGGGTTCATCCACATATCAGTGCTCACTTCTTATGGTGTATTCATGCTGAATGAGAGTTTACTCTTAAGGGTTCAGGGAGAATCCAAAGGGCTTACTTACAATGTCTGTTTTTTTTCTCCAAAAAATTATTACTTTTAATAACTTAGCATGCTCATTTACCTGGATTTATCAGAAGGGTTTTCTCCCAATGGTATGGTCAGATGTGTTTACTCATGCAGATTAATTCACTCATAGGCTATAGGATCACTTCTGAGTTTTTTTTCCTGTAGAGTGGTTCCACATTTAGGGTCTAGTTAAGAACAGGTTTTCATTATTTCATATCTAATATCTCACTCTTCCAGAAGTGTTCTGCTCTTAGGTGTAAGGGTCAAGTGTCATCATTTTGCTAAAGGTCATGGTTTTGTAATAGTCTCTTCCATAAAGATAACATCTCTATGTTGTTCTGTCTATGGTGTTTTCTGTGTTCTAGACACTAGTGATGTGAGAAAACAGATGACCTGAAGATATCTGGGAGACAGTTTCCCATGGACTTTTATGAAAAGTGTTGGCCTAAAACATAATGTCCTGGTTTTGCTGGTTGATGATCATCCTAATTCTCCATTAATTTGACTTGTTATTTTCATACAATTCTTAGCATCACCCTGCTGCTGCTCTCTCTCTACGCTCCTCAGCAAAAATTCCTCTGACAGCGTCTCGCTTGGCGACACATTCTCTTTCTCTCCTTCAACTGTTATCACCTAGGCAACCTGCGGGGTGGTGCTTCTTGCAGTGTCATGCCTTGTCTCTCAGGCCTGTCCAGTTTGGCTGGCCTTGTCTCTCAGGCCCGTACAGTTTGGCTGGCCCTGTCTCTCAGGCCTTTAAGGTTTGGCTGGCCTTGTCTCTCAGGCCCGTACAGTTTGGCTGGCCTTGTCTCTCAGGCCCGTACAGTTTGGCTGGCACTGTCAGCTTTGATTGGACTGCCGCCCACCGTCAGAACATCAACACAGGCAGACAGATAGAAAGACAGATTTGATGACTTAAAAACAGCTTCCCAGTGAAGGGTTTTCTTGTTTGCTTTTATGCTTGAATGACTTGGTCTCGATGTGTGGTCGAAACACACAGATTAGTCTACATTTACATTTTAGTCATTTAGCAGACGCTTTTATCCAGAGCGACTTACAGGAGCAATTAGGGTTAAGTGCCTTGCTCAAGGGCACATCGACAGATTTTTCACCTAGTCAGCTCGGGGATTAGAACCAGCAACCTTTCGGTTACTGGCACAACACTCTTAACCACTAAGCTACCTGCCAACCCACTTGGTTTCTCTATGTTGCTTTCTTTTACTTTAGCTATGGTGACGTTATTACACTAGGACACTAGCTTTGCAGGCAAATTGGATACGGTTCAGATATTTAGCTGCGACTTGTACTCTAATTCCTTTTGTTGAAAATAAATAGGTCACTATTTCATACATCTTTAGTATTACACACAAAAACTACAGACAACCATATAATACAAAACCATACTAAAAGCCTTTCAGTATAATGGCTTATGAGTTTGCCTCTAGCAACATGTTCTATGATGGTTAATGCAACTCCTATTGCTCTCCTTGAGTCATTAACTTCATATTGGGTCCCTTGTTTGAGATATACAGTATCATCTATAACATCAATACACTGCAGCAGGAGATATGATTGCCTTGACTATATATCCTGCCTGTTTAATTTGTTCCCACTCACTGATCCTCTAATTATTAAAGGAAATGCAGGCAATGAACTATTAAATGTAATGTGCCTCCTACTGTGCCGAACGCACACGTTACACTATACAGTATAGGTACAGTAGTAATTGCTCCTAGAATAAAACAACAACAACATAGACTGTTAAAGAACAGCAACACAATTTGACAATTAATACTAATTGTTCAGAGAACGCCTGCCTATGTATCTAGTGAAATCTCCCCTGCTGGTTAGATGATTCAACCCAGAAGTTTAGTGTTTCCACACAGGTCAGTTGTTTCTCCCCCACAGGTGAGATAGCTGTCATGGGGAGTCCAGTTAGTGTAGCTGTTCCACAGGCAGACAGTTAGTGTAGCTGCCCCACAGGCAGACAGTTAGTGTAGCTGTACCACAGGCAGACAGTTAGTGTAGCTGCCCCACAGGCAGACAGTTAGTGTAGCTGTACCACAGGCAGACAGTTAGTGTAGCTGCCCCACAGGCAGACAGTTAGTGTAGCTGCCCCACAGGCAGACAGTTAGTGTAGCTGTACCACAGGCAGACAGTTAGTGTAGCTGCCCCACAGGCAGACAGTTAGTGTAGCTGCCCCACAGGCAGACAGTTAGTGTAGCTGCCCCACAGGCAGACAGTTAGTGTAGCTGTACCACAGGCAGACAGTTAGTGTAGCTGCCCCACAGGCAGACAGTTAGTGTAGCTGCCCCACAGGCAGACAGTTAGTGTAGCTGCCCCACAGGCAGACAGTTAGTGTAGCTGCCCCACAGGCAGACAGTTAGTGTAGCTGCCCCATTGTCAGGCTGTCAGTGTAGCTGCCTCATTGTCAGGCTGTCAGTGTAGCTGCCTCAGAGGCACGTAGTTGTTTTAGCTGATTCACAAGCAGAAGGCTCAGGTTGTGGAGCAGCCCTGCATTGACTTTAGCGATCTCTCCTTCCCTAACAGCTGCTGCTATCGACAGGCAACTCATAACTGAGATTATGAATAATTTATCTGTCAGTTGGTGTCATTGCCATTTCAATTCCAGTCAATTCAGGAATGGAATTGCACTCCTATTAATAAATTAATTATTTGGTCTAATTATTCAACATACAGGAATTAAACCCTCACTCTGCCTGTCCTTTCTGTCGAATTTCTCCCTAGATAATGATAGGAGAGGGTATCCTGTATTGCTGTCTGTCCAGGAAAAAGAGTGGGGTCAAAACAGAGGCCAATATCAACGCAGCTGGCTGCAATTTCAACTCGTATATACGGCGAGCTGTTCGGTTTGTTGGTAAGTTTTGGTATTTTCTCAATTATGACATTTTGAAAAACACATGGTGTATCTTACCTCTCAAAACGCACACACTCTGTGGGACCTGGCTGTGTAGTGAACACCCACATTTTCTGTATAGTGTTTTGTGTTGTCTTTTGGTGATTAGCTGATTAATATCTCCCTTGCTCTCCCTCTTTCTGTCCCCACCTCTGCGGATTCTCTCTCCCTCTCCCCTCTCTCTCCCCTCTCTCTCTACCAGGGGTCCATGTATTTGGCTTATGCATCACGGCTCTCATCACTGACATCATCCAGCTGTCGACGGGTTACCACGCCCCCTACTTCCTGACAGTGTGTAAACCCAACTACACCACGCTTAACATGACCTGTGACGACAGCTCCTTCATCATAGAGGACATCTGTTCTGATGGAGCAGACCCAGCCATCATCAACGCTGGCAGGTCAGAGTGCTGATCTAGGATCATTTTTGACAGGGGGAGATCTGCATTCCTACTCTGAGACGGTTTATGGATACAGGCCCAGTAAACAAGACTGTTCTGAAAATGTGTTTTAAAAATGCATAGAGATTTGAATGATGCATGCCCCATCACCCTCAGGAGTAACTAGATGGTTGGTAGAACATGTGGTTGACCATGGCAGTAAAACTTATGAATGATCTCCACTGTGTCTGTGGAAACAGGTGTAGGGTGAAGTTGCACCTAGACCAGGGGGGGTTATTTTGGGATAAATAAAAATACTCCAGACCTCTTGAATGTCTAAAACTAGATAGAAAGTATGTTGAAATTATAATGGACCTATATAATTTCAAATAACTGCCCTTTTGCTGGCACGCAAATCGCTTTTGACAAACAAATCAGCCTGAATAAAAATCTGTGCGGCCCTCCGCTGAATTTTGAAATCCTGATGTGGCCCCTTGAGGCAAACATTTTTGCCCACCCCTGTCCTAGACACTGATCATGGGTCAGTTTTGCTTTTTCCACACTAATGGTTACGATTAGGACTAGTGGAGGGGAAGCTGATCCTAGATTTTAACGTAGGGGAAACTTCACCTTGGAGCTTGGAAACACAGGCTCTGAAACGGTGCTTTTCAAGTGGCCTGCAAGGTCATCTCTAGTGGGTTACCACAGAGGGTCATTAGCATACCTCTGTAATGTAGTAAAGTTTGAAACAGTATACAGTGCCTTCAGAAAGTATTCATACCCCTTGACTTACTCCACATTTTGTTGTGTTACAGCCTGAATTCAAAATGTGTTCAATTGATTTTTTTGTCATACCCATCAACACACAATATCCCATAATGACAAAGTGAAAACATGTTTTTAGAAATTGTTGCTAATTTATTGAAAATGAAATGCAGAAATATCTAATTTACATAAGTATTCACACCCCTGAGTCAATACATGTTAGAATCACCTTTGGCAGCAATTAAAGCTGTGTTGACATACATTAGAATGCTATCCCACTGGGAACAGACGTCAGTTCAACAACTAGTTTTGATTTACATTTGGTTGAGTTGTCAACTAACGTGAATTCAACGTTAAATGTAAAAAAAAAAATCCCATGATTGATGACTTTTTAAAAATCCAATCAGTTCTCCACGTTGATTTAACGTCATCACATTGATATATATATTTTTTGCCACATAAAAAATACTATAGTAGTATACAGAAACTGTAGTATACTGTAGGATACTTTACTACACACTGTAGTATCCCTCGATCATGTGTTTTACTTAGTATAGAATTTTGTATTATACTGTAAAATACTATACTAAACAGTACAGTATTATCCACAAAATAAAATATCTGCAAAAACACTACAGTCCGCAAAAACACTAAAATAATTTAACTATAGTAAATACTACAGTATTTAACCCTACCCATTCCCCTCCCCCATATCCCAATTTGTGCTACCTGTAAATGAGAAACCTACATGCCAAGGATAGACGATATATTGTGTTCCCTACAGGTTATAGAAAAGAGCAGAAGCTATGAACTATCCGATCAGACCTACTGCTTATGAAAAATATTCTCTTTTACTATATCTCCAGTAGGTTTCCTCAAGGAGATAATACAACAAAAACACTTTAGTAAATACTACAGTAATGTCCCCAAAAACACTAGAGTAAATACCACAGTATACTGTATTACAGTCCGCAAAAACACTATAATAAATACTACAGTATACTACAGTCCGCAAAAACACAACAGTAATTTCTATAGTATATACTACATTTTTTTTTCAGTACAGTATTTATACTATAGTAAACTGTAAATACAACAGTAAACCACAGTAAATACTACAGTATTTACTGTAATGTTTTTGCAGACTTTAGTCCTAAAAAAAACTATAGGGAATACTACAGTATGTGGGATGACGTGGAAACAACGTTGATTCAACCAGTTTTTGCCCAGTGGGGTATTACAAAATGCTCATTAGCAATGTTAATAATAGCGCTAGCTTGCGGAAAAACACCCAGAGACATTTGTTTGTTAAAGGCACTTAATGTCTCCACCAAGTCACTGGTTTACCCATAATGAATACTGTGTCTGACTCACTGTACAATGTAGCAGTCCTAGCTATGGTCTGCTGGTACCGCAGTGAGAAGAAAGCGAGGAAAACTGAAGATGGCGTTTCTACAACCCACTCAGTTCATCCCCGGTGCACTTACAAAACAGGGAATGTTGTGGCAGACCTGCCTGCACCCACACATAGCCCAGGCAGCCGAGCGTTTCACAGCTATCATTTTCAGCTCTTACCCCGGCTGTCAGTTCCTGTTTACTCATCAATATGCGGAATGTGTGCTGTGTGTTTTCTGTTCTGTCCAGCCTCTCAGGAAGGGAAGTTGGCCTGTGAACATTTGCCCTACCTACGGTATCGATATTAGAAAGTCCCTCAGTTGTCAGACAAAACTCGCTTTTAAGTCCCTTAAGGGTGCTGTTTTTGCATTGTACAAATTATGTAGGGTATGGAATACTCTAGTAGACAAGTGGGTCTGGACCATATACAAATGGTGGCTACAGCACAGTCAGCTTGGCCAACATTTTATTAAAGTAAATAAAGGGCTATTTGTTGACTTTATTCCTTGCTGGCAAGTTAGCTCAGGCTTGGGATATGACAAAAGCCTGCTATGCTTATGTGCTCATAATATGGTCAGTGATTTGAGGGGCAAATAAAACCAACTCACTGCTGTGGCAATGCGATCATAGGTTGTACCCTTTACGGTGGATTTCCTTTTAGAATCTGTCTCACTATCTCTCAAGCAGAAGATTGAAATGACTGTCTCCCTCCCCTGTCGTTCTAGAAAGTCCTTTCCCTCGCAGCATGCCACTCTGGCCGCCTTCGCTGCTGTCTATATCTCTGTAAGTAATCCAGCTACAAACACACACACACACACACACACATACTGTAGGCGTACACACGCATGTACGTGCATACAGACACACACACAGATGCATATGCATGCACACACACACATGTACACACACGCCCATGCACACACACACACAGAAACACACACACAGAAGCACACACACACACACACAGAAACACACACACACACACAGAAACACATACACACACAGAAAAACACACACACACGCACACATATCTCTCTACTCTCTCTACTGCCTCACAGCAATCTGATATTACTGGTTCTCATCCAAGTGTACTGGATGCTGCTCTACGATGTGTTACTCTACAAATGTTTTCCACCTTCATTTGAGATTATTACTGTATTTCCTGCAGTCAAATGACAAAATCACCTTCTAGAGGCCTCATGGGTGGAATGTTATTAATATTTTTTATTTTTTATTCCGCAAGCTATAATTTTTTTAAAAAAAGAATGCAGAAAATCTGGTGTTTATGTCAAACGGTTTTGTTATATTTCAGTCTCCTGTGATGTGCACTACATGACCAAAAGTATGTGGACACCTGCTTGTCGAACCTCTCATTACAAAATCATGGGCATTAAGATGGAGTTGGTCCCCCCTTTGCTGCCATAACAACCTACACTCTTCTGGGAAGGCTTTCCACTAGATGTTGGAACATTGCTGCGGGGACTTGCTTCCATTCAGCCACAAGAGCATTAGTGAGGTTGGGCACTTATGTTGGGCAATTAGGCCTGGCTCGCAGTCTGTGTTCCAATTCATACTCCCGAGTGGCGCAGTGGTCTAAGGCACTGCATCGCAGTGCTAGCTGTGCCACTAGAGATCCTGGTTCGAGTCCAGGCTCTGTCGCAGCCAGCCGCGACCGGGAGACCAATGGGCGACACACAATTGGTCCAGTGTCGTCCAAGGTAGGGGAGGGTTTGGCCGGCAGGGATGTGGGTTAGTTTCCCACGGGGGGCGGTATGAAAAAATAAATAATTATGCATTCACTAACTGTAAGTCGCTCTGGATAAGAGCGTCTGCTAAATGACTAAAAAAAATAAAATGTAAAAAAAATCCCAAAGGTGTTCGATGGGGTTGAGGTCAGGGTTAGTGAATGTATGCATTCACTAACTGTATGTCGCTCTGGATAAGAGTGTCTGCTAAATGACTCAATGACTAAAAAAAATAACTTTAAAAAATAAAATGTAAAAAAAATCCCAAAGGTGTTCGATGGGGTTGAGGTCAGGACTCTGTGCAGGCCAGTCAAGTTCTTCCACACTGATCTCAACAAACCATTTCTGTATGGACCTCTCTTTGCACACGGGGGCATTGTCATGCTGAAACAGCAAAGGGCCTTCCCCAAACTGTTGCCACAAGGTTGGAAGCACAGAATTGTCTCGAATGTAATTGTATGCTGTAGCGTTAAGATTTCCCTTCACTTGAACTAAGGGGCCTATTTTTTTTATATTTTTTATTTTTTATTTAACCTTTATTTAACCAGGTAAGCCAGTTGAGAACAAGTTCTCATTTACAACTGCGACCTGGCCAAGATACTGGCCTAGCCCGATCAATGAAAAACAGCCCCAGACCTTATTCCTCCTCCACCAAACTTTACAGTTGGCACAATGCATTGGGGCAGATAGCGTTCTCCGGCAGAGCCGATGTTGCTCCTAGACGTTTTTTACTTCACAGTAACAACACTTAGAGTTGACAGGGGCAGCTCTAGCAGGGCAGACATTTTACCAACTGACTTGTTGGAAAGGTGGCATCCTATGACAGTGCTACATTGAAAGTCACTGAGCTCTTCAGTGAGGCCATTCTACTGCCAATGTTTGTCTATGGAGATTGCATGGCTGTGTGCTCGCTTTTATACACCATTCAGCAACGGGTGTGGCTGAAATAGCCAAATACACTCATTTGAAGGGGTGTCCACATACTTTTGTATATATTGTGTATATAATGTGTAATATTGGGATGCAAACGCTATATCTGACGCGGTACAGATGTTTTCTTTTTTCTAAGCCCATAACCATGTGTGTGAGGTTTATACTTATTTTTCAAAGTAGATTGGTTTAAGACTACCAAGAAACACTCCGTGTGACGCTGATTTAGCCCACTGCAGTAAAAGGTTTTAATGTTCTCCAAAACATGAATCATCCTTGTAATGATTGAATTGGACTGCAGTCGTAATGCAAATCAAGTTTCGAACAAGGGGCTACCTCCATTTGAAGTTAAAAGTCCTTTGTTTATAGTATATTGATTCCAGGCCTCTCTACAAACAAGAACAATTTGTTCAGAGTAGAATCCTTAATTAAACTGGATATACGGTGGCAATATATAACTGTATAGAAGACAGCTGAATTATTAGCTGTATGGCATCCATACTATGAAGTCTTTAGTTAGTTAGTTGGCGACTTCCTACTATGGATGCCGGAGTGTATCGCTCCTCTCTTCTCCAGATGTACTTCAACGCTACGTTGACGGAATCCTCCAAGCTGCTGAAGCCCCTGTTGGTCTTCTCCTTCATCATGGGTGGCATCATCTGTGGGCTCACCCGCATCATCCAGTTCAAGAACCACGCCATCGATGTCTACTGTGGCTTCCTCATCGGAGGAGGGATTGCCGTCTACCTGGTGAGATGCTCTAGTAGAGCTCTAGTAGAGCTACAGATGCCGTATCTTAATTTGATCATGCTGTTGTTGCAGGAATTTATCTGCACAGCAGGAAATGCAAACGTGTAGTCCATTTGAGGTTTAAAAAGGCTTCTAAAGTTTTTAATTTCCCCTTAAAAATGTCAGACTTGATTAGCCCTAACAAAAAATGTATCAACCCCTAAAAAAAAAGGCCTTTAATTATAATCCACTTAATAATTCAAATTTCCTGTTGCTGCAGGATTATTTTCCTTTTGTGAGAAGCTGGATCAAATTAAGGTACGGCATCTGTAGTATATCTCTAGTAAATCTAGTATATCTCTAGTGGATCACTGACCTTCTAGGTCTTGGTCTGGGTACATTAACTGGTGATACACTCTACTTCTGTAGATGTAGGCTGCACTGCCAGTAGCACCTTATCCCCTATAAAGTGGACTACATTTTCTGGGCAAAAGTAGTACACTATATAGGGGATATGGTGCCATTTGGGACACATCCCTGGGCTCTTCAGTCCTGGTCCTGGAGACCGACAGGAGGTGCAGGTTTTTGTTGTTCTAGTCCATGTTGTAACATACCTGGCTGATTCACCTAGTCAATTAAATAACAGGTCAAATTGATAAGTTGAATTAGGTGTGTTAGTACCGGGATGGAACAAAAGCCTGCATACCCGATGGGTCACCAGGACCAGGATTGGAGAGCACTAATCTGAAGATTAATCTCATTGAAACCATTCAAACGAAGGAGCTGATCGTGGACTTCAGGAGACAGCAGAGGGAGCACGCCCCCATCCACATCCACGGGGCCGCAGTGCAGAAGGTGAAAAGCTTCAAGTTCTTCGGTGTACACTTCACTGACAATCAGAAAGGGTCCACCCACACAGACAGTGTGGTGAATAAAGCACAACAGCGGCTCTTCAACCTCAGGAGGCTGAATAAATTTGTCTTGGCCCCTAAGACCCTTACAAACTTTAACAGATGCACCATTTAGAGCATCCTGTTGGGTTGTATCACTGCCTGGTACGGCAACTGCACTGCCCGCAACTGCACTGCCCGCAACCGCAGGGCTCTCCAGAGGGTGGTGTGGTCTGCCCAACACATCACTGGGGGCACTCTACCTGCCCTTCAGGACATCTACAGCACCCGATGTCACAGGAAGGCCAAAAAGATCATCAAGGACATCAACCACCCGAGCCACTGCCTGTTCACCCCGCTATCATCCAGAAGGCGAGGCAGAACAGGTGCATCAAAGCTGGGACAGAGAGACTGAAAAACAGCTTCTATCTCAAGGCCATTAGACTGTTAAATAGTAATCACTAGCCGGCCTCCACCGAGTACCCTGACATGAACATAGACACTGTCACTAGCCGACTACCACCCGGTTACTCTACCATGCACCTTAGAGACTGCTGCCCAATGTACATAGACATGGAACACTGGTCACTTTAATAATGGAACACTGGTCACTTTAATAATGTTTCCATACTGTTTTACTCATTTAATATGTACAGTGAGGGAAAAAAGTATTTGATCCCCTGCTGATTTTGTACGTTTGCCCACTGACAAATAAATTATTAGTCTATAATTTTAATGGTAGGTTTATTTGAACAGTGAGAGACAGAATAACAACAACAAAATCCAGAAAAATGCATGTCAAAAATGTTATAAATTGATTTGCATTTTAATGAGGGAAATAAGTATTTGACCCCCTCTCAATCAGAAAGATTTCTGGCTCCCAGGTGTCTTTTATACAGGTAACGAGCTGAGATTAGGAGCACACTCTTAAAGGGAGTGCTCCTAATCTTAGTTTGTGACCTGTATAAAAGACACCTGTCCACAGAAGCAATCAATCAATCAGATTCCAAACTCTCCACCATGGCCAAGACCAAAGAGCTCTCCAAGGATGTCAGGGACAAGATTGTAGACCTACACAAGGCTGGAATGGGCTACAAGACCATCGCCAAGCAGCTTGGTGAGAAGGTGACAACAGTTGGTGCGATTTTTCGCAAATGGAAGAAACACAAAAGAACTGTCAATCTCCCTCGGCCTGGGGCTCCATGCAAGATCTCACCTCGTGGAGTTGCAATGATCATGAGAACGGCGAGGAATCAGCCCAGAACTACACGGGAGGATCTTGTCAATGATCTCAAGGCAGCTGGGACCATAGTCACCAAGAAAACAATTGGTAACACACTACGCTGTGAAGGACTGAAATCCTGCAGCGCCCGCAAGGTCCCGCTGCTCAAGAAAGCACATATACAGGCCCGTCTGAAGTTTGCCAATGAATGTCTGAATGATTCAGAGGAGAACTGGGTGAAAGTGTTGTAGTCAGATGAGACCAAAATCGAGCTCTTTGGCATCAACTCAACTCACCGTGTTTGGAGGAGGAGGAATGCTGCCTATGACCCCAAGAACACCATCACCACCGTCAAACATGGAGGTGGAAACATTATGCTTTGGGGGTGTTTTTCTGCTAAGGGGACAGGACAACTTCACAGCATCAAAGGGACGATGGACAGGGCCATGTACCGTCAAATCTTGGGTGAGAACCTCCTTCCCTCAGCCAGGGCATTGAAAATGGGTCGTGGATGGGTATTCCAGCATGACAATGACCCAAAACACACGGCCAAGGCAACAAAGGAGTGGCTCAAGAAGAGGCACATTAAGGTCCTGGAGTGGCCTAGCCAGTCTCCAGACCTTAATCCCATAGAACATTTGTGGAGGGAGCTGAAGGTTCGAGTTGCCAAACATCAGCCTCGAAACCTTAATGACTTGGAGAAAATCTGCAAAGAGGAGTGGGACAAAATTCCTCTTGAGATGTGTGCAAACCTGGTGGCCAACTACAAGAAACGTCTGACCTCTGTGATTGCCAACAAGGGTTTTGCCACCAAGTACTAAGTCATGTTTTGCAGATGGGTCAAATACTTATTTCCCTCATTAAAATGCAAAACAATTCATAACATTTTTGACATGCTTTTTCTGGATTTTCTTTGTTGTTATTCTGTCTCTCACTGTTCAAATAAACCTACCATTAAAATCATATGTCAAATCATGTCTTTGTCAGTGGGCAAACATACAAAATCAGCAGGGGATCAAATACTTTTTTCCCTCACTGTATATACTGTATTCTTGTCAAGGCCATCCTATTCAACTATTGCTGTATATACAGTTGAAGTCGGAAGTTTACATACACCTTAGCCAAAAACATTTAAACTCAGTTTTTCACAATTCCTGACATTTAATCCTAGTAAAAATTCCCTGTCTTAGGTCAGTTAGGATCACCAATTTATTTTAAGAATGTGAAATGTCAGAATAATAGTAGAGAGAATGATTTATTTCAGCTTTTATTTATTTCATCACATTCCCAGTGGGTCAGAAGTTTACATACACTCAATTAGTATTTGGTAGCATTGCCTTTAAATTGTTTAACTTGGGTCAAATGTTTCGGGTAGCCTTCCACAACCTTCCCACAATAAGTTGGGTGAATTTTGGCCCATTCCTCCTGACAGAGCTGGTGTTACTGAGTCAGGTTTGTAGGCCTCCTTGCTCGCACACGCTTTTTCAGTTCTGCCCACACATTTTCTATAGGATTGAGGTCAGGGATTTGTGATGGCCACTCCAATACCTTGACTTTGTTGTCCTTAAGCCATTTTGCCACAACTTTGGAAGTATGCTTGGGGTCATTGTCCATTTGGAAGATCCATTTGCGACCAAGCTTTAACTTCCTGACTGATGTCTTGAGATGTTGCTTCAATATATCCACATAATTTTCCTTCCTCATGATGCCATCTATTTAGGTAAGTACACCAGTCCCTCCTGCAGCAAAGCACCCCCACAGCATGATGTTGTGTTCTTCGGCTTGCAAGCAACCCCCTTTTTCCTCCAAACATAACAATGGTCATTATGGCCAAACAGTTCTATTTTTGTTTAATCAGACCAGAGGACATTTCTCCAAAAAGTACAATCTTTGTCCCCATGTGCAGTTGCAAACCGTAGTCTGGCTTTTTTATGGCGGTTTTGGAGCAGTGGCTTCTTCCTTGCTGAGCGGCCTTTCAGGTTATGTCGATATAGGACTCGTTTTACTGTGGATATAGATACTTTTGTACCTGTTTCCTCCAGCATCTTCACAAGGTCCTTTGCTGTTGTTCTGGGATTGATTTGCACTTTTCGCACCAAAGTACATTCATCTCTAGGAGACTTAACGCATCTCATTCCTGAGTGGTATGACGGCTGCGTGGTCCCATGGTGTTTATACTTGCGTACTATTGTTTGTACAGATGAACGTGGTACCTTCAGGCGTTTGGAAATTGCTCCCAAGGATGAACCAGACTTGTGGAGGTCGACAATAATTTTTCTGAGGTCTTGACTGATTTCTTTTGATTTTCATATGATGTCAAGCAAAGAGGCACTGAGTTTGAAGTTAGGCCTTGAAATACATCCACAGGTACACCTCCAATTTACTCAAATGATGTCAATGAACCTATCAGAAGCTTCTAAAGCCATGACATCATTTTCTGGAATTTACCAAGCTGTTTAAAGGCACAGTCAACTTAGTGTATGTAAACTTGTGACCCACTGGAATTGTGATACAGTGAATTATAAGTGAAATAATCTGTCTGTAAACAATTGTTGTAAAAATTACTTGTGTCATGGACAAAGTAGATGTCCTAACCGACTTGCCAAAACTATAGTTTGTTAACAAGAAATTTGTAGAGTGGTTGAAAAACGTGTATGAAAACTTCCGACTTCAACTGTATACTATTCTATCCTTCGTATTCTACAGATATACTAAATGTTCTATCCACAGACTGTCCAAAATGTCTATACATCCCATCATATATATGTAGTTCATTCGGAAATTATTCAGACCCCTTGACTTTTTCCACATTCTGTTACATTACAGCCTTATTCTAAAATTGACTAAATTGTTTTTTCAATCTACACACAATACCCCATAATGACAAAGAAAAAACATTAATTTATTAAAAATTAAAAATACCCTTTACTCAGTGCTTTGTTGGAGCACCTTTGGCAGCGATTGCAGCCTCGAGTCTTCTTGGGTATGACGCTACAAGCTTGGCACACCTGTATTTGGGGAGTTTCTCCCATTCTTCTCTGTAGATCCTCTCAAGCTCTGTCAGGTTGGATGGGGAGCGTTGCTGCACAGCTATTTTCTGGTCTCTCCAGAGATGTTCGATCAGGTTCAAGTCCGGGCTCTGGCTGGGCTACTCAAGGTAATTCAGAGACTTGTCCTGAAGCCACTCCTTCATTGTCTTGGTTGTGTGCTTAGGGTCGTTGTCCTGTATTACTTTGCCCCAGTCTGAGGTCCTGAGTGCTCTGGAGCAGGTTTTCATCAAGGATCTCTGTGTACTTTGCTCTGTTCATCTTTCCTGACTAGTCTCCCAGTCCCTGTCGCTGAAATACATCCCCACAGCATGATGCTGCCACCACCATGCTTCACTGTAGGGATGGTGCCAGATTTCCTCCAGACGTGACACTTGGCATTCAGGCCAAAGAGTTCAATCTTGGTTTCATCAGACCAGAGAATCTTTTTTCTCATGGTCTGAAAGTCCTTTAGGTGCCTTTTGGCGAACTCCAAGTGGGCTGTCATGTGCCTTTTACTGAGGAGTGGCTTCCGTCTGGCCACTCTACCATAAAAGCTTGATTGGTGGAGTGCTGCAGAGATGGTTGTCCTTCTGGAAGGCTCTCCCACCTCCACAGAGGAACTCTGGAGCTCTGTCAGAGTGACCACTGGGTTCTTGGTCACTTCTGACCAATGCCCTTCTCCCCCGATTGCTCAGTTTGGCCGGGTGGCCAGCTCTAGGAAGAGTCTTGGTGGTTCCAAACTTCTTCTATTTAAGAATGATGGAGGCCACTGTGTTCTTGGGGACCTTCATTGCTGCAGAAATGTTTTGGTACCCTTCCCCAGATCTGTGCCTTGACACAATCCTGTCTCGGTGCTCTACGGACAATTCCTTCGACCTCATGGCTTGGTTTTTGCTCTGACATGCGCTGTCAACTGTGGGACCTTATATAGACAGGTGTGTGCCTTTGCAAATCATGTCCAATCAATTGAATTTACCACAGGTGGACTCCAATCAAGTTGTACAATCAACTCAAGGATGATCAATGGAAACAGGATCCACCTGAGCTCAGTTTCGAGTCTGATAGCAAAGGGTCTGAATACTTAAGGTATTTATGTTTTTTATTTTTAATAAATTTGCAAACAAATCTAAAAACCTGTTTTCACTTTGTCATTAGTTGGTATTGTGTGTACTGTAGATTGATAATACTTATTCTTTATTTAATCAATTTTAGAATAAGGCTGTAACATAACAATATGTGGAAAAAGTGAAGGGGTCTGAATACTTTCCGAATGCACTGTGTATATACAGTACCAGTCAAAAGTTTGGACACACCTACTGATTCCAGGGTTTTTCTTTATTTTTACTATTTTCTACATTGTAGAATAATAGTGAAGACACCAAAATGATGAAATAACACAAATGGAATCATGTAGTAACCAATAAAGTGTTAAACAAATCAAAATATATTTTGTATTTGAGATTCCTCAAATAGACACTCTTTGCCTTGATGACTATGTAAATGACAGCTTTGCACACTCTTAGCATTCTCTCAACCAGCTTCACCTGGGATTCTTTTCCAACAGTCTTGAAGGAGTTCCCACATATGCTGAGGAATTGTTGGCTGCTTTTCCTTTACTCTGCGGTCCGACTCATCCCAATTAATTGAGTTGAGTTTGGGGGATAGTGGAGGCCAGGTCATCTGATGCAGCACTCCATCACGCTCCTTCTTGGTAAAATAGCCCTTACACAGCCTGGAGGTGTGTTGGGTCATTGTCCTGTTGAAAAACAAATGATAGTCCCACTAAGCCCGAACCAGATGGGATGGTGTATCACTGCAGAATGCTGTTGTAGCCATGCTGGTTAAGTGTGCCTTGAATTCTAAATTTATCACAGACAGTGTCACCAGCAAAGCACCCCCACACCATAACACCTCCTCTTCCATGCTTTGCGGTGGGAAATACAAATGCGGAGATCACATCGCGTTTCACATAGCCACAGCGGTTGGAACCTAAAATCTCCAATTTGGACTCCATACCAAAGGACAAATTTCCCCCGGTCTAATGTCCATTGCTCAAGTTTCTTGGACCAAGCAAGTGTCTTCTTCTTATTGATGTCCTTTAGTAGTGGTTTCTTTGCAGCAATTCGACCATGAAGGCCTGTTTCACACAGTCAGCCCTGTACAGTTGATGTTGAGATGTGTCTGTTACTTGAATCTGTGAAGCATTTATTTTGGGCTGCAATTTCTGAGGCTGGTAACTCTAATGAACTTATCCTCTGCAGCAGAGGTAACTCTGGGTCTTCCATTCCCGTGGCGGTCCTCATGAGAGCCAGTTTCATCATAGCGCTTGATGGTTTTTGCGACTGCACTTGAAGAAACTTTCAAAGTTCTTGACATTTTCCGTATTGGCTGACCTTCATTTCTTAAAGTAATGATGGACTGTTGTTTCTCTTTGCTTATTTGAGCTGTTCTTACCATAATATGGACTTGGTCTTTTACCAAATAGGGCTATCTTCTGTATACCCCCCTTACCTTGTCACAACACAACTGATTGGCTCAAACGCATTAAGAAGGAAAGAAATTCCACAAATTAACTTTTAAGAAGGCACACCTGTTAATTTAAATGCATTCCAGGTGACTATCTCATGAAGCTGGTTGAGAGAATGCCAAGAGTGTCTAAAACTGTCATCAAGGCAAAGGGTGGCTATTTGAAGAATCTCAATTCTGACATATATTTTGATTTGTTTAACGCTTTTTTGGTTACTACATGATTCCATATGTGTTATTTCATAGTTTTGATGTCTTCACTATTATTCTACAATGTAAATTTTTTTTTAAAAATAAACAAAAACCCTTGAATGAGTAGGTGTGTCCAAACTTTTGACTGGTAGTTTAAATATACACTACCAGTCCCCTGTACCTCAGTTGGTAGAGCATGGCGCTTGCAACGCCAGGGTTGTGGGTTCGTTTCCCACGGGGGGCCAGTGTGAAAATGTATGCACTCACTAACTGTAAGTCGCTCTGGATAAGAGCGTCTGCTAAATGACTAAAATGTAAAAATATATATACTGTATATATGCTCCGGACTCCGACATTGCTCGTCCTAATATTATATATTTCTTAATTCCATTCTTGTACTTTTAGATGTGTGTGTATTGTTGTGAATTGTTAGATATTACTGCACTATTGGAGCTAGGAACACAAGCATTTCGCTACACCTGCAATAACATCTCCTGCAATAACATCTGCTAAATTAAATTTGATTTGATTATTCTCTGATATAAGGTTATATAATATTGTCTGTTTGTATATTGATGGATGTAATGAATAGTGGCATGTTTCTCTATCTTGTTTGTTGAGTCCTGTGGCACTTTTGTATAGGGTGTTAGAGAAATTCAATTACCTTTATGAATGAGAACAGGATGCACTAGTTTTGAGCAATATGATTCATGCTATTGTATGAGTGTATCAATGTTTGAACATTATTTAAATACTGTACAAGTAGGCTATACTGTAATGGATATGTGACTAAGTGAAATGTGCATTGAATTAGCTTAATATGCAGAGACATAACATGATTACGATTGTAAAGTACTGTGCATTTGCTGAAATCCATTTCATCAATGTGCTTTAAAATCCACTTTCATCATTGACTGTACTGGATCATAGCAAGTTATAAATAACACACGTACATCCCACACACACACATGACACACCGCCTACACATACCCACACAATATCCTCACATTTAAATTCTTCAATCAGAAGTGCTTGAGGCTATGATTGTGCTACTGGTAACTTACCCCAATAGTAATGCAGTTTAGTTTGGACTGCTACATTCTATCTGACTCAATGACCAAGACATGACCAGTGGCATTACAAATCCACTGTCACAATCATGCAGTCCTCATGTTTGGCTCTTGACTCTTGGTTAGGCTATTTATTTCTTATTGTGTCAGATACTGTATATTCACTGAATAGTGCTTGAAAAAACGTCATAGATTCCTGGAATTTTATACTAATGTCTGTCTAGAGACGCATAAGACCATTTTTGTTATAGGTAGATATAGACATAGTAGGAATAGAAAGGTACAGTTGAAGTCGGAAGTTTACATACACTTAGGTTGGAGTCATTAAAACAAATTTTTCAACCACTCCACACATTTCTTGTTAACAAACTATAGTTTTGGCAAGTCGGTTAGGACATCTACTTTGTGCATGACACAAGTAATTTTTACAACAATTGTTTACAGACAGATTATTTCACTTATAATTCACTTTATCACAATTCCAGTGGGTCTGAAGTTTACATACACTAAGTTGACGGTGCATTTAAACAGCTTGGAAAATTCCAGGAAATGATGTCATGGCTTTAGAAGCTTCTGATAGGCTAATTTACATCATTTGAGTCAATTGGAGATGTCCCTGTGGATGTATTTCAAGGCCTACCTTCATACTCAGTGCCTCTTTGCTTGACATCATGGGAAAATCAAAAGAAATCAGACAAGACCTCCAAAATTGTAGACCTCCACAAGTCTGGTTCATCCTTGGGAGCAATTTCCAAACGCCTGAAGGTACCACGTGCATCTGTACAAGCAATAGTACGCAAGTATAAACACCATGGGACCACGCAGCTGTCATACCGCTCAGGAAGGAGACGCGTTCTGTCTCCTAGAGATGAACGTACTTTGGTGCGAAAAGTGCAAATCAATCCCAGAACAACTGCAAAGGACCTTGTGAAGATGCTGGAGGAAACAGTTACAAAAGTATCTATATCCACAGTAAAACGAGTCCAGACTACGGTTTGCAACTGCACATGGGGACAAAGATCGTACTTTTTGGCGAAATGTCCTCTGGTCTGATTAAACAAAAATATAACTGTTTGGCCATAATGGCCATCATTATGTTTGGAGGAAAAAGGGGGTCGCTTGCAAGCCGAAGAACACAATCCCAACCGTGAAGCACGAGGGTGGCAGCATCATGCTGTGGGGGTGCTTTGCTGCAGGAGGGACTGGTGCACTTCACAAAAAAGATGGCATCATGAGGAAGGAAAATTATGTGGATATATTGAAGCAACATCTCAAGACATCAGTCAGGAAGTTAAAGCTTGGTCGCAAATGGGTCTTCCAAATGGAAAATGACCCCAAGCATACTTCCAAAGTTGTGGCAAAATGGCTTAAGGACAACAAAGTCAAGGTATTGGAGTGGCCATCACAAAGCCCTGACCTCAATCGTATAGAAAATGTGTGGGCAGAACTGAAAAAGCATGTGCGAGCAAGGAGGCCTACAAATCTGACTCAGTTACACCAGCTCTGTCAGGAGGAATGGGCCAAAATTCGCCCAACTTATTGTCGGAAGCTTGTGGAAGGCTACCCAAAACGTTTGACCCAAGTTAAACAATTTAAAGGCAATGCTACCAAATACTAATTGAGTGTATGTAAACTTCTGACCCACTGGGAATGTGATGAAATAAATAAAAGCTGAAATAAATAATTCTCTACTATTATTCTGACATTTCACATTCTTAAAATAAAGTGGTGATCCTAACTGACCAAAGACAGGGAATTTTTACTAGGATTAAATGTCAGGAATTGTGAAGAACTGAGTTTAAATGTATTTGGCTAAGGTGTATGTAAACTTCTGACTTCAACTGTAGGTAGAGGTAGTTCAGGATAGGTCATTAATCCTATAATGAATGCTGTCTTCCCAAAATATACTTATTTTAGACAGTTATAGGTAGATAGATACAGTAGGTAGAGGTAGATATAGGTTATAGATAAGTTGAACCTATAATGAATTCTGTCATGGTGTCTCCTCTTCTCAGGGTCTGTATGCAGTGGGTAACTTCCAGCCCAGTGAGGACACATCCAGACAGCAGTCCCAGCCTCCCCCGCTTCGCGTGCCCCCCAGGAGCAACACTGTGCCCAACGTCAGCCAGAGTGCCGGCCGCCACCTGCAGCCCAACAGCCTCAACAGCATGAACAGCCTAAATAGTGTGAGCACCGCTGACGGCCTCACCGCGGCCCACCCCGAGACCATCCTGACCCGGGTGCCCTCCTGCCGCGAGTCCAGCTCCCTGAATAATCTGAAGAGGGCCAGCGCCGACTTGGAGTGCATCACCCCGCCGAGTCCCATGGGTAAACAGGACAGTCTGGTGACCTTTAACAGTAGCACATTACCCAGGTCACACGGTGGCTCACTACACGAGGAGCACCGCGTCCCGCGCCGCCACGCCAGCATCCACTCCTCCATGGACTCCACGCGCTCCAAGCAGCTGCTGTCTCAGTGGAAGAGCAAGAACGAGAACCGCAAGCTCTCCCTGCAGGTGATGGACAGCGGGGTGGTGGTCGGACGCCACCATTCAACGTCCTCCTCCTCCTCGCCTCAGAGGACCATGGAGCTGAGGTGCAGCTCTGAGCCGTCCGCCATGGGCCTGGAGGCGGAGCTCCGTGCTCAGGGACACATCCCCGCTCAGTACATGAAGCTAGCAGCCAGCACTGTGCCGCTGTCCAACCACCTCCCCCACAACGGTGGCAGCAGCGGCCTGGCTGGGGGGGCCCGCGTCTCCATCCAGTCCCGGCCAGGCTCCTCCCAGCTGGTCCACATCCCAGAGGAGACGCAGGAGCACGTCAACAGCGGCACCTCCAGTAGGGAGGACGAAGATGACGACGACAGGGAGGATAACTATGGCGGCGGTGGGATTCCTGGCGGGGGAGGCTCGGTTCGCTCCAAGTGGCTGAAGGAGGGCGCCCCCTGCAGGACTAACAGTCTAACTAACCAGCCACGCATCATGCAGGTCATCACCATGTCCAAGCAGCAGGGTCTGCTCCAGCACGGCAGCCCCAAGAGCTCTGAGGACGGCAGCGTGGTCAGCTGCACAGGCTCCATCCGTTACAAGGCCCTGACGGACCAGGAGCCCGGCCAGGGCATTGTGAGGGTGGAGGCCCACCCAGAGAACAAGCCTGTGATTAAGCCTCCGGACGGCAGTGGCTCCTGGAGGTGGAAGCCCCAGGAGCAGCGTGGCAGCATCCGCCAGGCCTTCGAGCTCAACGACCTCAACCGCGACTCGGAGAGCTGCGACTCACTCAAGGACGGCTACGGCTCCTTCGATGGCAGGAGAAGCCAAACGGGCACCGACACCGGCAGCGAGCATGGCGGTGGCGGTGGGGCCGCGGGAGGCGGTCACCCCCACGTGCACCACCCTCACTACCACCACCACCACCACCCCCACCAAGGCATCACCACCATCCGTGTGACCCCTGTGGAGGGACTAGGAGGAGGCAGCGAGGCCACCTCTGAGACCCTCTCCATCGCCTCCAGCAGGGAGTCCACCCTGCGGAGAAAAGGCAACATCATCCTGCTCCCGGATAGAGGTCCGAGTCCGGACAACTCCAGGAACTATTTCAAAGGGACCTCCCCCACACCAACCCCCACCCTGGGACTGGCCCATAGAGAGTGAACAGCTGCCCCAGACAGCCGTTACCCTTACCATTCCCCGTTACCGCTCATGTGGTGGCCCTATCTGTCCCCCCATGAGTGGCCTTCCCCCCATGAGTGGCCTTCTACACTGGATCTAGTCTGAAGCCCACAATAGGACCATTGAACACATTCAGCTACGGCTGTATATTATCAAAACCATAATGGATTCAGTGGTGTTAGCTGGGCTGGCTTAACTTGTCCAGTGCCATTCTAAAGGTCATAGTTCATTAGCTAGCTCAGTGTGTCTAGTCCAGGAAGGCCACTCTACGGTATACAGTGTTTCCATTCTGCAAAAATTGGATTTTCTTTTTTTCAGCAGTTTATTGTTAGACCTGGTTTGATAGGACCGGACTAACTTTATTGGTGTGTGTTCCTTGAGAAAATATATTTTAAACAGTGAATAATGAAGTAAGCTTTATGCGCCAGATTATTGAGTGCGAACCCTTTACACCTCTTTGTTTGGCTGAATTCGCTGGTTTTACGCACCAGCCAAGCTTCTGGGAGAGAGCCATGGTTTTACGCACCAGCCAAGCTTCTGGGAGAGCGACATGGTTCTCTTTTGATTCGAAAATGAAACTCTATCACACACAATGGTCCTTTAAGAATGCAGGAGATGCTGGAATAATCGCTACAAAGTCATTTTGCGCACACTTTTCAACCCTTATTTCATTACAGAAACGTTCATCCATTTGACAAGCACAAGTACTAACTCTTTTAATACAATGGCTATAGTGGTTTGAACTTAGAATTTTATACTATTTGTTATCAACCTGCAAGAGCCTTTGATGGCAATGAACCGTGCAAGTTATTTATTAAGTTGATGGACATTATGTTTTGTAGGCCT
Source organism: Coregonus lavaretus (assembly GCF_964263955.1). Taxonomy (NCBI): domain Eukaryota; kingdom Metazoa; phylum Chordata; class Actinopteri; order Salmoniformes; family Salmonidae; genus Coregonus; species Coregonus lavaretus. The sequence goes on from NC_140006.1 coordinate 34,739,333, forward strand.
TTTCCATAGATGTTTTGTGCTCTTTCTCAGCAGCATATAAATATCCTTGTGTAATGTGACCGTGATTGGGTGTTGCACTGCATAGCAACGCTGGAGGGGCTTTTCATAAAATGACTTTCATACATACAGTACCATGACAATTGGGAAAATAAATGTTTCTATTTTTTGCTATGTACATATTTATAGTTCTCCGATTGATCTGCCAACAATATTCAGATGTCCTCATTGGCTTATTACTAATTATTGATAGTCTATTTTAACAAAGATGTGTTTATTCAATGTTGTTGTTTTTAGAACTTTAGCGGGATATGAATTGGTTTGGCAGGTGATTTATAACAGAGCAATGTTTTAAGAAATCACCAAATATTATCGCTAGGGTTGCAAAATTCCGTTAACTTTCCCCAAATTCCCAGGTTGTCCAGAAATCCTGGTTGAATTCCCTCATGACTCTTCCAACTGGGATTTCTGTAAAACCTGGGAATTTTGGAAAAGTTACCAGAATTTTGCAACCCTAATTATCGCTGTGGACACACCAGTTTGTCCCTGTGCTTTATCCACACATTGTATCCCTCAAACATTATAACATGCTTTTCTTAGTTTACAGGGGCAGCAAATGAAGTATGTTAATAGACAACCAGGGGCAGTGGATACAGAATGTAAGACAATATATTTCTAGGGGCAGTGGATTAACTATGTAAGATAATTGCTTACCAGGAGCAGTGGATACAGTACCTTAATCAAATTAGTTTTGCTTAAAGACAGGACATTCAAGAGGGACTTTACTATTTGTATCGTTTATTTCCTTTAAAGAAGTATACTAACAAGTATTCGCTGTTAGCCACACTTTGATACAGTGACCTTTTTCCTATTAGTGCATATAGCCTCCTGTATGGTAGTTGAATAAAATGTTAGTTTTTTCTGCAAAATGTTTAACAGCTGTACAAGTTGTTAATGCTACTTACTGTGCACTCAAATCATGTTTAAGTAAATGTATCTATTGATGAGTGACATAAAAGGGAAACCACTCTTGGCAGAGGCTGCTCTTCCTGGTTCATTGATATGCACACAATAATTGATTTAATTGTCTTGTTTGATTTTCCTGATTGGACAATGTGGCACCAGAGCCTGTGCTGGGAACTTTGGTTATGCTGTTAGATTAAAATCAATCATACATTAGTGTTCCTTGGGCTATAATGCACCATGCACGATTCACGACTGAGGAGAGGTTGTATAACGGCAATATCATCCCTCTCCCTCCCACAAGAGAAATAGTAAACAAGTGAGTCATACTCGGTATCCAAACTACATAAGTGGAAAAATAACATTACTAATACTACCATTGGTTAGTGACACTGTAACTATAACATTACTCTATGTGAGGATCCCTATGTGTGTTATATGCTGCCATTGAACAAAATAATTGTTCAATGAAAACCTTTCAATGATTTTGTATCCAGATTGTTGTGCAAAGGTAGAGCCATTCAACAATACATTAACTGAAATGTGGCTTATACAGTACATATAGTATACTACGTTGCAGAGGAAGCTGGTGGGAGGAGCTATAGGAGGATGTGCTCATTGTAATGACTGGAATGGAATAAATGGAACGGTATCAAACACGTCAAACATATGGAAACCAACATGTTTGACTCCGTTCCATTTTCTTCATTCCAGCCATTACAATGAGCCCATCCTCCTATAGCTCCTCCCACCAGCCTCCTCTGATACACTGATACCTTTATAAAACTGTGCCAAGAGCTTACTCTTCATATACATCAGGGGTCTCAAAGCCATTTCACCCGGGTCCAGATTCTGTCTTTAACGGGGTTAAATCAAGGTTAGACCACATTAAATCGGCTTGCGGGCTGCCTGCTGGCCGTCAGTTTGAGACCCCTGATATACAGTGCTATGTGCATAGAACACTACCTTTACTTATGACGTTACATGAGACCTGAGATAGCTCCAATAGTGTTTTTACAGTGGTCATGATATGTCAGTTGCATTTGGATTGCCAAGATAATGACTGTATTGAGCTTGTGTGTGTTTGTACCAGAGGTTGGAAGCAAAATTATTTTCCAATCGTTTCGTTCTGAACAAAACCATTCTTTTTTTTTTGTTCTGTTCCACTGTTCCAACCAGCAAAATAAAGTTCTTATATCGTTAATTTCTGTTCCTTTTTAAACCTCTGAAATCAACGTTTTGTAAAAGCTATATTTAGCTCGACATTAAATGACTTCACCAATCAGTGGATAGAGCAGCTTGCTATGGAGCTATAGATGTTTACATTGGACAGACAACTGTATAGTGCGAGATGCGACTGAAATGTTGCAGGTGGGGAGAGAGTAAGAGAAGGTGGAGGAGGAGGCTTGGCTTGAAACGCTGGGCATCTTGTTATGACATGCATGATTTGAATTAGGCCCACAGAATTATACCAACGGAGGAGGGGCTTCTATGGAGGAACTTTGAATTTCTTTGAACTTCAGAGAGTTGGCTTAATGTTGGACCAGAGCTAGCTAGCAAGCTTGTGTGTGCAGAGCGGCACCAGAATAATAAATAACAAAAACGTCTTTCCTTTTTGTAGTTAATAAATCCAATGTGAAACATAATAACTATAGTATCCTTAACTAGCATTGAAAAAGTTAATCCATTCTTCTCCAATTAAAAATCTCTCCCTAATTTCTGAATCACGCTTGTAATGTCAGTAGGCTACAGTAACCTATGCTTCAGAGGGGAGGGGCAGGTAGCCTACACATGCACACACACTGGCAAAGCTTTTCAGCAGGCAGACAGTGGAATACGTTTCTGAGTGACAGAGTGAGAGCTTTGCTTAGGCGCTTTGTTGCATTTTTTTGTGGGACTGGAAAAAAATGTCCGGAGCATAAAATAACGTTATAAACCGGTTCCCATGCTTTTAAAATAACAGTTATGTTCCAGAACAGTATAAATCACTTTCATTCCCGGTTCTGATTCTGTTCCTTGAAAAATGTTGTTATTTTCCAGTTTTCTGTTCTGTTCCCTGAACCGGTTCCAACCCCTGGTTTGTACACAATAATATGAAAGTAAGACTGGATGTATTACATTGAGATATTGTATAACATTTCTATCAATAATCAAGGTTATTATTTTATTTTTTTTCATTGAAACTGAATTGATATTATATAAATATTATACATATTTTTTATGTCTCAAAGGGTATATTAGTGGGGACAACTGAAGGGGAAAAGTTGTATATTTGCCTGTATACTTGTACCTTCCATGATGGCTTTAAACTGTGGTCATATCTGCATGGTAATTTGATATGTACTGTATCTAAAGGCTTCTTTTCTGTATAAGACACCTTTTGAAAGTTATGGCTGGTACCTTGATTTATACCTACTCAATTTATCAATCAATCAACCAATTGATTAACTCTTCATTCTTTTGATCACTGTAAATACAATCTTTGTAACTTTGCCATTCAGAAAATGCTGTTACAGTGTAGAGTAGGAAGGACAACATATCTACAGAAAGAAATCAGGTTTGGCAGAAGAAGGTTTTTGACGTTTAGGCGGAGGACGTATTTGTATAGAGTTGAGAGTATAGAAATAGAATTGATGGAAATATAATTTAGTCATTCTATTTCCATGGTTGCTAGGTCTGTTGGCTGTATTATACATCTGTAACATTGGCCTGTGTGCATTCAGAATAGACGTGGTGATTGGTGGATAGCTTTGTGGCTAACGAAACAGAAGTCTCAGTAAGATGTCACTCTGTATTTCACCATTCTATGAGGTTGACAATGTCTAAATATTGAAATAAATGTTTGATATCAAACTAGAGAAAGGTTTGTTGATGGTGATGTCTTTTTCTGTCTCACTCTGTGTCACAGAGATGCATAGTGATATCATATACTTTTGATTCACAGGTATACAGTGAGGGAAAAAAGTATTTGATCCCCTGCTGATTTTGTATGTTTGCCCACTGACAAAGAAATGATCAGTCTATAATTTGAATGGTAGGCTTATTTGAACAGTGAGAGACAGAATAACAACAACAAAATCCAGAAAAACGCATGTCAAAAATTGTATAAATTGATTTGCATTTTAATGAGGGTAATAAGTATTTGACCCCCTCTCAATCAGAAAGATTTCTGGCTCCCAGGTGTCTTTTATACAGGTAACGAGCTGAGATTAGGAGCACACACTTAAAGGGAGTGCTCCTAATCTCAGCTTGTTACCTGTATAAAAGACACCTGTCCACAGAAGCAATCAATCAATCAGATTCCAAACTCTCCACCATGGCCAAGACCAAAGAGCTCTCCAAGGATGTCAGGGACAAGATTGTAGACCTACACAAGGCTGGAATGGGCTACAAGTCCATCGCCAAGCAGCTTGGTGAGAAGGTGACAACAGTTGGTGTGATTATTCGCAAATGGAAGAAACACAAAATAACTGTCAATCTCCCTCGGCCTGGGGCTCCATGCAAGATCTCACCTCGTGGAGTTGCAATGATCATGAGAACGGTGAGGAATCAGCCCAGAACTACACGGGAGGATCTTGTCAATAATCTCAAGGCAGCTGGGACCATAGTCACCAAGAAAACAATTGGTAACACACTACGCCGTGAAGGACTGAAATCCTGCAGCGCCCGCAAGGTCCCCCTGCTCAAGAAAGCACATATACAGGGCCGTCTGAAGTTTGCCAATGAACATCTGAATGATTCAGAGGAGAACTGGGTGAAAGTGTTGTGGTCAGATGAGACCAAAATCGAGCTCTTTGGCATCAACTCAACTCGCAGTGTTTGGAGGAGGAATGCTGCCTATGACCCCAAGAACACCATCCCCACTGTCAAACATGGAGGTGGAAACATTATGCTTTTTGGGTGTTTTTCTGCTAAGGGGACAGGACAACTTCATCGCATCAAAGGGACGATGGACGGGGCCAGCTACCGTCAAATCTTGGGTGAGAACCTCCTTCCCTCAGCCAGGGCATTGAAAATGGGTCATGGATGGGTATTCCAGCATGACAATGACCCAAAACACACGGCCAAGGCAACAAAGGAGTGGCTCAAGAAGAAGCACATTAAGGTCCTGGAGTGGCCTAGCCAGTCTCCAGACCTTAATCCCATAGAAAATCTGTGGAGGGAGCTGAAGGTTCGAGTTGCCAAACGTCAGCCTCGAAACCTTAATGACTTGGAGAAGATCTGCAAAGAGGAGTGGAACAAAATCCCTCCTGAGATGTGTGCAAACCTGGTGGCCAACTACAAGAAACGTCTGACCTCTGTGATTGCCAACAAGGGTTTTGCCACCAAGTACTAAGTCATGTTTTGCAGAGGGGTCAAATACTTATTTCCCTCATTAAAATGCAAATCAATTTATAACATTTTTGACATGCGTTTTTTCTTGATTTTTGTGTTGTTATTCTGTCTCTCACTGTTCAAATAAACCTACCATTAAAGTTTTAGACTGATGATGTCTTTTTCAGTGGGCAAACGTACAAAATCAGCAGGGGATCAAATACTTTTTTCCCTCACTGTACATTGTGGTTTAATGGTATATCTCTGCATCACAGTAACATTTTGTGATGTCGTTTTTCTGTGTCACAGAATCATATGGGGATGTAATTCTTTGTAATGTCATTTCTCTGTGTTACAGCAGGACCTAATGATGACATCACTGTGTCATAGTACATAGTGATGTAATTTCTCTGTAATGCAGAGGCACATTGTGATATGATTTTTCTGTGTCGCAGATGCACATCATAATGTAATTTCTCTCTGTCACACAGGCATTTCAAGATTTCAGGTCACTGTGGCACAGAAGCACATACAGTATGTTGACATATAAGGCCTTTGCACACTGCATTGTTCTTAGCCCCTGGCTATCTTAGCCCCAGGCTAAGACTGGTCCTGGGCTCGCTTATCCTGTGTTCACACAAGCATTTGTTAACCTGGCGCTAAGCTTTAGCCCTGGGCTAAGGATTCACACATGTATTCCAAAGCCCTAGGCTAACGGACAAACACAATATGCGACCAACAATCTATCTCTGCCATGCGACCAATGTTATAAGTAAGGCATTTATTAACACATTATGTCCTCTTGCTTCTAGCCTAGCATTTGATTTCCAACAGTGATGGTTTGTAAACCTTGCTGTCTGCCTTTTTGACCGTGGAAACAATTTTTCACTTTTACATTTACATTTACATTTTAGTCATTTAGCAGACGCTCTTATCCAGAGCGACTTACAGGAGCAATTAGGGTTAAGTGCCTTGCTTAAGGGAACATCGACAGATTTTTCACCTAGTCGGCTCGGGGATTAGAACCAGCGACCTTTCGGTTACTGACTTTTGAAATGCGAGTTCGCCCCTGTATGGACGAGACAAACTTTTCTGATCCAGGTAAAATCCTGCAACAATATTATTATCATGGATAGCTATATCTAATGAAATGTCAATAGAAAAGCTATGAAAACAGACACTTCATTTTTATTTTTTGCCCTTCCAGCTGTAGAGTTTGTGGCTTCAGTTGACTAGCTAGCTATGTGAGAAGACATTAGCCAGCCTGCATAGCAACTGTTTTTGTTAGCCATAGCAACCAGTGTATTTGCACAGATGAAAGTATTGTATTTTTTTGTCAGGTTTTTGTCCTCAGATGGAAAGATGACTGCATCAAAATGGCTGCATCACAAGCATATGCAAATTAAGTGAAAGTGCAGCTTTTGTGATTGGACAGTGAAAATTCTATGCGTTGTTCTTGACCCCGTTTCACACTGGCTATTTTGGAACCGTGTTTCTGTGGCTAGCCCTGAAAAGTCGGTGCTAACCTTGCTCTGGAGCAGTGCAAGCAAGCCCTGAGCTAAGGTTTGTGCTAGCCCACTTTAGAATGTGCAAGTGTGAACACTCGCTTAGCCCCAGGCTAAAGGTACAGTGTGAACACGCATAGTGAATGTCAATCTCTGCTTCATCCATAAACAATGGTTATCCTCTTCACTGTTATGACTTGTTCAAGCCTTTCCATGACCCCACAGTCAATACTGATTGTTCATCCCTTAACATCCTATACCCCACTCTTTATAATTACTAATTAATAGCATTGCTGTATATATGAAATACATGTGTGTGCAGGCATGTGATGGTGGAAATGGGCCTAGTTATCACGGCACAGAGAGAGAGACAGAGAGAGAGGGAGAGAGAGAGAGAGAGAGAGAGAGAGAGAAATAGAGAGAGAAAGAGAGGCAGAGAGAGAGAGAGAGAGAGAGAGAGAAATAGAGAGAGAGAGTAATAATCATCAGGAGGTCTTAAGTAGGGCAGAGAGTTGACCTAAATTGAAAGAGAAATCTCCTGCTAGTCTCCAGCTTAAACAGCATCCCTGAAGACCAAATTGAATGTGCTGAGGGAGAGAAGAAAGAGAGAGAAAGAGAGAGAGAGAGAGAGAGAGAGAGAGAGAGAGAGAGAGAGAGAGAGGGGGAGAGAGAGAGAGAGAGAGAGAGAGAGAGAGAGAGAGAGAGAGAGAGAGAGAGAGAGAGAGAGAGAGAGAGAGAGAGAGAGAGAGAGAGAGAGAGAGAGAGAAGGAAGGAAGGAAAGAAAGAGAGAGTGACTGGTGATAGACAACTATGAGAAAAGGAGAGACAGTGTGAAACAGAGGTGCATGCATTTGAGATGCTTTGGGTGGGAACTAAGGAGTCCAGGAGTTACATTGAGTTAGAGACTGGTCACTACAGCTTTAGAAGAGATGCAGAAATCAATGTCCACCCACAACAGGTAGTGGGCTCTGTCATGGAGCTCCATGATGGAGCACTGGAACAGGTAGTGGGCTCTGTCATGGAGCTTGGGGACAAAGAGTGGGTTCTGTGGTGGAACAATAGCATGCCCTGTGATGGAACTATGTGACAGAGCAATAGTAGGCCCTCTGTGACAGAGCAATAGTAGGCCCTCTGTGACAGAGCAATAGTAGGTCCTCTGTGACAGAGCAATAGTAGGTCCTCTGTGACAGAGCAATAGTAGGCCCTCTGTGACAGAGAAATAGTAGGTCCTCTGTGACAGAGCAATAGTAGGCCCTCTGTGACAGAGAAATAGTAGGTCCTCTGTGACAGAGCAATAGTATGCCATCTGTGACAGAGCAATAGTAGTTCCTCTGTGACAGAGCAATAGTAGGCCCTCTGTGGCAGAGCAATAGTATGCCATCTGTGGCAGAGCAATAGTAGGCCCTCTGTGACAGAGCAATAGTAGGCCCTCTGTGGCAGAGCAATAGTATGCCATCTGTGGCAGACCAATAGTAGGCCCTCTGTGACAGGGCAATAGTAGGCCCTCTGTGACAGAGAAATAGTAGGTCCTCTGTGACAGGGCAATAGTAGGCCCTCTGTGACAGGGCAATAGTAGGCCCTCTGTGACAGAGCAATAGTAGGCCCTCTGTGACAGAGCAATAGTAGGCCCTCTGTGACAGGGCAATAGTAGGCCCTCTGTGACAGAGCAATAGTAGGCCATCTGTGACAGAGCAATAGTATGCCATCTGTGGCAGAGCAATAGTAGGCCCTCTGTGACAGGGCAATAGTAGGCCCTCTGTGACAGAGAAATAGTAGGCCCTCTGTGACAGGGCAATAGTAGGCCCTCTGTGACAGGGCAATAGTAGGCCCTCTGTGACAGAGCAATAGTAGGCCCTCTGTGGCAGAGCAATAGTAGGCCCTCTGTGACAGGGCAATAGTAGGCCCTCTGTGACAGGGCAATAGTAGGCCCTCTGTGACAGGGCAATAGTAGGCCCTCTGTGACAGAGCAATAGTAGGCCCTCTCATGGAGCAAAGGAACAAAGTGATAGCTGCCCTTGTGTTAGAGCCCTGAAACCATTATGCCATCCGAGATTGGAAAATGAGAAAAGATTTTCCACTATGAGGGTGAACGGCCTTCAGTTTGATAAAAAAAAAAATTCTAATTGTCTGTATTTCTGCCATGTTTTTTCCTCAGGCACAGTAAATGGCATAGCAACAAGACAATTGCAAAGAGCATACAGTATCTGTTCTCAGCACATCGACAGCAAATATCGTAGATTAATCCTTTATTATTTCAAATCTGCTGTAGGGATTCCATGATTGCAGCAACAATGCAATAGACACAACCCATTGGACACAGATGTCAATTCAATGTCTATTCCACGTTGGTTCAACTAAATTTTAATGAAATTACATGGGAACAATGTTGATTCAACCAGTGTGTGCCCATTGGGAGGGTACTGGGTCTAAATCATGCATTCATATTTCAGATGGATTTCAAGGGGGTTATTCTGTCAGGGCCAATACATGATTCCTTGGCTCCAGTATCTGATGCAGTCATGTGCAACAATTGAGTCCTGTCGACATCTTGGAGGAACAAGAAAAACCATGAATGCAATAATGTACAACATAAAAACCCAATCTACAGTACATGGAGCTCCATTGGACACGACTCTTCTTCACCACATTGTATGCTTTCTTTTTTCTCTCCCTAGCAGAGCACACACACACACACATACACACACACACACACACACTCACACACACACACACACACAAACAAACACACAGACACTGGTGTCCTATTTAACCGTCACCAGCAGCCTCTGAATCTGTGCAGAGAAGTACCGCAACTTTGCTGTCTCAGCCGCGTTGCCATGGTAATCCCGGAGAGGCGAGAGCTCTAGTCCCTGTTCTCCAGATAGAAGAGAGCCTGCGTTACCAATCAATGCTTTTTGTCAAAAGATGGGCATGAGTGTGCAGCATTGTGGACTAGACATTATTAAAAAGCCAAGACAATCGTGTTGTTTGTAGTTCAAGATGGAGGAGCTGTCAGTATCTCTGTGTTGCTATGTGTGCTATGAGAGAAACAGTCATCCCTGTATCCGCCTGATCCGTCTATGTCGTATTACTCCCCAACTCTATGAGGTTTTCAAAATCAGAGGCGGGGAGGGAAGAGAGGGAAGAGAGGGAGGAGAGAAAACAATCCAAGAGCTGTAATGTGCTCTCTGGCCCTGAGGTGCAAAAACAAAATGAAAACCCAAGTCCAATATCTCTCCCGAGGGGGATATGTTTTTTTATTTCTGCATTTTTGATGAGCCTCTGCGAAATACTGTATAATGGTGGAGCCTAGGGAGGTATATAGACAGAAGGATATTGAGGCATAGACAAGTCATAAAAGCATGATAGTGATGGCTAGATCAAGGCCAGGGGCGTCGATATGACAAACTACTCTAATTAAGTTGTTTCATTCACTGCTTTTATGTGTCTGGGGCATTCCTTTGAATGTTGAATGAATGGTTGATAAGACACTGTAGGGCTTCACTTACTCTATCTTTCTCTCTATCTACCTCACTCTCTCTAGTTTTTTATTTATTTATTTCAATTAATCTCACTTCTCAGGGCTACTCTCTTTCTCTTTGTCTCTTTGTCTCTCTCTTTGTCTCTCTCTTTGTCTCTCTCTTTGTCTCTCTCTTTGTCTCTCTCTTTGTCTCTCTCTTTGTCTCTCTCTCTCTCTCTCTCTCTCTCTCTCTCTCTCTCTCTCTCTCTCTCTCTCTCTCTATTTATTTAAATCCATCTCTCTTCCCTTTCTGGGGTATTCCCAAATGGAGCACTAAGGCAAATTTTCCAATTAGTCGACATGTTGGGACTGCTAATGTGGGTGGGACTGCTAATGCACCCAATTATTTATTTATTTCTCTTTATATTTATTTATTTACATATTTATTTATTTCTCTCTATATTTAGCCACCCACAACATCTGAGCCAAACAAATGTGGTCAGGAAAATCTAGCCACTCATTTCTCAATGAGACCTCTCTTCCCAGTCAGAGAGTTGGCACTGATATTGAAATACTATGCTCCGCTGACAAAATACTGTTCCAATATATCTAGTGTCCTCTTCAAGGTAATTTGATGGAGGTCGGCCACACATACACAAAACATAGAATGTTAGCCTAACAAAATATCTCAGCATTCACTGTCAGTATCATATAACTTGTTGCATAACGCTTGCTTGCGAATAATGTATCATTTTGTCATTGCTATGTGATTAGTAGGAACATAAATGTACAGGGAAATGGTGAGAACCATCTTTCTATTGAAGCCAATGCACAAGTGGGATATTTCTCTCTCACACATGACACACTGTAATATAATCAATTTACTACAGTGTGGGGGATGCAGTTGTGACCTTGCCATTGCACTTATGAGCTGCTGAACAGTTGAGTGAAATCATCAGAGCTCTGCAATAGGGGTAATTCTATGGGTGCGACCTGGCTGCAACACGGAACCATTAAAATAATTTTCCCTGTCAGAGAGTTGAAGACACTGTACTGGAAGGTCTTCAGGTTCAACTCTATGGTCGTTAATTACTCACTGGCTTTCAACAGAGTTTTATGTTAGCACACGTGTTGCTCTGAATTTAAAGGTGCGGATTAAGTCTATCCTTGACTAAAAACCAATGGAGGATCTCCAATAAAATAGATTTTTGGTCCAGGATTAGGTTTATGAGCCCAGGAAACCCCAAATGGTCCAAATGCCATTCAATATGTTAGGATAAAGCAAGTTATCTTTGTGAATAGGTTTTTACAGCCGTATTTAAGTAATGTTTGTCCTTGATAGATTTTTACTGTTAATTTTAAATTATGCTGCAACTTTGATGCACTTCTGCATCATCTGTTCAGTTTGTCTCTCCCCTCAGTTTAGCTCTTACTCAGCTCTTGTTTAAGCTAAGTATCTTTTATTTATTTGTATTATATTGTTTTATCCTTTTTTAGTTGTTTCTCTCTCGCTGTACAGTGTCCTTGGGTTTCTTGAAAGGCGCTTTAAATCCCATATATTATTGTTTGTTAGTTTGTTTATTTGGATCCCCATTAGCTTTTGCAGAAGCAGCAGCTACTCTTCCTGGGGTCCACAAAAAACACAAAAGATGACAAGTAACAAAAAACTGATTGACAAGGAAAGTCACACAAATGTAAAATACAACAATATACAAACAATAAAACAACAAACATTATGTGTGTGTTAATGTGTCTGTGTGTGCGTGTGTTTGTGTGTGTGGCCCCTCACAGTCCCTGACCTTCCATGAGATGTTTAATCCGTTTTTTAAATGTAATTTTGCTGTTTGCTTGGGTAATTGGAGATGGGAATTACATGCGATCATGAATTCGTTTTGAACTTGGGGACTGTGAAGAGACCCCTGGTGGCATTTCTTGTGGGGTATGTATGGGTGTCTGAGCTGAATGTTATTTGATTATGCAGACAATCTGGAATGTTCTATCACAGTAATATTTCTCATAAAAACTAGAAGAGAAGCAGTTAATCTCTCCTCAACCCTCAACCAGGAAATACTTGCATGCATGTTGTTGATATTAATTATGTATGTGCAGTTAAGGGCAAGGTGTGCTGCTCTGTTTTGAGCCAGCTGCAGCTTTGCTAGGTCTTTCTTTGCTGCACTTGACCATATTCCCGGACAGTAATCAAGATGGGACAAGACCAGAGACTGAACAACTAGTACTGTTGATTTTTGTGTCAAAAAACACAGAACATCTTTTTATAACAGAAATACCCCACCCCATCTTCACAACAACTTTGTCAATATGACTTGACCATGATAATTGACAATCCAATGTTATACCTAGGTGTTTAGCTTCCTCAACTTGCTCAACGGTCACACCCTTTATGCACAACTCCAATTGAGGTTTAGCTCTTAGAGAATGTTTAGAACCAAATACAATGCTTTTAGTTTTAGATGTATTAAAGACCAGTTTATTATTAAGCACCCATTCTGATACTGACTGTAACTCCTTACTTAGAATTTCAGTGAGCTCACTGGCTTTGGGTGCTGACATGTAGAGTGTGGAATCCTCCGCATACATACATAGTCATTATAGCTTCTTGTATGACCAGGATTTTCATAGCTAGGGGATACACAAATCCTTCCTCCTTCCTTTGTTTCTCATTCCCACTGAAATACATGAGAGGGTTTCATGGCTCCTTGGTTCCTTATTTGGTCATCATCACACTTCTGCTCCTCTCTGTTATTCCCCTCTCAGTGTGAGGTCATCACACAGACATGACGGAGAATATGATCCTTCCACTTCCAAGATGGCTCCCCTCTTGGCGGACGTGTGGCATCTCTCAACCCCCAATCCACAATACAAATCTACAGAAGGCAGCTGTCTGCTGACCCCAAATACATTCCACTCTGCATGCATATACACAGACACAGAAACAGACACACATACATACACACACATACACACACATACACACCACAAACGCACACACACACACACCCTACGTCATTGCCTGAACTTGTCTGACACTTTATGTGGAGCCAGTTCAGCCTCAGAGTCCACACCTCTGCTGTTTAGTGAGGTCTATCAGAGATAAGGGCCTCAGAGTCCAGTCCTCTGTTGTTTAGTGAGGTCTATCAGAGATAAGGGCCTCAGAGTCCAGTCCTCTGTTGTTTAGCCTCAGACTGAGTCAGTAATGAAGTGGCACACTATCAGACATCAATTAAGCTCATCTCTGTCTGGCTGGAGAGAGAGAGAGAGAGAGAGAGAGAGAGAGAGAGAGAGAGAGAGAGAGAGAGAGAGAGAGAGAGAGAGAGAGAGAGAGAGAGAGAGAGAGAGAGAGAGCTATAGCCTCAGATAATACAATTTAGTGCTAGAGAGGTCAAAAAGTATATTACTATACAGCTATTATACTGTAAGAAGTCATCCATCTATTACATGCCTACCTGTGTGGTATGAATCAGTCATGATACTAATTTTGTCAAAGATAGGGGTGTTATGGGTGCTATAACCGAGATGTTTCATTACTAGTGTCTATCTTCAGTATCGGTGGAATAAAACAACAATCGTTATAAGCAATTGTTGTGACAAACAGCTTTTCTGTTGCCCTGAAGCACCCCCCATAGACTTCAGTTCTACACAAAATAAATGGAAAACTATTCCTATTGAGATCACTATTATAGAGCTATCATGTCTTATTCTGGCAGAGATATTCATGGGGGCTTATTCTCTCTAAGACGAAGAAGATGGTTGGTCTAGAGAATGTAGGTCAGGCCATGAGAGAGAGATCCTGTGAATGAGAAGAGGAGACGAGAAAGAAGGAAAAGTTAACTGATCTTCAATTAACGCTAATATAGCCATTACAATAATTGTTCCTGGTCCCTTTGTGGGGTAAATTACTGAGTCTTTGTCTGTTCTTGTTCCCACTGGTTATTCCACTCAGAGAATAGAGAGAGAATGTCAACCATTTTGATTTTGAGTACAGTACAATGATACATGCTGCCCAGAAGCAGTAAGACCTTTCTTTATTGCCCTTAAGTAATAAATAAAAAAAACTCAACAACTATGAAACAACAGTGTTACTACATAGTATAACAACAATATCAAATATTATCTAGAAATCTATCACCGGTGACAATACAGGCTAGGAAAGATGACAAGTGAAATGTGACCACACATCAATGTCAAATGTACTGTATATATCGAGTGACATGTCCTGGCGATTGCAGCCATAAGACACCAGTGACGACATAATGCGCTCCGCTTAATGTACGGTTCAGTGCTCGGCCAAGTTTTACATGAATTTAACACAAATACTCCCACGGCTATAGAATATCTTCTGCCCGCAGTAATGTAACGTGACTCTCTCAACAGCCCCTCACAAACTGATACCTCAGCTGAATTTCATCCCACAGGGCAAACTGAAGGTTTGATGCTCAAGCTTCAGTACATATAAGGCTGGCAGAGATTCAAACACTACCCTGTGGAGAGCTGCTTCTGGGGATCTGTGGGGCGAAGCTGCATAGGTACAGTTTGAAGTGAAAGTGAAGTTCTGTCCCAAAGCAGGAGTGCTAGAATAATACTGTAAGAGGAAAAAGAGAATGTAAGTGATAGGGGTAAGTGAGTAGTAGCAGTTTCCCACACTGTCACTATAAATAGGTATGTAGGTGTTACTACTAACCCTGACTTCATCCCAGTCAAACTGCATGGCTAGGTTGGAAGTAGGAAAAGTTAGTAAAACTAAAGAAATGGCTTATGGGCTGACTATAAACAGCTAGGTCAGCATTTGTGTTCAGTAATCAGGTGATCTCCACAGGATGAGCTCCATAGCAGGAGTTCCACAGGGGGAGGTGTATCGGTGGAAGCCCCATGGAGAGGCACCCCTGGGCAGGTAGCCGAGGCTGGAGGTGATGGAGATGACAGGGGATTGATTGAACAGCGCAGGACCCTGGTGCTCTGCAGGATCTGAGCTCTTATTCACTGATAGGCTTCATTCATTAAGACCCAGGAGCACAGGAGCAGAATACTGAAGACCTTAGCAGAGCGAGGTTGGTGTGGTGTGGTGTGGTGTGTGTGTGTGTGTGTGTGTGTGTGTGTGTGTGTGTGTGTGTGTGTGTGTGTGTGTGTGTGTGTGTGTGTGTGTGTGTGTGTGTGTGTGTGTGTGTGTGTGTGTGTGTGTGTGTGTGTGTGTGTGTGTGTGTGTGTGAGAGAGAGAGAGATAGAGAGTGAGAGAGAGAGCACGAGAGAAAGAGAGAGAGAGAGAGAGAGAGAGAGAGAGAGAGAGAGAGAGAGAGAGAGAGAGAGAGAGAGAGAGAGAGAGAGAGAGTTTGTGTCAGACGATCTTATGGGTAATCAACACTCATATGCAAGTATGCAATAAATCCTCAATAGCATAGAGGAAAATTGGCTACGTAGCAAACAGCATGTTGCTTGGGAATATTTCATGTATAGCTAAATGAATGTTTTCAAACATCATGTTTTCAAACACCATCTTTCCACAATAAGCACAACACTATCAAAGCCACATTAAACCTCCCTTAGATGTGAACGCGATTAAAGACAATCCTACATAGATCTAAGTCACTGAGCAGAAGCAGGTCTCAGGAGGACCAGTGTGTTTCGATACTCTCCGTCAGCTCAGCCAGGCATTACTTCTACATCAGTCACACACACACACACTGATGTGCTAAACTGACATTTTGGGCAAACGTTTTAAACATGTCTTGACCTGCTGTACTAGATGGTTTTCTCAAGCTCAAAGAACCTAGGCCTGAATTTGCAAAGAGTCTTAGAGTAGGAGTGCTGATCTAAGATCAGTTTTATGTTCTAGATTTAATGTAACGTAACGCTATATGGACAAAGGGGGACCTGATTCTAGATCAGCACTCCTACTATCAGACTTTATGAATACAAGTGCGATAGTAACAAGAATAAAAACACTTCTACTTTATTACAGTTATTCCCAATTGTTTACACAGTAAAAATGGCCCATGAGGCACAATGACCCAAACCTGTAACTCATTTTGCAGAACCAGACACCACATCTGCAATACTACTGGCACATGTTTTGCTTTACACTCAGATTGCAACTCTATAACAAACATTTGGCAAAACACAACACACACTTCTCTACCTTTGGCACAACCTTCACAACTAAAATATATTGTGTGCAAATGAAAAGCAACACTGTTCAACAAGCTAAGCTCAATTACCAATTGATCACTTTCACTCTTCACATGTGCAAACACTAATTGCGTAAATGTTAACTTTGAAATCAGACTTTTGGTATGGTTAAAAAGGCTACAGGTGAGTACTCCTGGGAGCAAACTTAGCAGGTGGAGGTGGAGGTGGAGGAGGTGGAGGTGGAGGTGGAGGTGGTGGAGGTGGAGGTGGTGGTGGAGGTGGAGGAGGTGGAGGTGGAGGTGGAGGTGGAGGTGGAGGTGGAGGTGGAGGTAGAGGTGGAGGTAGAGGTAGAGGTAGAGGTGGAGGAGGTGGAGGTGGAGGTGGAGGTGGAGGTGGAGGTGGAGGAGGTGGTGGAGGTGGAGGTGGTGGTGGAGGTGGAGGTGGAGGTGGATGTGGAGGTGGAGGTGGAGGTGGAGGTGGAGGTGGAGGTGGAGGTAGAGGTAGAGGTAGAGGTAGAGGTAGAGGTGGAGGTGGAGGTGGAGGTGGAGGTGGAGGTGGAGGTGGAGTTGGAGGTAGAGGTAGAGGTAGAGGTGGAGGTGGTGGAGGTGGAGGTGGAGGTGGAGGTGGATGTGGAGGTAGAGGTGGAGGTGGAGTTGGAGATGGAGGAAGACCAAGAACAAGGAGTAATCTCTGATGAAATTTGGGCGACTGTGGTGGACCATGTGGTCAACCATGGTTTGACCATGAGAGAGGCTGGGCAGAGAGTGCAGCCCAATCTGAGCCACTTCACTATAGCATGATTATCCGGACGTTCCAAAATGAGAATACTGTAGGTATGTACTGCAGACATTGGACCTGTCTCCTACTTTTACTACTTGACAGTAGTTAACATAAAGCACAGTAAAGACTGTAGATACCAATACATACTGTAAGTGGAAACAAAGTAAATATTTAATGTATTACTGTATGTATGAAATTGGGAGCTATACTACTTTGTAACATGTTTATCTGGTATACTGTATTACTGTAGTGTTTACTGTACTGTATGCTATTCTGTTTTTGTAGAACTGAAAGACGACCACCACGTGGTGGTGGAACGTGTCTATTTACAGACGAAAAGGAGGCTGCCATTGTGCAAATGGTAGTTGAAAATAATGCCATAAGACTGCGGGAAATCCAACAACAGATTATTGAAAACCCTGACATCTTCCATAACATCATAGTGAGCTTATCAATCATAGCCCGCATCCTCAAGAAACACCATTTCCGGAGTCCCATTTGAAAGGAATTCCCAAAGAGTGAAGGATAAACAGTACAAATATGTGCAAGTAAGTAATGTACTAGTATTACACTCTTGAAACATTAGAGACTCATGGATGTTGCCAGTGAACTTTACTATACAGCAATTACAGTATTTACTGTCGTTTCAGAGAATCATGGAGTTGGATGCAAGTCCCATCCCCCAGGAACTCATATTCATAGATGAGGCTGGATTCAATTTAGCGAAGATGGGAGGAGAGGAAGGAACATCATTGGTCAATGCGCCATCATTGAGGTACCTGGCCACATTGGGGGAAATGTCACCATATGCGAAGCTATAAGCCACAAAGGGATCCTCCACCTCCATGCCACCCTTGGACCATGCAACACTGCCCATCTCCTTAATTTTCTGAACATCTTACATGACAATCTTTTTCAGCCAGAGCAGAGACGGCCAGGTGATCCTGAGCAGCAAATGCACGTTCTAATTTGGGACAATGTGAGTTTCCATCGGGCTGCTCAGGTCCGCAACTGGTTCCATGACCATCCCAGGTTTACAATTCTATATCTCCCACCATATACCCCATTTCTCAACCCCATTGAGGAGTTGTTTTCAGCATGGCGGTAGAAGGTGTATGATCGCAAACCCCATGAACAAATGGCCCTTCTTCCAGCAGAGACCTGTCAGGGGTGGATGCGTCATGCCAGAAGATATTTCCCCCGCTGTCTGGCCAAGGAAAATACCGCCTGTGATGTTGATGAAAATCAATAGCCGGACCAAAACACAAGACATGACTGATTTTGTTTTCGCAATGGAGTATTTGTTTCTTGACTTATGAATTTGATTTTACTGTATTTTGACAGTTTCTTTATCTATTCCGTACAATTGATCTAACATACAGTACTGTAGTACAAACAGGCCTATTTTTCTTCCTTTGCATATGCAAAATATATTTCCTGTATGTTTGCATGTTTACTGTATGTGTGCTTACAGTATGCGGTTTGACATGTATTGAGTCATGTTGAAATATAGAACAAACATTTTTCCATTTGTGTTCCTTTCTTGTTTGAGTACACAAACAATATACAGTGTAATAACAAGATCTTAGTCTTTACACTGAAATAGGTTCTGATAGTAATGTTTTGAATATGTCACATTAGTGTGATCTTGGTTGTCACTAAGTTAGATTCATTTGATGTGTGTGTGTGTCTCATTTGTACACAGAGTTTCATTTTGAGCAGGGAGTACATGATTTCGATTGCTGTGTTTCATTTTGCAAGATGTCTGTGGGGTTTGGGGAAATTGTGTTTTGTGTTTTGTGTTTTGTGTTTAGAGTTTTGAGTACCTGAGATGTAGTTTCAGCAAACGTGTGTTAACAATTTGGAAAAACTGTAATTAAAACCTAGAGTCGATGTCCACGACCATGTGAAAATCTAATTAGCATTATACAAAAATCTCCATCAAAATCTGTCTGTTTAAACTAGAGATATCTGGTCTCAATCCACCACAAGGCCTTCCGCATCTGCGGTGGAAGGTGACCGAGCTACAGTGGTGCTTGTCAGACCATGAGACATCCCGAAAATCGGTCTTCTCACGAAAATGTCTGTAGGGTCCGAACAATTTGGCCTACAAATCTAATATGACCCCTCTATGGAAAGATGAAAAGCCTTACAAGACGCGTCTGAAAGTACGAAAATGTATGCACTCACTAACTGTAAATCGCTCTAAGAGCATCTGCTAAATGACTAAAATGTAAAATGTAAGGTTGTCCAGTATCAGTATATATGGAAGTACTTTCGTCACAAAACAAATTGGTTAAATATGGGTCAAAAATAATAATAATAATACATTCCTGATCTTTCTTATATCTGTCAGATTTACATTTATTTTTTTACTATCTGTTTTTCCATGTATGAATCTGTTATTCAATGCGTTTCAATGGGCTAATAGCAGTAAGGCCAAATTCAATGTTTCATCAAATAAATGTGTCATATTCTTTTATACCTAAAGGGGTCCTAAAATTCTAAATCAAATACCTAAATGATCCTTGGTATGACCATTTTATAACAATTCCATATGTTAGCTTAGTAGAACCCTGGCTTAGACTCTTAAGGATTAAGACATGAAAGCAAATTCAGTAGCTACACATTGCATGACTGCCTGTACCTCCAATGTTCTGACATACAGTGCATTCGGAAAGTATTCAGACCCCTTCCCTTTTTCCACATTTTGTTATGTTACAGCCTTATTCGAAAATATATTAAATTAAATGTTTTCCTCATCAATCTACACACAATACCCCATAATGACAAAGCGAAAACATTTTTTTCCAATTTATTTACATAAGTATTCAAACCCTTTGCTATGAGACTCGAAATTGAGCTCAGGTACATCCTGTTTCCATTGATCATCCTTGAGATCTTTCTACAACTTGATTGTAGTCCACCTGTGGTAAATTCAACTGATTTGACATGATTTGGAAAGGCACACACTTGTCTATATAATGTCCCACAGTTGACAGTGTATGTCAGAGCAAAAACCAAGCCATGAGGTCAAAGGAATTGTCTGTAGAGCTCGGAGACAGGATTGTCGAGGCACAGATCTGGGGAAGGGTACCAAAAAATTTCTGAAGCATTGAAGGTCCCCAAGAACACAGTGGCCTCCATCATTCTTAAATGGAAGAAGTTTGGAACCACCAAGATTCTTCCTAGAGCTGGCCGCCCAGACAAACTAAGCAATCGGGGGAGAAGGGCCTTGGTCAGGGAGGTGACCAAGAACTCGGTGGTCACTCTAACATAGCTCCAGAGTTCCTCTGTGGAGATGGGAGAACCTTCCAGAAGGACAACCATCTATGCAGTACTCCACCAATCAGGCCTTTATGGTAGAATGGCCAGACAGAAGCCACTCCTTAGTTAAAGGCACATGACAGCCCACTTGGAGTTTGCTAAAAGGCACCTAAAGGACTCTAACCATGAGAAACAAGATTCTCTGTTCTGATGAAACCAAGATTGAACTTTTTGGCCTGAATTCCAAGCGTCATGTATGGAGGAAACATGGCACAATCCCTACGGTGAAGCATGGTGGTGGCAGCATCATGCTGTGGGGATGTTTTTCAGCGGCAGGGACTGTGAGACTAATCAGGATAGAGGGAAAGATGAACGGAGCAAAGTACAGAGAGATCCTTGATGAAAACCTGCTCCAGAGCGCTCATGACCTAAGACTGGGGCGAAGGTTCACCTTCCAACATTACAACGACCCTAAGCACACAGCCAAGACAATGCAGGAGTGGCTTCGGGACAAGTCTCTGAATGTCCTTGAGTGGCCCAGCCAGAGCCCGGACTTGAACCCGATCTAACATCTGTGGAGAGACCTGAAAATAGCTGTGCAGCGACACTCCCCATCCAACCTGACAGAGCTTAAGAGGATCTACAGAGAAGAATGGGAGAAACTCTCCAAATACAGGTGTGCCAAGCTTGTAGCGTCATACCCAAGAAGACTCAAGGCTGTAATCGCTGCCAAAGGTGCTTCAACACAGTACTAAGTAAAGGGTCTGAATACTTATGCAAATTTGATATTTCCATTTCTTTTTTTATACATTTGCAAACATTTCTAAAAACCTGTAGATTGATGAGGGGAAAAAAAACAATTTAATCCATTTTAAAATAAGGCTGTAACGTAACAAAATGTGTAAGTCAAGGGGTCTGAATACTTTCAGAATGCACTGTAGAACATATAGCAAAGCATAGCATCATCTCTCCTGTGTCTTCTCCACTGATGTAGAAAGAACATTCTATTCAACAGCCAGATTATCCTCCCGAAACAGCTTTTCAATGAGGAAATCTCTCCTCTCATTTCTTCACCAGCCAACCCACCGTGTTATACAGCGATACCAGTGGTCTATTCAGGAGAGTACAGTGTTACAGACCATTCAAATAGAAATGTATTGTATAGAAAATGCATTATTCTCTGTCATATACAACAATGAATTGTGTCAGCTTTATACATTGCATTTCTATCTGCATCGCTCCAACAGGTTGCACTACACTGAATAATCCCTATGTGTAGACTTGCCATAGTTCACAGTCTGATGTTATATAACACTGTGCGTGTGTGAGTGTATAAATTGAAGGGGTGCTTACAGCTGAATGCTGTTTTTTCTTTTGTATTTTTCAGAGTTTTTGTGGGTCTCTCCACAGAAAGCTGCTTGACACACAGTGGAGGGCTGCGGAACATGCGCTCCTCGATTGCCCATGTAGACATTTACCATGGCAACCATGCCATGGAGACAGTGTAAACTCAGCAGGTTGGAGCGGTCAACTCAAAGAGCTCACAAACACACATACACACACACACTGCGTGCACAAAAACACACACAATTACACACACACCCACATCTGGACCAATCAGTCATTCAGATATCAAGGGTGTGTGTGCGTGCGATTGTGCGTGTGTGAGTTTGCGTGGGTAGGTAAGTACGTGCATGTGACACATTCGAGAGAGGGAGAGTGCGTGACTATTCAATACAGTATGCATATATCTGCGTGAGTAAGTGGTTCTGAGTTGATTCGAAGTCAGATTAATGTTCTCCACAGCAGAGAACACAGTATGAGCACAATATCTGTATGGGGTCTGTGCAGGGGTGTACTGGCCATCTGGCATTTCATGCAAATGCCAGATGGGCTGGTCCATTTTTAGCCCAGTGGGCCTGTCTCACTTGGGTATTTTGTGCAAAATGATAATTATCTGGCAAATAATGGGGGCCTCAAAGGAAAAAATGGGCCGGTGTGGGGGCCTCAAGGAAAAAAATGGCCTGGTGTGTTAGAAATGGCAGGGCCGATTTCTGGTCCCAGCCCACCCCTGGGTCTGTGGTTGCCTGGTGGTTAATATTCAACCTCCAGGCAATCCCAAAGAACCCCACACTCTAATCCCAGGGGTTAATCCCATTTGATTTCAGTTTGACTGAACCCAGAACAGTCAACAACAAGGGTGAGACAGTGTCAGAATTCACAAGCTGATCCACAGACAGACAGAGAGGGAGGATGTTCAGTAGCTGTAGCTATCAGGCTGCCAACAATCTGTCTCCCCTGATAGATTCTGTTGTCCTTTTCAAATCGGTTAGGATTGCTATTATGACACAAAATAAGAGTGGTATGCTGTACACTCTTAGAAAAAAAGGGTTCTTTGTTTGTCCCAATAGCAGAACCCTTTTTGGTTCCAGGTAGAACACTTGGTGGTGAGAAAGGTTCCACTTAGAACCTTTTAGAGACGAAAGGGTTCCACGTAGAACCTTGTATTAGTGAAAGGGTTCCACTGAACCACATTTTTTTATTTGCAGAGGGTTCTCCTATGGGCACAATTGAAGACCCCTAAATGGTTCTATGTAGCACCTTCTTTTTTAAGAGTGTAGCCCAGGGGTATTCAATTTTTGGCCTGCAGGGCCAAAGTGCTGTTGGTATTCTTTTAGTAGTTCATTAATTGATTCATGTTCTGATTGGCCACCGAGTCCACTCCCCTAGTCTCCCAGTTCTGATTAACTTCCTGATTAGAAATAGAGAAAACCAGGAGTGTTTCTGCCCCTGCTCTATTCATTCACCAATGCTGAGTGGATTTGTGACAGACACTTTGAGAGGTCTTCTGCCTCTGTTGCCTCTTCCTCTCTGGTGTCACTCAAAAGAAAAAACCTCTGGAGATGTGACCTGCCATCCCATATTCATCACTGGATTAGTCTCTCGTTCCAGTTTTAGATGAGATGTATCATACTGCCACCTGCTGGTTCTAAAGTTTCACCAATATCTGATCAGCAGTGTTTATAATCATTAAGGGATACCACAAGCAATTTGAGAGAATTGGAAAAAGGAATTGAAATTGGGGAAGAAATACTACTTTTCTCTTTAGGGCCACCATATTTATACACATTTTGTTGATGTCGTTTATTTTACTTCCTAATGATTCCTGGTCATCTGTCTTTGCCCTGCTGTAAACCACTTGACATTCTAATTTACATCATGGACATATTTTCATGAATAATTCTGAATCTGCACTTTCACATCAACGTCAATGCAGCAGATCACTCTCATCTATCCCATAGACATATCATTGGTGTAGCCTATCCCCGCTCTGTGTTGAGGTGTACTGAGATCATGTTGTCTAGATATGACCTGAAAAATCCCTGAATGTTCTGAAAGTGTTGAAAGCCATGGCATATGGGGGTATAGTGAGATACCCAACGAGCTGATGGATTCTTTTCTCATCACTCATCTTGAAAAAACGTATACTAAAAACTTGGAAATCAATCCGCCATCATTAACACATTAAATATTGAAATAGCATGGGCGACCGAGAAAAACAAATTGGTACAATTTAAGGCCATGTGGCAAACAATAATGCAGGCAGTAAGGATGGGGGTGTGAGCATGCGGGTCTGGGAAGATGAGATGTAGTCGTTGTTTGTGTGCATCTGTAAGTTGTTGTTCATTTGTGTATGTTTGTATCTGGTGTGAAAAATAAAAAATAAAACAATTATAATAGTAATATATGAACGTGTTGAAAACCAGGTAGGTGAGAAGATTGTGTTTGCTTCTGAAGGTGACCGCAGCCAAAACTTAACTTGTGGCCCATTTGGCAAAATAGGAAGCTTCAGGGTATGCTTTGAACTTGGAACAAAATGACATCATCATTCATCATTCTCTCTTAATAAGCAATAATATATAGGGGGGCTTATAGTGATTTTAGCGCAGCTGTGATGCGGTTGGTCATAGGTATGCTACAAGGTGCTAGGTCATAGGCTACAGCAGTGTTTCCCAACTAGGGGTCGCGAGCCTGATTTGAAACCACTAGATGAGGTTGTAATGAACATAGCGGTTTCGGTTTTCTTCCTACAAATGTGGATCTATTTTTTTAACCGTTTCATCTACAAAATATTATGACCCCATCACTGAAAGATAAGACTCTCAGGAATACATATATTCCCTCTACAATGCCCACAAGCCTCACAGAGTGGACAAGACCAGGCACTAAATCAGACTGGGGGGAAAAGAACATCAATGATGATGTTCTTTTCTACACAGAAGACCATACAAAATTATTGCCTGATGATCTTCTGAACTTTCCAATACCTTTCTGATGCATTTCAGTCACTTCAAACCATACTTCCTTCAGATTGAAATACTGTCAAAACTACTGTCCGACTGCTTTGTAATAAACTGTCATAGCCCCAATTTAAAAAGTAAACATTGCCCATTGATTACATCACTTTCTTTACATGGTGGGGTTGCGAAAACATTTTGATATCAAAATGGGGTCGCGGCCCAAAAAACTTTACAGTGTTGTAATGATGCAACTCTCAGAAGTCACACGGACCTGTGTCTGACAAAGTAACCAGAAATGTCTCACAGAGTGGCATTCACTCACACGTACAGGGCACACACGCAGAAGAACCTGCTAAAACTGGAGCCAGACACTCATTTGCAAACCATTGATCAATGACAAATTTGCCTCGGCTGCCAGATTGACCGATTAATTAATGGCAAGTCGCTAGAATTCAGTATCCATGACAACACAACAGAGCCCACACTGCACATGAACTTGAGGTCGAAAGACACTTATATATAAAGTAGATGGCCTATAGATAGTAGAATCTGTCTGTTGACTCAACATTTGACTCATTTTCATATGGTTTGTGCGATTTCATATCATTGGGGTTTACTTCTGCTCCTAGCCATGTAATCACATCAGAACTTTGATTGAGGGATGACCTGATTTTGCATGTAAACAGGCAGTCTACAAATCATATTTTTCTGGTTAAACCTAATATTACAAATGTTTTGTCAGACAACTGTTCCTTTCAGTCCAAAATGTTGCTGAATCATCAACAATACAGCGGACTTGCCTGCTAGATGAGGCAACAGAGTGGGTGTCACAGTTCTTACGCAACCCTCCTTATGTACAGTCAGAAAGAGTCTTTTAAAAGACCAGCTCCCAGATGCTGGATGTTTTTATGGGAATGACCACACCATGTGGTTGTTTCCCACTAACCTGACACATACCTCTCTCATTAGGTCAGTCATGACACAAGGCTTTGTGGTAAGATAGCATTGTGACCTAGAAGCTAGAAGAACCACGGGTCTACCCACTGGTCAATTCAACGTCTATTCCACATTGGTTCAACGTAATTTAATTGAAATTACATGGAAACAACGTTGATTCAACCAGTGTGTGCCCAGTGGGTAGCAATTGTGGTTCTCAATGTTCAGCCCATTTTTACTGATATGAACAGGTCATGAAGTAAAAGATTTATTCAGCAGATATTCAAGCCGAATGGACACATTTGCAACTATGTCATGTAGGCTATTTTATTTGCTCCATCTGATAATCAACTTGTCTTCTAGAGTATAAACCGTCTGCTAAATGGCATATTATTTATTTATTGTTATTTATATTATTATAAACCGTGTGGATCCATTCACAATGGCTACAGTTCAAAAGCCTCCGCAGCTTTTCTTCTATGGCAGACCTCTGCTGGCCAATTGATGAAGAGGAGAAATTATCAAACACAAAGCCTTTGTCTGACCACATCCATCTGTCTGGACTGGAGAAGGGTCATAGGAGAGAGAAACAAGGTAACATGCGGAGAGGTAATGGAAGGAAGAGATGGATAGGGAGACACAGGTAGATGATTAAAGAGGAGGATGAGACAGAGAGAGAAATATAAGAGAATTGGAAAAGCAGAGGAGAAACAGAGAAAAGGGTGATAGAGGGTGATAGTCCCGTGTAGCTCAGTTGGTAGAGCATGGTGCTTGCAACGCCAGGGTTGTGGGTTCGATTCCCACGGGGGGCCAGTATGAAAATGTATGCACTCACTAACTGTAAGTTGCTCTGGATAAGAGCGTCTGCTAAATGACAAAAAATAGAGAGAAAGAGAAAAGATTGTTTGGAAGAGGGTGAGAGAAAAAAAACAAAAGAAGAGGAAAAGGGTGAGGATCTTGTAAGAGGTCGGATTTCTTGGGCGTAGTCTTGAATATTGTCTGAGGACTATGGCTTACGGTCTCTCTCAGTCGTGGAGGCAGATAGCCTAGCGGTTAAGCGCGTTGGGCCTGACCTTCTTGCCCTGGGTTGAACTTCTATAGCTAAACCTTGTAATGGTCAGAGGAATGTCCAAGGTTGCCTAAGCTATGTAACCTATAGCTATACCATACACAGGCACAGGAGTTTTTCCTGACAATGTTTCCTGAACAGGAACAACTCTGGACCCTAGTTATATAGACTATTGCAGGCCCAGTAGTTTTTCCTTGTCAGATCACATGATCAGGTAAAACTCCTGGCCCTAGCTATTTGTGTCCCTTCCTTGTGCTATTGGGTGGCAGGTGGCCTAGCTGTTAAGAGCATTGGTCCAGTAACTGAAAGGTTGCTGGTTTGAATCCCTGAGCCGACTAGGTGAAAAATCTGTCGATTTGCTGTTGAGCAAGGCACCTCACCCTAATTGCTCCTGTAAGTAACTCTGGATAAGAGCGTCTGCTAAATGACTAAAATGTAAAAAAATAAATAACATGTAATTGCCTCAGTGTTGAGGCAGGACAGGGAAAGGCGACAGATGCTCTCTCTGGGTGGTGCGACTGTAGCTGTCATTGAAGGGGACAATAAACCTGCTGGCCAACAAAATACTTTAGATGATATTGGAGCATTTAAAGAACACTGTAATGTGATGGCTGTACTTGGATGACCTTTGTTAGAGTAGTGCAACTTAGAAAATAAATCTACTGCTGTGTGTACAATTATTAAACACATATATGATTTTTGCTTCTGTATGGGATTTGAGTACTCAAATACATTTGACACTCAAATCCCACAAGAAGCCTTTTGAGGAGTAGGAATTCTGTTAGATATACTGTTATAACTCAATCTCCTCTATGTGTTTTTGTGTATGTGTGTGTGTGTGTGTGTGTGTATGTATGTGTGTGTGTGCATGCGTGTGTCACTTCCAGTGTGTTCTGACCGCTACTGACGTGTTCCTGTTCATTAGAGGCTGCACTGAGAATGTCCCATGCCACCGAGGGTGTAATTTTTTAATGGGAGCGCAAACAAACGCAACACCATGTGGGAATGTCTCCCACCTGGGTGTGTTCTGGTGCAGTCTGTGAGCTGTCCCAAGCTGAGGTGATTTGTGGATGCATTATTGTTTGACCAGCAGGTATATTCTGTACCTATGAGCTCACTGTTGGACATTCCACTGAGATGAGAGAAAGAGGCCTACAACATAGCCCAAAAATGCATTCATAGAAATTCTCAAACAGAAATAAACACACTGAGCTTAGAGGAGAAAACAGGCAGAGAGAAGCCACAAGTGCAAAACCTTATAACATGACTCACACAGACAGACAAGGGTATTTGGAGACGTGTGTTGTTGCCATAGCTACACTCCCACTTCCCACACCTGTCCCCTCATGCCTGCATGAGGGATGTGCTTAGAGCGCGTGTCAGTTATTTATGGAATCTTTAACGACTTGGCCGTAAACATGCATGTGCTATGGGTGTTCAGGACACTGTCTGTCCCAGGGTGGAAGTGGTTAACAAAAAACTCCAAAACATTCCCTGGAATAAATTCAGATATGGAATACATTTGAAATAAAACATTGGGGGTTGCAGTATCACATTTACGCACAGAATGACTGTTGGTAAAAACTATTGTTCGATAGAAATAACATGACTGTGATGGATGACTACTTTAGGTTTCTAATTCTTCTAGGTTCTAGCTCAATGTCTGTCCATGTTTGTCAAGGAGGACCAAAGCAAAGACAGCTGTGCACATTTAGAGAAAAGGCCAATTTAGAACTTTACAAGGAAAGCAAAGAGGAGCTTTGTTTCACAGTGAGATGATGAGAGCAAGCACACGGCTTTCTCAAAGCTTCAGTTAAAGGGTAGGAAGCAGTTTTTAGTCACCAATGTAACAACACAGTGTGGTCAGACTCAGTAACTTAGTTGTAGTCACGATCTGGTTACCTATAAGTACAAACATACTTATTTACGGAAAACATCTAAACTACCCACAGTGCACTATTTCTCAACGTCATATGGAGGGCCTACTCTGTGCTATCATATGTATCATATATATCATATGCTAGTTCATATGCTAGCTCGGTAGCTGGCTCAAGCTGGCTAACGTTAGCCACACCTCATGCTATTCACAAACTTTGTGGCTCTGTTATCTAGTGGGAACCCGTTAGCACAGCAGGCTCTGGTGCTTTCTTGCCATGGGCTCAAAATGAAAGAGAAAATCGTCTGTTCTCCTTTTTCGTTATGTCAACTTTTCGGCATATTCTCTGTGAAGTAGGCTACGGGAGTTTTGTAACTTTTTCCACATTGGCTTAGTGCTAGCGCGCTAGCTGACTGACACATGTACATATTACCTCAACTACCTCAACTAGCCGGTGCCCCCGCACATTGACTCTGCAACGGTACCCCCCTGTATATATAGCCTCCCTACTGTTACTTTATTTTACTTCTGCTCTTTTTTTTCTCAACACTTTTTTTGTTGTTGTTTTATTTTTACTTTTTTTTGTTAAAAATAAATGCACTGTTGGTTAAGGGCTGTAAGTAAGCATTTCACTGTAATGTCTGCACCTGTTGTATTCGGCGCATGTAACCATTAAATTTGATTTGATTTGATTTGATCTGGAATCTATCTATTTTGGACTTTGGCCTGGTGAAGCACCCGCCTACCCCTTGCTTTGGTAGCTAACTCAGCCTGCACTCTTTCAAAAGTTTTACCATCAGATGGGCCCCAACCATCAATCTGTAAGTCTCTGCTTGTCTTTGCTTTTAATCTGCAGTTATGTTTTAGTTGTGTTGTGTTAGTTGTGTTCTAGCTGGTCTCCAGTAGTTGGGCTCTAGCTTGCCGATCATAACCGTGGTGGTTGGCTAGGCTCACTAGACTAATAGCTAGTTGGCTAAACAACTAATGTTAGCTGGCTGGCTAGCTTTCTGGCTAAAAACTGCATATAGCTAACATTCTTTGATAAGTGGTTAGATGCCGTTATTTATTTCCAAAACTTTTACTTTAATGTAGCTGTAAGCTAGGTGTTGATAGCAACTGGCTGACTCATTCAGTGCTAACATTATGTTAGCAGGCTGGTAGGGCTAACGTTAGCAGGCTAGTAGGGCTGACGTTATCAGGCTAGTTGGCTATAAACCTTGCAAGTTGATTTGTAAGAATACATTTGTAAGTTGGCTGAAAGTGTAATTAAAACCAGTAGTCATGAATGCAAACGATTTTGTTTAATTTGAAGTTATTTCTGTTGGAGTTTAAATTATAGGGAATAGGCTGGCTTGCCGGGTCCTCCATGTTCCATCACACCCTTGAAAAGTCATGACTTCGGCATTCTTCGGAATACTGATCAGTTTTATGTAATAACTCCAAAAATAGAAAAGTGAGGTGTAACTTTGTATTGGGACTTTTGATACATATACTAATGCAAATCCATATGTTACATGTGGTTATGTTTATGCTACCTACCTTTTAAGCCTGCCAGTCAGTGAGAGGTGTTACTTCCCACTGGGCAAAAACTGGTTGAATTAACATTTTTCCATGTCATTTCAACCCAAAAAATCAATGTGATGACTTTGAATCAAGGTGGAAAAGTGATCGCATTTTTTTGTTTATTTTTAGGAACTTTGAGGGTAAATCCAATGACATGGTGACATTTTTGGTTGATTTAACGTTGGTTGATTCACGTAAGTCGACAATTCAACAAAATGTGAATCAAAACTTGACGTTGAACTGACGTCTGTGCCCAGTGGGTTTCAACACTTGCCCTGTTGCTATTGGTGTAAAGGCAAGCTGCCAATCATGCCTAACCATGGTTCTGGTCAAGCCACCCACACTGTACATTACTGTCGTGTTGTGCGGGACAGAGCGCTGTCCACTGTCCGCCAATAGTGAACTTGGGTCACGAAGGCATTTATAATCCATATCCAGCACTTGTTCACGCACAATTGGTGAGTGTTCTTGCCATTTTCTCAAACCGTTTTTGTTTGGCAATGTTGTAAAATAAGGCTAATAGCCTAACCACCGATCAAGCAACATTATGGACTAAACTTTAAAATCCTGTTGCTGTTGTGTATTTTGTCAAATTAAGATCCTGCATATATAACTATGCAATACGTTATAACTTTGTATAGGTTTTAACCTGAGTTCGTTATATTGAAATAGTTTCAACATAAATTCACTCTCATATGTTCAATTGCTGTTTTAGCGTGCCTATATAAAACAATTGGACAGGGGCACTGCGGGGTCTCCAATAATCTCTTAATGCTTAATTTAAACCGCTTCAGTTTTTACTGTCAGTGTTCCTCTTCTAACATGCGAAAGCATGGGGATTTAATGTCATCTTATAGGAACTTTTACTTGGCACACTGTTGTTTCACTCATGCGAGAGCTGCACACTCACAGTCGACTATTTCTCAGTCCAATGTTTGTGCAGTGCACTCAAGCGCTTGTTCTCCCTTTGTTTGATTAATTGTGTGTATAGGCTATTCTAATTTAGGACTTTGGAAAAGTACCAAAATAGGTCTAGAATATTATATTATTGACAAATGCTTTGCATGAGCCCTAATCAGTCATTTTTACCATTGGAATGAAATACACACCAATGAAATAATAGAATAAAGCATAAAGAAAAGTAAGGAAGAGTTGTATACTACAAATATGCATACTGTTTCACCATCCTACTGTACATGTGCCCTTTTGAAAACCATGTGTCCATGCATTTATTGTTGTGGAAGCAGATGCCCCAACAGATTTGCTGCCTGGCTAAGTCACCACAGTGATCAGCTTAGGGCAGGCAGTTTAGCGAGAACCTCCTTCCACTAGAACTGTCTGTCTGCCTGAGGAGGGATTGGAGCTGACCATCACAGCTTAGAGCTGCCACTCTTCAAATGGGGACATACTGAAACATATCCGATTGATCTGGGCAGGTGGTGCTGAGGAAGAAGTAGCCTATAATATGTCTATAAAGAAAAGAAAAGAGTCTGCATACTGCAATGCTCTGTATGTGCCCAAGTGTGATGTATCAGGCCAGCTAAACAATGCATTGTTGCTTAGGTCTTTCATCAGGTCTCAAACCTTCTCAGAAGTGATGAACTAAGGGTCAAAGCAGTGTCTAGCCTAATTAGGCTGTGTTTACACAGGCAGCCCAATTCTGAGCTTTTTTTCACTAATTGATTTTTTGACCAATCAGATCAGCTCTGAAAAAGATCTGATTTGAAAAGATCTGATGTGATTGGTCAGAGAAATGCAGCCTTTGTCACACGTGGGAGGACATATGGCACAGTTCATAATGCTGACCAGGGTTGGGATCAGTGAGTCCCATTTCAATTATTTATATGCAGGAGATTAATTGAAATTCCTCTTCAAGAATTGAAAAGTGCCATTCATTTTCAATGAGGATTTTTCTAATGTATTCTTGTTTAAAATCCTATTTAGACTTTTCATTTTAACCAGGAAAATATTATTGAATTGGAATTTCATTGTTTATACAGAGCTGTGTGATGATGTCACTTTGTAATCATGATAGACATAACTGGCCCTATGCCACATGGCAATATTTCATCACAAGAGCTTTATGTCAATAACATTTAATAGCTACATGTATTACAACCATAACAGCTGCCCAAATGTTTCTACATCACCCAATTTCATCCTACAATATCAGAGTAGTGTATCTCCCATGCCCTCATAGGAGAACCAACAAAATAGAATAACATGTAAATGAAGAACAAGAACTATACTTTAGTTCTAAACAGTTCTACCACCTGTTTGCTTATCTCTGTTTTGAAGAGAGAGGCAGACACATGCTTTGCCGCAGAGTGCAGCACTTGTCTATTGCTGTTATGACCTCCTATTTTTAGACACTCCTTGAGTTTACAGTGTTTTCAGAAAGTATTCATACCCCTTGACTTATTCCACATTTTGTTGTGTTACAGCCTGAATTAAACATGGATTAAATGTTTGTAAAAAATCTCACCTATACCCCATACTGACAAAGTGAATGTTTACACATTTCTTGGAAATTAAATACAGAAATATCTCATTTACTTAAGTATTCACACCCCTGAGTCAATATTTTGTAGAATCATCTTTGGCAGCGATTACAGCTGTGAGTCTTTCTGGGTAAGTCTCTAAGAGCTTTCCATACCTGGATTGTGTAACATTTGACCATTATTATTTTCAAAATTCTTTAAGATCTGTCAAATTAGTTGTTGATCTTTGCTAGACAATCATTTTCAGGTCTTGCCATAGGTTTTCAAGCAGATTTAAGTCAAAACTGTAACTCGGCCACTCATGAACATTCACTGTGTTCTTGGTAAGCAACTCCAGTGTAGATTTGGCCTTGTTTTTTAGGTTATTGTCCTGCTGAAAGGTGAATTCATCTCCCAATGTCTGGTGGAAAGCAGACTGAATCAGGTTTTTCTCTAGGACTTTCTCTGTGCTTAGCTCCATTCCATTAATTTTTTTATCCTGAAACACTCCCAAGTCCTTAACGATTACAAGCATACCGATAACATGATGCAGCCACCACTATGCTTGAAAATATGGAGAGTGGTACTCAGTAATGTGTTGTATTGGATTTGCCCCAAACATAACACTTTGTATTCAGGACAAAAAGTTAATTGCTTTGCCACATGTTTTGCAGTATTACTTTAGTGCCTTGTTGCAAACAGGATGCATGTTGTGGAATATTTGTATTCTGTACAGGCTTCCTTCTTTTCACTCTGTCAATTAGGTTAGTATTGTGGAGTAACTACAATGTTGTTGATCCATCCTCATTTTTCTCCTATCACAGCCATTAAACTCTGTAACTGTTTTAAAGTCACCATTGGCCTCATGGTGACATCCCAGAGCGGTTTCCTTCCTCTCCGGCAACTGAGTTAGGAAGGGTGCCTGTATCTTTGTAGTGACTGGGTGTATTGATACACCATCCAAAGTGTAATTAACTTCATCATGCTCAAAGGGATATATTTTTTACCCATCTACCAATAGGTGCCCTTCTTTGCAAGGCATTAGAAAACCTCCCTGGTCTTTATGGTTGAATCTGTATTTGAAATTCCCTGCACGACTGAGGGACCTCACATATAATTGTATGTGTGGGGTACAGAGATGAGGTAGTCATTCAAAAATGTCCATTTGTATTTGTGTTTGTATTTATTATGGATCCTCATTAGCACTTCCTGGGGTCCAACAAAATTAAGGCAGTTCATACAATTTTAAAAACATTACAATACATTCACAGATTCCACAACACACTGTGTGCCCTCAGGCCCCTACTCCACCACTACCACATATCTACAGTACAGAAATCCATGTGTACGTGTGTGTATAGTGCGTATGTTATCGTGTGTGTGTATGCATGTGGCTGTGCCTATGTATGTTTTTTTTTTAATCTGTTTTTTTAATCTAATTTTACTGCTTGCATCAGTTACTTGATGTGGAATAGAGTTCCATGTAGTCATGGCTCTATGTTTTATTTTTATTTATTTATTTATTTAACCTTTATTTAACCAGGTAAGCCAGTTGAGAACAAGTTCTCATTTACAACTGCGACCTGGCCAAGATAAAGCAAAGCAGTGCAATAAAAACAACAACACAGAGTTACATATGGGGTAAACAAAACAAACAAAAAAATACAACAGAAAATATATATACAGTGTGTGCAAATGTAGCAAGTTATGGAGGTAAGGCAATAAATAGACCATAGTGCAAAATAATTACAATTTTGTATTAACACTGGAATGATAGATGTGCAAGAGATGATGTGCAAATAGAGATACTGGGGTGCAAATGAGCAAAATAAATAACAATATGGGAATGAGGTAGTTGGGTGGGCTAATTTCAGATGGGCTGTGTACAGGTGCAGTGATCGGTAAGGTGCTCTGACAACTGATGCTTAAAGTTAGTGAGGGAGATAAGAGTCTCCAGCTTCAGAGATTTTTGCAGTTCGTTCCAGTCATTGGCAACTCGTACTGTGCATCTCCTATAGTATGTTCTGGACTGTGAAGAGACCTCTGGTGGCATGTCTTGTGGGGTATGTACGGGTGACCGAGCTGTGCGCAGGTGCATCCAACATGTCAATACCTCTCATAAACACAAGTAGAGCTGAAGTCAATCTCTCCTCCACTTTGAGCCAGGAGAGATCAACATGCACATTATTAATATTAGCTCTCTGTGTACATCCAAGGGCCAGCCGTGCTGCCCTGTTCTGAGCCAATTGCAATTTTCCTAAGTCCTTTTTTGTGGCACCTGACCACACGACTGAACAGTAGTCCAGGTATGACAAAACTAGGGCCTGCAGGACCTGCCTTGTTGATAGTGCTGTTAAGAAGGTAGAGCAGAGATTTATTATGGACATACTTTTCCCCATCTTAGCTACTGTTGTATCAATATGACAGTTTACAATCCAGGGTTACTCCAAGCAGTTTAGTCACCTCAACTTGCTCAATTTCCACATTATTTATTACAAGATTTAGTTGAGGTTTAGGGTTTAGTGAATGATTTGTTCCAAATACAATGCTTTTAGTTTTAGAAATATTTAGGACTAACTTATACCTTGCCACCCACTCTGAAACTAACTGCAGTTCTTTGTTATGTGACTTGTTAAGCACATTTTTACTCCTGAACTTATTTGGGCTTGCCATAACAAAGTGATTGAATACTTATTGACTCAAGACATTTCAGCTTTTCATGTTTTATTAATTTGTTACAATTTCGAAAAACATAATCCCACTTTGACATTATGGGGTATTGTGTGTAGGCCAGTGACCAAGAATATCAATTTAATCAATTTTAAATTCAGGCTGTAACACAACAAAATTTGGTCAAGGGGTGTGTGTGTCTACTGTCTGTAGTTAGGGTGTATATTGTAGTTTAGGTTGCAAAATAGAAACTTTCCCCAAATTCCCCAGTTTAAAAAAATATAAAAATAAAAATTCCAGTGTGAGGATTACCAGAATCAGGAGGGAATGAGCAGTTATGTACAGAACATTTTAGCAATAACTGGAAGGGCCCATACTCTCCTCACCTATTAGACTGCTATCTCTTTCAGGTTCCTACCTCTTTGTGAAGAGCAGATGTGGAGGCTGCTGCTGAGTCATCCCATTAAGGGGGCTGTCTGAGGAATTAGCTAGTCTAGAATATATGTGGAGCATGGTGAGAGACAGGAAGTCTGCGGTAGGGCTCGCATTTCGTGGAAAGATGTAAGAAGAGACCAGGGAGATGCTGGCATGCCCTTTCAGGGCCATATGTCATCACTGTCACCACACACAGAAGCACACCCCTGAAGTGCCCTAGAGTCCATATGTTTTTGCACTTTATGAGTTTTGTAAGTATGCGTATCGGCATTCCTGTTGGAGACTCTTGTCTTGTAGGTCAGTACATTTCTGGAATAAGATATTAGGGGCCTGAATGCCATGCTCTCTCAGACCAACAATTACAGTTGAGTGTGTTAGTGGCTAGACCAGACTCTTGTTTCAGATCTGGTCAGGTAGACTTGAGTGTGAAACCCCTCAGCTATGACTAAATCATCTGTCATCTGTGACATGGTGGAACTCAAACCCTCTTGTTCCTGGTCAAATTTTTCAAGTCACTTTTTCAAAGTGTGTCAATCACCACTGGCACTATTCCTGGTTCAACGGTTAAAGGGGTAGTTCACATAAAAAGGTGAACTAACCCTTTAACCTTCCCTCTCAATGGATTATAAAGCTCTATTCACTGGATGACTGGTTTCTGTGTCAACACATCACTTTTTAGCTGCTGTTTTTATTCCAGAGTTTCCTTCTCATCACCACTGTTTTTTCTTTCTTCATTTTTCTTTGGTCCAGGGTCAGTATGGAAGAGGCAGACCTGGTCAAGGAGCGGCTCCAAGCCATAACGGTAAACTGACATCGAGTCCTGGTTCTCTTACAGCAAATAAACTACTGAATAATATCTGTGTCAAGTACTTTAAGGTTCACAACTTTCTTTTTTAAATACTTTATCTGCAGGATAAGAGGAAAGTCCAAGAGGACATTGCTCATAAAAAGTTGGAGATTGACAAGGAGAAACTAAAGCTTCAGCACTTAAAGGTACAGTTCGGTAATTTGACCATCAATGAAGAGATAACATTACAGTTTATCTTACTGCCATTTTGTCAAACCACATTGTTTCAACAACATTTGCTTAATTCGTAAGTATCTAATGACAGTGAGAATACCAAGTATCAAAGCTTGCTGACAGTTTTTTGTGTGCAAAAATAACATGTCAGACATGACAGTTAAGACATAATGCTGTGTCACCCTGTCTTATTGTGAACAGAAAAAGTCCTTGAGAGAACAATGGCTCATGGATGGAGCAGCAATGCAGAGCCCACAGCAGAGAGACACCTTGAGGGGAGATCAACAACAAACTAAGCTCCTCCAGAACAGCATTCACAGGTACAGTAAGCCAGGACAACTGATACTCCATTTGTGCATGTCTAAACTGATCTACAGTATGTTTACATTACTGGTTTAACATGGCTGCCTGATGGAATATAGACCTTGTTATGTTGAGATATGTTTTAACAAATATTTCATCTTGGATGCTTCATTTGTTAAAACCTTACCCATATAAAACATTGGTACCACTTACGGTGAAGTTTTCGCTTTTAAATGGGGACACCTGTTTTATTTATTTGATTTCTATGCTCAACGGACAAGCACTGCATCACGTTGCATGCATGAACACCCTGGCAACATGTATTGGACTGTTTGTGGTGAAGGGCAGTCCATCAACTGTCCAGTTAGACCTACATTTGTCCGTAGATTGGTCTAAGTGGCAGTCAGTGCATTTCCTGAAAACCCTAAGGTGCTGGTAATAAGACAGCAGCAGAGTGAGCTTTAGGTTCACCAACTCCCGTAACTGAGATGGAAGTAACAGAGTTATTTTTTTTTACCTAACGAAAACCACCTTGGATTTAAACAAACAGTGCATTTGGAAAGTATTTAGACCCCTTCACTTTTTCCACATTTTATAACGTTGCAGCCTTATTCTAAATTAGATTTAAAAAATATATTTGTATCAATCTACACACAATACCCCATAATGACAAAGCGAAAACAGGTTTTTAGAATATACCTTATTTACATAAGTATTCAGACCCTTTGCTATGAGACTCGAAATTGAGCTCAGGTGCATCCTGTTTCCATTGATCGTCCTTGAGATGTTTCTACAACTAGATTGGAGTCCACCTGTGGTAAATTAAATTGATTGGACATGAAAAAAGGCACACACCTGTCTATATAAGGTTTCACAGTTGACAGTGGATGTCAGAGCAAAAACCAAGCCATGACGTCAAAGAAATTGTCTGTAGAGCTCCCGAGGCAGGATTGTGTCGAGGCACAGATATGGGGAAGGGTAACAAAAATGTCTGCAGCATTGAAGGTCCCCAAGAACACAGTGGCCTCCATCATTCGTAAATGGAAGACGTTTGGAACCACCAAGACTATTCCTAGAGCTGGCCACCCGGCCAAACTGAGCAATCGGGGGAGAGGGCCTTGGTCAGGGAGGTGACCAAGAACCCAATGGTCACTCTGACAGAGCTCCAGAGGTCCTCTGTGGAGATGGGATAACTTTCCAGAAGGACAACCATCTCTGCAGCACTCCACCAATCAGGTATTTATGGTAGAATGGCCAGACAGAAGCCACTCCTCAGTAAAAGGCACATGACAGCTCGCTTGGAGTTTGCCAAAAGGCACCTAAAGGACTCTCAGACCATGAGAAACAAGATTCTCTTTGGCCTGAATGCCAAGCGTCACATCTGGAGGAAAACTGACACCATCCCTACGGTGAAGCATGGTGGTGGCAGCATCATGCTGTGGGGATGTTTTTCAGCGGCAGGGACTGGGAGACTAGTCAGGATCGAGGAGCAGATGAACAGAGCAAAGTACAGAGAGATCCTTGATGAAAACCTGCTCCAGAGCGCTCAGGACCTCAGACTGGGGCGAAGGTTCACCTTCCAACAGGACAACGACCCTAAACACACAGCCAATACAACACAGGAGTGGCTTCGGGACAAGTCTCTGAATGTCCTTGAGTGGCCGAGCCAGAGCCCGAACTCAAACATCTCTGGAGAGACCTGAAAATAGCTGTGCAGCGACGCTCCCCATCTAACCTGACAGAGCTTGAGAGGATCTGCAGAGAAGAATGGGAGAAACTCATTTACATTTACATTTTAGTCATTTAGCAGACGCTCTTATCCAGAGCGACTTACAGTTAGTGCATAATTTTTTTTTTTATATATATATATTTTTTTAAATATATATATATATATATATTTTTTTTTTTTCATACTGGCCCCCCATGGGAATCGAACCCACAACCCTGCCGTTGCAAACGCCATGCTCTACCAACTGAGCTACATCCCTGCCGGCCATTCCCTCCCCTACCCTGGACGACGCTGGGCCAATTGTGCGCCGCCCCATGGGTCTCCCGGTCGTGGCCGGCTACGACAGAGCCTGGATTCGAACCAGGATCTCTAGTGGCACAGCTAGCACTGCGATGCAGTGCCTTAGACCACTGCGCCACTCGGGAGACAACTCCCCAAATACAGGTGTGCCAAGCTTGTAGCGTCATACCCAAGAAGACTTGAGGCTGTAATCACTGCCAAAGGTGCTTCAACAAAGTACTGAGTAAAGGGTCTGAATACTTATGTAAATGTAAATTTCCGTTTTTGATTTTTAATAGATTTGCAAAAATGTCTAAAAAACAGTTTTTGCTTTGTCATTATGGGGTATTGTTTGTAGATTGATGAGGATTATTATTTTTTAAATCCATTTTAGAATAAGGCTGTAACGTAACAAAATGTGGAAGAAGTCAAGGAGTCTGAATACTTTCCGAATGCACTGTATACAGTAGGTATTTGTCACTATTAAAAGATGGTATAGTGTTCTGGCCATTTTGTTTCTTTAGTAAGAGTGAGGAACATCCACAAATACACTCATTCTGCCTCCCCCTTCCTGCCTCCACCCATCTCAACGGAATGGACACTTGTTAGTATTTCACAGGGTAGGTGCCAATCTGTTAGGGTCGTACCGCTTTGGGGTATAGCCATTTGGACTGTAGGTGTCAAGTGGCAGGGTTGTGCCATTCTAATGGGGTGATTTGATGCCAGTTGGGTGGGATGGCACAGCATTGGATGGGGTTGGCAGAGGTGGGATGCCCGGGTGGTTGACCCTGAGTCTGTCTGGTGCCAGCCATGATCAGTTTGCCAAGTTACACCTCTGACAAGATAACAGTCAGAAAAGGAAATCTTCAGAAGATGAGAAAACTGTCAGTCCACTGATCCGTTCCTCATCCCTTCTCTGCCTGTCTATGAGGTGATATGACCTTTGACCCTTTCTGTCTCGGCTTGCAGGATTGAGAAAGAGATTGAGGCTCTGGAGAGGGAAGAGACGATGATATCGAAAAACGAGGGCTTCATACTGAAGAGGCTGAAAGCTATCGAGAAAACCCCTGAGGAGATAATAAAGGTACTTGGACATAACATAATTGATATTGAGATATTTCTGGCTTAGATGTTTTGCTTTGGCCACAATGAGGGTACTGTTAATCTGAGGATTTGTTGATCTGAGTTGTATCTCTAAAAGTGCTGTTTTTATGTTGTCTTACAGGAGGCAAATGAGAATTTCAAAGAAGGTAAGTCCTTTTGCTAGCTTGCTGATTGCGGTTTTCATTTAATGTATTTGATCAAGCATATTACACTATACACATAATTGGAAATACAAAAATAAACATTGCTCCTTTTCTTTCGCAGAGCCAATCCATATCGCCCCAGCTAGTCCAGATGTCCCAAAGTACTACAAACCTCAAATTTCAAGGAAGCAGTCTAATAAGGACACACCCAAACAAAGTAAGAAACTTCATAGTAACATTAATTACAACAATAGCATGTACTGTAGATATGACAAAACCCTATTTTTTTAAATCTAACTTCAACCCCTCTCTCTCCATCTCTCCCGTCCTCGTACTCTTTGTCTCTCCTCCTTCTCTCCTCCTCCAGCCATGTTTGCAATGGAGATCAATGTCCAGAAGGACCTCCGTACCGGGGAGAGCCGGGTCCTGTCTACATCCACCGTCACTCCCCTTGAGCTCCAGCAGAGAGGAGTCAAAGTCTATGACGACGGCCGCAAGTCCGTCTACGCCCTGCGGTCTGATGGGTCTCACCTGGGGGATGGCTCTAAAGGAGTGGATGAGCTCAGCCCTATGGAGGTGGAGGAGCTGCTACGAGCAGCCACAGAGCAGAAGAAGTCTCAGAGTGGACCTCGGGAACCAGCACCTGCATTCTCCTCCAACTGTGGCCCTCGTGGCCCCCAGGAGCTCAGCCCTATGGAGGTCGAGGAGCTGCTCCGAAAGGCTACAGTGCAGAAGATGCCTCAAAGCGGGGCTTTCCCACGGGACCATCAGGTTCACCAGGAATCAGTGCCTGCATTCTCCACCACCTCCGGTAGGAGGGCCTCGGCCTCAAACAGGCCCCAACAGAGTCATGCTAAAGTCCTCCATGGAATCAACGGGAACGGGTATCAGCAGGAGTTGTATGAGCATGACGTCCTCTCCAGGAAGGAGCTCCACTACAATGATGGAGTCCACTACTCAGGGCCGAAGAGTCTCTCCTCCTCCCCTCACATTCCAGTCCGCTCTATCATCTGCAGGCAGGACGAGGAGTACTACCAGCCAACCAGTGGGTACAACCAGAACCCTTTCTCCTACGGCGGGGAGTTTCACCCCACCCACAACTCCTACCATAGCCCTAGAGAGAGCCAGCAAGGCGGGATGTTTTACAACTCGTCGGCTAAAAAGGAAACATCTCCGATCTACCAGGAAGACTCACACTTCAGTGTCCTGAACGCCATAGACACGTCTGAGCCTGTCTCTGCGATCTTTATGGGCTACCAAACCGCTGAGGATGATAGTGGACGTGGTCTGGGCTACGAAGGATCCATCCGGGCCGAGCTTGTCGTCATTGGCGATGAGGATGGGGTGGACGAGAGTAACCCTCAGCTTAACTCCTACAACCCGGACGGATACAACAACTGGGGTTACCATCACTCTCAACCTCAACAGAAATTAATACAGTACATGGCAGAGCCCACCGCTAATTTTAACACTAACTACGTGTCACCGTACACAGCGTCAAAGAAGTTGGTCTACCCTGGTCAACAGACCAAAGAGGCACACTACCCGTATTCAGACGGACAGTTCGACAAGGACAGAACAGTGAAGTACTCAGCCCCAGGTATCAGAAATATTAAAAATATTAAAAAGAGAACGAAGCCATGCTGCTCGCTCATGTAACCAACCTGCAACTGCTGACACTAGCTAACTAACATCACTTCCTTTGCTTTCACTTTTGAGGTCTCTCATTGGCTGGCTAATGTGTTGAACTGGATGCTGGGTAGTTGGGTTCTCTGTTGCATAAGTTTTTTCTTGTCTTAACCATTGTAACACAGACTGACCTGAAACTCTCATTCTAATCACTATCACTGTATACATACATAGTGTATCCATACCAGAGCTTGTTGTGATGCTTCAAATCAAACTCTGCCTCTCTCTAGTGGCTGAGAGGCAGTAATGCTGTAACTTTGGTTTCCGACACAAGGCCAAAATGTGCTTGACTGCTTGTATAATATGTTAAATATTATTTGATATTTTTTATGTTTCTACTTTTGGATAACAACGATAGAATTGACTTTTTTACTGACATATTTTAAATAACTAGTGTGAAGGTACAGTGCAAATCAAATTACGCTCTGATTAAATAATTGTTTTGCACTAACTTAATATTTATTATTTTGAATGTGTGTTTTTTTAGAATCTCTTTTCTACATTGTAATGTTGTTATACCATGGCTGTCCTCTGTATACTTACAGTAATATGCATGATTGCTTGCCCTGTAACTTAAATAATAATTAACTCATTATTGACTGGCTTAATCCTCGTGTAACAATGATCTGTTTGATTATGTGAGTGTGTGCGTACATGAGTGTGTGCATATAACATGCACGTGTGTGTGTGTGAGAAAGCGGTTGCGCTTTTTGAAATAAACATGTAACAATATGCACTGAGTATACAAAACATTAAGAACACCTGCTCTTTCCATGACATAGACTGACCAGGTGAATCCAGGTGAAAGCTATGATCCCTTATTGATGTCACTTATTAAATCCACTTCAATCCGT
Source organism: Coregonus lavaretus (assembly GCF_964263955.1). Classification (NCBI taxonomy): domain Eukaryota; kingdom Metazoa; phylum Chordata; class Actinopteri; order Salmoniformes; family Salmonidae; genus Coregonus; species Coregonus lavaretus. The sequence continues at coordinate 34,782,212 of NC_140006.1, forward strand.
GTAGATGAAGGAGAGGAGAAAGGTTAAAGAAGGATTTTTAAGCCTTGAGACAATTGAGACATGGATTGTGTATGTGTGCCATTCAGAGGGTGAATGGGCAAGACAAAAGGTTTAAGTGCCTTTGAACGGGATATGGTAGTAGGTGCCAGGCACACCGGTTTGTGTCAAGAACTGTAACGCTGCTGGGTTTTTCACGCTCAACAGTTTACCGTGTGTATCAAGAACAGTCCACCACCCAAAGGACATCCAGCCAACTTGACACAACTGTGGGAAGCATTGGAGTCGACATTGGCCAGCATACCTGTGGAACGCTTTTGACACCTCGTAGAGTCCATGCCCCGACGAATTGAGGCTGTTCTGAGGGCAAAAGGGGGTGCAACTCAATATTAGGAGGGGGTTCCTAATGTTTTGTACACTCAGTGTATTTCTGCTGAACTATTTTTGGGTATTTGTTCAATGTTTGCTTTATTTATCATTAATACATTTCATCGCACCGACACTATGTAGCTAATGAGATTCAGTACAAAGTGGAAGAAAGTGCATGGGAATATGTTAAGGTCTTCAGTAGAACTGTAACTGAAGCTGATGTCAAACAGATGAATAATTTCCTAGACATAACCATCACCGTGTTATTTCTAATCACTTCACATCTGAGGAGTCAAAAGAAGACGGATAAGACATATGTTTCACCCAACAACACTCTCACCACATCTGACAGTGCTAACGACCTCTCGGTCCAGACATCAATCAGATCATTAGACATGGATGTCTCCCGAACTAAGAGGTTTTTAAAACGAATGTGTCATCCTGTAATATGCGATTGAGACACACTTATATAACTATAATTTGAGTTACATAAATGCCGATGACACATAACTGAGGACATACACCAATCTTAGCTCACCAATCTTCGCTCTCCTGTGGATGGTTCAGACAGTGTTTTTCCTCACAACTGTGTCTGCTTGGTGAGTAGTTGGAAGGGGGGTGTTACTAAACTTCACAGAAAGGCTTGTCCCATACTTTTGTCATGAGGTTATTTCAGGACACACATTATTACAAACATAACACGACTAATCTGGATGAACCTTAATTAGTCCTAATTGATGTGATATGATATTTACATGGTACATTTTCTCTTACATTCCCTACAGCTTCAAGTACGTGTATGGAGAAACCTGAACAGTTTGTGTAGAAATACGCCATGAAAGACTCATCAGCCCTTCAAGTTCCATGACGAGAAAGGAAGAAAACCAACTTTGCACAACACATTCGACTAACACCAAGCACGCTTCTGTGAGGCCATCAATAGCTAAAACCAGAGCTTTATATTTGGATTCTAAATATAACTCTCAATATAAGGTTCTGTTTAAAACTGTAAAACATATGTTTGCTCATAATGTTTCCTTACACAGAGTATTAGAGCTTAAAATATACAAATTGTCATTTAAAGAAGGAACAACCAGTCTAAAACAGACTTTTGAAATGAATATCTGATTTTAATGCAAAATCTGCAAGTTCCATGTTCCTGAAGATATACAGTGCATTCGGAAAGTATTCAGACCCCTTGACTTTTTCCACATTTTGTTACGTTACAGCCTTATTCTAAAATTGATTAAATAATTTTTTTCCCCTCATCAATCTACAGACAATACCCCATAATTTTTTGACATTTTTGCAAATGTATTAAAAAACAAAACTGAAATATCACATTTACATAAGTATTCAGACCCTTTACTCTTTACTGTACTTTGTTGAAGCACCTTTGGCAGCGATTACAACCTCAAGTCTTCTTGGGTATGACGCTACAAGCTTGGCACACCTTTATTTGGGGAGTTTCTCCCATTCTTCTCTGTAGATCCTCTCAAGCTCTGTCATGTTGGATGGGAAGCGTCGCTGCACAGCTATTTTCAGGTCTCTACAGAGATGTTTGATCGGGTTCAAGTCCGGGTTCTGGCTGGGCCACTCAAGGACATTCAGAGACTTGTCCCGAAGCCACTCCTGCATTGTCTTGGCTGTGTGCTTAGGGTTGTTGTCCTGTTGGAAGGGAAACCTTCGCCCCAGTCTGAGGTCCTGAGCACTCTGGAGCAGGTTTTCCCTGACCAAGACCCTTCTCCCCCGATTGCTTAGTTTGGCCGAGCGGCCAGCTCTAGGAAGACTTGGTGGTTCCAAACTTCTTCCATTTAAGAATGATGGAGGCCAATGTGTTCTTGGGGACCTTCAATGCTGCAGAATATTTTTGGTACCCTTCCCCAGATCTGTGCCTCGACACAATGCTGTTTCGGGGCTCTACGGTCAATTCCTTCAAGCTCATAGCTTGGTTTTTGCTCTGACATGCACTGTCAACTGTGGGACCTTATATGGACAGCTGTGTGCCTTTCCAAATCATGTCCAATCAATTGAATGTACCACAGGTGGACTCCAATCAAGTTGTAGATACATCTCAAGGATGATCAACGGAAACAGAATGCACCTGAGCTCAATTTCGAGTCTCATAGCAAATTGAATACTTACAGTGGGGGAAAAAAGTATTTAGTCAGCCACCAATTGTGCAAGTTCTCCCACTTAAAAAGATGAGAGAGGCCTGTAATTTTCATCATAGGTACACGTCAACTATATGACAGACAAAATGAGAATTTTTTTTCCAGAAAATCACATTGTAGGATTTCTAATGAATTTATTTGCAAATTATGGTGGAAAATAAGTATTTGGTCAATTACAAAAGTTTCTCAATACTTTGTTATATACCCTTTGTTGGCAATGACACAGGTCAAACGTTTTTCTGTAAGTCTTCACAAGGTTTTCACACACTGTTGCTGGTATTTTGGCCCATTCCTCCATGCAGATCTCCTCTAGAGCAGTGATGTTTTGGGGCTGTCGCTGGGCAACACGGACTTTCAACTCCCTCCAAAGATTTTCTATGGGGTTGAGATCTGGAGACTGGCTAGGCCACTCCAGGACCTTGAAATGCTTCTTACGAAGCCACTCCTTCGTTGCCCGGGCGGTGTGTTTGGGATCATTGTCATGCTGAAAGACCCAGCCACGTTTCATCTTCAATGCCCTTGCTGATGGAAGGAGGTTTTCACTCAAAATCTCACGATACATGGCCCCATTCATTCTTTCCTTTACACGGATCAGTCGTCCTGGTCCCTTTGCAGAAAAACAGCCCCAAAGCATGATGTTTCCACCCCCATGCTTCACAGTAGGTATGGTGTTCTTTGGATGCAACTCAGCATTATTTGTCCTCCAAACACGACGAGTTGAGTTTTTACCAAAAAGTTATATTTTGGTTTCATCTGACCATATGACATTCTCCCAATCCTCTTCTGGATCATCCAAATGCACTCTAGCAAACTTCAGACGGGCCTGGACATGTACTGGCTTAAGCAGGGGGACACGTCTGGCACTGCAGGATTTGAGTCCCTGGCGGCGTAGTGTGTTACTGATGGTAGGCTTTGTTACTTTGGTCCCAGCTCTCTGCAGGTCATTCACTAGGTCCCCCCGTGTGGTTCTGGGATTTTTGCTCACCGTTCTTGTGATCATTTTGACCCCACGGGGTGAGATCTTGCGTGGAGCCCCAGATCGAGGGAGATTATCAGTGGTCTTGTATGTCTTCCATTTCCTAATAATTGCTCCCACAGTTGATTTCTTAAAACCAAGCTGCTTACCTATTGCAGATTCAGTCTTTCCAGCCTGGTGCAGGTCTACAATTTTGTTTCTGGTGTCCTTTGACAGCTCTTTGGTCTTGGCCATAGTGGAGTTTGGAGTGTGACTGTTTGAGGTTGTGGACAGGTGTCTTTTATACTGATAACAAGTTCAAACAGGTGCCATTAATACAGGTAACGAGTGGAGGACAGAGGAGCCTCTTAAAGAAGAAGTTACAGGTCTGTGAGAGCCAGAAATCTTGCTTGTTTGTAGGTGACCAAATACTTATTTTCCACCATAATTTGCAAATAAATTCATTAAAAATCCTACAATGTGATTTTCTGGATTTTTTTTTCTCAATTTGTCTGTCATAGTTGATGTGTACCTATGATGAAAATTACAGGCCTCTCTGATCTTTTTAAGTGGGAGAACTTGCACAATTGGTGGCTGACTAAATACTTTTTTTCCCCACTGTATGTGCCTTGCAAAAGTATTCATCCCCCTTGGAATTTTTCCTATTTTGTTGCATTACAACCTGTAATTTAAATTGATTTTTATTTGGATCTCATGTAATGGACATACACAAAACAGTCCAAATTGGTGAAGTGAAATGAAAAAAATTACTTGTTTCAAAAAATTCTAAAAAATAAATAACGGAAAAGTTGTGTGTGCATATGTATTCACCCCCTTTGCTATGAAGCCCCTAAATAAGAACTGATGCAATCAATTACCTTCAGAAGTCACATAATTAGTTAAATAAAGTCCACCTGTGTGCAATCTAAGTGTTACATGATCTGTCACATGATCTCAGTATATATACACCTGTTCTGAAAGGCCCCAGAGTCTGCAACACCACTAAGCAAGGGGCAGCACCAAGCAAGCGGCACCATGAAGACCAAGGAGCTCTCCAAACAGGTTAGGGACAACGTTGTGGAGAAGTACAGATCAGGGTTGGGTTATAAAAAAATATCAGAAACTTTGAACATCACACAGAGCACAATTAAATCCATTATTTAAAAAACGGAAAGAATATGGCACCACAACAAACCTGCCAAGAGAGGGCCGCCCACCAAAACTCATGGACCAGGCAAGGAGGGCATTAATCAGAGAGGCAACAAAGAGACAAAAGATAACCCTGAAGGAGCTGCAAAGCTCCACAGCGGAGATTGGAGTATCTGTCCATAGGACCACTTTAAGCCGTACACTCCACAGAGCTGCGCTTTACGGAAGAGTGGCCAGGAAAAAGCCATTGCTAAAAGAAAGTAGTTATGCATGCTCAAGTTCTGTTTTTTTGTCTTATTTCTTGTTTGTTTCACAAGAAAAAATATTTTGCATCTTCAAAGTGGTAGGCATGTTGTGTAAATAAAATTATACAAACACACCAAAAAAACATTTTAATTCCGGGTTGTACGGCAAGAAAATAGGAAAAATGCCAAGGGGGGTGAATACTTTCGCAAGCCACTATAAATAAGGTATTTCCGTTTTATATTTTTAATACATTTGCAAACATTTCTAAAAAACCTGTTTTCACTTTGTCATTATGGGGTATTGTGTGTAGATTGATAAGATGTTTTTGTATTTTTTTTATCCATTTTAGAATAAGGCTGCAACGTAACAAAATGTGGAAAAAGTGAAGGGGTCTGAATACTTTCCGAATGCACTGTAAGTGCCTTTGATGTTTACTGTACTCTCCAGCCTTTGATGCTGCTGTCAGATGTATTTTCCTCATCTACTGTCGGCTACTAGCCAGCACTTTTGATATGCTAATGAACCTTTTTAGAGTGCCTTAATGTAATTTGCTGTTGAAACTGTAACCTGTGTGCATATTTGCAAAAGATAATCATGCTAACTAAATAATTAAAAAGCTAATTGTCACACAACTGTGTGTTAAGCTGTTATACAAAGGAAATGACAATAAGTAGTTGAAACTGAGATTTTCTTATAATGTCCCTTGATAAAGGCTACATGATATTAACTTTCTTTAAGTGGTGCAGTGGTCTAAGGCACTGCATCGCAGTGCTTGAGGTGTCACTACAGCCCTGGGTTCGATCCCAGGTTGTTCCCCGTGACTGGGAAACTCATGAGGCGGCGCACAATTGTCCGTGTTCGGGGAGGGTTTGGCCGGCCGGGATTTCCTTGTCCCATCGAGCTCTAGCGACTCCTTGTGGCGGGCCGGTTGCCTGCAACCTGACTTCGGTTGCCAGTTGTACAGTTTTTCAACCGACACATTAGCTTCCTGGTTAAGTGAGCAGTGTGTCAAGAAGCATTGCGGCTTGGCAGGGTCGCATTTCGGAGGACGCATGGCTCTCGACCTTCGCCTCTCCCGAGTCCGTACGGGAGTTACAGCGATGGGACAAGACTGTAACTAACTACCAATTGGCTATCACGAAATTGGGGAGAAAAAGGGTAGAAGTAAATAAATATAAAAAAGCATAAAAAAACAAAAATATATATACAGAACAATTTCTTTAAGGCACAAAATAGATATTTGTCGATATCCATTATAAAACACAGAAACCTATATATATATACTTTCTAGTGCCCCAAATGTCTCTCACTCAAAATATAATTATCTTCACTGACCCTATAGTGTCACGATCGTTACAGGAAGCGGCGGACCAAGGCGCAGCGTGATATGCGTACATTCTTTTATTTCAGTACACAACACGAACCAAAACAACAAAACAAACGATACGTGAAGTCCTGGGTTGAACACAAACCTTCCGGAACAAGATCCCACAATCAACTGTGGCTGCCTAAGTATGGTTCCCAATCAGAGACAACGAGCTACAGCTGCCTCTGATTGGGAACCACCCTGGCCAACATAGATCTAAACGATCTAGAATAAACACACAGAACAACTAAACATAGGAACTAACACCCTGGCTCAACATTAAAGAGTCCCCAGAGCCAGGGCGTGACAGTACCCCCCCCCAAAGGCGCGGACTGCGACCGCGCCAACCAAACACCACAGGGGAGGGGCCGGGTGGGCATTCCGCTCTCTCGCCCTCGTGGTCTGGCCCTGCTGACCGGAGCTGGACTGAACACCGGTGGAGCGGATTGCTCTGGCTCTGGCGTGGAGCAGCTGACCGGTGCCAGACCAGGCACAGGTGGAACAGGCACGGACCGTGCCGGACTGACGACGCGCACCACTGGCTTGGTGCGGGGAGCAGGAACGGGCCGGACCGGGCTGACGACGCGCACCACTGGCTTGGTGCGGGGAGCAGGAACGGGCCGGACCGGGCTGACGACGCGCACCACTGGCTTGGTGCGGGGAGCAGGCACGGGCCGAACCGGGCTGGCGACGCGCACCACTGGCTTGGTGCGGGGAGCGGGAACGGGCCGGACCGGGCTGACGACGCGCACCACTGGCTTGGTGCGGGGAGCAGGAACAGGCCGGACCGGGCTGGTGACGCGCACCACTGGCTTGGTGCGGGGAGCAGGAACGTGCCGGACCGGGCTGGCGATGCGCACCACAGGCTTGGTGCGGGGAGCAGGAACGGGCCGGACCGGGCTGGTGACGCGCACCACTGGCTTGGTGCGGGGAGCAGGAACGTGCCAGACAGGGCTGACGACGCGCACCACTGGCTTGGTGCGGGGAGCAGGAACGGGCCGAACCGGGCTGGCGACGCGCACCACTGGCTTGGTGCGGGGAGCAGGAACGGGCCGGACCGGGCTGACGACGCGCACCACTGGCTTGGTGCGGGGAGCAGGAACGGGCCGGACCGGGCTGACGACGCGCACCACTGGCTTGGTGCGGGGAGCAGGAACAGGCCGGACCGGGCTGTGGAGACGGACTGGAGGTCTGGAGCGAAGAGCTGACACAACCCATCCTGGCTGAATGCCTATTTCTACACACTCTGTGTGAGGCATCAGCACAGGACGTACAGGGCTGTGCACTCGTACTGGCACCACAGCACGTGGCACTGGCGCAGGATATCCGGGACCGAGGAGGGGTACTGGAGGCCACGAGCGTTGAGCCGGCACACTCCGTCCTGGCTGCATGCCCACCTTAGCACGACACGTGCGTGGTGCTAGCACAGGACGTACAGGACTGTGCCGGACCACTCGCGGCACAGTACGCAGCTCCGCATAACTCGGAACCTGCCCAGTCTCACGCTGCCTAGCCTGAGTACGGGGAGTTGGCTCTGCTCTACCTCTAGGCTCCGCCAACCTCCCTTCCAGCCCCCCAAACCTGGTGGCCTCCTCTCCTAATCCGCCGATACGTCCTGTAGCTGCCTCCAGCATCCCCATCGTCCATGCCGTGTGCCCCCCCCAAAAAATGTATTGGGGTTGCCTCTCGCCTGTCCGACGACGACCCGGTTGGCGCCGCTTCTCCTCTCCTGCCTGGGCATCCTCCCTCATTGCCCTCCGGTAGCGGACGGCCTCCTCCTCCGTGATTCTCCCCCAACCGAGGAGGACATCTACCAGAGTAACCTCCTGTTCCATACCCGGAGTTTGCTCCTGCACACGCTGCTTGGTCCTATTTTGGTGGGATCTTCTGTCACGATCGTTACAGGAAGCGGCGGACCAAGGCGCAGCGTGATATGCGTACATTCTTTTATTTCAGTACACAACATGAACCAAAACAACAAAACAAACGATACGTGAAGTCCTGGGTTGAACAGAAACCTTCCGGAACAAGATCCCACAATCAACTGTGCAAAACAGGCTGCCTAAGTATGGTTCCCAATCAGAGACAACGAGCTACAGCTGCCTCTGATTGGGAACCACCCTGGCCAACATAGATCTAAACGATCTAGAATAAACACACAGAACAACTAAACATAGGAACTAACACCCTGGCTCAACATTAAAGAGTCCCCAGAGCCAGGGCGTGACATATAGAGCATTGTTTCCCAACCCTGGTCCTCCTGTACCCCCAACAGCACACAGTTTCGTTGTAGCCCTTGACAAACACACCTCATTCAATTCATTGAGGGCTTGATGATTAGTTGACAAGTTGAATCAGGTGTGCTTGTCCAGGGTTACAATAAAAATGTGTACTGTTGGGGGTACTCGAGTACCAGGGTTGGGAAACACTGCTATAAAGGAAAGATAAAATGTGATGCCAGAAAAAAATCCATATTCACAGATCTTAGTGATTATTTTACCATTCAAAAGTAATATTTTGTATATTTTCTTAGGATCCCCATTAGCTGCTACTAATGCAGCAGCTACTCTTCCTGGGGTCCACACAAAACCCGATAGGCAAAAAGAGTAGCTAACAGCTAGCTGTGTAGGAGGCTGCGTGGGGGAGTCTTTGTATTAATTCCCAGCTGTTGGTGCCATGCATGTAACAACAACACATCAAATAGTCAGGTTGTTGTTTTGCATCTTCATTCTGCTGCTGCTCTGAGCCAGTGTGATTAATGAGGATGAAGGAGATTAGAATGTCAAGTTGAGAGATAAAACACGTGCCATATGTGAAAAGTAGTAAGTCCTTTGAAAAGGTTGTGTGTGTGAGTGTGTGTGCGTGTGCGTGCATGCATGTATGCTCTACACTGAGTGTACAAAACATTAGGAACACCAGCTCTTTCCATTACATAGACTGAGTGCACAAAACATTAGGAACACCTGCTCTTTTCGTGACATAGACTGACCAGGTGAAAGCTATGATGACTTATTGTCACTTGTTAAAACCACTTCAATCAGTGTAGATGAAGGGGAGGAGACGGGTTAAAGAAGATTTTTAAGCCTTGAGACAATTGAGACATGGATTGTGTAAGTGTGCCATTCAGAGGGTGAATGGGCAAGACAAAATTTTTAAGTGCCTTTGAACGGGGTATGGTAGTAGGTGCCAGGCGCACCGGTTTGTGTCAAGAACTGCAACGCTGCTGGGTTTTTTCACGCTTAACAGTTTCCCGTGTGTATCAAGAATGGTCCACCACCCAAAGGACATTCAGCCATCTTGACACAACTCTGGGAAGTATTAGAGTCACCATGGGCCAGCATCCCTGTGGAACGCTTTCGACAACTTGTAGAGTCCATGCCCCGACGAATTGAGGCAGTTCTGAGGGCAAAAGGGGGTGTAACTCAATATTATTAATGTTTTGTACAGTCAGTGTATTTACCATGTGGCTGCCCTAAGTTTGTGATATTCATTGTGTGAGCCTGTGAATGCATGTCACACACAACTGTCACCAAAGCTTCTGTTTTGTGATTGGCTGATTCCTACGCAACCGATTTGTGTCGCTGCCTGCCGCTGTGGTGACTGTGTGAGTGTCAGACAGATGCAGACAGGCACACTCCACTTCATCACTCCACCACTAGACCGGTCCGAGCCCGAATCACCGTGGAAACACCCTGAGAGGTAAGAGGGCAGTAGGACAACATGACGTTTGGTCATCACCTAGATATTCAGCATCAGGCTGATGACCATTAGAGACGGTGACCAAAGTAGGAAGTTCACAAAAATGTACTTTGCACTTGACAGTCTTGTAGAGGTTGTTACCAGTTCATTGAGTTAATACTGCTGGGACAGTGTTCTGGAAGGCAAAAAGAGTGATAAAGATGGAGAGAGTGAGAAAAACGGGGAAAGAGAGATACAGAGAGAAAAGGTGAGAGATGGGGAGTGAAAGATAGAGAGATGGAGGCCAGAGTTTGAGAAAAAGAGGGGCAGAGAGCTCTGCTTAAACATAAGTAGGTTGTGTTTTCGGTATTTGGTTGATTCTGTTCTTACTGAGGCTTCAGTGTGTGGGTGAAGTGGATAGAAACAAATCTCTGCCCCAGTGAGCCAGCTGAGCTGAGGAGAAAATAGAGTGAGGGTGGATTAAACTGTAGAAACACTCACAGCAGCACTGAGCATTCCTGCACACACTGGAGAGGTTGTCAAGTGTACCACTGGTTTAAGACTGAGAGTAGTGTTTTTTAAATTAGTTTTATAGGTTTTAATGCTGGATGGAGGGCTAAGAAAAGTTGTTGTGAGTTGAGGAAGCGCTTTTGAAAGCTACTCTGACATACAGTTTCAGGAATTTTGTACAGCTGGAACCCAAAAGGTCAGAGTTTACAGGCCATTCACATTACAAGAGATAGAGATATATACGGGGTATACCATTTTAACTAATTTGGGCCACTAAAACGAACTGTACGTTGTATCGATTTCTTGACGTACGTGGTAGATATGGTGGCTTTTGTTGGGGTTATCCTCTTATTTTTATTTTTTATTTTTATTTAACCTTTATTTTATCAGGGAGTCATACTGAGACCAAGGTCTCTTTTACAGATGAGCCCTGAGTTACATAAATTACAGAAAATACACACATCAAAATATAAATACAAAATGCAAGCAGAAAGAAAAACACGGTCATAAAAAACAAACATTCATCAGATTAATTTAACACCTTTAATGGTAGGCATACTGCCTCATTTATCACAACATGTCCAAAGTGAACAACTGATCCCAAATTTTGGACACAGAACAGCAGAGGAGCATTAAAAGATTAAATAGCCAGGCCTCCCCTGGCACTCGCATCCACCTCACTTAAAGATCCATCATTTCTCCAGATTTTAATGGCTTTTTAATAGCAGTGAGTTAACTGTGTCTAGGGGTTAGTCTTAAATACATGTGCCCTCACCAAAGGCTTCACTCACTGGCACCACTCAGCTCTGGTTTATCCTTGAAACAACTGAAGCCGATTTCTCCTGGAAATATTTAGATGTTCTAATTGTCCACTTAGTTACAGAATGTTAATACTACAAACCAGACAGCCCAAGCAATGAACTTTGGGGTCAGTCATATTAAATAAATGTATGGACAAACTGACAGCTGATTAACCTATAAGAGTTAAGATAAGGGACAACACTGAAGCCCTTTGTGGAACGGAATTATAATGGACCACAATGAATAATCAGTGAGCTAATAATTTCAGAGCACCAGTGACCTTGGTCATGGAAATCGACAGGGTTCTAAAAAGTGCAGGCAAAATCAAACACTCAATAGCTGGTCTCTGAAAGAGATGGAGCCTGGGGGCGATACCTTGATGCTACAGTAGCCGATGCATACGCGCCCAACGTATCTATCTGTATGGGGATTGGGGGAGGATGCTGTGAGAGAAGCGCGGGGGGTCGCGGGGGATGCAATGCATTTCAGTGGCGTTTATGCCAATACTTATTGCGTCTGCTCTAGTTAACTTCAGACAAATTTGCCTTTAGGATCGATAATTCCGACCGACACCCACCACACACACCCACATAAACGCGAATCTCTTCCTCCTTCAAATTAAACCGATGAATTACTCGCGACGGGTGGCCGCTTGGTTGAGTTCTCTACCTGTGAATGTAGTTCAAATAATATGTGGCCGCTTCGGTAAGTTGGAGATGATATCCTTCTGGTTGCTCTGTTGGAGGCTGCTGGTAGGTACCAGATATTTTATGCTATCCACGTATGCTGTATCTTTTCGCCACGGCCAGCTTGTTTTGATTGGCAGCATGCTCAAGGCTTGGATGGGTACATAAATCACATGGATTTTGCTCGGCTACGGCAAGTGAGTTTATCTGTCACCATTCTGGGCATTTGCTGGTCGGTGCATGTCTATTTGCTATCTACATCACCCTGCAGAATAGTGGAAATGTCTGTAATTTGCGCAGTGGGCATTTTGCGCGTGACTATTTTATCTGTCGTCCAAAATGTCCTTGGTCCTCAGCCATATGACAGGTGGTTTGCCTTTATAATAATATGCCATTTAGCAGACGCTTTTATCCAAAGCGACTTACAGTCATGTGTGCATACATTTTTACATATGGGTGGTCCCTGGGATCGAACCCACTATCCTGGCGTTACAAGCGCCATGCTCTACCAATTGAGCTACAGAGGACCACATCTTTATGAAAGAAAAGTGTCACTTTAAATTAAGGCATTTTTCACATTATCAGCAAAGCAATTCATTCTCATAAACATATTTGCTCTCTGAGATTACCTATAATTGTATTTTCACATTCTGGCTCCTTTTCCCATTGGTTGGGTATCCTGGGAAAATTGTGAACAGGTTATTCAGAGTACATCACGCAACCATTGATGCAACAAGGGAAGGGGTGTGAGGGACTCTCCTCATACTCAAAAATCAAGTCATCTTTCAGTTGTATTTTCTACCTCCCACATAACAGAACTGAGGGATTTCATCCTGCTGTAACCAGCTGTTGATATAATCATTGCGTCTGCAGATGATCAAAGCAGTAAAGCTATCTTGGCTGTGCAGACAGCAGACTTCATTTTGCAATGATTGAGTAGAAAACAGAACACATTACCTGTAGGATGTGCTGGTCCATCTGCCTACAGCAGACCACGTGGTCATGATATAACAGTACACATGGACAACACAAAGATACATGGCCATGTAGGTGAAATTAGTTGCTGATAGCCTGGCAGGTGAATCCATCCCTAGTTAATTTGACCTTCTGCAAAGCACTCAAATATATTTTCAAAGTGTACTGTACATGTAAACATTCATAATGCTATTCAGTAAAATATTTCTTTATGTGTGTGTAAAGTAAAGCTTCCCACTGGGCACAACCTGGTTGAATCAATGTTTTTTCAACGTAATTTGTCAAGGTATTGTGATGTGGAATCTAAATGAAAAATACATTGGTTTGCAAAAAGTCATCAAAACTATTGTTTTGAGGGTAAAATTTCAACCACAGAATTATGTCATCATGGTAACCAATTTTCAACATAGACAAACCTATGTTTAGTTTGTACCTTTGAAACAATGTCAGATCTTCAATGTTAAATCCACTATCAGAAAAAACAACTATAGGCCTAGCAGCACCTCCTACTGGAGAGTAGATGTATCTACAGTGATGCATTTGGTCTCCCATCCAGGGGTTTAACCAAGCCCAGCCCAGCTTTGATATTTGTCACTAACTACTACCAATGTACTACCGTGAGAATGATTATTTAGAGATTTCTTAATAACTAAATATATTCACTATTGCTATCGAAGTCATTCCAAAGGGTAGGGTTAACAGTGCAAATGAAATGTAACCATACTGTATAAGCATTTGCGAAGAAATCAACATCTATTGTTACAATTCAGCCCAGGGTTCAACTAAAAATAGACAATACATATATCCCTAGGGTTTCAAGCTTTAGTTGATGTCAAATTTAATCTTCAAGTTAATAATAAATATGTTGGATTCACATCTCCATTTCAACCAGAAAATCTAAGTTAAAGAACAGGACTAAATCAAATCAAACTTTATTTAAAGTGCATTTAAAGTTTGATTTGATATAGTCCTATTTTTTTACTTCGATTTTTGGTTGCGATGGAGACGTGAATAAAACAAATAAATGATTAATTTGTAGACAAACTGGAATTAAAGTCAGACTAAGCCAGTGGCATAAAATATATATCTCCATCAAATGTTGATATTTGGTTGCGTTGACAACCAAACACAATTCAATCTCACTTTTGCAATAAAGTAAATAGCCTATTAACTTGTCTACAAGTTAACACATTATATGTTGGATTCACATTTCCAACTAAACCAAAAAATAAAAGTTAAAGAATAGGATTAAGCCAGTGGCTCAGATGAAACTATCCAAGCATTAGATACATCTCCTTTAAAATGTTGATATTTGTTTGTGTTGTCAACCTAACACAATTCAATATGACTTTCGTAATACAGGAAATAGCCTAAAGTTAAGGCTATGTAACAGTTTTTATTCAACCTTAAAATGAGCAACTCATACATGGCCACATTTTGAGGCTACTATTACTCTAAAAGTCTTATTATGTAATCATAGAAAGTGTGCATGTTCAAGATAGCATGCAAAGGTAGCAGGTCTGTGGAGATCTTCACAATATAAATATCTGTGCAGATACTTTAACAGATATTGTAATATAATCTAAACTACAATCCAGGTCATTTGGTAGTGCTATTAGATATAGCACAGTGATAAAAAAAATTAAATTAAAAATATGCCATTTAGCAGACGCTTTTATCCAAAGCGACTTACAGTCATGCGTGCATACATTTTTTGTGTATGGGTGGTCCCAGGGATCGAACCCACTACCTTGGCGTTACAAGCGCCGTGCTCTACCAGCGCCGTGCTCTACCAGCTGAGCTACAGAGGACCACGATAACACATTAAGTTGTTGTATAAATACAAAATATCTGACATTGTATTCCCATTTTAACTTTGTTGTGTTTTTAAATGGTTGAAAGTGAAGTGATAACACATTGGGAATTCAACAAACTTCTAGCTGGGTTAATAAAGGTTGAGATCTCATTGATCAACGTCTCAACCAAAAATTAGCCACATTTCTATGTTGAAATCACGTGGTGTGCCCAGTGGGTTAGGCTATGCTACTTTTTAACACATGTCCCTGCTGTATCATTCAAGATAAATCTGGTCCATCTGGCAGATCTAGCCATTACTGGTATTGCAGAGAGCTTACTGTACATTTAATACTGCTCTATGTACATTAAATATGACCCAGAGGATAAAAAATATGAAAAGGCATCTCTCTTACAAGCTGCTCCCAGGAGGGCTTGGATTTTCATATCAGCAAGTTTCTAGGCAACCGTTCCAAAGCTATATTTATACCGTATACAGTACAGCATGTTTGCTAAGAGATTCACACCAAGTGGACTTGATCTCCAGCCAGAAAGCAGTCAGAAACACCAGTAAGATGGGAGGAATAGTTTGTATGGTGGTGCACTGGAGAAGTAAAACTACTACAAGTTAAGCGCTTCCCATTGGAAACTATACAAAGAAACCACTCCAACCATCGGCTTTAGGATTGACACACCATTATGGATGAACCAGTACAGCTTGAATTCAGGTCTTAGTACAGTGTTGTGGATGGAGGCTGGGTTGGATGCCCTGAGGGCTCGAATGTACTGATTCCCTGTACTGCAGTACCAGGACCCAATGTTCAAACGCTATGGGGACACAACCGAAATGGCGGAGGCGAGGTATTTCATCCTTACATAATGGATCCAATTTGTTCTTTCAGATGGGTTTATTCTGTTCTCTGCCCAATGCCATTGTCACAGTACGCAGTGCCATATGTGCGCAAACAAACAAACAAACACACACAAACATGTGCAACGCTTTCATTATGTTTTTGTTTATCTTCAGATAAAGCAACTGTCGATTCTTTGCAGATATGTGGTCTCCAAGCTTTCAAACAACTTAGGCAATAAGCACACTATGCAGCTTGACTTGAAAAATAAGTGCTGTCCAACTGGTGGACAGTAGCCTATGCCAACTCCAATGGTGTGAATTAGCAGTGTTGTTGTGTGGGTGTATTCACTATGCAATACATGTTGTCTTAGCAATAGCTAGGTATGTTGATTAGGGATATTGTGTGGGGTGTTTGTGTGCAGGCTGATTTGCACACATCCCCTAATCAAGAAGTCAGTTTTAATCACATGTAAACTGTTATTAAGGGTCACAGAAAATGGTCTGGTCACCATATTTCATGCATACATGTACTGCATGTAGACAGCTTGCATCTCTTGCATGAAAACCTCATCCAAATGTTCATCTAAAGACACATACAGTATGTATGAGAACAAGCCCATCTCCCTTCACCTAGACATAAAAATGTATGTATGTTAGCAGCGTGTTCTTTTTGACATCCACGTGTTATCCCTGGCAGAATCACATGCTTGGCTGTGAAACGATCGAAATCATGCTAATTCTCACCCACTTACAGCGATGCCATGCTCGGTTTGAAGCATGTCTCATGGTGTTTTATGCTTTCAAAAGATTTCCTCCCACCCTCTGGGAGTACCAGAGTGAAGATGGCGTTTTGATGAAATGAAAGTGGCGTGGTGAAGCCCTTGTGTGTCTGCTAAATGACTAAAATGTAAATGTTAATATCAAAGAGAACCAAAATGATAACCAGTTACTGTGGTGGGTGTTAAAAGGATAACATTATACCACCTATAAGGAAAAACTATATATTTTTACATGGAACTGAGGGTACTGGCTGGTATAGGTGTTTCTTAATTTGAGATTCAATATCTAAGGAATTCCACTCGCCACCACACTTCATCAAAACTGCCATCGAAGAAAGACAAACATAGAAATACATCATACCAAGACAGTTTCAGTAGGCTATCCATTGATCTATTCAGAATACATCATACCAAGACAGTTTCAGTAGGCTATCCATTGATCTATTCAGAATACATCATACCAAGACAGGTTCAGTAGGATATCCATTGATCTATTCAGAATACATCATACCAAGACAGGTTCAGTAGGATATCCATTGATCTATTCAGAATACATCATACCAAGACAGGTTCAGTAGGATATCCATTGATCTATTCAGAATACATCATACCAAGACAGGTTCAGTAGGCTATCCATTGATCTATTCAGAATACATCATACCAAGACAGGTTCAGTAGGATATCCATTGATCTATTCAGAATACATCATACCAAGACAGGTTCAGTAGGATATCCATTGATCTATTCAGAATACATCATACCAAGACAGGTTCAGTAGGCTATCCATTGATCTATTCAGAATACATCATACCAAGACAGGTTCAGTAGGCTATCCGTTGATCTATTCAGATTCTTTATTTTTTCTCTCCCCCTTATTCTCCCCTTAACGTGTTTTATTTGACTTCCATAGAGAGCCACAGCTGGAGTGAAGAGGATAAAGGGGAATGAAGTGAGAGAGAGCTGCAGTGCCAGCAACACTCCACAAGAGAAACAACAAGAACAAGAATCCCACTCTGGGGCCGTAGCCATGGAGACCAGCCAGCTTTCAGAGATGGATGACCGAACAGACAATAAAATGGATTCTGGGGAAACGGAGGACCAGAGACGCCTGCTTAGCGAGAGCGAGGAAGAATGTGACCAAGAACCTTTCGCAGAATACAGAGGAACAAAAGAGAACATAAAAACGTCAGTGGATGAACCAGACGAGGATAATGAAAGTGGAGATGGAAACAGAGAGGAGGGGATTCTCAACTTTGGGACAGGACAAGATGACTTCAGTCTAACAGAGTTACTCAACTCCTCAAGTATATTTGGAAGTGAACCCATTTGTAAGGTGGAAGACCTGCTTGCAGAAGATGACATGGACAACTCTGCTCCATCAGAAATGACGGTGACACAAGAGTCCATCTTGGAGCAGCTTATCCGAGAGGAGGTCTCCTCCGACGTCTCAACGGGGTCCTGTCACGACCTTGACCGAGACGACCTGAGTGACTGTCTCCAGGTAGAAATGGCCATTGTGTCATCTGACAGCGAGACTGACGAACAATGGAGGTCCACTTTTGCATCTACAGTCAACAAGGAGGAAGGGTGTGACGGAAATGCTCAAGATGCTCTCGAGAAGGACAGAGCCGCAGGGGAGGCAGAGAATGGGGCCAAGGATGAAACTGCGGATAGTCCTCACAAGCTTGAACAACCCGATTGCCCCACAGAATGCGAGATCCAAGACCAAGATATGTCCTCTGGCCAGTTCCAGGGCTTATCAGAGATTCCAGAGGATGAGGAAGAGGCCAGCCAAGGTGGGACTTGCAAAGTACGTCGTTCTACATCTGCAAGCTCTTCTGCAAGCTCTGACCCTGACAAGAAGGTTCCTCAAGACTACTGTGTGATACAAGAAATGACGAGCAAGAACGTTAGTACAGAGCATGTGGACTTCCAGGGGGCTCGGAAGCAGTGGCGCCAAATGGAGGAGCAGACCAAAGGACAGGTCCAGGTCCACCAGCCCACTGTCAGACAGCAGGGGACGTGCCAGGGAGGCCACAGCGCCATGTACACACCCGTCAGGAACATCGACCGACCCAGGAGGGACCCCGAACTCGACAGCCTCGCCCTGGGCGACTTTCATCACACCCAGTTCAGCCCATGTTCAGAAGACTCAGGTCTGGATGACCTCAGCTACAGGTCCCCTTACGAGGACTCAGACAACCCTGTCGAAAGGGAGATACGACAGACCATAGAGCGTGAGGAAAACTTCAGGCGGGAGAGAGGGATCGCGAAACAGGGTCAAGCTGGAGAATCATCTGCGCATCCCAGACCAACTACTCTCTACCCCGGCAAGTACGGGAAAGGTTTTTGCCAGGAGGTGGAGGAGAAACGGAAGATGTTTGACTCTAGTGATCCCGGATGCAGGCCATTGAGGTCTCCCGACGCAAAAAACCCAACCTTCTCCATAGCCACCTCCCCCTCACCCACACCGAGGGGTGCGACCTACCACGAGATGACCGCCCAAAACGTGATCATCCTGGAGCCAGACTCCTACCCCACCAGCCCAAGGCACCGCACCCGAGGATCCCTGCTCTCCCCGGGTCCCAGCCGTTACAGCGAGTGGCCTTTGGAGACGTCAGCCAACGTCATCATTCTGGAGACGTCCAACCTGATCATCCGGAGCGCCTCAGAGTTCTGCCTGAGTTCTGCCTCCTGCCAGGAGACCCAGGAGAGCACATTTGTCAACAACCCCTTCTTCAAGCTGCGCTCGCGGAGCTCCATGTCCCTGGTGGACCAGGAGATTAAGATGGTGAAGCAGAGGGAGGAGGAGTGGAGGAGGCAGAGGAGCCAGATGCACACCAGGGAGAAGTATGACACTGTCGTGGTGTCCCCCAACCTGGAGAACCTGAGCTTTGATACAGCAGGTATGTGCTGATGACTGATGAAGAGCACAGTTAATATGGGAAAGAGTTTGTGGTTTGTAGCTGTGTTATGTTTTCATTGCATCACTAGTGGTCACCACTAGTCCAAATTCATGATGTCTCTAATCATATGAATGTATGAGCATTAATGGTTTCTCTCTCTTCTTCAGAAGTGCCACTGAAATGTGTGTCTTCCCCTTCATCACCATCAAGGACTCGAAAGCTGGACCGCTCTGCCCTGTCATGTGACCATAGGGTATGCCCTATCTTCTCCAATAACAATTAATCAACGAACAGATGCTAGCCTAGTCACCTGATCAAATGTTTGTGCTTTAGTCAACTCCCCTGTGGTGTTCGTTGTCATCCGATTGCCTCACTGAATGTAATCTGAATGCCTCACTAAATAACAATTGCATGTGTTCATGTTTAATTGTGTTCATTACATTTTCTGAAACAGTTTTTTCATTACAAACCATTTTAAACACCATCCATTTTCACCTTGAAACTGGAAACTGCATGCAGTTTTACAGGTGAAACTCTTTCCCCCAGTTCCCAGAATCACTCTCCACAGGACCAAGGAAAAAGAACGCCATGGCTCAGAGATGGGAGGCAAGACTACTTGTCAACCATGAACAAGAGTGAAGAACATCAAACCAGAATAATCCCATTCCATATTACTACAGCTTCCAACTTCCTGAACTTTGCTAGATGTTTCCAGTTCTACTATTGATACAGCTTGAATATACATATTCATTACCGGTACTGTACTTTTAAAGTTATTGTGAAATAAATATGTAATATGTAATTGGTATTGTAAGAGATATGACACAATGTAATGAACATAGATGGACTACCGGATGAGTACGTTACAATATTGTCCAGTTAAGGTCTTTACATATTTTTAAGTACTGTCTTGGTTATACAAAAGAAAGATATTTATGGTATTTTCGTATTGTATTTTCTTCTAAATAGAGTTTTAACTAAAAAGGCTATAAGAATATTATGAGAAATGTGGTAATCCAAAGCAGTAAAAAACAATTATATCGCTGGTCTAAAATAAAGTATGTATGTATATTATGCTTACCTGTATAATTAACTTCATTCAAAATGTTTAATATGATAGCCATTTATAGTATAGGATATTCAAAGCTTGACCTGACATTGCCGTTTTGAGATGCCTTTTTCAACTATATTACTGTTTTTTATGCTTCAAAATGTGATATTTTTGGTTTGCAGCTGGTTTAGTTTTACGTACTAAACTAATCCAAAACTCCAAGGTGAATACTTGAAAGTTTAAATTGCATTCTCGGTTATTTTAAGTGTTAAGTTGTTTCA
Source organism: Coregonus lavaretus (assembly GCF_964263955.1). NCBI lineage: Eukaryota > Metazoa > Chordata > Actinopteri > Salmoniformes > Salmonidae > Coregonus > Coregonus lavaretus. The sequence continues at coordinate 34,802,782 of NC_140006.1, forward strand.
TGGAGATTTCGCTTTTGTTTAGTTTTTGTTATTCTCAATTGATAATTCTGCATCAAAATAAAGTTGTATTGACATTAAGGAAAATAATTGACTTTGTCCTCTTGTTACCTAGACATGTGTGTGCCTGTAAGCATGTATGGTTGTGTGTGTTGATTGGGTTATTGACTGGGAAGTCCTCACTAGCAATAACACCAATAAAATAAAACCACATGTACAGTAGTCACAGGATGGGATAGTTAACTCTACAAATTCATGCATCATTCAATTATACAGTATTATACTACAGAATAAATTCAGTTTTGGAAAGATATCTGACATGCACATAAAAGTTGAACAAAAAGTGATTTATTTTATGCAATTTACAGCATAAATAGTTACATTAAAATGCTTTTCTCAATCAACCTTTCATATTTTTTTTATCTGAAATTACAAGATCTATATTTAAAGTGGCCTGTATGAATTTAGCTGCATTACATTGAGTATAACAACTTTAAGGAAACACTTGATTCTTGCCTATATGGCATGCAGTACAGAGATTCTCTGTTCAGATTTAGACTAATTATAGTTCTCTTTTCAACAAAATGTGATTTAAATGTGATTTAAAATGTGATAGATTTACAGTACTGAGAAGTTGGGATAATAACATTAGTACAAAATCAATAGTGCAAAAATGCTTTTGGTATGTGTGTGTAAAATTGATAAGCTATCCAGTAAAAATATTTTTTGTTTAAAATATTCCCTACCATTTCCTGTCCCTCGATCCAGAGATTTACATCTGGTTCAGTGCCTTGATCTGTCTGTGGCTGAATCTGAATAAGAATCTGGATCCTTCATCATTCTAACAGCCAGTGAGTTGTCTTGTACCATGAAATGGCCATCCTCACAGTTTTGTCACAATACACCGATGGTGTAAATAAAGCTGACTAGGAATCCGCTATTCCCAATAACAAAGGCAACCATTTTGAACCATGCATCCTGTGAAAAAAGGATGACATTATATTAAATTGTCAAAAGTGCACAATTAAATCATATCCGCATATGATATCCGACAAATAGAAAGTCTCTTTGCACCAATCTGTCAAGACATAATATGAAACTGTTAATGAGTAGCTAACAAACAGCAGCTGATTAGGTTCTGGGGGCCAAGATTATACTTTGCACAATCAGTTACTAGTAAATACCATATATTTATTCATGAACAGTACAGCTTCTTGCAGTATCTAGTCAGACCAAGACGACTTCATCAAAATATCAGGTCCAGGAGAAGAGTTCCATCCTAACTATCCGTCATTGGCTTTAAACCGGAATTCTTACTGGCCCTTACACTTCAAATCACTTCAAAGCTTCACAGAGATAACTCTTAAGTCTGTGCTTATGGCCTTACCCAAGTGCTGCCCTCTGAGTGGTCAGCAAGAATCCCCTGCTGGTCATCAGGGTCACTCGTTGTGGAAACAAGGTCACAACATCACATAACAGGAAATTGGTGCTGAAAAGCTTTTTACCTTTGAATATTGAACAATGACAGCTCTTTCTACAGAATGTGATCAATCAGGTACACAACCTTTAACCTGCTATATATGTTAAAATTAATGGAAAAAGTGCATTGTCTGAAAATAAGGGATAAAATCCTATGACTTACTGGTCATTTTATATATTCAAGCAACAGACCTATCAATCATGAAACAACTCACGTGTTTTAATGTAGCCTTTTTTATGGTGCCCAAGGAACACCCTCAAGAAGAAACCCTGCCAGAACCCCCAGCCGCCAGGGGTGAGGCAGACTGCTGACCCATCCCCAAAAACATGGCCGCCACTGCATCAAAACAGGAAGTGAGCATCACATGAGAAGGGTCGTCACTAGCTTCTATAGCCACAGTCACAAGCCATGCCCATTTCTACAATTTATCTTCTTAAAATTAGATTTTAAACCTAACCTTATGCCTAACACTAACTTTAAATTAAGACCAAAAAGCTCATATTTGTTGCCAATTTTGACTTTGTGGCTGTGGAAACTGACTTTGTGGCTGTGGAATGTGACTTTGACCTGACCAGGAAATTGATGTGCCCAAGTTATAGATAGGACCAAGAGATTTTCCTGTTAAATTCAGGAAACACTACTGGCTCTAAACAACAATTATTCAATGATGGGAAGTGGTCATAATCAGCTAACTGCGCAGTAACAGTGTCATTTAATATGATAAAATTAGGATAAGGTATGCATTTTAAGTTGACTATCAAATAGAAACAAATATATCTTCTAAAAGAACAGAAGAAGTTCCAGAAGGTGGACTAACCAGCCATAATCTCAGCAACAGTGCCGGCTCCCCAATACATCCAATTAAACACCCACCTCCTGCATAGAGAGAACAGCTAATCAGTGGTAAGAATACAGGTTAATAATAGAAGCACACATTATAACAGCCATGGAGAGGATTTACAGAAAACAACAGCACCCCATTAAACACAGCATCCATCCACACATGACATACACAGGTAATAACCAAACATCCACACCAGCAGTTTAGAGAAACCTTATTTTGCAGCATCAGCATCTTTAGAGTATGATCATGTATGAGATGTAGATGAGAGTTGGGCTTTATCTGGAGGAGTCAGGGGGAGGTCTGAGAGAGGCCATTATGGGCTGAATGAGAGCCAGGGCTGGGGCAGTACAGCCCAGGAGATGACAGGCACAGTAGCGGTGCATGGGTAAATTCACTGTGTTGTGATAATTGCGTTGTTTGCTCTATAACCTTAGTTCATATGCCTTGACACCGTGACAATAAGAAGACACAGTGGCAGAATAAATTCAACCACACCTTTGTTTCATCACAAAACCAGAGAGCAACAGCTGTCTGGTGAAATCCACAAAGCATATGGTATGCAACTAACAGTTAAATGACCTACGGCATGGTCAAGCAAGTTAATGTTTCCGACATTTTCGGACTACTAAACAACTATTGATTTAGAACCACAGAGAGTTACCGCAAGTCGCAAAGAAAACAGAAGTTGCCTCCACTATTCCAGCACCATTTCAACTTTAACATTTCAACATCATCAAATCGCCTATGCTTAGTCTAATACAGTGACAACTAAGATACCAAAAACTATTTAGTCCAATAAATGTAAGCTAGATATGATGTGGCTGTCGATGGTACTGATTTCTCTGTGTGTGTGTGTGTAATTGTGTGTGTGTGAGTGACTGAGTGCAAGTAGAAAAAACATGTTGACTCACCCTACTTGTAGAGAAAAGCCAATGCCATCCTCCTCTCTTTCATGACTCTACATACATACAGTGCACGCCTTTAGATTTTGTTGTCCTAGGCTACCTGGCTAAAATGCTTGCTTGCTTGCTAGCTAGCCTAACTTCCTTTCATGGGCAACGATGTGCCAAGCCAGCTAGTTAACATTAGCCTACTACATCTAGTTACATATTGAACTTCTGTCCTCTCAGGCCAGCGGCACAATGTATGAATTTATGATTAGATCAGAATCGCCATTATAATCATAGGCTAGCATGGAGAATTAAGTAAAACCACAAGTCCAAATCCCTATCTCCATCCATGGCTAATTTAGGAAAGGGACAATTTTAACTAGCTAGCTAGCCACCGGACGACAACAACACAACGAGATGCAACAATTCAAGTTTTTTCTGTAAATGATATGTTGGTTTTGATGTAATGTGATTGGTGTGAAGCCAAATCCAAACTGGCTTCCCTTGCATTCAATACTACAGGTGGAAACAATGTCATACTCTTTTTGACCAGACAGCATCAGATAGATGGCCTACACGTACTGAGACAGAGGGGCGCTGTTTCGCTCCGCTCGGATGCTTTTTCCAATTAAATACATGTGAAATACTTGTGAATTGAAGGAAAATTAGGAAACACAGAGAGACGAAAGATCAATTATTGTTTGGGGGAAGCCTGGCTTCCCTTGGCATCCATGAGTACACGCTACTGGATAGGCAACATACTGTACATAAAACAATGTTTCCACTGACAAGATATGATGCCCTCTGCTGGCAAACCAAAGTTAAAGCAGGGCATAACATAGCAAGAGTGAGGCAGAGTAAGAGGGGGACCTGTATGTTTGCTGTAGCTCACCTTACACTATCCACCTTTGTAGATGAAAGGAAGAGTGAAGGTCACACAGATAAGCAGCACTGTTAACACCATCAACCCTCGATGCACCTGAACAAACACAGGACACATACACTGTATCTTTGATGCTTATCACCTTCAAGCAGTGACATATCAATATAAGGAGACAGCTTATTGTCCATGGACAGTATATTGCCTGAGCCGTTACGTCTACAGCCTGTACATCTTTAACCTTTTACCACAGATGTTACATTTTACTTAATCAGTTTGTTGTTACATACCTGGAACCTCATTTTCTGACAGAACAATGTTTTCTCTGGGCAATCAGGTTTGAAGTAGCTGGCTATGAAAGTGCCCGTGATTCCAGCCAACATCCAAGAAATCAACATGAGAGTGCTTGATATTGCAAAATAGATAATGTAAACAACTTTAGAGTACCCTTAATCATTCACAAATCAAGTCAATTAATGCCATATATATCAAATTGTTGACGAAAGTCTAACATTATACATTGAAATGTTTTCACCGACAGTTCTGTGAAGGGTACATTCTTATGTATTTGTTTGCCTGCTATTTTCAGTGTCCAGTCCACTCACTGTGAAATTTCATGAGGAAGGGTGATCGGGAGCCAGTGAGAATCTCTGCTGGGACATTGATGACCTTCTGCCGTGAGGATATGAGGGGTTAGCGGTCATGCCTCTGCACTTCGCCTCAAGACAATAGTCACAGAGGGGGATGAGTTAGCAGCAAGTCACTTACAGAAAGTAGGCTTCTTATACCATCAGTGACATATACTGTGACTAATATGTCAGTGAAGGTGACATACAATGGGTAGACACCATCGTTAGAAATAGGGCCAACAATTCATAAGATGCATGCTGTTGTATGACAGCATGACTGGAAGCCATTTCAGAGGCAGAATTACTAAATCCTTTCGCCAACCTTCATCCAAAAAACCTTTAATCTATATTCTCCATTCTTTGACAGTTTATCATTACCGTCATAAACAGGTCATAAAGTGGCCATTGAGGGAAACATTTATTTATTTTCTCTGCAATGTATCTAAATGATAGAACGCCTCAATCTAGATCTCCACATATTCTATTGATACCACAATTTATCTGACATTTACTGTAAATGTAGTCAGTAGCAGATGCTCAGACAGAACAATGAGCCAGATGTTTCACCGGATGTATATATCTGGTTGGAATTTCCACTTACCACCAAATATGGTGATGAGAGGAAGCCCAGTGGCCTGCAGTGGGAGAAGATGGATTTTGGCCGACATTCTGCACATTTTCTCATCAACTAAACATTTTTTGTTCCCAAAACTAGAATATCTTACAAACAGAGTGCACTATGTTTTAAAGACTTTACCTTTTGCCAAAGTTTTTTTAAATTGCATTGTTTAAAAGAAGTGCAAGCGCGAATTGAGTCATTGCACACACGCACTTCACAGTAGGCGTTTCCTAATGGAATATGCAAATACCTGCTAGAACGTGCCAATAGGATCTCGCTAGCTCGTGCTTGGCTCTGCCCACCTCCTTGCTTGTTCTGCCCAGTATGATTACTTTGCTCCCTTTGGAAATGACAGTCTACGGTCTATCTTGGGTTAGTTATAAACATGCGTGGGTGTCATTAAACAATAATGTGACATATATGTTTGATGAGACTTTTCCCCAGGGGCAGTAAGACAAGCCAATCTCAAACCACAAACCCCTTGACCTCATGGAAGAAAGAAAACATTGACATTACATCATTGAGAACTAGGATATAACTAGTAAAGCCAGGAAGCTGAGAAGACCAGATCAAAGTTGAATTTTTATTTTATGTACAAAGAAAGATATGTGTGGAATACAAAATCCACTAACAGATGTAATAAAGGAAACAATTTGAAATGAAGCACATCCTGTAAAGTAATCAGATACATATACAAACAGTTGTGTAAACAGTTATGCAACTGTATGCAATAGTAGAATGACAAGGGAGATAGCCTTAAAAACAGGTTATTGCAAGGGCAGTGTATTCCCAGGTGAATCAGCTACGTGGCCTAATCAGCTAAACAAGATAATGTGAAAGTATAAGAGGGTTTCACTTTCATATCAAAACCACTCAAGACTATATCACAGACCAAAACTACTTGTCCTAAAATGTAATAGCCTTATCACTGCATTTTCAATTTCTGCAATTTTGAGACCTCATCATATTGGAGTGGAAACCGACAAGACCACACAATGAATGTATTTATCAGCAGTTCTCCAAGTGGGTTCCGCAGAGGTATTGCAGGGGTTCCACGGCCAGATCTCAAAATGTATATAAAAAAAACAGTTAACAGATTTTGGCCAAGAGATCCGTAGAACAAGTTTAGAGAGTGTAATATAATACAATGTAATATTATGAATCAACAATTTATATTCTTAACCCTGGGCAACATGGGCCTGGGAGGCTCACAGGGATATTGGTAGCAACAGTAATCCACCAATTAGTACTGTAATACAAAACTAAGTCAGAAACACATTCATCTTTAACTGTAAACACAGGTTTTCATTTTATGCTGTAGATTTTGATTGTGAGATACCACAGTAAGTTACATGGAAAGATATGTTGAGGAGAGAGAATGCTGAGGGAATCAGACAGAAGACCTGAACTGGGTACTGGATATGGAAATGCACCACATGAAGGCAGTGGTGTAAAGTACTACTTAAGTCATTTTATGGGGTATCTGTACTTTACTACTTATATTTTTGACAACTTTATATTTTACTTCACTACATTCCTAAAGAAAATAAATGTACTTTTTACTCCATACATTTCCCTGACACCCAAAAGTACTCATTACATTTTGAATGCTTAGCAGGACAGAAAAATGGTCCAATTCACACACATTTTCTATTAAGGTATCTTTACTTTTACTCAAGTATGGCAATTGGGTACTTTTTCCACCATTTTATTTGTATTTTATTACAATCAATATTAAAATAGTACAACAAGGATGTATGCTGGCGGGCTTGGGTTACCACAAAACACAGCTCTCAAAAATAAAATAATATGAAAAAAACTTTGACTCAACATATATATACACACTGTGTCATCCTCCGTCGCCCTAGGCTCCCTGCCTACAAGCGATCTCACTCCACACTCAGTTTGGCAAACATGGTTCTTCGCATGTGTTCTGCAAATCTGCATGCTGTCCTACACTGTCAGTGAAAGGTTGCGACGCTCCCTGGGTTGGTAGGGTGGCCATGTCCTCCTCAGCCTTTCTCTTCCTTGGGGAAAGGGTCAGTGTAAGATCTTTATCCTGTGGGACAAGGGCTTTCATTTCCTGCAATAGGCTTTGCAGATGTGAAGACAGGCCAGTCAGGTACTGTTCATCTTGAAGATGATAGGTGAGGTCTGTGATTTCTTTTAGATAGCCTGCACATTGCTTCTGCAACACCTTCAAGTTCTTCTTAGAGGACCTCTTTGGGATAAAGAATATATGTGTTTATCACAAAGGGGTAATTTATTAAACATTTTTATATAATTCTTTAGGTAGGACCGCATGCATATATATACATATACCTCGCCAACAAGTGCGTGTGAGCTATGCTCAGAGAGAGAGGGGAACCTGACGCAGTAGACAACCTCTGCCTTCACAGAGCTGGGTTTTTCACTTAGTGCTGCCTTCAGGTCTTTGGAGGCCTCCTTTTTAGAGCGAACAGTACTCTCCTCAATCTAGATAGGAAATAATGTGGTTGTCAAATGTGTACTGTTATGTACAGCGTTAGACTGTCACCTACAGGCCTAAACCTTGATATAGTTATTCATATTTACCTTAAAACCAGGAAAGCGGATAATGTGGGCAATGTTTATTAAAGCCTTGCAGTCCACCTTCTTCGTATTTTGTTTCCGTCTCTTTAAGGCATGGTCTTCAAGCTATGGAAGGTGGCAAAACATTTAATAATAATTGATTGGACTTATATAGCAATTTGAGACACCCAAAGCGCTTTACAGTGTAGGGGGAACTCACCTCACCCACCACCAATGTACATGTAACTGCCAAAATAAAGGAAACACCAACATAGTGTCTTAATAGGGTGTTGGGCCACCACGAGCCGCCACAGCAGCTTCAATGCGCCTTGGCATAGATTCTACAAGTGTATTGGAGGGACGCAACATCATTTGGTGTTTTGTTGATGGTGGTGAAAAACGCCGTCTCAGGCACCGCTCCAGAATCTCCCATAAGTGTTCAATTGGGTTGAGATCTGGTGACTGAGACACAGCCCCTATGCTCCTTGGAGACCCCTCTTTCAAAGTCACAGATCTCTTCTTCTAGTCATGGTAGCCAAAATAATGGGCAACTGGGTATTTTTATACATGACCCTTAGCATGATGGGATGTTAATTGCTTAATTAACATTTACATTTACATTACATTTACGTCATTTAGCAGACGCTCTTATCCAGAGCGACTTACAAATTGGTGCATTCACCTTAAGATAGCCAGTGGGACAACCACTTTACACATTTTTTTTTTGTTTAAATTTTGAGGGGGTGGGGTGGGTAGAAGGATTACTTTTATATTATCCCAGTTATTCCTTAAAGAGGTACCACACCTGTGTGGAAGCACCTGCTTTCAATATACTTTTTATCCCTCATTTACTAAGTGTCTCCTTTATGTTGGCAGTTACCTGTATCTCACCCACTACCATTTTGAGCCAGACGGCTCACCACACATTAGCTATCATGGTGGAGAGGCGAGGAGATACACTACCAGTCAAAAGTTTGGACACACCTACTCATTCAAGGGTTTTTCTTTATTTTAAAAATGTTTTACATTGTAGAATAATAGTGAAGACATCAAAACTATGAAATAACACATATGGAATCATGTAGTAACCAAAAAAGTTAAACAAATCAAAATATATTTTATATTTGAGATACTTCAAATAGGCACCCTTTCCCTTGATGACAGCTTTGCACACGCTTGGCATTCTCTCAACCAACTTCACCTGGAATGCTTTTCCAACAGTATTGAAGGAGTTCCCACATATGCTGAGCACTTGTTGGCTGCTTTTCCTGCACTCTGAATTTAGAAGTCAAGGCTCACTTAACCAGCATGGCTACCACAGCATTCTGCAGCGATACGCCATCCCATCAGGTTTGGGCTTAGTGGGACTATCATTTGTTTTTCAACAGGACAATGACCCAACACACCTCCAGGCTGTGTAAGGGCTATTTTACCAAGAAGGAGAGTGATGGAGTGCTGCATCAGATGACCTGGCCTCCACACTCCCCTGACCTCAACTCAATTGAGATGGTTTGGGATATGTCGGACGGCAGTGTGAAGGAAAAGCAGCCAACAAGTGCTCAGCATATGTGGGAACTCCTTCAAGACTGTTGGAAAAGCATTCCAGGTGAAGCTGGTCGAGAGAATGCCAAGAGTGTGCAAAGCTGTCATCAATGCAAAGGGTGGCTATTTGATGAATCTCAAATATAAAATACTTATTTGGTTACTACATGATTCCATGTGTTATTTCATAGTTTTGATGTCTTCACTATTATTCCCTTGAATGAGTAGGTGTGTCCAAACTTTTGACAGGTACTGTATATGCCAATTAGAAGAATGATTATGGAATGAGGCCCAGTTGGGAATTGGATTTTAGCCAGGGCTACTCTTGCAATAAGTGCCATGGGATCTTTAGTGACCACAGAGGGTCAGGAAACCCATTTAACGTCCAATCTTCTTCAATTTCATTAAGGTACAGTCTATAGTTAGTTAGCCTAGTACACTTCAACATTATCGAAATGAAATTAATGTTGTAAAAGTGTATGGTAGAAATGACAGCGATCAGTCTTTGAACTTACCGCCTTCTTGTTCATTTTAGCAGCATGTTTCTCTTTAGCTTTTACTTGTCGGTCTTTCCCCTGATGGCATTCATATGTGCTTGTGCCCACAACCTGAAATGGAACTCCACTGAATGGGTGACTTTTTACCTCCCAGCTGATCTTCTTTCCTGCCAAAGGGTGTGCATCTGTTGAAGGACAAGAACCTGATATATTACTGTTGGGAAACTAACGTAGGGCGGCAGGCCAGTAACCGAAATGTCGCTGGTTCGACGCCCGAGCCGACTAGGTGAAAAATATGTTGCTGTGCCCTTGAGCAAGGCACTTAACCCTAATTGCTCCCGTAAGTCGCTCTGGATAAGAGCGTCTGTTAAATGCAAAAATAAATAAATATAAAGTAACAAAGTTGCTCTATCCAAGAACTCCTCTGTGCTTGGAATGGAATCCCTTATGCTAGGAACTATTCAAAATGATGCCTGTTCCAGCTGGCTGATGGGCGTTATTAGATGGGTACTGTTTGGCGTTATTAGATGGGTACTGTTTGGCGTTATTAGATGGGTACTGTTTGGGGTTAATAGATGGGTACTGTTTGGCGTTATTAGATGGGTACTGTTTGGCGTAACACAGATCATTTGACCAACCTTAAATTGTCGATACTTCCCATCTTGGAAGATAACCAATGTCTTCTAAACATCCATGTCTAGTTGCAGGGGGTTCGTTTGAATGTATAAAATGATCAGAAGTCTACAACAGCTCAATACATTGGAGGTGCCATTTTTTCGGTTGCATGTAGCTTTTTTGGAAGTACATACCAGCCGTGACGGCAATAAATGACGATAGTAATCTAAACTCCATATTTGGTGAGTATCTAACATATTTTCACATTATTAAACTTGAAAAGCTGCTGAATGCCAAGTTGCATGGCTGCTTCCTGGGCTTAAAGGAGATTCGCCATATCAACGGCTCCTGTAAGGCTAGTCCTTGATCATGACTCTCAGTTCCATTACATTACAGATAAGTCATTGGATGAAGGTGTCTTCCGTACGGGGGAGTTTTGTTAAGAGCACGGCGCTCAATCTGAACATTAACATCTCGCTTGCGGTACAGTTTTGGAAGCATAAGGACCTTATCGTTCATATCAGCGAGAAACAAAATTCCAAAACAAAAGGTTAAATTGATACACACCTTGATAAGGTTAGGGTTAGCGTTCCCACACGGCCATATCTCCATGTTACAGCGCATGTTTACGGAAAACAGACAGAAGACAAGAGGCGACCACTGTGCTAATTAGCTATCTAACATGCTCGGAACACTTGTGTGTAAGCGTAACTCGGGAAGTGTCGTTTTGTCGGCTGGAGGCACCCATAGCTGTAGGGATCTGTGCAAAACTGCTACAGTTTGTGTATCTTTCTATTTGAAGGATTCTTTCTCGCTGATGAAAGATATGGGCCAGATGTTTCGAAAGGTGTATCGCAAGCGATGATTATTGATGTTTCTAAACGTTAAAACACAGCGTAGGGCCTGTAGTTCACATGAGCTAGTTGTGGGCGACGCTATTGGCTGAAAACTGTAGGGCAGGGTTCTTCAATTCCGGTCCTGGAGGGCCGAAACACTTCTGTTTTTTATTTCTACCTGGTAGTTAATTGCACTCACCTGGTGTCCCAGGTCTGAATTAGCCCCTGAATAGAAGGAGAGGATGAAAAACAGAGGTGTTTCGGCCCTCCAGGACCGGAATTGAAGAACCCTGCTGTAGGGAGAAGGCAGAATGCTGCAAGAGTGTCTGTAAGGCCAGATTCTGGTTCAGCTAAACCCCACCTATTTCTACAATTTCTCTTCTGAAAATCTGATTTTAAACCTAACCTTAAGACCAAAAATCAATGTATTTTCTTCATGAATCTTTATCATACAGCCAATGTTTTTTTTGTGGCTGTGGTAACTAGTGACAACCTCCATGAACCTGTTACCAAATGGTCATGGCTAGAAGGGATCGAGCTTGTCAAATTAACTTAAAAAGTTTAAATGTTATGCATTTTAGCTAACCTTTTTCCGAACGTTATTCTCCTATTCTCCTAACCTGCTGCGTAACTTTTCCTAACCTGCTACGAAAAGTCAAATCTGACGTTAATTTGACCAAAGCTCGATGCCTTCTAGTCATGACTGTTAAAATCAGTTTTGCCAGGTCCAGCAAAAATTTCTAGCCCAATGACCTCTGAAAACCTGCGCACAAGGCCTGATAACTAGCCCCCCAAAACAATTTCGCAGCAAGAGAGGAGTTACCACTTGTCCATGAAACCCTTTTTCCATAAAGTTATTGAGCAAATTAAGAAGGAATATTTACGTCAATTTTAACGACATAGGCTAAGGAGGAAAATGTGGTTTTCCATCAAAATAATAATTATTGCAAGTTTAAGAATATGTCGCAAAAAAACAGCATTCAGGGCTCAAACCACTCAGTTTATAATTGTAAATCAATCATGTTTGTGTATGTGCATAACTATAGATAAATCCGACGGGAGAGTTTGAGTGATGAAAGTTGGACAGAGGAGCTCAATCTCTGTGCAAGAAACACTTAGACGAACTTCCAAAAACGAATGTTTGGCTATTTTCTGGCAATTGTGCCTTCATTGTGTGAAAGATGTTAATACTACAAACCGTTATAAATGGCCTATTTGCGAGATTGACTTGTTATTTCAATAGGCATAGTCTACTGACTCAAATCTGGGTTTATAATTGCAATTAAACTCTGCCATGGTTTGCTGAGCTAGATGCCGGTAGCCTATAGCCCCTGAAAGGACAACATCTCATTTCAGGGAAAAGTCCACAATGAAACTGACATTAAATGTGGATAATGATACATTCGCGATAGAGCTGTGACCATGATCACAATTTATAACTTCCAATTTAATTAACTAAACATGGCCATTAAGAATTGCATAATAACACAAGGCTACAACAAAAAACTGAATTATAGGCTATTTATTACATCTGTTTGCCAGCTCCAGGTAGCCTACACAAGTGGCACAAATTGATTTGCAATGACTCCAGTGATTTCAACATATTTATTGTACTGTATCAAATGGTAGACTACAGTAGCCTACAATGGCATATAAATTAATAGCCTACTTGACGGCCAACAGATGCAAATGTAGCCTATCATTGCCCACATTTAATGTCATTTTCATTGTGGACATTTGACCATGACAGAAGCACGCGAAGGAGTTCCATATCTCACATTTCAAATTTCTATTCGCACAGCGCTCCAGACCCCAGAACTGAGCATCAGTAAACACTTCGCTTGATATGGTTAGCCATAAGAAAAGTCGACATTTGAATGCAGTTTACTTTAAACCACCTCTTACAGAATGTATCTAAAGAGCTCTAGTGCGCCTAAAGTCCTTTCCAATGTTTGGCGCCGTTATATCAGTTCTAGCGCGTTAATATGTTTTATGGAAAAAGGGTGTCTCCATAATGACCAATCCAAATAGCCTACCTACAACTGGTAAAAAGTTGTCACGATGTGCGTGGGTGTTGTTCTGTCTCCTTGACTCAGCTGCCTCTGCAGCACTCTCTCAACGCACACACAACCATTCATTCATTCACTCACTCACTCACCGTTCACTGCCTGAGTCAGCAGCAGCAGGTTACAGTTATATATATATATATAAGAAATGCCATGGCGGCCGCGGCACAATTTAGAAGTAGCCCAAAAACCCGCCACATCGTTTTCAAAGTAGCCCAATTTGGCAAGACTACCGCGAACATGGCAACCCTGGTTACAATCTGTTAGCTAGCGTTAGCTCATTTTAGGAGGTGGAGTAAGTAGTTAGTGTGAAGGAAGAGGCAGTCCTTTACTAAATGACCAGACCAAAAGATACAGACCTAGTTAGCTAACTATTCCCACAGTATGTCTACACCATTTTTTGTTACTGTATACCCCAGTGGTCTGGCGACACCAACTCAGCATACACAGTACAAGCCACAGTGTTACTAGCTAGCAACGTTAACGTTAAACCATCTTTGATATAACGTTAGCCACTTCGCTCCGGGAGTAAGTAGCCTAGTACATCAGACGGTGATAGGCAACTAGCTTACCCATTCGCCCAAAACGTTTGTCTTTGCGCAAGATTATGTATTTCAACGACGTTGTCTCTTCTTGTTTTGCTATTTCTTTAGTTATTTGGTCTTCACTATCAAACTCGCTAAATTGCAATGTTGCTGCCATTTTGAAAATGACGGGGTTATCACTGCCTCATCTGATTGGTTGGATGATGGTGCTTCCGACTTTGCAACTTGGACGAATAAAGCAAATCAGTGTGTTGTTTGATTTGATAACACTGAAAATGTTTCCTTATATTATTTTGGGATTTATCATTGGGCACATGGACAGTGAAAATAAATGACAACCATTCCAGTTTCGTTTTTTGTTTATGTGTAGGCTACTCCTGCACAGCAGGTGGTGCTATGCCTATTGACAGTGGACATGCAGCAGGCAAGAATGCCCCGTAGAAGATTGTTTACACTCGTTATATTGTTACCCTACCAAACACCGTCAAGTGTGGACTTTCACGATCATTGTAGCTTGTGTAGTTAAACATAATGGAAGATCGAAGCCTTCCTCGTATTGTGGTCATTGCACTGTCTGTGCTGATCTACATTTCTGCTTTAGCAATTAATGCTATGGCAGGCGCTGGAAAGGGTGAGTCTATCATGTAATTTAGCTAACAAAAAAAACAAAAAAAGAAGCTAACTCATGTGAATTCAGTGTTGTAATTTACTATGTTTTAACTGTGTAGCGCTTCCTAAATGGCTTTTCATACTAAACTGTTGTACAGGAAATAAACATTTTATGGCAGCACAGTTACCCAATGCCATTATTCTGTTATTTATTCTGAAGTAGAAGCATGAAATGTTCCTAGCTTCATGTTTAGCTAGGGAAATGAAGAACCCACCCTATTACACAAAGTCAATGACAACCTTGTCCTCAGGGGAGGATGTCTGGTGCTGGAGACTACATAACTGACACAAACCCTGTAGTTTCCCCATCAGTTACACTGTACTTGTTTTGCAATCTCCTCTCTCCTAGGACCATTCCATTCGAGTACAGGGAACATTTCCAAGAAGTATGAGACCGACATAACTCCGGCCGGATGGACCTTCTCTATCTGGGGGCTCATCTACTCCTGGCTGACTCTCATGCTCATCTATATCATCTCCTTTCTCTACAGAGGGTACAGACACAACTATTCACCTACAGTGGGGAAAAAAAGTATTTAGTCAGCCACCAATTGTGCAAGTTCTCCCACTTAAAAAGATGAGAGAGGCCTGTAATTTTCATCATAGGTACACGTCAACTATGACAGACAAAATGAGATTTTTTTTCTCCAGAAAATCACATTGTAGGATTTTTTAATGAATTTATTTGCAAATTATGGTGGAAAATAAGTATTTGGTCAATAACAAAAGTTTCTCAATACTTTTATATACCCTTTGTTGGTAATGACACAGGTCAAACGTTTTCTGTAAGTCTTCACAAGGTTTTCACACACTGTTGCTGGTATTTTGGCCCATTCCTCCATGCAGATCTCCTCTAGAGCAGTGATGTTTTGGGGCTGTCGCTGGGCAACACAGACTTTCAACTCCCTCCAAAGATTTTCTATGGGGTTGAGATCTGGAGACTGGCTAGGCCACTCCAGGACCTTGAAATGCTTCTTACGAAGCCACTCCTTCGTTGCCCAGGCGGTGTGTTTGGGATCATTGTCATGCTGAAAGACCCAGCCACGTTTCATCTTCAATGCCCTTGCTGATGGAAGGAGGTTTTCACTCAAAATCTCACGATACATGGCCCCATTCATTATTTCCTTTACACGGATCAGTCGTCCTGGTCCCTTTGCAGAAAAACAGCCCCAAAGCATGATGTTTCCACCCCTATGCTTCACAGTAGGTATGGTGTTCTTTGGATGCAACTCAGCATTCTTTGTCCTCCAAACACGACGAGTTAAGTTTTTACCAAAAAGTTATATTTTGGTTTCATCTGACCATATGACATTCTCCCAATCCTCTTCTGGATCATCCAAATGCACTCTAGCAAACTTCAGACGGGCCTGGACATGTACTGGCTTAAGCGTCTGGCACTGCAGGATTTGAGTCCCTGGCGGCGTAGTTTGTTACTGATGGTAGGCTTTGTTACTTTGGTCCCAGCTCTCTGCAGGTCATTCACTAGGTCCCCCCGATTTTTGCTCACCGTTCTTGTGATCATTTTGACCCCACGGGGTGATATCTTGCGTGGAGCCCCAGATCGAGGGAGATTATCAGTGGTCTTGTATGTCTTCCATTTCCTAATAATTGCTCCCACAGTTGATTTCTTCAAACCAAGCTGCTTACCTATTGCAGATTCAGTCTTCCCAGCCTGGTGCAGGTCTACAATTTTGTTTCTGGTGTCCTTTGACAGCTCTTTGGTCTTGGCCATAGTGGAGTTTGGAGTGTGACTGTTTGAGGTTGTGGACAGGTGTCTTTTATACTGATAACAAGTTCAAACAGGTGCCATTAATACAGGTAACGAGTGGAGGACAGAGGAGCCTCATAAAGAAGAAGTTACAGGTCTGTGAGAGCCAGAAATCTTGCTTGTTTGTAGGTGACCAAATACTTATTTTCCACCATAATTTGCAAATAAATTCATTAAAAATCCTACAATGTGATTTTCTGGATTTTTTTTCTCAATTTGTCTGTCATAGTTGACGTGTACATATGATGAAAATTACAGGCCTCTCTCATCTTTTTAAGTGGGAGAACTTGCACAATTGGTGGCTGACTAAATACTTTTTTTTTTTGCAGATTTTGCAGGTTTTCCTACTTACAAAGCATGTAGAGGTCTGTAATTTTTTATCATAGGTACACTTAAACTATGAGAGACGGAATCTAAAACAAAAATCCAGAAAATCACATTGTATGATTTTTAAGTAATTAATTTGCATTTTATTGCATGACATAAGTATTTGATACATCAGAAAAGCAGAACTTAATATTTGGTACAGAAACCTTTGTTTGCAATTACAGAGATCATACGTTTCCTGTAGGTCTTGACCAGGTTTGCACACACTGCAGCAGGGATTTTGGCCCACTCCTCCATACAGACCTTCTCCAGATCCTTCAGGTTTCGGGGCTGTCGCTGGGCAATACGGACTTTCAGCTCCCTCCAAAGATTTTCTATTGGGTTCAGGTCTGGAGACTGGCTAGGCCACTCCAGGACCTTGAGATGCTTCTTACGGAGCCACTCCTTAGTTGCCCTGGCTGTGTGTTTCGGGTCGTTGTCATGCTGGAAGACCCAGCCACAACCCATCTTCAATGCTCTTACTGAGGGAAGGAGGTTGTTGGCCAAGATCTCGCGATACATGGCCCCATCCATCCTCCCCTCAATACGGTGCAGTCGACTTGTCCCTTTTGCAGAAAAGCATCCCCAAAGAATGATGTTTCCACCTCCATGCTTCACGGTTGGGATGGTGTTCTTGGGGTTGTACTCATCCTTCTTCGTCCTCCAAACACGGCAAGTGGAGTTTAGACCAAAAAGCTCTATTTTTGTCTCATCAGACCACATGACCTTCTCCCATTCCTCCTCTGGATCATCCAGATGGTCATTGGCAAACTTCAGTCGGGCCTGGACATGCGCTGGCTTGAGCAGGGGGACCTTGCGTGCGCTGCAGGATTTTAATCCATGACGGCGTAGTGTGTTACTAATGGTTTTCTTTGAGACTGTGGTCCCAGCTCTCTTCAGGTCATTGACCAGGTCCTGCCGTGTAGTTCTGGGCTGATCCCTCACCTTCCTCATGATCATTGATGCCCCACGAGGTGAGATCTTGCATGGAGCCCCAGACCGAGGGTGATTGACCGTCATCTTGAACTTCTTCCTTTTTCTAATAATTGCGCCAACAGTTGTTGCCTTCTCACCAAGCTGCTTGCCTATTGTGCTGTAGCCCATTCCAGCCTTGTGCAGGTCTACAATTTCATCCCTGATGTCCTTACACAGCTCTCTGGTCTTGGCCATTGTGGAGAGGTTGGAGTCTGTTTGATTGAGTCTGTGGACAGGTGTCTTTTATACAGGTAACGAGTTCAAACAGGTGCAGTTAATACAGGTAATGAGTGGAGAACAGGAGGGCTTCTTAAAGAAAAACTAACAGGTCTGTTAGAGCTGGAATTCTTACTGGTTGGTAGGTGATCAAATACTTATGTCATGCAATAAAATACAAATTAATTACTTAAAAATCATACAATGTGATTTTCTCGATTTTTGTTTTAGACTCCGTCTCTCACAGTTGAAGTGTACCTATGATAAATATTACAGACCTCTACATGCTTTGTAAGTAGGAAAACCTGCAAAATCTGCAGTGTATCAAATACTTGTTCTCCCCACTGTATATCAGTCAATCAATCAATAATTCAACCATGCAGGCTTCTTAACAGCTTCTACCCCCAAGCCATAAGACTCCTGAACAGCTAATCATGGCTACCCGGACTATTTGCATTGCCACCCCACCCCAACCCCCTCTTTTACGCTGCTGCTACTCTGTTTATTATTTATGCATAGTCACTTTAACTCTACCCACATGTACATATTACCTCAATTACCTCGACTAACCGGTGCCCCCGCACATTGACTCTGTACCGGTACCCCCCTGGATATAACCTCCCTACTGTTATTTTATTTTACTGCTGCTATTGCTATTTAAAAAAAATTCTTAAACTGCATTGTTGGTTAAGGGCTTGTAAGTAAGCATTTCACTGTAATGTCTACACCTGTTATATTCGGCGCAGGTGGCAAATAAAATTTGATCTATCTTTTAGGCTACTATTCTATAATATTCTATTATTTTAGGCCACCATCCTTCTGCTGTAGTATCAACACGTAGACAGTGTAATGCACTAATGAATTTATTAGATAGGAACATTGTATAATTATGATTGTAAATGATGTAGGTATTGCAACATAATGGTGTTGATGTTGGTAGCTACAGTAGAATGTTTGTTCTAATACCAACTTTCTTTTCTATTCCTCAGGAGCTGGAGCCTCTCTGTGCTGCCGTACGGTTTCTACATGTCCTGGATAGTCAACATGGCCTTCAACATGACCTGGCTGGTCCTATGGGATAAAGAGTGCGTAACAGTCTTTTAACACCTTAACCAATGAATTCCTGTTGCCTGACTAATCTGATTGAAGTGGATGGGTGGAAGCAAAATGGCAGCATCTCCACTTACACAATGGCTAGACCGGCCCCGCGCCATCGTTCACGTGATCATTTTGTCTCTCCCCAACAGACGCAATCATGACACGCAGGTTAAAATACCAAAATCAACTCTGAATCAATTATATTAATTTCCGGACGGGTCGAAACACACATGTTGCTAGCTCGTTTGTTTTGGGAGATTAACATTGGGTTGTTGTTTAACCTGACATGCATATGGTCCTCTTTTTAGCTGGTTCTTTGTAGAATTTTGACCCGGATTCATACAAAATTGTGTGTTTCTCTACTCCGACGATTAATCCACATATAAAAAGGGAAACCTAGTTAGTTTTATGTTAGTTAACTTTGATTAATCTCTCCCCGTTTTGTCTTTCAATCATCAACATGGGTTTGTATCTTCCTGATAACCAATAAGGAGGGGATTTGCAGCGCGTCGAGCGTCTTAAATATAACCAACTTCTATTTTACCGCCTGGCTACTCAGACACTCTGTGATGAGTTTGGTTGAAATTATTGAATAACGTGTATGTGTACATTTATTTTGCAAAGCTCGCACACGTAACATGGAAGTTGTATTCAGGGTGTTACTATAACCATACCACACCTACCCACGTTGTGGGCCTCTGCCAGTCTGTAGAGAATTTTGAGAGAAGTTGAACCTCATGGGCCTAGCATTCCCCCATTTCTTTTAACTCCTTTGCTCTACAATTAAAATACAAATACATAATGTATGAATACAAAGTTGTTACTACACAAGTTATATATAATTGTACCCATTTGAGATTCATTATATTGTTCTGGGTCTCTTACCAGGCCTATAGATTGTCAGCTCAAAACACCAAGGTAACTTGTGGATCAATGAGAGTGGTCTTTTTTACTGTTCCTTATAGGCAGATGACTGCTGCGTTGATTGTACTGGCAACCATTGCTGTCACCAACTACTCTATGATCTTCTTCTCCTGCTATGGGCTGAGTGTTTACGGAGCCTGGCTCAGCCAGAACCACCCCAGGGATCTCTGGTGCATCCGGGTGCTGGTGAGTTTAATTTGAGGCTTAATCGAGTTAGTTGTTAGACTCACACCATCCTCATGATTGTAGCCTGGTCCCAGATGTGCTTTAGCCAATTCCAGTCGGAGTAATGTTTTTCATAGGATTCATGCATGCCATTTAATTGTATGGCAACACTTACAGTGCCTTCAAAAGTATTCACACTCCTTGACTTTTTCTACATTTTGTTGTGTTACAGCCTGAATTTAAAATTGATTAAATTGAGATTTTTGTCACTGGCCTACACACAATACCCCATAATGTAAAAGTGGAATTATGTTTTCAGAAATTATTACAAATTAATTAAAAATGAAAAGCTAAAATGTCTTGAGTCAAAAAGTATTCAACCCCTTTGTTATGGCATGCCTAATTAAGTTCAGGAGTAAAACTTTGCATAACAAGTCACATAATAAATAGCATGGACTCACTCTGTGTGCAATAATAGTATTTAACATGAATTTTTTAATGACTACTTAATCTCTGTACCCCACACATATAGTACAATTATCTGTAAGGTCCCTTAGTCGAGCAGTGAATTTCAAACCCAGATTCAACCACAAAGACCAGGGAGGTTTTCCAATCACTCACAAAGAAGGGTACCTATTGGTAGATGGGTAAAAAAAAAGCAGACATTGAACATCCCTTTGAGCATGGTGAAGTTATTAATTAAACTTTGGATGGTATATCAATACACCCAGTCACTACAAAGACACAGGCGTTCTTCCTAACTCAGTTGCCGGAGAGGAAGGAAACCGCTCAGGGATGTCACCATGAGGCCAATGGTGACTAAAATTAAAACAGTTACAGAGTTTAATGGCTGTGATAGGAGAAAACTGAGGCTGGATCAACAATATTGTAGTTACTCCACAATACCAACCTAATTGACAGCGTGAAAAGAAGGAAGCCTTTACAGAATAAACATATTCCAAAACATGCATCCTATTTGCAACAAGGCACTAAAGTAATACTGCAAAAAATGTGGCAAAGCAATTAACTTTTTGTCCTGAATACAAAGCGTTATGTTTGGGGCATATCCAATACAACACATTACTGAGTACCATTCTCCATATGTTCAAGCATAGTGGTGGCTGCATCATGTTATGGCTATGCTTGTATTCATTACGGACTGGGGAGTCAGGATAAAAAATTAACAGATTGGAGCTAATCACTTGAGGAAAACCTGCTTCAGTCTGCTTTCTACCAGACACTGGGAGATGAATTCATCTTTCAGCAGGACAATGACCTAAAACACAAGGCCAGATCTACACTGGAGTTGCTTACTAAGAAGACAGTGAATGTTCCTGAGTGTCCGAGTTACAGTTTTGACTTAAATCTGCTTGAAAACCTATGGCAAGACCTGAAAATGATTGTCTAGCAATGATCAACAACCAATTTCACAGAGCTTGAAGAATTTTGAAAAGAATAATGGGCAAATGTTGCACAATCCAGGTGTGGAAAGCTCTTAGAGACTCACAGCTGTAATTGCTGCCAAAGGTGATTCTATCATGTATTGACTCAGGGGTGTGAATACCTATGTAAATTAGATATTTCTGTATTTCCTTTTCAATAAATGTGCAAACATAAAAAATTAAAAAAACATGTCTTCACTTTGGCATTATGGGGTATTGTGTGTAGACTTTTGAGAAAAAAACAACATTTAATCCATTTTGAATTCAGGCTGTAACACAACAAAATGTGGAATAAGTCAAGGGGTATGAATACTTTCTGAAGGCACTGTATATTGAGAGTAGTTGGCTAAAGCACATACAGCTCTGGAGCCAGGCCATCCTACTGCATTTTACTTTATATAATCATTCTATTGTGATGTATTTTCCCTAGCCATCTTAGGTAAGCCACTTTTCAGTTGCTCTATCCTTCCTTTGTCCTCTTATGAGGAATTCTACAGTCGTATACTACAAGTAACGTTTTCTTAAATCTTAGGTGCAGAATGGCATTGCCCTGTATACCACATGGACAACCATCGCCACTCTGATCAACTTCACCCTGGTGTTGGACCTCTCTGGAGTGGCAAAGAACACTGCAGCCACTGTGTCTCTCTGTATCCTACTGGTGGAGGTGATCGCATGGTAAGCACAGTTTTACAAACAGTCTTTCTAATGACAATCAGGCTCATCTTTTGATTACAGTTTTGGGCATGTGATACATATATTTTATGTGTTAATTAAGTAGCTGTTCCCAATGTAAATTAGAACTCTCAGCACGTTTGTGCACACAGCCACACACTCAATGTAATTGTAATGTGTTGTTTATTGTAGGTTTGGTATTGAGAACTTCCTGCTGGATCAGCATGTGAGGTACATCCTGACTATTTACCCTGTGGTGATAATTGCGCTGGTTGGAAATGTGTTCAAGCACTATGACCCTGCAGCACCAAGCGCTAACGCTATCTTCATGGGTGAGTAGGCCTCATCTTTCAGATTAGAGATCTATTACCAAGTACAAAATCAATCCTTACCTCCTATACCTGAAAACGTCTTGTGGATTAGTCATTTGATGGGTGTAAGTAATATCTCCACCGAGTCATTTGATAGGCTAAATGGAGTTCCCACCATATTGCTCAGACCCAACAGATTCTTTCAGATCTACGAGATGCGTCTAGCTTCATTTGGGACTGGGCTAAAATCTCTTCATGTGAAACACTTAAACGTTGTGGAACCTCCCTCTCTATTCTCTATAAATCATATTAGAAACGAATATACATGTTAAAGATATATAGGGTCATTTACTCTGTCTTCTATCACTTCCAGTTGTGCTCTTGGTGGTTTCCTGTGTGCTCCTGGTGGTGCGAGTCGCCTTGGTGTTCAGGAGAAACCAGAACCAGCCCCTGTACGCTGGCATGAGCCTGGAGGCTCTGATCTCGCCCAGCAGCCTGACCAAGAAGCAGAAGAAGATATTAATGTAGAAGACTGGTACACACCACAATACCATACGATCTGTCTTTTCACCGACGTGGCAAAGCTCAATCGCCTATAACATACATAACACATCTGCCTATATTAAACTATACACATTCGTTATTCAGTTTGGACAAGAAGCAGAGGAAGATATTCATGTAGAAGACTGGTAATCTGTTATACACCATAGTACGATCTGTATACAATACGAAGTGTCAAAGCCTATGCTGCCTATAAAACATCCTGTATTGCGCACACTCAGTATTCAAGTATTAAAATATCTGTATTCATCCAATCATAACACTCCACTACACTGTAATGCATGACACATTCAATGTTTATAATACATGTAATAAGACATTTTTGTACACTAATCAATGCACTGAATAATCGTATAATCAATTCCAGTGTAAATTACACTATTTTTACTTGATTCATATTTTGTATTGATTTGATAAATAAAAACATTTTGCCTAGCCTACAGTGTGCTGTATTGATAATGATATGTTCACTTGATGAAACTATTAGTCTACACACTGATGATGAGTATGAGTAGAAAGATGGAATACTAAAATAACATGGGATGTTAGTGTTTTATTATATGGCTTTATGTGGGGCTAGGACATTTTGTCCTACATCTTTATCAAATAATGACACAGGGCTCGTTTGCGTGGTGAGGCTGAAACAACCTGACTGCAGACGAAAGTCGAGGAGAGAAGTCGGTGGAAGGTGCATCTGGACAGGTGAAAGTCGGACACTGATGTGGTTTTCCAACATTTACATTTAAGTCATTTAGCAGACGCTCTTATCCAGAGCGACTTACATTTCTTCACACATTAAATCACAAAACTACAGTGCCTTTCAAAAGTATTCAGACCACGTGGATTTCTTCACATCTCATTGTGTTACAAAGTGGGATTAAAATTGGTTTGTCATTTTTTGTCATCAATCTACACAAAATAACCTGTAATGTCCAAGTGGAAGATAAATTCTAACATTTCTGAAAGATTAATAAAAATTATATGAACTAAAATATAGTCGTATTCAGCTCCCTGAGTCAATAACTGTTAGATACAACTTCTGCATCGAGTCTATAAGAGCTTTGCACACCTGGATTGTGCAATATTTGCCCATTATTCTTTTCAAAATTCTTCAAGCTCTGTCAATATGTTGGGGATCATGGCTAAACAGCAATATTCAAGTCTTGCCATAGATTTCCAAGCAGATTTAAGTCAAAACTGTAACTTGGCCACTCAGGAACATTGACTGTATTCTTGGTAAGCAACTCCAGTGTAGATTTGGCCTTGTTGTATGTTATTTTCCTGCTGAATGGGGAATATCTCTCCCAGTCTCTGGTGTAAAGCAGACTGAAGCAGGTTTTCCTCTTGGATTTTGCCTGTGCTTAGCTCCATCCCGTTTCTTTTTATCCTGAAAAACTCCCCAGTATTTGCCTATGTCAAGCATACCCATACCATGATGCAGCCACCACCATGCTTGAAAATTAAGGAGGCAGTTACTCAGTGATGTGGTGTTGGATTTGCCCCAAACATAAGGCTTTGCATTTAGGCCAGAAAGTCTATTCCTTTCAAATCAAAATCAAATAAAATGTTATTTGTCACACACGCCGAATACAACAGGTGTAGACCTTACAGTGAAATGCTTACTTACAAGCCCCCAACCAACAGCAAGGCTTAGTGCAACATGGCAGTGTTGCCATTGTTTATAAAAAATAAAAAAAATATGTCGAGATACTCTCCAACCCCCATATCACACACTAGCATACTAAAATAGGTGTTTAATTAACGAGACAAACTCAAATACCACATTAATTTTGTATAGTGGATTATGCATCCACTATACATGAATCTCTGCAAAGTTTGTTCCAGTTTCAGTCATGTCTTTGGTTACGTTCGGGTGTGTCAAACAAAAACACCCTAATGATCGGTTGACAATAGAGCCTCCCACAATGCAGCCGATGGCTGCAGAATGAAGATGGTGAAGAGCAACTGCAGAAACTTACAGTCGACTGCAGTCAAAACTTCATGACCTTTGATCACATGATATTTGTAAAGTTCATGCAGTTGACATGTAGGCGCAAGTCGGACAATTGCTATCCCCATAATGCAACACACTATGAAAGGCGATGACCGACTTGACAAAAGTGATCCGTTCCAACAGTCTGCAAGGCAAAGTCAGATATAAGTCAAATTGGAAATTCTCTTGTAGCGTGAAATAAGCTGCAGAAAATGTTCCATACAGTGGGGGAAAAAAGTATTTAGGCAGCCACCAATTTTGCAAGTTCTCCCACTTAAAAAGATGAGAGAGGCCTGTAATTTTCATCATAGGTACACGCCAACTATGACAGACAAAATGAGATATTTTGTTTCCAGAAAATCACATTGTAGGATTTTTAATGAATTTATTTGCAAATGATGGTGGAAAATAAGTATTTGGTCAATAACAAAAGTTTCTCAATACTTTGTTATATACCCTTTGTTGGCAATGACACAGGTCAAACATTTTCTGTAAGTCTTCACAAGGTTTTCACACACTGTTGCTGGTATTTTGGCCCATTCCTCCATGCAGAATCTCCTCTAGAGCAGTGATGTTTTGGGGCTGTCGCTGGGCAACACAGACTTTCAACTCCCTCCAAAGATTTTGCTATGGGGTTGAGATCTGGAGACTGGCTAGGCCACTCCAGGAACTTGAAATGCTTCTTACGAAGCCACTCTTCCGTTGCCCGGGCGGTGTGTTTGGGATCATTGTCATGCTGAAAGACCCAGCCACGTTTCATCTTCAATGCCCTTGCTGATGGAAGGAGGTTTTCACTCAAAATCTCACGATACATGGCCCCATTCATTCTTTCCTTTACACGGATCAGTCGTCCTGGTCCCTTTGCAGAAAAACTGCCCCAAAGCATGATGTTTCCACCCCCATGCTTCACATTAGGTATGGTGTTCTTTGGATGCAACTCAGCATTCTTTGTCCTCCAAACACGACGAGTTGAGTTTTTACCAAAAAGTTCTATTTTGGTTTCATCTGACCATATGACATTCTCCCAATCCTCTTCTGGATCATCCAAATGCACTCTAGCAAACTTCAGACAGGCCTGGACATGTACTGGCTTAAGCAGGGGGACACGTCTGGCACTGCAGGATTTGAGTCCCTGGCGGCGTAGTGTGTTACTGATGGTAGGCTTTGTTACTTTGGTCCCAGCTCTCTGCAGGTCATTCACTAGGTCCCCCCGTGTGGTTCTGGGATTTTTGCTCACCGTTCTTGTGATCATTTTGACCCCACGGGGTGAGATCTTGCGTGGAGCCCCAGATCGAGGGAGATTATCAGTGGTCTTGTATGTCTTCCATTTCCTAATAATTGCTCCCACAGTTGATTTCTTCAAACCAAGCTGCTTACCTATTGCAGATTCAGTCTTCCCAGCCTGGTGCAGGTCTACAATTTTTGTTTCTGGTGTCCTTTGACAGCTCTTTGGTCTTGGCCATAGTGGAGTTTGGAGTGTGACTGTTTGAGGTTGTGGACAGGTGTCTTTTATACTGATAACAAGTTCAAACAGGTGCCATTAATACAGGTAACGAGTGGAGGACAGAGGAGCCTCTTAAAGAAGAAGTTACAGGTCTGTGAGAACCAGAAATCTTGCTTGTTTGTAGGTGACCAAATACTTATTTTCCACCATAATTTGCAAATAAATTCATAAAAAATCCTACAATGTGATTTTCTGGATATTTTTTTCTCAATTAGTCTGTCATAATTGAAGTGTACCTATGATGAAAATTACAGGCCTCTCTTACCTTTTTAAGTGGGAGAACTTGCACAATTGGTGGCTGACTAAATACTTGTTTCCCCCATTGTATTTACCACATTATTTAATAGAAAGCTTTGGAGCGGATCACTTTTGTCAATTCGGTGACCGTCGGTGGTCAAAGTGTGTTGCACTCTGTGGATAGAAATTGTCCGACTTGCGCCTACATGAGGATTGCATGAAATTGACAAAAACCATGTGATCAAAGGTCATTAAGTTTTAACTTCAGTCGACTGCAAGTTTCTGCAGTTGCTCTTCACCAACTTCATCCTGTAGCCATTTCCTGCATTGCGGGAGGCTCTATTGTCAACCAATCATTAGGGTGTTTTTGTTTGACCTACGAGAACGTTACCAAAGATGTGACTGAAACAGGAACCAAGGGGATATGTACAATTGTATGTGATATTTGAGGCTCTCTCTCACCAATTGGTAGTACAATACACACACATTTATTTACAGTTTGTGAGTGTGTGATATGGGGGTTGGAGACATGTTTATTTCGACATTACAAATAATAACTTTTATAAACAATGGCAACAATGCCATGTTGCACTGAGCCTTGCTGTTGGAAAACCACATCAACCTCCAACTTTCGGCTGTCGCAGATGCATCTCCCCGACTTCACTCCTCGACTTTCGTCTACAGTCGGTTGCTCTCGCCTTGCTACTCAAACGAGCCCATTCTCTATGGCGCTTGAACTCCATAGAGTTCTGCACTGCAGTCATGTAGCCTACATGTTACGTAACACATGTCCTCTTCATGTAGAAGCAGCGCAACCCTGCTCACGGTTTAATCTTGTATCGTTTCTTATTTAATGAATTCCATTTCAACATGTGGTGTTTCAGTCGAATGGTGCTCTTTAATAAGGCCAGATAATGTTGCCAAACAGGTAAGATTCGCATTGCACCTGTCTACAAGAAAGTATGATAATACTTTTTTCTTATATTCGTACATGTACGGTAGTCGGGTTAAAGGGCGTTGCAAAATTGACACTCCCCCCTGCTCAGATGCCAAGCCTATTCTTCAAAAAAAAAAACGATACTTTGTGTCTTTGCAAATGACATTAACGCGACTGTTCACGATGCATTGAGTATTTGAAGTTGGATGTAACAGGTACATAACTTTTGCTTTTCGACAGTTTGTAAGCTAAGCATAATGATTCAACACAATTTTGTGTACAGTGTGCGCATCTTGCAGATGCAGGTTGTGTGGTTGTCTGCTTGGTCCTTATACTTTAGTGAGTGGCAGACTGAGACTGGACACGGTAGATCGAGCATTTAAAATAGCTTGGTTGGCTTTTAAACCGACTGAATTCTGGACCTTATCCATAATGAGTTATGATTTAAATATGGACACTCATGCGCTGCGCAATATCAAGTGGGCGTTTGTTGACAGTGCGTTTTGGTGATGCGCGCATTGTAGACGCGAGAGAAGCTGTGGGATACATGCAGTGAACAACTGAAAAGGATTCAAACTTAGGTCTGCCGAATTTAGTTGATAGTGGAAAGAATTTAAACTGGACCTGTATGTTTTGATTTTGCTTGCGCCATTGGCTACATGGTTTCCAGTTCTGGATAAAAGGCTGCCTGCCAATTGCATCAAGTGACAGCTCCACTTCTAAGAATTTCACCTTTGTGGTGACTATTATCACATTTCAAATGCATTGATCTTTAAGAAATGGATCCAATAGTCCAATTTCAACCTCACCATTTCAGCTGTCACAATGTGTCAACAATGTTATGTTACAAACTGCAATAGGCTGCTGAAATGTAACTATTTTTAGACAGCTGGAATAGCCTACAATTTCTGTTAATTGCTTACATTTTATAATATATAATAATATAATATGCCATTTAGCAGACGCTTTTATCCAAAGCGACTTACAGTCATGCGTGGTTGTGCTGTAACCATCCATGTTTTGGGGAATAGACTGGACGTGTACAACTAAATGTTAAATGTTGTTAAATGTACAGAAAGATGTGTAGCTTATGAGAGCGAAAGATGTTAGTCAAATTTCAATATGAATGTATTTGGAAACATGGGCTACTTGGAAATATGGGCTACAGTTGCCTGCATGTAAGTTGCAATGTTGTTGATGGCTGGTGACATATTCATTTTTTTTTTCAACAGGGGGTTCTCGATCGTTTTTTTCCAAAGCATCATCCCCGGTACAGTAAAGGACGACCTAAATAAGGAAAGTCAAAATGTCCCTCCAGGCAAAACAAGTCAGAGTCCTGGTCCTCAACGATATGGAACAGCTGGGAAGGACACTCTTCCGCCTGGACCAAGGTACCTGGACATTATTTCCTTTTTATGCATGGCTTAGGCTACCATGGTATTGATTTATTGAGACTGAGAATAACAAGAAAGTTTAGGTGGTATTTTAACATGAGACGTGTAGAAATATTTGCTAGTGTGCTATTTCTATAGATAGCCCATGGGGACTGGGGATTGTGGTTGCAGGCAGACACAGGCATGTCCCTCCCAGTCTTGTTGCATTGCAGTTTTTGAACATTTTATTCTTTGTTCTTTTGTAGTTCTTTTGTTGTTGTTGTCGTGAGGCGGGAGTGTTGTCTTTTTAGTTTAATATAGACCGAATTATTGTATCGATTCAGACATCTGTTGGTCGGTCATCCAAGATTTCCAGTATACAAATGCATCAACGTTTTCTAGATAGCACTCACATTATACATTATCAGTAATAACCTCATCCCAGCCATTATTCATTTTAATTCAGTGATATCTGGTAACGTGAGACTATTATGAGACATATCCAACATAGTTTGCTTCCTTAAGAAGAGATTCTGGTTTAGATGATTCAAATATTTCTAAATTATTTTCATAAGCCACAACTACAGTTGAACAGCAACAACAGGAACTAGTAGAGATCCAGTATCACTCCACTTCTCCAGTTGAGCAACTGCAGGGCTGCAGTCTCAACCACACTTGATAAGGCAGCTGCTGCTGAGCTTATTAGCAAAATAAATGTTCAAAGATCAGAAAGAACTCATTGTTATTCCTATTAATAACTTATAGTCAATGGCAGGGATGGGCAACTTTAAAGCGGTGGGGGCAAACAAAAAATCTGAACTCATCATGGGGGGCCGCAGTGGCTCGCGGGGTCTGCGCACCCACATTCATACCAGCACGTGCAGTCAGAGCCGGCCCTAGACTTTTTGGGGCCCTAAGTAAAATATTTTGTTGGCCCCTCACCTTGCGAGCAAAACATTTTAGCAGCCTCCCCTCTTGACAGCGGAGAGAAGAAATTGACCTTTCAGAGTTAATTTCTTGACATTCTTCATATTTTGCCATGGGGCATAGAGAAAATGTTGCAGTTTTAAAGCAAGTTTTCTGAAATTCTGCACATTTTGCCATGGTGGCGGAGAGGAAAATGTGTAAAAGTAAGTTGAGACAGCGACTGAGTTCCTACAAAAGGCATGCTGCCCATCCCTGGTTTTAGAATAAGGCTGTAATGTAACAAAATGCGGAAAAAGTCAAGGGGTCTGAATACTTTCTGAATGCACTGTATAAATATATTGTATGCTCAGGCCTGTTTGTACTATATGTTTCTTCTAAGGCTTTGAGCTCCAGTTCCGTCTGGGCCCTACTCTCCAGGGAAAACATGTGCATGTGCACACTAACTACCCTGCCCTGGGCAAACACTTTGACCGTCACACCTTCCAGGCCCTGGACTGGCACAACCCCACGGGAAGAGAGGACGACTCTGACAAGTTTTGCACCCTAGACCTGCAGATCGCTGGATCGTACCAATACTACTTTGGTCACGGGTGAGAGTTAACACTATTGTAATACAGACCAGTATTCATATTGCATTTCTACATGAGCCACAACATCACTGG
Organism: Coregonus lavaretus; assembly: GCF_964263955.1. Taxonomy (NCBI): domain Eukaryota; kingdom Metazoa; phylum Chordata; class Actinopteri; order Salmoniformes; family Salmonidae; genus Coregonus; species Coregonus lavaretus. The sequence goes on from NC_140006.1 coordinate 34,833,575, forward strand.
GCAACTCACTGGAGCAACTCATGCTGTATGTTCAAGTTGGAACGTTGTCAAGATTGTCCTCATATAATAATTTATTGTCCTCATATAATAATTTATTGTCCTCATATAATAATTTATTGTCCTCATATAATAATTTATTGTCCTCATATAATAATTTATTGTCCTCATATAATCCTTGAAATCCCCACTATAAATAAATATTCCAAATTTTCACCCCCAGCCATGAGGAGAAGTCAGGCGGTGGCTACATAGTGGTGGACCCAGTGCTGCGTGCCGGGGCTGACAACCACCACGTCCATCTGGACTGTATCACCATCCAGACCTACCTGTCCAAATGCCTGGGACACCTGGATGACTGGCCAGACAGACTGAGGGTGGCCAAGGAATCTGGTGAGAGAGGAGGGCGACAGGGGTCCGTCTTGATGCCAGCCTGCCTTTACGTGTGCTGGTCTTCCATCCTGGTCCTGGAGGGCTGTGTAGGGCTTTAATTGTTCCAACCCAGGACTATAATAACTGATTCAACTTATCAACTAGTCATTAACTAAATTAGATGTACAGTATTAGGTGTGTTATGCCTGTAGTTTTCCAGGATCAAGAGCGTAGAATAGTCTTGTAGTCCATCGTCTCACCAGGAAGTTTGAATCCCAATTAACAGGTTTGGCCGTAATTTTTTAGGTGACCTACGGACACCAGTTTAGTTCATGGTCCCAAGCCAATGTTTATACTACATTTTCACCTTGTCATTTTGCAATATCCCAGGCTTGTCCTCACTTGACAATAGAAAGAGGGTCCGTTTAATCATTAACAAGCTGTATGTAGTAGTAATAACCGAAGTGAAATGGAAAGCATAGATATCATGCCATGCAAAGACGGCATTCCCTGTGTTTTTTGGATGAAACTGAACAAACTAAGTAAACAAAGAAAATTCAGCTCCAATGCTTGGATATTAACATAAGCATTTTGTTTGTTTCACAGGCTACAACATGATCCACTTCACCCCTCTCCAGACTCTAGGGATATCTAGGTCCTGCTACTCCCTAGCTGACCAACTAAGCCTGAACCCAGAGTTTTCACCACCGGGAAAGAACTACACCTGGACAGAAGTGGGAGAGTTGGTGCAGAGACTGAAGAAAGAGTGGAATATGATCTGTATCACTGACGTGGTCTACAATCATACAGGTGTGTGTGGGTGGGATGGGGGATGAACGTGTGCCTACGCGATTGCATCTGTGTCTCCCTCTCTTTGGTTGAAGGATCATTGCAAAAGCTGCCTATTAGGTTAGAGATGTTGCATCACAGTCAGTAACTGTGAGGCCATACCTAAAGAGTAGTTCCTCTCAAAGTTCAGAGAAAAAGTACCAGCATTGTCAAAGAGCCAGGCTGGTCTCACAATTCATAGTTTAGTAGTCCTATATCCCTAAAATCCCTCTATATGTACAACGTTTTTAAAGTCCCACTCTAGCCAAAGTTGGACAAATATCTTTCTAGGTGTTTTGTGTAGTTTCCAGTGTGTTGACTAAGGCCTTTTTTTGAATCAGTGATGTGTGCCTGTTGCTGTTAACATCCCGTCAAGCGAGTGTTTATTGAGACGGTATAGTTCTAGTTACCTTACTGGTTGCCATAGCAGAACTCCTAATATCACAATGAGTTTGCATACTGCATGTCTCTTACTGAACGTAGGCTAGGGAAAGGTCACAGTCTCTAAAATAATGATGAGTCATGGTCCTCGAGTCTAGTGCGAGCTTTAAAGATGAGTGGCGTGTTAAAAATACCCTCCCTAGATAATTCTGCACCACTTGGTTATGGCTGCTGGTGAACCTAGTCTGTGTGTGTGCAGTTGTGCAGCCAAGCTGTTGCATAACAGTTCAGACAGACTCTGTGGAATCTATGTGACTAGCATGCTAAGCTAAAAGAGAGAATGCTTTCGCTGACTCAAGCTCCTATTGGTTATATGTGTTTTGAATAGAACCTGCGTCAAAGTGACTCATTGCCATTGGTTTCAGCAGTGGTTTCTTTTGTCTTCAGTGTTTGAGTGCAGTGCAGTGCTTGCATGGAGGTAGTTGAGTTGTTTTTCTATTGTCTACTAGTTTCTGTTCAGTGCAGTTGTATCCTTTTTGGTTTGCAAGTGTCTGTAGTAAGGTTTAGTGTAGGTAGCCTGCTTCAGAACCCTAGGGAAGGCTTGAAGAACATAAGGGCTTGAGAGCAGCATTCTATGGCCAAGACCCAGTATTGTGAAAGGTCAGATGGTCAGAGTAACCTTATCTCCATGGCAGTTTAAAGGTCATGTGCTGACTGACGCCAGCAACTTGCTGAACTCTATGGTCTGTGGTCAGTGCACCTTACAATGATGTACCAATGGGTCTGCGCTGCTGTGATATGATGTAACACTTTGAAATGGTTACCTATGTTAGAGTTCCCCTTTTCTGTCACATGTGCTCATATTATAAACAGGCACACACTATGGTTAGAATGTGTATTATCTGAGAAATAACCTAGATCAAAATGTGAACATTTCAGTGTTTACATAAAAACATCATATTTTTCATGCAAAAAGATTAAATAAAAAGTCTGTAGGGTTTATTAGAGTGAAGAGATACCACTGGCATTTTGATCATATGCCCATCGATGATCCTACCACTGATAGAAGGTTAGTTTTGACATCATCAGGGAGTGTCTGCATAGAATCAATGAACCTTCATTCCCCTCTGTAATATTCCTTGACAAAGGCCTTAATGTCCTTCATAACAGTGCTGATTTCAGTGTGGTAACTGTTGCTTTGTGCACTTCCCCTCGCCTGTGCAGCTGCCAACAGCCCGTGGATCAAGGAGCATCCTGAGTGTGGCTACAACCTGGTCAACTCCCCCCACCTGAGGTCAGCCTGGGTCCTGGACCGGGCCATATGGCACATGACCTGCAACATGGCTGATGCTAAGTACGCCGCTATGGGCCTCCCCGCCCAGGTCCAGAACGAGGGGCACCTCAATGTGAGTGTCTGAGGTTCACTTTCTCAGCTAGGGTTGTGAAATTCCAACCTTCCCAAAAGTCCCATGTTTTTTTTAGAAATCCCGGTTGGAGGATTCTTGGAATCAGTAGGGAATAAGCAGGAAGGGAATCCTCGAACCGGGAACTTAAAGGCCCAGTGCAGTCAAAAACAAGATATTCATGTGTTTTATATACAGTGCCTTCGGAAAGTATTCAGACCCGTTGACTTTTTCCACATTTTGTTACGTTACAGCCTTATTCTAAAATTGATTAAAACAAATTGTTTTCTTCTCATCAATACCCCATAATGACAAAGCAAAAACAGGTTTTTGAAAATTTTGCTAATTTATAAAAATACGAAAATCTGAAATATCACATTTACATAATAACTCAGACCCTTTACTCAGTACTTTGTCATGTGCCTTTTACTGAGGAGTGGCTTCCATCTAGCCACTCTACCGTAAAGGCCTGATTGGTGGAGTGCTGCAGAGATGGTTGTCCTTCTGGAAGGTTTTCCCATCTCCACAGAGGAACTCTAGAGCTCTGTCAGAGTGACCATCAGGTTCTTGGTCACCTCCCTGACCAAGGCCCTTCTCCACCGATTGCTCAGTTTGGCATGGCGGCCAGCTCTAGGAAGAGTCTTGGTGGTTCCAAACTTCTTCCATTTAAGAATGATGGAGGCCACTGTGATCTTGTGGACCTTCAATGCTGCAGACATTTTTTGGTACCCTTCCCCAGATCTGTACCTCGACACAATCCTGTCTCGGAGCTCTACGGACAATTCCTTCGACCTCATGGCTTGGTTTTAGCCCTGACATGCACTGTCAACTGTGGGACCTTATATAGACAGGTGTGTGCCTTTCCAAATAATGTCCAATCAATTGAATTTACCACAGGTGGACTCCAATCAAGTTGTAGAAACATCTCAAGGATGATCAATGGAAACAGGATGCACCTGAGCTCAATTTCGAGTCTCATAGCAAAGGGTCTGAATACTTATGTAAATAAGGTATTTCTGTTTTTAATTTTTTATAAATTTGCACACAAAAAAATAAATTATGGGGTATTGTGTGTAGATTGCTGAGGAAAATGTTTTATTTAATCAATTTTAGAATAAGGCTGTAACGTAACAAAATGTGGAGAAAGTCAAGGGGTCTGAATACTTTCCGAAGGCACTGTACATTTCCACACTATGAGGTTGGAACAATATTGTGAAATTATGAAAAGGATGATAATGCCCTTTTAGTGTAAGAGCTGTTTGAAAAGGTCGCTTGAAATATCAGTCTGTTTTGGCCTGCCTGGTGACATCACCAGGTGGTAAATTAGTCAATAGACCAATAAGAAAGAGTTACAAATCTCTCTACCAATAACATCTAGTTTTCAGTTTTCCCCTCCCCACTCAGACCACTCCCAGACAGTCCTAGCAAAATTCTTACTTGAGAAATTGCTATTTATGTTTATTTTTGACTATTTTAATTGAAAGCAATCACAGTAATGTACTTAATTGTTACCCAGAAATTATTTGATATTGAGATAAAAACTGCTGCATTGAACCTTTAAGGAATGTTGACAGATATCATTTACCCTGGCCACAGCACTATAATGGTTGTTGTCCAGAGTTTTTCCTGGTCATGCCATGATGTGGTCAGGAAAAACTCCAGGGCCTTACACATAACACCTCATGGGATTTGTCTTAATGAAATTGTGAGCTCCTTTTGTGAAGACCTAAACCTTTATTTTTTTGTTTCACCTCTCTAAGGCGATCCGCGATGTTTTGTGGGGGCAGGTGTTCCCTAAGGTCAAGCTGTGGGAGTTCTTCCAGGTCAAAATCGAGAACACTGTGGAGGAGTTCAGGACCCTGCTCACAGAAGGCGAGAGCATTCAACTGAGCACTGTTCAGTACTGTTTTTATCTTTCTGTTCATGATATCTGCTGTGCCATTATAATAACTGGGGTGTATTCACAAGGAACCAAAAAGGAAGCAAGTAGGCCGAAACGTGGAGAGACCTACCTACTTACCTGAACTTGTCTCGTTTTCGTTGCAAAATGTTTCATACGGTTTGCTACGGTGTGCACTGATGAATACACCTGTGCTTTATAAACACCTTATGTCAGAGGGTCGTTCGAAAGAGTAACCATCTCCTCTTCTCATGAGCTCCACCTGTCCAAACAGTGACCGTGTATGGATTCGCACGAGAAGTAGAGCCAAGTCACAGTCAAACAGGCATCTACCTCCACCTCAGTGGGAGTTTGCCCATTTCTAATGTGAAACAAAATGACTCAATAAAAAATAAAAATCATGGGCCTCCCGAGTGGTGCAGCGGTCTAAGGCACTGCATCGCAGGGTTCGAACCCAGGCTGTGTCACAACCGGCCGTGACCGGAGTCCCGTAGGGCAGTGCACAATTGGCCCAGCGACGTCCGGGTTAGGGTGGGCTTTACTTGGCTCATCGTGCTCTAGCAACTCCTTGTGGCGGGCTGGGCGCCTGCAGGCTGGCTTCGGTCGTCAGTTGAACAGTGTTTCTTCTGACACATTGGTGCAGCTGGCTTCCGGGTTAAGTGGGCGGATGTTAAGAAGCGCTGTTTGGCGGGTCATGTTTCGGAGGACACAAGACTCGACCTTCGCCTCTCCCGAGCCCGATGAGACAAGATCGAAGTTGGGTAGAAAAAGGGGGTAAAATACAAAAAATATATATAAATATAAATGGGGAGAAATTGCAAATGTGTTGATTTATCATTATCCAATTTTCCTTTTTTGGCAGCTATAATTTCTCAATAGCTGTGTTTTGGTATTGAGGATATGCTTGAATGTGTTGGTATTGATGAAGTAATTGTATGTTGTGGTATTATGTGATTGTCCTCAGGAGCGAAACCAGACCAGAAGAAGACTGGGGGTAAACAGGGACTTAAGATCATCCAGGACCCCAAGTTCAGACGCTTCGGAAATAAAGTGGACATGGATTCTGCTCTGGAGACCTTTGTGCCTCACAGGTTAGTGTGTGCGTGTTATCATGATGAACTGATGATAATGACTTAACATCAGTTCATTGAGTAGATTATTTCGATCCCCAAATCTAAAGCCAAGTCTCGTCCTGCACATTGTCAATTCTTTTCCCTGTCCAGCCGCAGTCCTCAAGCCATTCTGGAGGCCTGTAACTGGCTGTGGGGGAGACTGGAGGAGATCAATAAAGAGCAGTACCAGCAGATGCTACACCACCAGGAGCAGGTAGGGCATCAGTAGCTTTGGTATGTTCCATATGTGTGTCTGAGTAATGTAGTCCATCCGTTTTACAATTCTTTGTTCTGCTTCTTGTTTTCCAAACAGGCTGCTAACTGCATCGTGGGAAATGTAGTTTATGAGCGCCTGGCTGACCACGGACCCAAGCTGGGCCCCGTCACCAGGAAAGACCCTATTGTTACCAGGTAGGCTATGTGTGCTGACTGCTTGTAGATGTTAAAAGGCTTGATGAATTAGTTTACTTCACTCATATTAATATAAAAACAGATTTAGAAACAAGGTCTACAGTATTATGACTGTAATGGCAAAGAAGGAGATGAACTTTATTCCTTGGCATTGAAAAAAGTGGGTTCCATTCGTGACATTAGCGATTATATCATGCTATGCTTATTTAAACAGGAGTGCCCTCCTTAGCAGTCATGCACATGTAAATACAATTTGGGTCCTTTGTTTACAAATTTTATTGTGGATCCAAATAAATAAATGCGTTTGTATGTTGACAGATACTTCACCTTCCCGTTCGAGGAGAAGAGCCTGGAGGATGACCTGCCGATGATGGACCAGCCAGACAAGGCCTGTCACTTCCTGGCTCACAATGGCTGGGTGATGGGAGACGACCCTCTTAGGAACTTTGCTGAGCCAGGTCCGCACTTTTTATTTGACATTCATTCACTCCTGCCCATTGTGCCGGCTGGCACTTAGGCAGCAACAAAATAATCTCCACTTCTGACACTCTTCGGCTGTCTTCTCCACTGTGCCCCAGCTCTGGGGATGTTGGAGCTCAGTCAATTGTTTTAAATTATAATAATTAAAAAATGTGCTTTTATCTAGATCAACTTACAATACGTGCATTCAGCTAAGGAAGAGGATAATACTTTACGCTCACTTTTTCCGTCAGGGCAAAGATCTGTGTCTCTCTATGGGTCAATGACACGCAAACCGTGTGGAGATACGTGATCAAGTCACTCTGAATAAGAACAACTGCTATCTTACCAAATATTTAGCCTAAGTGATATAGATGAATGTAAAGATGAATGCATAGTTTAGACTTTATAGACAAAAAGCTGGAAATAGTGATGCTGGTTCTGTGGTAATATGATAATTCCACAAAGGGGAGCCAGTGAGCTGTAAATATCATTCCCAGTGTTACTAAAGGCCCAGTCCCTGAGAACTTAAAGAAAACAAATGCCTTTCCATCTTTCCAGGCTCCAACGTGTACATCAGGAGAGAGCTGATCTGCTGGGGCGACAGCGTCAAACTTCGCTATGGCAACAAGCCCGAAGACTGCCCCTACCTGTGGGCCCACATGCAGAAGTACACAGAGATCACGGCCAAGCACTTCGCTGGGGTCCGCCTGGACAACTGTCACTCCACCCCTCTGCACGTGGCTGAGGTACTGTACATAATTCCATTCAGTCTGAGCCATTGAGTTTGTTATTACACTCCATGTAGCCCATACCATCTATGAAACCCATATCGTTACTGTATGGCCAATTAATATGATTCAGGTATCTTCCAAGATAATTGATACAGTAGATGTATGAATAAAGTTAGGGATCATTCGCTGTAAAGTGACAAAACAATGTCATAACTGAAACCACTCTCCTTCCGTAGCACATGCTGGCTGCAGCCAGGGCGGTCAGGCCCAACCTGTATGTAATCGCTGAGCTCTTTACGGGCAGCGAACTGATTGACAATGTGTTTGTTAACCGCCTGGGGATAACCAGTCTTGTCAGAGGTACCGGACGTTGACATGTAGTGGACACAGCACTGGAGTGGTGGGGGTTAAACCCCAGGTTACACTTTATTTTACATATCTGGTGTTTACTAGACTTTCAATTGAAAATGTTTATTTAAATGACGTAATAATTGCATTTTGGTGTCTTTTGAGATTTATTGAAAAACATCCATTTGTATAATCTGGTACCAGTTTCTTCAAAGCAAGTACCAGAAAGTATCGTTGGTTACAACTTAATGTTTGAGTAAACACCAAATACCATCTAAGGACTGTAAAATAGTGTTACCAAAAATGTTTTGTTTTGGCATGACACTAAATCTCTGTTTTTGTCTCTTTCTGTGTGTCTCTCTAATATCTACCATTTACAACCCACATTTCATAATTCCTATACCTCACTTGACATACTATCTTGCTATCTGCTAAACATTTTTGCATTGTACATATCACCTTTCGCTTACTTCCCGGTCTGAACACCTCATTGACCTTTTGACCTTTACCATTGGCATCCTCCTCACCCCTTTCTCGGTTCTCTTCTCATATTTCTGTCTCTTTGTTTGGTTTGTGTTTGGCATGTTTTCTTTTGCACCTTGAACCCCCCATGACCCCTCTTCCATACTAACCTGCTCTCCTGCTTAGCTTCGCCGTACCTCCCTACATTTCGACTTCTTCTCCCTCTCCTTCCCCTCCCTCCACCCTCTCTCTGTGCTTTAACCCACCGTTGACTGACCTGTGGATGTGTACATGTAGTACATGTTGGACGTGGCTCGTGTGTTGAGGCCCAGTCTGTACGTGGTGGCTGAGCTGTTCACGGGCAGCGAGGACCTGGACAATGTCTTTGTGACTAAGCTAGGCATTACCTCGCTCATCAGAGGTAGGATTGCACACCACTAGCCTGGTCCCAGAATGGTTTGTTCCGTCTTGCCAACTCCTTTGGTTCTTGTCATGAATGACCATATGAGTTGGTAAGACACCACAAACAGATCTGAGACCAGGTTAGCGCATATGTGAATGAAATTTTTTACCAACGGGCATTCTCAATTCCTGCATGTTGACACCATTTGTATGTGATTGAAAAGACTACAAACTAATACGGTGGTGTAACTGTGAACCCCTCCCTCTCCCTCCCTTCCTGGCCCCTCCAGAGGCAATGAGTGCAGGGGACAGTCACGAGGAGGGCAGGCTGGTGTACAGATACGGAGGGGAGCCCGTCGGGGCCTTCGTCCAGCCCAGCCTCCGCCCCCTGGTGCCGAGCATCGCCCACGCCATGTTCCTGGACGTCACCCACGACAACGAGTGCCCCATTCAGGTACCTTATTCTTAAGTGCCCTATTTAGGTAGCCTATCCTTCTGCTATTCAGGTACAGCACGGTGTTATAGTGACCATTGCTAGTTCATTGCTGTAAATAAAATATCTAGGCTCGATTTCAATATGCACAATAGCTAGCATACTACTGCTTAAAATTAAGCAATTATATTGGGCATGCATTCTAAGTGGTATGCTAGTGTGTGCATTGCAGGAAAGTTATCCTGCAACAAGGTGATCAAATGCTATATCTGTAGGGGCTTCACACTGTTGGGAACCTGGTTGATTTCAGTATGAACTTTGGGTTTAATTGCAGTACTATATGAAACTCCAGTGAGACGGGGGAGCGGTACCCCTTTGTTTGCTGTCTCCATGTTCACTCTCTGGGAACATTTCCCCCTAGTGAAAAAAAGAGAGACAACCACAAACCTGGGTGTGTGCCAATTCCTTTGTTGTTGTCTATGTTCCAGCTCCGCTCTGCGTACGACTCGCTCCCCAGCTCTGCCATTGTCTCAATGGCCTGCTGTTGCTCTGGCAGCACCAGGGGATATGATGAGATGGTGCCCCACCAGGTAACACACACACATTTTCTTTGTCATAACAGTATAATGACTTTTATCCAGATATTTGTATATCTTAAATGCATATACACCGCTATAGCGTCACAATATCTTAAATCACTTTAAGTATAAAGCCAAGGAGTTTTGAATGATGGTAACTAGGTACCCCTGGTATCATATGAAAACAGAAGACATGGCAAAATGTGTAGAATTGCAGGAAATGAGATTTAAAACTGCAACATTTCTCTCCGGCCCATAGCAGAATTTGTAGAATTGCAGGAAATTATGTTTAAAACTGCAACATTTTCTCTCTGCCAATAAGAGGGTGTGAATAGTTTGGGGTAGCGAGGTGGTGGTTTGTTACTACGCCAATAAATGACAATATCCATCCGGACCTTTGCCACCTAGGACATTTGTGTGACTGGACCTTCTCAAATAGTACTTGAGTACCCCTGCCTGGACTAGACTCTTTAGGGACCATCTCCCCTGCCTGGACTAGACTCTTTAGTGACCATCTCCCCTGCCTGGACTAGACTCTTTAGTGACCATCTCCCCTGCCTGGACTAGACTCTTTAGTGACCATCTCCCCTGCCTGGACTAGACTCTTTAGTGACCATCTCCCCTGCCTGTCTGCCTGTAGATCTCAGTGGTCAAGGAGGAGCGTTTCTACCCCAAGTGGAACCCTGAAGCCAAGGCCTCGTCCCCCGGGGAGGTCAACCTGAAGACGGGTATCATCGCTGGCAAGCTGGCCCTCAACAAAATGCACCAGGAACTGGCTTCCAAGGGCTTCAACCAGGTGGGTGTGTGGGGGAATGGGTGTTCGTCTTACTCAATCCCAAACCAAATCCTCGCCCATATCCATAGGCCTTTTGAATGGTTATTGGCAACATGGTGAATTGTGATTGTAGACTATTAGTAGGCTGGATTAAATAGATATGACATAGCAGTTACTCCTATTTAGTCCTTTGAGATGTGAAGAGGAGTCGATAATAACCAAGGGATCATTTTGGCATTGGCCCTACAGTATGTGTGTGTGAATGTATAAATGTATTTGCATGATAAGAGTTGTTTGTAACACTACTTGTCCCCTGTCCCTCTCCTAGGTGTACGTAGACCAGGTGGACGAGGACATTGTGGCAGTGACGCGTCACTGTCCCAGCACCCACCAGTCTGTGGTGGCCGTGTGTCGCACTGCCTTCCACAACCCCAAACACCACCAGTACAGGAAGGAGGTTCCACCCATGTTCATCCCTGGTGTGATGCTTCGCTGTTACCATAAACAGGACACTGTCCTCAGAATGGACCTATATAGAAATACAATTATACTAGAGTGGCCTATGTCATTCATCTTCGGAACTCTAGAATGTGCTGATAATGGCAGCCATCTTGGTCAGGGATAATTTCGAAACCAGTATGATTGGAGAAAAAAATGTCAAGAGAGGCACAGGAGATGACTTGAGATCACTACTGACCTGGATGCACCTACTTTTTTAACACAATCCCCTTCATCTCTCTCCAACTCCAGGTAAAATTGAGGAGGTGGTTCTGGAGGCGCGTATCATCGACAGGCAAGCCGGCACCTACAAGAAATGCGAGAAGTACATCAACGGCATGCCGGAGTACACCGTGGAGATTAAGGAGCACATCCAGGTAATGTGATGCTGGGGAACGTGGGTAATAATTACAGTTGTTTAGGCCCCCTGTCACAATGGGCTTGAGCGGTAAAGATCGCTGTGTGACAAGTCTTTCCTCTCAAACAAAACAAATCCATTCTCAGACTGGGTCTTCAAAAACAAGAAGCTTCAGTGGCATCCGGTTACATTTCACAAGCTGGTATTGTGTCTGTATTCTGTCTGGCTTGTTTGTCAGTTTCTATTGAATGCCATTTAGTTTACATAGCTATTTCCTCAGTGTTAGCTGCTTAGTTCGCTTGAGCAAGGCACTTACAGTGAGGGAAAAAAGTATTTGATCCCCTGCTGATTTTGTATGTTTGCCCACTGACAAAGAAATTATCAGTCTATAATTTTAATAGTAGGTTTATTGAACAGTGAGAGACAGAATAACAACAAAAAAATCCAGAAAAACGCATGTCAAAAATGTTATAAATTGATTTGCATTTTAATGAGGGAAATAAGTATTTGACCCCCTCTCAATCAGAAAGATTTCTGGCTCCCAGGTGTCTTTTATACAGGTAACGAGCAGAGATTAGCAGCACACTCTTAAAGGGAGTGCTCCTAATCTCAGCTTGTTACCTGTATAAAAGACACCTGTCCACAGAAGCAATCAATCAATCAGATTCCAAACTCTCCACCATGGCCAAGACCAAAGAGCTCTCCAAGGATGTCAGGGACAAGATTGTAGACCTACACAAGGCTGGAATGGGTTACAAGACCATCGCCAAGAAGCTTGGTGAGAAGGTGACAACAGTTGGTGCGATTATTCGCAAAAGGAAGAAACACAAAATAACTGTCAATCTCCCTCGGCCTGGGGCTCCATGCAAGATCTCACCTCGTGGAGTTGCAATGATCATGAGAACGGTGAGGAATCAGCCCAGAACTACACGGGAGGATCTTGTCAATGATCTCAAGGCAGCTGGGACCATAGTCACCAAGAAAACAATTGGTAACACACTACGCCGTGAAGGACTGAAATCCTGCAGCATCCGCAAGGTCCCCCTGCTCAAGAAAGCACATATACAGGGCCGTCTGAAGTTTGCCAATGAACATCTGAATGATTCAGAGGAGAACTGGGTGAAAGTGTTGTGGTCAGATGAGACCAAAATCGAGCTCTTTGGCATCAACTCAACTCGCCGTGTTTGGAGGAGGAGGAATGCTGCCTATGACCCCAAGAACACCATCCCCACCGTCAAACATGGAGGTGGAAACATTATGCTTTGAGGGTGTTTATCTGCTAAGGGGACAGGACAACTTCACCGCATCAAAGGGACGATGGACGGGGCCATGTACCGTCAAATCTTGGGTGAGAACCTCCTTCTCTCAGCCAGGGCATTGAAAATGGTTAGTGGATGGGTATTCCAGCATGACAATGACCCAAAACACACAGCCAAGGCAACAAAGGAGTGGCTCAAGAAGAAGCACATTAAGGTCCTGGAGTGGCCTAACCAGTCTCCAGACCTTAATCCCATAGAAAATCTGTGGAGGGAGCTGAAGGTTCGAGTTGCCAAACGTCAGCCTCGAAACCTTAATGACTTGGAGAAGATCTGCAAAGAGGAGTGGAACAAAATCCCTCCTGAGATGTGTGCAAACCTGGTGGCCAACTACAAGAAACGTCTGACCTCTGTGATTGCCAACAAGGGTTTTGCCACCAAGTACTAAGTCATGTTTTGCAGAGGGGTCAAATACTTATTTCCCTCATTAAAATGCAAATAAATTCATAACATTTTTGACATGCTTTTTTCTGGATTTTGTTGTTGTTATTCTGTCTCTCATTGTTCAAATAAACCTACCATTAAAATTATAGACTGATCATGTCTTTGTCAGTGGGCAAACGTACAAAATCAGCAGGGGATCAAATACTTTTTTTCCCTCAGTGTAACCCTAATTGCTTCTGTAAGTTGTTCTGGATAAGACTCTCTGCTAAATGATTAAAATGTAAAAATGTAAATGTAGAACCATGTACTTTTTCCTGTTTAGTCAAAGCAAAACATTTTGTTATGTTGTGTATAGACCAGCAAAAGTCGATTCATAATTGTCCTCAACTCTCCTCTCAATCGGCCATTGTGGACGTTCTTTTATGTGGTAGTGAAACATTATTCACCCCTGTTCTTCTATGTCCCCTGTCACCCCAGCTGAAGGACAGTGGCGTTGTGAAACACGCAGGCGTGACGTCTAAGGGCAGCAGTGAGTTTGTCCAGGAGATCGTCTTCGAGCGCCTCACCCCCGGCAGCGTCATCGCCTTCAGGTCAGAGGTCATGATGAGCAGCCCAGTAAATGTTGAATTTCAAAGTATACTCTACTATAACACACACCAATGTTAGTGAGGGATGGGGATGTTCTCTGGCCAGTTTGGACCCCTATTGTCCACTCACAGCTCACAGATAATATTGTTGACTCTGCACCCCTTCGATAGCTCAGTTGGTAAAGCGGAGGACTGTAGGTAAAATAACAGTGATCCTTAGGTCGCTGGTTCAAATCCGGCTCGAAGGAGGAAACCTTTTCCTCTAGCTTTTGGCTGACTTTTCATGGCAGGAATCCAGGAATCTCTCCAGCCCTGCAGATTGTATGTCACCTAGCCTGGTCCCAGATCTGTTTGTGCTATGTTGACAACTCCTGTGTTCATTGTCAGGCCAATGGCACAATCAGATCTGGGACCAGGCGAGATGTCTCCCTCTCTGAGATGTATATGTGTTTCCCTCACCAGGGTGAGTCTGGACCCTAAGGCCCAGGAGCTGGTGGGAGTCATCAGACATCATCTGATCCAGTTCAGCCCCAAGTACAAGCCTGGCAGTCTGCCTGACCAACACACACCAACCATACTGGAGACACCACTGGCACAGTGAGTATACATCATACAAACACACACACAAATGTACCGTTACACACACACACACACACACACACACACACACACTGCATTGCAAACACACACAGTGCATTCGGAAAGCTATCAGACTCCTTCACCTTTTCTAAATTTTGTTACATTACAGCCTTATTCTAAAATGGATTAAACACTTTTTTTCTTTAATTTTTGCAAATGTATATAAAAATTAAAAAAAACTGATACCTTATTTACATAAGTATTCAGACCCTTTGCTATGAGACTCGAAATTGAGCTCAGGTGTATCTTGTTTCCATTGATCATCCTTGAGATGTTTCTACAACTTGATTGGAGTCCACCTGTGGTACATTCAATTGATTGGACATGATTTGGAAAGGCACACACCTGTCTATATAAGGTCCCACAGTGCATGTCAGAGCTAAAACCAAGCCATGAGGTCGAAGGAATTGTCCGTAGAGCTCAGAGACAGGAATATGTCGAGGTACAGATCTGGGGAAGGGTAACAAAAAATGTCTGCAGCATTGAAGGTCCACAAGATCACTGTGGCCTCCATCATTCTTAAATGGAAGAAGTTTGGAACCACCAAGACTCTTCCTAGAGCTGGCTGCCCAGCCAAACTGAGCAATCGGGAGAGAAGTGCCTTGGTCAGGGAGGTGACCAAGAACCCGATGGTCACTTTGACAGAGCTCCAGAGTTCCTCTGTGGAGATGGGAGAACCTTCCAGAAGGACAACCATCTCTGCAGCACTCCACCAATTAGGCCATTATGGTAGAGAAAGGCACCTAAATGACTCTCAAACCATGAGAAACAAGATTCTCCTGTCTGATGAAACCAAGATTGAACACTGGCCTGAATGCCAAGCGTCACGTCTGGAGGAAACCTGACACCATCCCTATGGTGGAGCATGGTGGTGGCAGCATCATGCTGTGGGGATGTTTTTCAGCGGCAGGGACTGGGAGACTAGTCAGGATCGAGGGAAAGATGAACAGAGCAAAGTACAGAGAGATCCTTGATGAAAACCAGCTCCAGAGCACTCAGGACCTCAGACTGGGGGCGAAGGTTCACCTTCCAACAGGACAACGACCCTAAGCACACAGCCAATACAATGCAGGAGTTGGTTCGGGACAAGTCTCTGAATGTCCTTGAGTGGCCCAGCCAGAACCTGAACATGAACCCGATCGAACATCTCTGGAGAGACCTGAAAATAGCTGGGCAGCGACACTCCCCATCCAACCTGACAGAGCTTGAGAGGATCTGCAGAGAAGAATGGGAGAAAATCCCCAAATACAGATGTTTTTGCTTTGTCATTATGGGCTATAGTGTGTAGATTGATGATGGAAAAAAACAATTTAATCAATTTTAGAATAAGGCTGTAATGTAACAAAATGTGGAAAAAGTCAAGGGGTCTGAATACTCTTTCCGAATGCACTCACCAAGTGTATTGGAAAAGCGTTACGCTTACAATGGCTAAAAAGGAATAGTATGTTTGTTTTTTCCTGGTAGTAATATATTTGTATAGTGATTCATTGTGTCCATACAGTATGTGTTGAGATACTGATCAACAAGACTATGTTGTCTCCAGTTGTGCTCTCAGCTGGGTGTGTTGTAATGCTATGTGACTCCATCTTCTATCCCCATTCAGGATCATGTCTAAGCTGACCCTGGGCGACATGAACATGCTGCTGTTCCGCTGTGACTCTGAGGAGCAGGAGGACGGAGGAGGATGCTACAACGTCCCCTCCTGGACCAGCTTCAAGTACGGTGGCCTGCAAGGTACAGGACAGTTCACAGTGAGGTGGTCCAGTCAGCACCAGGGTTGGGGTCAATTCCATTTCAATTCGGTCAATTCAGAGTAAATTTGAATTTGAATTTTACAGTTTACTTCCTGAATTGACTGAATTGATCCTAACCCTGGTCAGCACACATTGTGGAAGTTGCCCCTAACCACTGATACAGGGTCAGATATTTTTCCATCCCCCATAATGGTTAGGGTTTGGGTTGGAAAGCTGATCCTAGATCTGTGCCTACAAGCAGCTGTACACATATTGTTGAATGAAACTGGACTTAGAAATTGAAAACGGGATTCATTGTTTTCATACAGGTCTGCTGTCAGTGATGGCGGACATTCGTCCCAAGAACGACCTGGGCCACCCAGTGTGTGACAACCTTAGACAGGGTGACTGGATGATCGACTACGTCAGTAACAGACTATTGTCCCGCGGTGGCGCTCTAGGAGAGGTGACAGTAATTCAAACTGAATGAATGAATCCCATTTAGATTTTTCATAGGCCTTATGATGGTAAGAAGTAGACAGACAAGACCGTCTGATGAACTTGACAATGATTATTGTAATTGGAAAGAAATTAATCAATTAACAACTCTGCCCAGCTAAGGTCTAAGACATGAGTTTTAAAAAAACGACCAGTGTGGTAGCAGTATGATAAAAGGAAGATGATTATCATCATTGTCATCATTTTCGAGTTTGGTTTTATCCAGATAACATGTGTTGTCTCGGTTGTTTCCAGGTGGGGAAGTGGTTCAAGGCGATGTTCCATTATCTGAAGCACATCCCTCGCTACCTCATCCCCTGCTACTTTGACGCCATTTTAGTGGGAGCCTACACCACGGCTCTTGACACCACCTTCAACAAGATGTCCAGGTACAAGCTTAGGATCTTAATCAAATCAAATCAAATCAAATCAAATCAAATTGTATTGGTCACATGCGCCGAATACAACAGGTGCAGACATTACAGTGAAATGCTTACTTACAGCCCTTAACCAACAGTGCATTTATTTTAAACAAAAAAAGTAAGAATAAAACAACAACAAAAAAAAGTGTTGAGAAAAAAAGAGCAGAAGTAAAATAAAGTGACAGTAGGGAGGCTATATATACAGGGGGGTACCGTTGCAGAGTCAATGTGCGGGGGCACCGGCTAGTTGAGGTAGTTGAGGTAATATGTACATGTGGGTAGAGTTAAAGTGACTATGCATAAATACTTAACAGAGTAGCAGCAGCGTAAAAAGGATGGGGTGGGGGGGCAGTGCAAATAGTCCGGGTAGCCATGATTAGCTGTTCAGGAGTCTTATGGCTTGGGGGTAGAAGCTGTTGAGAAGTCTTTTGGACCTAGACTTGGCACTCCGGTACCGCTTGCCGTGCGGTAGCAGAGAGAACAGTCTATGACTAGGGTGGCTGGAGTCTTTGACAATTTTGAGGGCCTTCCTCTGACACCGCCTGGTATAGAGGTCCTGGATGGCAGGAAGCTTTGCCCCAGTGATGTACTGGGCCGTACGCACTACCCTCTGTAGTGCCTTGCAGTCAGAGGCCAAGCAGTTGCCATACCAGGCGGTGATGCAACCAGTCAGGATGCTCTCGATGGTGCAGCTGTATAATTTTTTGAGGATCTGAGGACCCATGCCAAATCTTTTTAGTCTCCTGAGGGGGAATAGGCTTTGTCGTGCCCTCTTCACGACTGTCTTGGTGTGTTTGGACTATGATAGTTCGTTGGTGATGTGGACACCAAGGAACTTGAAGCTCTCAACCTGTTCCACTACAGCCCCATCGATGAGAATGGGGGCGTGCTCAGTCCTCTTTTTTTTCCTGTAGTCCACAATCATCTCCTTTGTCTTGGTCACGTTGAGGGAGAGGTTGTTGTCCTGGCACCACACGGCCAGATCTCTGACCTCCTCCCTATAGGCTGTCTCATCGTTGTCGGTGATCAGGCCTACCACTGTTGTGTCGTCGGCAAACTTAATGATGGTGTTGGAGTCGTGCCGGGCCATGCAGTCATGGGTGAACAGAGAGTACAGGAGGGGACTGAGCACGCAACCCTGAGGGGCCCCCGTGTTGAGGATCAGTGTGGCAGATGTGTTGTTACTTACCCTTACCACCTGGGGGCGGCCCGTCAGGAAGTCCAGGATCCAGTTGCAGAGGGAGGTGTTTAGTCCCAGGATCCTTAGCTTAGTGATGAGCTTAGAGGGCACTATGGTGTTGAATGCTGAGCTGTAGTCAATGAATAGCATTCTCACGTAGGTGTTCCTCTTGTCCAGGTGGGAAAGGGCAGTGTGGAGTGCGATAGAGATTGCATCATCTGTGGATCTGTTGGGGCGGTATGCAAATTGGAGTGGGTCTAGGGTTTCTGGGATTATGCTGTTGATGTGAGCCATGACCAGTCTTTCAAAGCACTTCATGGCTACAGACGTCAGTGCTACGGGTCGGTAGTCATTTAGGCAGGTTATCTTAGAGTTCTTGGGCACGGGGACTATGGTGGTCTGCTTGAAACATGTTGGTATTACAGACTCAGTCAGGGACATGTTGAAAATGTCAGTGAAGACACTTGCCAGTTGGTCAGCACATGCTCGGAGTACACGTCCTGGTAATCCGTCTGGCCCTGCGGCCTTGTGAATGTTGACCTGCTTAAAAGTCTTACTCACATCGGCTACGGAGAGCGTGATCACATAGTCATCTGGAACAGC
This sequence comes from Coregonus lavaretus, assembly GCF_964263955.1. Taxonomy (NCBI): domain Eukaryota; kingdom Metazoa; phylum Chordata; class Actinopteri; order Salmoniformes; family Salmonidae; genus Coregonus; species Coregonus lavaretus. The sequence continues at coordinate 34,852,388 of NC_140006.1, forward strand.
TGGTACTCTCATGCATGCTTCAGTGTTGCTTGCCTCGAAGCGAGCATAGAAGTGGTTTAGCTCGTCTGGTAGGCTTGTGTCACTGGGCAGCTCGCGGCTGTGCTTCCCTTTGTAGTCTGTAATAGTTTTCAAGCCCTGCCACATCCGACGAGCGTCAGAGCCAGTGTAGTATGATTCAATCTTAGACCTGTATTGACTCTTTGCCTGTTTGATGGTTCGTCGGAGGTCATAGCGGGATTTCTTATAAGCGTCCGGGTTAGAGTCCCGTTCCTTGAAAGCGGCAGCTCTACCCTTTAGCTCAGTGCGGATGTTTCCTGTAATCCATGGCTTCTGGTTGGGGTATGTACGTACGGTCACTGTGGGGACGACATCATCGATGCACTTATTGATGAAGCCAGTGACTGATGTGGTGTACTCCTCAATGCTGTCTGAAGAATCCCGGAACATGCTCCAGTCTGTGCTAGCAAAACAGTCCTGTAGCTTAGCATCTGCGTCATGTGACCACTTTTTTATTAACCGAATCACTGGTGCTTCCTGCTTCAGTTTTCGCTTATAAGCAGGAATCAGGAGGATAGAGTTATGGTCAGATTTGCCAAATGGAGGGCGAGGGAGAGCTTTGATCACCCTATTGCAGGAAATGCACACCTGTAGGGTATTCAAGGTTAAAAAATGCTTCTAAAGTTTGTAATTTCCCCTTAAACATTTCAGACTTGATTTGCCCTAATTATGTATCAACCCCTACAAAAATGTCCATTCATTATATGCCACACAATAATTCAGATTTCCTGTAGCTGCAGGATTATTTTCCTCCTGTGAGAAACTGGTCAAATTAAGATTCTACACCTGGATGTCTCACATAAACAACCCTATAAAGTTTCTCTCATGCTTAACATACGCTTAGGAAATTATGCAATAGAAGAATGGAATATACTTAAATGATTAGATTTAGTGAGAATATTTGTATTAAGAAAGGCCCTGCACCTTTAACGGTATTGGTGCCGAAACCCGGAACCATACCATTAAATGTTTTTGACAACATCTTTTAACCTCTATCCTTTTTTACAACATATGTGTTTTCTCATGGTGTCTTCAGTTTTGTCCAGAAATGGTGCACAGTATTTTTTATGTAAAACCATGTTTTTCTCCTGGTTTCTGTCTCGTTCAGTTTCGTCCAGAACGGCTCAACCTTTGTCAAACTGCTAGCCCTGGGCTCGGTCCAGATGGGTAGTGTGGGCAGTTTCCCGGCTCTGCCGCCCTTATCTCTGGAACTACCCGACGTCCCCTACCGCCTCAACAAGGACACTGGCAAGAAGGAGCAGTGCTGTGTCTCCCTGGCCGCAGGTCTGCCTAGAAACAACCAATTTCTATTATATTCTACTATTCTACTTCAGTAAACAGTAGTGGGACGCCAACCTAATCACCATAATGCTTCTCTGTTGATATTCAGGAAACAAATAAGTGGTGTTTAAGTCTATTGTTGATCGGCAAAATGGTCTATTGTTGTCAGTCGCTTGGTATTTTAAGCTGAAACAATTCTACAAGCTTCAGTTCATGACCAATCCAGTAGCTATCAGCTGACAAAGTCCTATTTGTATCTCTGTACCATTTGAGAATTGGTGTTTGAATTTCAGCTGCATTTGAACATCTTGTTCCTTTATTCATCTCTACCTTCATGTTTCACAGGTCTGCCTCACTTCTCCTCTGGAATCTTCCGCTGCTGGGGCCGAGACACCTTCATCTCGCTGCGTGGACTCATGCTGATCACTGGTCGTCACCTGGAGGCTAGGTGTGTATTCTCTCTGCACTGTAATAGTATCCAAATGTAACTTCTTAGCTATTAGAAAATATATAACCAGTGGTTTAAAGTACTTAAGTGAAAATACTTGAAAGTACTACTTAAGTAGCTTTTTTGGGGTATCTGTACTTTAATATTTATATTTTTGACAACTTTTACTTTTACTTCACTACATTCTTAAAGAAAATAATGTACTTTTTACTCCATACATTTTCCCTGACACCCAAAAGTACTCGTTACATTTTGAATGCTTAGCAGGACCGGAAAATTGTCAAATTCACACACTTATCAAGAGAACATCTTTTGTCATACCTACTGCCTCTGACGGACTCACTAAACACACATGCTTTGTTTGTAAATTATGTCTGAGTGTTGGAGTGTGCCCCTGGCTCTCCGTAAATTAAAAAAACTAGAAAATGGTGGCGTCTGGTTTGCTTAATATAAGGAATTTGAAATTATTTATACTTTTAATTGTGATACTTAGTATATTTTAGCAATTACATTTACTTTTGATTTAAAACCAAATACTTTTAGACTTCTCCTCAAGTAGTATTTTACTGGGTGAATTTTACTGGGTGACTTTTACTGGGTGACTTTCACTTTTACTTGAGTCATTTTCTATTAAGGTGTCTTTACTTTTACTCAAGTATGACAATTGGGGACTTTTTCCACCACTGGATATAACACTGGAGTACATTTGATATATTAATTGAATGTCTATTTTTCCTACAGAAACATCATCCTGGCATTTGCAGGCACCCTGAGACACGGTCTTATCCCCAACCTGTTGGGCGAGGGCATCTGTGCCCGCTTCAACTGCCGTGATGCCGTGTGGTGGTGGCTGCAGTGCATCCAAGACTACTGTACCTTGGTGCCCGAGGGCATTGCCATCCTCCACTGCCCCGTGGTCAGGATGTACCCCCATGACGACTCCGAGCCCCAGGCCCCCGGCACTCCGGTAGGTCACATCTATACACATACAGTACACACACATTATGCCTGAACACATACACTTACACACTTTCGTTTCATCCCTCTCTCTCACGCACACACTCTCACTGCACAAATATAGACACACATATGCATAAACGCATATATGTCCACACATACACCTACAGTGCCTTCAGAAAGTAGTCATACCCCTTGACTTATTCCACATTTTGTTGTTACTGCCTGAATTCAAAATTGATTAAATGTTTTTTTTTTATCTCGGCCATCTGCACATAATACCCCATAATGACAAAGTTAAACTTTAGCTAATTTATTGAAAATGAAATATATAATTATCTAATTTACATAAGTATTCACACCCCTGAGTCAATACTTTTTAAATATATATATATATATATATATATATATATATATATATATATATATATATATATATATATATATATATTATGCATATGTGTGTCTATATTTGTGCATGTAAGAGTGTGTGCGTGAGAGAGATGGAGAGTGTGTGTGTGTGTGTGTGTGTGTGTGTGTGTGTGTGTGTGTGTATGTATGTGTTTATGTATATGTGTGTTTGTGTCTATGTGTACATGTGGGTGTATAATTTTTTTTTGGGGGGGGGGGGGTAGATCAGCTTTAATGTTGCAAATAGATTCTGTCTCTTCGCACCAAAATCTGCAGAGCTGGGGTGGGATAGTTGTATCCCCCATATATGTAGAACGTTCTATTGGTTGCAAGAATTTTGTATAATAATTTAAATGGAAAAACTCTGTTGTTTTGTGTATCAGTTCATAAACTATGTGCCATGGAATCGGTACATCAAATCTCTTTCCAACTATTTTGCAACCTGTATGGCATAGCTGTCATTTTTTTGGTCCTTAAATGAAACTTGTATACTTCTTTATTTATAACAATTTTCTTTAACCAGTTTTGGTTTTTATTGCAGGGCCGACAGACAAGTTCCTTTCCTTCTCCCCTTTCCACTTGCCTCTTCCATTTTTGCGGAAATGCTGCAATTATATACTGAACAAAAATATAATGAGGGAAATAAGTATTTGACCCCTCTGCAAAACATGATTTAGTACTTGTTGGCAAAATCCTTGTTGGCAATCACAGAGGTCAGATGTTTCTTATAGTTGGCCACCAGGTTTGCACACATCTCAGGAGGGATTTTGTCCCACTCCTTTGCAGATCTTCTCCAAGTCATTAAGGTTTCGAGGCTGACGTATGGCAACTCGAACCTTCAGCTCCCTCCACAGATTTTCTATGGGATTAAGGTCTGGAGACTGGCTAGGCCACTCCAGGACCTTAATGTGCTTCTTCTTGAGCCACTCCTTTGTTGCCTTGGCCATGTGTTTTGGGTCATTGTCATGCTGGAATACCCATCCACTACCCATTTTCAATGCCCTGGCTGAGGGAAGGAGGTTCTCACCCAAGATTTACGGTACATGGTCCCATCCATCGTCCCTTTCATGCGGTGAAGTTGTCCTGTCCCCTTAGCAGAAAAACACCCCCAAAGCATAATGTTTCCACCTCCATGTTTGACGGTGGGGATGGTGTTCTTCGGGTCATAGGCAGCATTCCTCCTCCTCAAAACACGGTGAGTTGAGTTGATGCCAAAGAGCTCAATTTTGGTCTCATCTGACCACAACACTTTCACCCAGTTCTCCTCTGAATCATTCAGATGTTCATTGGCAAACTTCAGACGGGCATGTATATGTGCTTTCTTGAGCAGAGGGACCTTGCGGGCGCTGCAGGATTTCAGTCCTTCACGGCGTAGTGTGTTACCAATAGTTTTCTTGGTGACTATGGTCCCAGCTGCCTTGAGATCATTGACAAGATCCTCCCGTGTAGTTCTGGGCTGATTCCTCACCGTTCTCATGATCATTGCAACTGCACGAGGTGAGATCTTGCATGGAGCCCCAGGCCGAGGGAGATTGACAGTTCTTTTGTGTTTCTTCCATTTGCGAATAATCGTACCAACTGTTGTCACCTTCTCACCAAGCTGCTTGGCGATGGTCTTGTAGCCCATTCCAGCCTTGTGTACGTCTACAATCTTGTCCCTGACATCCTTGGAGAGCTCTTTGGTCTTGGCCATGGTGGAGAGTTTGGAATCTGATTGATTGATTGCTTCTGTGGACAGGTGTCTTTTATACAGGTAACAAGCTGAGCTTAGGAGCACTCCCTTTAAGAGTGTGCTCCTAATCTCAGCTCGTTACCTGTATAAAAGACACCTGGGAGCCAGAAATCTTTCTGATTGAGAGGGAGTCAAATACTGATTTCCCTCATTAAAATGCAAATCAATGTATAACATTTTTGACATGCATTCTTCTGGATTATTTTGTTGTTGTTGTCTTCTTGGTAAGCATCTCTAGTGTAGATTTGGCCTTGTGTTTTATGTTATTGTCTTGCTGAAAGGGGAATTCATCTCCCAGTGTCTGTTGGAAAGCAGACTGGACCAGGTTTTCCTCTAGGATTTTGCCTGTGCTTAGCTCCATTCCATGTGTTTCTTATCCTGAAAAACTCCCCAGTCCTTAACGATTACAAACATACATATAACATGATGCAGCCACCACTATGCTTGAAAATATGGAGAGTGGTACTCAGTAATGTGTTCTATTGGATATGCACCAAACATAACGAAAAAGTAATTGCTTTGACACATTTTATTGCTGTATTACTTGCCTTGTTGCAAACAGGATGCATGTTTTGGAATATTTGTTATTCTGTACAGGCTTCCTTCTTTTCACTCTGTTGATTATGTTAGTATTGTGGAGTAACTACAATGTTGTTGATCCATCCTCAGTTTTCTCCTATCACAACCATTGAACTTTGTAACTGTTTTAAAGTCCCCATTGGCCTCATGGTGAAATCCCTGAGTGGTTTCCTTCCTCCCTGGCAACTGAGTTAGGAAGGACACCTGTATCTTTGTAGTGACTGGGTGTATTAATACACCATCCAACGTGTAACTTCACCATGCTCAAAGGGATATATTTAATGTATGCTTTTTTATTTTTCCCCATCTACCAATAGGTGCCCTTGTTTTCGAGGCACTGGAAAACCTCCCTGGTCTTTGTGGTTGAATCTTTGTTCGAAATTCACTGCTCGACTGAGGGACCTTACAATTATTTTTATGTGTGGGGTACAGAGATGAGGTAGTCATTCAAAAATGTCCATGCAACTTATTATGTGAGTTGTTAAGCAAATGTTTACTCTTGAAATTATTTAGGCTTGCCATAACAAAGGGGTTGAATACTTATTGACTTAAGATATTTCAGCTTTTCATTTTTAATTAATTTGCAAACATTTCCACTTTGACACTATGGGGTATTGTGTGTAGACCAGTGTCACAAAATCTCAATTTAATCAATTTCAAATTCAGGCTGTAACACAACGAAATGTGGAAAAGTCAAGGGTTGTGAATAATTTCTGAAGGCTCTGTACATTAAGCACAGGTACAGTCTAACGTGGCCTTCTGTGTTTCAGTCCTTGCTCACACAGCCCTTGTGTGATGTCATCCACGAGGCCATGACACGTCACATGCAGGGTATTGACTTCAGAGAGCGCAACGCAGGACCGAAGATCGACATGCACATGAAGGACGAGGGTGAGTTTGCCACGGTCTGGTCACCTCTGGTTTCGGTCAAACTTTGAGTTAATAAGTAGTACCAGGAGTTTTTCCAGACCAAGTTACCTGACGAGGAATAATTCTGGCCCACCTGTTATTCCCTACAAGTGGCTCTTGTTGGTTTTTAAGGTTTTTATTATGAGGTGCACATTGTCTTGGTGTTTTGCTTCAGCAAACATGGTATATTGTTATTATTCTCCTTGCTCCCAGGCTTCAACGTTGTGGCCAAAGTGCACCGTGATACTGGCTTTGTTTACGGTGGTAACCGCTTCAACTGCGGGACATGGATGGACAAAATGGGAGAGAGTGACAAAGCTCGCAACAAGGGCATGCCTGCAACACCCAGGTAAGACTCTATCCACTGCTTACCCCTCTTTCTTAAAGGTCCAATTCAGCCGTTTTTATCTCAATATCAAATCATTTCTGGGTACTATTTAAGTACCTTCATGTGATTGTTTTCAATTAAAATTGTCAAAAAGAAACTAAAAATAGCTTCTTAGCTAAGAGTAATTTCTCAAACAAGAATTTTGCTTGGACTGTATGGGAGTGGTCTGAGTAGGGAGGGGACAACTGAAAACGAGCTGGTAATGGCAGAGAGGTTTGGAACACTCTTTCTTATTGGTCTATTTACTAATTTACCGGTCACCAGGCAGGCCTAAATTACATCCCTCCACGACAGGCTGAAATTTCAGGCGGTCTATTCCAACAGATCTTACACTAAAAGGGCATTATCATAATTCCCACAATTTCACAGTATTAGTCCAACCACATCGTGTGGAAGAAAGTATATACAATATAGGAAAAAAACGCTTTTGACTGCACTGGGCCTTTAAACCAACAAAAGAATACAATTAAACCAAACTAGGGAAAAGGGAAAAGCCAGTGTATGTTTAGTTGGGCGTCTTTCTTGCTTCTCCTGAAGTTCGTAAAGATGTGATAATGAATATTCAATTCATTTGATTTGATGTGACTTGTCTCCCTGGTTGTGTGTGTCTCCAGAGATGGGTCAGCGGTGGAGATCGTGGGCCTCAGTAAGTCTGTGGTGCGCTGGCTGGTGGAGCTCCATAAGAAGGGCCTGTTCCCCCACAGCTCCATGAAAATACACAGGGACGGTGAGTGCTGCCTGGACACACACACACATGCATACACATGCACCCACACACACATGCACCAGCCGTGCCGGCACACAAACACATTGACATGTATGCAAACATATATGCGCGATGTCCCTCCCTCAGAGCCATAATTGTTTTACTAATAAGACATCATGAAAACATTTGTATTATATTATTGTTTTCCCTTGCAGGTAAGGAGGTGAAGGTTTCCTATGAGGAGTGGAACCATAAGATCCTGGCCAACTTTGAGAAGAACTTCTATGTGTCCCACGACGAGAAGGACCCCAACGAGAAGCAACCCGACCTGGTCCACAAGAGAGGCATCTACAAGGACAGCCACGGAGCCTCCAGCCCCTGGTGTGACTACCAGCTCAGGCCAAACTTTTGCATCGCCATGGTGGTGGTGAGTTGCCATCAGAGTGGCATCAGCCCATGCCCAGTTCCATTTCAATCCTTTGCATGTTTTTTCTCATAGAGAAGAATTTGAATTTCAGTTTACTCCCAGCATTGACTGAATTGAAATGGAATTGACACCAACCCTGGTCCTTAGCCCATTTCCTTGGCTACTCCTTGGGTGTAAATAGATCTAAAGCCCTGGGTCAGTGGAAGACATATAGCATGACATAGTGGTGGAGTTTGTGAGGTATTAAAACCCCCTAATGTCGAGGTCCGCGCCCCCGCATACATCTAATTAGCATAATAAAGAAATCCCCATAAAAACCTGTCAGTTTAAGCTAGATGCGTCTCAATCCACCGCATCCGCCTATATTGCACTTCTGCATCTGTGGTGAAAGGTGACAGAGCTAGAGCAGTGTTTGTCAGACTGAGACTTCTGTAGCGTCCGAACGGTTTGGCCTACAAACTATGACCCCTCTATGGAATGATGAGACTCTGTGTTTTTCTCTACCACCCCCACAAGCGTCTTGGGACTCGTTTAAAGTCGGTACAGCTGATCTGTCAACTTCTGTCTGTAGAGTCCGGACAGTTAGGGCTACACACTAAGACCGCTCTGTGGAAAGGTGACTCTCACGAACATGTACATGTCAGTTGTTTTGCTCTAGGGCGCCCACAGGCCTCACAAGACTCGTCTGAAGTTCCCCGGTACCATTTGAAATAATGAACGGAAGTATATATGGAGACTTGTTAGTGCCAAAAATAAGGGGAGAAATACATGTATAAAAGTAAACATTCCTGATCTTATATCGCTCAGATATAGGACAAACACTTCAGAACAAACTTCCTTTAGATTCTTTTTTTGGGAACTATCTGTTGTTCCATGTAGTGAATCTGTTATTCAATGCGTTTGTATGGGCTAATAGCAGTAAGCCCCAAAATAACTTTTCATCAAATACACTACATGACCAAAGGTATGTGGACACCTGCTCGTCAAACATCTCATTCCAAAATCATGGGCTTTAATATGGAGTTGGTCCCCCCTTTGCTGATATAACAGCCTCCACTCTTCTGGGAAGGCTTTCCACAAGATGTTGGAACATTGCTGCGGGGACTTACTTAAAATTCAGCCACAAGAGCATTAATGAGGTTATGCACTGATGTTGGGCGTTCCAATTCATCCCAAAGGTATTCGATGGGGTTGAGGTCAGGGCTCTGTGCATGCCAGTCAAGTTCTTCCACACCGATCTCGACAAACCATTTCTGTATGGACCTCGCTTTATGCACTGTGGCGTTGTCATGCTGAAACAGGAAAGGGTCTTCCACAGAGTCGTCTAGAATGTCATTGTATGCTGTAGCGTTAAGATTTCCCTTCACTGGAACTAAGGGGCGTAGCCCGAACCATGAAAAACAGCCCCAGACCATTATACCAGATTCGTCCATCGGACTGCCAGATGGTGAAGCGTGATTCATCACTCCAGAGAACGCGTTTCCACTGCTCCAGAGTCCAATGGTGGCAAGCTTGTGTGCGGCTGCTCAGCACTGGAAACTCATTTCCTGAAGCTCCCGACGAACAGTTCTTGTGCTGACGTTGCTTTCAGAGGCAGTTTGGAACTCTGTAGTGAGTGTAGCAACCGAGGACAGATGATTTTTACGCGCTTCAGCACTCTGCGGTCTCGTTCTGTGAACTTATGTGGCCTACCACTTCACGGCTGAGCCGTTGTTGCTCCTAGACGTTTCCACTTCACAATAACAGCACTTACAGTTGACCGGGGCAGCTCTAGTAGGGAAGAAATTTGACGAACTGACTTGTTGGAAAGGTGGTATCCTATGACAGTGCCACGTTGATACTCACTGAGCTCTTCAGTAAGGCCATTCTACTGCCAATATTTGTCTATGGAGATTACATGGCTGTATGCTCGATTTTATATACCTGTCAGCAACGGTGTGGCTGAAATAGCCAAATCCACTAATTTGAAGGGGTGTCCACATACTTTTGTATATATAGTGTGTTTTTTAAATATATTTTTTTGATACTTCAAGGGGTCTTAAAATTCCAAATCAAATAGCTAAATGATCTTTGGGATGACCTAAAAAATAATTCCATATAACTTAGTAGAACCCCCCTCCCCGGCTTAGACAGGGCTTAGACTCTTTTGGGTTAATGAGTTGACCTGAATGGTGTTCTCTATCCTGTCCCTGAGGCTCCTGAGTTGTTCACAGTGGAGAGAGCCTGGAAGGCCCTGGGGATGGCTGAGAAGAAGCTGCTAGGACCTCTGGGAATGAAGACCTTGGACCCAGAGTAAGAGACCTCATTATCACTCATAATTAGAACCATGTGACCTGACCAGGAGAATTTAGGGCCCTGAGGTCAAATGTTCAGGAAAATCTCCTGGCCCCACTCTTACTTGTTCATTGACTGATTTAATTTTCAATACATCTTTTCTTGGCACGTATACTGACATCACGTTTATTTCTCCCCTAGTGATATGGTGTACTGTGGTGTTTATGACAACGCCCTGGACAACGATAACTACAACGTGGCAAGAGGCTTCAACTACCACCAAGGACCGGTGAGTGCGCCTTACTGAGAATTGAGTTGTACTACACCTTGAATTAGCCGTTATTGTTAACCTTATTATGGCAATGCTCCCGAGGGTATAAATAAAGTTCTATTGAATTGATCTGATTGATGTAATGACTTGTTTGTATTTTAGGAGTGGCTGTGGCCAATTGGTTACTTCCTGCGAGCAAAGCTCTATTTTGCCAAGAAGCTTGGGAAGGAGACCTATGAACAGACAGTGTACCTGGTGAAGAGCATTCTCTCTCAGCATTATGTCCACCTGGAGAGGTAAATACACACACTAACACACACATTTGCGCATGCGAACACACATTCTTTGAACATTCATCCATGTCTCTTCTAACCCCCTAAGGTCTAGCTGGAAGGGTCTGCCAGAGCTGACCAATGAGAATGGCCAGTACTGCCCCTTCAGCTGCGAATCACAGGCCTGGTCCATCTCCACGGTGCTGGAAGTCCTCTACGACATATAGCACCTCACTTCCTGTGGGCGAAGACTCACCCTATGATCTAATGTTCTATTGTAGTCCGGCACTGTTTTAATTCACCTACATAATGTGGTATTTGTTGTCTTGTTTTGGACCACGTGTACACCCTATGCACTAACCCTATTGGGCTCTCAAGTATACAGTAATGCCTTGTGAACACCAGCACTTGGAGTGGTTGTGGAGGGCATTGGGAAATTGTAGCTCACAGCCTCATTTGACGGCTGACTTAATGTTGTCAAGGTATGATCCCTATGTTACAGTAGATACAGTGGGGAGAACAAGTATTTGATACACTGCCGATTTTGCAGGTTTTCCTACTTACAAAGCATGTAGAGGTCTGTCATTTTTATCATAGGTACACTTCAACTGTGAGAGACGGAATCTAAAACAAAAATCCAGAAAATCACATTGTATGATTTTAAAGTAATTAATTAGCATTTTATCGTATGACATAAGTATTTGATCACCTACCAACAAGTAAGAATTCCGGCTCTCACAGACCTGTTAGTTTTTCTTTAAGAAGCCCTCCTTTTCTCCACTCATTACCTGTATTAACTGCACATGTTTGAACTTGTTACCTGTGTAAAAGACACCTGTCCACACACTCAATCAAACAGACACCAACCTCTCCACAATGGCCAAGACCAGAGAGCTGTGTAAGGACATCAGGGATAAAATTGTAGACCTGCACAAGGCTGGGATGGGTTACAGGACAATAGGCAAGCAGCTTGGTGAGAAGGCAACAACTGTTGGCGCAATTAATAGAAAATGGAAGAAGTTCAAGATGACTGTCAATCACCCTCAGTCTGGGGCTCCATGCAAGATCTCACCTTGTGGGGAATCAATGATCATGAGGAAGGTGAGGGATCAGCCCAGAACTACACGGCAGGACCTGATCAAAGACCTGAAGAGAGCTGGGACCACAGTCTCAAAGATAACCATTAGTAACACACTACGCCGTGATGGATTAAAATCCTGCAGCGCACGCAAGGTCCCCCTGCTCAAGCCAGCGCATGTCCAGGCCCGTCTGAAGTTTGCCAATGACCATCTGGATGATCCAGAGGAGGAATGGGAGAAGGTCATGTGGTCTGATGAGACAAAAATATCGCTTTTTGGTCTAAACTCCACTCGCCGTGTTTGGAGGAAGAAGAAGGATGAGTACAACCCCAAGAACACCATCCCAACCGTGAAGCATGGAGGTGGAAACATCATTCTTTGGGGATGCTTTTCTGCAAAGGGGACAGGACGACTGCACCGTATTGAGGGGAGAATGGATGGGGCCATGTATCGCGAGATCTTGGCCAACAACCTCCTTCCCTCCGTAAGAGCATTGAAGATGGGTCGTGGCTGGGTCTTCCAGCATGACAATGACCCGAAACACACAGCCAGGGCAACTAAGGAGTGGCTCTGTAAGAAGCATCTCAAGGTCCTGGAGTGGCCTAGCCAGTCTCCAGACCTGAACCCAATAGAAAATCTTTGGAGGGAGTTGAAAATCCGTATTGCTCAGTGACAGCCCCAAAATCTGAAGGTCTGTATGGAGGAGTGGGCCAAAATCCCTGCTGCAGTGTGTGCAAACCTGGTCAAGACCTACAGGAAACATATGATCTCTGTAATTGCAAACAAAGGTTTCTGTACCAAATATTAAGTTCTGCTTTTCTGATGTATCAAATACTTATGTCATGCAATAAAATGCAAATTAATTACTTAAAAACCATACAATGTGATTTTCTGGATTTTTGTTTTAGATTCGGTCTCTCACAGTTGAAGTGTACCTATGATAAAAATTACAGACCTCTACATGCTTTGTAAGTAGGAAAACCTGCAAAATCGGCAGTGTATCAAATACTTGTTCTCCCCACTGTACATGAGCTAATGTTAAAGCACTTAAAGATAAAGTATTATAAGGGTTTGGAAGACCGACTGTTTTAAACCAGCTAACCTCATAGGCAGTTGAACTTAAACCGTGTGTCACCTGTGCTGCTACCCGGTCCCTGGTGATCCTTTTTAAAGATGGTATCAAAATGTACTGTACTATGAAATTAGTGACGACCCATTGCTTTGTGCTTCCATGCCTTTTATTAGAGTTTAGATCCCTAAAAAGAAACCTCTGGAAACTATCACTGTGACAGAATAACTTATAGAGTTGATGTTCTATCCATAACCCACTCTAAATGTGATGCATCTCCTTGTGAATCTGGTGCCTCTTTTTTAATGGTCAGCATGCTCCCAGCTTATAGTGTGATTTGATTTGTGTCTGTCTACATAGTGTTGTCATGACATTTAGCGGTATATAAACAGTGTGCAACATGACCCATTCTGTGTCTTTGACTTCATGTCTGTGTTGAGGTAAAGAAACACCTAATAGGGTTACTGAAGGAGTAGCCTGTTCACCAGCTCCCAGTTGACTCTGGATTGTTAGACGTGTTAGACACAGCACAAAGTAAATGTTTTTATATCTATTTATTTAAACATCATCTCGTTTTTTATAATCTATCTGGTCAGACAGCAGCAGCGTCAACAGTTTTGACATATTTTGAAACGTATGTCATGAAGAACAGTTATTATTAATAAATATTGGCTCTAGTCATGTTCATCAGGATCAACTGAAGACTGAGAGAGATATCAGGGGATCCCAAACACTGGCAGAACACAGGCAGAGAACAGCTGAAAAGAGAGAGAGAAACAATAAGCTAAATCTGGAAAGAACCTGCTCAGGAGAAACTTAAGGTTGTGAATTCCAGTGACGAGGTGTACATTCCCGTGAATTTCAGTGAAGGAGCGAGCGTAAATTCCCTTGAATTTCAATGAAGGAGCGAGCGTAAAATCTCTTGAATTTCAGTTAAGGAGAGAGCGTAAATTCCCTTGAATTTCAGATGTGTTACTTATGTGAATCTTCATCCACTGGCGCACAGTACTCACTGGGGCAGGTGAGCTGGCCACACTCATCACTGTGGTGCTGTTCACCTTGGGCCAGAACACTGTAAAGTCCCTCACAAATGTGCCACTGCAAAAAGGTATTACAATAGTAGCCATTAAATATATGTTAGACATCACCTCAGAAACAGTTTTTAGGCAGTAGTATTTAGTTTGTAAATGGAGTATTACCAGAATTGAATGTCTCCTAGTGATGTCACTAGGTGCTTCCCACGTAGCTTGTAACTGGGTTTTTTACACCTGATGCTTGACTCAGAACAGAATTCTGTAGAGCAGAATCCTAAATTCAGAACAGGACTAGACACGCTATATATACAAACGTATGTGGACATCCCTTCAAATTAGTGGATTTGGCCGTTTCAGCCACACCGGTTGTTGACAGGTGTATAAAATCGAGCACACAGCCATGCAATATCCATAGACAAACATTGGCAGTAGAATGGCCTTACTGAAGAGCTCAGTGTCTTTCACCATAGCACTGTCATAGGATGCCATCTTTCCAACAAGTTCATCAAATTTCTGCCCTGCTAGAGCTGCCCCGGTCAACTGTAAGTGCTGTTATTGTGAAGTGGAAACGTTTAGGAGCAACAAATTGGTAGGCCACACAAGCTCACAGAACGGTACCGCCGATTGCTGAAGCGCGTAGCGCGTAAAAATCGTCTGTCCTTGGTTACAACACTCACTACCGAGTTCCAAACTGCCTCTGGAAGCAACGTCAGCACAAGAACTGTTCGTCGGGAGCTTAATGAAATGGGTTTCCATGGCCGAGTAGCCACACACAAGCCTAAGATCACCATGCACAATGCCAAGCATCGGCTGGTATGGTGTAAAACTCGCCATCATTGGATTCTGGAGCAGTGGAAACGCGTTCTCTGGAGTGATGAATCACTCTTAACCATCTGGCAGTCCGACGGATGAATCTGGGTTTGCCGGATGCCAGGAGAACGCTACCTGCCCGAATGCATAGTGCCAACTGTCAAGTTTGGTGGAGGAGGATTAACGGTCTGGGGCTGTTTTTCATGGTTCGGGCTAGGCCCCTTAGGTCCCTTAGTGAAGGGAAATCTTAACGCTGAAGCATACAATGACATTCTAGACAATTCTGTGCTTCCAACTTTGTAGCAACAGTTTGGGGAAGGCCCTTTCCTGTTTCCGCATGACAATGCCGCCGTGCGCAAAGCGAGGTCCATACATAAATGGTTTGTCGAGATCGGTGTGGAAGAACTTGAGTGGCCTGCACAGAGCCTTGACCTCAACCCCATCGAACACCTTTGGGATGAATTGGAACGCTGACTGCGAGCCAGGCCTAATCGCCCAACATCAATGCCCGACCTCACTAATGCTCTTGTGGCTGAATGGAAGCAAGTCCCTGCAGCAATGTTCCAACATGGAACGCCTTCCCAGAAGAGTAGAGGCTGTTATAGTAGCAAAGGGGGGACCAAATCCATATTAATGCCCATGATTTTGGAATGAGATGGTCGACGATCAGGTGTCCACATACTTTTGGTAATGTAGTGTATATATGAACCATGACTGCATTGGTTTGATCTCTACAATATGCTGTGTCATGTCTGACCTACCCTGGACCTGAGGTCCTTCGCATGCACAGAGCATTCCCACATTAACATAGCTTAAAGGTTGTTGCAGTCCAGCGCTCGGGACGTGTTGGGATTTATGGAAGTGAAGCGACCCACTGTGACTTGTCCTCCCACTTCCCGGGCCTGTAACAGTAAACCCTGGAATTACGAGGAATTCCCAACAGTCTCCAGAGTCACTGTGGGGAAGAGGTGAGGAGCGGAGTCTCAAACAAGGGTCATGCTCAATCCTAAACACTTGACCTTTGACCTCGTTACACAAGAGTTTCAATATTCCATGGAGGGGCAGAGGTTTTGAGTGAGAGACTAAGACAAGCATGCAAAGCAAGCAAACTGAAATCGACTTTTTCAACCAAGATGAACAAGCTATTGACATTATGTACTAATTATAAGACAGATTTTCCATGATCAAAAACACAATAGTTGTTATTACTATGTAACAACTATCAACTGCACGCTGCCATACATTACCTTAATTTCCTTGTATGTGGTTTAGTGCAACTTCATCTAAACTCAGAGATATATAGAGGACTGTATCTGTCTCTATTAGTTTTTAGCATGGACATTGGCATTGAGGGCTTCCTATTTTAAAGTAGTCAACTTGGTGGGGATTGCTATGGGATCACTCAGCCAATGAAGAATAAGAAAATGGACTACTTTAAAATGGAGATAGCCTCAATGGTGCTGCCCATGCTGTCACAGACGCTATAATGGCACAGATACAAAGATGAGTCCTCTATGCCTAGATCCAAACTGTTACAGACCTATATCCATCCTGCCCTGCCTTTCGAAAGTATTTGAAAGCCAAGTTAACAAACAGATCACCGACCATTTCGAATCCCACCGTACCTTCTCCGCTATGCAATCCGGTTTCCGAGCTGGTCATGGGTGCACTTCAGCCACGCTCAAGGTCCTAAACGATATTATAACCGCGATCGATAATAGACAGTACTGTGCAGCCGTCTTCATCGACCTGGCCAAGGCTTTCGACTCTGTCAACCACCGCATTCTTATTGGCAGACTAAATAGCCTTGGTTTCTCAAATGACTGCCTCGCCTGGTTCACCAACTACTTCTCAGATAGAGTTCAATGTGTCAAATCGGAGTGCCTGTTGTCTGGACCTACGGCAGTCTCTATGGGGGTGCCACAGGGTTCAATTCTTGGGCCGACTCTTTTCTCTGTGTATATCAATGATGTCGCTCTTGCTGCTGGTGACTCTCAGATCCACCTCTACGCAGATGACACCATTTTGTATACATCTGGCCCTTCATTGGACACTGTGTTAACAAACCTCCAAACGAGCTTCAATGCCATACAACACTCCTTCAGTAGCCTCCAACTGCTCTTAAACACTAGTAAAACTAAATGCATGCTCTTCAATCGAACGCTGCTGGCACCCGCCCACCCGACTAGAATCACTACTCTCGACGGGTCTGACCTAGAGTATGTGGACAACTACAAATACCTAGGTGTATGGTTAGACTGTAAACTCTCCTTCCAGACTCACATTAAGAATCTCCAATCCAAAGTTAAATCTAGAATCGGCTTCCTATTTCGCAACAAAGCCTCCTTCACTCATGCTGCCAAACATGCCCTCGTAAAACTGACTATCCTACCGATCCTTGACTTCGGCGATGTCATTTACAAAATAGCCTCCAACACTCTACTCAGCAAATTGGATGTAGTCTATCACAGTGCCATCCGTTTTGTCTCCAAAGCCCCATACACTACCCACCACTGTGACCTGTACGCTCTTATTGGCGGGTCCTCACTACATGTTCGTCATCAAACCCACTGGCTCCAGGCCATCTATAAATCATTGCTAGGCAAATCCCCGCCTTATCTTAGCTCATTGGTCACCATAGCAGCACCCACCCGTAGTCTGCGCTCCAGCAGGTATATCTCACTGGTCATCCCCAAAGCCAACACCTCCTTTGGCCGCCATTCCTTCCAGTTCTCTGCTGCCAATGACTGGAACGAATTGCAAAAATCTCTGAAGCTGGAGACTCTTATCTCCCTCACTAACTTTAAGCATCAGTTGTCAGAGCACCTTACCTGTACACAGCCCATCTGAAATTAGCCCACCCAACTACCTCATCCCTATATTGTTATTTATTTTGCTCATTTGCACCCCAGTATCTCTATTTGCACATCATCTCTTGCACATCTATCATTCCAGTGTTAATACTAATTGTAATTATTTTTCACTATAGCCTATTTATTGCCTTACCTCCATAACTTGCTACATTTGCACACACTGTATATATATTTTCTGTTGTATTTTTTGACTTTATGTTTTTTTACCCCATATGTAACTCTGTGTTGTTGTTTTTATCGCACTGCTTTGCTTTATCTTGGCCAGGTCGCAGTTGTAAATGAGAACTTGTTCTCAACTGGCTTACCTGGTTAAATAAAGGTGAAATAAAAAATAAATAAAAATCTATCTCTATGATCTAAACTAGCCTTTAAAACTGATGCTTGGCTGCGTATGATAACCCTAGCGTTATGAGGCCTCAACTTCTCCCCCATCCATTTACAGTAAAATGATATCCCATTTTCCATCCCCTCTGACCTGAGAGTGTAGCCCCTGAGCTGTAGGTGTAGTTTCTGGCTGAGAAGCTGTAAGGGACCACAGTGGCCATTGGGGAATGACAGGACTCTCTCCATAGAGAAGGCAGACATCAGGATGATGGTTAGAAAGTGTGGATCCATCTGAAAAGCCACCATCAAAAGGAGACTATCACTGTCATACAACAGACAATAGGCAGTATTTCTCATGTACAAAATGCAGTGAAAATTGTTGAATTACCATACACACTGAAAACAAGGCGTCACCAAACCATTTGTTTACATCACAACATGAAAAACAAGACTACTGCAATGACACATGCCTGTGACATACACTAAGAAGGATTTAGAAAGTATTGTTATGTAATAGGCCCTACTTCATCATTATGTCAATCATTCTTGTGGTTTTCTTTTCTATAGACAAATTCACTCTCAATGGCCTACCTAGATAATTCAAGACAAATTGTTCAATTTAAATACAGACTAATTGAACAGAAAAAGAACAGACAGAAACTTACAGTTAACACTGAAATAGCCCACAGGTGTCGTCGGTCAGCAGTGATATATCCAAGTGCTATACTTAAACTGTTGAGTGAGTTTCATTGATGATGGTAGTAATAGATTGATGCGAGGGAGGGACCTCTTTTCAAACCAAATGATTGAATTTCAGGTGGGGGCGTAATAAGGAAGTGAAGGGGTTAACTTCACACTGAACTCTTGCCCCTCACTTACTAACATTGTCCTCAAAGTGGAGTTAAACTGGATTAAACTGGAGCTCAGATTGCTTATGACATGATAAAAACAAGTGATGACCAGTTATGGCAAGTACACAGGACTGGTGTTTCATGGTTTTCCCAGCATCTCCAACTCAACACAACAGTCAAGAAAAAAGGACATGGTTGTCTATTCTAATAAGGGCTCTATTCAATCCGTAGTGCTGAAGATCCGCTTTATAGCGCGATTGACAAATAAAGGCAATGTTCCCACGGTCGCGGAGACTGCATTCACAGTAAATGCTGCATATGTCGCCTCAATCGGGAATTACGTTTACATATTAACACGGATCTTCCGCGATACTTCGGTGATATTGATTTAATCCAGCCCTAAATTATTGTGACATCTGAAAAAAAAGCCTTGTAATTTCAGTCTGTGCTTAAAACAATGCATCATTTGAAGTCATTTTTTCTTGAAGGTCTTTCCAGGTTCCGTAGTTCTTCTGTGGCACCTACGTTTATTGTATTATCTCTAACCATGCTCTATAACTGTTGTGGAAATGTCCAAGGTACTATAGTAGCCTGGTAAAGCAGTGTAAACTCAAAAACAAGGAGGAGGGGGTAAGTTACTGGAGGGGGTTAGGGAGGAGAGGTGAGGTGTTTGTTTCTTGTAGCTATGGCATGAAAACAGGTCACAGTCACAGGAGTTGGCTACAGCCCATACGACTTCTGGAACCAGGCTATAGGACAAGTCTACAATCTAAAGGAAAAGAGTCCAGGGCACAGTGCAGTGTGTCCTGTATGGGGACTGTCTTCAGATTCTGTGGGGGGCCATAGTGAGTGCAGGCCCCTGGCCTGTCTGGCCCCTGGTCCTTACGGGGCCTTGCTCTTACAGGACTGGCAGCAGGCCTTCCTGTAGAACCAGTGTGTACACAGCCTCACCTTCAGTACCAGGGCACAGTTGGCCGTCGCTTTGTCCTGACATACCTTTTCAATTTGGGGAGAAGAGGGGGGACAATATTACAGTGGCCATTTTGACAGACACAGACAGACAGACAGACAGGCAGACAGACAGACAGAGACAGACAGACAGGCAGACAGACAGAGACCGAGACAGGCAGACAGGCAGACAGACAGACAGTGTTCTTCCTACCTGGGGTCTCTGTGGGACAGGTCTGCACCTCACACGTCTGCCTGGCCTCAGGTTTGAGGGCGGAGTCACAGCTGTGGCCTAGCTCCTCCCCCTGGTAGCACTTTACCTCCTGAACGCGGCCCCTGCTGCCACACGTCTTACTGCACTGTGACAGGAGAGGAGAAGCAATGACATCACTCACACACAGGATCAAAAAGCAATGTCCACATTTGCACTCGAGAAGGTAGAGAGTGAGAGCATCTCACACACAACCTGCTATTGTTCTTTCACATTAACTAAACTAAGACTTAAACACTGATAAAATTGTATAACAAACACTGGCATGAGCTAGAGGAGACTGCCCAAAACAGAGTGCGATGGAGAGGAGTCATCGATGGCCTTAAGTAAGTGAGTAACAGTGACAGGGGTTGGATTGATCTAATGATAGTTACCTGAGACCAGGAAGTGGTAAACCACTTGGAGCAGGGCCTCTCGAAGCAGGCGGAGCTCTCCTCGGGTTGTGTTGAGCGGTTAACAAAGAAACTGGTCCTCCTATATGCTTAATTTAGTGTTATTTATGCAACTTTAATTGTGATACAAACGTAGGGCTATATGTTTTGATTTTTTATACATTCTAAGGCTGCATGATGCGTCTCCAATGATGATTTGAAAAAAGTATCATGAAAGGCATGAGCTCTGCTTTGTTTTTTGCGCAGGCTGCACACACTTCATCAGTCTCTCATTCACAATTTGACAAGCACTTGATAATGCCTCGAATTTCCCGGTGGCATCCCCTTTGTGTGGCCGTAATGCCCCCTAAAACAATCCATGCCTTTTTGCGGCCAGTGGCCGTTGTGCCCTTGGGCTGAATATAATAATTATAATTCCCTTCTCCCGGCTGTGTGCTCCGAAGCACCTCTCACTCACATGGCTCCCTCAGATATCTCAATTCTTATTAGCCAATGCCCGTCACGTGATCGGGTCCTTCTCACAGGCTACAAGTGAAGACAAACACATTGAGGTCACAACTGTGCGCATCCTTATTGAATTCCAAGGTGCATATTGAAGATGTTGGAAGAACTGTCCACATTTACTTTTCGTTAACCAACAAGATGAGCAGGCCTAACGAACAGCAAAAGCACTAGCCTATGTCAGTCTACTATCCCCCATAGTACAAAAGTTGACCTATTCTATTCTGTGCGAGAAATAAATATTCCAAACATAGTGTGGAACAGTTGTGGGATGTGATAGATCCCAAATTAATACAACCACTAGCATCAAACAATTTTTTTAAAGCAATGAGGTTTGACGCAACAGATAGAACATTTAGCTTAAAATGTTGATTTTAGGCTATACTCCTGTTGTAAAGAGAAGCAATGTGCTTAATATTAGGAAAGTTGATAAATAAATATAGTAAGCCTATAGAAAGCTGATGTGATCCTCCTCTTTTTAAGAGGCCATCGAAACTCTGTTTTTTTGAAATTCTGTTTTGCATAGCCTATAAAAATATAAGCTCATGGGCTCTCATGAAGTGTTTGATTGGATTTTCGATTACATTTGCATTGATGTCAGAGTGATTAGAGGGACAATAGAGTGCTGAATACCAGGCAGTTAGCAAGTTTGGCTACTAATGACCATCAGCAGCATCAGAGCTTGAAGAAGCCTAATTACCGTGACTAAACGGTCACGTGGAATTTGACTGCCGTCATGACTCGTGACCGCTGGTGTGGCGGTAATATGGTCACCGTAACAGCCCTAATTCACACCATCAGGTCCTAGTCCTGTCACGACTTCCGCCGAGGCTGCCTCCCCTCCTTGTTCGGGCAGGCATCGGCGTTCGTCGTCACCGGCTTACTAGCCACTGCCGCTCCATATATCATCATTCCATTTGTCTTGTCTTGTCAATAACACACACCTGGTTCATATCCCCTCATTAGTCCGTGTATAAGCTATCCAGCGCAACTGTGTACGACGGCATAAACTCTGTATTCGGTGATTTACCCTCCTGCGCCTGACTCCTTCTAATCACACTCATCACAAGTCCTGGTCCATGAGAACCCCAATCTGATGTTACAGTAAAACCTGTCATATGGGATATCTCACCTTGGTGGACACTCTTTCCCAGTGCAGAATTCATGTGTGGGTTCAGGTCTGGTCATGGCGTCACAGTAAGTCTTGTCCACCTCAGAGCCATCGTAGCGGACACACAGAGTATAGGACGTACTGATACCTGGCAGAGCATAGACTACCAATATAATACTTAAACTCACACAGGTGTTGAACAATCAGGCTTAAACTAAATATCCCAGTGAACATGCATCGTTTATGTTCATTTTGTTCATGAGACTAAACTATCTTTAGTGGGAGGTATTATTAATGTGGAGAGAAGAGACAATAAATAATTTGCCAGTACCGGTATGTGTGTTTGTTGATGTTGGTGTAATGTATGTGAACATGTGTGTAAAGTGTGTGTACAATGTGTATGTGTACATTGTATGTGTGGTTGGTAGCTGCACCTGTGGTACAT
Source organism: Coregonus lavaretus (assembly GCF_964263955.1). Taxonomy (NCBI): domain Eukaryota; kingdom Metazoa; phylum Chordata; class Actinopteri; order Salmoniformes; family Salmonidae; genus Coregonus; species Coregonus lavaretus. Next base: position 34,874,808 of record NC_140006.1, read on the forward strand.
GTTGAACTGCAGGGTACATACGCAGATACCTTCCATCTGTACATGTCAGCAAGGCTGATGTCATGGTCTAGCATTCCCACCTAAAAACTCATTGCTGCTGGAACACACGGGAGAGAGAGGGAGAAATAATGATAAAACCGGAGGATGAGAGGAGACACAGAAGGAGAAAGGTGATTGAATGTCTGAATTGAACTAAATTGAACCAAACTGAACCTAACAATGTAGCTAATTAATATAAAGGTAGGTAGTATTGGGGGGAAACCAAGTCATGAAGGTGCAAAGAGCCAACAAACAACATCAAACAAAAGCACATCTATTTGGGCAGACCCTCCTCACACCCACTCCCCAAAGCTTTCCCCCCACCCATTTACATTTACGTCATTTAGCAGACGCTCTTATCCAGAGCGACTTACAAATTGGTGCATTCACCCTATAGCCAGTGGGATAACCACTTTACAAATGTTTCTTTTTATTAAAATTTTTATTTCTTTTTTTTTTAAATGTTCCTTTTTGTTATTTTTTTTATTATATATATATATATATATATTTTTTTTTATATATATTTTTTTTTCATAATTTTTTTTTAGGGGGAGGGGGAAGGTAGAAGGATTACTTTATCCTATCCCAGGTATTCCTTAAAGAGGTGGGGTTTCAAATGTCTCCGGAAGGTGGTGAGTGACTCCGCTGTCCTGGCATCGTGAGGGAGCTTGTTCCACCATTGGGGTGCCAGAGCAGCGAACAGTTTTGACTGGGCTGAGCGGGAACTATGCTTCCGCAGAGGAAGGGGAGCCAGCAGGCCAGAGGTGGATGAACGCAGTGCCCTCGTTTGGGTGTAGGGACTGATCAGAGCATGAAGGTACGGAGGTGCCGTTCCCCTCACAGCTCCATAGGCAAGCACCATGGTCTTGTAACAGATGCGAGCTTCAACTGGAAGCCAGTGGAGTGTGCGGAGGAGCGGGGTGACGTGAGAGAACTTGGGAAGGTTGAACACCAGACGGGCTGCGGCATTCTGGATGAGTTGTAGGGGTTTAATGGCACAGGCAGGGAGCCCAGCCAACAGCGAGTTGCAGTAATCCAGACGGGAGATGACAAGTGCCTGGATTAGGACCTGTGCCGCTTCCTGTGTAAGGCAGGGTCGTACTCTCCGAATGTTGTAGAGCATGAACCTGCAGGATCGGGTCACCGCCTTGATGTTAGCGGAGAACGACAGGGTGTTGTCCAGGGTCACGCCAAGGCTCTTCGCACTCTGGGAGGAGGACACAACGGCGTTGTCAACCGTGATGGCGAGATCATGGAACGGGAGGAAGAGCAGCTCCGTCTTGCCAAGGTTCAGCTTGAGGTGGTGATCCGTCATCCATACTGATATGTCTGCCAGACATGCAGAGATGCGATTCGCCCCCTGGTTATCAGAAGGGGGAAAGGAGAAGATTAGTTGTGTATCGTCAGCGTAGCAATGATAGGAGAGGCCATGTGAGGATATGACAGAGCCAAGTGACTTGGTGTATAGCGAGAATAGGAGAGGGCCTAGAACTGAACCCTGGGGGACACCAGTGGTGAGAGCACGTGGTGCGGAGACAGCTTCTCGCCACGCCACTTGGTAGGAGCGACCGGTCAGGTAGGACGCAATCCAAGAGTGAGCCGCGCCGGAGATGTCCAGCTCGGAGAGGGTGGAGAGGAGGATCTGATGGTTCACAGTATCAAAGGCAGCAGACAGGTCTAGAAGGACAAGAGCAGAGGAGAGAGAGTTAGCTTTAGCAGTGCGGAGAGCCTCCGTGACACAGAGAAGAGCAGTCTCAGTTGAATGACCAGTCCTGAAACCTGACTGGTTTGGATCAAGAAGGTCATTCTGAGAGAGATAGCAAGAGAGTTGGCTAAAGACGGCACGCTCAATAGTTTTGGAAAGAAAAGAAAGAAGGGATACTGGTCTGTAGTTGTTGACATCAGAGGGATCGAGTGTTGGTTTTTTGAGAAGGGGTGCAACTCTCGCTCTCTTGAAGACGGAAGGGACATAGCCAGCGGTCAAGGATGAGTTGATCAGCGAGTTGAGGTAGGGGAGAAGGTCACCGGAGATGGTCTGGAGAAGAGAGGAGGGGATGGGGTCAAGCGGGCAGGTTGTTGGGCGGCCTGCAGTCACAAGTCGCGAGATTTTATCTGGAGAGAGAGGGGAGAAAGAAGTCAAAGCATAGGGTAGGGCAGTGTGAGCAGGACCAGCAGTGTCATTAGACTTAACAAACGAGGATCGGATGTCGTCTATCTTCTTTTCAAAGTGGTTGACGAAGTCATCCACAGAGAGGGAGGGGGGGGGGGGGGGGGGGGGGGGGGGGAGGATTCAGCAGGGAGGAGAATGTGGCAAAGAGCTTCCTAGGGTTAGAGGCATATCCTTGGAATTTAGAGTGGTAGAAAGTGGCCTTAGCAGCAGAAACAGATGAAGAAAATGTAGAGAGGAGGGAGTGAAAAGATGCCAGGTCCGCAGGGAGTCTAGTTTCTTCCATTTCCGCTCAGCTGCCCGGAGCTCTGTTCTGTGAGCTCGCAATGAGTCATCAAGCCACGGAGCTGGAGGGGAGGACCGAGCCGGCCGGGAGGATAGGGGACACAGAGAGTCAAAGGATGCAGAAAGGGAGGAGAGGAGGGTTGAGGAGGCAGAATCAGGAGATTGGAGGGAGAAGGATTGAGCAGAGGGAAGAGATGATAGGATGGAAGAGGAGAGAGTAGTGGGAGAGAGAGAGCGAAGGTTGCGGCGGCGCATTACCATCTGTGTAGGGGCAGAGTGAGTAGTGTTGGAGGAGAGCGAGAGAGAAAAGGATACAAAGTAGTGGTCGGAGACATGGAGGGGAGTTGCAGTGAGATTAGTAGAAGAGCAGCATCTAGTAAAGATGAGGTCAAGCGTATTGCCTGCCTTGTGAGTAGGGGGGGACGGTGAGAGGGTGAGGTCAAAAGAGGAGAGGAGTGGAAAGAAGGAGGCAGAGAGAAATGAGTCAAATGTAGACGTAGGGAGGTTGAAATCCCCCAAAACTGTGAGGGGTGAGCCATCCTCAGGAAAGGAGCTTATCAAGGCGTCAAGCTCATTGATGAACTCTCCAAGGGAACCTGGAGGGCGATAGATGACAAGGATATTAAGCTTAAATGGGCTAGTGACTGTGACAGCATGGAATTCAAATGAGGAGATAGACAGATGGGTTAGGGGAAAAATTGAGAATGTCCACTTGGGAGAGATGAGGATTCCTGTGCCACCACCCCTCTGACCAGATGCTCTCGGGGTATGCGAGAACACATGGTCAGATGAGGAGAGAGCAGTAGGAGTAGCAGTGTTTTCAGTGGTAATCCATGTTTCCGTCAGCGCCAGGAAGTCGAGGGACTGGAGGGTAGCATAGGCTGGGAAGAAGTCAGCCTTGTTGGCAGCAGAACGGCAGTTCCAGAGGCTGCCTGAGACCTGGAACTCCAGGTGTGTGGTGCGTGCAGGGACCACCAAGGCAGCTCACCTCTCTGTGTTCGGGGCCTGTACCGGTGCCACCTGCTGGAGGTTGAAGCACTCTGTCCCATTGGGCTCTGGTTCGAAGAGGAGTCCATAAGGGGCGTTGTCCTCGGCCGTGCCCCCTTGGAGGTTGAGGCTGCCTGTGTAGATCTCCAGCCGGGTCAGGCTATTGTCCAGGGAGCTGCTGGAGTTGAGCTCCAGGAGAGGGCAGAGGATGGAGCCGTCCTGGCAGGCTCTTCTGGGGCCTCCAGGCTCCGGTGGAGGGGCTTGCATAGTCGATGGGTGACGTTTGGACCGGGAGAGTCACTGTCGATCAAGTTTGAGTCTGTCCCTGGTGGTGTACAGTGAGGGAAAAAAGTATTTGATCCCCTGCTGATTTTGTATGTTTGCCCACTGACAAAGACATGATCAGTCTATAATTTTAATGGTAGGTTTATTTGAACAGTGAGAGACAGAATAACAACAAAAAAATCCAGAAAAATGCATGTCAAAAATGTTATAAATTGATTTGCATTTTAATGAGGGAAATACGTATTTGACCCCTCTGCAAAACATGACTTAGTACTTGGTGGCAAAACCCTTGTTGGCAATCACAGGGGTCAGACGTTTCTTGTAGTTGGCCACCAGGTTTGCACACATCTCAGGAGGGATTTTGTCCAACTCCTCTTTGCAGATCTTCTCCAAATCATTAAGGTTTCGAGGCTGACGTTTGGCAACTCGAACCTTCAGCTCCTTCCACAGATGTTATATGGGATTAAGGTCTGGAGACTGGCTAGGCCACTCCAGGACCTTAATGTGCTTCTTCTTGAGCCACTCCTTTGTTGCCTTGGCCGTGTGTTTTGGGTCATTGTCATGCTGGAATACCCATCCACGACCCATTTTCAATGCCCTGGCTGAGGGAAGGAGGTTCTCACCCAAGATTTGACGGTACATGGCCCCGTCCATCGTCCCTTTGATACGGTGAAGTTGTCCTGTCCCCTTAGCAGAAAAACACCCCACAGAGCATAATGTTTCCACCTCCATGTTTGACAGTGGGGATGGTGTTCTTGGGGTCATAGGCAGCATTCCTCCTCCTCCAAACACGGCGAGTTGAGTTGATGCCAAAGAGCTCGATTTTGGTCTCATTTGACCACAACACTTTCACCCAGTTCTCCTCTGAATCATTCAGATGTTCATTGGCAAACTTCAGACGGGCCTGTATATGTGCTTTCTTGAGCAGGGGGACCTTGCGGGCGCTGCAGGATTTCAGTCCTTCACAGCGTATTGTGTTACCAATTGTTTTCCTGGGGACTATGGTCCCAGCTGCCTTGAGATCATTGACAAGATCCTCCCGTGTAGTTCTGGGCTGATTCCTCACCGTTCTCATGATCATTGCAACTCCACGAGGTGAGATCTTGCATGGAGCCCCAGGCCGAGGGAGATTGACAGTTATTTTGTGTTTCTTCCATTTGCGAATAATCGCACCAACTGTTGTCACCTTCTCACCAAGCTGCTTGGCGATGGTCTTGTAGCCCATTCCAGCCTTGTGTAGGTCTACAATCTTGTCCCTGACATCCTTGGAGAGCTCTTTGGTCTTGGCCATGGTGGAGAGTTTGGAATCTGATTGATTGATTGCTTCTGTGGACAGGTGTCTTTTATACAGGTAACAAGCTGAGATTAGGAGCACTCCCTTTAAGAGTGTGCTCCTAATCTCAGCTCGTTACCTGTATAAAAGACACCTGGGAGCCAGAAATCTTTCTGATTGAGAGGGGGTCAAATACTTATTTCCCTAATTAAAATGCAAATCAATTTATAACATTTTTGACATGCGTTTTTCTGGATTTTTTTCTTGTTATTCTGTCTCTCACTGTTCAAATAAACCTACCATTAAAATGATAGACTGATCATTTCTTTGTCAGTGGGCAAACGTACAAAATCAGCAGGGGATCAAATACTTTTTTCCCTCACTGTATGTCGGAGTGGCATTGACTAAAATACAGTATATACATATGAGATGAGTAAAACAGTATGTAAACATTATTAAAGTGACTAGTGTTCCATTATTAAAGTGGCCAGTGATTCCATGTCTATGTACAGTGGGGAAAAAAAGTATTTAGTCAGCCACCAATTGTGCAAGTTCTCCCACTTAAAAAGATGAGAGAGGCCTGTCATTTTCATCATAGGTACACGTCAACTATGACAGACAAATTGAGAAGAAAAAAATCCAGAAAATCACATTGTAGGATTTTTAATGAATTTATTTGCAAATTATGGTGGAAAATAAGTATTTGGTCACCTACAAACAAGCAAGATTTCTGGCTCTCACAGACCTGTAACTTCTTCTTTAAGAGGCTCCTCTGTCCTTCACTCGTTACCTGTATTAATGGCACCTGTTTGAACTTGTTATCAGTATAAAAGACACCTGTCCACAACCTCAAACAGTCACACTCCAAACTCCACTATGGCCAAGACCAAAGAGCTGTCAAAGGACACCAGAAACAAAATTGTAGACCTGCACCAGGCTGGGAAGACTGAATCTGCAATAGGTAAGCAGCTTGGTTTGAAGAAATCAACTGTGGGAGCAATTATTAGGAAATGGAAGACATACAAGACCACTGATAATCTCCCTCGATCTGGGGCTCCACGCAAGATCTCACCCCGTGGGATCAAAATGATCACAAGAACGGTGAGCAAAAATCCCAGAACCACACGGGGGGACCTGGTGAATGACCTGCAGAGAGCTGGGACCAAAGTAACAAAGCCTACCATCAGTAACACACTACGCCGCCAGGGACTCAAATCCTGCAGTGCCAGACGTGTCCCCCTGCTTAAGCCAGTACATATCCAGGCCCGTCTGAAGTTTGCTAGAGTGCATTTGGATGATCCAGAAGAGGATTGGGAGAATGTCATATGGTCAGATGAAACCAAAATATAACTTTTGGTAAAAACTCAACTCGTCGTGTTTGGAGGACAAAGAATGCTGAGTTGCATCCAAAGAACACCATACCTACTGTGAAGCATGGGGGTGGAAACATCATGCTTTGGGGCTGTTTTTCTGCAAAGGGACCAGGACGACTGATCCGTGTAAAGGAAAGAATGAATGGGGCCATGTATCGTGAGATTTTGAGTGAAAACCTCCTTCCATCAGCAAGGGCATTGAAGATGAAACGTGGCTGGGTCTTTCAGCATGACAATGATCCCAAACACACCGCCCGGGCAACGAAGGAGTGGCTTCGTAAGAAGCATTTCAAGGTCCTGGAGTGGCCTAGCCAGTCTCCAGATCTCAACCCCATAGAAAATCTTTGGAGGGAGTTGAAAGTCCGTGTTGCCCAGCGACAGCCCCAAAACATAACTGCTCTAGAAGAGATCTGCATGGAGGAATAGGCCAAAATACCAGCAACAGTGTGTGAAAACCTTGTGAAGACTTACAGAAAACGTTTGACCTGTGTCATTGCCAACAAAGGGTATATAACAAAGTATTGAGAAACTTTTGTTATTGACCAAATACTTATTTTCCACCATAATTTTCAAATAAATTCATAAAAAATCCTACAATGTGATTTTCTGGAAATGTTTTTATCATTTTGTCTGTCATAGTTGACGTGTACCTATGATGAAAATTACAGGCCTCTCTCATCTTTTTAAGTGGGAGAACTTGCACAATTGGTGGCTGACTAAATACTTTTTCCCCCACTGTATATAGGGCAGCATCCTCTAATGTGCAGGGTTGAGTAGCCGGGTGGTAGACAGCTAGTGATGGCTATTTAACAGTCTGATGGCCTTGAGATAGAAGCTGTTTTTCAGTCTCTCGGTCCCAGCTTTGATGCACCTGTACTGACCTCACCTTCTGGATGATAGTGGGGTGAACAGGCCGTGGCTCAGGTGGTTGATGTCCTTGATGATATTTTTGGCCTTCCTATGACATCGGGTGCTGTAGGTGTCCTGGAGGGCAGGCAGTGTGCCTCCAGTGATGCGTTGGGCAGATCGCACCACCCTCTGGAGAGCCCTGCGGTTGCGTGCGGTGCAGTTGCCGTACCAGGCGGTGATACAGCCCGACAGGATGCTCTCAATTGTGCATCTGTAAAAGATTCTGAGCCTAATTTCTTCAGCCTCCTGATGTTGAAGAGGCGCTGTTGTGCCTTCTTCACCACACTGTCTGTGTGGGTGGACCATTTCAGATCGTCAGTGACGTGTATGCCGAGGAACTTGAAGCTTTCCACCTTCTCTACTACGGTCCCATCGATGTGGATAGGGGCGTGCTCCCTCTGCTGTTTCCTGAAGTCCACGATCAGCTCCTTTGTTTTGTTAACATTGAGGGAGAGGTTATTTTCCTGGCACCACTCTGCCAGGGCCCTCACCTCCCTGTAGGCTGTCTCGTCATTGTTGGTAATCAGGCCTACTACTGTTGTGTCGTCTGCAAACTTGATGATTGAGTTGGAGGCGTACGTGGCCACGCAGTCATGGGTGAACAGGGAGTGAGGAGGGGGCTGTGCACGCACCCTTGTGAGGCCCCTGTGTTGAGTATCAGCGAAGTGGAAGTGTTGTTTCCTACCTTCACCACCTGGGGGCGGCCCGTCAGGAAGTCCAGGACCCAGTTGCACAAGGCGGGGTTCAGAACCAGGGTCCGGAGCTTAATGATGAGCTTGGAGGGTACTATGGTGTTGAAGGCTGAGCTTTAGTCAATGGACAGCATTCTGACGTAGGTATTCCTCTTGTCCAGATGGGATAGGGCAGTGTGCAGTGTGATGCCGTTTTTATCGTCTGTGGATCTATTGGGGCGGTAAGCAAATTGAAGTGGGTCTAGGGTGTCAGGTAAGGTGGAGGTGATATGACCCTTAACTAGTCTCTCAAAGCACTTCATGATGACCGAAGTGAGTGCTACGGGGCGATAGTCATTTAGTTCAGTTACCTTTGCTTTCTTGGGTACAGGAACAATGGTGGACAAGATAATCAAAAGTATGTTGCAAGTAAGGCATTAGAGTACAATATTGTGCATGAGAAAAGTTTGCTTACAGGCAACCTACTGGTCTAAGGAACAATTGCAAGACCTGTGGCCTGGGTATCAAGACCAGTAAATAACTGCTGAACAATTATGACAGTATCCACTTTGTGAGGGAAATGAACATTATTATGAAATACACTCTGTATTATGGCCGGTCACTCTAAAGAATATATAAAGGATAATACTCATTTATCTTAATTCCCACATTGCTGGAATGGTGGGAGAATAATGTCCATCACATTACAGATGATGACAGAAATACCCCCTAGATGGCGCTATCGGGTAAGGTTTGGTCTCACATTTTCTCTTCATTTCAACCACAAATAGTCTATTCTCAAAGTGTCCCGATTTATGAGCTTTTATGATTTGTCTTCATTCTGAAGTCCATAAAATAGGAATTCTATAGCAAACATTTCCCAAGGGTCAGAAGATGCATTTATAAAACTATACAGTTAAGAAGAAAGAACATGAATGACCAAATATTAGTTACGAAAACGTATTGTTTCATCTCTTGCAACATTATTGTTTCACACCAATCTGTGAGACAGACTGCACCCTGTATCCAATATGGTAAAGTCCGTCCCACCTATCCATAACCAACCATTAGAACGTTCACTTGCCTGTTCATTCACCTCCAACCATCAATAGGCATCATACCTATCACTTACAGCGAGGGCAACACAATAATCTTCACCTGAGAGGACTCTAAATACATTCCGGATTAAGATCACAGATTGTTTTGATCATGGACATCTTCTTATTATAACTTTGTGGATATTTCAAACTACTTTTATTATTTTTTACATTCGCTGCAGAGTTTCAAATACATATTTTTTTTATTAGCAATTTATCAATTGTGCACCTGGTAATTTAGGAGATGACATCTAGGTTGCAGATATTGCTCTTGTTGTGGTGTGCGGTCGCTCTCACTTGGGCACCAGTCGCATTCAGCGATGTAATGGAGAATGGAATAAAAGAGGAACTAGAACAGACCGACGGACCACTTCTGGATGATGAGATGGACAATCAGGAGAACGTTTTAACTCAGGTATTGAAGACCTTGCTTGGGATTTGTAACAGGATTGATTAGATAGGTATAGGATGTGCGTAAAATTAGGCTATCTAAAGCCAGGTGCGACAGTTAATGAGAAGAACCTGAGGAAGAATAATGTAATTTCCCCAAGCATTATAATGCCGTTTAGTTTAGAATATTACTAATTTATACTTCATAGTCTATGAATACTGGCCTTGGAAAAGGTTACCTATTATGTTGAGCACTTGTCATGCATAATTACGCATGCACACCGAGCATTGTCATTATAGTCAGTATTGGCGTTTTGCTATGAACCATAAAGCATGGGCAAACCGATATGTTGAAGGTGGTTGTTTTAATTACTTTAGTTTTTACATTTTCTCCTAAATGTGAAATATGTTTGTAAGACCAAAATGTTTTTAAAAACCAGTACTTGTTCTACATTAGTCGATTCTTAGTCATGAAACCATTTTCAATGTGCAATGTGCATAGAGTATTTGGTATTGTAGAGATGAGATGGTAGTTTTTCCAATGTGGAGATAAATATTTGCATTCTCATTAATATGCTATGTTGATCCATCCTATAAGTAACTGCACCAGAGGAGGCTGGTGGGAGGAACTATAGGAGGATGGAGGATGGGCTCAAACACATCAAACATATGGAAACCACATTTGACTCCGTTCCATTTATTCCATTCCAGCCATTACAATGAGCCTGTCCTTCTATATCTCCTTCCACCAGCCTCCACTGAACTGCACCAATGCATGTGTGTGTCAATGCTTTGTGTCTGTGTGAATTGTGAAATGCTGTGCTCCTCGTTGGTGGACTACCCATGCTCTACCCATCTCTTCTCCATTGTAGCTTCTGGGAGATTATGACAAAGTGAAAACGCTGTCGGAAGGCTCTGACTGTCGCTGTAAATGTGTTGTCAGACCGCTGAGCAGAAGTGCCTGCCGGCGGATAGAGGAGGGTGCCGCCAAGGCTGAAGACTTTTACACAGTGGAGACTGTGACATCAGGGCCCAATTGTAAAAAGTGTGCGTGTATAGCCCCACCCTCCGCTCTGAATCCCTGTGAGGGAGATTACAGATTCAAGAAGCTGCAGGAGGCCGGGAAAGATGACATTAAGGTAAAACACAAGCGCATACCTCTAAGGGCAAAAACACTACATTGGTCCATCATAAAATAACCCATCATCTTTGTAAAACAAAGAGTTACCCAGGTCCCTTTCCAATGGAATATTTCCTCAAACTTTATTTGATCTGAATGAAATGTCCAGATCATCTGTGATTGAATGCAGCATGAGACAGGACTACAACATGTACAGTGTATGTTATCTAAAATGTACTGCCATGATTCTGATCTCTTTCTCTTACAGCTCTCAACAGTAATGGAGTTACTGGAGGGAGCGTTTTACGGGATGGATCTATTAAAGTTGCACTCAATTACAACCAAACTCCTCAACCGGGTTGACAATATAGAAAAGGTTTGTATACTGACACTCGTAGGCATTTCACAACGGGCAGTCATAGCTTACATAACTGCCGGCCTGCGGGCCGAATTTGGCCTGTGGGGAATTATATTTGGCCATAAAAGACTGTAAAAACACCAGCAAATCAGCTCCAAGTGATTTTAATTTTGGAAATCTGTTCCAAAGTATTCCTACGTATAATAGCGAGATATATGTGATCGTATACAAATGTAAGCAAGGTTTGAACATATTATGTTTTAGTCAAATATGATATATGTTTGGGCTCCTTGTAGTCAATTTGCATCCTACAAATTATTTCTAATTATGCTCCAGCCCCCTGACCATCTGCTCAATAAAAAAATCAGCCCGCGGTTAAATCTAGTTGAAGATCCCTGCCTTAGAGTCTATGGATATGGTACTGGCTTCTCACCATTTTGCTTTGTCTCTGTGGGTGTCCAGACCTTTTCTTGTGACCACACAGAGAAGGAGAAAGTGAGTGTGAGGAGCCCCTCTAGTGAGGAAAAGGAGAGAGAGAAGGAGAGAGAGAAGGAGAGAAGAGCCCACCAGAGGATGGAAAAGAGAAAACGTCTGACTGAGCTGGAGCCGTCCCTGCAGAAGGATACAGCTGCAGCTTATGCTAACACAGAGGTAAAACACACACACACACACACACACACAGTCTATGCTAACCAAGGCAGTCAGTCTCTTTGGAAACATTGGCGAGACATTAAGGTAGCCAGTAGCCTGGCAGCGTCTTTAATACAGCGTGGCGGGATCAAAACTGGTCTGGTTTCTAGACTACAACAGTTTCCAGACAGCTCAGAAAACAATTTATGACAGTAAATTACTGTCTTACTTTGAACCTCGACTGCATACATTTTCATAAAACCAATATGCTCAAAACCATAGCATTTGGTTCTCTAGCCTAATATTACAATTTAAAATGGACAACTTTACTGCCATGCAACAAATGGTTACTAAGAACTTATTGTAATTACAATTCAACAGGTATAGTATGTAGTACAGTTGTCTCACTAAAAGCTTTACAATAACACAATGGTAACATTTGGTCCTTTGTGATTGGATCCTCCTATAGAAGAAGTATGAGGAGCGCTACGTGGGGGCCAAGGGCCAGGGGGCCACCAGGCCCATGCTGAAGAGGAGGGAGGAGCCCCAGTGGCCCCTGAAAGGCAAGGTGGGAACCAACGGCATGGTCATCAGAGGAGTGACCTTCTACAAGGCCAACACGGTAAACGATGGAGCCGCTGAGGAGCTCAGTAAGTCCATTAAAATACTGGACATATACTAGAATAACTAACATAGCAGTAGTCCATCCAGTTCAGAACATACAGCACATCTTCCTAGGGATTTTTGTGTTGTCGACAGCTTATTTTTGGGGGTCTCTATATTGGTGCTGGGCTTATAGACATGTTTTGTTCTGGGGTTTAATATGATATTGGAGAGGCTTCTTGAGTAAATTGGTGAATTGTAGATGCTGCTTAACCCTTTGTGCTGCTCATTCACCACCAGCAGCAGACGAAGCCCTGAGCGGTGATGGTTCCATGGACCTGCTCATCGATGACCAGCTCCTGAGACCCACCCAGCCCAGACCTGTAGCAGGCCCCCCGACACCAGCATCCCAAGACAGGAAGGGGAACCCAGACCACCAGGCCACTCGTGCCCCCAAAACAGCCTCTAGTCCCCAAGGGAATCCCACTACATCTGCCCCTAGAGCTACCGAGACACCATCAACCACTGTGTCCATCCCGACCACCCCCATTCCAACCACAACTATGACCACAGCAACCACCACTACTACAATGGTTGCGACAACCACAAGCACCACTCAACCAGCGACCACTAGGAAACCTGAAACCTTGTCTATTTTGACCTCGTCCCCAACCACTGCGGTGAGACAGGTCAACAGCATCACAGCCCCACCCAGCAAGGTGACGGTTGCGCCCAAACCCAAGCATCGCATCAGCTGGACAGAGGGCCCCTCAGAGTTCCCCTCGGCGACCCCTAAAGTCCCGGGTAAAAAATATATTTGGCTGATCAGGTGTTTGATTTTCCAAAGTGAAAAATCGAATTTGATGCTGAAAAAGGCATGATTTGCATTATACACCACATTGATCTTTTCGGGAGGGAAAGAGTGTTATTTGTTCGATCTTTAAATACTTGAGGGGAGTACAGATGATGTCTCCCGAGTGGCGCAGTGGTCTAAGGCACTGCATCGCAGTGCTAGCTGTGCCACTAGAGATCCTGGTTCGAATCCAGGCTCTGCTGTAGCCGGCCGCAACCGTGAGACCAATGGGGCGGCGCACAATTTGCCCAGCGTCGTCCAGGGTAGGGGAGGGAATGGCCGGCAGGGAGGTAGCTCAGTTGGTAGAGCATGGTGTTTGCAACGCCAGGGTTGTGGGTTCGATTCCCACGGGGGGCCAGTATGAAAATATATAAAAATATATATAAAAAAAAGAATAATGTATGCACTAACTGTAAGTCGCTCTGGATAAGAGCGTCTGCTAAATGACGTAAATGTAAATGTCTTTATCTCTGTATGTTTACTTACAGGCATGTGCAAAGACACTCTGGCCACCATCTCGGACCCAGTGACCCATAACACCTACGGCCGGAAGGAAGGGGCCTGGATGAAGGACCCAAAGGGCAACGGAAATGTAATCTATGTCACCAACTACTACTATGGTAACCACCTACTAGAATTCCACGACATGGACAACTTCAAACAAGGTATTTTCACAATAGAATAGTCTCAAAACCAAGTAACTGCTTTGGTTCTGGGTGCCAAGATTACAAGACAGACATGGCAATAGATTAATGTAATGGTGGTATTTGATTTGTGCAATGTGTGCTTCTCAGTATTGAATACTCTCTTATTTCGCTTGTCGAATGTTTCCTGTCAGGACACTTCACCAACTCCTACAAGCTACCGTACAACTGGATCGGCACAGGCCACGTGGTGTACAACGGAGCTTTCTATTACAACCGCGCCTTCTCCCGTGACATCATCAAGTTCGACCTGCGTCTGCTCTATGTGGCGGCCTGGACGACGCTGCACGACGCCGTGTTAGAGGAGGAGGACGCCTCCTGGAGGTGGCGTGGACACTCGGACATCGACTTTGCGGTGGATGAGAGCGGCCTGTGGTTAGTGTACCCTGCGCTGGATGAGGAGGGCTTCCATCATGAAGTAATCATCCTAAGCCGTGTGAACCCGACCGACCTCAGCCTCCAGAATACGTTCAGAACGAGCCTGAGGAGACACTTCTACGGAAACTCCTTTGTCATTTGTGGCGTCTTGTATGCGGTGGACAACTACGAACGCACCCACGCCAATATATCCTATGCCTTCGATACGCACACACACACCCAGATGATCCCCAGAATACCGTTCACAAACAACTACACGTACATGACGCAAATCGACTACAACCCCAAGGACAAAAAGCTGTACGCATGGGACAACGGTCACCAGGTGACCTACGATGTTATATTTGCATATTAAAAGCAGACAAGTAGTGATATATATATAATAAAGGGACGAGCACTTTTTTGTATAAAAGATAAATAAAAAATATATACATTTTATGTCTTAGTGGATTGTAGATCAGTCTACAGGGCCATTGTGTTTTGCACTGTATAATCTCTGTTGCTCTGTTTGTGTTTTTATTTCTCAAAATGTCTCCCATGTTGTCCCAACGCATGTTGTTGTATTTTAATATTTAATGGTCACTGTTTTTAACTGCCCAAAGGGCAGCAGGCATGATCATTCAGCGAAGCAAGACAAGGTTATTTCTTACTGCTTGTTAGAAGTTTAAAGTGTATGTTGTATATACTGTAATTTAAAATGAAGCTTTAATAAAATACATGCCTTCAAACATGAATGCTGACACACACAAGTAATCAATATTAGGACATGATACTGTCCATGGTTTGTTTTCTGAAAACTCTGAAAACCATGACAAACCTTTACGCAACTCAAACAAAACAATGTCATTATTACATCCCAATTGTACACATTTCTGAAAATAATGGCCACATAACTTACATCATGTTTGTATGATACTGATACTGTACATACTAAAGAGTAAAACAAATGTAAAAATACTGAACCAACACTTGCACTTGACTCCCCCTTCCTTTCAAGCTCTGACTTTGCTGATAACTACTTTATTGAGGAAATTGATGCAGGACATTTACAGAGAGGAAGACAAAAATGTTTGCTAAATTATAGGCTTTCAGATTGCCAGCTATTCTGGTTGAGGTGAAGTTCAGGCAGAGTCTGATAGAACACCAACCGATGCTGCAGCCTGCCCATTGGCATGGGTGGATTGGAAGTCAGTGGTGTTGGCACGTAGGAACTCTGGGATGCTGACAGTTTTGATGTGGAGGATCCTGGTGTCCATCACCTCACAGTCAATCTGCATCATCACCTCAAATCTGTTGTCCTTGATGACAGAGTCTGTAATGAAATACAATAAGTACAAAAATATGGTTATAATCCAAATCTAAATGATATTCAGTCATCTTGGGTCTAGATGCCTCAACAGTCAGTAGCCACATCTGAAGTATTATGTAATACAAGCATCAGCTACCATCAGCACTTTTCAGCAGACATCCAATGAGGATCTCCTGAGGGGATCCCCTTATAGTGTCTCTCTGTTAGGATCCAATCCCAAAGTCTGTCCTCTTTGCACTCTAGAGCCCAACTGCAATAGTCATTATCTGGTTCACTGTCTTCTCCCGGAGACCCTGTCTGGTGTCAGGTGGCTGAGGAGCCTGCAGGATGGCTGGAGGTTGAACACCAGCTCCTGGAAGAACACTGGCTGAAGCCATCAGCCACACAACCACCAGACCGGCCAGAAAGGCCAGGTCCATGTGGCTTAGCCAGCGGGAGGAATTGACTGGCACATGTAGGGATCATGCTCTGGATCTAAAGGTGATTAATGCATATGGAAATTAAATTGAAAAGGTTATGCAACCGATCACATTCTGTGAACACATGGAAGTTCAAAGTATGTGTGTGTTTCTACTGTATGTGTGATGAGAACTAATAGGATAAGTCCATAGTACCTGAATACACTAGGTAATATACTACACAAAAATATTACTCACTAAAAATAAATATAATTTAACACATGTTCTTTTGTTACTGTTTTTTTTTAATGAGAACTGAATCCACCATTATTTTTGTGCAAGGAATATGAGTTTTAGCTGCCAGTTGTACACCTGCATTGTCTCAAGATGACAGTTTTAATAATTTTAAGGCTTGGAACGTGAAGGTGTTGAGTTGTTTGGAAGACAGGCGCACAGTTTATTCCACAGCTAATTCCAAATGGAACACTTGTGTATTATTCTTACAGACCATACCGGAACATACCTAATTCCAAATGGCGGAAGTCTTTGGGTCAGACCAACCATTAACTAAACTATGTGAACATGAGAAAATATGTTGGCCTGTCAACACGGCACAGTGAAATGGCTTATTTCAAATCATGAGAACGAAAATACTCAATTGCCCTTCATTATCCTCCACATATGCTGCCTTCAACTGAGGCCAATTGGTTATGATAAAGTTACCCAAAAGGCCACTTGGCATTCTTGCACAGTATGTTGTAGCCCAGAAGAGCGATTCTGAGGACAAATCCATGGTAAATCTTCTATTCAAGTAGTGAGGAATATCAAACCGATTTCTACAGATGGAAGCTATTCATGGCAAGAATAGGTCTTTCTATACAACCACACTCTGTGGCTGGGGCAAATTACAACCTACCGTTACAATCACCTGGCAATTATATGCAGCCACCACTGTGCCTCTCCAAGGATATTATCTAATGATATGCAATAAGCATAGCATATCCTTTCAACAAAGTCATAAGCACATCAAACAAATTCCTCTCTGGCATCCACTTCTGCACCTCAGAAAAAACAGAAAGCAAGAGAAACCGAGACCGTGGGAGCAAGAGAAACAGAGACCGTGGGAGCAAGAGAAACAGAGACCGTGGGAGCAAGAGAAACAGAGACTGTAGGAGCAAGAGAAACAGAGACCGTGGGAGCAAGAGAAACAGAGACCGTGGGAGCAAGAGAAACAGAGACTGTAGGAGCAAGAGAAAGAGAGACCGTGGGAGCAAGAGAAACAGAAACTGTGGGAGCAAGAGAAACAGAAACTGTGGGAGCAAGAGAAACAGAGACCGTGGGAGCAAGAGAAACAGAGACTGTGGGAGCAAGAGAAACAGAAACTGTGGGAGCAAGAGAAACAGAGACCGTGGGAGCAAGAGACACAGAGACTGTAGGAGCAAGAGACACAGAGATAGTGGGAGCAAGAGAAACAGAGACCATGGGAGCAAGAGACAGAGACCGTGGGAGCAAGAGAAACAGAGACCGTGGGAGCAATAGACACAGAGACCGTGGGAGCAAGAGAAACAGAGACCGTGGGAGCAAGAGACACAGAGACCATGGGAGCAAGAGACAGAGACCGTGGGAGCAAGAGAAACAGAGACCGTGGGAGCAATAGACACAGAGACCGTGGGAGCAAGAGAAACAGAGACCGTGGGAGCAAGAGACACAGAGACCGTGGGAGCAAGAGACACAGAGACCGTGGGAGCAAGAGAAACAGAGACCGTGGGAGCAAGAGACACAGAGACCGTGGGAGCAAGAGACACAGAGACCGTGGGAGCAAGAGAAACAGAGACCGTGGGAGCAAGAGACACAGAGAGATAAAGAAATAAACCAAAGCATTCCCATGACAGGACTGCATTGTATTCCACCAGCGCCTCTATCCCAGTTTCTCTCTTTGTTTACCTCTTAATCACTCCAAAGCTGTAATCTAGATATTGTCACCCATCTATGAGATTGCATAATGACAGATCCAAAACATTTTTGGCTAACGTTGTGGG
This sequence comes from Coregonus lavaretus, assembly GCF_964263955.1. Taxonomy (NCBI): domain Eukaryota; kingdom Metazoa; phylum Chordata; class Actinopteri; order Salmoniformes; family Salmonidae; genus Coregonus; species Coregonus lavaretus. The sequence goes on from NC_140006.1 coordinate 34,892,676, forward strand.
AGCTAATGGCCTAGACCTTAAACAAAGACAATTAATCATGAATCTTTCCCTCCAAAAACATGACAAACTTCAGATTTATAAGTCTGGATTCAGAGAAAGCAAAACCGCTATCAACAAGCAGTCATCATAGAGTTCTGTTATGTAGGATGATGCACTTCATGCACATCTGCACGTTTGCATAACAAAGTTGATCCATACGACTCAGGAAACAGGTCTGGGAATGTTTCAGGACCATTAACAGTGTGAGGCGGGTAAGAGGGGCCTCTGCAATGCTCTGTACTGGGGGCCCTCTGGGACCCACTAAAGTATGTTTACAGGGGTCTGGCTCAAGGCCATAATGGTGAGGCTCCTGCATTGAGGGCAGCCGATCCCCAGACGTGTCCAGGGAGGGAGGTTTTCCTTTGGCCGGAGGCCCCTGTCTTTAAGTGCTGAGCTCTGAGAGACAGTATGGGTGTGGAATGAACGAACCATGATAATAACTCCAAAGCATGGTGGTCTCACAGCATTTAGTGCTGAGCATAACGTTTCTATGAGAAACGGTACATCGGAGACATCAGACGCTATGAGAATCAAGTGCAGTAGTTGCTTTGTAACCTGGAATTTTCACACTTTATCCATCTTTTTTTTTTTTACGGTTAAATGCTAATCATAGTACATAGTATGGAAATACTTACTAGCTTGAAATACAGACCTATTAATAATTGATCATAACCCACACAAAAAACGAATTCGGAAGACTGAGGGGGACAGAACCCAGACAAAAGAGGGTGAGTGAGTTCAATAATAATAATAATAATAATATGCCATTTAGCAGACGCTTTTATCCAAAGCGACTTACAGTCATGCGTGCATACATTTTTTTGTGTATGTGTGGTCCCGGGGATCGAACCCACTACCTTGGCGTTACAAGCGCCGTGCTCTACCAGCTGAGCTACAGAGGACCATGGTGAGTCCCATGTCCTACAGATGGATCTTAATTTGATCGCCCTGTTGTTGCATGAAATGTCCTGCATAGCAGGAAATGCAAACTTGTAGTGCATTCAAGGTTTAAAAGGGCTTCTTAAATTAGTAATTTCCACTTTAACATTTCTGATTTGATTTGCCCTTACTACAAATGTATCAACCATTACAAAAATGTCCATGAATTATAATCCACACAATCATTCACATTTCCTGTTGCTGCAGAATAATTGTCATGCTGTGAGAAACTGGTCAAATGAAGATCCTACATAAGCCAACTCGTATTTTCAAACTGTTTATCTGTCTCCCCCAGACAAGCTCTTCTCTGAAGCTTAACCTTTACTGGAGAGACAGTAAATCACCTAAGATTAGAAAAGCAAATGTACCATACAGTACTGTTGTCTCTGAACTTCAGGAAGCGTACATTCTATCTTTAAAAGGGCATGGAAAATCTGTATTCCACTTCCTTTCCTTTTCTTCAGGGTAGAAGGGACACCAACAGACCAATACGATTGCCCTCAGCAAAATAGCCTAATTCATTGCACATGACAGAAGTACAAATAGCTTAGTTTACATCTGAAAGCTATTTCTGTCACTAAAACAATAGGAAGTAAATACAGAGGAAAGCTTTCAAGACTAGAAGAAAAAGTGAGCATTCATCCATCACAATAGCAGTCATTTGTTCAAGCTGGTTCAAGCTGTAACTAAACTGATGATTATAGTGTATAGTGAGCGTAGGTTGTCTGCTTATACACAGTAGGTAGGTGGAGATGTAAATTTGCTGTGGCTTCTGATTACGTGAAAGCTCTTCTCCAAAACGTACATCAATAAACTTCCTTAGAGTTTAGAATCCAATGGTTATTTTTGGCTTGCTATTGCACAGTTCACATCAGTTACTAGTCTTTACCATTCACATTAATAGCTGGTAACACCAAGGACATCTTTGGCCTTCTCCCTTTGCTGTGGTTGGTCGCAGGGAGCAGAAGGTGATCCTACAAGGAAAGAAAGAAAGAGTTGGTGTTAGATAGTTAATGCAGTTAGTAATTAGTTAAAAGTTGAACTGGTCCTTAACCCATAAGAGTCTAAGCCCTGTCTAAGCCGGAGGGGGGGGGGGGGGTGTTCTACTAAGTTATTAGGAATTGTTTTAAGAAGGTCATATATGGAAAAACAGATATTCCCCCAAAAAAGTCAAAAGGATTAAATTATTATTTAGTTTATTATTTTTTACATGTATTAACCCCTTATTTGTGGCACTAAACAGTCTCCATATATACTTCCATTAATTTTTACAACTGGTACTGGAGGACCTTCAGACGAGTCTTGTGAGGCCTGTGGGCGTCATAGAGCAAAACAACCGACATGTATGTGTTTGTGAGAGTCTCACCTCATATTAGTGTGTAGCCCAAACTGTTCGGATTCTACAGACAGAATCAAATCAAACTTTATTTGCCACATGCGCCGAATACAACAGGTGTAGTAGACCTTACCGTGACATGCTTACTTACAAGCCCTTAATTAACCAACAATGCAGTTTTAAGAAAATATAGTTAAGAAAATATTTACTAAATAAACTAAATGTAAAAAAAAAAAAAAAAAAAAAGAGAGTAAATAAAATAACAATAATGAGGCTATATACAGGGGGTACAGGTTAGTCAAGGTAATTTGTACATGTAGGTAGGGGTAAAGTGACTGTGCATAGATAATAAACAGCGAGTAGCAGCAGTGTAAAAACAAAAGGTCAATGCAAATAGTCCAGGTGGCCATTTGATTAATTGTTCAGCACACTTATGGTTTGGGGGTAGAAGCTGTTAAGGAGCATTTTGGACCTAGACTTGGCGCTCCGGCACTGCTTGCCGTGTGGTAGCAGAGAGAACAGTCTATGACTTGGGTGACTGGAGTCTTTGACAATTTTTTGGGCCTTCCTCTGACACCGCCTAGTATATAGGTCCTGGATGGCAGGAAGCTTGGCCCCAGTGATGTACTGGGCTGTACGCACTACCCTCTGTAGCGCCTTACGGTCGGATGCCGAGCAGTTGCCATACTAGGCGGTGATGCAACCGGTCAGGATGCTCTCGATGGTGCAACTGTAGAACTTTTTGAGGATCTGGGGACCCATGCCAAATCTTTTTAGTCTCCTGAGGGGGAAAAGGCGTTGTCGTGCCCTCTTCACGACTTTCTTGGTATGTTTGGACCATGATAGTTTGTTGGTGATGTGGACACCAAGAAACTTGAAACTCTCAACCTGCTCCACTACAGCCCCGTCGATTTGAATGCGGGCGTGTTCGGCCCTCTTTTTCCTGTAGATCACGATTATATCATTGGTCTTGCTCACGTTGAGGGAGAGGTTGTTGTCCTGGACCACACTATAGGCTGTCTCATCGTTGTCGGGGATCAGGCCTACCACCGTTGTGTCGTCAGCAAACGTAAAGATTTTTTTTACATTTTAGTCATTTAGCAGACGCTCTTATCCAGAGCGACTAACAGTTACTGAGTGCATACATTTTCATACTGGCCCCCCGTGGGAAACGAACCCACAACCCTGGCGTTGCAAGCGCCATGCTCTACCAACTGAGCTACACAGGGCCCACATGATGGTGTTGGAGTCGTGCTTGGCCACGCAGTCGTGGGTGAACAGGGAGTACAGGAGGGGAATAAGCACGCACCCCTGAGGGGCCCCTGTGTTGAGGATCAGTGTGGCAGATGTGTTGTTGCCTACCCTTACCACCTGGGGGCGGCCCGTCAGGAAGTCCAGGATCCAGTTGCAGAGGGAGGTGTTTAGTCCCAGGGTCCTTAGCTTAGTGATGAGCTTTGTGGGCACTATGGTGTTGAACGCTGAGCTGTAGTCAATGAACAGCATTCTCACATAGGTGTTCCTTTTGTCCAGGTGGGAAAGGGCAGTGTGGAGTGCAATTGAGATTGCGTCATCTGTGGATCTGTTGGGGCGGTATGCGAATTGGAGTGGGTCTAGGGTTTACGGGATGATGGTGTTGATGTGAGCCATAACCAGTCTTTCAAAGCACTTCATGGCTACCGACGTGAGTGCTATGGGGCGGTAGTCATCTAGGCAGGTTACCTTCGCTTTCTTGGGCACAGGGACTATGGTGGTCTGCTTGAAACATGTAGGTATTAGAGACTCGGTCAGGGAGAGGTTGAAAATGTCAGTGAAGACACTTGCCAGTTGGTCCACGCATGCTCTGAGTACACGTCCTGGTAATCCGTCTGTGGTAATCCGCCCCGCGGCCTTGTGAATGTTGACCTGTTTAAAGGTCTTTCTCATATCGGCTACAAAGAGCGTGATCACACAGTCGTCCGGAACAGCTGGTGCGCTCATGCATGCTTCAGTGTTGCTTGCCTCGAAGCGAGCATAAAAGGCATTTAGCCCAACTGGTAGGCTTGCTTCACTGGGCAGCTCGCAGGCTGGGTTTCCCTTTGTAGTCCGTAATAGTTTGCAAGCCCTGCCACATCCGACGAGCGTCAGAGCCAGTGTAGTAGTTTAACTCTACCCACATGTTGTGACACCCTGGCTCTGGGGACTCTTAAATGTTGAGCCAGGGTGTGTAGTGTCTATGTTTTGTTTTCTATGTGTTTCTTTCTAGATCGTTTATTTCTATGTTGGCCAGGGTGGTTCCCAATTAGAGACAGCTGTGGCTTGTTGTCTCTGATTGGGAACCATACTTAGGCAGCCTGTTTTGCACTTGTCATTTGTGGGATTTTGTTCCGGAGAGGTTTGTGTTTGTTAACCTTAGGACTTCACGTATCGTTTTGTTGTTTTGTTGTTCGTGTTGAAAGTACTCATTAAAATATGTACGCATATCACGCTGCGCCTTGGTCCGTTACTTACGACGATCGTGACAGAAGATCCCACCAAAACAGGACCAAGCAGCGTGTTCAGGAGCAAACACCGGGAAAGGAACTGGAGAGGTTGGCGATGTCCCAGGTGGGCGAATGGTGGTCTTGGGAGGACATGTTCGCGGGAAAAGGGCCATGGGCAAAAGTTAAAGCCCTGGCGAGAGAGGAGGTACGGCGCCAACAGGGCCGTCGTCGGACAGGCGAGAGGCAACCCCAATAATGTTTTTGGGGGGGGCACACGGCATGGATGACGGGGCTGCTGGAGGCAGCTATAGGGCGAGTTTGTGGACTAGGAGAGGAGGCCACCAGGTTACGGGGGCCATTGGTCAGGAGGGAGAAGGAGAGTGTGGAGGCACGGCGAGAGGAACTGAGTAGGCAGCAGAGGGAGCGGAGGTTTATGAGGAAACCCAGTCCCGCTCCTCGCACCAAGCAAGTGGTGTGTGTCACAAGTCCGGTCCGGCCCGTTCCTGATTCCCGCACAAGGCCAGTGGTGTGTGTTCCCAGTACGGTCAGGCCCGTTCCTGCTCCCCGCACTAAGTTAGTGGTGCGTGTTCCCAGTACGGCCCAACCCGTTCCTGCTCCCCGCACTAAGTTAGTGGTGCGTGTTCCCAGTCCGGCCCGACCCGTTCCCGCTCCCCGCACTAAGTTAGTGGTGGGTGTTCCCAGTCCGGCCCGACCCGTTCCTGTCCCTCGCACCAAGCCAGTGGTGCGCGTCGCCAGCCCGGCCCGGCCTGTTCCTGCCCCTCGCACCAAGCCTGTGGTGCGCGTCGCCAGCCCGGCCTGGCCTGTTCCTGCCCCTCAAGCCTGTGGTGCGCGTCGCCAGCCCGGCCCGGCCTGTTCCTGCCCCTCGCACCAAGCCTGTGGTGCACGTCGCCAGCCCGGCCCGGCCTGTTCCTGCCCCTCGCACCAAGCCTGTGGTGCGCGTCGCCAGCCCGGCCCGGCCTGTTCCTGCCCCTCGCACCAAGCCAGTGGTGCGCGTCGCCAGCCCGGCCCGGCCTGTTCCTGCCCCTCGCACCAAGCCTGTGGTGCGCGTCCCCAAGCCCGGCCCGGCCTGTTCCTGCCCCTCGCACCAAGCCTGTGGTGCGCGTCGCCAGCCCGGCCCGGCCTGTTCCTGCCCCTCGCACCAAGCCTGTGGTGCGCGTCGCCAGCCCGGCCCGGCCTGTTCCTGCTCCCCGCACCAAGCCTGTGGTGCGCGTCGCCAGCCCGGTCCGGCCTGTTCCTGCTCCCCGCACCAAGCCAGTGGTGCGCGTCGCCAGCCCGGTCCGGCCTGTTCCTGCTCCCCACACCAAGGCTGTGGTGCGCCTCGTCAGCCCGTTCCGGCCTGTTCCTGCTCCCCGCACCAAGCCAGTGGTGCGCGTCGTCAGCCCGGTCCGGCCCATTCCTGCTCCCCGCACCAAGCCAGTGGTGCGCGTCGTCAGTCCGGCACAGCCCGTGCCTGTTCCACCGGTGCCTGGTCAGGTACCGGTCAGCTGCTCCACACCGGAGCCTGAGGAATCCGCTCCACCGATGTCCAGTCCAGCTCCAGCCAGCGGGACCAGACCAGGGGCGCTACGGGGGGGTAGCTAGAGAGTGGTGGTCATGCCCGGAGCCGGATCCGCCTCCAAGGCGGAATGCCCACCCGGCCCCTACCTCAACTAGCCGGTGCCCCCGCACATTGACTCTGCACCGGTACCCCCCTGTATATATAGCCTCCCTACTGTTATTTTATTTTACTTCTGCAATTTTTTTCTCAACACTTAATGTTGTTGTTTTATTTTACTTTTTTATTTAAAATAAATGCACTGTTGGTTAAGGGCTGTAAGTAAGCATTTCACTGTAATGTCTGCACCTGTTGTATTCGGCGCATGTGGCCAATATAATTTGATTTGATTTGATTTGAGTAAGATTTAATCTTAGTCCTGTATTGACTCTTTACCTGTTTGATGGTTCGTCTGAGGGCATAGCGGGGTCCTGCTCCTTGAAAGCGACAACTCTAGCCTTTAGCTCGGTGCGGATGTTGCCTGTAATCCATGGCTTCTGGTTGGGATATGTACGTACGGTCACTGTGGGGACGATGTCGTCGATGCACTTATTGATGAAGCCGGTGACTGAGGTGGTATACTCCTCAATGCCATTGGATGAATCCCGGAACATATTCCAGTCTCTGCTAGCAAAACAGTCCTGTAGCGTAGCATCCACGTCATCTGACCACTTCGGCTGTACCAACTTCAGACGAGTCCCTAGACGCTTGTGGGTGTCGCAGAACACCTTCGTGTTCATGAGAATATCATCTTTCATAATAGTTTGTAGGCCAAACCGTTCGTATGCTACAGACGATATTGTGAGAAGACCAATTTTCGGAATTTCTCATGGTCTGACAAACACTGCTCTAGCGCTGTCACATTTCACCGCAGATACGGAAGTGGAACATAGGCGGATGTGGTGGATTGAGCTAGTCGTCTAGGCCCCCTCCAAGGAGCCCTAGCCTTTATTAGAGGCATAAACACAGTAACTCAAAGTCTTGCTAAATATTGGTGGTCTGGGAGAGGAGATCCATGCATGGTTGAGAGACCGCTGTCCCCAGCTTGACCAGACCAGACGGTTCCCCTCTCAGTTGGGATAGATCAGCAGTAAAAACCAGACCTCAAATGCTATTTAAAATCTTTCAAGTACTTTCCGTGTTTGTTTGTTTTCACCTGCCTGGGTGGTGGTGGGTGGGTTTTGCAGTTTTGTGACTATTCTATTGGTTCCAATGCGCCAGGCAAGCTCAATCAAGCCCAGCTAAAGTATTTGAAAAGACTTCAAAGAGTATTTGAACCCATGTCTGGTTAAAACGGAGCTGTCCCTAGGAAAAGACAAGAAGAACTACGAACTTCATCCCGAAGCTCACTGATGTAGCACAGATATACTATAAAGTAGGCCTGTAGGCTTTGATGAGTTATGAGGTCACTTAGGATTTCTAAATGCACCATTGAATTTAGGGCTCTCAAGGACTAGTTAACATGCCAAAAGACTCAAAAAGTCAGACGCTACTGAGTGAAATATCTGAGCCAGTACGGAACGGTTTGGATCAGCGCAATACAGTGCGTAAATAACAGTGTAAGTAGGTGGAGATTAACATTGAGGAGACTTCTGGCTTCTTTAAGACAGTCCTTGATTATGCCCAACAGCACACATTTTGTTGTAGCCCCGGACAAGCACACCTGATTCAACTTGTCATCTAACCATCAAGTTGATAGAGCATGGCGTTTGCAACGCCAGGGTTGTGGGTTCGATTACCACGGGGGGCCAGTATGAAAAAATAAAATAATAAAATAATGTATGCACTCACTAACTGTAAGTCGCTCTGGATAAGAGTGTCTGCTAAATGAAGTAAATATAAATTGTAGCCTATTTGTCTGTCTATCCCTGTTCTCTCCTCTCCGCACAGGCCATACAAACGCTTCACACTCTAATCTGGTGGTCCCTGCGCGCACGACCCACGTGGAGTTCCAGGTCTCCGGTAGCCTCTGGAACTGCCGTTCTGCTGCCAACAAGGCAGAGTTCATCTCAGCCTATGCCACCCTCCAGTCGCTGACGGAAACATGGATTACCACAGAAAACACTGCTACTCCTACTGCTCTTTCCACGTCTGATCATGTGTTCTCGCATACCCGAGAGCATCTGGGCAGCGCGGCGGTGGTACAGGAATCCTCATCTCTCCCAAGTGGACATTCTCTCTTTTCCCCCTGACCCATCTGTCTATCTCCTCATTTGAATTCCATGCTGTCACAGTCACTAGCCCATTCAAGCTTAACATCCTTGTCATTTATCGCCCTCCAGGTTCCCTTGGAGAGTTCACCAATGAGCTTGACGCCTTGATAAGTTCCTTTCCTGAGGATGGCTCACCCCTCACAGTTCTGGGTGACTTTAACCTCCCTACGTCTGCCTTTTTTCTCATTTCTTTCTGCCGCCTTTTTTCCACTCCTTTCCTCTTTTGACCTCACCCTCACACCGCCCCCCCCCCCCCCCCTACTCACAAGGCAGGCAATACGCTTGACCTCATCTTTACTAGATGCTGTTCTTCTACTAATCTCACTGCAACTCCCCTCCAAGTCTCCGACCACTACTTCGTATCCTTTTCTCTCTCGCTCTCCTCCAACACTACTCACTCTGCCCCTACTCAGATGGTAATGTGCCATCGCAACCTTCGCTCTCTCTCTCCCACTACTCTCTCCTCTTCCATACTATCATCTCTTCCCTCTGCTAAATCCTTCTCCCTCCAATCTCCTGATTCTGCCTCCTCAATCCTCCTCTCCTCCCTCTATGAATCTTTTGACTCTCTATGTCCCCTATCCTCCCGGCCGGCTCGGTCCTCCCCTCCTGCTCCGTGGCTTGACGATTCATTGCGAGCTCATAGAACAGGGCTCCGGGCAGCCGAGCGGAAATGGAGGAAAACTAGACTCCCTGCGGACCTGTCATCTTTCCACTCCCTCCTCTCTACATTCTCTTCCTCCGTTTCTGCTGCTAAAGCCACTTTCTACCACTCTAAATTTCAAGCCTCTGCCTCTAAACCTAGGAAGCTCTTTGCCACCTTCTCCTCCCTGCTGAATCCTCCTCCTCCTCCCCCTCCCTCCTCCCTCTCTGTGGATGACTTCATCAACCATTTTGAAAAGAAGGTTGACGACATCCGATCCTCATTTATTAAGTCAAATGACACCGCTGGTCCTGCTCACACTACCCTACCCTATGCTTTGACTTCTTTCTCCTCTCTCTCTCCAGATGAAATCTTGCGACTTGTGACGGCCGGCCGCCCAACAACCTGCCCGCTTGACCCTATCCCCTCCTCTATTCTCCAGACCATTTCCGGAGACCTCTCCCTTACCTCACCTCGCTCATCAACTCATCCTTGTCCGCTGGCTATGTCCCTTCCATCTTCAAGAAAGTGAGAGTTGCACCCCTCCTCAAAAAACCTACACTTGATCCCTCCGATGTCAACAACTACAGACCAGTATCCCTTCTTTCTTTTCTCTCCAAAACTCTTGAGCGTGCCGTCTATAGCCAACTCTCCTGCTATCTCTCTCAGAATGACCTTCTTGATCCAAACCAGTCAGGTTTCAAGACTGGTCATTCAACTGAGACTGCTCTTCTCTGTGTCACGGAGGCTCTCCGCACTGCTAAAGCTAACTCTCTCTCCTCTGCTCCTATCCTTCTAGACCTGTCTGATGCCTTTGATACTGTGAACCATCAGATCCTCCTCTCCACCCTCTCCGAGTTGGGCATCTCCGGCGCAGCTCACTCTTGGATTGCGTCCTACCTGACAGGTCGCTCCTACCAGGTGGCGTGGCGAGAATCTGTCTCCGCACCACGTGCTCTCACCACTGTTGTCCCCCAGGGCTCAGTTCTAGGCCCTCTCCTATTCTCGCTATACACCAAGTCACTTGGCTCTGTCATATCCTCACATGGTCTCTCCTATCATTGCTACGCAGACAACACACAATTAATCTTCTCCTTTCCCCCTTCTGATAACCAGGTGGCGAATCGCATCTCTGCATGTCTGGCAGCCATATCAGTGTGGATGTCGGATCACCACCTCAAGCTGAACCTCGGCAAGACGGAGCTGCTCTTCCTCCCGGGGAAGGACTGCCCGCTCCATGATCTCGCCATCACGGTTGACAACTCCGTTGTGCCCTCCTCCCAGAATGCAAAGAACCTTGGCTTGACCCTGGACAACACCCTGTCGTTCTCCGCTAACATCAAGCGGTGACCCGATCCTGTAGGTTCATGCTCTACAACATTCGCAGAGTACGACCCTACCTTACACAGGAAGCGGCACAGGTCCTAATCCAGGCACTTGTCATCTCCCGTCTGGATTACTGCAACTCGCTGTTGGCTGGGCTCCCTGCCTGTGCCATTAAACCCCTACAACTCATCCAAAACGCTGCAGCCCGTCTGGTGTTCAACCTTCCCAAGTTCTCTCACGTCACCCTGCTCCTCCGCACACTCCACTGGCTTCCAGTTGAAGCTCGCATCTACTACAAGACCATGGTGCTTGCCTACGGAGCTGTGAGGTGAACGGCACCTCCTTACCTTCAGGCTCTGATCAGTCCCTACACCCAAACGAGGACATTGCGTTCTTCCACCTCTGGCCTGCTGGTCCCCCTACCTCTGTGGAAGCACAGTTCCCGCTCAGCCCAGTTAAAACTGTTCGCTGCTCTGGCACCACAATGGTGGAACAAGCTCCCTCACGACGCCAGGACAGCGGAGTCACTGACCACCTTCCGGAGACACTTGAAACCCTACCTCTTTAAGGAATACCTGGGATAGTATAAAAGTAATCCTTCTACCCCCCCCCCCCTCCCAAAAAAAAAAGGTTAAAAAAATAACAATATATTTAAAAAATAATATATATATATATATATATATATATAAAACAAATGACAATTTAAAATATACTCTAAAAATTTAAAATTTAAAAAAATAGAAACATTTAAATAAAATAAATTGTAAAGTGGTTGTCCCACTGGCTATAATAAGGTGAATGCACCAATTTGTAAGTCGCTCTGGATAAGAGCGTCTGCTAAATGACGTAAATGTAAATGTAAAAATCAAAAGTGATTCAGTAAAATATTGTATGAATATATTCCTGATCATCATGTTCACCTACAAAACTTTGGGCTCAGCTTTTCCCACAGTAGCCCTGTTCCAATGCATTAAGTTAGTATTCTGCTCTTTCCATCATTGCACCGTGGCGTGCCCTTTGAGACAGGCTACTGAAACCAGACGCTGCTCTGTTCATCCCATCAGGCCAGACAGAGGGCTTAGGCTTAGGAGAGCCGGCTGCAGCTGCACAGTCAGTCACACCCTTGTCTATAGTACATTCTCCTCTACTGAATGAATGAAATGTTTTTTTTTTAATTAAATGAAATGAATGAATGAATGTATGATTTTTTTTTGTTGTTGTGTCAAATAGTCAGTTGGCAACCCATCCCTTATGGGATTAATTGACACAAACAAACATTACAATAATTCACCGTGATAATTCAGTGATAATTCTTCTTCCGGTGTTCTCTGCAGTGCGCATCACATAAAGAGTGAAACAAATTAATTACAATCAATTTAAAAAATGGAATAAAAATCAATCTACTAGTAAAGGGTTTCTTATCCGGTCTGAATGATGTAGGCAGGTCTGAAGGCAGGTGGTGGGTGGGTTGATGTCTCCATTGGGGCTCAGTTAACGGGGCCTTCAGGAGACAGTTCTATATCGTGGAGCTCCGCCCCATAGGGGAGCTCTGCTCCTATTGGTTTACCCACTGCCCTAAGGCAGCATCAGCCTGAGACAAAATTATGCACACACCTGCAGCCAATAGGAGTACAGGTGTCCCTATAAGAGGGGATGCCTCCCCTCAATCAGCCTCCCTTTATCTTCAGCGACTGGACTAGACTGAAGAGCCATGAAGAGACGAAGAGAAGAAGACTCAGGACGAGATACGCCGTCGGATTTTCCAGTCATCTACGTCGTCCTAGAATGAGCACACCAGTAGATTTTCCACCCCCAAAAGCTATTTTCAGAGCTCAATGCCGATGCTCCTCCATGACGGCTGTGGACTCCGACGACTTATGTTTCGTGTGTTTGGGCTCACAGCACGCTAAGGAGGGCATCAGCAATCCACCTAATTGCGCCAGCTGCGCCCTCCTTTCTTTAAAGGAGAGGAAGCAGCGCTGGGCGTTTTTTAGGGAGGATATTCCTCTAGAGGACGTGCTGTTGGTGCATCAGATGGCACCGACTCAGGAGAAAACGGGGATTATGGGGAAGAGACGGATATTCCAATGGCACAATCCGACCCGCTGACCCACACGTTCAAGCTCCCCTTTCCTTTGGAAAGCGAGAGGGCTTGTAGTTCCCTGGGCGATGACGACACAGGCTCTGAGAGATCAGTATCCCTGTCCTTCGCTGCAGCCTCTCTGCGTTCGGATTTTCCTGGACTCATTGAGAGGGCTGCTCGATGCTTGGAGATAGCGCTGCCCCCCATTCCCTCCGCACCGGAAGTGGATATGATGGAAGGCGGCCCCTATTCTCGGCCAAGGAGGGGGCGGCAGAGCCTTTGGCTCCAGCAATGCCCTCAATGGCAAAGTACGTCGAGGGCTCATGGGAGGCACCTCTGGCGTAGCGTTCACCGGCCAAGTCGTACCTCCCATTCACCAGAGTGGAAGGAAGGCAGCAGGGCTTCACTAAGGGAATCCCCAGGCTAGAGAGCGCCCTGGCTGCGTATCTAGTGCCGGGTCGAGTCCCTGGCCCTCTTCTAGAAAGGCCACCTTGCCAACGCAAAAGGTCCGCCTCACAGCGCAGCTGGTAGAGAAGTCCTTTACGTTGGGAGCCCAAGCTGTGGCAGCAGCAAATAATATTGCCCTCCTAGCGGCCGCTCTGTCCCGTTTAACCATGGGTAAGACAGCTGGACAGGGAGGAGGTGGAGGAGGTGTCCAGAATTTCTGGCGCTATTCTCCACCTAACTCAGGCTTCGGCTGTCTGTGCGGGGAGGTCCATGGCCACTTCGGTGGTCGCGGAACGACACCTGTGGTTGTCACTGACAACCATGAAGGAAGCAGACAGAGCGTCGCTTTTGAACGCCCCCCTCTCCGACGACGGACTCTTCGGAGTCGCAGTCAAGGAGGCGACGGAGCATTTCTCTAAACTTGACGAGGAGAGGAAGCAGCTGGCCAGACACCTGCCACTGGCAGGGAGGTTAGGCCAAGTGACCCAGAAGCCGTCCACCTCCACCGCCCAGAGTAGACCAGGTTCTACTGAGAGGCGTCGTGCCCGGCGCCTAGACGGCGGCTACAAGCAGCAGGAGAGTGGGCCCCGCCCCCCCAGCAGCTACGGTGGCCCCGTTGACGCAGCCGGCGAGGAAAGTCGTCAGAACGTCGACCTGGCAGCCTAAGGGCAGCCACAAGAGACTGCGCACATGACGGGATGCGGGGGAGAGGATAGAAGATGGCGCAATGACAGAGTCGAATGTGCCCGCTATTCCCCCCCATCCTTCGGTTGAGGGGATGGGTGAGCATGTTGTTGTTGATGTTATATGCAATAAAGAGTTGGCTCCACCTGACTTTGTCAAAAAAGAGCCCCTTTTCCATAATACATCCGAGAGCGTTCGCCCTACCTCACTCCCTCTCTCTCTCTCCTACCACTCTGAGTGCCGCTCAGCCCACCAGGGGTGCGTTGCTGAGCGCACACATAAGGTAGGTATAAGAGAGGTATCAAGGCGCCGCCTTGTATTACCTCATAAAGACCTCACTTCACAGACTCTTAGGAGTGCTGTAGTGAGTGTCTCACATAGCAGGCTGCAGTCTCAGTCGGATAATGGCAGGATGATGCAACCGCTAATAGGGGATGGCGCACTGTCTCAGGCCTCTGTCAGTGCAGTTCAGATCCGTGCTGCGTTCACGGAGGGCCAGAATACTACGGTTACGAGTTTAACGAACATATCGGCGCCCCCGTTTCTCTCAGAACGCGCTGATGCTCACCACGATGAGTGTAATTCAGCCCACCAGGGGTACAGAGCTGAGCACACACAGGAGGTGAATGTTAAAAAGGTATCAAGGCGCCGCCTGGTGTTACCTCATAGAGACCTCACATTACAGACTCCTAGGAGTACTGTAGTGAAGGGCTCTCATAGCGGACTGCAGTCACAGCCAGATACTGGAATGATGACGCAATTGCTTTCTGGGGATGGTGCTCTGTCGCAGGCTATAGCGGAGGGCCGGAATACTACGGTTACGGGTTTAACCAACGTATTGGCGCCCCAGTTTCTCTCAGAACGCGCTGATGTTTTCTCTCCCTTTCATGGGAGGCCCGCCTTGGGCTGTTCCACCACCTCAGTGCTGGGGAACAGCGGCGGCAAGGGCCATCGAGGAATACAGGTCCTTCCTACTGAATGTACCACAGCTGCGCTCACCCGCTTTCTCTGCATTGCTGGGAGTGGCGGCGAAGCTGTACCCTCTCACGCTGGCTAGACCAGACGTTGCAGAAGGGTTATGCCATCCAATTCCATCGGACCCTGCCCCCATTCAGGGGAGTGGTGGAGACGGTGATGAAAACGCCCGAAAAAGTGGCCGCCCTGGTATCAGAGATTACGGAACTTTTGGCGAAGGAGGCGGTCACAGTAGTTCCCCAGGAGCAAAGGAACAAAGGGCTATATTCGCCCTACTTCCTGGTGCCCAAAAAGACGGGGGGAATGAGGCCGATATTGGATTTATGCATTCTCAACGAGAGCGTAACCAAACGGCCCTTCCGAATGCTCACGACAAAACGTCTACTGGAATGTGTCCAGAAAGGAGAGACCTAAAGGATGCGTACTTTCATGTGCTGGTGCAGCCGCGTCACAGAAAGTTTCTGCGATTCGCCTTTCAAGGGGTGGCGTACGAATACACGAGGATGCCATTCGGGTACGCCCTGACACCTTGCACTTTTTCCATTGGAACCATTGCATCGTCAGGGAATAAGGCTACTAGCCTACCTAGACAACCTACTGGTTCTCGCCCCGTCAGCAGAGCTGGCGTTTACTCACACGACACAGACAGTGATTCATCTCACACGTCTGGGGTTCGCTGTGAATTGGAAAAAGAGCGCGCCCTGGCCCAGTCATCAGATTGTCTACCTGGGGATACAGCTAGACACTGTAATGATGAGGGCTCGAATTTCAGACCCTCGAAGGGTAGCCTTGTTGCTAGCCCTGAGAAAGTGTCGTCCGAATCACACAGTAACGGCGCTGTCAGTCATGTAACTCTTGGGTCTCATGTCGTCAGCCCATTTCGTGGTTCCGCTGGGACTCCTGCGCATGCGCAGGATGCAGCGATGGTTCGCCCAACTAAGACTAGACCCAGTGCGTTAACATCATCGGTTGGTGGTGGTTCCTCTCTCGCTCAGTGCAGATCTGAACTATTGGAGAGACCCGTGCGTTCTCACGCATGGAGTCCCAATAGGCAAAGTGTCCTCCTACATTCCAGTGTTTACAGATGCCTCTCTGACTGGATGGGGAGGGACATGTCAGACCCAAGCGATAGGAGGGGTGTGGCCTCTTTCGAGTCGCCACATCAACCTCTTGGAGTTGAAAACGGTTCGACTGGTTCTGACCCACTTCGCGTCTACCCTTCGGGGTCGCGATGTGTTGGTCTGGTCAGACAACCGGACCACAGTAGCCTACATAAATCACCAGGGTCAGGTCTCCTGCTCTCCACCGGTCGGCGGAGGAATTGTAGCTGTGGGCTCACGAGCACCTTCGCTCATTGAGAGCAGCACACATTCCGGGCTACTTGAACGTAGGAGCAGACCTCATGTCTCGAGGGGGTCCCCGAGACGACGAGTGGCGTCAGCATCTGGACATTGTTCTCCAAATTAAAAGCCGAGGTGGACTTATTCGCTTCACGCGTGAACGCGCATTGTCCCCTATGGTTCTCTCTGAGGGAACAGGACGAACCGCCACTGGGAAGGGACGCGTTCGCGCACCATCCGTGGCTGAGAGTTCTTCTGTGTGCATTCCCTCCGCTGTCCTGCATTCTCCCACTGTTAGCCAGGGTGAGATCAGGCGGGCTGTCAATAATTTTGGTAGCCCCCGATCGCCCAGGGGCTCCATGGTATGCGGAGATGAGTCAGATGTTGATTGCGCCACCTTGGCCAATTCCACATCGACGGGACGCGTTGTCTCAGGCGGGAGGCTCGATAGGGCGATTGCCCATAATCGGCCAACCACTGAAGGCTTGGCTCCTGAGAGGGACAGGCTAGAGCGCCGTGGGTTATCTGATGCAGTGATCAGGACCATACAGGGTTCACGTGCCAGTTCCACTTCCAGGGTGTATGCCAGTAAATGGAAAGTTTTTTCACAATGGTGCGTCACAGAGAATGTAGACCCCATGAACTGTCAGGTTGAGAGTGTTTGTTCTCTCTTTCCTGCAGTTTATGCTTGATAAGCAGCGATCGCCCGCCACCATTAAGGTGTTTGCAGCGGCGATTTCAGCTTGTCACGAGGGGTTTGGCAGAGACACTGTCTTCAGCCACCCTCTAGTGAAACGTTTCTTGTTAGGAACGCGGCGGCTTAGGCCAACACCTAGAGCCACGCTTCCTCAGTGGGATTTGGCTTTGGTACTCGAAGCGCTATGTAAATCGCTGTTCGAACCATTGAATCAAATACCCTCAAGATGCTGTCTATGAAGACGGCACTGTTGCTCGCTTTGACTACTGCTAAGCGTATTAGTGATTTGTGTGCTCTTTCGACGAGACCTGACTGCCTTGCCATTAATGGCGATCTGAGCAGAGCGGTGTTAGGTCCTAACCCGGCATTTGTGCCGAAGGTTATTAAGAGCTCATATAGATCACAGACCGTGGAGCTGTGGGAAATGTTCCAGTGAGGAAAGGCTCCATCGCCTGTGCCCAGTGCGCGCTTTGGCGTGTTATGTTGAGCGCACAGCAGCGATTAGGTCATCGCCTCAGCTGTTTGTGTGTCACGGTGCGGCTGCACTAGGTAGACCGCTTTCAAAACAGCGTCTGTCTCATTGGCTTTGTGAAGGCATTGAGACAGCTTATGAGGCAGCGGGGGTGACAATTGCCTCAGGGTATAAGAGCCCACTCCACTCGTGGAGTAGCGGCTTCTACTGCCCTTTTCAGAGGAACAGGGGTAGAGGATATCTGTGCAGCGGCGTCGTGGTCATCACCGTCTCCATTTATCCGGTTCTATCTCTTGGATATGTCTTCTAACTCTTTGGCTCAGTCTGTACTCAGCGTGGCTGAGGGGAGGACTTGAGGTAAGAGAGAGGAATGCAGCACTCAAGAGACAGGTCTCTTTCAGGTCCGCTTCTGATAGAAGGACATATTTTAACATCACTCCTGACTGACATGTTCAGTATAGTAGAAGGCATGTATTGATCTGCCCACCAGTGAATAACTGGGTTGTGGCGGAATGATGAGGCATAATAGTACTAACCTTGGTTACAGTACTTATAGACCGGTCATGACAATTTTGATGGAATGTGACGTCATCTATCTGATTGTTCAGATTAGTATGAATCATGTTCTGGGATCTGCCCACTAATCTTTGGAGTTCCATCGATTGAGTGGGGCGGGCTACTGTGTACACAATGTAGAGTGACACTTTGTGTCATTCCATTAGTGGTCTGTGTTATTTTAACAGGATATTGAGGTACCATCTATCTGCTAGTACAGATTAGTATGGCTCGTATTCTGGTGATCTGCCCACTAGTCATTGGTGTTACCATTGGACTAGGTGGGGCGGGTTTTAACCGATGACGCAGTATATTGTGACACTTTGTATTGTGATACAGTGGTTGCAGTACTGAGGGACTTGGTTGCAGCCATTGCTAGGCCTGACCTTTTCATTTTGATGGGAAGTGTTGGGCTCGGCAGGGAGTACATTTTGGAGCGTTTCGCTCCGCCTTAAACCAATAGGAGCAGAGCTCCCCTATGGGGCGGAGCTCCACGATATAGAACGATAGTTACCGGAGTGTAACTCCAGTTCTATGAGTGGAGCGGAGCCCCATTTTTTTATTTCACCGTTATTTAACCAGGTAAGCCAGTTGAGAACAAGTTCTCATTTACAACTGCGACCTGGCCAAGATAAAGCAAAGCAGTGCGATAAAAACAACAACACAGAGTTACATATGGGGTAAACAAAACATAAAGTCAAAAATACAACAGAAAATATATATACAGTGTGTGCGAATGTAATAAGTTATGGAGATAAGGCAGTAAGTAGGCCATAGTGCAAAATAGTTACAATTTCGTATAACACTGGAATGATAGATGTGCAAAAGATGATAATAAATAACAATATGGGGATGAGGTAGTTGGGTGGGATAATTTCAGAAAGGCTGTGTACAGGTGCAGTGATCGGTAAGTTGCTCTGACAACTGGCGCTTAAAGTTAGTGAAGGAGATAAGAGTCTCCAGCTTCAGAGATTTTTGCAGTTCGTTCCAGTCATTGGCAGCAGAGAACTGTAAGGAATGGAGGCCAAAGGAGGTGTTGGCTTTGGGGATGTCCAGTGAGATATACCTGACTACGGGTCGGTGTTGCTATGGTGACCAGTGAGCTAAGATAAGACGGGGATTTGCCTAGCAGTGATTTATAGATGACCTGGAGCCAGTGGGTTTGGCGACGAATATGTAGTGAGGGCCAGCCAACAAGAGCGTACATGTCACAATGGTGGGTAGTATATGGGGCTTTGGTGACAAAACGGATGGCACTGTGATAGACTACATCCAATTTGCTGAGTAGGGTGTTGGAGGCTATTTTGTAAATGACATCGCCGAAGTCAAGGATCGGTAGGATAGTCAGTTTTACGAGGGCATGTTTGGCAGCATGAGTGAAGGAGGCTTTGTTTTGCGAAATAGGAAGCCGATTCTAGATCTAACTTTTGATTGGAGATGCTTAATGTGAGTCTGGAAGGAGAGTTTACAGTCTAACCAGACACCTAGGTATTTGTAGTTGTCCACATACTCTAGGTCAGACCCGCCGAGAGTAGTGATTCTAGTCGGGTGGGCGGGTGCAAGCAGCGTTCGGTTGAAGAGCATTCATTTAGTTTTACTAGTGTTTAAGAGCAGTTGGAGGCTACGGAAGGAGTGTTGTATGGCGTTGAAGCTCGTTTGGAGGTTTGTTAACACAGTGTCCAATGAAGGGCCAGATGTATACAAAATGGTGTCGTCCACATAGAGGTGGATCCGAGCGTCACCAGCAGCAAGAGCGACATCATTGATATACACAGAGAGTAGAGTCGGCCCGAGAATTGAATCCTGTGGCACCCCCATAGAGACGGCCAGAGGTCCAGACAACAGGCCCTCCGATTTGACACATTGAACTTTATCTGAGAAGTAGTTGGTGAACCAGGCGAGGCAGTCATTAGAGAAACCAAGGCTATTTAGTCTGCCAATAAGAATGCGGTGGTTGACAGAGTCGAAAGCCTTGGCCAGGTCGATGAAGACGGCTGCGCAGTACTGCCTTTTATCGATCGTGTTTATAATACCGTTTAGGACCTTGAGCGTGGCTGAGGTGCACCCATGACCAGCTCGGAAACCGGATTGCATAGCGGAGAAGGTACGGTGGGATTCTAAATGGTCGGTGATCTGTTTGTTAACTTGGCTTTCAAATACTTTCGAAAGGCAGGGCAGGATGGATATAGGTCTATAACAGTTTGGATCTAGAGTGTCACCCCCTTTGAAGAGGGGGATGACCGCGGCAGCTTTCCAATCTCTGGGGATCTCAGACGTTGCGAAAGAGAGGTTGAACAGGCTAGTAATAGGGGTTGCGACAATTTCGGCGGCTAATTTTAGAAAGAAAGGGTCCAGATTGTCTAGCCCAGCTGATTTGTAGGGGTCCAGATTTTTTAGCTCTTTCAGAACATCAGCTGTCTGAATTTGTGTGAAGGAGAAGCGGGGGGGGGGGGGGCATGGCCAAGTTGCAGCGGAGGGTGCAGAGCTGGTGGCTGGGGTAGTGGTAGCCAGGTGGAAAGCATGGCCAGCCGTAGCAAAATGCTTATTGAAATTCTCGATTATTGTAAATTTATTGGTGGTGACAGTGTTTCCTAGCCTCAGTGCAGTGGGCAGTTGGGAGGAGGTGCTCTTATTTTCCATGGACTTTACAGTGTCCCAAAACTTTTTGGAGTTAGTGCTACAGGATGCAAATTTCTGTTTGAAAAAGCTAGCCTTTGCTTTCCTAACTGATTGTGTATATTGGTTCCTGACTTCCCTAAAAAGTTGCATATCGCGGGGGCTGTTCGATGCTAATGCAGTACGCCACAGGATGTTTTTGTGCTGGTCAAGGGCAGTCAAGTCTGAGGAAAACCAGGGACTATATCTGTTCTTAGTTCTGAATTTTTTGAATGGGGCATGCTTATTTAAGATTGAGAGGAAAGCACTTTTAAAGAACAACCAGGCATCCTCTACTGACGGAATGAGGTCAATATCCATCCAGGATACCCGGGCCAGGTCAATTAGAAAGGCCTGCTCGCTAAAGTGTTTTAGGGAGCGTTTGACAGTGATGAGGGGTGGTCGTTTGATCGCGGACCCATTACGGACGCAGGCAATAAGGCAGTGATCGCTGAGATCCTGGTTGAACACAGCGGAGGTGTATTTAGAGGGTACATTTGTCATAGGACTTAAGGCCCTGCTGACCCTCTCTAGTCTCGCTGAAGATAAATATCTCGGGAGGCTGATTGAGGGGAAGCGTCCTCTCATATAGGGACACCTGTACTCCTATTGGCTGCAGGTGTGTGCATAATTTTGTCTCAGGCTGATGCTGCCTTAGGGCAGTGGGTAAACCAATAGGAGCAGAGCTCCTCGATGGGGCTCCACTCCACTCATAGAACTGGAGTTACACTCCGGTAACTATCAATATCTGGCCCTCAGAGAGCAGAGCTGATGGGCACACAAAAGAGCTGAAGAGTGGCCCCTTGGAGTTGACAGTCCGAATTAATTGAGTGGAGAGATTGCGATCAGAGCTCACTTTCCCTCTCTTTCTTTCTCTCTCTCTTTCTATCTCTCTCTCTCAGGTTCTCACAAGACAGATGTTGGCAAGCCATCAGAGAGAATGGTCCCTGCTAACTCTCCTGACCAGTCATCAGGTTGGAATAACGTTGAAAATCAGACCGAAGACTTCAGAGGGGCTGTCTGAATAGATGGCTAAATTAATGGGGCGGTGTAAGGCCTGTTAGGGGTGCAATGAAATAAGACAGTCAGTCCTTCTCTTGCTGGTTGAGAATGAGAATGAAAGCCTTCTCAGTGAAACAGAGACACAACTAAGAAGGGATTCAGCCGATTAGCATCATGAGAATGCTTTCACAAAGCCTCAGAAGTGTATAAAACGCTCCATCAAATGTCTAAAGGAATGTCTGGAGACATATCAGAGGAGAAGGAATGAAATATATAAGGATCTCATAGTTTACAGTTGGTGGGTCTTTTATGAAAACGGAGGTATGCATTTTCGTCATCGAAAACACTTTCCTGGCAGAGGTTGCCGATAAACAGGTGTGAATGTTATTAAAATGTCCGCTTTAATGTATTGGAGATGTTTCACTACATCATTCCAATTTACCAGAGAAAATATTTCAAGATGTGTGGGACGGAAGGAAAATGTGCTCAATCAATACATCAAAAGATTCTCAGTGGTTAGGCTACATCAAATAGAAATGGCAGTGAAATTCCAATCTGGTACAGTGAGGGAAAAAATATTTGATCCCCTGCTGATTTTGTACGTTTGCCCACTGACAAAGAAATGATCAGTCTATAATTTTAATGGTAGGTTTATTTGAACAGTGAGAGACAGAATAACAACAAAAAAATCCAGAAAAATGCATGTCAAAAATGTTATAAATTGATTTGCATTTTAATGAGGGAAATAAGTATTTGACCCCCTCTCAATCAGAAAGATTTCTGGCTCCCAGGTGTCTTTTATAGAGGTAACGAGCTGAGATTAGGAGCACACTCTTAAAGGGAGTGCTCCTAATCTCAGTTTGTTACCTGTATAAAAGACACCTGTCCACAGAAGCAATCAATCAATCAGATTCCAAACTCTCCACCATGGCCAATACCAAAGAGCTCTCCAAGGATCTCAGGGACAAGATTGTAGACCTACGCAAGGCTGGAATGGGCTACAAGACCATTGCCAAGCAGCTTGGTGAGAAGGTGACAACAGTTGGTGCGATTATTCGCAAATGGAAGAAACACAAAAGAACTGTCAATCTCCGTCGGCCTGGGGCTCCATGCAAGATCTCACCTCGTGGAGTTGCAATGATCATGAGAACGGTGAGGAATCAGCCCAGAACTACACGGGAGGATCTTTTCACTGATCTCAAGGCAGCTGGGACCATAGTCACCAAGAAAACAATTGGTAACACACTACGCCGTGAAGGACTGAAATCCTGCAGCGCCCACAAGGTCCCCCTGCTCAAAAAAGCACATATACAGGACCGTCTGAAGTTTGCCAATGGACATCTGAATGATTCAGAGGAGAACTGGGTGAAAGTGTTGTGGTCAGATGAGACCAAAATCGAGCTCTTTGGCATCAACTCAACTCGCCGTGTTTGGAGGAGGAGGAATGCTGCCTATGACCCCAAGAACACCACCCCCACCGTCAAACATGGAGGTGGAAACATTATGCTTTGGGGGTGTTTTTCTGCTAAGGGGACAGGACAACTTCACCTCATCAAAGGGATGATGGACGGGGCCATGTACCGTCAAATCTTGGGTGAGAACCTCCTTCCCTTAGCCAGGGCATTGAAAATGGGTCGTGGATGGGTATTCCAGCATGACAATGACCCAAAACACACGGCCAAGGCAACAAAGGAGTGGCTCAAGAAGAAGCACATTAAGGTGTTGGAGTGGCCTAGCCAGTCTCCAGACCTTAATCCCATAGAAAATCTGTGGAGGGAGCTGAAGGTTCGAGTTGCCAAACCTCAGCCTCGAAACCTTAATGACTTGGAGAGGATCTGCAAAGAGGACTGGGACAAAATCCCTCCTGAGATGTGTGCAAACCTGGTGGCCAACTACAAGAAACGTCTGACCTTTGTGATTGCTAACAAGGGTTTTGCCACCAAGTACTAAGTCATGTTTTGCAGAGGGGTCAAATACTTATTTCCCTCATTAAAATGCAAATCAATTTATAACATTTTTGACATGCGTTTTTCTGGATATTTTTGTTGTTATTCTGTCTGATTGATTGATTGCTTCTGTGGACAGGTGTCTTTTATACAGGTAACAAACTGAGATTAGGAGAACTCCCTTTAAGTGTGTGCTCCTAATCTCAGCTCGTTACCTCTATAAAAGACACCTGGGAGCCAGAAATCTTTCTGATTGAGAGGGGGTCAAATACTTATTTCCCTCATTAAAATGCAAATCAATTTATAACATTTTTGACATGCATTTTTCTGGATTTTTTTGTTGTTATTCTGTCTCTCACTGTTCAAATAAACCTACCATTAAAATTATAGACTGATCATGTCTTTGTCAGTGGGCAAACGTACAAAATCAGCAGGGGATCAAATACTTTTTTCCCTCACTGTAGCTTAACAAGAAACGGACACCATCGGTCATTTCAGTCAAAACACCACACAGAATAAAAGGAATATAAGAACAGCATCAAGGATATTCTTTATTGTTCTAGATAATTGAATTTGTATGCCGATTTCATACGGTCTACACGCCTTAGGTGTCTGAAAGCCATAAAATTCCATCCGAATGTGCTACCTCAGAATCCATTAGGCCTACATCAAACACACGAATGAAACTCGTGTCAAGGCCAATTGGTGAATCACTAACTGTACACTGTTAAAGTTACAAATCACATATAAATGCATTACATATGCTCATGTGTGATGATTGAAAACCAATTTACATATTTAATCAGCAGCACCGGCCATTTTTCAATCCTCATTCATTCATGCATTTCGGAGGTAAAAGAGGAAAGGAAAGAAAAACAAATATTTCCCTTAGCTTCAAAACACCATCTTCTTTTTCATTTGGGGCTTTCTGTCTTCAATTAAGACTAAAAGTTGGTGCCCTGGATTAGTGCTCAGTATGCACTTCAAAATTGTTTCACAACCGCTTCATGATTCCATTTCTTCCCTACTCAGCAGTTTCATCCGTTGAAGACTTGGTGAAGGCAAAACTGTGTCATGAAACAGTTACAGACCAGAATTCCATTTGGCCTTGCGATCAGCACATTGTCACAACCAGAAGGACACATGGTTGCCTGCTTCTATGTAATATGCTATGGAATATGCATAGAGTGACTCACCCTGCGAAAGGACACCATATAGAAAGTGTCGCCTCGTCGATTTAACTAATCGAAGAAGTCGCTGTAGCTTTGATGGCGTGAGTAGTACACCAGAACCTCACTTCTTGGTCTGCTGAAAGAGAGAGAGAGGTGGCAGTGAAATACACTACATGACATGTCAAAACTAAATCTAACATAATAGAAATCTGATATGTAATTAAAGTTAGTTGACATCTTAAAGAGAGTCTGACAATATTTATGACTACAGCCTGCTGTATGTCAGCAGTGAATTTCAAAAGTCAGAGACCTAGAAGATCTTGATGAAATTACTGTAACTAAATTTACTGTAACTACATTTACTGTAACTAAATTTACTGTATCTAAAATCAACACCTCCTTTACATTAAACATTATTACAAAGTTATTACCATGCTATTAATATGTTTAAGGGAATAAGTCATCTAAGAATAGTACTCCAAGTTCCCCTCTTGAATCTAGAGAAACATCTTCCCACTTCTAGCTCAAAGTGTAACAAAAGTTGTATGTGTGGGGTGCATCTTCAAATCAAATCAAATCAAATTGTATTGGGCACATGCGCCGAATACAACAGGTGTAGACATTACAGTGAAATGCTTACTTACAGCCCTCAACCAATGATGCATTTATTTTTTAATAAAAAAAAGTAAAATAAAACAACAACAAAAAAGTGTTGAGAAAAAAAGAGCAGAAGTAAAATAAAATAACAGTAGGGAGGCTATATATACAGGGGGGTACCGGTGCAGAGGGGGCACCGGCTAGTTGAGGTAGTTGAGGTAATATGTACATGTGGGTAGAGTTAAAGTGACTATGCATAAATAATTAACAGAGTAGCAGCAGCGTAAAAAGATGGGGTGGGGGTTGGGGTGGTGGAGCAGTGCAACTAGTTTGGGTAGCCATGATTAGCTGTTCAGGAGTCTTATGGCTTGGGGGTAGAAGCTGTTGAGAAGTCTTTTGGACCTAGACTTGGCACTCCGGTACCGCTTGCCGTGCGGTAGCAGAGAGAACAGTCTATGACTAGGGTGGCGGAGTCTTTGACAATTTTTAGGGCCTTCCTCTGACACCGCCTGGTATAGAGGTCCTGGATGGCAGGAAGCTTGGCCCCAGTGATGAACTGGGCCGTACACACTACCCTCTGTAGTGCCTTGCGGTCGGAGGCCGAGCAGTTGCCATACCAGGCGGTGATGCAACCAGTCAGGATGCTCTCGATGGTGCAGCTGTAGAATTTTTTGAGGATCTGAGGACCCATGCCAAATCTTTTCAGTCTCCTGAGGGGGAATAGGCTTTGTCGTGTCCTCTTCACGACTGTCTTGGTGTGTTTGGAACATGATAGTTCGTTGGTGATGTGGACACCAAGGAACTTGAAGCTCTCAACCTGTTCCACTACAGTCCGTCGATGAGAATGGGGGCATGCTCAGTCCTATTTTTTTTCCTGTAGTCCACAATCATCCCTTTGTCTTGGTCACGCTGAGGAAGAGGTTGTTATCCTGGCACCACACAGCCAGGTCTCTGACCTCCTCCCTATAGGCTGTCTCAACGTTGTCGGTGATCAGGCCTACCACTGTTGTGTCATCGCCAAACTTAATGATGGTGTTGGAATCGTGCCTGGCCATGCAGTCATGGGTGAACAGGGAGTACAGGAGGGGACTGAGCACGCACCCCTGAGGGGCCCCCGTGTTAAGGATCAGTGTGGCAGATGTGTTGTTACCTACCCTTACCACATGGGGGCGGACAGTCAGGAAGTCCAGGATCCAGTTGCAGAGGGAGATTTTTAGTCCCAGGGTCCTTAGCTTAGTGATGAGCTTTGAGGGCTCTATGGTGTTGAATGCTGAGCTGTAGTCAATGAATAGCATAATCACGTAGGTGTTCCTTTTGTCCAGGTGGGAAAGGGCAGTGTGGAGTGCAATAGAGATTGCATCATCTGTGGATCTGTTGGGGCGGTATGCAAATTGGAGTGGGTCTAGTGTTTCTGGGATAATGGTGTTGATGTGAGCCATGACCAGCCTTTCAAAGCACTTCATGGCTACCGACGTCAGTGCTACGGGTCGGTAGTCATTTAGGCAGGTTATCTTAGTGTCCTTGGGCCCGGGGACTATGGTGGTCTGCTTGAAACATGTTGGTATTACAAACTCAGTCAGGGACATGTTGAAAATGTCAGTGAAGACACTTGCCAGTTGGTCAGCGCATGCTCGGAGTACATGTCCTGGTAATCCGTCTGGCCCTGCGGCCTTGTGAATGTTGACCTGCTTAAAAGTCTTACTCACATTGGCTACGGAGAGCGTGATCACATAGTCATCCGGAACAGCTGGTGCTCTCATGCATGCTTCAGTGTTGCTTGCCTCGAAGCGAGCATAGAAGTGGTTTAGCTCGTCTGGAAGTCTTGTGTCACTGGGCAGCTCGCGGCTGTGCTTCCCTTTGTAGTCTGTAATAGTTTTCAAGCCCTGCCACATCCGACGAGCGTCAGAGCCGGTGTAGTACGATTCAATCTTAGTCCTGTACTGACTCTTTGCCTGTTTGATGGTTCGTCGGAGGGCATTGCGGGATTTCTTATAAGCGTCCGGGTTAGAGTCCCGCTCCTTGAAAGCGGCAGCTCTACCCTTTAGCTCAGTGCGGATGTTGCCTGTAATCCATGGCTTCTGGTTGGGCTATGTACGTATGGTCACTGTAGGGACGACGTCATCGATGCACTTATTGATGAAGCCAGTGACTGATGTGGTGTACTCCTCAATGCTATCTGAAGAATCCCGGAACATGTTCCAGTCTGTGCTAGCAAAACAGTCCTGTAGCTTAGCATCTGCGTCATCTGACCACTTCTTTATTAACCGAGTCACTGGTGCTTCCTGCTTTAGTTTTTGCTTATAAGCAGGAGGATAGAGTTATGGTCAAATTTGCCAAATGGAGGGCGAGGGAGAGCTTTGTATGCGTCTCTGTGTGTGGAGTAAAGGTGGTCTAGAGTTGTTTTTTCCTCTGGTTGCACATTTAACATTCTGGTAGAAATTGGGTAGAACTGATTTAAGTTTCCCTGCATTAAAGTCCCCGGCCACTAGGAGCGCTGCCTCTGGATGAGCTGTAAATAGCTGTTTTGGCCTCTCATTCTCCACAGCAGTGGAGCCAAAAGGGAAAACATGAGCATAAAATAATTTGGAGAGAAATATGGTGAACATCTGAAGAGTTTGAAGAAACGAGACATTGAAAATACTGTAGGGTCCCTTTAAAACGTATTTGCACAAAAACACATTGTTTCTGCCATTTTTGATAAATACTTACTCAGAGTAGCTGACTGTTACAACCGAGTTACTGGACTGGGTTGTCTGTGGTCTCTCCTCAGTTGACTTCTGTGAAAATAGTTATAGAATGGTGGTCAGTGAGTCATTGCTATTTAACCAGACTGCTCTATTCTGAAACTTTAATCATATACTGAAGAACATCATATCATTGTGTCTTTTGTCTTGGCTGATTGATGACAAATAATCAAGTGGAACTTAAAGAGACATTTTGCTTATTTATATGGCAATTTTTTTGTTGTTGTATTTGACCATTTCCTTCGCCAGTATGCTTCACCATGCTCTCTGAGAGCATTGCCCGCAGTATTATGTGTTTGAATTGAAAAAGCACTGATCCTCATCCTGTCTCTGCTCTACACATAGCCTGTGACTTACATGTGAAACAGAAGCACAGGTATATAACCTTCAAAATGAATGTAAGCTGAAATGTTTCCCTTTAAAATATGAGACACTTCCCCTTTAAACTTTCCCATCCAAATAAAAAAACATGTCAGATATTTTTTTATACAACCCATATCGTTGGATGACATGCAATATTACCGTACAAACCAACATGGATGGGATGAAAGGGTTCCCGAGTGGTGCAGCGGTCTAAGGCACTGCATCTCAGTGCTTGAGGCGTCACTACAGACCCCCTGGTTCGATTCCAGGCTGTATCACAACAGGCCGTGATTGGGAGTCCCATAGGGCCGTGCACAATTGGCCCAGCATCGTCCGGGTTTGGCTGGTGTAGGCCGTCATTGTAAATAAGAATTTGTTCTTAACTGACTTGCCTAGTTAAATAAAGGTTAAAAAATAAAAATAAAAATAACACTTTAAAAACAACTGACTAAAGCCTATCAAATGCAATGACAGTCCAGGCATGCCAGTTCAATGGGTCACTGCATGAGTGGCCCACGGCTGAGCAAACATGTTTCACTGTGGATGGAGATCAGTGTGTACATTTTCGGACACCATCAGCCTCAAAACTCACCCTCCTTGAGTCAATCAACAACCCTCCTTGAGTTAATCATCATGCCTCAGCCTCATGCTTCAAGGAGAGTTTACAATTGACTTAATTAAGGAGGGGTGAGGCATGAGGCAGAGGATGTCCTAAAATGTCCACCACACCCCAGTACAAATGAGTGGGATAAGGATTCCATTGAGTCAGCCTAATTCTAGTCTGCACTAAATCCTACTGAATGTACTTCAAGTTTACCACAAACATTTTAGGTCACGGCAGAAACTCGGAAGGTACTGAGCTGATTGCAAATGTAGAAGATTCTCGTCCAACTCTCTCCATAATTCAGCCAGTTAGATGCTATCGAAAACAGTCTCACACACAGATGTGTGATACAGAGACCGATAAAAACAGATAACTTTTTCTGTGCAAAGTTTCTCAGTTTAGGACAAGCTCCTCTTCACAGAGACAGAGATGTAAGGTAAGAAATCAAGTTAAACCAAACACAGACATATATTGACACACACACCAGAGAAAACCAAAAATGTTACTCCGATACAAAATAAATCAGCTTCCACTGCAGAATCTGAGACAGTGGCACCACTCAGCTTGAGTTTGTACTTCTGTCTGACTGTATGATGTACAGTCTGTACTGTAGATTTCATTCCCTTTTCACCTGAAATATCCATCCTCCTCCTCAAACTATGCATACTAGCCTTATTCCTGTGGGACTAGACGAGTGGAGCGAAGCGGTTTTCAAGACGTGCTCTGCAACGAATCTGGCCTGACCTGATAGGACACGCTAGTATAACAGTTCAAGTGATATCACAGAAATATGACAAAAACAAACCAGATCTCCTCTTTGTCCCTTCTTTTCGCACAACAGGTTGGTGAGGATGGAGAGAGATGAAGGTTGAGAGAGAGATTTACAGACAGGCATGTTTCATCCAACGCGACGAGGGCTCTCCAAGCCCGTGCTTTACCATGAATTTCATTGGGCTCAGTGGGGGGGGTTTTCCCCGGAAATTCCAAGTCTGGGGTTGAACCACACAGGGCTAAAATAGGTCTATCTCACTGCTTCTCCTCAAATGGCAAACAAAACTGATTGATAAGTACTTCAGTTGGAACTTAGAAAAAAGCAGAGCATGATGTCAAAGTGTGAGGATATGCCAACATTGTGCAAAGCTACATAGACAACATCTCCTTGTCTGAGAAATCATAGATCTCTATTGTGCCTCTTCAGTTGGTAGAGCAAATGCAGAGGGGTTTTCCCAAAGTCTGGAAGAGGTTTAAACACATCCAAAGAGGTACAGTATGCAAACTGTAAATCTCACTTAGAAAAGTATTCCCTTGAGAAGAGTTTATCACTGATACTATATGCCAGGATTCCCCAACTGGTAGCCCGCAGGCCGAATTTGGCCCACGTGTGATTTTATTTGGCCCCCCAAGTTTTCGGAGCAAAACAAATATATACAGTATATATTTTATTTTTATTGCTGGACATAAAATACTGTAAAAACACCAGCAAGACTTCCGGTTTAGCATGTGAATGGAGAAGAAGCTTGTGGACGAGGCTCCTACGCATTCGTTAATTTAACCTAATTTGTACTTTGCATTCCACTTTCTTACATATCAGATTTGATTGATGCGTTCGTAAGTTACCTTTTTGATTCAAATGTCACACGACCTGAGGAGCAGAAGACCTGTACCTAACATTTCAACCGCGATGGCAAACGTGAATGGTATTGGCACCGACTCCAGTCCAACCGTTACAGAGTCTCATGCGGTCACACTCCCCACAGATCTTCAGAAAGGTTCTGGTCTCGGAAATTACTACTGTGATAAGGAGCACATTCTCCAGAGGCAGGGCAGAGACCAGCTACGCTTCGGCAGACGCAAGGTGTTCATCTTTCCTGACCTCAGCTCGAGTGTCAACAAGAAAATAGCTAAATTCCTCGATGTGAAATGCAACCTTCATGAGAAGAAAATGAAATTCTCACTCCGCTTCCCTGCTCGTCTCCACGTTGAACATGCCAGGGGGAAGCTACAGTTCGACTCCCACAAGGACGCCCAGCATTGGTTCGACAGTCACTTCTGAGCCGTATCTTGGATCTATGACCTACTCTTTTGCCAGGTAGCATGCATAGCCTAGGATACACTCCAAGTCGAAGGCATGTTTAGATTTTTACGGCAGGGCCTTTTTCCCCATGTTGCCATTCCTTTTCTACTCTGCAGAAACACTATTGAACTCTGATAAAAATGACTAATACTGTCTTGTGTGGTTGTTGATGTTTGGGAGGTCCTTTTCATTTAGCTAGATGGCTTGCGTAGTAATGCATGGCTACAATTCCAGGCTTTTGCAGAGCTTTCCTTTTTTTAGTTTTTTCGTCTAGATACTTACTGAAGGACTTTTCACCACTTTAGTACGCCCTATTGATCATTCGTACATGTACAGACACTCGGCCCCTTTACTTTTTTGTAACAGGGGAACATACTGCGGGACACTTATTTGGCCATCCTTAAGACACATTGTACGTGTTGCACTGATTGAAGACTCCCTGAGTCAGGACAGTTCCGTTTTACTGTTATGCGGTTTTCTGTCTTTGTTTTGGTTATCTGCTGACCTACTTTACCATTTTGTGAATACCTTTTCAAATGAATTTCACGACTCCTGCTATGGAGTCTCTCCGCATTAGGATAGGAAGTTTTTCTGTTTCTATGCACCAAAGCTGCGCAAACTTCAACCTGCTGTCTCCATTCGCTGGGGAAGGAGACTTTGGGTTTGGGTGGGAGGGGAGGGGGAGGGGGAGTGACCTTTTTTAAAAATTGAATTATTATTATTATTTTGCTTTTTTCATCAGTTTTCTCTGTTATCTTTGCAAATGCTTGGTCTGTTTTCACACCTTTTTCCTTTCAATATTTTAGATGGCTAACAACGCTAATAATAGTAATATTGGAATAGGTAGGCCTAATCCTATAGTTTTTGTCTTGGAATACTAAGACAATGAATAATCATGTCAAGAGGTCAAGGGTCTTCTCCCATTTGAAAAAGCTAAAAGCAGATGTGATATTTTTACAAGAGACTCATTTACGGATTAAAGATCACACAAGGCTACAAAACTCCAGGTTCAGTCAGGTTTTCCATTTAACTCCAAAGCCAGAGGGGTTGCAATTTTGGTTAGTAAAATAATACATTTCTCTACAACTAATGTTATTTCAGACAGTAATAGGAGATATTTAATCATAACTGGCACCATTTGGCACACACCTGTAGTATTGGTTAATGTATATGCTCCCAATTTTGATGATGTTGAATTTGCCAATAGGTTGCTGGGGAAAAGATCCCTTCTCTGAACACCCATCTTTTGATATTTGGCGGGGATCTGAATTGTGTTATTAGCCCGGCTTTAGACCGCTCCAACCCCAGAACTATGTCTCCTCCTCCTATGTCAAAGTCCTTCTCAGATTTTATGGTTCAGAATGGGTGTACAGATCCCTGGAGATTTCAGAATCCCCAGGCAAGAGAGTATTATTTTTTTTCACATGTACACCATTATTTTTCTTGTTTGACTATTTCTTTATTGATCATAAGTTACTTCCAAATGTCACCTCTTCTGAATAGTTACCCATTGTAATTTCTGACAATGGAGCTTTAGCCCTCGATATAGTCCTATCAGGACAAACTCGTACTTCTCTCTGGAGATGCAATGATCTTCTCCTGTCTGATGCCGACTTCTGTAACATTATCTCCACTTCTATTGATAATTTAATTGTTTCAAATCAGACAAGCTCAACCTCTCATTCTCTCTTATGGGAATCACTTAAAGCCTATCTTAGAGGATAAATTATTTATTATTCTTCTAATTTAAACAAAACTCGGAAAGCTAAACTAGAAGAACTCTCTAAAGCCATCCTTGACTTAGACCATCAATATGTCCTGACGCCATCTCCAGAGCTATATAAGCAACGTTTGAACTTACAATCTGAATTCAATCTCTTGTCCACTACAGATGCAGAACGGTTACTTTTGCAATCACGTGGTACCTACTATGAACATGGCGACAGGGCAAGTCTTCTGCTCGCACATCAACTAAAATGCAGCGCTGCTACCCGTCTGATTCCCCAAATTAAAGATTCCTCTCATACAGTGAGGGAAAAAAGTATTTGATCCCATGCTGATTTTGAACGTTTGCCCACTGACAAAGAAATGATCAGTCTATAATTTTAATGGTAGGTTTATTTGAACAGTGAGAGACAGAATAACAACAACAAAATCCAGAAAACGCATGTCAAAAATGTTATAAATTGATTTGCATTTTAATGAGGGAAATAAGTATTTGACCCCCTCTCAATCAGAAAGATTTCTGGCTCCCAGGTGTCTTTTATACAGGTAACGAGCTGAGATTAGGAGCACACTCTTAAAGAGACACTTAAAAGACACCTGTCCACAGAAGCAATCAATCAATCAGATTCCAAACTCTCCACCATGGCAGAGACCAAAGAGCTCTCCAAGGATGTCAGGGACAAGATTGTAGACCTACACAAGGCTGGAATGGGCTACAAGACCATCGCCAAGCAGCTTGGTGAGAAGGTGACAACAGTTGGTGCAATTATTCGCAAATGGAAGAAACACAAAAGAACTGTCAATCTCCCTCGGCCTGGGGCTCCATGCAAGATCTCACCTCGTGGAGTTGCAATGATCATGAGAACGGTGAGGAATCAGCCCAGAACTACACAGGAGGATCTTGTCAATGATCTCAAGGCAGCTGGGACCATAGTCACCAAGAAAACAATTGGTAACACACTACGCCGTGAAGGACTGAAATCCTGCAGCGCCCGCAAGGTCCCCCTGCTCAAGAAAGCACATATACAGGCCCGTCTGAAGTTTGCCAATGAACATCTGAATGATTCAGAGGAGAACTGGGTGAAAGTGTTGTGGTCAGATGAGACCAAAATGGAGCTCTTTGGCATCAACTCAACATGCCGTGTTTGGAGGAGGAGGAATGCTGCCTATGACCCCAAGAACACCATCACCACCGTCAAACATGGAGGTGGAAACATTATGCTTTGCGGGTGTTTTTCTGCTAAGGGGACAGGACAACTTCACCGCATCAAAGGGACGATGGACGGGGCCATGTTTCGTCAAATCTTGGGTGAGAACCTCCTTCCCTCAGCCAGGGCATTGAAAATGGGTCGTGGATGGGTATTCCAACATGACAATGACCCAAAACACATAGCCAAGGCAACAAAGGAGTGGCTCAAGAAGAAGCACATTAAGGTGTTGGAGTGGCCTAGCCAGTCTCCAGACCTTAATCCCATAGAAAATCTGTGGAGGGAGCTGAAGGTTCGAGTTGCCAAACGTCAGCCTCGAAACCTTAATGACTTGGAGAAGCTCTGCAAAGAGGAGTGGAACAAAATCCCTCCTGAGATGTGTGCAAACCTGGTGGCCAACTACAAGAAACGTCTGACCTTTGTGATTGCCAACAAGGGTTTTGCCACCAAGTACTAAGTCATGTTTTGCAGAGGGGTCAAATACTTATTTCCCTCAATAAAATGCAAATCAATTTATAACATTTTTGACATATGTTTTTCTGGATTTTTTACTGTCTCTCACTGTTCAAATAAACCTACCATTAAAATTATAGACTGATCATGTCTTTGTCAGTGGGCAAATGTACAAAATCAGCAGAGGATCAAATACTTTTTTCCCTCACTGTAGCTTGATTTCTGTCCCTACGGGGATCAATGACACCTTCAAATCTTTCTATTCCTCCCTGTAAACGTCTGAATTTCCATCAGATACTGCCAATAGGACTACATTTTGGGTGAACTGGAGACTCCCACAGTTGAGGCTGAAACTACAGATGACCTTGATTCTCCTCTCAGCCTTGAAGAAGTTATTCAGTCTATCAAGTCAATACAGAGAAGCAAGGTTCCAGGGCCTGATGGGTTTCCAACTGAGTTCTTTAAGAAATTCCATACCAAGTTAGCCCCTTTACTTTTATCTATGTATAATGAGTCACTTGAATGTGGCTCGCTGCCACCTACCCTAACACAAGCTCCAATAGCGCTTCTCCTTAAGAAGGGGAAAGACCCCACTTCCTGTTCTTCATTTAGGCGAAGGTGATAGCGAGGCGTCTGGAAGTAGTCTTACAAGGACTCATATCACAGGAACAAACCGGTTTTTATAAAGGACAGATATTAATTTTTTAATATTTGGATGCTGTTTAACATTATTTATTCTAAACTATTCTCCAACTCCGCTGAGGTGGTAATCTCCCTAGACGCAGAGAAGGCATTCGACAGAATTGAATGGGAGTACCTATTTGCTGTTCTTAATTTTTTTTGATTTGGGGACAAATTTAGCTCATGGATCTGTCTCTTGTATACATCTCCCCAGGCCAGTGTCTGTACCAATGATTGTTTTGCCCTGGAACGTGGGACACGCCAAGGCTGCCCACTGTCCCCTTTATCATTTGCCGTCGCCATTGAGCCCCTTGCAGTAGCTTTACGGGCATCCTCCTCTTTCCAAGGTGTAACACAGGAAGGAGTTGAACATAGGTTATCATTATATGCAGATGATTTGCTACTCTATGTAAATAACCCTGTAACCTGTTTACCTTCTATCCTTTCTATTCTGGAGAACTTTGGCTCCTCCGGTTACAAGCTGAATCTCCAGAAAAGTGAGTGCTACCCTATCAATCCAGCAGCGCTACAGCTCCAGCAGACAGACTTGCCTTTTCAGCTTTGGTTTCAAATACCTTGGAGTGAACGTAACTCATTCATTACATGCTATTTTTTCTGAAAACTTTGCTCCCCTCCTTCTGCAAATGAAAGCAGATTTTTAGAGATGGGGGTAGCTTACCACTATCACTTATAGGAACGATTAATGCTGTAAAAATGAACAGTTTACCCAAATTCCTTTATCTATTTCAATATATCCCATTGTTTTTACCAAAGTGTTTTTTAAAGTCAATCAATCAGGCTGTTACCACATTTATCTGGGGAGGAAAGGTTCCTAGAGTCAGTAGATGCAAGTTTAGTGGAGGGCTTGCACTACCCAAATTCTTATACTATTACTGAGCAGCCAACTTTCAGAAATTGCCATTCTGATTCCATGCTCCAGATAACCCATGGTGCCACCTAGAAGCACATTATTGTATTTCTGCTTCTCTTCCTGCTTTACTCTGCTCTTCTCTCCCAGCATGCCCCTCTCGCTATACTGGCAATCCTGTAGTGCTTTCCACACTTTTTTTTCCCCACACCATATTTGGTACCAGTTTCGACTGCATTTTAAATTCTCCTCTGCATCTACTATGGGTCCTATTGATAAGAATCACGTATTCCCCGCTTCCCTAATAGATAATGGGGCGGCAGTTAGCTTAGTGGTTAAGAGCGTAGTGCCAGTAACCGAAAGGTCGCTGGTTCTAATCCCCGAGCCGACTAGGTGAAAAATCTGTCGATGTGCCCTTGAGCAAGGCACTTAACCCTAATTGCTCCTGTAAGTCGCTCTGGATAAGAGCGTCTGCTAAATGACTAAAAAAAAAAAAAAAAAAAAAAAAAAAAAAGATAATAATTTCTCTTACTGGACAAGGAAAGTTATTAAGTCCTTCCAAGACTTACAGTGGGGAAAAGAAGTATTTAGTCAGCCACCAATTGTGCAAGTTCTCCCACTTAAAAAGATGAGAGAGGCCTGTAATTTTCATCATAGGTACACGTCAACTATGACAGACATAATGAGGAAAAAAAATCCAGAAAATCACATTGTAGGATTTTTAATGAATTTATTTGCAAATTATGGTGGAAAATAAGTATTTGGTCAATAACAAAAGTTTCTCAATACTTTGTTATATACCCTTTGTTGGCAATGACACAGGTCAAACGTTTTCTGTAAGTCTTCACAAGGTTTTCACACACTGTTGCTGGTATTTTGGCCCATTCCTCCATGCAGATCTCCTCTAGAGCAGTGATGTTTTGGGGCTGTCGCTGGGCAACACAGACTTTCAACTCCCTCCAAAGATTTTCTATGGGGTTGAGATCTGGAGACTGGCTAGGCCACTCCAGGACCTTGAAATGCTTCTTACGAAGCCACTCCTTCATTGCCCGGGCGGTGTGTTTGGGATCATTGTCATGCTGAAAGACCCAGCCACGTTTCATCTTCAATGCCCTTGCTGATGGAAGGAGGTTTTCACTCAAAATCTCACGATACATGGCCCCATTCATTCTTTCCTTTACACGGATCAGTCGTCCTGGTCCCTTTGCAGAAAAACAGCCCCAAAGCATGATGTTTCCACCCCCATGCTTCACAGTAGGTATGGTGTTCTTTGGATGCAATTCAGCATTCTTTGTCCTCCAAACACAACGAGTTGAGTTTTTACCAAAAAGTTCTATTTTGGTTTCATCTGACCATATGACATTCTCCCAATCCTCTTCTGGATCATCCAAAGGCACTCTAGCAAACTTCAGACGGGCCTGGACATGTACTGGCTTAAGCAGGGGGACTGCAGGATTGGAGTCCCTGGCGGCGTAGTGTGTTACTGATGGTAGGCTTTGTTACTTTGGTCCCAGCTCTCTGCAGGTCATTCACTAGGTCCCCCCATGTGGTTCTGGGATTTTTGCTCACCGTTCTTGTGATCATTTTGACCCCACGGGGTGAGCTCTTGCGTGGAGCCCCAGATCGAGGGAGATTATCAGTGGTCTTGTATGTCTTCCATTTCCTAATAATTGCTCCCACAGTTGATTTCTTCAAACCAAGCTGCTTACCTATTGCAGATTCAGTCTTCCCAGCCTGGTGCAGGTCTACAATTTTGTTTCTGGTGTCCTTTGACAGCTCTTTGGTCTTGGCCATAGTGGAGTTTGGAGTGTGACTGTTTGAGGTTGTGGACAGGTGTCTTTTATACGGATAACAAGTTCAAACAGGTGCCATTAATACAGGTAACGAGTGGAGGACAGAGGAGCCTCTTAAAGAAGAAGTTACAGGTCTGTGAGAGCCAGAAATCTTGCTTGTTTGTAGGTGACCAAATACTTATTTTCCACCAT
The DNA here is from genome assembly GCF_964263955.1 of Coregonus lavaretus. NCBI lineage: Eukaryota > Metazoa > Chordata > Actinopteri > Salmoniformes > Salmonidae > Coregonus > Coregonus lavaretus. The sequence continues at coordinate 34,930,516 of NC_140006.1, forward strand.
AATTTGCAAATAAATTCATTAAAAATCCTACAATGTGATTTTCTGGATTTTTTTTTCTCAATTTGTCTGTCATAGTTGACGTGTACCTATGATGAAAATTACAGGCCTCTCTCATCTTTTTAAGTGGGAGAACTTGCACAATTGGTGGCTGACTAAATACTTTTTTTCCCCACTGTATATGTAAATTGATTATTTTATTGTTTTCCCAATTAGGCATTGTGTCTCCTCCAAATTTTCTTGCTTCCCTGCTCCACCCCCTTGCCAACCCTAGGATGGCATATTGACTATTACCTCGACAGAAAGCAGTCATTTCTCAGATCTATCTGTGTATTATGTCATTGGACAAACACTCCACCAACACAACTAAATCTGCTTGGGAATGGGAAATGGGTGTTGAATTTACACAGGAGTGGTGGGATGAGGCGATTGATAGAGTACTCTCCACTACATCTTGTGCTCATCTTGGTCTCATAAAATTTAAGGTTTTATATAGAGTGCATTTTTCCAAATCCAGATTGTCTGAAATAAATCAAAATGTAAATGATGAGTGTTATAGATGTCATGTCTCACCATGTGACCGTAGTCACATGTTCATTCAAATATCTAAACTACAAAATTACTGGGATTCTATTTTTAAATTTTTATCTGAGGTGCTTGAAATTACCCTGCAGCCATGTCCCTTGATAGCTGTTTTTGGTGTTCCAGAAGACTTGTTCTCCTTGGACCCCAAACATGCCGATATTGTTGCTTTTACATCCTTATTAGCTCAACGTAGAATTCTTCTCCAGTGGAAGTCTGCTCAGCCCCCCTCTACTTCTCAATGGCTCAACAATGTAATGTTCTTCCTAAAGCTTAAGAAAATAAAGTGTTCTCTTAGGGGTTCCAATTATACATTTGTTAGAAAATGGCAACCATTTATATCATACTTCAATGGCTTGCAGAGGCTCCCCTCTGATGAGATGCTTTAAGGTTTCCCAGTAGGTATTCCCAGTAGTCATTACATAAAAGGTACAGTCATCAATATAATGCTATCCAGTCCAAGCAAGTTTGTCTAAGGTTTACTGATACTTTATTTACTTATTTATTTCTGTTTTTGTTGCTCCACTTTTTGTATCTTCAATCTGTATTTCGTTGTTGGTATGCGAGACAATTTTTTCCCCCTGTATTCTTGTTTGTTTGTTTATTTGTTGTGATATCTCTGTAAAAATTTTGTTTTCTAGGACCGAACTGAGGGAGGGTGTGGGGTGGATTGGGTATATGGGATGATTGGGGTGGGTGGTTGGGGTGAGGTAGGGCGGAGAGGTAGGGAAGGGACTGGGGGGGGTTGGGTGGATGTGTTGTGTGGAGGAAGGGAGGGAGGGTGGTTGGGATATGGTAAAATCTTTGTACTTACATTGATGTACATTTTGTAAAACTTTAATAAAAATATATACCACAACAACAACAAAAATACACCAGTAAATCAGCTCCAAGTGATTTTAATTTTGGAAATCAGTTCCAACGTATTCCCACACATAATAGAGAGATATACAGTATGCGATCGTATACAAATGTGACTAGTTTCAGGAAACTAGGTGTATGTCGCGGGTCACTACTTCACAGGAGAGCCATTTGAAGGTAAACTTTTTTTTAAATCAAAATGCGTTTTTTGGCAGAAATGGCTTCTGGAACATGTGAACTTTCATGTGCCTTAATAACAAACTTGTATGCCATCTGTACATACGAATACAATTGTTAAATTATGAGCCTAGTTGGTTTAGCCACAGAAAAAGACAGCAACCTTCCCGCTAGCCATGATTGGCTGAGATAATGAGTGGGCTGGACATGCCGAGAGATGAGTTTGGATTGGTCTGCCATGTAGAACGTTTCTGTCCATTTGAGCTGGTCAGTATGTGTAGGTAATCCTGTCTAACGGTGGCTTAAAAAAAAAATATTGCGTAGTAGAACTGTATAAGTGTTGCTCTCCACTTTCTGGAGGACCGAGTTTTGAAATCAGTGGAATCAATCAAACTAAGGGCAACCATGGCATCTGTGACAGGGAGAAGCGTCCATCCATGATGTATATGGGTAAGATAGTCTAGCTAGCTACATTTTCAGATATCACATGTTTCTAATTTTGACAGAAATTAGTTTTCATTTCAAGTTAAAGTGTACTGTTAGCTAGCTAGCTAACGTTAACTGGCTGGCTCGCTAGCTAACGTTACGTGTATGATCTGTGTAGGAATATTATTTGTATCTCAGAGCCATTTGCTTTGCTGGTTATAGCCTAATGTTAGCTAGCTAGCTAACATTGAACCTGGTTGGTTAGCTACCTGCAGATTCATGCAGGGTAGTAATGTCATGAGTTGGGATTATGGTTAATTGCTTAGCTAGCTAGCTACATGTCTTAACAAAAGACTCCACTATGCAAGTATCCATTTCAATAGGTCGGGTAAAATGGTCAGTGAGATGTTCTCTCATTTGCGTCTGGAAGTAGCTAGCAAGCTATCCAACGTTAGCCAGTTAGCTTGGGTGCTTGACTGCTGCTGTTAGGTCAGCTAGATAACATTACGTGTGTGATCTGTGTAGTAATATTATTCGTATCTCAGAGCAATTTGCTTTGCTAGTTATAGCCTAATGTTAGCTAGCTAACATTGAACCTGGTTGGTTAACTACCTGCAGATTCATTCAGGGTAGTAACATCAAGAGTTGGGATTATGGTTCATTGTTTAGCTAGCTAGGCCATTTTCTCAAAAGTGAGGTTACAAGTTTATCAACTTTCAAAACAGAATTACTTTCCAATTGTTCCTCAACTGTAGTTTATGATATACAATTTTATAGCTCTGAGTCTCTACTTTTATTCAATGTAAAAAACACAATTTCAAATTTTGCTACATAAGAGTCGGTCGGTCACAAATGTCAGCAAGGTTTGAAATGTCAAATATTATATCTGTTTGGGATTCTTGAGGTCAATTTGCAGTCTACAAATTATTTGTAATTATGTTCTGGCCCCCTGACCATCCGTAGTAGTGCACTACACAGACAATATGGAATCATTTGCGATGGAGCTAGTGAAAAGAAAGGCAGGTCCAGGACCAGGTCTAGCCCTGAGGGTTACGTGTGTGGGAGAGCCTTGAGCATGAAACGCTACACAACTCTACCATTATTAAACATTAATTTATATCCTCTTCCTCCTCTTACTTACCATGATCATCACAGAGAATTCCCTAACTTCCTGGAACTCCCTGAGGGTGTCTGTCACGACTTCCTCCGAAGCTGCCTCCTCTCCTTGTTCGGGCAGGCTTCGGCGCTCGTCGTCACCGGCCTTCTAGCCACTGCCACATCACATCTCATCATTCCATTTGTTTTGTCTTGTCTATTACACACACCTGGTTCATATCCCCTCATTAGTACATGTATAAGTGTTCCCTCTGCCCCCTTGTCCTTGTGGGTGATTGTTTAATGTGAGGAGAGAGTAGCTCGGTTGAGCTACATGTATTTTGTATTGCCGGGGTATATTTTCCCTGTGTGCCTGTTTTGTTCCAGTGCGCCTGTTTTGCACACTGGACTGTTTGACGCTATTCTGCATAACTTTGTATTCTGGATTTTTTATTTTTTTATTTTTTTTTAACCTTTATTTAACCAGGTAAGCCAGTTGAGAACAGGTTCTCATTTACAACTGCGACCTGGCCAAGATAAAGCAAAGTAGTGCAATAAAAACAACACAGAGTTACATATGGGGTAAAAAACATAAAGTCAGAAATAAAACAGAAAATATATATACAGTGTGTGCAAATGTAGCAAGTTATGGAGGTAAGGCAATAAATAGGCTATAGTGCAGAATAATTACAATAGTATTAACACTGGAATGCTAGATGTGCAAGAGATTATGTGCAAATAGAGATACTGGGGTGCAAAAGAGCAAAATAAATAACAATATAGGGATGAGGTAGTTGGGTGGGCTAATTTCAGATGGGCTGTGTACAGGTGCAGTGATCGGTAAGGTGCTCTGACAACTGATGCTTAAAGTTATTGAGGGAGATAAGAGTCTCCAGCTTCAGAGATTTTTGCAATTCGTTCTAGTCATTGGCAGCAGAGAACTGGAAGGAATGGCGGCCAAAGGAGGTGTTGGCTTTGGGAATGACCAGTGAGATATACCTGCTGGAGCGCAGACTACGGGTGGGTGCTGCTATGGTGACCAATGAGCTAAGATAAGGCGGGGATTTGCCTAGCAGTGATTTATAGATGGCCTGGAGCCAGTGGGTTTGACGACGAACATGTAGTGAGGACCAGCCAACAAGAGCGTACAGGTCACAGTGGTGGGTAGTGTATGGGGCTTTGGAGACAAAACGGATGGCACTGTGATAGACTACATCCAATTTGCTGAGTAGAGTGTTGGAGGCTATTTTGTAAATGACATCGCCGAAGTCAAGGATCGGTAGGATAGTCAGTTTTACGAGGGCATGTTTGGCAGCATGAGTGAAGGAGGCTTTGTTGCGAAATAGGAAGCCGATTCTAGATTTAACTTTGGATTGGAGATTCTTTATGTGAGTCTGGAAGTTGAGTTTACAGTCTAACCAGACACCTAGGTATTTGTAGTTGTCCACATACTCTAGGTCAGACCCGTCGAGAGTGGTGATTCTAGTCGGGTGGGCGGGAGCCAGCAGCGTTCGATTGAAAAGCATGCATTTAGTTTTACTAGTGTTTAAGAGCAGTTGGAGGCTACTGAAGGATTGTTGTATGGCATTGAAGCTCGTTTGGAGGTTTGTTAACACAGTGTCCAATGAAGGGCCAGATGTATACAAAATGGTGTCGTCTGCGTAGAGGTGGATCTGAGAGTCACCAGCAGCAAGAGCGACATCATTGATATACACGGAGAAAAGTGTCGGCCCAAGAATTGAACCCTGTGGCACCCCCATAGAGAATAAACTCTGTATTCTGTGATTTACCCCCCTGCACCTGACTCCTTCAAATCACCCATCACAGTGTCATACACAGTGGAACCCCCCCCCCCCCCCCCCCCCCCCCGCTTCCAATTAGGCAACCCCTAAATATGTCTTACACAGGAAGCTAGACTCAAGACAGGAAAAATTTGGAATCCTCCCAAAATCAAAGGAGAAACACCATTGGATATCATTTGCTTCCCATGTCAACTAAGGTTACTGGCACAATTTCTTTGGGTGTCTTCACTAGTTTGTTTTCTTTCTACAGTAAGTGGTGCATACAGTAACACAATATATCACCAATAATGTCCTCAAACCATTTGTATGTGTAGCTGACCTGGCACACTGCTGAGTACTGGCTGAACGTGAAAACCAAAAGGCAGTTTTGTGAAGCTCACACTGTATGAAGGCATTGTTAAAAACCTTGCGTGAACTCTCTGAACCGAAATTAAAACAGCAAAGCACTCAAATTAAAATGACTTTCTCTGCAAGTGGGGCCAACTTTTAGGACCATTTGAGGAGCTATCTTGCTAATTTATAGGTCACGGTCCTCTATGGCAGCTCAGTCTGTACAGTGGGGAAAAAAAGTATTTAGTCAGCCACCAATTGTGCAAGTTCTCCCACTTAAAAAGATGAGAGGCCTGTAATTTTCATCATAGGTACACGGCAACTATGACAGACAAATTGAGATTTTTTTTCTCCAGAAAATCACATTGTAGGATTTTTAATGAATTTATTTTCAAATTATGGTGGAAAATAAGTATTTGGTCACCTACAAACAAGCAAGATTTCTGGCTCTCACAGACCTGTAACAACTTCTTTAAGAGGCTCCTCTGTCCTCCACTCGTTACCTGTATTAATGGCACCTGTTTGAACTTGTTATCAGTATAAAAGACACCTGTCCACAACCTCAAACAGTCACACTCCAAACTCCACTATGGCCAAGACCAAAGAGCTGTCAAAGGACACCAGAAACAAAATTGTAGACCTGCACCAGGCTGGGAAGACTGAATCTGCAATAGGTAAGCAGCTTGGTTTGAAGAAATCAACTGTGGGAGCAATTATTAGGAAATGGAAGACATACAAGACCACTGATAATCTCCCTCGATCTGGGGCTCCACGCAAGATCTCACCCCGTGGGGTCAAAATGATCACAAGAATGGTGAGCAAAAATCCCAGAACCACACGGGGGGACCTAGTGAATGACCTGCAGAGAGCTGGGACCAAAGTAACAAAGCCTACCATCAGTAACACACTACGCCGCCAGGGACTCAAATCCTGCAGTGCCAGACGTGTCCCCCTGCTTAAGCCAGTACATGTCCAGGCCCGTCTGAAGTTTGCTAGAGTGCATTTGGATGATCCAGAAGAGGATTGGGAGAATGTCATATGGTCAGATGAAACCAAAATAGAACTTTTTGGTAAAAACTCAACTCGTTGTGTTTGGAGGACAAAGAATGCTGAGTTGCATCCAAAGATCACCATACCTACTGTGAAGCATGGGGGTGGAAACATCATGCTTTGGGGCTGTTTTTCTGCAAAGGGACCAGGACGACTGATCCGTGTATATCTCTCTATTTAGGCTGTCATAGACAACACATAACAGATGTCAAAAACGAAATAACAAGTGCTATATCAAAAACAAGTCAAATGCCATCAACTAATATCAGCATCTAACATAAGGAAGGCTTTATAACCGTAGGTTAAATTTGACTGTTAGCTTTAACAACAAAAACATAAATATTTAGCTATTAGCCAAATGGTGTCAGATGTCGGCAGCTGTGACCTCATAACAGAAAGATATACAAACAGTGCCTTCGGAAAGCAGTGCCTTCGGAAAGTATTCAGATCCCTTGACTTTTTACACATTTTGTTAGGTTAAAGCCTTATTCTAAAATTGATTAAATTGTTTTTTCCCTCATCAATCTACACACAATACCCCATAATGTCAAAGCAAAAACAGGTTTTTAGAAATGTTTGCTAATTTATAAAAAATAAAACACTGAAATATCACATTTACATAAGTATTCAGACCCTTTACTAAGTACTTTGGTGAAGCACCTTTAGCAGTGATTACAGCCTCAAGTCTTCTTGGGTATGATGCTACAAGCTTGGCACACCTGTATTTGGGGAGTTTCTACAATTCTTCTCTGCAGATCCTCTCAAGCTCTGTCAGGTTGGATGGGGAGCGTTGCTCCACAGCTATTTTCAGGTCTCTCCAGAGATGTTTGATCGGGCTGGGCCACTCAAGGACATTCAGAGACGTGTCCCGAAGCCACTCCTGCGTTGTCTTGGCTGTGTGCTTAGGGTCGTTGTCCTGTTGGAAGGTGAACCTTCACCCCAGTCTGAGGTCCTGAGTGCTCTGGCGCAGGTTTTCATCAGGGATCTCTCTGTACTTTGCTCCGTTCATCTTTGCCTCGATCCTGACTAGCCTCCCAGTCCCTGCCACTGAAAAACATCCCCACAGCATGATGCTGCCACCACCATGCTTCACCGTAGGGATGGTGCCAGGTTTCCTCCAGACGTGACGCTTGGTATTCAGGCTAAAGAGTTCAATCTTGGTTTCATCAGACCAGATAATCTGGTTTCTCATGGTCTGAGAGTGTTTAGGTACCTTTTGGCAAACTCCAAGCGGGCTGTCGTGTGCCTTTTACTGAGGAGTAACTTCCGTCTGGCCACTACCATAAAGGCCTGATTGGTGGAGTGCTGCAGAGATTTGTCCTTCTGGAAGGTTCTCCCATCTCCACAGAGGAACTCTGGAGCTCTGTCTAAGTGATCATCGGATTCTTGGTCACCTCCCTGACCACGGCCCTTCTCCCCCGATTGCTCAGTTTGGCCGGGCGGCCAGCTCTAGGAAGAATCTTGGTGGTTCCAAACTTCTTCCATTTAAGAATGATGGAGGCCACTGTGTTTTTGGGGACATTCAATGCTGCAGAATTGTTTTGGTACCCTTCCCCAGATATGTGCCTCGACACAATCCTGTCTCGGAGCTCTACGGACAATTCCTTCGACCTCATGGCTTGGTTTTTGCTCTGACATGCACTGTCAACTGTGGGAGCTTATATAGACAGGTGTGTGCCTTTCCAAATCATGTCCAATCAATTGAATTTACCACAGGTGGACTCCAATCAAGTTGTAGAAACATCTCAAGGATGATCAATGGAAACAGGATGCACCTGAGCTCAATTTCGATTCTCACAGCAAAGGGTCTGAATACTTATGTAAATAAGGTATTTCTGTTTATTATGGGGTATTGTGTGTACATATCTGAGGATTTTTATTTATTTAATCAATTTTAGAATAAGGCTGTAATGTAACAAAATGTGGAAAAAGTCAAGGGTTCTTAATACTTTCCGAAGGCACTGTATTCTCACTAAACTGTTTATGTTCCGGTGGCAGCTCTACTTAATGGGCCATCATGGAGCGACATTTTGACAAGGTCCTGCAACCTGAATCCTCTACTGGAGTACACATTGGCCTAAGTACTGACAGTTTAAATACCCTCGGAGGTACTGCTTAACCTGTCCAAAAATCAGAAATGACCATTACTGACATTTGATCAGACTTTAAAACGTCTCATTATTAGGGCCGTGTGTCCTGCCTGACCAGGGAAAACCTAGGACCTAGTTAGTAGCTTTTTCCCTGTTTTGTAGGGAAGAAGAGTGTCTAACCTACCAGGACAGTTTTGGTTGTGTGCTGATCAGTTGTTGTATGTCTGGATTGATTGGTGGTAGATCGTGTGGACTTGGTCCTCTCCTCTTCGTGTCGATGCACTCAGCCTCTCAGGTTCTGAGCCAGACTAGAGTGGAGGGGAAAAACCAATATTCAGTTAGAAATCATACTTTATTAACTTATTTTGAGTGCCTGAAATAAAATGTACTTTCTATTCATCTTGGGAGTGAACTTGGAAGCCATATTGTATTTTATGATGACGGAACTATAAAACTTTTGATTTTCAGGGATTGTTCTATGTAAAAGCTGTTGAAGGCTGCTGCTGGCTTTCATATGAACCTCATCCCTCTCAAATGGCATGACGGTTTGAAAATTGGGTGGAGTTAAATTGTAGGCAATCCGTTTTTTATACTGAGCACCATCCATCTTCAGTCAACTGTGACGGCGTCAAAACGACTGGTGAACAGTTTAGTTTTATAAGTGGCCCACATGGATCACATTAGAGTCTACTTAACAATGAGAAGGACAAAGTCTAGCTCTACAGAGAGTACTGAGTGGACTCGTTGATACTCAATTCAGGTAGCTAATACAGTGATTTCAATACGGAATTCAAATTCTGAAATCGAGGTAACCTAGTCTTATCTAGCCAGATGTTCTAATCTTTCTTTCATACTGGCGATACAGACAAGGCTGGAAGATTGAGGCTAAGTACAGATGTAAGACCTTAATTTCACCTATATTGTCATAGCAAAGTAATCCTGCAGCAACTGGATTTGAACGTTTAGTCCATAATGTTGCTTGAATGGTGGTTAGGCTATTAGCTGGACAAAAGTAGGCTATGTGAAAAGTGCAATACTGATAATATAACCGTTTGTTAGTGTGGGTTTTCAGTGAATTTATGTCAATCGCGAAGCTCGTCTGCAGGAAAATTCTCAGCAAAAAAGAGTGATCAAATTAAGATCCTACATTTGTAGAATCAAATTCTCTGCTGGTAGAAGGCTACTGATCAGATGGACTTGGTTAGTACTGACCGGAGGGACTTGGTCCTGGAGATAGGAGAGTGGGGTTGGCAGGGGGCCGACCCAAACAGGAGAGGCTCCTTCTTGACCACCGCTAGAGCCATTTCCTCTGGAGTATAGTCCTCCCACCTAGAGCACAGAGTGGGGAGAGAGGGGGAAGAAGGGGGAGAGGTAGGGAGGGGTGAGGAGAGGGAGGGAGGGAGGGAGGGAGGAGAGGTAGGGGGAGAAAGAGAAATAACAGAAACAAAGGGGTAGATTGAGAGAGAGAGAGAGAGAGAGAGAGAGAGAGGAGAGAGAGAAAAAAGAGAGAGATCCAGCTGCTGATATGCTACAGGACCATGCTGTGGTATGTTGTGTGTTTTCCTTGTGGCCTATGAACCTTAATGCATTAACCGGAATACCAGTCACTTACTCTGGACGTCCCAGGTGTTCATTGGTTCTAAACAAGCATCTGGAACAAAAACTGTGCAGATGACTCGATAGACAAAACAACTTGCCCTGAGTTGATGAAGTCATAAATTAAAGAAGGGGTTGAGTTGATGAATGATGTCATAAATTAAAGAAGGGGTTGAGTTGATGGATGAAGTCATAAATAAAGAAGGGGTTGAGTTGATGAGTTTTACAGAGTTTTACTCAGTCAACTGCAACAATAACCAGCAGAGCCAGTGGGATCTTCTTAACACACACAGATGCACGCATGCGCAGACACACACACAGCAGGAGCAGAGAGGGTGGACTGGATTTCTCCTGGGAATAGTGAGATAAATGGTCTGTTCCCGAAAACTGTGCGGAACATCCACTTGTCCGGATAAGCCCTGGGCTCCAGATAAAAACAACACAATAGGGTGGAGAATGGGCATTAAAATGGCCCATAAGCCAAAAAGGAGGAGTCCACACACATTTTGCTGGTGAACATATACTTTGATGATATTCAGTATTGTGTTCTATAGCCTGGTCCCAGATCTGCTTGTGTAGACTAACTTCTAAGATGACCAAGCTATCGGTTACAACATAATGCTCCACTCCTTAAGTGGTCTCTCTCAGTGGGAGACTGTGTACCCTCCTCCGAGCCTTCAAGTTAGCCTACTGCTGTACTACCGCAGGGTATTTGTAGTGAAGTTATGTACTACTTTGTAGCAGGCAGCTGGACACATGGGGACAACCAGTGGTGAGACAGGACTATATAAACAGTCTGTCAATCTGGAGATCAATAGATTGTTTGCAGGCAGGAGTGATCTACCACAGGGCACAGCCACGGCACAAGGCATGCTGTCTGCAAATATGTCTGTCATCTCTTAAGGCATCTGTTGTGTGCTTTGTATCGCTTGTGCCAAAATAAATGCTCAGTCCACTCTATGATTTGTACACAGCAAGGTCAAAATCTTTGACTGAGTGAGATACAGATGTAGGATCTTAATTTGATCACTATTTTGTTTCTAAGAATTAAATGCAAACTTGTAGTGTATTTGTCATTTCCACGTAGACATGTTTGACTTGATTTGCCCCAACAAAAAATGTATCAACCCCTACAAAAATGTCCATAAATTATAATCCACACAATAATTCACATTTCCTGTTGATGCAGGATTGTTTTCCTGCTGTAGCAAACTGGCTCAAATGAGGATCCTACACCTGTATTCACAACACAAGTATAACTAGTGCTGAAATGATACACTGATGTTAAAGAGAAGACTTGTGAGACAACATTACAGTTTGATTTTGCCAAGTCGGGTAAAATTAAACTGGCCACTAAAAACAGACGCCACGAATAATACTATTTTATTGTCCTCTACTTGTAACACTCCCTTATAAATAAATAAATACATAAATAAATAGATTTAAATATTATCACCAAGATAAAATGAGCAATCTCTCCATTCCAACAAAGAAAACAGGGCTGGAAATAGATGCTTAGCCAAACAGAAACGACCGGCCAATTCCTCTACAGTTCTGGTTTTCTGGACAGAATGAAGTGCTCTTGGATGGATCGGATTATCCTCCAGAAGCCAACACTTGAGGGTACCCACTTCTCTTTAATTCAGCTTTTTTTTTTTACAAATCTTATTCCTGGTTTGTGAGCATTTTGCAAAGGCAAAGATGTGGCTTTAAAGCCTATCAATCCAAGCCTCTTCTATTGCACTTGATGTGTAAATAGTCTTGTTAAAATCGAGTTCCTGTCAGCCTGAATCCGAGATTTGGTTCTTCTGGGTACCAATATTAGTGTGTAAATTGTGAGAACATTGACAGTTGTAAAGAGTACCTAAAACACTAATGCAACCACACACCTCACACCTCTAATTGATTTTCCATTAGTCCATGAAAACTGGGTCCCTCTCCACCTACCTAACAAGTCAAGGGTGTACCTCAGACATCGGATTGCAGTCATTTACATTCTCATACAGTTAGAGCATCCCATCTACAGTGAAGCCTGAAGTTTACATACACCTGAGTCTGAGTGTAACTGAGTCTGAGTGTAACTGAGTCAGGTTTGTAGGCCACCTTGCTCGCACACGCTTTTTCAGTTCTGCCCACAAATGTTCTATAGGATTGAGGTCAGGGCTTTGTGATGGCCACTCCAATACCTTGACTTTGTTGTCCTTAAGCCATTTTGGCACAACTTTGGAAGTATGCTTGGGGTCATTGTCCATTTGGAAGACCTATTTGCGACCAAGCTTTAACTTCCTGACTGATGTCTTGAGATGTTGCTTCAATATATTCACATAATTTTCCTTCCTCATGATGCCATCTATTTTGTGAAGTGCACCAGTCCCTCCTGCAGCAAAGCACCCCCACAGCATGATGCTGCCACCCCCGTGCTTCACGGTTGGGATGGTGTTCTTCGGCTTGCAAACATCCCCCTTTTTCCTCCAAACATAACAATGGTCATTATGGCCAAACAGTTCTATTTTTGTTTCATCAGACCAGAGGACATTTCTCCAAAAACTACGATCTTTGTCCCCATGTGCAGTTGCAAACCGTAGTCTGGCTTTTTTATGGTGGTTTTGGAGCAGTGGCTTCTTCCTTGCTGAGCAGCCTTTCAGGTTGTGTCGATATCGGACTTGTTTTACTGTGGATATAGATACTTTTGTACCTGTTTCCTCCAGCATCTTCACAAGGTCCTTTGCTGTTGTTCTGGGATTGATTAGCACTTTTCGCACCAAAGTACGTTCATCTCTAGGAGACAGAACGCGTCTCCTTCCTGAGTGGTATGACAGCTGCGTGGCCCCATGGTGTTTATACTTGCGTACTATTGTTTGTACAGATGAACGTGGTACCTTCAGGCGTTTGGTAATTGCTCCCAATGATGAAACAGACTTGTGGAGGTCTACAATCTTTTTTCTGAGGTCTTGGCTGATTTCTTTTGATTTTCCCATGATGTCAAGCAAAGAGGCACTGAGTTTGAAGGTAGGCCTTGAAATACATCCACAGGTACACCTCCAATTGACTCAAATGATGTCAATTAGCCTATCAGAAGCTTCTAAAGCCATGACATCATTTTCTGGAATTTTCCAAGCTATTTAAAGGCACAGTCAACTTAGTGTATGTAAACTTCGGACCCACTGGAATTGTGATACAGTGAATTATAAGTTAAATAATCTGTCTGTAAACAATTGTTGGAAAAATTACTTGTGTCATGCACAAAGTAGACTTGCCAAAACTATAGTTTGTTAACAAGAAATTTGTGGAGTGGTTGAAAAACGAGTTTTAATGATTCCAACCTAAGTGTATGTAAACTTCTGACTTCAACCGTCTTGAGACGGACCCTGACTGAACTCTGAGGTACAATCATAAGTCAGTGAGAGACTTAGCAGAAACCATTGGATCTCCTTGTTACATAACGCTGCACCAAAGCCTCTCTCAGATCTTACTGGGTCTGTTATTGTTTTGACTCAAGTAGGAGGCCACACGGTTTATTATCTCTCTGTGTGTGTGTGTGTGTGTGAGAGAACATATATACAGTGGGGGGAAAAAGTATTTAGTCAGCCACCAATTTTGCAAGTTCTCCCACTTAAAAAGATGAGAGAGGCCTGTAATTTTCATCATAGGTACACGTCAACTATGACAGACAAAATGAGATTTTTTTTCTCCAGAAAATCACATTGTAGGATTTTTAATGAATTTATTTGCAAATTATGGTGGAAAATAAGTATTTGGTCAATAACAAAAGTTTCTCAATACTTTGTTATATACCCTTTGTTGGCAATGACACAGGTCAAACGTTTTCTGTAAGTCTTCACAAGGTTTTCACACACTGTTGCTGGTATTTTGGCCCATTCCTCCATGCAGATCTCCTCTAGAGCAGTGATGTTTTGGGGCTGTCGCTGGGCAACACAGACTTTCAACTCCCTCCAAAGATTTTCTATGGGGTTGAGATCTGGAGACTGGCTAGGCCACTCCAGGACCTTGAAATGCTTCTTACGAAGCCACTCCTTCGTTGCCCGGGCGGTGTGTTTGGGATCATTGTCATGCTGAAAGACCCAGCCACGTTTCATCTTCAATGCCCTTGCTGATGGAAGGAGTTTTTCACTCAAAATCTCACGATACATGGCCCCATTCATTCTTTCCTTTACACGGATCAGTCGTCCTGGTCCCTTTGCAGAAAAACAGCCCCAAAGCATGATGTTTCCACCCCCATGCTTCACAGTAGGTATGGTGTTCTTTGGATGCAATTCAGCATTCTTTGTCCTCCAAACACGACGAGTTGAGTTTTTACCAAAAAGTTCTATTTTGGTTTCATCTGACCATATGACATTCTCCCAATCCTCTTCTGGATCATCCAAATGCACTCTAGCAAACTTCAGATGGGCCAGGACATGTACTGGCTTAAGCAGGGGGACACGTCTGGCACTGCAGGATTTGAGTCCCTGGCGGCGTAGTGTGTTACTGATGGTAGGCTTTTTACTTTGGTCCCAGCTCTCTGCAGATCATTCACTAGGTCCCCCCGTGTGGTTCTGGGATTTTTGCTCACCGTTCTTGTGATCATTTTGACCCCACGGGGTGAGATCTTGCGTGGAGCCCCAGATCGAGGGAGATTATCAGTGGTCTTGTATGTCTTCCATTTCCTAATAATTGCTCCCACAGTTGCTTTCTTCAAACCAAGCTGCTTACCTATTGCAGATTCAGTCTTCCCAGCCTGGTGCAGGTCTACAATTTTGTTTCTGGTGTCCTTTGACAGCTCTTTGGTCTTGGCCATAGTGGAGTTTGGAGTGTGACTGTTTGAGGTTGTGGACAGGTGTCTTTTATACTGATAACAAGTTCAAACAGGTGCCATTAATACAGGTAACGAGTGGAGGACAGAGGAGCCTCTTAAAGAAGAAGTTACAGGTCTGTGAGAGCCAGAAATCTTGCTTGTTTGTAGGTGACCAAATACTTATTTTCCACCATAATTTGCAAATAAATTCATTAAAAATCCTACAATGTGATTTTCTGGAAAGAAATGTCTCAATTTGTCTGTCATAGTTGACGTGTACCTATGATGAAAAGTACAGGCCTCTCTCATCTTTTTAAGTGGGAGAACTTGCACAATTGGTGGCTGACTAAATACTTTTTTCCCCCACTGTATGTACATACACAGCATTATATGTATATTGGGCCAGAAACCCTCGAGGACCTCATGTTCTTGTTGTGCTAATTACCTGTCCTGGGATTGGTGGGATTGTGGGTACTGGACACCAGGGGCTCCAATGGGGACTGGGGGGCTGGTGTTTCCTCCCCTCCCCTCTGTTGTTGGACAGGGGAGAAGCTGAGCAGATGTCGGCTGCTTTGTGGCGTCCCTGTGGACAGGCTGGAGCTGCTGGGCTCTGACTCCCACACACTGAGACCAGAGGGACAGGGCAGGGTCTTCAGTTACACAAGCCAGGCCAAACACGGAAAAAAGCAACATGGACTAACATACACATGTTCAAGAACATTAGAGCATTACAGACCTTAGAGCATTTCCCTTTGAGGACCGAAACATTCTGCAGTGAATCAGTCACACACAAACACAGACACAGACATACACACAGACACACACACAGACACAGACATACACACACACATGCACATACAGTGGCTAAAGCCATTACAAAGATCAAAAAAAGTTTCCAAATTGACAATTTCATGGTAGTGTTTCATTTGTTATAAATCCATAAAGGCTCTTCAAACATTTTTCTCAAAAAGTTCAAACGTTTTATCATAAAGGTCCAAATGCACACAAGCATGAAACAAGCAAGACAGATGAATACAAGAAGAAGAGTGATCTCAACAACAGGTCAGGAAGTAGAGGGTTGGTCATGGTGGCCAGACTACAGACTGAAAACCACACAGAGACTTCACCTGGCTTAGGAGAGGCATGACTTCATCCATTGTGCGTGGGATAAATCAAAGATTTGAATTTACGCTCTAGGCTAAACCATACAAACACACACACACACACACATTTTAAATACTTTATCTGAATCCACAAATCACATTACATCAAGGAAGGATTCAGTCCAGTTCTTGGATACAAGGACACTTTAGGATACAAAAAGCACCTTCTTCTCCACCAAGCTAGGCTGCCCATAACTGCTGAAACAGAGCAGTACCTTGTTCTCCACCAAGCTAGGCTGCCCATAACTGCTGAAACAGAGCAGCACCTTCTTCTCCACCAAGCTAGGCTGCCCATAACTGCTGAAACAGAGCAGTACCTTGCCAGTTGCTTGGCCTTAGTCTTAGACAGGCCTGCAATCTGAAGGCCATGTACCATAAACCTATGTATACACACACACACACAAGCATACATACCCATACACACACAGACACACATGCACACACACACGCACACACACACAGAAAAGGATAATAAACTTGTGGCCTCCTACTTGAGCCAAAACAATACGAGACCCAGTAAGATCTGACAGAAGTACTCAACACAACAATGCCCAAAAGTGGTCAAGATCTTGTGCAGTAGTATCAAATGAATACACACCCCATATAAAAAAACACACCCCTAACCAATACCTTTTTCTAAATGCCTGGAAATGTATCCAAACATCCCAGTGACAAAAGATGAACCCAGCAGGACCTTATTAATTGAAAAAACATTTGATATTGACTTGAGCTATGACTGGAAACATTAGCAAAAGTTCGCTCAGCTCCTGGCCAGGGTTTACTGAACAAATCCTTGTGAGAGGATTCAAAGGAACATGTCCAGTGATAGAATACATTTGGAGTCTATAAATAAGCATGTGTGTAGCTGATCTACAGGTTGCATTTCCGAACCGGCCGGCGTGGAAGGGAAGCAACGCTCCCATTTTCCTAGTTCTGGGATTCTGGGAAGCCTGAGCGTATGGAAAACTCAGAGAGCCCTTCTCCTCTCCCGACTCTCAGCCAACTTTCCAAAGCCTTACTCCGTGAGGAAAAAAAAGGTTTGGATGTGGCCCTTTTTCTGAGACATTGGGAGAAAACTCGTAATTTATACAGCATGTTAGTGAATTATCGGGCTCTGGACATGGCAAAGAGATGACTGACTGACTGGCTGACATAAAAAAAAACATTGACAGACAGACAGACAAAGTGCTCACCTCAGGGAACCAGTGTTGAGCACGAAGAACACCAGGACGACCATGAAGAACACCAGGACGACCATGAAGAACACCAGGACGACCATGAAGAACACCAGGACGACCATGAAGAACACCAGGACGACCATGAAGAACACCAGGACGACCATGAAGAACACCAGGACGACCATGAAGAACACCAGGACGACCATGAAGAACACCAGGACGACCATGAAGAACACCAGGACGACCATGAGACACACAGCCCGTCTCTTTGGAGCTGTCACCTTCAGCACAGTGTTCTGTGAAGAAAAGTACAGAAAGAGAAAAATAAACTGATTTTACCTGACTGGATCAGTCCAAGCTCTGAATTGGAACATATTTTCAGCAACTGTATGAAATCATCCCAGATCAGTGATTATTGCACATCAAAGAAACAAGAAATAGAAATGGAGGATGTGTTCTACAGACGTAGGATCTTAATTTCAGCCAGTTTGCTACAGCAGGAAAATAAACCTGCAGCAACATTTACATTTACATTTTAGTCATTTAGCAGAGGCTCTTAACCAGAGCGACTTACAGGAGCAATTAGGGTTAAGTGCCTTGCTCAAGGGCACATTAACGTCATTTAGCAGACGCTCTTAGCCAGAGCGACTCACAAATTGGTGCGTTCACCCTATAGCCAGTGGGATAACCACTTTACAATTTGGGGGGGGGGGGGGGGGGGGGGGTTAGAAGGAATACTTTATCCTATCCCAGGTATTCCTTAAAGAGGTGGGGTTTCAAATGTCTCCGGAAGGTGGTGAGTGACTCCGCTGTCCTGGCGTCGTGAGGGAGCTTGTTCCACCATTGGGGTGCCAGAGCAGCGAACAGTTTTGACTGGGCTGAGCGGGAGCTATGCTTCCGCAGAGGAAGGGGAGCCAGCAGGCCAGAGGTGGATGAACGCAATGTCCTCGTTTGGGTGTAGGGACTGATCAGAGCCTGAAGGTACAGAGGTGCCGTTCCCCTCACTGCTCCATAGGCAAGCACCATGGTCTTGTAGCGGATGCGAGCTTCAACTGGAAGCCAGTGGAGTGTGCGGAGGAGGGGGGTGACGTGAGAGAACTTGGGAAGGTTGAACACCAGACGGGCTGCGGCATTCTGGATGAGTTGTAGGGGTTTAATGGCACAGGCAGGGAGCCCAGCCAACAGCGAGTTGCAGTAGTCCAGACGGGAGATGACAAGTGCCTGGACCAGGACCTGCGCCGCTTCCTGTGTAAGGCAGGGTCGCACTCTCCGAATGTTGTAGAGCATGAACCTGCAGGAGCGGGTCACCGCCTTGATGTTGGCGGAGAACGACAGGGTGTTGTCCAGGGTCACGCCTAGGCTCTTCGCACTCTGGGAGGAGGACACAGCGGAGTTGTCAACCGTGATGGCGAGATCATGGAACGGGCAGTCCTTCCCCGGGAGGAAGAGCAGCTCCGTCTTGCCAGGGTTCAGCTTGAGGTGGTGATCCGTCATCCATACTGATATGTCTGCCAGACATGCAGAGATGCGATTCGCCACCTGGTTATCAGAAGGGGGAAAGGAGAAGATTAGTTGTGTATCGTCAGCGTAGCAATGATAGGAGAGACCATGTGAGGATATGACAGAGCCAAGTGACTTGGTGTATAGGGAGAAAAGGAGAGGGCCCAGAACCGATCCCTGGGGGACACCAGTGGTGAGAGCACGTGGTGCGGAGACAGCTTCCCGCCACGCCACTTGGTAGGAGCGACCGGTCAGGTAGGACGCAATCCAGGAGTGAGCCGCGCCGGAGATGCCCATCTCGGAGAGGGTGGAGAGGAGGATCTGATGGTTCACAGTATCAAAGGCAGCAGACAGGTCTAGAAGGACAAGAGCAGAGGAGAGAGAGTTAGCTTTAGCAGTGCGGAGAGTCTCCGTGACACAGAGAAGAGCAGTCTCAGTTGAATGACCAGTCCTGAAACCTGATTGGTTTGGATCAAGAAGGTCATTCTGAGAGAGATAGCAAGAGAGTTGGCTAAAGACGGCACGCTCAATAGTTTTGGAAAGAAAAGAAAGAAGGGATACTGGTCTGTAGTTGTTGACATCAGTGGGGTCGAGTGTTGGTTTTTTGAGAAGGGGAGCAACTCTCGCTCTCTTGAAGACGGAAGGGACATGGCCAGCGGTCAAGGATGAGTTGATCAGCGAGGTGAGGTAGGGGAGAAGGTCACCGGAGATGGTCTGGAGAAGGGAGGAGGGGATGGGGTCAAGCGGGCAGGTTGTTGGGCGGCCTGCAGTCACAAGTCGCAGGATTTTATCTGGAGAGAGAGGGGAGAAAGAAGTCAAAGCATAGGGTAGGGCAGTGTGAGCAGGACCAGCAGTGTTATTAGACTTAACAAACGAGGATCGGATGTCGTCAACCTTCTTTTCAAAGTGGTTGACGAAGTCATCCACAGAGAGAGAGGAGGGGGGGGGGGGAGGAGGATTCAGGAGGGAGGAAAATGTGGCAAAGAGCTTCCTAGGGTTAGAGGCAGATGCTTGGAATTTAGAGTGGTAGAAGGTGGCCTTAGCAGCAGAAACAGATGAAGAAAATGTAGAGAGGAGGGAGTGAAAAGATGCCAGGTCGGTAGGGAGTTTAGTTTTCTTCCATTTCCGCTCCGCTGCCCGGAGCTCTGTTCTGTGAGCTCGCAGTGAGTCATCAAGCCACGGAGCTGGAGGGGAGGACCGAGCCGGCCGGGAGGATAGGGGACACAGAGAGTCAAAGGATGCAGAAAGGGAGGAGAGGAGGGTTGAGGAGGCAGAATCAGGAGATTGGAGGGAGAAGGATTGAGCAGAGGGAAGAGATGATAGGATGGAAGAGGAGAGAGTAGTGGGAGAGAGAGAGCGAAGGTTGCGGCGGCGCATTACCATCTGTGTAGGGGCAGAGTGAGTAGTGTGGGAGGAGAGCGAGAGAGAAAAGGAAACAAAGTAGTGGTCGGAGACTTGGAGGGGAGTTGCAGTGAGATTAGTAGAGGAGCAGCATCTAGTGAAGATGAGGTCAAGCGTATTGCCTGCCTTGTGAGTAGGGGGGGACGGTGAGAGGGTGAGGTCAAAAGAGGAGAGGAGTGGAAAGAAGGAGGCAGAGAGAAATGAGTCAAACGTGGACATAGGGAGGTTGAAATCCCCCAAAACTGTGAGGGGTGAGCCATCCTCAGGAAAGGAACTTATCAAGGCGTCAAGCTCGTTGATGAACTCTCCAAGGGAACCTGGAGGGCGATAGATGACAAGGATATTAAGCTTAAATGGGCTAGTGACTGTGACAGCATGGAATTCAAATGAGGAGATAGACAGATGGGTTAGGGGAAAAATTGAGAATGTCCACTTGGGAGAGATGAGGATTCCTGTACCACCACCCCTCTGACCAGATGCTCTCGGGGTATGCGAGAACACATGGTCAGACGAGGAGAGAGCAGTAGGAGTAGCCGTGTTTTCAGTGGTGATCCATGTTTCCGTCAGCGCCAGGAAGTCGAGGGACTGGAGGTTGGCATAGGCTGGGATGAAGTCAGCTTTGTTGGCAGCAGAACGGCAGTTCCAGAGGCTGCCTGCGACCTGGAACTCCAGGTGAGGGGTGCGTGCAGGGACCACCAGGTTAGAGAGGCAGCAGCCGCGCGGTGTGGTGCGTTGTTTGTGTAGCCTGTGCAGAGAGGAGAGAACAGGGATAGGCAGAGGCATAGTTGACAGGCTGTAGCAAATGGCTACAAAAATGCAGAGGAGATCGGAATGAAATGAGCTAAGCATCTGGGAGAGGAGAGAGGGGGGCCTCCCTCACCAAAAACTTCTACCTCAGAAACTAAAATTGTTTCACTGAACCACCCGAACAAAAACTCTCCCAACTTCCACCTTTAGAAATCAGAATTGTTGTGAACCACAGTTGTTCAATGTTTAAAGGAATAGACTCAACCCACTTTATTCAGCTAGCCAACTATGACACCATAGCTGACTAGCATGCTAGCATCCAATAACACACAGTTTAACACACAGTTAAGCACCAATACTCACAACAAACCACCAATAGTGTGTTAACTAGCTAACTAGCATGCTAGCATCCAGTAACACACAGTTTAGCACAAACACTTGGTCACAGCAAACCACCAATAGTGTGATTACACACTAAACAGATCATTCGTGTCTGTGTCAAGTTCCTTTCATGACGCAGCAATGATTCAACGTTGGCTAGCTAGGACAAGTATATTGTAATTAGCTACTACCGAACCGTTCGCTGGTCGTGTTGGGTAGCTAGCAATGGCCACTGTGTTGGCTTTGTTTGAAGAACGGCTAGCTAGCTAGCTTCGTGCTACACCCGGCACACAATGGCTACTGTGTTGACTCTGACTCTGTTCGAAAAAACGGCTAATTAGCTCGCTTCGTGCTACAGCCGGCACGGCGGAAGACACTGCCAAGACACAGTAGCTACCCACGATACCTAGCTATGACGCCGTAGCTAACTAGCAAGCTAGCATCCATTAACACACAATTTAGCACCAATACTTGGTTACAACAAACTGCCAAGAGTGTGTTAGCACACTAAACAGATAATTCATGCCCGTGTCTAGTTCCTTACATAACGCAGAACGCAGCAAAAATTAAACGTTGGCTAGCAGCACATTTAACAGTGGGAACAGCTAATCGTTACCAGTAGCTACCCGCTAGCTAGCTAGCCTCGTGCTTCGATACTAACCTACAATTACCTACGGAAACCTACAATAACAACAAAACTAGCCTATGATAAATACAATGCCTAACTACAACTAACTACCAACCTACGATCTAATACATGGTTAAGCTTTACTCAACACCATATGGGAAGCTCTCCACCGTTGCTAATCGTTGCTAATCGTTACCAGTAGCTACCCGCTAGCTAGCTAGCCTCGTGCTTCAATACTAGCCTACAATAACCTACGGAAACCTACAATAACAACAATACTAACCTATAATAAATACAATACCTAACTACAACTAACTACCAACCTACGATCTAATACATGGTTAAGCTATACTCAACACCAAATGAGAAGTTTGCTTACCTCCAGCTAGAGAGCTAGAGAAAAACACGACCTCTCCCGACTGCTGCTGTCCCCTGCTGCTACAAAATAGCTACAGGGCCTGCAACAGAAAATGTGAATTATTATGTGGATTAAAAATTGACATTTTTGTAGGGGTTGATACATTTTTCGTAAGGGAAAGTGGAAATTACAAACATCAGAAGCCTTTTTAAACCTCAAATACACTACAAGTTTAAAATGTCCTGCATTGCAGGAAAGTTGTCCTGCAACAGGGTGATCAAATTAAGATCCTACATCTGTATAAGTGGGTGATCTGGTGTCTGAAGTCAGTGTATATGTGAAAGCAGTAGAATGAAACCCTCACTTAAACCTATCAATTTGTGTCAGATCAGTGATTGCTTCAGGAAGCGAGGAAGTAAGGACACATTTGGAAAGCATTCACACAGGGGCCCTGGAGTTGAAAAAAGGTGTGTCTATCCCATCTCACCTCAGTGAGCAGTCCATCCAGCTGGGTTCTGAGGGATCCGTTCTCCTGGAGCAGCCTCTGGTTCTCACACAGTGTCCCCCTGAGACGAGCCTCCAGGGCCTGCAGCACCTCCTTCCTCCTCAGTCTAGACAGCGTGGCCAACTCACGGTTCTTCACCATCCTCTGCTGCCACCGCTCCGCACACACCTGGACAGGTGGAGAGGGAGGGATTGATAAAATAATGTGACTGACATGGTCACACAGAGATTATTTTATGGGAAAGTTCAAACTTAATACATATTTCAGCATGGATGTACAAGAAAATCAAACCCATACAACCATGGTGTTGCAAATACCATGCATCAGCTGACTCCTCCTCCTCAGAACACATTAACAATTCAAAATGGATGTCCACAACACAGGAGAGCTTGAGGATGATATAATATGAGTACATTGGCCTTGGCTTGGGCATGCAGATGACATTGGCTGTGGGTTTACAAAACCAATCTGGTGACGCCAGTTACACCAGACATAAGCCATACCCGGCAGTAACACTTTTTGGTTGCCATCTTGTCTGCCCAGACAGAGCACCTGCAGCACGCAGCTCTAAGCTACTTGTTTGTCTAACAGCACATATACTCAGTCACTTACTCACTCAGTCACACCCAACAGGTGCAGCTGCTGCAAAAGATGGAAAAACTGACACGGAATCCTCAATTACAAGCTGATAATGACTCCAGCATGTTTCTGCAGAACAGACTTCATACTTCACATACACACTGCCTTTTTCCATGTCTGAGTGGACTGAGAGCTAGACTAGTGGTGGGATTATGTAAGGACAGCCATACATAGAGAGGGAGGGAGGGAGGGAGAAGGGGACAAGACATTTTCAGAGTGAACTGAATGACCAGAAGAGGAATGGTCTTGCAATGTTTTAGGTGATAAAATAAACAACTTTATGGGTAACAATGCACATTTAAAACAGCATCAGCTCCATCTCATTTGTAAAAAGCAGACAGCATTTGATTATGTAAATACAGACCCATATATAGAGATTTATACTTTAATCTACGTTGATTTATACGTTGATTTATACTTTAATCTACGTACTTTAATCTACGTTGATTCCACATCATTTCAACACCAAAAATCAATGTGATGACATTGAATCAACATGAAAAAAAAAAAATCAACGTAAGGGAATTTCGTATTATTTTCACCCAACTTTTAACCTAAATCCAATGACATGGTGAATAATTTTTTTGATTTCACATTGAATTCACGTTAGTTGACAACTCAACCAAATGTAAATCAAAACTAAACGTTGAACTGACGTCTGTGCCGAGTGGGTATAGTTTCTCTGTGCAAACCTAAGTTTACCACATTCATAACACTGTCTAGCAGTAGCAGCTGACTAACATACATTGTGTTGTCCTCCAATGCCCTCTCTGAGACTAGTATTTATACCACTGAGCCATAGACCACAGGAGAACTCTGCTACAGCTCTTTAACTGCTTTCTCCGCTGCACCCCATTTCTGAGGCCATGCTTCGTAACATATCTAAATGCGCGGCTTTTGGAGCTATGCAAATTCAGACCACACTGTTTTATTTGGTCTCCGTAGAAACATATTTGATTTGTTTCGGGGGGGGGGGGGATACACGTCCTGCAAGGGGAAAGTGAAACCCTGCCTTTAAACAACCACTGTATAGTCAACAGTACAAACCTCCCCCTCCTCGACAATGGTAGACAGAGTCAGCAATCTAGCGCTTCACTGACTCTAGTGTAAACTGGGAGTCGGGGACATAGTCTGAATAAGAGGCTGAAAATTAGATTGATATGAAGCTATATGAGTCGGCGGTCTGAGTCCCTACTCTCTAGGGATGTAGATTACAGTTGTTAACTGGAGGTTAGGAGGGTTTGTTGATGTTGCACTCTGATTGGGGGTGGAGGGGAAAGTCAGCAGTTTTTGTGCAGTGGGATAACATACGGCTTGCAGAACCATCAAATGATTGTTTTACGGTAGAGAACTTGTCATTGCAATGTTTATACAGTGCCTTTGTTTACAAACACATGCATGCACACTTCTTAATCTGAGAATTGGCATCTAACTGTAAATCGCTCTGGATAAGAGCGTCTGCTAAATGACTAAAATGTAAATGTCGCTGAGAGGGATGTCTACCTGGTAGTCCTAAAGAATAGGTTTTAACAGTACCCAAAGCCATCCAGGGATTTGATTTGATCACAGGAAAAGAGCTACTGCATAGAGTAAATACCGAGATGCGAGTTTGATTGAATTGAGCGATCACGTCATCATACTGTACCCTGACTTCCTGTACATAAACTGTATTTCTTCAAAGACAGTGAATTATATTCCAAATCCAACAAAGGTCCTCAAGCCTTCTCCACCACCTTGAGCCATACAAATAATCTATCTATCTATCCCTACTGTCTGTTTGTTTTTCGGTGCAGCTAAGCCAGTGATGCTACTATAGTACATTACAACAGGGAACATGGATTCTGTCAGTGAGAGGTGAAGTCACAGGTTTGTAGTGTAAGATCTGGTGAGGTAAAAGGTTTTCATGGAAAACATCCAATAGACAATTACATTTACATTTTTGTATATATATCCAGAGGTTAGCGTTTTTCGTAATGAATCTTGTTCTGGAGGCAGCTCTGCAGAGTGGTCACTAGCTAGCACAGCCACAAAGTCATAAGATCTAATTTGAACGCTAACCTTAACCACACTGCTAAACCTAACCCTAACCTTAATTAAGACCAAAAAGCGAATATTTTTACAATATAGACAATTTTGACTTTGCAGCTGGTATATATCTAAAGGGAAATCGCTCAGTTATTCCTCCAGGACAAGACTCATGACAATAAAGGTCAACCTGCTGGACTTACAGTCAGACAGCATAATGGAGTTCTTAAAAAGAATCACTGTTCAGTAGCTGTTACCATTCTAAAACAAATGAGTCCACCAAAATTGAGAGTGGTAAAACTACATTGGTCCTACATAGATTTAGCCTCACAAGCCGCCTGATCTCGCGAGTGGTAATCAGTCTGGTATTTACGAGGCTAAAATAGATTACTGTATAGCTCTATAACCATGCCATACGGTCACGTGTGATATAATAAGTAACAGAAAAGGACTGTGAAAGGCTGTGATAGGCTGTGAAAGGCTGTGAAAGGCTGTGATAGGCTGTGAAAGGCTATGATAGGCTGTGATAGGCTGTGAATATATCAGCGCTAAGGGGTGTTATTAGGTACGAGGCGAAGCCAGAAGCCACTGTCATGTTCTCCCAGTGATGTCCACGATCGTTTTATCTCCTCTTTGGTCTGACACAGAGAGATAAATCACCCATCATCCTATGGGCCTCCTCCTCCCTTGGGAACAGACAGATAGGACTTTCAAAAGACCCATTCAGACACTGTGCCCTGCTGAGGTTCCCACGGGGGTTAAAGGTCAAACATAATTCATTACCAGCCAGACATGCGTCCCCTGGGACGGGATGAGGAAGACTATGTCCTCTTCTTCCTGACCTGATGGTTGGTCCATCAACGTAAACAAACAGCTTCCTCACTTTCACTTTTCTCAGACCATGGTGATTTACTGAACAAGGTTATGAGAATGGAGAAGGAGATACACACACAGGTCAATGGAGCGTGTTTCGCTATTGGATGTTTAGGTTAGGTTCAATCAAAAGTCAGTGTACATACACGGGTGCACCCACACACCCACACACAAAAGCCATCATTGTCTTCTAGCAAGGCGACAAGCCATGACACAGCAAAATGCTTACCTTTCAAAGAAACTTCCTAGCACTACATTCTGGCCATCACACAGCCATGAATCTTTGCAGAGGGCTAATGCTTCTAACACAGAGACTCAAAGAAGGTCTGGAATCAAACAGAATATTTTTATTTTGGGGGGGGGGGTTTGCGCACAGCTCTTTTTGTGCAACCGTGAGTGAGATTGCCATTCCAGTTGATCTAATCTAATCTGTTGTGTTATACCATCACATGTTATACAGTGGGGAGAACAAGTATTTGATACACTGCCGATTTTGCAGGTTTTCCTACTTACAAAGCATGTAGAGGTCTGTAATTTTTATCATAGGTACACTTCAACTGTGAGAGACGGAATCTAAAACAAAAATCCAGAAAATCACATTGTATGATTTTTAAGTAATTAATTTGCATTTTATTGCATGACATAAGTATTTGATACATCAGAAAAGCAGAACTTAATATTTGGTACAGAAACCTTTGTTTGCAATTACAGAGATCATACGTTTCCTATAGGTCTTGACCAGGTTTGCACACACTGCAGCAGGGATTTTGGCCCACTCCTCCATACAGACCTTCTCCAGATCCTTCAGGTTTCGGGGCTGTCGCTGGGCAATACGGACTTTCAGCTCCCTCCAAAGATTTTCTATTGGGTTCAGGTCTGGACTGGCTAGGCCACTCCAGGACCTTGAGATGCTTCTTACGGAGCCACTCCTTAGTTGCCCTGGCTGTGTGTTTCGGATCGTTGTCATGCTGGAAGACCCAGCCACGACCCATCTTCAATGCTCTTACTGAGGGAAGGAGGTTGTTGGCCAAGATCTCGTGATACATGGCCCCATCCATCCTCCCCTCAATACGGTGCAGTCGTCCTGTCCCCTTTGCAGAAAAGCATCCCCAAAGAATGATGTTTCCACCTCCATGCTTCATGGTTGGGATGGTGTTCTTGGGGTTGTACTCATCCTTCTTCTTCCTCCAAACACGGCGAGTGGAGTTTAGACCAAAAAGCTCAATTTTTGTCTCATCAGACCACATGACCTTCTCCCATTCCTCCTCTGGATCATCCAAATGGTCATTGGCAAACTTCAGATGGGCCTGAACATGCGCTGGCTTGAGCAGGGGGACCTTGCGTGCGCTGCAGGATATTAATCCATGACGGCGTAGTGTGTTACTAATGGTTTTCTTTGAGACTGTGGTCCCAGCTCTCTTCAGGTCATTGACCAGGTCCTGCCGTGTAGTTCTGGGCTGATCCCTCACCTTCCTAATGATCATTGATGCCCCACGAGGTGAGATCATGCATGGAGCACCAGACCGAGGGTGATTGACCGTCATCTTGAACTTCTTCCATTTTCTAATAATTGCGCCAACAGTTGTTCCCTTCTCACCAAGCTGCTTGCCTATTGTCCTGTAGCCCATCCCAGCCTTGTGCAGGTCTACAATTTTATCCCTGATGTCCTTACACAGCTCTCTGGTCTTGGCCATTGTGGAGAGGTTGGAGTCTGTTTGATTGAGTGTGTGGACAGGTGTCTTTTATACAGGTAACGAGTTCAAACAGGTGCAGTTTATACAGGTAATGAGTGGAGAACAGGAGGGCTTCTTAAAGAAAAACTTACAGGTCTGTGAGAGCCGGAATTCTTACTGGTTGGTAGGTGATCAAATACTTATGTCATGCAATAAAATGCAAATTAATTACTTAAAAATCATACAATGTGATTTTCTGGATCTTTGTTTTAGATTCCGTCTCTCACAGTTGAAGTGTACCTATGATAAAAATTACAGACCTCTACATGCTTTGTAAGTAGGAAAACCTGCAAAATCGGCAGTGTATCAAATACTTGTTCTCCCCACTGTATATGACGATGGCCAACTCAGTGGCCTTGTGGTTAGAACGTCTGACCTGAGATTGGAAGGTTGGGAGTTCCATCCTCGGCTGAGTCATACCAAAGACTGTAAAAATGACACACAGTACGTCTCTGCTTGGCGCTCAACATTAAGGAGGTACATTGGGGGTACGGCCCTGCGATAGACTAGTGTCCTGTCCAGGTGGTGTACTTCTACATCAAGCTGTCTCACGGTACAGAAACAGGACTCCTGCTCCCGCGCAAGGCTACTTACTTATGGCCAGTGATGGTGTCTTGTCAATTGAGAACTTTGTTGTCTAAATCAGCAGTTCTCAATTCTCTCCTTAGAGAGAGCTAGCACACCTGATTCCATTTGTAAATTAACACCTATGGCATTTTAACCATATAATATACTGTATCTGACCAGAAAAAATAACCCTGTATGGTTCTTCAAAGGGTTCTTTGTAGAACCTTTGAGATTGACAAAAAGTTCCTGATAGAACTATTCTCCATAAAGGTTATATAAATAATCATTAAAACCCTTTTTGGTCCTTTTTCTAATAGTTATTTATAGAACCTTAGGAAAGGGTTCTTTATAGCACCATAAAGGTTCCATTTAGAACCGTATGAGCATGGTTCTTTATAGAACCTTCAAAAAAGGGTTATATCGTTACGAGCCAAATAACCCTTATTTGGCACTATATAGAACCATTTGTTTTTAGTGTGTAGCTCTTGGATATCGAGGCAGAAAAACCACATTTCACTGCAATTAATTAGAGACTAAAGTAATTACATTTTCTGAGGTTGTCTAATAGTTCAGCCAAGGTTATGATGCGGTCTGAAAATAGCACTGTCATATTGAGGAAGTAGGAAAGAATTGTGAAATTATTATTTTTTGGACTGTTTTATGTCTCTGTTGAGCTACCATATCAATATTACATTTTCATAATTTCATATTTTTCCAGTCAAGTTCTAAAAAGTATTACAGTTCTAGAATTGATTACAAGCTGTTAACAAACTGACTGAACCAACCCAACTCTACAGCTATTACTAGGGCTACTGTTAATTAAAGAGATTTTATTGGAGAAACCTCTCCCTCAAAACAATATTGTTGGCTTATCCATTCCACTCTTCAATTTGAGAAAAGTCCAATAATAGTATTGCATGTAGCGAGTCATGAACACAGTGCTACACATGGTCCTAAACACTGATTAACCGTAATACGTTAATATTCCTTCAAGACAAGGCTAAATAAACCAGTCGCCCCAGCTGTCCTTATGTCACCTTGTTGGAATGGTTAAGTAAATTGAAGGGGCTTTCCTATGCAGACCTGGGTGCAACTACTATTTGAAATCTGTCAAATACTTGTACCGTTTGTTCCAGCCTGCCTGGAGTGCCAGATGGGTGGGATTTGCAGTTTTGCAACTGTTCGATTGGTCCCATTGCACCAGACAAGCTCAATCAAGCCCATTTTAAGGATTTAAAATTATTTTAAAACGTATTTGAACCCAGTGTTGGAATGGTTAAGTAGACTCAGAGGGATTTCCTACACTAACCCAGCGCTGGTTAAATAGTGGACAGAACACATGTTGGGTTATTTTGACCCAGCCAGTTGGGTTTCTTGAATAACCCAACAAGTTGGGTTGATGGGATTACCCAAGCATGGGTTAATTTAGCCATCAGTTGGGTATTTTCTACTCTCAGGTAGCTTAGTGGTTAAGAGCGTTGTGCCAGTAACCGAAAGGTCGCTGGTTCTAATCCCCGAGCCGACTAGGTGAAAAATCTGCCGATGTGCCCTTGAGCAAGGCACTTAACCCTAATTGCTCCTGTAAGTCGCTCTGGATAAGAGCGTCTGCTAAATGACTAATTATAATTATAAAATTATAATTATAATTATTATTTACCTAGCAGTTGTATGTCACATGGCCTACCAGGCAAAAGTGGTCCCCAGTAATACTAACATTTACTCTACAATGACGCAACACATGCCAACAGGTAAAATCTAAACATATCTTCACTTTAGGGAACGTTTTAAGAACAAGCTGAAATATTCCAGTTGTGTTAAGAAACATCTATATGTTTTAGTTATATGTTTTACATTACGAAAAAACATTGTTCTAGATGTTTCTCTTCTCTCCTCGAAAAAGAAAGGAGAGCCTCACACTCTAGGAGCACATATGCAATAATTTAATAACCAACGTTTCGACAGACAAGCTGTCTTCATCAGGGTATAATGGCAAACACTGCGGGTCACTACATTTACATTTACATTTACGTCATTTAGCAGACGCTCTTATCCAGAGCGACTTACAGTTAGTGAGTGCATACATTATTTTTTATACTGGCCCCCCGTGGGAATCAAACCCACAACCCTGGCGTTGCAAACGCCATGCTCTACCAACTGAGCTACATCCCACTAGTTTATATAATGTCAGAGGACACACACAGGTGTCTGTAATCATGG
The DNA here is from genome assembly GCF_964263955.1 of Coregonus lavaretus. NCBI lineage: Eukaryota > Metazoa > Chordata > Actinopteri > Salmoniformes > Salmonidae > Coregonus > Coregonus lavaretus. The sequence goes on from NC_140006.1 coordinate 34,961,232, forward strand.
CGAGGTGTGGCTTGATATCATTGGTTAATTTACAGATATCAATAGAACATTAAAAAAACATAAATGGATAACATACGATCATAGATACAATTTGGCTACATAGGCCTACAAACATTTACAATGTATAGCAAAATCACAATAATCACAAGAATGGCTTCAGATCAAAGTCTACGTTGAGACCGAAGGGAGCAAGGGTCTTGAAATGAAAGATCCAGGCAGCCTCTCATTTTAACAATAAGTTGTCTCTTCTCTCCTCAACACATATTACAGTGAGGGAAAAAAGTATTTGATCCCATGCTGATTTTGTAAGTTTCCCCACTGACAAAGAAATTATCAGTCTATAATTTTAATGGTAGGTTTATTTGAACAGTGAGAGACAGAATAACAAGAAAAAATCCAGAAAAAAGCATGTCAAAAATGTTATAAATTGATTTGTATTTTAATTAGGGTGTCACGATCGTCGTAAGCATCGGACTAAGGCGCAGCGTGATATGCGTACATCTTTTAATGAGTACTTACATAATAACACAAAACAACAAAACAATACGTGAAAACCTAAGGTTAACAAACACAAACCTCTCCGGAACAAGATCCCACAAATGACAAGTGCAAAACAGGCTGCCTAAGTATGGTTCCCAATCAGAGACAACAAGCCACAGCTGCCTCTGATTGGGAACCACCCTGGCCAACATAGAAATAAACGATCTAGAAAGAAACACATAGAAAACAAAACATAGACACTACACACCCTGGCTCAACATTTAAGAGTCCCCAGAGCCAGGGCGTGACATAGGGAAATAAGTATTTGACCCCTCTGCAAAACATGACTTAGTACTTGGTGGCAAAACCCTTGTTGGCAATCACAGAGGTCAGACGTTTCTTGTAGTTGGCCACCAGGTTTGCACACATCTCAGGAGGGATTTTGTCCCACTCCTTTTTGCAGATCTTCTCCAAGGCATTAAGGTTTCGAGCCTGACGTTTGGCAACTCGAACCTTCAGCTCCCTCCACAGATTTTCTATGTTATAAATTGATTTGCATTTTAATGAGGGAAATACGATTTTGACCCCCTCTCAATCAGAAATATTTCTGGCTCCCAGGTGTCTTTTATACAGGTAATGAGTGAGATTAGGAGCACACTCTTAAAGGCTCAACATTTAAGAGTCCCCAGAGCCAGGGCGTGACAGTACCCCCCCCCCCCAAAGGCGCGGACTGCGACCGCGCCACACAAACTCAAGAGGGTAGGGGCTGGGTGGGCATTCCGCCTCGGAGGCGGATCCGGGCGTGACCACCACTCTCTCGCTACCCCCCCGTAGCGCCCCTGGTCTGGTCTGGCCCCGCTGGCCGGAGCTGGACTGGACACCGGTGGAGCGGATTGCTCAGGCTCCGGTGTGGAGCAGCTGACCGGTGCCTGGTGGAACAGGCACGGGCTGTGCCGGACTGACGACGCACACCACTGGCTTGGTGCGGGGAGCAGGAACAGGCCGGACCGGGCTGGCGACGCGTACCACTGGCTTGGTGCGGGGAGCAGGAACAGGCCGGACCGGGCTGGCAACGCGCACCACTGGCTTGGTGCGGGGAGCAGGAACAGGCCGGACCGGGCTGGCGACGCGCACCACAGGCTTGGTGCGGGGAGCAGGAACAGGCCGGGCCGGGCTGGCGACGCGCACCACAGGCTTGGTGCGAGGGGCAGGAACAGGCCGGGCCGGGCTGGCGACGCGCACCACAGGCTTGGTGCGAGGGGCAGGAACATGCCGGGCCGGGCTGGCGACGTGCACCACAGGCTTGGTGCGAGGGGCAGGAACAGGCCGGACCGGGCTGGCGACACGCACCACTGGCTTGGTGCGAGGGGCAGGAACAGGCCGGGCAGGGCTGGGAACACGCACCACTAACTTAGTGCGGGGAGCAGGAACGGGTTGGGCCGTACTGGGAACACGCACCACTAACTTAGTGCGGGGAGCAGGAACGGGTTGGGCCGTACTGGGAACACGCACCACTAACTTAGTGCGGGGAGCAGGAACGGGTTGGGCCGTACTGGGAACACGCTCCACTAACTTAGTGCGGGGAGCAGGAACGGGTTGGGCCGTACTGGGAACACGCACAACTAACTTAGTGCGGGGAGCGGGAACGGGTCGGGCCGGACTGGGAACACGCACCACTAATTTATTGCAGGGAGCAGGAACGGGTTGGGCCGTACTGGGAACACGCACCACTAACTTAGTGCGGGGAGCAGGAACGGGCCTGACCGTACTGGGAACACACACCACTGGCCTTGTGCGGGAATCAGGAACGGGCCGGACCAGACTGGTGACACACACCACTTGCTTGGTGCGAGGAGCGGGACTGGGTTTCCTCATAAACCTCCGCTCCCTCTGCTGCCTACTCAGTTCCTCTCACGTGCCTCCACACTCTCCTTCTCCCTCCTGACCAATGGCCCCCGTAAGCTGGTGGCCTCCTCTCCTAGTCCACAAACTCGCCCTGTAGATGCCTCCAGCAGCCCCGTCGTCCATGCCGTGTGCCCCCCCAAATTTTTTTATTGGGGTTGCCTCTCGCCTGTCCGACGACGGCCCGGTTGGCGCCGCTTCTCCTCTCCTGCCTGGACATCCTCCCTCATCGCCCTCCGGTAGCGGACGGCCTCCTCCTCGGTGATCTTCCCCCAACCGAGGAGGACATCCACTAGCGTTACCTCCAGCGTTTGCTCCTGGACACGCTGCTTGGTCCTTAATTGGTGGGATCTTCTGTCACGATCGTCGTAAGCAACGGACCAAGGCGCAGCGTGATATGCGTACATCTTTTAATGAGTACTTACATAATAACACAAAACAACAAAACAATACGTGAAGTCCTAAGGTTAACAAACACAAACCTCTCCGGAACAAGATCCCACAAATGACAAGTGCAAAACAGGCTGCCTAAGTATGGTTCCCAATCAGAGACAACAAGCCACAGCTGCCTCTGATTGGGAACCACCCTGGCCAACATAGAAATAAACGATCTAGAAAGAAACACATAGAAAACAAAACATAGACACTACACACCCTGGCTCAACATTTAAGAGTCCCCAGAGCCAGGGCGTGACATAGGGAAATAAGTATTTGACCCCTATGCAAAACATGACTTAGTACTTGGTGGCAAAACCCTTGTTGGCAATCACAGAGGTCAGACGTTTCTTGTAGTTGGCCACCAGGTTTGCACACATCTCAGGAGGGATTTTGTCCCACTCCTTTTTGCAGATCTTCTCCAAGGCATTAAGGTTTCGAGTCTGACGTTTGGCAACTCGAACCTTCCGCTCCCTCCACAGATTTTCTATGGGATTAAGGTCTGGAGACTGGCTAGGCCACTCCAGGACCTTAATGTGCTTCTTCTTGAGCCACTCCTTTGTTGCCTTGGCCGTGTGTTTTGGGTCATTGTCATGTTGGAATACCCATCTCACTCATTACCTGTATAAAAGACACCTGGGAGCCAGAAATATTTCTGATTGAGAGGGGGTCAAAATCGTATTTCCCTCATTAAAATGCAAATCAATTTATAACATAGAAAATCTGTGGAGGGAGCTGAAGGTTCGAGTTGCCAAACGTCAGGCTCGAAACCTTAATGCCTTGGAGAAGATCTGCAAAAAGGAGTGGGACAAAATCCCTCCTGAGATGTGTGCAAACCTGGTGGCCAACTACAAGAAACGTCTGACCTCTGTGATTGCCAACAAGGGTTTTGCCACCAAGTACTAAGTCATGTTTTGCAGAGGGGTCAAATACTTATTTCCCTCATTAAAATGCAAATCAATTTATAACATTTTTGACATTCGTTTTTCTGGATTTTATTGTTGTTATTCTGTCTCTCACTGTTCAAATAAGCCTACCATTAAAATTATAGACTGATCATGTCTTTGTCAGTGGGCAAACGTACAAAATCAGCAGGGGATCAAATACTTTTTTCCCTCACTGTATAAGCTGCAAAATGTCAATGTTATAAATATTTATCTTAGCAAACACATAAGGACTCTACCCCTTAAATGTTCCATCCGTGAGACAAACTCCACCAGGTAAGTGTTACCACAGTAAAAAGCCAGGTGCTCCATTTCTGTCTGTCTGACCACTGTCAGGGCCTGTGGGTTTTAAAGCGGCTTTGCCCTCCTAACTACCAACCACCTCCACTCCTCCACTTCTCTGGGACCACCAAGCCCCCCAGGCAGTAGCCGCTTTATGACTCCCACCTCTCTCCAGATGTCTGGATGGACACTGGGCAGACCCCAGCTTGTCCTCTATTTTTTCTGAGATTGAGCACCTACGCTGACTGGGGTAAGATGTGACTTTAAGCTAGATGTTTCCCCACTGTGTGCCTTTAATGTGAATGAATAAATAATGGAATAAGACAGAACACAGTGCTGTACGGAGGTCAGATCCATTTCAAACATACCTTAGTATCCACTGCTGTGTTGTGATAGGTCATTGTCATGGGATGGGCGGGGCCAGAGACGGCAATGGTCCCCATGGTAACATGATGGGGGACAATTGGTATGGTGACCACCTGGTTGGTGACAGCGAGGAAGGCAGGGCCTGGGGAAGCGATCTGGGGTCCAATCAACTGTCTCGGCTGGAGATGCATTGTGGGAACTGCTGCTGACAAAGACCAGATACAGAGTTAAGAAAGAGGTCAACCCTTCTGTCTGTTTTAGCCTTGTCCTAGACCTGGATGTTAGCCAACTCTGAATAACTTGTAAGGCATAACAGAGCCAGAAGAGTTAGCTAAAGCACATCCAGGTCTGAGATCATCCTATGTCCCTCTGGAGACTCCTCCACTCAGAGTACATCACTGTAACATAACTGATAGAATACAGTCAGAGTACATCACTGTAACATAACTGATAGAATACAGTCAGAGTACATCACTGTAACATAACTGATGGAATACAGTCAGAGTACATCACTGTAACATAACTGATGGAATACAGTCAGAGTACATCACTGTAACATAACTGATAGAATACAGTCAGAGTACATCACTGTAACATAACTGATGGAATACAGTCAGAGTACATCACTGTAACATAACTGATGGAATACAGTCAGAGTACATCACTGTAACATAACTGATGGAATACAGTCAGAGTACATCACTGTAACATAACTGATGGAATACAGTCAGAGTACATCACTGTAACATAACTGATAGAATACAGTCAGAGTAGCCAGCTTCAGCTGAGGAACAATAGCTCTTTACAATGTTCATCTCACTAATCAGTCCTGGGTTCAGATAGTATTTGTTTTCTTTCTAATCCAGACTGTAGTCTTTTTTTCTCATCCTCATCCACGATCACTAAGGATGTCAGGTCACCTGTATGGGATATTGACCCCCCATAAACTCATCAACACAACAGATCCATCCCACTCCCAGTCCAGAGTCAGACTCTCATCTAGTGCTGAGAGCCTGTCCCTCCCTCAGACCCCTTCAGCAGTCCTTCAAGGACCCATTATCAAACAATAAAGCCCTGCCACAGTCACCTTCAAAGCCCTGCCACAGTCACCTTCAAAGCCCTGCCACAGTCACCTTCAAAGCCCTGCCACAGTCACCTTCAAAGCCCTGCAACAGTCACCTTCAAAGCCCTGCCACAGTCACCTTCAAAGGCCTGGGCCTACTGGTCTAATGGAGTGTATTAGGGGCCTGCAGAGGAAAACCATGCTAATTACACTGTAATAATACAGCCCTAAGGTCCTTGTGAGGTTAAAGGCTTTTATTCTGGCTACTAATGGCTCAGAGAGAACATAAATACGGTGGCAGGTAGCCTAGCGGTTACAGCGTTAGGCCAGTAACCAAAAAGTCGCTAGTTCGAATCCCCGAGCTATCGATTTGCCCTTGAGCAAGACACTTAACCCTAATTGCTCTGGATACGAGTGTCTGCTAAATGACAAAAACTGTAAATGACTATTGTGAAATAGTGAGCATTGGAAGTGAGAAATTGTACTGATGACATCAAAGCATTTACGCAGGCAGCCCAATTCTGATATTTTTCCCAATTATCGACAAAAGAGCTGATCTGATTGGTCAAAAGACCAATTAGTGGAAAGAATTGGGCTGCCTGTGTAAACACAGCCTCAGATGGATGTACTGTATCTGTTTGATCATTGGTATTTAAATTAGAGGTTATGACAGGTGTAGTTGATATGAGTGTGCTCTGTGCTGACGTTCATGAAATATACGTTTTCAAACAACAATATTTCCAAGTCTGTCCTCGAGGATCCTGCATGGCATGCACTGGTCATACACTGGACATTGTGTTACATTTGAGGTAGCCTATGCTGAGTCCCCAACAACCGGATGTTCCGAATTCAGGAGAAATGGAAAGAGAGCCTGTGACGTAACTTCCCCTTTTGGACGTTAACAAGGCAAAACTCCATCTTAACTCCTCCTCCACATTTACTGGATTGGTTGAACAGTGCAGAAGATAACCTCCCCCCAACGGTTTTTTTTTTCTTATTGTTTGTAGGGGATCTAGTTTCAGGCGTTTTTTTTGCTGCTAAGTTAGGTTACATTTGAGGAGAAGGCAGTAGCCTTCTTTGCACAGCAGACAACGTTTTGAGGACACCTAGTGGTCAATAACAACAGGTGCAGTCTTAGGAGGTACAAATGCACATACAATTTTTCATTTTCTTCACAAAATGTTGTTTCAGCTTTTAATTAAATTACAAATACAATTATGTACTTTAACAAGGCAACAGTAAACATGTCGACCCCTATGAATTATGCAAAATCTAATTTGCGGAGAATCTAATGGGCAGAGCTTATAGGTCCTTATGGGGAACTTTTCTGTAATGCAGAAATGCATATGTGTGCAAAATTACATGACAGTAGCTCAAACGGGTAAGGAGATAAGCTTGTTCAAAGTTTGGAATTCCAGATGATTACTCTTTGGCAAGACGCATCATTAACCCAAGTTTCGTGGTGTCTGAGATATTGCATGTGACTAACATAGTAAGAACGAACGGAGACAGATCCATAGACAATATGAACTTATCCACTTCTGGTAGGGGAAATAACTCACTGGTTTAAATCTCAGGAGTACTATTGGACTTTGAGGAAGCCATATAACCTGAATTACTTCAGTGAATAAGACCCACCAATATAGAGGGATATTAGTCACAAAAAAACAGTGCAGCACACTATTCAAACCCCTCCAAATAATAGTACACATACTAAATACTATTTCATTGTAAGATAACACAAGAGTAAACAGTCACATGCGGTGGAGCCTTGACCACTGAGACCACAGTCTGCAGGCCAAAGGGCTGGATGACAATGGTCCTGGTTTTGAGAAGAGGGGCCAAGGGTTGGGTGAGGGGGACAGAGGGGGGAAGTTTGGGCTGGATGGACACCCTCTGGTTTGGGTGGGCGGGTCGCTTGGCTGGTGGGAAAAACGTAAGAGAATAAGTAAGAGTGTGGTTAATACAGGGGTGAACTATGATACATCTATTCTAAACAGACACTTTCAATACTTTTTTGAAGATATCCACCATATTGTGACATCAAAGAGACGTTTTACCTCTGGGAGATGGGCTCACTCGCTTGTGTATTTTCTTTTCAGGAGACACCATAGTCAGTAGAGGTTGCATAGACACAGCATATTCCTGCTGGTACGCATATGCATGCACAAGAGAGAAGTTTGTGAGAGTAGTCAGTACTTAGCCTACTATTTACACATAGGGGGAGAGTGTTGAGTGAATTGGAATCTTACTTTCAGGGATAGTGGTGACAGTGAGGAGGTATAACTAACTGCAGATCCTGGTGATAGGGAGGAACCAGGCATTCCTACATCTGCCAACGAAACAATTGGAACTCAATTCAATTGACAAGCAGGGGCATCACATTACCGATCCTCTTTCACTTCCTGTGTGATTGACCTTACACAACACAGTTTGGGGGCCTCACAGGTGCAGCCTTCCCACGCCCAAGACAGCCACCTAATGTCTCCTGACTAGGGCAGGGATGGGCCCTTTTGTAGGCCCGCGGATCAATTCCCCCAATTTGATAAATTATTTTCCTGTATATGATTTACTGTTAATATGAATTGATATGTAATAAACTTGATGGCACAGTATGTGCGGGTAGACGCAGACAGACGCATTCCCTTGGGGGAAGGGAAACAGTACATAACTGTTATGTCTCGTGGGTTTCATAACCACATCTTTATAACAATTCAATAATGATGAGACGGGAGACAGGAATCAGTTCAACCATTTATCTAGAACGTGCTGTTCTTAACACCCCCATGATGCTCTGCGCCACAACCCCAATACACCACATCTCCTCCCCCTACATAAATTGTCCCCATTATGAACAACAGTCCTGAGAAGATGACTGTGAGCCCCTAGGTGACGACTACTGGGTCAGGGTGTCACCCAGTCAGAGTTCTGGACCACTCACGACTGACTGGTGGTTCTGTCGGTGTTGCTTTACTCAACAGTAACTGATCTGTGTGCCTTTTACAGATGACGTCCTCTGCAGTCTGGACAGTGTAGGACACAGGACCAGTCTGAGCAATGACTGTAGCAATAACCCACTTTGGTCCGTTGAGGTAGTTCCTAGCTAAGACAGTTTCTCCAGGCTGAGGCTCTGTCATTTCCTCTCAGTTCACAACGTTTGACTGGACTCTCTTGTTTACGTCGTACTGTCTCCTTTGCGTTCTGAGGTTTGAGTAGGTTGAAGCTCATGAGTAGCAATGCAGGCAAAGACTTGCGTGCAGTGTGTTCCTGTAGGATAGCAGGAAGCTGTTCAAGCATTGGTGCAGTATCCCTTGACCTTGAGACGCTTTTAAGGCATGTTTCATGGTCTGTACGAACCTCTCTGTCAGCCCGTTGGTTGATGGATGATATGGTGCGGACCTGATGAGTTCGCCATTCACCTCTAGGAACGTGGCCATTTCTTGGGACAGTAGCTGCGGTCCGTTGTCGCTAACGAGTTGGAGTGGCGATCCGAACCGTCTAAACACTTCTCCAAGCTTCTCGATGGTCTTCTCTGCACTAGTAGATCTCATGATGGAAACCTCTGGCCACTTGCTCTGAGCATCCACGACCACGAAGAGGTGCAAGTTGAGGTAACTCGCAAACCTTCTGACATGAGGATCATGTTTTCGCAGATAACCAGACTGTACTGACAGCTCAGTTCTCCTGGAAAGGTAAGGTTTCAGTTCCGTAGCATCTCCTGCGACTTTACCTTTGATGATAATGTCCATCACTTCAGATAACACCGGATCGTTTCTGGTGTTTCTCCACACTTATGTTGAAGTGCGTTTTCCACTTGTCTGAAGTAGAAGATGTCCACTTGGCATGACTCTGGCTTGACCACAGGTAGTGGTAACCTGGAAAGTCAATTTGCGTTGTAGTGCAGTTCTGACTTGCGGTACTTGATGTCATAGGTGTGTGCTGACAACAACAAAGCCCACCGTTGCATTCTGCTTGCAGCAAGTGAGGGAATCCCAGTATGCGTTCCTGGCAATCCACTCAAGATCTGATCCATCGCCCTCTGGAACAGCGCTGGTGCACTTGTGATTCCAAACGGTAGACTACAGTACCTGGAGAGCCCATTGTGTGTCACGACGGTCAGCAGCTCCTTTGACATTTCATCAACGTGCATCTGCAAATAGGCTTGGCAGAGGTCAACTTTGCTGAACTTTTGACCCCAGCTAAACCCACAAAAAGGTTGCCGATGTGTGATACTGCTCAGTGAACAACACAGGGTTAACTGTTACTTTAAAATGTATGTCTAAGTATCATATTTATTTAAAGTAGTTTTCTATAATTATCTGTTGTAAGTACTGATGTTCTTACCTTTGACCTGTTTAACTGCCAGTATTAAATGTCTGCCAGTCTTGAATGTTATGGTTAAAGTTTGACGGCAGACTGGATTTGAGGACACACTCATAATGTACAGGTAACATAAAGGTGTCTTAATAGGGCGTTGGGTCACCACGAGCCACCAGAACAGCTTCAATGTGCCTTGGCATAGATTCTACAAGTGTCTGGAACTCTACTGGAGGGATGTGACGCCATTCTTTCACGAGAAATTCCATAATTTGGTGTTTTGTTGTTGGTGGTGGGAAATCCTGTCTCAGGCACCGCTCCAGAATCTCCCATAAGTGTTCAGTTGGGTTGAGCTCTGGTGACTGAGACAGACACACACACTTTAAAGACAAAATAATGGGCAACTGGGCATTTTTATGCATGATGGGATGTTAATTGCTTAATTAACTAAGGAACCACACCTGTGTGGAAGCACCTGCTTTCAATATACTTTGTATCCCTCATTTACTCAGGTGTTTCATTTATTTATGCAGTTACCTGCATCTGTGACACTGTGTGATTCTGTAGCAGCCTATGTTGTGGCTTCCTACAAGCCTCTCAGGCTGGTGTTTACAGAACATTTGGTGCTGTGTGATTAATATATAATGGCCTTCTCAGGGAAGGCCCGTTAGACATTTTCTTTGCTTCGGCTCTGGAGGTGTTCTCCCTGAATTCTTATTATAAACCGGATAGATTTTTTTTATATATTATCAACGATTATCCCCTTTACAGTGTGGGTGTTTCCTGTATGAGATTGTAATCTATTACCAGGAAGACGGTTTCTGATGGTTGGCTACACTTAGCCTACTTTGCCTTGGCATGGGGCCAACAACTCAATGTTGTGACATGGCTGTTATAGTTAAAGTGATGCAATCCTGGTGATCTTTACCTGTGCAGCAATAGTCAGTATCTCCACTGGCAAAGGATCTCCATTGTAACAGATTTATGTCATTCACCTGAGAAACATGCAGTCTGTTAGCTGTCACTTTCAGTCATTAAGACTGATTGTAGATTAGGCAGCGACTACTTCCAATAATTTTTGATCTAGGCTAGTAGGATAATAACACATAGCATTACATAGACGGGAAATAAGTTGTAATACCTCTTGTTGCAGTGTTGTTTCATCATGTGGTGTGAACTCAAATTCTTCAAGCAGTTCTTCTGCATCACTTAGGTTTTCAAGTTCTTTAAACAGGTTGATGTCTGTAACAATGTTGCAAGCAGGAAGAGATCAGTGAAATAATCCAAAGTATATATTCTAATACATTATGCATGTAAAATTGTTGCAAGAGATCAGTGAGTTTCCAAAGTAGCTTCAATTCATAAAAATATACAGTAAGGGGGAAAGTTGCTTAAACAAGTACTGCTGCGCTTGAGCATTAAAACTGTTGTTATATTCAATAATGTAGAGTATATTCACTGAGTGTCATTATTTCCTTACAGTCAATGAAGTTGCACGTTGTGTTTACAACACAGCTATTATTTTGTAATAAGAATCGCACTTACCCCATTCGCCATCATGATTAATGCAAATATCGGCAAAATCGGCCATATTGTAGATGACTGTCTAAATCCAACCGTAACTCTGCCATTTCTAATGTTAGAAATTGTCAAGAGTCAAAACAAAGAGTGTTCACATTTCCTTGTTTGTCGTCAACTCTCCACTATAAACACCATATGTAAATAAATACACGTCCTGCTATTAGTACAGAACCCGCGATGGGACAATTACAAAACATGACAGTTCCCAGTCGGTCTCGCCTGCTCGTCATAAAGGTTATTTGAACTAGTAGCCGCACATTGAGGAAAACATCTACATGTCTGGAGATTTGCTTCTTCAAAATGCCAATGCATTATGATATGTGGGTCAGAAAATGCTAATAATAATCATTCCATTGAATAATGTGAGTAGTAGAAATACTGGTAAGACCGAGAGAAATATAGAGACAGATATTCTGAAAGAGAGATATCTATTTCTCATCAAGTTTGTGCAATCTGCTTCAATTGCATGTAATATAGAAAAATAAAAATACCATCTTGTTAGGGGCAATTCCACAGTAACACTGAGACTCAGATTTGTCACTTTAAATGTATGTTGAACAAAAAACAATGATTGCATAGTTAAATAAACCATACAACTCCATGCGAAAGGACTACTTTCAACAATTTCCCCAGAAAATTTTACAAAAACACATTTACTTGAAGATGCAAAGTTTGGTAACAGAATGATGGCACAAACCGTCATTCTGTTACCAAACTTTGCATCTGAACTGTTCTTCAAGTAAATGTGTTTTTGTAAAATGTTCAGAGGAAATGAAAAGTAGTCCTCGTGCAAAGAGTTCTATGGTTTGTTTAACTTTGCAATCATTGGTTTTTGTTTGTCATACAAGTGACAAATCTGAGTCTCAGTGTCACCGTTAACGTGGAATTGCCCTCAGGCTACTCATTTAATTAATATGCGAGTAGTAGAAATAGTCTAGGTAACCTACATAATCTATGAACCATCAACAGCAGACAGGGAAAGATGGAGACAGCTATTCTGATACATTTATTACAGATATGAATCATTTTTACATTTTCATGATTTGAGTGTGGCTATACTGATGTGTTTGATTTCATCCACTCTGTTTTTATGCATCTGGAAGGCTGGAGTCACCCATCGACCACAGGAACACTGCTCCCCACACCAGCTGAACGAGCCCAGCTTGGAGCTACACTTTGGGCACAAGAGCTGGAAAAAACAAATTTTACACTGAACAATGACTAAAACTGACTTAAACTGAACAAAATGTCTGAATATTCCATGCCAGCATTAACAAAGTATGACTATTCCATCTAAAAGCGAATTGTCATTTTTACCTGTCCATCCATCACCCCTAACAAGGCCTGTTCCATCCACTGGACAGGCTCAGTGAAGTAGGAGGTACACTGGGTCTGGTCCCCACTCGGTAGGTTACTCATCTTCTTATAGGCAAACGCAGTCGGCCCATTGCCAATAGTGTGACTGAGGATACTGGAAGCGCGGAACAGCGTCCGTCTAGAGAGGAAGACAGAGGGGGTAACACCAAAGGGTGAACATGAAGAACATTTGTGTTGCTTGCTGACAGCCTTTATTTTTCACTCTCACTTCAGTCTCTGTTAAGCATCTGAAACAGTAGGGTGTGTGTATTCTTCATTCATTCATTCAGTTCCCTTACCGACACTTTTTACACCTGTATACCACTTCAGAACAGGTGCTTAGGGAAGGGTCCACTGCAAACAACTCCTTTGGGACATTCTGAAACTCTGCGTCAAGGATAAACAACAGTCTTAAGAGAGGATCTCTGCAAAACAGAGCTGGATTAACGTTTCAATTAGGTTAACAAGAGTAATGTCCCCTGGTACAGTCAAATAAACTACAGTAGTCATGGAACAGGAAGATGAAGAAAAATAAAGGTTAGCCTAGTGGTTAAGAGCGTTGGGCCAGTAACCGAAAGGTCGCTGGTTCGAATCCCTGAGCCGACTAGGTGAAAAATATGCTAAATGTAAATTACAGAAATGATGAAGAGGTGAGAAAAAAATCAGGACATACCTGGGTATTTCTCTGTGAGTTTCTGGAGTCTGTACTGCTTGTACTGGGGGCTGGTGACATCTACTTCACAACCCAATGACTCATATAGTGCTAACTGGTCCATAAACCCCTCATTCATCCTAAACATGAATTAAATATGTTTTACAGTTGACCAAGACAACAGTACTTCCTTTGAGTAACAAAGTGTCCATAATAAACTTGAACAAAGCAGACCCTGCTATTGAATGGTACAATAAAATCACAGCTTTTTTGCTTACTTTACATCAGGTTTAAGTTGCTGGAGTTTGGCGTATGCATCCATCAAGTTCATTTTATGACATTTCATCAAGTAAGCAGTGACCACCGCCGCACTCCGACTTTGCCCTACGTGGCTAAAACACAAACACAGCATTGCATGTCAAATGCATGTGAGGCTATCATCATGATATGCATTAAATTGCTCAGGATTAGATAGGCCTCACTCACCAATGCACAAGGACAGATTTTGACGCCTCGCATATGAAGCGTATGCAGTCGTCGAAGTGGCTGAGTAGGTCTGTGGAGGACTCGTCCAGAGAATAGACATACTTCATCCTAAATGACCCATCAGGTGAAGCTGGCTGCTCGGAGTCCACTGTGAGAATGTGGGTGATGCCAGCATTGGTCAGGTCTTGGGCATCTTTGAGGTCAGATGCTGCCCCGATGTAGACTCCTGCCTCTACCTGAATCATGGCTTGGCAATCAGGATTTCTCTTGGGTAGAAGACCTGTGAATAACACCTGTTAGCATGTGACACTGAAAAGACTGCATAGCAATACAATAATATGATATTGTGTATATTTTTACATTTTTAGTCATTTAGCAGACGCTCTTATCCAGAGCGACTTACAGGAGCAATTAGGGTTAAGTGCCTTGCTCAAGGGCACATCGACAGATTTTTCACCTAGTCGGCTCGGGGATTAGAACCAGCGACCTTTCGGTTACTGGCACAACGCTCTTAACCACTAAGCTACCTGCCGTCTATTAGCATATGTCAGTGCTATACAATAATATGATATTGTGTATGTGTAAGTCATTCACTACGTTAGCTAGCTAACTGGATTTTTTAAACTATATGCTGTACTAAATAGCTTTCTTCCTGCATATCAGAATATAACTTATATATGTATATTTTATCCACAAATTGATGAGGTATGATCTGTCCATTAATACTCTTCACTCAATGACCATTTTGACAGATACGTAGCTATAGCTAAACACAGCTTGATAGGCTAGCTAGCTAGATTAATTTACCCAACTCTGCTAAATCAGTCTCAAGTTTGTTGCCTAAATATATGTTATTCTTATCGTTAAAAATATCAATTGTGCCTCTTACCAACGAAGTGTGCTATTTCAGTGAGTTGTTAAGAACTAAACAACTAGCTAGCTAGCTACTAAATTAAACTAAAACAAAATAATGCTTGAAAAACGTCCTGTGGCTTCTAAACTGTTTGGTCCGGTTATGAACTGTAACCGATCTGCAAACAAAAACGGAATACTTTAGTTCCGGAGATAGTTCCACTTTAGTTCCTACACAGCGAACGAAGTTTGAAGTTGTGTTAGCTGAGGAACGCTCAACTCCGTATATTGAAGCGGAGTAGAGTATTGAGAACCTGTCGCGCGAGAACGGAGTTTTGGCGTTCCTCAGCTAAACTGTGAACAAACGGTTTGCTGACCTCCGTCGGTTATGCAGGGAACGGGGGCTGCAGCAGGTTACTTTTTACTTTGTGTAATGTGATTTATGTACTGCTTTGGTGGCATGACAATATAATACATTTTTGTCTTGGGAGATGGTGCACATCAGCCTGGACAGCCGCTAGTGGTCGTTATTTACCTGTCTTTTGACGGATCCACCATGTCAAAGCAAAGGTACATAGCGACCTAACGCGGTTCTCAAGGCAGGCTGCACCTGATACTCGATTTATGTGAACTTGCCTCAGAAATATGTTTTATTCAAAATTCAACACAACTGTATTGCACATAGTCTTAAAATATGTTTCAAAAATATATAGCATTGTTTCAAAATATATTTCATTCTAATTACAGGTGCATCAGAGCTAAGACCTGCGATAAAAAAAAAAAAAACTTATATTACCAGGCCATCAGACTGTTGAACAGCCATCGCTAGCCGTCTGCTTTTGTGTGAGTGTGCATCACCTGGTAATCACACACACCCCTCATACACACAGCCAACGCTGTCCCATGTTAGAGACATTGAACCACTGCTCACGTCCCGTTTCAAACTAAATACTGTATCCCCGATGTAGGTCATATTTCTACTACTGTACGTTCTATTTTAGTTACGGTTTATACAAACCTCATTTACTGGTTTCTTAACATAGTATACTGTAATATATCTACAGCTGTACATAATTCTTATTTGATCTTGTAAATTCTCACGGTGTTCATACTTACAGTGCATTTGATTACTGCAACAGTGCTATTTGGTTTTGTTCTTTGGTACCATTTTCAGAAGTTTGTGGTACACTTTCACAACTCTTAGTACAAAACTCGAAACTGGTCACACTTGTAACAGAGCCTGTCTTTCATTCAAAACATGTCATTGTGCATTCATTTGGATTGTAAACATCTCACCACAACCATTGATTCAAAATATAAGTTTGTGAAATGTAATGAGAACATTGGTTTAATCACCAAAACACAACATGATATCTTTTCAATTGAGTCATTTTAACTACCAGTTAATCCAAATAGCAAACAATGCAAGATATGCATTTCAAATCACCCTTAGAAGTGCTGAAAGTAATATGCTGCAAGTTACAGTTCTCATACACTTACATTACCCAACAATTTACCGAAAATCTATCATTTCCATATCTATCCAATGTGTAATCAAAAGGTGTGAACAAAGACATCCTCTACAATCATTCATGCCAAAAAAAAAATTCTTTTTCAGATATAATTGCAGTGTCTAATCAAATGTAAGAAATTAAATGAAACTAATTAAATTACCCTTTTCACCTTGACAGGCCTGTTCAATTTCATTGAGAAACAATGAGGTGTGCAGCTTTGTAGGATCCAAGTAATGGCCTCCTGCGGGGATGGGGGCTGGGATTAAAAATATAGGACAAAACACACAGCATGACAAGAGACACCACAACACTACATAAAGAGAGACCTAAGACAACATAGCATGGCAGCAACACATAACACAGCATGGTAGCAGCACAAAACATGGTACAAACATTGTTGGGCACAGACAACATCACAAAGGGCAAGAAGGTAGAGACACCAAACAAAACATCACGTGAAGCAACCACAACTGTCAGTAAGAGTGTCCATGATTGAGTCTTTGAATGAAGTGATGAAGATAAAACTGTTTGAGTGTTTTTTGCAGCTCGTTCTAGTCACACCATCTTCAGAGAGCTGCACGCATGGAGATGTTTCCCCCACGTTCACTGACTGGCCTGCTTCATCAGATATGCTTGTGATGGTTCACAGCAGCATCAAGCACCATCACCCTCTAAACAATATATTTTGGTTAGTTCTTTACAGTATAGTTCCAATATGATATTGTGAAGTAGCATGTGCATCAAATAGTAACAGTAATACAGTATATAGTGCAGTACCTGAACATACTCAGCCAGCAGTTGTTTTACCCAGTCGTTGTTTCTCTCTAAAGGCATCAGGTAAATGTGTTCCATAGATACTTGGTGCCTCTTCAAAAGGCAGGTGATTGTTGGAAGGCTGATGGATGCCACATTGGCAAAGGTGTGTTCGTTCTCCTCAATGGCCTGCTTTATTTCGGACAGCCGTATGTCATTCCTGGCCCTCACCATTTCCACCACTGCCCACTCCTGCTGGTCGGTCAGCACATGGCCACCACCACGAGGTCTTCTGTCAATTCTGAGGGAAGAACAGTATACTGTCAAAATATCATATTGTAAGAAAGAATACTTTAACATGTTTTGTGAATTTACATGCATTACAATATGTCATTTACTGTAAAAGTAATGGTAAATCATAGTGCATATCCTGCAGACTTACCGGTTTTCTTGGCAAAGTGTTCTCATGATCGAATTGACAGTTGATCTTTTCAGATTGGGGTGAACTAATGTGGCAGCCTCTGCCTTGGTAAGGCCTCTGTTTACCACATGGTCAACGACAATGGCCCGGACTTCATTAGGCACAACAGTTCCCTGCCGTCTGCCTCCCTCTGATGTTCACGTCTTTGACGGGCCCCTTGTCCACAAGCTCTTTTTTTTTTTCTTCATTTCCCTTGCTGTCTATCCTGCTCCTGTTCACCCCCCCCACCCCCTTTTATATGGGGACCAATTGTGGTTACCACTATGTGAAATCAATTAGCAATAAGGAGTATTCATTGTGTATGGTTATCATGTATCATACATGTAATTTAGATGTTTATACTTTACAAACACACATTTTATTTCTGTAGTTCTCAAAATCCATATATAGTAGACAAAGCAGTTTAAAATCTATAGTTTTACTAAACGGTTAAGTGATTAACCATTTAAGCGCAGTTGGATTAAGTGATGGTCAAACTTATTTAAACAAATGAGAAGAGAATCATATGAAAATTATTGTTTGCATTGCATTGTAAAAGGCAATTACTTTATATGAAAGGTATTTCTAGATGAAACCCTGATTAGGTTTGGTGGAAAAGTTACTGTGTGATTTTGTGTGTTGTACTTAGTCAATTGAAAATGTGCTTAAAGTTTTGAAAAAACAGCCTTTTCGATGATCTGTTTTGAGTTTTGTACTAAGAGTTGTGAAATTTTAGCACATACTTGTGGAAATAGTCCCAAAGTGATAAAAAAAAACTGTAATCAGATTTGTCCCACCGTTCTTGATTTCTTGTCTTATTTGTATTTTTTCCCCTTACATTTTAATTGTTTGACATTTTCCTGCATTGTAAGGAGCTAGTAACATAAGCATTTCGCTCCACCCGCTATAACACTTGCTAAACTGTGTACGCAACCAATAAACTTTTATTTGATTTCACATCTTTATTTCACTAGATGGCAGCAAATATACATTTTAAATGGATGCATGGAAATGGTGACACTCCAAATCAAATGCAATTTTGTCAAATTTTTTATTTTATATAACCTTTATTTAACTAGGCAAGTCAGTTAAGAACAAATTCTTATTTACAATGACGGCCTACCCCCGGCCAAACCCGGATGACGCTGGGCCAATTGTGCACCGCCCTATGGGACTCCCAATCACGGCCGGATTGTGATACAGCCTGGAATCGAACCAGGGTCTGTAGTGACAGCTGCGGCATCCTGACATGCTTCGTAAACAACAGGTGTAGACTAACAGTGAAATGCTTAATTACGGGCCTTTCCCAACAATGCAGAGAGAAATACAGAAATAATAGAAAAATAATAACACAAGGAATAAATACACAATGAGTAACGATAACTTGGCTATATACACGGAGTACCGTGTCGATGTGCAGGGGTACGAGGTAATTGAGGTAGATATGTACATCTACTGTAGGTAGGGATAAAGTGACTAGGCAGCAGGATAGATAATAAACGGGAGCAGCAGCGTGTGTGATGAGTCAAAAGAGTTAGTGTAAAAAGGGTCAATGCAGATAGTCCGGGTAGATATTTGGTTAACTATTTAATTAACTATTTAGCAGTCTTATGGCTTGGGGGTAAAAGCTGTTCAGGGTCCTGTTGGTTCCAGACATGGTGCATCGGTACCGCTTGTTGTGCGGAAGCAGAGAGAACAGTCTATGACTTGAGTGGCTGGAGTCTTTGACCATTCTTAGGGCCTTCCTCTGATACTGCCTGGTATAGAGGTCCTGGATGGCAGGAAGCTCGGCTCCAGTGATGTACTGGGCCGTACACACTACCCTCTGTAGCGCCTTGTGGTCGGATGCCGATCAGTTGCCATACCAAGCGGTGATACAGCCAGTCAAGATGCTCTCAATGGTGCAGCTGTATAACTTTTTGAGGATCTGAGGACCCATGCCAAATCTTTTCAGCCTCCTAAGGGGGAAGAGGCATTGTCGTGCCTTCTTCATGACTGTGTTGGTGTGTGTGGACCATGATAATTCCTTAGTGATGTGGACACAGAGGAACTTGAAGCTCTTGACCCGCTCCACTACAGCTCAGTCGATGTGGATGGGAGCATGCTCGGCCCTCCATTTCCTGTAGTCCACAAAGTCTCCAAAATGTCTTGATAAGTATCAAAGATAATATTAATTTATAACCATTTTGGCCACAACATATGTATCCACAACACATGCATCAACATTTTAAAGTGTTTGTGAAAATTATATATGATACAGCAGTTTATTCATGTCACAGTGTTGATAGTTCAAGTTTTATTGTCACAGTACAGTGAAATGCTTAAACATATTAAATATTAATTTGCTTATAAAGTACACTGCACATGCTATCATGTACTTTACTCTGAACTCAACAACACTCATTTCTTATTGATCTGTCAAGTCAGATTTAGTCTGCTCTCCAGTTTCAGCGAGCGTCTCCAATAAGCCTTTGACTTCCATTATAAATAGAGAGAGCTGTTCCCCGAGGGTGTGACGACAGGGTTAGACTACCCTCCATTTATGGTCCTCGTTGAAAAGTAGTACCTCCGTGTCCAGTTTGGACATTTCATCCTGGTGTGGTCACTGGAGTGGAACCCCTGTGATTTTGACAGTAAAATACAATGATGCACCTTCATATTTCTCTGCCCCTTCCCCTTTTCCCCAAAAGTATCTCAAATGGAGTGTTGCTTGCTAGAAGTGATACTACTGCAATTTTTGCTTGAGTTTTGGCCGTCTTAAATGTGATGTGAAAGCTGATACGATGATATTTGAGCAAGTGTGAGTCACTCTTCAAGGGCTTCTGTAGCCTTGATGTGGACTCGGGGCTGCAGAGCTGCTCTGATCTAGACATCACAGTTATCACCCGTGTTTGACCAAACTGACATGCAACTAATCCATACACCAAGCTGCAGTAATAGTGAAACTTGGTGTGGCCAGTAAACTGATGAGCTGGATGAATATCTTGCAATATATGTGAATGCAATCAGAGTGATATACATATATTTAAATGTATATTTATATGGATTTGTATACAAAGTATGCCAACTTTAACATGTTTAATAAGGCTGTAGTAAGATTTGATGAAAATAAACTGACTAAGAAGTGTAGTGACCTGGGGGTCAGACTTTGAGGCAAACTGATGATGCTGTGCCCTCTAGCAAAACACATTAATTTGCTTCAGTATTATATCCAGCACTGACTTTGCTGATTTACTGAGTAAAAATGTACTTACTATGACTGAGACTGGTTGCCCCAACTAGCTATCTTAAGATGAATGCACTAACTGTTAAGTCGCTCTGGATAAGAGCATCTGATAAATGACTAAAATGTAATGTAAATATGAAAAAAGACCGTTCTAAAACTACGAAAGGTGAAACATGCTCTTTAGAGGTACAAAAGAACAAACAAACAGTTCACAGCAGACCAGACCAGCGTGACATGAAGAAGCAGGTGTCTCTGGCCCTAATCTGATTGGTCCCTTCAGGACAGGTCCAGCTTAACCTGAGGTGTTCTCGGCGAATCCCTGATCCAGCTGTCTCTTTTACAAACGTGTCTCTAAGCCAGACCGCAGATCTGGTATTCTTTGCACGCATATAGGATGCAATGGGATGGGATTATTTGGTGTCTATTTTTTGTTTGGTCAACATTAACGATCATTCAAAATAGTGGTTGTGGTTATTCTTAGGTCAGTTAGGACTGGGCCACATCAACATCATTGATTTCTTAAAGCAGTATGACTAATCTATGGTCTGGTTGGCTTCATCTCAATTATTAACCCTCTAGACAGAACCAGGGATTAACAGGTTATTAAAATGTGGAGGCAGACCATGCTCCCTTGGACCTAACATCTGTGGAAAATGGATTAGGACTTGGAGGATTCACCATAGGAACCACTCATGTTTTCGAGGCATTCTGGAGATGTCAATTGGTCCTCGGAGAGGGTGGAAATTGAAAACTCTTAAGACATATATTTTTTCTTAAGGATGCTGCATGTGGACTGACCACCACTGTTGAATAGCAAAGGCCTATGTACAGGAAAAATACACTGAGTATACCAAACATTAGGAACACCTTCCTAATATTGAGTTCCACATGGATGCTGGCCCATGTTGACTCCAATGCTTCCCACAGTTGTGTCAAGTTGTCTGGATGTCCTTTGGGTGGTGGACCATTCTTGATACACATGGGAAACTGTTGAGCGTGAAAAACCCAGCAACGTTGCAGTTCTTGACACAAACCGGTGCGCCTGGCACCTACTA
Source organism: Coregonus lavaretus (assembly GCF_964263955.1). Classification (NCBI taxonomy): domain Eukaryota; kingdom Metazoa; phylum Chordata; class Actinopteri; order Salmoniformes; family Salmonidae; genus Coregonus; species Coregonus lavaretus. The sequence continues at coordinate 34,982,956 of NC_140006.1, forward strand.
CCATACCCCGTTCAAAGCCACTTAAATATTGTGTCTTGCTCATTCACCCTCTGAATGGCACACATACACAATCCATGTCTCAATTGTCTCAATGCTTAAAAATCCTTATTTAACCTGTCTCCTCCCCTTCATCTACACTGATTGAAGTGAATTTAACAAGTGACGTCAATAAGCGATCATAGCTTTCACCTGGATTCACCTGGTCAGTCTGTCATGGAAAGAGCAGGTGTTCTGTATGTTTTGTACACTCAGTGTATGTGGTTACATCATGGCCACTATACCATCACAGAAAATATATGACACAGACATACTGTAAATTCATAGAGTATAAAACTAGTGCTCTTGTAGTTGCCAAAATATGTGAGATGGCATGTGAACATGACATTTCATTGAAATGAAAAAGGGGCTATAAAATACTATTGTGGTGCATTTTTCAATCTTGTTCTATAACTACTGTGCCGTAATGTGACCCTGGTTAATTGTGATACATTTCCTTTTTATCCGAAGTGCCAGGATATCCCTTGCTCTCCTTTTGTTATCCACTACACTGCTACATTCAGACCTGTTGTTGCGCATGCTTTCACTGTCATTCTACTTTTAAAAATAAGTATCTTGTTTGGAAAGGAAGAGCCTTGAGTGTTCCTCCATTTTGGCAGCAGGCGGGTACTCTCTTCCTCTGTTAGTTGATGGTGTGTGCCCCCCGGTCACCCGCTCTGGCCTTCTTCAGGCCCTATTGATTTTGCTCTGTTGTTTCCTGTCAAATGTCCTCTTGAAGATGTCCGTTTTAGCCCACTGTTTGGCCACTGTGCTGTGCTTCAGGTGGAGTTCTCAAGGGAAGGTGTCACCCAATTGTTCCCAGATTGACTCTTTGTTTGGTCTGTTTGCTGGAACTGTAGGTACACTTTCCTCATGGTCCCAACCCTCCGATGTTTGCAGATCTGTAAGGTGGACGCCATATGGTGGAAGCTACGCCAATACACTGCGTATACCTATCCAGACCCTTCGGACCTTCAAACATTGAGGTGTTAGGTAGGCCAATGGGGAAGAAAATGAAGCGAATTGGGACAGGCTGTTAATTAGCCTCACGCACCAGACTCATAGGTTCGCTTCGTAAGTCACAGCAGCTGTTGAAAGAGACTATGGGAGCCTGAACAAGGACCGGGCGGACACATTTCACCCTCTCGGTCATTCCCCTACTTGACTGCATGGGATCTCTCCAATGGTTGTTCTGCTGATAAAATGGCCAGAGCATGCTGTCCATCTGGTTAGCTGCTAAGCTGGCTTTCACAATATTTTGCAAACTTGGCATCCCCTCTTGTCTCCCTGCCTCTGAATTATTGCTCAAGGTTTTTGTTGTTGAAGTAATACTTATTTTGAGGCCAAGGAGCCCATAGGCCCCTCTCAACTCCATTGGTTCCATTGAGATTAGCTGATTGCTAATGATGTCCACTCTCCCTACAATGGTTACCTCAAAGTCAGCTAATTTCCCAATGTGATGAATTGGACTAACATTTTGATGCCTGACTGTAGTTTACAATCCACCTTGGATACGTTGTTGGATGACCTTGAACCTTTGGGGGTCTCTCAGGGTTGAGCGTTGGGCCCGTGGTGGAGTGCTCATGTGTTGATCAGTGTGTCATGGTTCAGGTCCCATGAGCCCAGCTGACAGATCTGTTGAGTAAGATTTACGACGGACTTCCTGTGCCGCTGAAATGATTCACCAGTCATGCTCTAGCTGCCTTTCCTGTTGGTCAGGGCTTTCTCCAGTAAAACTAAAGTTCAGATCGTGTTTGGAAGTAACCGCAATGTCTCCTTTTCTGTCTGTTGGTAAAAAAAGACTTGAATGTCCACTTTCACCTCGAAATACCAGTGTCTTCATCGGGCCATGTTAACTCAACATGTTGACTCACCAATCCCTGAAGGGCAGTATTTTCTGTACTTCTTTAAGTTTTTATTGTCTTGGCCAAACACAGAGAGGCAGAAACAGCAAATTAATGAAGAAGTGGTCCCATTTGCAGGACTTCAGATGAGAGCAAAGGTCCCGTCAAGGAAGTACAAAGACTTCCTAGATAAATGACTGCCATATTTTCAAACACTGATGAGAAACCATACCAAACTGTCCATTAGGGCGGCAGGTAGCTTAGTGGTTAAGAGCGTTGTGCCAGTAACCGAAAGGTCGCTGGTTCTAATCCCCGAACCGACTAGGTGAAGAATCTGTCGATGTGCCCTTGAGCAAGGCACTTAACCCTAATTGCTCCTGTAAGTCGCTCTGGATAAGAGCGTCTGCTAAATGACAAAAAAAAAAAAAAAAAAAAAAAAAAAAAAATTAGCCTCATTAAGCTCCATGTTCAACACACTTTACTGTGGCTATAGCTCTCATCATACAGCCTCCTAGCCTGAAACTATCCCTGACATGGTAGTTTTTGTTTCAGTGTCTTTAACTCGACTGGATGCATGGAAACTTAGCTGAGGCCAAAGAAAGATCTCACAATGGAAAGTTGGGTTGCACGTTTCATCTTTTGTGCCTGGAGATTGATGATATATGAGATTGATGTTGTTCTACACTCCTGCGTTGTGTGCTGTGCGGCAGGGATGCACTCCGCAGCATTGTGGGGGTTGATGATGGGGGAGGGGAGGGAGGGGAGCTCATAGAGGCATGATAAGACTCCGATAATGAGTTCATGGCAGATGGAGAAGACTCAGCCAACCAAGCCGTTGACCGTTCACAAACACACACGTGCACAGATGCATAGCACATGTTTTAAGACACACTCACACACAGATTCTTGAACAGATACAATTATATGCGCGCACACACACACACACTCAAAAGCAAACACTCAAATCTATATGCATGAAGATCAACACATACACACCTCGATCTCATAATCTCATATTTCTTTAACCAGTGGAGGGAGGGTGATTCAACTGTGGTGGCTATATGTTCACGTTGTGAGACCAGACAGACCAGACTGACTGACATCTTTGTAATACTGACAATAGAGGAAATAAAGCTATTCTGCTCACATCGTGGGCAGACGCAAAATGCAGTAATGGAAAAAATATATATGTTTCATCATACCCTGATGAAGACAGCTTGTCTGTCGAAACGTTGGTTATTAGGATATTAAATTATTGCATCTGAGCTCCTAGAGTGTGCGGCTTTCCTTTTCTTTTTCATCATGCACAATCGTCATTTTTAGCTACAACTGTTAATTCTGTACGTTACCTAACGAAGACAGTATCGAGTGAGCTTGCTTCACTGGGCTATATGAGGGACAGGGGTCGAGCTGTGGTCACTTTTCCTCAGCTCTCTGAGTCGGGTTAATGCTTCAGCTTAGGAGGTGATAGATGGTGTTGAGGGTGGGGTCTGTTGCCTTGTGCTTTTCAATGGGTTTCACATGGCCTATTGTTGTGGACAAGCAGCAATGTTCACTCCTGTTTAAAACCTCTTATATGTAAAGTCCCCTGTTTTGGGGACCTGTGTGGTTCTGGTACCGGTTCCAACCGACATTTAAGCTTATAAATCCATATGTGGAACCCATAGATCGAAATGTCTTGGATTGAGTAGTAGCCCTGACTCTCATGGACACAGAAATAATATAATATAATAAATAATATGCCATTTAGCAGACGCTTTTATCCAAAGCGACTTACAGTCATGTGCGCATACAGAAGTGTCTCCTCTGCCTGTGTGAAGCAGAATGTGAAATCTGACACCACTTGAAGCTGGGATGTCCCTCCTAACATTTCATTCGCTCCTCCGACTGTCCATCAACTCCTGGCTGAACCATGTGTCACAGCCACTAACAAGGCATATGCCTGGAATCCTTACACTGTAACGCAGCAGGAGATAATGGTAGCATCACGGTAGCACATTCAGAGATCGATTTATAGCCAGTAATCTAAAACCATTCATAGATTTTAAACAAGAAAACACTTTCTGTTTGTCATAGATGGACTAGATTAATATGAGATTAAACGAGTTTAGGAAGCCAAGCTAGAGCTCTGTGACGTTCATAGCGATGGGGGCAGGCATTTTGATCAACACAGACCTTTAGAAAATATGCACATTTTCTCTAACACTAAATATACAAATATGTATTTTACAGTAATAAGGAAGGTGACATATTATAGTTAGTCATTTTATAAATTGATGATTCTATATTTAGAAAAAATTTAAGTAATTTAAAGCCTTATTCATACAGTTTTGTTGAATAGGAAATACATCATATAAAATATTTAATATTTTCATATTTTTTTGTCATATTTGTACTGTGTACTTGAGCTTGTGTCCTCAAAAGTGCCTACACCTCAGCAATTTATACCTATTTTTACCAGAAGGGTGAGATTTTAACCTTTCTTGGAGTATGCAGCATTACCAGTTATTGTTTATGGTCCTTTCATGATAAATAATTACATAGATTACATTTTTGATTAGAATGAGTTACATTTAAGATGTTTTAAACCACTTCTGTAATGATTGAAGTCACATTATTTGATTATGTAGAGATTTTTTATTTCAAAAGATTTAAATGTACACACCCAAGCCTGTTTTTTTCACGTGCTTTGTGAAACACACAGAGTGGCACACAGACACGCACACACACACAAACTTTTTATGTTTATGTTATTCACAACCCTCCGATTTTCATTTTGAACCACCATGATTGAAAACAAAATAGTATTCTGCCACTTAAAACTGTGGGCTGTGCAATGACTGAGTAACAGGGGACAGACAATACTAATGTCCTAGACCATGTGGCTCCATTAGTGAGATAAAAGCGAGGTTGATAAATAGTCATTTTAGTCCCCTTCTTTGACTTTCATTAATTTACATTATCTAAAGGGGGACAAATGAAAAGGGGCCTGATTAGTGTGGAATGAGTTGGAAGAAAAGCTATTCATCTTTGTTAGCATCCTCCTGTGTTCTTTTGTGGGTTGTTTTTACAAGGAGGGGGAGCTGGGGGAGTCTTTCCCAGCCAGGGAGCAGAGCAGAGCGGCTGGACTGAAGGAGTGGTGGAGTGGTCAGCCGCGGTGCTCGCGGAGCGTCCCCGTCCCCCTTAAACGAGAGTTCAAGACTGTGAATGCCGGTGACTTCTGAATAACCTCCTGAGGTAGTGGGTGCTCACCCTTAAATGACCCCTCACTCTGAAAGGGGGGAGTCACAGGGGGTCTTCAGACCTTCCACTAGTAGTCAAACAACCTGTAGCATCCCCTTGGAATTTGAGGAATTTCCACTCCTCAATTAAGTAAATAGCATATTGGCCTACTAATTGACTTGATCTGATGAAATATTTTGCTGTGAAAAAAAAAAAACTTTTTGCAGACACATCCTGATTTGGCATGCCTATAATGTACTAGATTTTATTTGTAAATGGATATTATTTGTAAATTAAACAAAGAATGTTCTATTTTGGGAGAATCCTACTAGACACAAATGTAATTTCAACATCTAGTTTGATATAGATTTGGTTGAGTTGTAAACTAACCTGAATTCAATGTGGAATTTTAAAAAATCACCATGTTAGGTTAAAAGTAGGGTAACGAAATACGAAATACCCTTATGTTGATGGCTTTTTGCAAATCCAATCAGTTTTTTACATTGATTCAGTATCATGACATTGCATTTTTTTTTTTATGACATGGAAACAACGTTGATTCAACCAGTTTTTGCCTAGTGGGATCCCTGATTTCGTCACCCCCTCCGCTGGGCCCCTACGTGTGTGGTAGCCCAGTCAGGCAACAGTAAGAAGAGAACTCAGTCAAGACACGGACGGCGTTCAGAGATGCTTCCCTATGAACGCTAAACAAGAACATTCATCGTGGAGAGAAAAAACGTACAATAATAAAAACGTCCATACAGTTATGGATAATAATGACTCGTATCTACATCTAAGTAAGTATGTTTTTCCGTTTCTCTATAAAGTCTTGGGACGCGGGCGGTTTATCCTGCATAGGCTGCTCGTGCAGTTCTCTGTGTTGTGTTTGTTTAGTTTCTCGCAATAATGTGGCGTTTGATAAACCGAATTCCCTCTGCACAGCCAACTTTACAAGGATGGCAATAAATCCCGCGTGGCAATGTTATCTATGTAGTTAACACTTGTCCCGCGCCTAATGTGTATTGATTGACAAGAAGGCAGTGCCAATGCTCAAGTCAGCTGATAGTGATTCTGCTCCTCAGTCAGGGTCAGGGGTTGGCACTTTAATTGCGGTTATGTAATTTATGGCCTTTCTAACCTCTTTATGGCCTCTTGTTAAACTGTTCGCTGCCTTCTTCTTATTTATGAGTCTGGCTTGGCAGAGAAGCGCTTATCCATTCGACAGACGTACATTCACTCACCTCACCGCTGTTCTCGAGGAAAGTTCGTCCAAGAAGAACTCATTGAGAGGGTAGGCCTATATGACTTTTTTTTCACTGCGAGCTCTACTTCTCTTTAGTAGGCAACTCTTAATTGGCTGAAATTGTTCTATAATTGAATCATCATCATTTTTTTTCAATCAAAGAACGACAATTAGGCCACACCACAAACCAGGAATAAGCAGTCCTGTGAACCCAAATACCTTTTCTATCTTTGTATTGGAAATGCATATTATCTATTCTATTCTATTCTATTCTATTACATTTCCATACAGCCTAGGCGATTGTATCATTTCCCTGTTCATATTTCGATTTTAGTGTAAAAGTATAGGTCATTACACTACTATAACACCAGCTATTGTCAATAAAAAAAATGTTTTTTTTAAACACACAAAGTGTGACAGCAATTAATGTCGCTGAATCAGTTTAGGGGATTATTACCAGAACAAACATGAATCCATGCATACATGAAATGATACTGTTATAGAAAGGATTCTGAAGGACTCAAATCCATTATTTCCTCAGCATTTTATGTTTGTGTAATCACATGCTCATATTGCTACAGAGGACATTATCCCACATTGGCCCAGGAATCTGAGACATCTTGGTCTATTTTTACTTCTCTTTCTTTCTCTCTCTCTTTCTATTTCTCTCTCTTCTATCTCTCTAGGGTTTAGTTACGTGAACAAATGAGTGTTGGGCAAGTTCATCTGTATGGGTTCCTCTCCTCTGCAGCAGTGGACTTTGTTTTATTTGAACTTTGGCATGGTCTGACTTCTGCTCTGATCCCACTGGGCACAAACTGGTTAGATCAATGTTGTTTCCACGTCATAAAAAACAACAACATGTATGTGATGACATTGAATCAACATGGAAAACTGATTGGATTTGCAAAAAGTCATCAACATAAAGGAATTTTAACCTAAATCACATGACACGTTTCAAATTCTTGTTGATTTCACATTGAATTCACATTAGTAATTAAATCAAAAGTAAATCAAAACTAGATGTTGAAATGACGTCTGTGCCCAGTGGGGTGTGTGTATCAGTGAAGAGGAAAATATCTACTGTGTCTATCTCACTTTCTAGGTGCCTAAATAGAACAACCAAACTGGAAATGTGAAAGATATTTAGCAGCTCACAGTGGAAGTTGACTTTAAAAAAAATACCTTTTAAAAGCAAAGCGTGAACTGATAGATGTATTTAATTGATTAAACAACTAGTAACACATGCTGCAATACACCAACGCAATGGCAGAACATAGATTAGTTGAGTAAGAGCCAGCCATATGACGCTATGGTCACGGCTGTGAGTGCCATGTTCTCTTCCTGCAGGAAGCAGTCAAAGAGAATGAGTGGCCAAGTCATTAGGGTTTTCACTGCCAAGGGTGATTAGGATGGCTGACTTGGGATCAGTCCTATTGACTATGGCCAGTGCTATCCGGAATCCTTGGGATGTCCCTACCCTAACCCTAACCCCTACCCTTGCCTAACCCTAAACTTAACCATTTTAAATTTCAACTTCAATGGGGTAGAGACGTCCCAAGGATCGCGGCTAGCACGGACCCTTGACAACACAAGCCTACTAACACTCTCGTCCACTGACTGAGCCTCTCAGATATGCGAGAGAACGGTTCGAGGCTATACGATTACTGACAAACTGCGTTCAGTAGCACCATTCATGCATTTCAAAGGGTTTGATGGTGTATTTAAGCTACTGTACATGTTATCTCATGCCAGGCTATGTGAGGATAACTTCACTATATTTAAGCAATAAGGCCTGAGGAGGTGCCTTATTGCTCTTATAAACTGGTTACCAATGTAATTAGAGCAGTAAAAAGAAATGTTTTGTCATACCCGTGGTATACAGTCTGATATACCACAGCTATCTGCCAATCAGCATTCAGGGCTCGAGCCACCCAGTTTATAAGCTACTTTATTTTCTCTCAGCCAAAATAGGACAATACTGTCGGTGTTGGAACAGCAGGACTAGAAGACAATGACCCATTTCAGCTGAGGCTTTTTGGAAATGAAAAGCGAGAGTTAATCTGATCTTTTTTATATATGGTACCATGCTGTGTTTTCGTTTGTCTGTAGACGGGGTAAGTCAACACGAGCAGCATCCTGGGTCTACAGACTCTCCACTGGTGTCAGCCAAAGATCAATGAACTTCAGTACACTAGTTGGCCTACTTTCAGTTCAGTCTCCATACTATAGTTTGACAGACTGGTTTCCCCCTGTCTGCAATCCATCAGGTAAATCAGCAACTCTAAACCTGCTAATAAAACTGCTAATAGACATGTATTTTTCATGTGTTATTACACCATTGACATAATTCTCAACGCTGACCATATTTGGTCATGAAAAGGTTGTTACGTAAATGTCTGTTTAAAAGTAACAAAAAAACTATGTTGTATTAAGATGACATTTAGACGCAGGTTTGGGAACAGATGTTGCTGTATTATATTAATCAGCAGTAGAACAAGAAGAGGATGTGAAAAATACTCAGATTCCTCAAATCCCCCCAAAAGTCTCCCTAGTTATACTTTGTTAATTATTCATTAACACTAGCATGCTTCCTTCCAACTCACTCCCTCATAATTGCCCACATACTGTATAGAACTGGGATGGCAGTCTGATTTAACTACTAGTGTTCTCTGTAGTACTCATTATAATCAATGTCAGTGTTGAGACTTCCTGATATCACTGAATAAATCACCATCAGTTCATATGGGGCCTCACAACACAGACAGACAGGCAGACGGGTAAGCTGATTGACAAGCAGACAGACAGGCAGACAGACATGTAGATGGATAGATAGACCGACTGATATACAGTAAAAGACAGATAGACCAAGTTAAGGCTATCTGTCTGGGGTGAAGCCACATAAACTAATGTTGATTTAATCAGTGCTATAGCATGTACAGGGTCTGCAGCATAAGCAGTGCTCAAAAGGGTGACTATCCACTTCTGTGTCTTCTACCCGGAAGACCTACTGAGAGATGAGCTGCATCTCTCTCTCTTTTTCTCTCTCTCTCTCAATTCAATTTAAGCGCTTTATTGGCATGGGAAACATATGTTTACAATGCCAAAGCAAGTGTAATAGATAATAAACAAAAGTGAAATAAACAATATAAAATTAACTCTCTCTCTCTCTCTCTCTCTCTCTCTCTCTCTCTCTCTCTCTCTCTCTCTCTCTCTCTCTCTCTCTCTCTCTCTCTCTCTCTCTCTCTCTCTCTCTCTCTCTCTCTCTCTCTCTCTCTCTCTCTCTCTCTCTCTCTCTCTCTCTCTCTCTCTCTCTCTCTCTCTCTCTCTCTCTCTCTCTCTCTCTCTCTCTCTCTCTCTCTCTCTCTCTCGGCATTCAACAAGACAGCTATTAGTATGTAGCTTGGTACTTGTCAAGTGTGTGTGTGTGTGCGCATGTGTGTGAACATTCTGTAGTTGTGTGTGTTGTGTACCTGTCTGTGTATTTGTCTGTCTATGTCTTATGTGTGTCTGTATCTAATTTGATTACTCAGGACCCTCTATGTAGTTGTAGCTTCAGACCGCCCACAGTCGTCTCCGCTCAACTCCATTACAGTTTTTCTCAATTGCTAAAACACAATTTCTGAAACCTTGCTCCATTTCCTGAAAACATTCAACACAAAACCTCATCTTCAAGCACTATTTACAAAACCTCTGACTCCTCTCGCAAAATGAAACATTCGCCTCAAAACAGTTTTACCTGTGTTCAAAATCAAACACTGCTCTCAAATCATAAACAAAGTGATCAAAATGATATACATTCTCAAGCAGTCAGTAAACAATACACCGAAAAATAGAAAACACATTGTTCAAAACATACAGTTCTCAGGGAGAAGTACATTTTTAATCTCAAAACAAATTTCATATTTTTCCGTCATTGTCTTTTGATGAACGAAAACATGTTCTATCATAGTAGCTCAAAATTGATCAGAAATTACTACTCTGCTTTGCTCTTTGCAATTTAGTTTTTTGTTCTTCCTCTTCCTTGTACCCCTATTTTTACAGTACTGTACCCTGCATCTCACAAACTTGTCCTTTGTCTCTGTGATACTGTAATTCTTGTTCTTTGTTGATATGAACCTGCAACCAGTCAAAATCTATTGAGCAGTCAGTACTGTTAACAAATGGAAAGCACAATGTTCAGGGCCATACAATTTGTCCATTGTACAGTATACAGCCTACAATGCACTGTACTACAGTATACATTATTAAAAGGGACAAAAATCAAAGGAGTAAATATGTGATCAATGTGCTTCTTCTTGTCTTTGGGCTGGGTCAGGCCAGAGCACTTCGTCGACATCACAAGCAATATTGTCCCTGACATGATTCCTCACCTATATCACCACAGGCTAAATCCATGGCTTGCAGCAGATTTATTCTGATGTAGGGTTGTTCTATCTCCAAGAGGGGAAAAAATCCTCAATCGGATTCAGGAAAGGCGAGTATGGAGGGAGGTACAAGTTCATAAACTGCCCATTGATGTTAAACCATTCCCTTACTTGAGCAGCTTGGTGGAAACTGACATTGTCCCACACTATCACATAGGTGGGAATGGGATTCTCATTTAGCTCTTGACCCTGCTGCTCTTGAACCTGCTGCTCAAATAAAATATCTCTTAGATTGGCAATAAATCTTAGAAGGTGCTGGGTGTTATATGGCCCGAGTGTAACATGGTGATGTAGAACACCATGGTTGCTGATAGCAGCACAGATTGTGACATTGCCACCTCGTTGACCAGGGACTTCAACAATGGCCCGCTGTCCAATCATGTTTCGGCCTCTCCTTCTCCTCTTTGTTAGATTGAAGCCTGCTTCATCGACAAAGATTAACTCATGGGGTCTGTCCAAGGATTCCAAGTGAAATATTGTCTGTGTAGAAATACAATATACTGTATGTAGGATTTTGTAAGTCGTACAGAGACAGTGCTCTACTGTAGAGTACAATTAGGCCTACTGTATGCACTTCTGATTCACATATATTATATGTACTGAAGAGTAATGTCATTCACATAGTATGTGTTAGTACTGTAGACAATCTGGATTACAGTAAATGTTTCTGAATGTACACTTACTTGCACATACTGAGCTCGCAGTTCTTTCACCCTTGGTGAGTTGCGCTCAAAAGGTACTCTGTATACTTGTTTCATTCGCATCCTGTTACGATGGAGGACATGGTCAATTGTGGAAATGCTCACACTGTCGATTCCCTGGAAGTGTGTGTTGTCTTGTATCACTCGTTCCTGGATTTTTCTGATTCATATTGCATTATCTTGAAGGACCATGCCAGCTATAACGGCCTCTTGCTCCCGAGTGAATATAGCTGTCCTTCCACCTGCATGTGGCAGCCTTGCAATTCTACAAAAAGTAGTTGTGCAGTTACAAAACATATTCATGCAGTACAATACATACAGTGATTAACTTTACAAATGTCTATTGAAACAGCTGCATATAGTGTAGTACAGTAAATTTGCAATTACAAAAATACAGAAGTATACTGTACCTGTTCTCTTCTCTGAATGTCCTTACTATGGTGGACACAGAAAATCGGCTCAAATTGGGTTGCACTCTAAGTCCTGCTTCCCTCATTGTCAGTCCATGGACAAGAACATGGTCTATGACTGTTGCTCGAATTTCATCAGATATTTCCACTCTTTGTCTTCCTCTTCGTCCTCCTCTTCCTCTTTCTTGCCCTCCTCCTCCTCTTCTTCCTCGTCGCCCACCTCGCATACGCACTCGTCCTCGTCCTCTCACATTGTTTCTTCTATCCATTCTCAGACTTTCTCCTTCAACAACCTGTTTGCTCTCTGAACTGGCTTATATTAGTTGTGTCGCATCATTTGAAACAGGTTAAATCAATTTTGAGTGGTTGTGTTCAATCAATGACATATGTTCTCTATTTGTATTTGATTGTTGCCACTTGTGTTTACCAGTATGGATGACATGTGCATTAGAGTGCAGAATGTGTTTTGAGACTGAGAATGTGTTTAGAGTTTTGCTGAAAAGTCTAAGTGAGATCTGCAAATTGTGTTTTACCATGTGAAATGGTTTAAGGTATTGACAACAGACTGCATAATTAGCTAAATGAGTCCAGGCAACTGAGAACTTTGTTCAGCCAATGGGTTTTAGTGTTTTAGCAATTGAGAAAAACTGTAATGTGATGTACATCGTGGAGTTGAGAGAAACTCGGCTATGTCCAGATCAGATCCAACCTATAGGATCAATCTCAGGTCCCTGTCTGTCTTGTCATCATACCCTTATTGCTGCCATGCTCTCTGGTTTCAACCGCGCTTGTTGCCGTGTGCTACTCTTTTGTACCCGACTCATTGTGCTTCGATGCTATACCCATCATCCTCTATACACCGCTCTGTTCTTCATTCTGTCATTTTATTGTCATTTGTTCTGATTCTCTGTCTCTCTTTGTATGGACGAAACTCAGAAATAGCAGAGATAGAAATGGCGTCAGCATACAGGGCAGGCAGGCCCAGCCATTAGATAACATTTAGTCAGGGCCAGGCATGGTGCTCTGTGGTGTATCCTGGCAGGCTTGGGATTGTGAATCAGCTCCCTTATCTAATTGGTCATTTTTCTGCCCCAGTTGTAGTGGGCCCAGTCTGGGTAGCCAATGCTAGTGCTTCAATAGAATAGGAGTGCAGTGCAGCTCCACAGATAGAGAGGGGCTCGAGGTTGGCTTTACTCTCTATGTAAACTTCAGAACTTTGTAGTCTCTTGTAGGATTATTGGGGAATTTAATAGAATAGCCTATAGAGCATGTACATAAATAGTGATTCTATTTCTATACCATACAGGAACATACAGTAACTGCTTGTACATAACGTCTCAATGTCGATGTTTATCAGCTTCTTGTGAATTTGTTTTTGTTGCGTGAGTTCAATTGTGGTCAGAGATAGTGGCCAGTTTCTTAGAGACAAAGATCAGTGAAGGCACAGTATGGAAAAGCTTCTAGCCTTGGAGAAACTCCAGTTGTTTTCTGTACAGTAGCACCATGTTCTGGGTTCCTCCCCTGCCCAACAGCTCTATAGAGCTGCATTAATATACCATCTCCTCCAGCAGGACCCATCCCAATATAATCCCCTTTAATCCTGCAACAACTGCCCCCCCCACCCACCCCACCCCCCTCCACCCCCACCCCACCCCCCTCCACCCCACCCCCCTCTACGCAATACTCGCACACACACATGTGCGTAACACACACTTACGCAAGCACACATACACGTACACACTCCCTCTCTAAACTCCACAGACGGTGAGCCCCTTCCCTGCTACCCCCTGGCCACATGGCATATGACTGCGCCCCCCCCCCCCCCCCCCCCCACCTCTGTTAATCAGTACATGAAATAGACACCAGGATGGAAATGTGAACCTCAGAGAGAGAGAGAGAGCGAGAGAGAGAGATCAGGGTTTCTATATACAGTAGGAACCCACTCAGAATGTGGTTAATGACTTTATTCATTGTATCTGATGTTACAAAATGCTTAGAAAACAGCATGCATGGAATGATGGTGAACATGTATGGTTAATTGAACGGCTGTTACCACATGCATTTGTAATGGTCTTATGTCACTGTCACATGTCCAAGGCTGTTTGTGTGAATACATAAACAGTTGAATGTAACATGTGTTGTGTCTTTTATCATGATGTTATAATGACAGTGTTGCTGAAAAGTCAAAACAGTTATACAAATCACCAATTTAGATTGGTATAACAGATGTAACAGAGTTGACATTAGTAAATGTAACAGAGTTTATATTTCTGAATGTAACAGAGTTGACATTTCTAAATGTAACAGAGTTGACATTTCTAAATGTAACAGAGTTGACATTTCTAAATGAAACAGGTTTGACATTTCTAAATGAAACAGAGTTGACATTTCTAAATGAAACAGAGTTGACATTTCTAAATGAAACAGAGTTGACATTTCTAAATGAAACAGAGTTGACATTTCTAAATGAAACAGAGTTGACATTTCTAAATGAAACAGAGTTGACATTTCTAAATTTACATTTTAGTCATTTAGCAGACGCTCTTATCCAGAGCGACTTACAGTTAGTGAGTGCATACATTATTTTTTAATTTTTCACACTGGCCCCCCGTGGGAATTGAACCCACAACCCTGGCGTTGCAAACGCCATGCTCTACCAACTGAGCTACATCCCTGCCGGCCATTCCCTCCCCATACCCTGGACGACACTGGGCCAATTGTGTGCCGCCCCATGGGTCTCCAGGTCGCGGCCGGCTACAACAGAGCCTGGATTCGGATATAAATGTAACCAAGTTGACATTTCTAAATGAAACAGAGTTGACATTTCTAAATGTAACAGAGTTGACATTTCTAAATGTAACAGAGTTGCATTATTAAAGAGTCAAACCACAATGTACTGTAAGTATTATGATAACAGTCAAATGGTGCAGTTTGGTGTGTAGCTATATGAGAGAGGTACTCTGTCTTGGTTACAGTACATTATGTATCATATGAGACAGAATATATACACTGAGTGTACAAAACATTAAGAACCCCTGCTCTTTCTATGGCATAGACTGAAAAGGTGAATCCAGGTGATCCCTTATAGATGTCACTTGTTAAATCCACTTCAATCAGTGTAGATGAAGGGGAGGAGACAGGTTAAAGAAGAATTTTTAAGCATTGAGACAATTGAGACATTGATTGTGTAAGTGTGCCATTGAGAGGGTGAATGGGCAAGACAAAACATTTAAGTGCCTTTGAACAGGGTATGGTAGTAGGTGCCAGGCACACCGGACACACAGTTTCCCGTGTGTATCAAGAATGGTCCACCACCCAAAGAACATCCAGCCAACTCAATATATAGAAGGTGTTCCTAATGTTTGGTATACTCAGTGTATAAAATGGTGTGTATAGACAGTACACCTGTACTGTCCACTTTCTGGATGATAGCGGGGTGAACAGGCTGTGGCTCGGGTGGCTGAGGTTCTTGATGATCTTCTTGGCCTTCCTGTGACACCGGGTGCTGTAGATGTCCTGGAGGGCAGGCACGGTGACCCCGGTGATGTGTTAGGCTGACCGCACCACCCTCTGGAGAGCCCTGCGGTTGCAGGCGGTGCAGTTGCCATACCAGGCAGTGATACATTTACATTTTAGTCATTTAGCAGACGCTCTTATCCAGAGCGACTTACAGTTTCATACTGATACAGCCCAACATAATGCTTCATCTGTAGAAGTTTGTGAGGTTCAAGAGTCGCTGTTGCGCCTTCTTCACCACGCTGTCGGTGTGGAGGGACCATTTCAGGTCCTCAGTAATGTGCATGCAGAGGAACTTGAAGCTTTTAACCCTCTCCACTGTGGCCCTGTCGATGTGAATGGGGCATGGTCTCTCTGCTGTCTCCTGAAGTCCACGATCAGCTCGTTCATTTTGTTGACGTTGAGGGAGAGGTTATTTTCTTGCCACCACTCCGCCATGGCTCTCACCTCCTCCCTGTAGGCTGTCTCGTTGTTGTTGGTAATCAGGCCTACCACTGCTGTGTCGTCAGCAAGCTTGATGATTGAGTTGGAGACATGCGTGGCCACACAGTCATGGATGAACAGGGAGTATAGGAGGGGTCTGAGCACGCACCCTTGTGGGGCCCCAGTGTTGAGGATCAGCATGGCGGAGGTGTTGTTGCCTACCTTCACCATCTGGGGTCGGCCCATCAGGAAGTCTAGGACTCAGTTGCACAGGGTGGGGTTCAGACCCAGGGCCCTGAGCTTAGTGATGAGGTTGGAGGGCACTATGGTGTTGAAGGCTGAGCTGTAGTCGATGAACAGCATTCTTACATAGGTATTTATCTTGTCCATGTGGGATAGGGAAGTGTGCAGTGCAATGGCGATTGCGTTGTCCGTGGATCTGTTGGGGCAGTATGCAACCTGTAGTGGGTCTAGGGTGACAGGTAAGATGGAGGTGATATGGTCCTTAACTAGCCTCTCAAAGCACTTCATGATGACAGAAGTGAGTGCTATTGGGCGATAGTCATTTAGTTCAGTTACCTTCACTTTCTTGGGTACAGGAACAATGGTGGACATCATAAAGCAAGTGGGGACAACAGACTGGGATAGGGAGAGATTGAATATGTCCCTAAACACTCCAGCCAGCTGGTCTGCACATGCTCTGAGGACGCAGCTTGGGATGCCGTCTGGGCCGGCAGCCTTGCGAGGGTTAACACTCTTAAATGCCTTACTCACGTCGGCCACGGAGAACGAGAGCCCACAGTCATCGTGAGCGGAGGGGGCCCACGTCGGCAGCTCAATGTTGTTTTCCTCAGTGGGCAAAGAAGGGGTTTAGCTTGTCCGGGAGCGAGGCGTTGGTGTCCGCTGGATTTCCCTTTTTAATCCATGATTGTCTGGAGTCCCTGCCACATACGTCTTGTGTCTGAGCCGTTGACTCCATTTTGTCCCTGTACTGGGGTTTGCCTCTTTGATTGCCTTACGGAGTTCATAGCTGGTCGTTGTTAAATGTGGTGGTTCGCGCTTTTCAGTTTTGTGGGCGAATGCTGCCATCTATCCACGGTTTGTGGTTTGGATAAGTTCTAATCGTCACAATGGGAACAACATCCTCTAGCACTTCCTGATGTCAGTGTATACGTCAACCCGAAACATTTTCCAGTCCGCGTGATCAAAACAATCTTGAAGCATAGATTCCAATTGGTCAGACCAACATTGAACAATCATCTTGGAAATAGATGTCCTCTGCCATAGGAATCGATACAGTGTGATTTACTGATAAGTGAACAAGGAAAAAGTGCCAACTCTGCATATCTGGCTTAGTGCACGCATCCACAGTGGTGGAAAAAGTACCCAATTGTCATACTTGAGTAAAAGTAAAGATACCTTAATAGAAAATGACTCAAGTAAAAGTGAAAGTCACCCAGTAAAATTCTACATGAGTAAAAGTCTAAAAGTATTTGGTTTTAAATATACTTAAGTATCAAAACTAAATGTAATTGCTCAAATATACTTAGTAAGTAAAAGTATAAATCATTTCAAATTCCTAATATTAAGCAAACCAGACGGCGCCATTTTATTTTTTTATTTTTTATTTACGGATAGCCAGGGGCACGCTCCAACACTCAGACATCATTTACAAATGAAGCATGTGTTTAGTGAGTCCGCCAGATCAGAGACAGTAGGGATGACCAGGGATGTTCTCTTGATAAGTGTGTGAATTAGACCATTTTCCTGTCCCGCTAAGCATTAAAAATGTAATGAGTACTTTTGGGTGTCAGGAAAGATGTATTGAATAAAAATGTTCTTTAGGAATGTAGTGGAGTAAAAGTAAAAGTTGTCAAAAATATAAATAGTAAAATAAAGTACAGATACTCCAAAAAACTACTTAAGTAGTACTTTCAAATATTTTTACTTAAGTACTTTACACCACTGTGCATCCATTCACCAGTGGTCCCAAGCTCTTACGAATACAGTATATCAGTAGTTGAATCTATATAACCATTAGTAACCATTAGCAAAGTTACTGTATCTTCCCATGTAATACTGAAGTGTTTTACCAATGAATGTGAAGCTTTGAGTTGGACTGAATGGACTCTCTATATCACTTCACTCTCCTCTCATACTTAAGCCAATCAAGTTAATGATGTCTGCTCGGCGCATCTTCTGTCATTTCAACAGGAAAAAGGAACAAGTCTGCAAGAGAGAAGGGACATCTTTAATGAAAAAGTAATCCAATCCCCCACTGGGTATTTGAGAGAGCCCACCCGACAGACAGGATAGAATTCTCTCCTTTTCTAGGCCAAATCCCTTTAGACATATGGAACAGCGATAGAGACTGCACGTGTGAATGTATGTGTGTGTGTGTGTGTTGGTCATGTGAAGAGCAACTGGGAAGTGTTTCCTCCAGTGCCTCAGCATGCTGCACGCTCTCGTGTAGACAAGCCCCTACTCAACAGCTTCCAGCCCACTACCTCTAAAATACACCCCATCCCTTCCCTACACACACACACACACACACACACGCACACACACACACACACACACACACACACACGGACGGGCGGTAAATAACCAGGTTGGAGATGCTTACAGGGGCTAATAGGATTATACGGTCCCTGATTGATCAGACATCATCTTCATTTAGACAGGAATGAGTGGGCTCTGTCTCCACACACCAGGCCAAGGCTTTTCTAGGATCAGTTTTGGCTCTCCGATCATAATGAATACGACAGGGGAGACCTGATCCTAGATCAGCACTCCTACTGAGAGGCTTTGTGAATATCCCTTGACCAGACCAGGCCAGAAGGCTACAGGCCTGCTTTTTACATGATTAAGCTAAGGACCTCACTGATAAAAATGATTGATTATGATGATACAAAAGTCAATGAAAAATCATTTGAAAACACTTCAAAACCACTTAACCCAGATGATGTTTGTATGGTGCCATACTCAAGTACATGCTTATGTGTATGTGTGTGTTGCTCAAATATGCCTATTAATGTGTGTGTACGTGTTTGTACGTGTGTGGGGCTCTTTCCTGTTGGAATTTGACATTTAGCAGGCATTAATATCACAGGAGGAGCTGTGCCAAGTGAGAGAGAGTGTGTGTGTGTGTGTGCCACTCTACAGCTGCTTGTAACACACACACACACATGATCGGGGGCTGCCAGCCCACTGCCTGCGTTGGAAGGGTCAAGCCCCCTGCAGAACCTCAGAGGTATCGCCTGCAGACATGAGAATCATAGCAGGTGTCGGAGATTCCGGAGGAAAAGAGGAAAGCGACTTAATAGACATTAGCCAATCAGAGTTGGATATGTACGTAAACTACCAGCCCCTGATGCGCCTTCCTGACTTTGACAGTGAGTAACATAGATATTGTGGGAGCAAAGTTTTAGAACACCTACTCATTCAAGGGTTTTTCTTTATTTTTTACTATTTTCTACATTGTAGGATAATAGTGAAGACATCAAAACTATGAAATAACACATATGGAATCATGTAGTAACCAAAAAAGTGTTAAACAAATCAAAATATATTTTATATTTGAGATTCTTCAAATAGCCACCCTTTGCCTTGATGACAGCTTTGCACACTCTTGGCATTCTCTCAACCAGCTTCATTAGGTAGTCACCTGGAATGCATTTCAATTAACAGGTGTGCCTTCTTAAAAGTTAATTTGTGGAATTTCTTTCCTTCTTAATGCGTTTGAGCCAATCAGTTGGGTTGTGACAAGGTAGGGGGGGTATACAGAAGATAGCCCTGTTTGGTAAAATACCAAGTCCAAATTATGGCAAGAACAGCTCAAATAAGCAAAGAGAAACGACAGTCCATCATTACTTTATGACACGAAGGTCAGTCAATACGGACATTTTCAAGAACTTTGAAGGTTTCTTCAAGTGCAGTCGCAAAAACCATCAAGCGCTATGATGAAACTGGCTCTCATGAGGACCGCCACAGGAATGGAAGACCCAGAGTTACCTCTGCTGCAGAGGATACATTTATTAGAGTTACCAGCCTCAGGAATTGCAGCCCAAATACATGCTTCACAGAGTTCAAGTAACAGACACATCTCAACTGTTCAGAGGGGACTATGTGAATCAGGCCTTCATGGTTGAATTGATGCAAAGAAACCACTACTAAAGGACACCAATAAGACGAAGACTTGCTTGGGCCAAGAAACACGAGCAATGGACATTAAACCGGTGGAAATTTGTCCTTTGGTCCATATTTGAGATTTTTGGTTCCAACCGCCGTGTCTTTGTGAGACGCGGTGTGGGTGAACGGATGATCTCTGCATGTGTATTTCCCACCGTAAAGCATAGAGGAGGAGGTGTTATGGTGTGGGGGTGCTTTGCTGGTGACACTGTCTGTGATTTATTTAGAATTCAAGGCACACTTAACCAGCATGTCTACCACAGCATTCTGCAGCGATATGCCATCCCATCTGGTTTGGGCTTAGTGGGACTATCATTTGTTTTTCAACAGGACAATGACCCAACACACCTCCAGGCTGTGTAAGGGCTATTTGACCAAGAAAGAGAGTGATGGAGTGCTGCATCAGATGACCTGGCCTCCACAATCTCCCAACCTCAACCAAATTGAGATGGTTACCAGCATATGTGGTAACTCCTTCAATACTGTTGTAAAAGCATTCCAGGTGTAGCTGGTTGAGAGAATGCCAAGAGTATGCAAAGCTGTCATCAAGGCAAAGGGTGGCTATTTGAAGAATCTCAAATCTCAAATATATTTTGATTTGTTTAAGACTTTTTTGGTTACGACATGATTCCATATGTGTTATTTCATAGTTTTGATGACTTCACTATTATTCTACAATGTAGAAAATAGTAAGAATAAAGAAAAACCCTTGAATGAGTAGGTGTTCTAAAACTTGTGACTGGTAGTGTAGTTCAGGGTTATATATACTTTGACTTGGTAGGCACTGACTGTATGCTATGTACAGTACCTAATACATTAATTAAATGAAGTATGTGGGCATGTATTTGTTGGCATAGAATGGCTGACTGACATGATATAGCACTCACTGTGATCTTTGCTGAACACGAGGTGCTGGATTCTGTTTTCAACAAAAATGGAAAGCTGTGAGTTGGTGTCTTTTGACCTTTGTGACACAGTAGGCAGTTGGTGAAAGGGTGTGTGTGATCAGAAGTACACACACACACATACACACATTTATTTTCTAGATTCTGTTCAACCTGTCTAAATATACATTGGTGTTTCCTGCGTCTGGTTTGGCAGAGAAACTGCTATATCTACAGCTGTTACTACACAATATGAGGAATAACCTTTGTCCGCCTTTAGCTTGTTTTAGACTTGCTACTTTTATAGATATAACTTTCTTATACTTGTGTGAGTGTGATGTTTATTGTAATGCGTGGAGTATGGTGTGAAGCATGTGTGGCTATGATCGTGTGTGAGTGTGTGTGGACATGTTTAACTATTCTTGTGGGGACCAGAAGTCCCCACAAGAATAGTAAACTAACAAACATTTTGTTAGTCCCCACAAGGTCAAATGCTATTTCTAGGGGGTTTAGGTTTAAGGTTAGAATTAGTGTTAGGGTTAGAATTAGGGTTAGTGTTAGGAGCTAGGGTTAGGTTTTTGGGTTCCGGTTAGGGTTATGGTTATGGTTAGGGTAAGAGTACGGGTTAGGGTTAGGTTTAGGGGTTAGGGAAAATAGTATTTTGAATAGGACTGAATTGTGTGTCCCCACAAGGTTAGCTGTACAATACTGTGTGTGTGTGTGTATGTGTGTGTGTGTGTGTGTGTGTGTGTGTGTGTGTGTGTGTGTGTGTGTGTGTGAAAGACTTTCTGTGTGCATGAAAATCAAGTAGTCATTTTACACTGCCACACAGAATGTCCCAACCCCACTAACACATGCTAGTATCAGACTACTGTAGACTGGCGTACGAGCTCTTCCACTAGCTCTGCTGGTCTGGCTGACCTATCCAACTCTGTTCTGTGTAACATGAGAGAGATCCCTGTACCCAGGACTGATTACGGCGACCCTGAAACCATGCCCATGCAAATGCCACCCCCCATTAACCCTGTGACACACAGCTCTACCCAACAGCCCAACCTTAAATTGTTGGGGCCTGAAATGTCAACCTGTCATTCTATATTCCAGACAGAAAGAAGACCCTGGCCCCGATACAATGTACATACAGTTGAAGTCGGAGGTTTACATACACCTTAGCCAAATACATTTAAACTCAGTTTTTCACAATTCCTGACATTTAATCCTAGTAAAAATTCCCTGTTTTAGGTCAGTTAGGATCACCACTTTATTTTAAGGACTTTTATTTATTTCATCACATTCCCAGTGGGTCAGACGTTTACATACACTCAATTAGTATTTGCTAGTATTGCCTTTAAATTGTTTAACTTGGGTCAAATGTTTCAGGTAGCCTTCCACAAGCTTCCCACATTAAGTTGGGTGAATTTTGGCCCATTCCACCTGACAGAGCTGGTGTAACTGAGTCAGGTTTGTAGGCCTCCTTGCTCGCACACGCTTTTTCAGTTCTGCCCACACATTTTCTACAGGATTGAGGTCAGGGCTTTGTGATGGCCACTCCAATACCTTGACTGTTGTCGTCCTTAAGCCATTTTGCAAGTATGCTTGGGGTCATTGTCCATTTGGAAGACCCATTTTAACTTCCTGACTGATGTCTTGAGATGTTGCTTCAATATATCCACATAATTTTCCTTCCTCATGATGCCATCTATTTTGTGAAGTGCACCAGTCCCTCCTGCTGTAAAGCAACCCCACAGTATGATGCTGCCACCCCCGTGCTTCATGGTTGGGATGCTGTTCTTTGGCATGCAAGCACCCCCTTTTTCTTCCAAACATAACGATGGTCAAGGAAAGAGGCACTGAGTTTGAAGGTAGGCCTTGAAATACAGCCACAGGTACACCTCCAATTGACTCATATGATGTCAATTAGCCTATCAGAAGCTTCTAAAGCCATGACATCATTTTCTGGAATTTTCCAAGCTGTTTAAAGGCACGGTCAATTTAGTGTATGTAAACTTCTGACCCACTGGAATTGTGATACACTGAATTATAAGTGAAATAATCTGTCTGCAAACAATTGTTGGAAAAATGACTTGTGTCATGCACAAAGTAGATGCCCTAACCGACTTGCCAAAACTATAATTTGTTAACAAGACATTTGTGGAGTGGTTGAAAAACAAGTTTTAATGACTCCAACCTAAGTGTATGTAAACTTCCGACTTCAACTGTACATGTAAATAGATTTGATTGTTGATAAAGCCCTCTCTGTTGCATTATGTTTCTATTGGATTGGTGTTGTCATTATGGTTTTTTGATGACGTAGGTTTATAATGGGGGTTTTAGTCTGTTTGGTTTGCCTTCTTGCAGTATTAAAGTCCCACTTTCCTTATGTAGGCTAATGTTTGTCGTTATTTAGGCAAACATTAGTCCAACAGGCCAGAAAAGCTCTATGATGTTGCCCTAACATCCCTCTAGCGTCCTTGTAACATCCCCCTGACATTTCCTCATGTTGATGCATAATGTGAATGTGCAAGGCTCTTATGACCTTATTAAGCTCCTATGAATGATCAGATCAGTGTAGCCTGTCTCTGCACTGACCTTTTGGGCTATTCTGGTGATATATGGAAGTGCCTTATGCAGGTTTTCCCCATGCACTGACCCCCAGGCAACCAGCTATATCAGGCTACATCAGGTCCATCACAGTGCATTACCAGCTGAATTAGTGATAAGATTAAATGGAGAGATGGACATTTTGGACCCCTGACTGTCACGTAACTACTCAAGCACCTTGTTTTGCTGTGAAAGGTTGCTGATGTGGGTCTAGTTAGGTCTAGTTGTTATTCTCTGGTCTGATTGCTCATCACACCATCTGTGAACCAGAACCAGGGGCTTTTGCTGTAGGGTGAGCAACTCAGATATAAATATAATGTATAGAACAGTCATGAACATTTTATTGTCATATGGAATAGACTAGAATAGGTTAGAGTGTTGTAAATTTCTAGCTGCAACATCTGAACGTTTCTCTCTATTGATCCCTATGAAAACGGTTATCCTCTTTGAGAACAATACAGTTTATATAGATCACGGTCGTATTCATTAGGCACCAACTACATGAACTGGTCCAATAAGAAATGCTTGTTTTCAGTTGTAGCAAGTTTCTATACGGTGTGCTCTAATGAATAAAACCCTGCTGTGTACCATTCTGTTATTTCAATGATTGCCGTGTCTCCTAACTCCTTCATTCTCCTCTCTGATTGGCTGTTTTTTGCTCTGATTACAGGTTCTTCTGTGCAGGTCTCCCACCTGAGCTCCACCCCGTCTCAGTCCCTCAGCACCATGGTGGGGCCCCCTCACCACCCCCATCATCACCACCACCATCATCATCATCACCACCCCTCCGTCATCAGTGCCTCTGTCAACCCCGGGCAGCCCCTCCCGTCTCCCATGAGCACCCTTGGCTCGCCATTCAACGGGCAGGGCGGCTTGCCGTACTCCGTCATCACCTCGTCCTCTCTGGGCTCCCCAGGTGTCTCCATCCCCCCTAATACCGCCATGAGCTTCAGCACGCTCTCCAGCCCACAGGTAAGGGTCAATGTATTCACACACAGGCATGCAGACAGTGGTCACAGCCAGGGATCAGCCATTATTGACAACAACCCTGGAGAAATTAGGGTTAAGTGCCTTTCTCAAGGACACATCGACAGATTTTTCACCTAGTCGGCTCGGGGAATAGAACCAGTGACCTTCCGGTTACTGGACCAACACGCTTAACCGCTAGGCTACCTGCCACCCAGACACTTATGCATGCACGCGCATATACATACACACTTGATAAACACGCACACACAAAAAATATGAGAGGCCGTACAGTAGGCGAGTCGACCCACCAAAGTAGCTTAGGAACTACTGCATGGGATACATTGTTATCACTCATATGAGTCTCTCGATGCCCTAGCCTTGCATGCCAAGCTTTGAGGCTCTGTCTCAAACCCATGCCAATTGAAGGAGACTACTCTTCACCCAGCTGACTAGCCTTTCCTGGACTGTTATATTTCTAACGGTTTCTCTCTCTCAGAGCAGATCCTACAGTAGTCTCAGACATTGTATCTTAGTGCTCACTCTGCATCCTTCTAACACAGTGGTCACCAACCTTATCTGAGTCAAGATCACTTTCTGAGTCAAAATGCAAGCCGAGATTGACCGCTCAGATTTGTTTTTAACATGACTTAAAAAATGTAAGCCAATGCAACATTAACCTATTAAAAACAGTACTGTAGCAATGAGGTGTATGTAGTAGGCTACAGTCCCAGTACATTATCACCGCATATTGGCTTTGCTTTAATTGCCCTGCCAATGCATTGTTGTTCAGACAATTTTTTAAAATATTATATTAAACGATTTAAGGTGGGCTATATGATCACACCGGTAATAGATCAGTTGTTGTATTACGTGAGGCACAGCTGTGTTAACATAAAAATAAAAAGCGAATTATTAAAATGTATTTTACTGGGCTGATGGTGCCTGCATCTGATGGTCAGTTGCAGCGGAGAGAGAGCGCAGCAGACTGAGGGTCTGCCTCCTAACGTCCCTCTGCTCTCCCTTTCCTCCACTGACACTGGCCAAAAAGGGACACCGTCTTCCAGCTGATAGTGAAGCTCGAGTCGCACCGCATTATTTCTGCCTCATGCACAAATTAATGTTGTTACTCCTAGGAACAGAGAAAGTGAAATATTCCTCGATATTAAAGAAGACCCAAGCCGCTAATAATAACGCAAGCCTATCTATACACTTTTCTACTCATTCATTACAGCTGCAGTGCTGGTTGTAGCGTGAGTGGAAGTAGGAAGAATGTGCATTTTAATAGCCTATAAAAGTGTTCAATATAAAGTGTTGACAGTGCTGAGTAAAACCTTAAACATGAACTCAATCATAAAAACAGCAGCTCTTTGCTGTATTCGTTGACAGTCTCTCTAGTCATGGTTGAAACATTTTTGAAATCTCACAGTATTAACTTTGCTTTAGCTTTCTTTTATACCTGCTACGTTACTGCAGACCCGGTAATTTGAGACATCCGATTGGCCAGTGGTAGGCCTAGGCACTTTAATTTCTCTCCGGGCCCACCAGGAAAGCAGAGTTTGTACCTTCAGACACATGAAATTGTTCTAAATCGGAATACTTTGCCTACCAGGCGTGCAGGGCAGCTGAATCAGGTGCACCTACCTCCAACAGCGCGAGACAAATAAATAAATAGTTGGGTTTTATACAAAAATGTTTGGGATCAACTAGGAATGCCTTGGATATCGACCAGTTGGTTGGTGACCTTGGATATCGACCAGTTGGTTGGTGACCACTGTTCTAACAGAACCTAGAAGGCTAGCCTGACCCTACCCTTAGTGGTGTCGCCAACAACCGGATGTATCCGGTTTTCAGGGGAAATTAAAAAACCCTGAGACACAACTTCCGCTTTTGGATGTTAACAAGGCAACACTCGATCTTAACATCTCCTCCACATTTACTGGATTGGTTGACCAGTGCAGAAGAAAACCTCCCCTGACTGTTTTTTTTCTCTCGTCGGGACCAGATAGGAAGAAACGCTTATCAGGCGTTTCTTTTAAGCCTGCTACATTAGGTTAGCCTGACCCAGACTCATTCATGTCCACAGAATACAACTGAATCAGGGCTACCACTGCCGTAGACATAGAACCTCATTCTATTCTGCTGCTCACTTCACTGGTCCTCACTCCATTAGTGAAACAACGCTTCCACTTACTCAGAATCCAAGTCCCAAATAGATAACAAATGGGGAAAATAGAGGCTTACTCTTGTCCACTTACTCTTGTGAATTTAAAAGTTAACATTTTATTCAGTTAGTTGAAAAAAAAAAACATTGACATTCTGTCCTGCATTAAGTAGAATCTAGAATGTCTCCTTTTCTGACCTTTTTTTTTGCCCAGTCCCTGCCTTTACCACTGGCTGGGTCTCTGCCTGCCCTAGAGGGGATGAGCCAATTGTATTTGGCTGTCCCACTCTGAGCTAACTGAGCTAAGCTAATGAGGCGTGATGACTAGTGAGTCAGAGGGAGATATCATTGACCCAGCCTGCTAAGCTAAGCTAAAGCCTTGGAGGCTAGCTACCTAGCAGAAAAGAGAACACAAACGGAAGTAATCTAATGACAGCTGTGCCAACAGGCTTCTGTAAGCAAATAGGGTCACATATGCAATAGTCAGATTCAGATCCATTTATTGCCACACAACCAATATGAGCTCCCTTTTGGTCTCAAAGAAGTAGACAGAATGTTTACATTTTAGTTCATTGCAATGCCCGGCACTTTCAATGAGTCAAATAACAGAGAAATGTGTATAAAAAGGTCAGTAGCATTAAGAGCACTGTGAATAATGTATAGGCTATATGAAGTATTCAACAAGGGCCCCATGGCTGATATGTGTGGAGTGAGAGATATGGGATGTGGTGTGTAGACTAACTATGTAGGTCATCTGTGTGAGTGAATGTGTGTGAGTGTATTGCCCGTGCATATGTTGCCTTTGTGTATGTGCGCGCGTTCATGTGAGTATGTGTGTCGACCTGGCCCTGTCCCCTTTTAGTCTACAGTACAGTACAGTAGAGTGCAGACACAGGAAGCTGTGTGACTACCCAAACACACTAGACCTAGGCTGGTCTCACTCCAAGGGCAATAGTCCCTTGACCTGTGTTTGTGAACACAGCATGCCTGTATAGTACAGCACATACTTACCCTCACTGTCAGGATAATGCGTTATTAGAAGGATGTTCTCATAACTTTGGAATCCACTGTGTGGTTCTTCATTATCCACTGTGTGGTTCAAATAGTATTTGTTCTATTTCTTATACTTTAGCTGTGCTTGATTGAGCTTATCTGGCACAATGGAACCAATGGAATAGTCCTTAAAGTGTAAACCACGCCCTTCTGGCACTCTAGACAGGCTCAATCAATCTCAAAGTATTTGAAAGAACACAAATACTTTATGGTCTGATAATGATTGGCAGGTAGCCTAGCGGTTAGAGCGTTGGGCCAGTAACCGAAAGGTTGCTAGTTTGAATCCCAGAGCCGACTAGGTGAAAAAGCAAGGCACTTAACCTTAATTGCTCCAGGGTCAGCATCAATAATGGCTGATCCCTGGCTGTGCCCCCACTCTCTGAGGGATATGCAAAAAAACACATTTCCATTCCCTAATAGACCTTTAGATGGCCCAGAGTAGCTTATAAAGTTTCCTTACAGAACAACTGAGCACGCCGATTGGCACGTGTGTTTTTCTGTTGCTCATTTGAAAAACGAGATTTCAGTCTTGGAGGTGTGTTTCCTGACCAATTCCGCGTTTGGTTAATGATGTTTGGCCCCCATGAGACACTGTAGACGCGGAAGCCTATTTCACTTCCTCAAAATCCCCAAAATGAATCTAAGATAACTCAATAAATCTGTAATTAATTTTGACGTTTTTGCCGAGGATATTTTAGTTGCGGGATTTTATATCTAACTAAGGTGCTTGGTGCAATATTTCTCAAGTAAAAAAATGAACGACGTGTTGTCTTATGTAAACAGTCGGAGCTGCTGAGCAGGTCTGCCTTACTGTCTATGCTATTGGATAGAGTGCAATCACCGCAGCTGTTCACCCCATTTAAGTGGAGAAAGGGACATCGTCAAATCAAAACCCAACCTTCATTTACCCTTTGTAACACACAAATGTTCCAAACTCCGTTTTAGATGAGACCGAAATTACCCTATTTAGACTTTGTTGTCAATTTTGAGACTATAATAACTGTTTTTGACTCATATCGATACCACATAGGCCATTTTCAAAGGGATTAGTTGCTTTTTAAAGGCAGTCGCTCTTTAATGACCAACTACCTCCCTCTACTGCTCTCCTGTGGAACTGCATGTAACAGGCTTTATCAGTTCAATTGAGTGTATTCAGTTGAGTTCGATTAGAATTCGAACTGGTATCAGCAGTTATAATTTTGTGCCCTTCCTTGAGAACCTTGTGTCAATGTTGACTGTGGGTGTTTAATTAATGAGAGTAAACATTCAAAGTAAACTGCTACTTCCTCACCTAGAGGGAACAGGTCACATGACAAAGGAAAACACTTCCAATAAGGTTGTAAGGTGGGAGGGGGAGGCAGAAAGAACAAGGGAGGAGTGAATACAAATGCACTTTAGCACACCTGTGGGCTATTATGTTTGAATGGTGCACATTGATTGACACACACACACACATATACACTGAAGAAGGCACTGACTGTATAGCTAATGCATGGTTGAAATAAGTATGTTGTCATCGAAAGACTGACATGACATATCACTCACTGTGATCTACGCTGAACTCGGAAGTGCTGGGTTCTGTTTTCAACAAAAATTGAAAGCTGCGAGTCGGTGACTTTTGCCTTTTGTGATATAGTGGCCAGTTGGCGAAAGTGAGACACCCACACACACATCCCCCATTAACCCCCTCTTTCCTGTCTCTGTCCCCGCTCTCTGTAGATGAATTCTCTGAACAGTGTGAGCAGCAGTGAGGACATCAAGCCTCCTCCAGGACTAGCTGGACTGGGTCACATGAACAGCTATGGCTGCATGAGCCCAGGGTCCATGTCCAAGCACATATGTGCCATCTGTGGGGACCGATCCTCAGGTAAAACACCACAACAGGCCCCAGACTACACCATACTATACTGTAGCTGGTTACCAGACTAGACCATACTATACTGTAGCTGGTTACCAGACTAGACCATACTATACTGTAGCTGGTTACCAGACTAGACCATACTATACTGTAGCTGGTTACCAGACTAGACCATACTATACTGTAGCTGGTTACCAGACTAGACCATACTATACTGTAGCTGGTTACCAGACTAGACCATACTATATTGTAGCTGGTTACCAGACTAGACCATACTATACTGTAGCTGGTTACCAGACTATACCATACTATACTGTAGCTTGTTACCAGACTAGACCATACTATACTGTAGCTGGTTACCAGACTAGACCATACTATACTGTAGCTGGTTACCAGACTAGACCATACTATATTGTAGCTGGTTACCAGACTAGACCATACTATACTGTAGCTGGTTACCAGACTAGACCATACTATACTGTAGCTGGTTACCAGACTAGACCATACTATACTGTAGCTGGTTACCAGACTAGACCATACTATACTGTAGCTGGTTACCAGACTAGACCATACTATACTGTAGCTGGTTACCAGACTAGACCATACTATACTGTAGCTGGTTACCAGACTAGACCATACTATACTGTAGCTGGTTACCAGACTACACCATACTATACTGTAGCTGGTTACCAGACTAGACCATACTATACTATAGCTGGTTACCAGACTAGACCATACTATATTGTAGCTGGTTACCAGACTAGACCATACTATACTGTAGCTGGTTACCAGACTAGACCATACTATATTGTAGCTGGTTACCAGACTAGACCATACTATACTGTAGCTGGTTACCAGACTAGACCATACTATACTGTAGCTGGTTACCAGACTAGACCATACTATACTGTAGCTGGTTACCAGACTAGACCATACTATACTGTAGCTTGTTACCAGACTAGACCATACTATACTGTAGCTGGTTACCAGACTAGACCATACTATACTGTAGCTGGTTACCAGACTAGACCATACTATATTGTAGCTGGTTACCAGACTAGACCATACTATACTGTAGCTGGTTACCAGACTAGACCATACTATACTGTAGCTGGTTACCAGACTAGACCATACTATACTGTAGCTGGTTACCAGACTAGACCATACTATACTGTAGCTGGTTACCAGACTAGACCATACTATACTGTAGCTGGTTACCAGACTAGACCATACTATACTGTAGCTGGTTACCAGACTAGACCATACTATACTGTAGCTGGTTACCAGACTACACCATACTATACTGTAGCTGGTTACCAGACTAGACCATACTATACTATAGCTGGTTACCAGACTAGACCATACTATATTGTAGCTGGTTACCAGACTAGACCATACTATACTGTAGCTGGTTACCAGACTAGACCATACTATATTGTAGCTGGTTACCAGACTAGACCATACTATACTGTAGCTGGTTACCAGACTAGACCATACTATATTGTAGCTGGTTACCAGACTAGACCATACTATACTGTAGCTGGTTACCAGACTAGACCATACTATACTGTAGCTGGTTACCAGACTAGACCATACTATACTGTAGCTGGTTACCAGACTAGACCATACTATACTGTAGCTGGTTACCAGACTAGACCATACTATATTGTAGCTGGTTACCAGACTAGACCATACTATACTGTAGCTGGTTACCAGACTAGACCATACTATACTGTAGCTGGTTACCAGACTAGACCATACTATACTGTAACTGGGTACCAGAGTTTTTCCCTTGATAGGTTACATGATCAGGAAGAACTTCTGTCACTACTACTAGTATACCATATGCCCTTCATCAACATACCTACAGGATAACTAAGCCAAAACAACGTTTCCAAAGAAATGCTACATCATATTATATCCCCTCACTAACAGCATTAACAGAATGATTTCATCCAGAGAGATGGTAGCTCCTCGTCTAAGCATAACATCCACGCCAACACAGAATACCACCCCACAACAGCAGTTCATATACAGTAGGAGGTGATCTGATTGATACATTATTGATATTCTATATATTCTATGTTCTTCCAGGGAAACACTACGGCGTGTACAGCTGTGAAGGCTGCAAGGGCTTCTTCAAGAGAACCATCAGGAAGGACCTCAGCTACACGTGTCGAGACAGCAAGCAGTGTCTGATCGACAAGCGCCAGCGCAACCGCTGCCAGTACTGCCGCTACCAGAAGTGTCTGGCCATGGGCATGAAGAGAGAAGGTGTGTGTGTCTGTCTGTGTGACTCCCCTGTGCGTATGTGCATGTGTGTTTCTCAATGAATGCATGCAGGTGTGTGTCTCTGTGTGTGTGTGTGTGTGTGTGACTCCCCTGTGCGTACATGCATGTGTACATGCATGTGTGTTTCTCTATGCGTGCATGCAGGTGTGTGTATGTGTATGTGTGGACTGTATACTGTATTCTATTGTGTGTGTGTGTGTGTGTGTGTGTGTGTGTGTGTGTGTGTGTGTGTGTGTGTGTGTGTGTGTGTGTGTGTGTGTGTGTGTGTGTGTGACTCCCCTGTGCGTACATGCATGTGTACATGCATGTGTGTTTCTCTATGCGTGCATGCAGGTGTGTGTATGTGTATGTGTGTGGACTGTATACTGTATTCTATTGTGTGTGTGTGTGTGTGTGTGTGTGTGTGTGTGACTCCCCTGTGTGTTCCTCTGTGCAGCGGTGCAGGAGGAGCGTCAGCGGGGCCGGGAGAAAAGTGATAACGAGGTGGAGTCCACCAGTAGTTTCAACGAGGACATGCCCGTTGAGAAGATACTGGATGCGGAGCTGGCTATCGAACCCAAGACTGAAGCCTACATGGAGGCCAGCGCAGGCAACTCTGTAAGCAAACCTCTGTCTGTCCATCCTTCTGTCCCTCTCTCTCTCTCTGTCAAATCATATTCATTTTTTCTGATTGCTTGAGGTCCCTCTACACGTCTATTTGTTCTATACTCAGTGTCCTCTTTCATCGCTGATTATTGAATATGCCATGTATGTCTCTGTCTGTCTGTCAGAAGAACGACCCGGTCACCAACATCTGCCAGGCAGCAGACAAGCAGCTGTTCACCCTGGTGGAGTGGGCCAAGAGGATCCCCCACTTCTCTGAGCTGCCCCTGGACGACCAGGTCATCTTATTACGAGCAGGTAGGCTCCAGCTACAGCACAACAGATCACCATGCTTGTTCACACACCATAGACACCTATTGATTAATCTACTGTATTGATATAAATATTTACTATGAGTTGTGGTGGTAGAACAACACAGTCTTTTTTTGCACAGAGCTGTTTCACTAACACACACAGCCCAACAGAGACACACCCTTACCCCTCTGGACACGTAGGTAGTTCTAGTCTCAACAACATAGTCACAATTCAAGTTAAACTCACCAGTTAACCACAGTGTATTTGTCTCTCTCTCTGTCAGGCTGGAATGAGCTGCTCATCGCCTCGTTCTCCCATCGCTCTGTGACAGTGAAGGATGGGATCCTGCTGGCCACGGGGCTCCACGTCCACCGCAGCAGCGCCCACAGTGCCGGGGTGGGCTCCATCTTTGACAGGTCAGAGAAAAATTATTTTGTGAACAGTATTACTCCTTGACATGTGTAATATGGATATCACAGTAACGCATAGCCTTCATTGTGGAGGACAGGCTCATAGTAATGGCTGGAACAAAATAAATTGAATGGTATCAAACACAGCAAACACGTTTCCATTTGTTCGATACCTTTCCATTCACTCCATTCCTGCCATTATAATGAGCCGTCCTCCCCTCAGCAGCCTCCTGTGGCCTACACTATAGCTTTCTCTTATGTAACACGGCTAGAAATGTAGCCCTGGTATTTCTACAGCAGTAGAAATGTCTATAATAATAGTTTGTTGAGCATCTATAGATGAACTCTCAAAATAAAGTATTACCGTGTCAATGTCTTTTCTTGCTGTGTTGTGGTCTCCAGGGTGCTGACGGAGCTGGTGTCTAAGATGAAAGACATGCAGATGGACAAGACTGAGCTGGGCTGCCTCAGAGCCATCGTCCTCTTCAACCCAGGTAACTACCATCATCATACAATAGAGGCGGCTCGTCCAGGGAGGAAGAGGAGGATGGTCATCCTCATTCATTTTAGCATTAAAAATTGTTGTCCAATTAGCTTATATTGTTTATCATTTCAAGTTTTTAACTCACCAGCCACCATATATTAGAATTTAGAAATACATTACAAATACATTTTAAGAAATATATTTCACATACTGTATACTGTGTGCACAAGAATAAGTTCCTGTCTATGAATGTTCTTTGCTTCCAGATGCCAAGGGCCTGTCTAATCCTACAGAGGTGGAGGCCCTGAGAGAGAAGGTCTACGCCTCACTGGAGTCCTACACTAAACACAGATATCCAGAGCAGCCTGGCAGGTCAGTCTCTCACAGTCACACTCTCCTTCAGTCTTTTACAATTTCATCTTATTTTGGGGCGGCATTCAATCCGTATTGTGGAAGTATCACAGAAGATCCACGCTAAAATGTGAGTGCAGTCTTTGCGAACGCGGGAACATTGCCTTTAAATTTAAATTGAGCTATAACATGGATCTTCCACGATACGGATTTAATCCAAACCCTAGTCTCGGTAAATTACACACTCATACACACTAATGTCCAGTCATTCAACAGTCTCATGTGTCTGACTCAAAGGCTTTTCCTACTGTATGACACTGCAGCTCTTTAAACATATAACACTCTACCCTACCCATATAGGCTCTAATTTCCCCCATATTCCTTCTCCACTAAGTCTGATTTAAGGACGATAAGTCATAATTCATCTTTATGGTTTGCGTATGCCATTACACATCATGAAAAGGCTTTAAAATGACACCTCAGACAAGAGTAATCAATCCTACCTCTTATCTCCTCTCTCCTGGTCAGATTTGCCAAGCTGTTGCTGCGTCTGCCTGCACTGCGCTCCATCGGCCTCAAGTGTCTGGAGCACCTATTCTTCTTCAAGCTGATAGGCGATACGCCCATAGACACCTTCCTTATGGAAATGCTCGAAGCGCCGCACCAGATCACATGACACAAGTCTTACCCATTGTAAATACCCCCTGAACCCAATTCCCAGATCCCCTACCCCGGAGTACAACTGCTATGAAGTCAAACTTTAGTTCTTAACTTGCATATATTGTACCAAGCACAATTAATAATGTGAAAATAAAAAGTTTATATTGGTATTTTAAGAAATGCAACACTGTCAAAGGTGAATTTTAAAGATTTTGTTTTTTTTGTAAAAAGAAGAGTATTAATTATCAGATCTAGCAACAACTGAATGCAACATGAAGTCTTATTTCATTCAATGATGAACGGTATGAAATACAATGTCACCAGAATAGAATATCTGTGCAAATAAAAAAGACAACTTTTAATGTAATAATTTGCTTCAAGTCTGGTCAATTCATTGTATCTCGCTCTCAACCTTTATTCTCAACCTCAATTAGATTTTTATTTAAATTGCGGCTACAAAACAGGACACTACTAAAATAACTCACATTCTATAAACATACAGTATGTAAATACAGTATGTGTAGGATGAGAGAAGAAACCTAGCAAAGCTTTTGAACAGAACCTCACCCAGTCAGTTTGTTATGCTATAAACTTGCAATAAACTCAATGGTATGTGGTAACATCATGTTCTGTATCTTATTGTAATCTCCTTTGCATATGTGAAGTAACCTATAAAGAGAGAGCACAAGCAGCGTTGGAAAGCCTAAGTATGGGAAATGCGTGGAAATCCTAAACAGTAGTAAGACATGAAACCACAGTTGATTTTATAATGTCAGTGGACCAACCAACAGCTCTCCCACTTGCCATTCCTCCTTTTGTGTTGCGTTAGTAAAACTGTGAAATACTAGCTAATTATTCTCTTGAAATTAGAGACTGTAGTATCGAGTAAAAGTTGCTAGTCATTGCTGATAAACAAAGGAGTCTGCTCATACTGAACCTTGATCATAAGTTTATTCATATCACAAGCTTTCAGCATGAGTTACAGGTGTCAAGATCACCCGGAGAGCAACGTCCCAGATTGCAATGGCTGCTCTAACCTCTTCTTCGTCCAGCATATACTTATAAACAATGCAAAAATATGGGTTGCTCCCTCTGCTGTCCAATCACCTGTCTCCCCTGGGGCGTCACCCTACAAATGGCTACTTTTGAACTAAGATAAACATCCCCTCTGGTTCCATTAAGAAAGTCATAATCTTAATACACTACAAGACTTACCTCATAAAACGTCTAGGTTACACACAAAGTTGATGTGTGTCTCGAGTATTGCTCTTTTAAGTTACAAAATATGCAAATGGGTACGGTAGCTACATAATCTCTGTATAACACATTATATTTCATCCCAACAAGTCATTGCTCATCTCCATTGTAGAGTAGAGTATACTGTATGACACATTCATATGTACTATTTATTATAAGTGTCCATTCAAGTGTTTGAGCAAAAAGAGCAACTGAGGTCTGATTTTCATTCACTTATTCCAATACCAGCCATCTTTTACAGCAATGATACTCAAATTGGGCCAGGAGTTCTTCCTGACTATGTGACCTGACTAGGAAAAACTCTGGGCCCAAGTTATAGGCTATAATAATTTGGTGGGTGCTTATATTTGTCCCATATATTAATACACATGCGTGAATTGGAAATTAATTTTTTGCACCCTCAGAGTAGGGTCACAGCCATGGTCTGCCATTATCAACCGCTACCCTGGAACAATTAGGATTAAGTGCCTTGCTCAAGGGCACATTAACTGATTTTTCACCTTGTTGGCTCAGGGCTTCGAACTAGCAATAAAACAAATAAAAAATGGGGGGGGGGGGGGGGGGGGGGGGGGGGGGTAGATCAGCTTAATATTGCAGATAGATTGTAACTTCCATCAATGTAATTGTCTGCATCACTTCCAATCCCCCATGTTTTTATACATATATACTCCCCTTTATTACATTTCAACCCCGCCATCCTTTCCCTACTTGGGGTAAATTAGTGAACAATAATGGCCAGGCCTTTACTTCCAGCCTATACTTACTATCTACACCTTATGGTCACATTCAATTTTACAAGAATTCAATTTTATTTGTTTTTGCTCCTGAACTTCTTCTACTCTCAACCTCTCCGATCATTTTCATGATGTCCATCCGGTTTGCTTCTATATGCCATATCTTTCTAACTGTGCTCTTTCCCAAAAGCTCCCAACATACAACCTATATACTTATTATGGACACAGTATGCTTACATTATTAGTTATCTTGTTATTATTTATTGTCATTTGTTATTAGTCCCATCCTTCAACTCCATTCAACACCTCCCATCTATCTTTTAACACCATCCATATAGGATTTCTATTTGCCATATATATTTCAACCGTACTGATTCAACCATAACTAGCAACTTTTTGGTTGCTGGCCCAACGCTCTAACTGCTAGGCTATCTGTCGGCCTATATCTCA
The DNA here is from genome assembly GCF_964263955.1 of Coregonus lavaretus. NCBI lineage: Eukaryota > Metazoa > Chordata > Actinopteri > Salmoniformes > Salmonidae > Coregonus > Coregonus lavaretus. Next base: position 35,020,030 of record NC_140006.1, read on the forward strand.
GTGCCCAGAGATTTAATATGGCCAGATCTCAAGGCCAAGAAAAACCCCTGGCCCTATCCATAGTACCTGGCTTGAGTTCCACACTAAATGATGGCGTACAGTATAGCAGATCATGGGTTAGTTTATAGGAACTCTGGGCGGATCAGACTGTAACCGGATCATTCTCGTCACCCACGGAGAGTCCAGTCCAGAGGCAGAGAGAGACAAAGGTCATGACTAGCTATGGAAGTCTTGCCAGCTAGTGTTCCTGTGGTCTGTAGGCTGGCAGTTGGGTAGTTACCAGCCTAATAAGCCCTCCAACACAGCTCCTACAAACCACCTTTTACAAGACTCTGAAATCAAGAACAAGAACATAATGTTCACAGAACTGAGAAAGAATCTGGGTTCATAGAGCAGGGAGTCGCCTCAGTCAGTCCCTTTGTAGGCATCAACCTTCTGTAACATTCAGCGTCTTCCATATTTTAACCTGCTGGCAGGTAGCCTAGTGGTTAAGAGCGTTGGGCCAGTACCCGAAGGGTCGCTAGTTTGAATCCCCGAGCCGACTAGGGGGAAAATCTGTCGGTGTGCCCTTGAGCAAGGCACTTAACCCTAATTGCTCCTGTAAGTCACTCTGGATAAGAACGTCTTGTAAATGTGGCGCTAGACTTTTTTGATCTAATGAACTCATGTAAAATTCTGATGTAAGATTATTATTCAAAGAGGGTGTTCATGTGAAGTAAAGAGCATGTGTGTTTAAGAGTGCTCTTTGAAGCACTCACTTTTTTCATTCTTAAAACATATGGCCTCGGAGAGACGGTTTGAATAATACCTACATGTTCGTAGGAGGGGTAGAAGAAATTACCTTAGAACAGAACCAGGAGAGACTGTTCTTTCTTGAATGGTCTCTTTTGTTCCAACCACTCAAAATGTATGAACAGGTCCTGCCACCTCACAAAAAAACTAAATTTCCCCAAAAAAGCAGCAGTTAACACTTGTTTTTTTAAATCATGAATGGTAGTTAGACTAAGTGCTGTGTTAAGGTGCGCCTCATTGTTATTTTAGCAAGATGAAATCACTGGAAGATCTCAGGATATTCTACAAAGTAGGATCAATGAGTTAGCCAGGTAACTTTGATAAACAACCAGAAATAAATATTGATTTTCTGGTTCATTAAGAAGGCTAAACGTAGAGATGTGTTTTTGGTTGTTGAGTCATTTAGACCATGCCCATTTCAACTCCCCCCCCCCCCCCCCACAAAAAAAAATATATTTAGGCAAATTAGCTTGCTAACACATTGAACCTGCTTTGTAGTATACCCCTCGTGTTGTACATAGACCTACTCTGAGAGAGATGAACGCCACAATAAAGGTTTGTTGAATGATATACAGAGACTTTGGAAAGTATTCAGACCTCTCGACTTTTTCCACATTTTGTTAGGTTACAGCCTTATTCTAAAATGTATTAAATAGGTTTTTTTTCCCTCATCAATCTACACACAACACCCCATAATGACAAAACAGGTTTTAAGAAAAAACGGAAAAATCACATGTACATAAGTATTCAGACCCTTTACTCAGTACTTTGTTGAATCACCTTTGGCAGCGATTACAGCCTCGAGTCTGCTTGTGTATGACGCTACAAGCTTGGCACACCTGTATTTGGGGAGTTTCTCCCATTCTTCTCTGCAGATCCTCTCAAGCTCTGTCAGCTTGGATGGGGAGCGTTGCTCCACAGCTATTTTCAGGTCTCTCCAGAGATATTCGATCAAGTTTAAGTCCGGGCTCTGGCTTTGCCACTCAAGGACATTCAGAGATGTGTCCTGAAGCCACTCCTGCGTTGTCTTGGCTGTGTGCTTAGGGTCGTTGGTCCTGAGAGCTCTGGAGTAGGTTTTCATCAAGGATCTCTCTGTACTTAGATCCGTTCATCTTTGCCTCGATTTTGACTTGTCCCTCATTCCCTGCCGCTGAAAAACATCCCCACGGCATGATTCTGCCACCACCATGCTTCACCGTAGGGATGGTGCCAGGTTTCCTCCAGACGTGACGCTTGGCATTCAGGCCAAAGAGTTCAATCTTGGTTTCATCAGACCAGAGAATCTTGTTTCTCATGGTCCGAGAGTTTTCAGGTGCCTTTTGGCAAACTCCAAGTTGGCTGTCATGTGCCTTTTACTGAGGAGTGGCTCCCGTTTGGCCACTACCATTAAGGCCTGATTGGTGGAGTGTTGCAGAGATGGTTGTCCTTCTGGAAGGTTCTCCCATCTCCACAGAGGAACTCTAGAGCTCTGTCAGAGTGACCATCGGGTTCTTGGTCACCTCCCTGACCAAGGCCCTTCTCCCCCGATTGCTCAGTTTGGCCGGGCTGCCAGCTCTAGGAAGAGTCTTGGTGGTTCCAAACGTCTTCCATTTATGATGGAGGCCACTGTGTTCTTGGTGACCTTCAATGCTGCAGACATTTTTTGGTAACCTTCCCCAGATCTGTGCCTCAACACAATCCTGTCTCGGCGCTCTACGGACAATTCCCTCGACCTCATGTCATGGTTTTTGCTCTGACATGCACTGTCAACTATGGGACCTTATTAGACAGGTGTGTGCCTTTCCAAATTGCTGAGGATTTGTTTTTATTTAATCAATTTTAGAATAAGGCTGTAATGTACCAAACTTGGAAAAAGTCAAGGGGTCTGAATACTTTCCAAAGGCATTGTACATTCAAAACATTGCAGTTGCTACATTATCACTTGGGTCCGGAGATTTTCCTGACCACATGACCTGACAAGGGAAAATCTTTAAGAGCCCAAGTACTAGCCAGAGATAACCTATTATATTGGCACTATCCCAGTTATTCCTGGTTATAGATTAATTGGATTAGTTTATTCATGATTGACCATGTTCCACTAACTTACTGTAAGGAACACTACAGTCAAAGAATGTAGTTAAAATATCACATTTAAATAATCAGTTTTTTTTGTTTTGTAATACAGTACTATTATATTGGTTAGAAGTTTGGGCCCTGAGAGTGAAAGATTGACCATACACTGTGGTCCGACCACTTTTTTTAATTTATTTTTATTTCACCTTTATTTAACCAGGTAAGCCAGTTGAGAACAGGTTCTCATTTACAACTGCGACCTGGCCAAGATAAAGCAAAGCAGTGCAATAAAAACAACACAGAGTTACATATGGGGTAAAAAACATAAAGTCAAAAATACAACAGAAAATATATATACAGTGTGTGCAAATGTAGCAAGTTATGGAGGTAAGGCAATAAATAGGCTATAGTGCAGAATAATTACAATAGTATTAACACTGGAATGCTAGATGTGCAAGAGATTATGTGCAAATAGAGATACTGGGGTGCAAAAGAGCAAAATAAATAACAATATAGGGATGAGGTAGTTGGGTGGGCTAATTTCAGATGGGCTGTGTACAGGTGCAGTGATCGGTAAGGTGCTCTGACAACTGATGCTTAAAGTTATTGAGGGAGATAAGAGTCTCCAGCTTCAGAGATTTTTGCAATTCGTTCCAGTCATTGGCAGCAGAGAACTGGAAGGAATGGCGGCCAAAGGAGGTGTTGGCTTTGGGAATGACCAGTGAGATATACCTGCTGGAGCGCAGACTACGGGTGGGTGCTGCTATGGTGACCAATGAGCTAAGATAAGGCGGGGATTTGCCTAGCAGTGATTTATAGATGGCCTGGAGCCAGTGGGTTTGACGACGAACATGTAGTGAGGACCAGCCAACAAGAGCGTACGGGTCACAGTGGTGGGTAGTGTATGGGGCTTTGGAGACAAAACGGATTGGAACTGTGATATACTACATCCAATTTGCTGAGTAGAGTGTTGGAGGCTATTTTGTAAATGACATCGCCGAAGTCAAGGATCGGTAGGATAGTCAGTTTTACGAGGGCATGTTTGGCAGCATGAGTGAAGGAGGCTTTGTTGCGAAATAGGAAGCCGATTCTAGATTTAACTTTGGATTGGAGATTCTTTATGTGAGTCTGGAAGTTGAGTTTACAGTCTAACCAGACACCTAGGTATTTGTAGTTGTCCACATACTCTAGGTCAGACCCGTCGAGAGTGGTGATTCTAGTCGGGTGGGCGGGTGCCAGCAGCGTTCGATTGAAAAGCATGCATTTAGTTTTACTAGTGTTTAAGAGCAGTTGGAGGCTACTGAAGGATTGTTGTATGGCATTGAAGCTCGTTTGGAGGTTTGTTAACACAGTGTCCAATGAAGGGCCAGATGTATACAAAATGGTGTCGTCTGCGTAGAGGTGGATCTGAGAGTCACCAGCACCACATTGTGAATCACATGAGAACAATTCAACATTTTAACCATCTGAGGTTGTAAGGCAGACGTTAATAAAGATGATAAAAACCAATCAGTGTGTCGTTGTTTGAGTCTACACAGAGTTGCGGGAACAACCATGCAGGTCTGGTTAAAATAAAGAACATAGTGTTTTTTGGGGAACCTTGTAAAAGCAAGGTCGCCACCTCGCTGTGATGTCATCAGTGTCTATGCCCACAGATGCTCTTCCAGTTTCTTATTCCACGCCTGGCCTGGCCAGTTTAGTTCTACTTCCTGTGAGTGCGTAGGAGGACTCTGCATCATTTGTGGTTTTAATTGGGGCTGTATTTGGACTAATAAAAATGTCCTGGCCTAGCTGTCACTCCAAAACCAGCCCTATTCACACTATATAAAGCCTATAGGGAGTTAGGGAGAGCAAGGTGAGCTGACTGGAGTTGACTTGTGTGAAGGTGATTGGCTTTCTTTTAGGATATCTTTCTCTGTGTTTCAGGGACCTACCAAGCATGGCATTGAGAACGTTGATAATTAGTTATGGTTTGATCATTTGAATGTAACTTTGTAACACTCCTTTATGGATAAAACCAAAGAGGAAGATGCTTTTTCCAGTTCATCCTACTGAGTTGGACAAAAGGTATTTCATGGTCTTGTTTCTCTATTCTAGTTGAGACAAACGCATGATGACTGCATCATCGCTGTTGTCTGCCCTCGTGGTGGCGACCTGTGCTGCTCTTCTGCCATTCTCTGCTGCTCAAGGTAAGAACCCATTGTCTGGTACAGGGGACACATTATATGCTGAATATGTGACACTGTTAATGTCAACAGTTCTGTAAGTTGCTTTGGACAGTTTTTATAGTAGCATTAAATGTACAGTACTTGTTGTTTTTGAGCTAATCTCTCCCTATTCCTGTGGTTCCAACCTGCAGCCAGTTGCAGTGCTAGATGTGGTGAGCCGTTTGCTCGTGGCCAGCCCTGCCTGTGTGACGCCAGCTGCCTCGCTCATGACGAGTGCTGCAAGGACTTCGAGGCTCTCTGCACTTCCGGTAAGACTGATGCTATTACCATGTCATTACTATGTCATTATTTCAAAGTCATTAGGATGGTTATTCATCAAACAGTCTGTATATATGCATGAATGTAAACATGTGTTGATGTACCTGAAACTCACACTATGTGACAGGCCAAGTCATCCATCAATGGTGTAGTAGACAGGACCAAAGTCTGTGTGTTGGTGAATTTCAGGGTCTATTTCTTCTCATGCTGGCGATTCGTGCAGTGGTAGGTGTGGTGAATCGTTCAGACGAGGCAGGCTTTGTGAGTGTGACCCGGGCTGTGTCCACTACGACACCTGCTGCCGCGACTACCAGAACCACTGCGGTACGACCAACAGCTATTTTTATGAAGACTCATTACAACACTTCGTCATGATATCTGATAGTTAGTTCAACTTAACCAAGACAATACAACCAGTAATCAGTAATCCATTAAACCCATCTGTCCCACATAGAACATGTCTAAAGAACAATGCCTATGTAGTTAATGATGTATAGTGAGTTTAATAGAGTGATGGGTCGGACCATTTACTAATCATATACTAATCGTTTTTGAAAATATGTGCACTAATATCACCATATCAAACTTTCTTCCGTTTTAGATGCCACTACAATTCCAACACCAACCCAGAGGATCAAGCAGGATGCCAAGAAAAAGCCAACAGGTTCAGTTACTGTCTTTGTAGCAAAGTAACTGCATTGATCAACAGAGCTTGTCTACCCTGATCATAGGCCAAACTGTCTCAATGCTAGGTTAGAGTGTCATTTTAAACAGTATAAACTTTATCTCATTCAAATGAATTCTGTTTAGCGCCGGCCAAGAACAAATCCTCCAGCAAGACAGAACTGACGAGTCCCACATTTCCCAAGAAACCTTCAAACAGCAAGAGTGAGGAAGGCAGCCAAGGTACGTGTGTACCTGCCTGGTTGTGTGTTATAGGTGGGGCCCTGAGTTTTTCCTAAAAACTCAAGGCCTCAGTTATGTCTTTCCAAGGGCTGTGGGATAACACCCACGTTTGTAACGCCAGGGTTGTGGGTTCGATTCCCACGGGGGGCAAGTATGAAAAAATAAACAATAATAATAATAATAATAATAATAATGTATGCACTCACTAACTAAGTCACTCTGGATAAGAGCGTCTGCTAAATTACTAAAATGTAAATGTAAATATAAAGGTTTCAGAATCCTACAATAGGCTGAGGGATAATAGGCAGTGGCTATCAACTAATTCAAACCAAAGCAATGCTTGTTGACTGGAAGAGCAGCTAGCCTTCATCTGGTTATGTGTTGATCAGTGACCGACTGACTGCATGTGATAATCCAACCCATAATAGGCCTCTATAAGCTATCGATGTATGGAGGTCAGATGAGATGAAAGCAATAACTGTACTGTAACATGCAACAGTTTCCAGGGGCTGAGACGGTCTGTCTGCCCTCTGGGTCTCAGAACACAAAAGTTGATCATTTCTGGTATTTCTGTTGTGCTTTCAGACCAGAGCAAGCCCACATACCCCTCTCCGTCCGACCTCTTCCCTGAGACTCAGGACTATGGTAAGTTTAGCGTATTGGGGGTGCTCTTGTCCATCATTGACACTATCAGAACACCGCAGCTGAGAAATGTAGAGATTGAGGACTTTGTCAACATACAAGGAGCTTATGCTGGGCAACAATTGATTAAGAATTACAACTACATGCTAGAATCAGTCAGTCATTTTCATGCTTTAGAGTTTTTTTATGGTAGCCTACCCTGTGGATTCCTGTAACCTGTATGTGTGTTTCTCACAGACACCAACAGCCCTTACCCTGGATCCAGCAGCTCTAAGAGCCAGAGTGACATATCTCCTTTCTCTGAGGACCCAGCTTCCCCTTTGAAACCTGGCTTTTACCTTCTGACTGACAGCTTCAATGGCCCCTCCTCCACAGCCCCAGACACTGTCATGGATGGTGAGAGTTAGACAGTTGTGAAACATACTGTATGGTCAAGTGTTTGATGAAAGTATTGTCTGAGAAAGTGACAGAACGGCTAGTTATTGTTTATGTTTTGAGGTAGTCAAGAGCGACAAGGGCAAAGCACTTTATGCATCTCAGTAGGCTCAGGAGGAGTCCCATGTTTTCTCTGAGTGCTGATGCATTGTGTAGTCTATTGTATACCTGCTTGTGTTTGTTTGTTTGTATGTACTAACGTCCACCATCTTGCCCCCTTATCTCCTGTGAAGCCTTGAGTGATGCAGCCACCAGTCTCTTGGAGGACATCTCCCCCATTCTCCCTACACCCATGGCTGCCACTCCCTTTGCCCTGCCTTCCCTCATCGGTCAGCTCCCTGGAGCTGCTAAGTTCCCATCCTCTGGCTCGCCCTGGCCCAGCCAGGGTGGCCCCATGGCGAGTAATGCTGGCCCCGGGGACCCGTCGTCTGGAGCTCCCCTGCTCCCCACTTTGGCAGATATCACCAAGGCCTTGGGGCTCAACAACCCCATCACTTTGGCAGACATAGCCAAGGCCTTGGGGGTCAACACTCCCAACGACCCCATCACTTTGGCAAACATAGCTAAGGCCTTGGGGTTCAACAACTCCAACGACCCAAACCCCCCCCAAAACCACAACAACCCCAGCTCTCTGGCAGACATAGCCAAGGTCATGGGGCTTAACTCCCCCAATGACCCCATCACTTTGGCAAACATAGCCAAGGCATTGGGGTTCAAGAACCCCAACTATCCTAACCCCCCCCCAAACCCCAACTCTCTGGCAGACATAGCCAAGGCCTTAGGGCTAAATAGTCCCGATGACCCCATCACCTTGGTAAACATAGCCAAAGCCTTGGGGTTCAAGAACCCCAACTATCCTAAACTCCCCCAAAACCCCAACAACCCCAGCTCTCTGGCAGACATAGCCAAGGCCTTAGGGCTCAACAGCCCCAACTACCCAATCACTTTGGCAAACATAGCCAAGGCCTTGGGGCTGAACGACCCCAACATTCCTAAAACCCCCCAATACTCCAACGAACCCATCACTTTGGCAGACATTGCCAAGGCCTTAGGGCTCAAAACCCCCAACAGCCCCATCACTCTGGAAGACATAGCAAAGGCCTTAGGGCTAAAAAAAAACAAAGACCCCATCACTTTGGCAAACATAGCCAAGGTCTTGGGGCTCAATGACCCCAGCACTCTGGCAGACATAGCTAAGGCCTTAGGCTTCAAATACCCCAATGACCCTAAACCCCCCCAAAGCCCCAACTCTCTGGCAGACATAGCCAAGGCCTTAGGGCTCAACAGCCCCAATGACCCAATCACTTTGGCAAACATAGCCAAGACCTTGGGCCTGAACAACCCCAACAAACCCATCAACCTGGCAGACATAGCCAAGGCCATGGGGTTGAATGATCCCAGCACTTTGGCAGACTTAGCCGAGGCCTTGGGGGTCAAGAACCCCAACAAACCCATAACTCTGGCAGACATAGCCAAGGCTTTGGGATTAAACAACCCTAAACCCCCTCAAAACCCCAACACTCTGGCAGACATAGCCAAGGCCTTGGGGCTCAACGACCCCAACAAACCCATCACTCTGGCAGACATAGCCAAGGCTTTGGGGCTCAATGACCCCAGCACTCTGGCAGGCATAGTCAAGGCTTTGGGGGTCAAAAACCCCAATGACCCTAAGAAACCCCAAAACCTCAACAGCCCCAACATTCTGGCAGATATAGCTAAGGCCTTGGGGCTCAATGACCCCAACAAACCCATCACTCTGGCAGACATAGCCAAGGCCTTGGAGGTCAACAACCCAAAAAAACACAACAAAGGTCTACCAGGTAGGGATCTCAGATTAGATACTATGTAATGTATCTCCGTCATTCACATTTGGGATGTCTGCTCTGTTGTGATGTATAGTACAGCGTCAATTGATTAAAATAAATATGCAATCAGTGTCAAGTAGATATTTAGCTATTATACAGTAAGCTATATGTATTATTTAATACAATAAATGACAACACCTAAATATTGGCTTCTACCTACACGGCTGTATCCTCTTTCCTCTAGATGCCAACAGTAACCCAGACCTCTGCAGTGACCTGCCCATCAACGGACTGACCACTCTGGCCAACGGAACCATTCTCATTTTCAAGGGTGTGTAGAGCATAGTGATCTAGCTCATGCCCAGCACTGTCCTACACAGCGCTCTCCCATCTCACTTATTACTTAGTGATTAAATATTTATGAAGGTCATGTAGCTTTTCCAAAGCAGCATAAAAAAAATATATATATATACTTGATACATTATCTCCTAATGATTGTTGTTCTGTTTCCCCCAACCAGGTCATTTCTTCTGGACGATGGACCCCAGCACCAAGGCCCTTGGCCCAGCCCGCAACATCACAGAGGAGTTGGGCATTCCGTCCCCTATCGACAGTGCCTTCACCCGCACCAACTGCCAGGGCAAGAGCTACATCATCAAGGTACTGTAGAACTCCAGAGGAAAAACCTAGAACCTGAGAGAAGTTCAGAGGGTTGGGGCAGTAGAGATGCCTTGGTGGAACCTAATGGCAACACTTAATGTCCCCATCTCTTTTCCATGTCAGGGTGATGGCTACTGGAGGATGGACAACGGCAAGATGGAGCCTGGTTACCCCAAATCTGTTGCCTCTGGTTTTGATGGTCTGACTGGCACCATCACTGCAGCCCTGTCTGTGCCTGCTACCAGGAGAAGGCCTGAGTCTGTCTACTTCTTCAAGAAAGGTTAGGGAGAGCTTTGAGGTTTACCACTACCTAACCTACTCCCATTGCGTTACATGATGAGTCACACCAATGTGCTTGCTTTACTCAATCCTAATTGACAATTTATTTCTCTCACAGGAGGCACCATGCAGAAATACTCCTACCCTGCTGGAAGCAGCCCTGTCTGTGGCAAGAAATCCAAGTCCAGTGCAAAGAAACGCCACGCTCGGCAAGCAGAGGTGCGTTTGGGAGGAGAGATCAACATCAAGCTGTCTCTGAAAGGCTTCCCCTCCTCAGTGACCTCAGCTGTGTCTGTCCCCAGCCCCAAGAAGGCTGACGGATACGAATATTTCCTCTTCGCTGGACGTAAGTCTTGGTCAATGTATTGTAAATCAAATCAAATGTTATTTGCCACATGCTCCGAATACAACAGGTGTAGACCTTACAGTGAAATGCTTACTTTTCAAGCCCTTAACCAATAATGCAGTTTTATGAAAATAAGAAAGAGTGTTAAGTAAAAAATAGGTAAGTAAAAAATTTAAATAGCAAATAATTAAAGAGCAGCAGTAAAATAAAATAACAGTAGGGAGGCTATATACAGGGGGTACCGGTACAGAGTCAATGTGCGGGGGCACCGGTTAGTCGAGGTAATTTAGGTAATATTTACATGTGGGTAGAGTTAAAGTGACTATGCATAGATAATAAACAGAGTAGCAGCAGCGTAAAAGAAGGGGTGGATAGTCCGGGTAGCCATGATTAGCTGTTCAGGAGTCTTATGACTCGGAGGTAGAAGCTGTTAAGAAGCATTTTGGACCTAGACTTGGCGCTCCAGTACCGCTTTCCGTGCGGTAACAGAGAGAACAGTCTATGACTAGGGTGGCTGGAGTCTGACCATTTTTAGGGCCTTCATCTGACACCGCCTGGTATAGAGGTCCTGGATGGCAGGAAGCTTGGCCCCAGTGATGTACTGGGCCGTACGCACTACCCTCTATAGTGCCTTGAGGTTGGAGGCCGAGCAGTTGCCATACCAAGCGGTGATGCAACCAGTCAGGATGCTCTCGATGGTGCAGATGTAGAACTTTGAGGATCTGAGGACCCATGCCAAATCTTTTCAGTCTCCTGAGGGGGAATAGGCTTTGTCGTGCCCTCTTCACGACTGTCTTGGTGTGTTTGGACCATGATAATTTGTTGGTGATGTGGACACCAAGGAACTTGAAGCTCTCAACCTGTTCCACTACAGCCCCGTCGATGAGAATGGGGGCATGCTCGGTCCTTCTTTTCCTGTAGTCCACAATCATCTCCTTTGTCTTGATCACGTTGAGGGAGAGGTTGTTACCCTGGCACCACACGGCCAGGTCTCTGACCTCCTCCCTATAGGCTGTCTCATCGTGGCAGATGTGTTGTTACCTACCCTTACCACCTGGGGGCGACCCATCAGGAAGTCCAGGATCCAGTTGCAGAGGGAGGTGTTTAGTCCCAGGGTCTTTAGCTTAGTGATGAGCTTTGAGGGCACTATGGTGTTGAACGCTGAGCTGTAGTCAATGAATAGCATTCTCACGTAGGTGTTCCTCTTGTCCAGGTGGGAAAGGGCAGTATGGAGTGCAATAGAGATTGCATCATCTGTGGATCTGTTGGGGCAGTACGCAAATTGGAGTGGGTCTAGGGTTTCTGGGATAATGGTGTTGATGTGAGCCATGACCAGCCTTTCAAAGCACTTCATGGCTGCAGACGTGAGTGCTACCGGTCGGTAGTCATTTAGGCAGGTTATCTTAGTGTCCTTGAGCACAGGGACTATGGTGGTCTGCTTGAAACATGTTGGTATTACAGACTCAGTCAGGGACATGTTGAAAATGGACATTATGTACAGGCAGTATCATTATGTAATGTACATCTGATATCTCGGTTATATCATGGAAATAGGGTTATTACAGTTCAAAAGACAGCGCCTTAATGTATATAATATATAATATAATATGCCATTTAGCAGACGCTTTTATCCAAAGCGACTTAGTCATGCGTGCATACATTTTTGTGTATGGGTGGTCCCGGGGATCGAACCCACTACCTTGGCGTTACAAGCGCCATGCTCTACCAGCTGAGCTACAGAGGACCACAATGTACTGTATACATATACACATTTAAGAAATGTATTATATTCTTACGCTGATGCTGCGTTTGACAGTGTATAAAACATTAAAAACACCTGCTCTTTCCATTACAAACTGACCAGGTGAAAGCTATGAACCCTTATTGATGTCACTTGTTAAATCCACTTCAGACAGTGTTTATGAAGGGGAGGAGACAAGTTAAAGAAAAATATGTAAGCCTTGAGACATTGATTGTATGTGTGCCATTCAGACGGTGAATGGGCAAGACAAAGGATTGAAGTGCCTTTGAACCACATGCAGCCAGTGGCACCTTAATTGGGGAGAACACATGGAAACCACCACTCCATTCCAGCCATTATTATTGACGGCGAGGAAATATAATACATTTTAAGTGTCACCCTTCGGACTTCAGTGAAGACCGAATGCGGCCTGCGGGGAAAATGAGTTTGACACCCCTGACTTGGAGAGAAACAGAATATGCTATGTGTAAATGACCTGTCACACGGGATAAAACAAATACTAAAATGTCAAAATGCTCATCTAAAAGCAAATGCAAAAAGGCCCTGTTATTCTGTTGGAAAGGTAGTTATTAAATCAACATACTAACATGAACTCAAATCCCTTTTAGCGCTCTACTTCAACATCAAGATATCTGGTGACCTGCCTGCTCTGGCCAAACCAGACAACCCTGATCCCAGCCAGAACTCCATCAAGAACTGGCTCAAGTGTGCCTAGAGCAACCCTATGGATGGACCACCAACAACGCACAAAGCACGAATACGACAAACATTTGATTTTTCTCAAAGTTTATTAGCAAAACAAAAGCAACGGAACAATTACTATTTTTGAAACAAATACAAAACAACTAAAATTAACCTTTTTAAAGCACATGGTATCCACTGATACAAAGTTAGGGAAGAAAACTCAACCACAAATTGGTTGGATTTTTTAAGTAGACCAAGACACTATGATTGATACTTTGGAGGAAGGAAGGGGGATGGAGCAGTGCATGATGGCATCATTAGCGGGGTAGGTTTCCTCTACCGAAGGGGCCTCTTCCTGCTCGAAGGAAGCCCATACCTTGAATGGAGGGGGCGAAAAGAGACAAGGTTCCATCTTAGCCATCATCCAAAATGGCCACTTCATGAAGTTTATAACTCTGTTGTGTTGCTTTAGTTTGGGTCACTATAGCTTCTTTGAAGGTTGTTTTGATGTGCATTGAAATAATTACCTCTCCAAACTGTCAGTGCTAAGCTCAAAAATAAGCTAAAACATTTGACAAGACCCCAAGGTAAAACCATACCTGAAGGCTTAAATATCACTTGCATGACAGCAACCCTGCTCCAACCATACTTGTATCACATGTACTCCAACATGCCAAACAAAAGTCTACAATTTGTGTCACCTACTTTCTCTTGCTTATCAAACTAATAAAAATGGTTCTCATCTACTTAGTTGTGTGGTGTGTTTCTACACTGATGCAACAGTATGGTAGCAAAGCCACTGCTTTAGTTGAATGGACTTATAACATGTTGTTCTGGGTTAAGTGGCCATTCAATGTAGATGAAAGCTCACCTCCTCTGCGGATGAGTGCCCTGCCCCTGTTGGCTGTCCTCATGGGCAGAGGGTGCTGGGCCATGGGGCGGCCTGAGGGCTTGGGCTGCACACCACTGCTGGTGTCTGTGAAAAGAGAGAGAGGGAGCGATAGAATGAGAGAAGAAAGAGAGAGACAAAGAGGTTATAACCAGGGATGAGAGAAGGTTGAGGTGTAGAGAACAACAAGAGAGACAGTGAGACAGAGAACGCGTGAGAGAGGGACAGCTGTACAGACCGGCGGAGCTGGAGGTGGGCTCCTGGCTTGTGGAGGGCAGACTGGCATCGTCTGACGGCTGAGCAGAGTCCATCTCAGCCTGGCTCTCCATGGACGCTTCACCACTCGTACTAAGAGGAAAGAAAAGTGTGAATGAGCAACACAAATACACACACGGATACACCCTCCCTCCCCCCCACACACACACACAACCACCATTTCTCACCCTTCACTGTCTGCCTCCATGAACACCTCGTCCCCGTCATCTCCTGGGACAGCCTCTCCGCCGGGCACTGCCAGCCCGTGGTGACTCGTGGATGTCGTCACCATGGGAACAGACTGGGACGCCATGTCCTGGGCATCAGAGGGGTGGGACTCATTGAAGAGCGTCACCGGGGCAGCAACCTGTAAGGGCGTGGTAGGAACACTCCTCCCTCCAGACTCCTCTTCGTGAGCGGCCAGGAACAGAGGACTCTCGTACATCCCTAGACCTACACAGACACAATTACAGGGTTCAGGCAGTTGAAGCTGACACTCATTACCATGACATCAATTTCACGACAGAGATATTTTCTCTATAGAGGAAAAAGACAGTACAGAGAACCGCATTCGCTCAGTGCTACTTGGTGTTTGTGTTGTACCTCCTTGTGAGGCAAGCTGTCCGAGGTCAGAGTGGGACGAGCTGGCCTGAGGCATGTCTTCAGGAGGACCAAACCTGAACCTGGGAACTCCTGCTACCTGGGGAGAACTGAGAGACAGACGGACATGGGACAGACACCGATAATAATATCAATGAAAAACCAATGGCCAATGGACACAAGAGACTGGGTCCAGTCAATCAATACCACATCACAACATTCATTTAAGGGTCCATACAAGTTTGTGTGTGTGTGTGTGAGAGACGTACTGGATGGCCTCAGCGAAGCCATCCGTCCGGTGGGGCACCACCAGCGTGGGCGTACTGGGGACCATCCTGTCATCGTCATCAAAGAAGTGTTGCTAAGGGATGGAGAACAGAGATGGTGAGAGAGGAGAGAGAACTATGAAACTGTGCAAGACATGACTTGGTTAGGTTACATGGTCATTGAAATACTCCTGGACCCAAATTATGCCTAGACCAAGAAGCCTTTAGTACAGGAATAAGCTTGGTAACACTAATCTGTGTCCGGGAAACCATGTCTAAACATACAGCACACAGGCACTTCCTCCCTTACCATGTTGCCTATCCCAGGGGTGAGCTGGGGTCCTCTGCCTACAGACTGCCGGCGGATTGGTGCAGACAGCCTCTGTGGGACAAACAACCACAAGGGCGTTAAACTATACTCTTTTTGCACAGCTGACTCAGAGTACATAGTGAGGATTGTATAATTGAACCCAGGAGTACGTTAGTACAAGTTACATCTGAATATCTGTATTTACGTCTGAAAGCATGCATGTGTCTGGATCAGGTCCTGACCTGTGTGGGTGGAGGTCCCAGGCCCAGCTCAGGGCCGGGCGGCTGGATGTAGAGGCGTGGGGGCAGGGGGTGTGGGGGTCGGCGTGGGACGGACTGGGGCAGGCGCAGGGGGACCTGACGGGGGTCCAGGCTGAGGCTGGGGGTGGTGGAGGGGGAGAAGGGGGAGGTAGAGAAGGAGAAGGTGGTGGTAGTACTAGGGGAAGGCTGTAGCAGTTCTCTGGGGGGATCAGACATGGCCAAGGGGAAGGACTCTGTGGTGCTGCTGCTCCCACCACCTGGAAGCAGAGGAAAGGGTTAATGTCTCAGACTATGATACGGCAGGCGCAAAGTCACATCTGCCTGAAGTTTGTACTCACTTCTATACTATCCGTTTTAATGTTATTTACCGCATTAATTTTACTTCCAAAATACGACATCCATATTAGGAAGTTCCTCAATTGTCAGACAATACTACCTCAGTCGTCAGTGTTTCAAATGCCAACTAAGGGATTTCTTAATACAAATGGCGTACAAAACAGTCTCTCGCTCTCTCACCGCTCTGTGAGTCAGCCTGTTTCTGGGAGGTGGAGTCTATAGCACCCATGCTCTCCTCGTTCTCCGAGGCAGGCTCCGAGGTCTCAGGGCCCGTCTCGTCTCCTTCTCCTTCTCCTTCGTTCGGCTCGTTAGCGTCTCCACTCGCCTCGTTGCTCTCCTCTCTTCCCATCCCCTGGTCATCATCTTCATCATCCTTCTCTTCCTCCACCTCTTCCTCATACTGGGGAGAAAAAAACTATTGCTTGAATAATCAAATGCACATAAAGATGGTATACATTAGCAGTTGTCACAAAGTGCTTTTACAGAGATAAAATAATCTAGCGTGAAATGCTGAAAGATCATTTCTTAAAATTAAACACCTAAATAGAGATCAACAGATCAGATTCAGCAAACATTCAATAAACACTGAATACATTTTGACTTCAACATATACTGAAACCCTCACCTGCTCTACCTCCTCCTCCTCCTCCTCTTCGTCTCGACTGGAGCTGTCCGTATCGATGATGATGACGTCAGGCTGGCGCTCCTCGCTGGAGTCCTGGGTGTCAGAGGGCTGGGGGGTCACCTGGTGGTCTGAGGGGACAGACTGGGACACCCCGTCGTCCTCTTCCTCCACCTCGCCCAATACAGGAAAGGACACGTCTGGTAGCTCCTACCCCACACACAGTTAGATAGGGTTATGCAACGAGACTCATATGATGATGAATACATGCACCCTTACACATACAGGGCCTGTGCGAGAACACCCTCTTATGTCTTAAGGTTTACCTGGCTGCCATCTGGAGTCTTCTGGTTCTCCCCTGACCCCTCAGCTTCTCCATCAGTGCCCTCTTCACTCTCCTCCTCCAGGCCCACTCTCTGGATGATACGGAGCTTCTTCGGGATGGGTGTTTCGTCTGGGTCCTCCAGGGCCGTGTCGGCGCTCTCTGCCCGAGGTTCCTGCTCCACCTCGCGGGCACGCTTTGGCCCCGCAGAGCACCCTGTGGCCATACCGGAGCCAAATACGGCCGTAGACGTGGAGGGCCTCTCCACCTGACCACTAGGGCCCGCCTCTGCCTCCTGACTGGCCGGCTCGGCGATGGGCGGGGCCTGCTGTTGCTGGGTGGGCTGGACAAAGGCGGTGGCCTGGCTGCTGATTGGCTGAAACTGAGTGTGCGTGATGTTCTGGACGCTAGGGCTGGTGGAGCGGACCGAGCCGCTGGTGCTGCCAAACACAGACACGTGTTCCACGGGGGTTCCACCCTCAGAGGACTGCAGCGCTGCAGGGGTTAACACACACACAGGGTTAAAAGGTCAGGTCAAAAGTATACCATCTATTGCTGCCCTGGGGGACAGTATCCTATCTATTGCTGCCCTGGGGGACAGTATCCTATCTATTGCTGCCCTGGGGGACAGTATCCTATCTATTGCTGCCCTGGGGGACAGTATCCTATCTATTGCTGCCCTGGGGGACAGTATCCTATCTATTGCTGCCCTGGGGGACAGTATCCTATCTATTGCTGCCCTGGGGGACAGTATCCTATCTATTGCTGCCCTGGGGGACAGTATCCTATCTATTGCTGCCCTGGGGGACAGTATCCTATCTTATGCCGATCCTATAATACAGAGCCACTTCTCTCACCTTCCTGGCTGTCAGACTGTGTATGGGGCATGACAGTGGCCGTGGGGGTGGGCATGGTTATGGGCACCATGGGTCGGATGCTGGCCCTGGGGGTGGACTTGTTCCCGGGGATGGGAGAAGGTTTACTGGGGGCACCGCCTGATACCGTGGTGGGTTTAATGTTGGCAGTGGGGGGCTGCTCTGAAGAGCCAGAAGAACCACTGTTTGGTAAGAAACGGGAAAAACAAGACAGAAATGGTGTTAAGAGTCCCAGGACGAGGAACCATCAGTTACTTTGATTTCAAACCAGTATTTATTTTCAGTGTGCATGATTCAGACATAGTTATACCTTCCCCTGTCTGCAGCTTGGGTAGTCCTTTGGCTGATCTGCCTCTGTTCTGGAGCTCTCTGCTGCTGCTCCTGGCTCTGGAAGAAGAAAGGAGGAAGTGTCCATCACAAATCATTGAATTGGAATTTCAATTAATCTCCTGGATCGACTGAATTTAAATGTAATTTATCCCAAATCCAGTGTACTGTACTCCCTCTCTGGTCTTTGATCTATGGGAAAAAGTGCTTGAGTGTGTGTGTGCGCGCATGTACCTTATTTTTACCCTGGTCCTGGGACTCGTCTCTCTGAGGTTGTTCGTCACGGTGGTCTCTGAGCTCCCTGATCTCTCGGTCCTGTCGGTGCAGACGGCCCTCATACTGGGACTTGAGAGCACTCAGACGCACCTCCTGCTCCTCCCGCTGCTGCTTCAGCTCCTCCACCTCCTTGGCCAGCTGCTCCTTCGCAACTGGGACACACACACAGAATACTTCATTTGAATCCATGATGAGTACAAACCCCAGATAGTTCTCATATCACTTAAATCATTCCTTTAAAATCTGGGCTACAAAAACATGAGACATTAACACACATTCACACACAGATGGCCATGTTTGAGGAGACTGACACTAATGAATGCCTTATATAGTCATAGCATTGCATAAATGGACAAATGTGCCAAAATAGTTTATTACTACCACTATATGATGTGCATAAATAAACAAACAGCTAGCTATGGGACTTACTGTTGAGCTGGTTGATCTTCTGCTTGGCGCCCATGAAGACCTTCTTGGTCTTCTCCTCCTTGTCGGCCATCTGTTGCCGTAGTGACTCCTCCTGAGCAGTTTTCTCCTGCAGCTCCTGTCTCAGCCGGGTCACTTCACTCTGGGTCCCCTGGGCCTGGGTAGACTGTTCCTGGAGGCGGGTCAGCTCCTGTTTCAGCCGGGTCACTTCACTCTGGGTCCCCTGGGCCTGGGTAGACTGTTCCTGGAGGCGGGTCAGCTCCTGTTTCAGCCGGGTCACTTCACTCTGGGTCCCCTGGGCCTGGGTAGACTGTTCCTGGAGGCGGGTCAACTCCTGTTTCAGCCGGGTCACTTCACTCTGGGTCCCCTGGGCCTGGGTAGACTGTTCCTGAAGGCGGGTCAACTCCTGTTTCAGCCGGGTCACTTCACTCTGGGTCCCCTGGGCCTGGGTAGACTGTTCCTGAAGGCGGGTCAACTCCTGTTTCAGCCGGGTCACTTCACTCTGGGTCCCCTGGGCCTGGGTAGACTGTTCCTGGAGGCGGGTCAGCTCCTGTTTCAGCCGGGTCACTTCACTCTGGGTCCCCTGGGCCTGGGTAGACTGTTCCTGGAGGCGGGTCAGCTCCTGTCTCAGACGCCCCATCTCTGTGTCGCGCTCACTCACTGTCTGACAGGGTGATTTTACATTCACATCATTTAGCAGACGCTCTTATCCAGAGCGACTTACAAATTGGTGCATTCAACTTATGATAGCCAGTGGGACAACCACTTTTTTTTTTTATGGGGGGGGGGGTGGGGGGAGAAGAATACTATATTAATCCATACGAGACGGAAATGTGTCTCCTGCTATCATTAGAGAGGTTTGGGGGTCAATGGTTTGAGGGGTTTTGTAAAGATGTATGGTGAAGGAAGTACAGGAAAGGGAATAGATAGGTCCTCCAGAACCAGGGAAAAGGATCATGGGTGGACAAGGAAGAAAGGCAACGTATTCTCTGTCCAAACAATCATGCCTCTTCTCTGGAAAAACTACCTCATTTGTTGAAATTCAAATACAATCAAAGGTTAATAATTTCTAATCAATAGCTAGGTTTCCATCCAAATGGTGACAGATTTTCAGGCGAATATTCAAAAATCTGCATAAAAACAATCTGCACCAGATTTTCCCACCAGCGGTGAGTTTCCATCAAACTGCCTTGTTGGTGATAAAAGGCTGTGCGTGATGAGGTAGTGTACATAAACATGTATTTTTCGGTTGATGGTTTTGTCAAAAACTGTTGCGATAAATAGCAAACTTGCAGTCTGGTTTCGGCGCATGCCCTCTAGACAAGACTTCACTGATAGTGGACAGGGGGTTATATTATGAGATTATGGATAAGAGCAAGATCTTAATTGATAATTGGCAGCCAAGCACCGATCATCATGTCACCAGCGTTCAAATAACAGCCTACCCTCAATATTTAGCATATTGGAAATGTGCATGATCACCGTGCACTTCACCACCAGTTGAAGTTCATCATAACTTATTTCATCTGTCTATACACTTTTCATGCTTTCCACGTCATCGCGGTAGGCCCATATTATTTGCTCCAAGTTCACTTCGATATGATGGTTATTATGTTAATATTTGCGCATAAAGGCGTTTCCACCGCCATTTCACGCATAATTCTTTATACAGACAAAAAGATCCCACCATGTCGAACAAACAAATTGTCTTTCGACATTTATGAAATTGTACCGACATTTCCTGTTTCCATAAGCCCTGTCGGGACTTTTTTTTAATGCATCAGGTACTTCAGCCGCATGAAATGGTAGGATGGAAATCTGGTTTATGATACTGACAAGGTGCCAATACCCACCTGCACAAAACTGCTTTTCTAAAGGTCTACTTATGCTAAGCATCTACAGCACTAGCTCCATACACATGCAGTACACCTACCTCCTGTACGTTTTTCAGTTGTCCCTCCAGGTCTTTGACCTTGGTCTCAGCCTGGCTGAGGGAGTCCTTCAGGCCCTGGATCTCCTGGGCCTGCTGCTGGGCCTGCTGCTGGGCCTGCTGCTGGGCCTGCTGCATCTCCTCCTGGGCTGGCTTGGCTGCTGCCTCCGCCACCAGCTACCAAAGGGGACAGAAGAGGGGAAAGAGGAGCAGAGTGTTAGAATGGAACAGAATTAACAGTCAGTCAGTAAAAGTTTGACTGGCCCTGTCACTGTAGCTGTAGGTGCAAACATGTGCAGGTACAGCTTAAAACAACTTTAAACATGCATGACCAGCAAATATACACACACAACCCCCCACCACACCCTCACACACACCTTGTCGTGCTGCACTTTGAGCTCCTCATACTGGGTCTTGTAACGGCGGCCGATCTTCTTGACCTGCGTGATGGTCTTGGACTTCTCCTGGATGTCCAGGTTCTTGGCGTCCAGCTCCTTCTTGGTCACATCCCTCTCGGTGGTCACCTTGCCCAGAGTCTCCCTCAGGTTCTGCACCTGGCTCTGGACTGTGGTCACTGACGCATGGGTCCTATGGAGGACAGGAGTATGTACAGAGTCAAGTGTAAAGAAATGTGGATT
The DNA here is from genome assembly GCF_964263955.1 of Coregonus lavaretus. NCBI lineage: Eukaryota > Metazoa > Chordata > Actinopteri > Salmoniformes > Salmonidae > Coregonus > Coregonus lavaretus. The sequence goes on from NC_140006.1 coordinate 35,041,211, forward strand.
AGACCATAATGAATAAAAATATTTTGGACACAAATCTCTTGTACAGTTTATATTTGAGTTGAGCATACTGTAGTATTACATTTTGATTCAGTTTCTGAATTTATTGAATTGGAAATGAATTGTCCCCAACCCTGGTGTGTGTGTGTGTGTGTATGTGTGTGCAAGTGTCCATGTGTGTTTTATAATTCTACAATGCTGCATAGAATCAGAGTGAGTGGCAAATTTCATGTCACAACATATCAGGGGGGTATTCATTACGCTGATTTTGTTGCAAAACGTTTCTTAAAAAACGGAAGCGAACGGAACGGGCAGGGACATACCTGAATTTGTTCAATAGATACTCTCGTTTTAGTTGCAAAACTGTTTGGAAGAAATGATTACACCCCTGGGTGATTGGTGCATTTCTGTGTTAAAGTGAATTTCAACTCTTCTGTGGCTCAGTTAGTAGATCACTGCTCTTGCAATGCCAGGAGTGTGGGTTCGATTCCCACTAGGACCACCTATATGAAAATGTTATGCACGCATGACTAAGTCGCTTTGGATAAAAGCGTCTGCTAAATGGCATAGATTTATTGATTTAACTCTGCCAGGTTGAATGTGAAACTGATTTTATATGATCCACACAGAGTACATCCATAAATTCCACTCTTTTATTGTCATGGCAATTCTGAATCATACAAATAAATCAAGCAAAGCAAAGTTGGTGGAATATTTAAAGTTCAAATGTTTGGTTGAGGGGGGGGCAACAGTGTTGATTTGAAATCCATTTTTATTTCTTTACCATGGTGATTCTATTCAAAAGAATACACTTACATTTAAAAATGATGATATCACAATTAAAAAAGTCCCGGTCCCTAAACCAGCTTCCGCTACCAAAACCGACACCTGCCTGAGCAGGAGAAACAATGTCTGTTCCACAAGCACATGGAGATGAGGTGCAAGGTGGAGTTTACAGGAGAGTGACGAGGGAGTTCTATGAGTAGCGTGTGAGCTCAGGTGACCAGTGGATATTTTCTAATGAAGAAACTAGAAGCCATTTCGGGGGGGGTGTGTTGAGGTTGCAGAGATGGGGCTTCTCTGATCTCCCATGTATTTGTAGTAGTAATAGTAAGACAAGATGAGACCAAATAATATAGGATAGGAAATTGGTAGGTATAGTAATTTTGATAAGTGTAGGTTTTTGCCTTTTTTATATAAATTAAAATAAAGAATAGCATAGAAATTGTGATGAGTATATTTCGAGTAAGGTGTGTGTGCGTGTACTGACCTGGCCACCTCAGCCTTGAGTCTCCCAGTCTCCTCAGAGAGCTGCTGGATGCGTTTGAGGTGCGCCTCTCTCTCCGAGTGCAGCTTCTTGTTCTCCTCCTGGTCTGTGTCCTTCTGCTGGCTCACCAGTTGCTGAGGGACACAAACACACACACACACAGTGTGTTCACAAATTCACTCTGGAGTGCCAGAGTGCGCTCTGGGAGTTCGCAAATTCAGAGCGTTGTCAGATGGTCCGTTCGTAAATTCAGAGCGTTTCGCACTTGGAGTGTTCAGAGCGCACACTGGACGCTCTGGCCGAGGAGTAGGGTTGATCCGAGCGTTCTGACCTCACAACAGCAGTCAAGCACCCAAGCTAACTGGCTAACGTTGGCTAGCTTGCTAGCTACTTCCAGACACAAATGAGAGAACACCTCACTCTGACCATTTTACTCGCCCTAGCAGAGCTGGTTAGGCTGTTTTCATGTTATCCAGATCATTGGTGACTAACTGCGCTGCTGGCAACGATTAAATTACGCTTTTTTGCCGACGTTTACTGACACCGGCCATATTCAACGGGTTTGTAAATTAATCCGTTATTATGGCACACTCAGATGAGTGCTCTGAAATCGGAGTAGATCGCCAAAGTGAATTTACGAACGCACCCATAACCATACATTATCACACACACGTACATTATCTATCTCTCGCTCTCTCTCGCTCACACACACACACACTGAAGTTGACCTCTGACCTGTGTGCGGGCCTTCCAGCGTTTGATGTCCTCCTCCAACAGTTTCTTCTCAGCCTGCAGCATGCCATTCTTCTCACTCAGCTCAGAGGTGGAGTCCTGCAGGGGAGTGATGTCTGTCTCCAGCTTACGCACCTGGGAGAGACAGAAAGAGAAAGGAGGTAGTGGTAATTCACATGAGGAAAAGAGCACTGGCAGTATGTGTATAGAGACCAGGGTTATTGGTGTATAGCATCAAAGCAACGGAGTTCTACAGAAATATTAAAAATGTCACATATTCAGTCTCATCATACAGGGGATGTGGCCAATAGGCAACAGACTGGCTCAGAATTCAACATTAAGATGCCTCCTAAACATTTAAGAGTATTACTGCAGCTGACAAACATCTTTAGAAAGAAATCATGTAGCTAGTACCAATTATTAATAGTGACGCTTTTAACACACATAGGGCCTTATAAAATTCCTAAATGTTTTAGCCTGATTCTGTTAGTTTTTTCTCCATTTCTTTTTCAAGTTTTCGCTCTCCAAATCATGCACCAAGAAGAGACCATTGTATGGTAAGCAGTGTTTCTGTAGCACTCATGTGATTGCAGAGTTTGCTAAACAAATGACTACTGGATTGATGCAAATATTCATGATTTCATTCTGCCAGGTAGGCATAGGCTACTTTGTAGTTAACATTTAATTGAGGTTTTTGGGAAAGCTTTTCCATCTACGTGTTTACGGTCATCATTAGCATAATCGCTAACGGCTACACAAAGTGTGTACATACGCGCGCACCGCACACACACAGGGGCATTCGTGTGTTGTTTCAGAAAGTAGCAAATTAATGCATTTTCTAACAAGTTCAAAACATTTAGTTGATTTCCTAATAAGTTCCATACATTCCGTTTTAATGTCTGGAATCTGTTATTCCGTCCCGTTTCCCCTACACTCAATAGAGTTCTTACTTTAGCCTGGGTCTGGTGCAGCTCCTGCTCCAGCCTCTCCCTCTCCTCCTTCAGCATCTTGTTGGTCTCCACCAGCATGTTCATGTTCTCCATCCTCTTCATCTTCTCATCGTGCTGGGCCATAGTCTTCGCTGTCAGCTGGGGGGCAGACAGTAGATATATGAACCCTTGGCAGGCTATAACACAGGAAAGGATGCTCTGAAAGGTTAAGAACTTTCTAGTTCTACCTGTAGTTTCTCTCTCTCAGCATTGAGGCTCTCTTGTAGTTCCTTCAGCTCTCGGTCCTGGTGTTCAACTTGCTGTTTGTAGCGCAGTGTCTCAACCTCGGCCACCTCAAACTGTGTCTCCACAATCTCCTTCTCGCGACGCACAAACCTGCAGGAGGGAAAGACAACAGGTCAGAGCAGGCTTAACAAACTGCTTATTCACTAAAGTACTGGTTAGGAACAGCTTTAGTGGATCTCCATCAGTTCTTGTAGGCTCAGTTTTCCAGACACAGATTAAGCCCAGTCTTGGACTTAAAAGCATGCTTAAGGTAGAATGGTGCTTTTTGTGTCTAGAACTAGGCTTAATCTGGTCTGGGTAACCGTTCCCTAGTGTAAAAATGTATTAGTGTGATCTTAGTTTTACAATCAGGAAATTCAGGTGACCGCAGATTTAGTAGAGGTGTTATACTAAATGGATATTTTGCAGGTCAGCAATACAGGTAATATAAAATAATTGGCACAGTAAGCAAAGTCATATCCCTTTGTACTACCTGAGGATCTCCAGGATCTGTTCCTGGGACTTGCCCTCCTCGCTGAAGGACAGGTTGAGGCTGCTCCCCCTATTGGACTGTTGCTGTAGCTGTACTGTGGCAGCCATTTTGGCTCCCAGGCTCTCCATCTGCTGGTGCAGCAGGCCATTCTGCTTCTGCAGCTCGTCTGCCCGCTTCTGCTGCTTGGACAGGTCCTCCTGGGGGGAGAGGGTAGAGGATAATAATCAGTCAAGTAAGGCCTTGGAAGCTGGGGTGTGAAGAACGGTGTGTCCAACTCATCACCAGCAAGCAACTGATGGAACCATGAAACTTGACAATATTCAGTTTCAGTAACCTGCTACATCCTGACCAAATCTAATATATCTTTACCACATTGTCTGATAAAAAGACCTGCATTACTCTTACAACAATGTTCACACGTCACACCACACCTCCACCTAGCTTTGTCATCTCTTCCAATCCTTAGGCCACATTCACCCCAACCAACCACCAACCTTGAGTTTCTTCTCCAGCTGGTTCCAGTTGGTGCGAGCCTCCTGTAGCTGGGTGGTGGTCTGTTTGGCCTTGTCCTCCAGCTGCTTCCTGCTCTGGTTCCCCTGCAGGCCTTGTCTCTTGACCGCCTGCAGCGCCTCCACATCGGCCGCATGCAGCATCAACTCCCTCTCGTACTTGTTCTGGGCCTCCACTGCCAGCTTGCCCTGTGAGGGGAGAAAAATAGAGTTGAGTTTGACAAATCCATGCCTAGACACTGTTATGCCAATAGTCTTCATCTTGTTCTCAGAGTCATACTTTCTAGTGTTTCACCTAGTTTTTAATTACAGGTGAAGCACAAAGGACCTGAAGCAAGCAACATCTAGGGCAACTTGCCCCTTAATTATCAACTTTTTCACTGAGAACATGTAGCCTGGCATTAACTGGAGGTCTACCTGCTGCAGGCTTTCCTGCATGGCCTTCTGTTCCTGGGTGACAGCTGCAGCCTTCCTCTCCTCCGCCTCCTGCAGCTCTGATTGCATGTTCTTCATGGTCCTCTTCAGCTCATTCATCTGGGAAAGAAGGAGAGGGCATGAGTGGAGGATGACAGAGGAGAGCCTTGTTGGCCCCAGGACTAACATGTCAGCTCCAGGCATCCAACTTTAAGAGGAGTCAATACATTGCTACATTTAGCCACAGCTGTGGCTCATGATGCTTTGTAGAAGTATTTGGTTCAATGGCCATCTTACCTGTTTCTCCACAATGTCCACGGCCTTCCTCTTCTCCTCACGGAGCTCCTGTTTCTCCTTCTCAGCCTCCACCAGCTTCTTCTCCAGCCCACGCTGGAACTCCTGAGCCTCCTTCAGACGAGTCTCCACAGGAGAACGAGCCTGAGAGGTACAGACAGAGAGACAGAGGGGAAGTTAGGCATCAAAGAAGTTACATCAAATTGGGGTTCAAAGTGAGTTTGAACTCCGCTGGTAGCGCCAATTACTACAAGGATGGAAGATTGATAAGTCATTGTAGGATAATAAGTACTTGTACCCTTTTCTTGTGCTAATTCTCAACACTTGTACCTGTTTCTCCTTGCTGAGGGACTCCTCCAGACTGAGCACCATGGTGCGGTACTGCTCCACATTGGTGCTGGCGTTCTGCAGGCGCTCCTGCAGATCACTGATCAGCTTCTCGGCCTGCTGCAGACGCCCGCGCACCTCCTCTAGTTCTGCCTGGAGTTTGGCCTGGGCCTCCTGGGAAGCCTGGGACTGGGCCTGCTGGGAAGCCTGGGACTGCTGGGAAGCCTGGGACTGGGCCTGAGACTGAGCTAGGGTCTGAGATGGAGCTAAAAACACAGCACAAACAGATAGTGACTGGAATTTAGTGTTTTCCAAAATATGCCAACAGTTCTGGTCCAATGCCACCATTTCCAATGCTTTTACGCAATACATTGCAACGTCTCCTGTCAAATTCCCAGAGGACATCCGTACTGCCACTTTGGATGAAAGCCTACCTCTTAGTGGTGCTCTAATGGGTGCCCGGGGGTTGGTCTGGCCCTGGCCTAAACCTGAACCCTGGTTCTGGCTCTCAGCATGGCTGAGCTGCTGTCTCAGTAGGTTAGCCTGTTGCTCAGCATTCTTCAACAGCTCCTTGGTCTTCTGGTGCAGGGCACACTGGGCCTCCAGCTGCTTCTTGGCCTCCAGCAGTTGAGCCTGAGGGAGTGTATTAAAATAAAAATTGGTGGAGGAAGGAGAGGGGGCCTAAAAGTGTCTGCATGCTTCCCATCCGAAACAGTTAGTGCATAAGACAACATATTAAGTTTTTGGTCTATTCGGAAGCCGAAGTCTACGCCCCTTTGTCAGTGATTGGTCAACAGTAGGGATTCTTCAATGAAGTACATTCAACGAGAGACTAATCGTTTTAATGCACATTTCTTCACTTTTTGCACCAAACATCTTAGTTAGATGTAAAATTGAATGACTAAGATCTCCTTGGCAAAAACGTCAAAATGAATGACAGTTATCTTCGATGAATTCTAAATATTTTGACGAAGTGTATACTGGCTACGGCATCTAAAAGGCAGACAAACAGTACTATTGCCGCTTCTCTCATTTTTTAAAGTGAAGGTCTTTAACGGGAGTATCCACTCATCCAGCTGAACAGAAGCATGCGGAAGGCTTAAGTGATGATATGGTAAAAGCCACTGAAGGTCTAATATTCTCTAGGTCAGGGGTATTCAACTCTTACCCTACGAGGTCTGGAGCCTGCTGGTTTTCTGTTCTACCTGATCATTAATTACACACACCTGGTATCCCAGGTCTAAATCAAATCAAATGTTATTTGTCACATGCGCCGAATACAACAGGTGTAGACTTTACAGTGAAATGCTTACTTACAAGCCCTTAACCAACAATGCAGTTTAGTTTTAAGAATAATAAGTGTTAAGTAAAAAATATATACGTTTAAATAAACATTATTTTTATTTTTTTAAATAGTACAAATAATTAAAGGGCAGCAGTAAAATAACAGTAGCGAGGCTATAAACAGGGGGTACCGGTACAGAGTCAATGTGCGGGGGCACAGGTTAGTCGAGGTAATACAGTTGAAGTCGGAAGTTAACATACACCTTGGCCAAATACATTTAAACTCAGTTTTTCACAATTCCTGACATTTAATCCTAGTAAAGAAATCCCTGTCTTAGGTCAGTTAGGATCACCACTTTATTTTAAAAAATGTGAAATGTCAGAATAATAGAGAGAATTATTTCTTTCAGCTTTCATTTCTTTCAACACATTCCCAGTGGGTTAGAAGTTTACATACACTCAATTAGTATTTGGTAGCATCGCCTTTAAATTGTTTAACTTGGGTCAAATATTTTGGGTGCCTTCCACAAGCTTCCCACAATAAGTTGGGTGAATTTTGGCCCATTCCTCCTGACAGAGCTAGTGTAACTGAGTCAGGTTTGTAGGCCTCCTTGCTCGCACATGCTTTTTCAGTTCTGCCCAAATGTTCTATAGGGTTGAGGTCAGGGCTTTGTGATGGCCACTCCAATACCTTGACCTTTGTTGTCCTTAAGCCATTTTGCCACAACTTTGGAAGTATGCTTGGGGTCATTGTCCATTTGGAAGACCCATTTGCGACCAAGCTTCAACTTCCTGACTGACGTCATGAGATGTTGCTTCAATATATCCACATAATTTTCCTTCCTCATGATGCCATCTATTTTGTGCAGTGCACCAGTCCCTCCTTCAGCAAAGCACCCCCACAGCATGATGCTGCCACCCCCGTACTTCACGGTTGGGATGGTGTTCTTCGGCTTGCAAGCAGCCCCCTTTTTCCTCCAAACATAACGATGGTCATTATGGGCAAACAGTTCTATTTTTGTTTCATCCGACCAGAGGACATTTCTCCAAAAAGTACGATCTCTGTCCCCATGTGCAGTTGCAAACCGTAGTCTGGCTTTTTTAATGGCGGTTTTGGAACAGTGGCTTCTTCCTTGCCGAGCGGCCTTTCAGGTTATGTCGATATAGGACTCGTTTTACTGTGGATATAGATACTTTTGTACCTGTTTCCTTCAGCATCTTCACAAGGTGCCCTGCTGTTGTTCTGGGCTTGATTTGCACTTTTCGCACCAAAGTATGTTTACATTTACATTACATTTTAGTCATTTAGCAGACGCTCTTATCCAGAGCGACTTACAGTTAGTGAATACTTTTTATTTTATTTTTTATACTGGCCCCCCGTGGGAATCGAACCCACAACCCTGGCGTTGCAAACGCCATGCTCTATCAACTGAGCTACATCCCTGCCGGCCATTCCCTCCCCTACCCTGGACGACGCTGGGCCAATTGTGCGCCGTCCATGAGTCTCCCGGTCGCGGCCGGCTGCGACAGAGCCTGGATTCGAACCAGGATCTCTAGTGGCACAGTTAGCACTGCAAAGCAGTGCCTTAGACCACTGCGCCACTCAGGAGGTAATGTTGCACTCATGTTCATCTCTAGGAGACAGAACACATCTCCTTCCTGAGCGGTATGACGGCTGCGTGGTCCCATGGCGTTTATACTTGCGTACTATTGTTTGTACAGATGAACGTGGTACCTTCAGGCATTTGGAAATTTCTCCCAAGGATGAACCAGACTTGTGGAGGTCTTGTGGAGGCTGATTTATTTTGATTTTCCCATGATGTCAAGCAAAGAGGCACTGAGTTTGAAGGTAGGCCTTGAAATACATCCATAGGTACACCTCCAATTGACTCAAATGATATCAATTAGCCTATCAGAAGCTTCTAAAGCCTTGACATCATTTTCTGGAATTTTCCAAGCTGTTTAAAGGCACAGTCAACTTAGTGTATGTATACTTCTGACCCACTGGAATTGTGATACAGTGAATTATAAGTGAAATAATCTGTCTGTAAATAATTGTTGGGAAAATTACTTGTCATGCACAAAGTAGATGTCCTAACCAACTTGCCAAAACTATAGTTTGTTAACAAGAAATTTGTGTGGTTGAAAAACAAGTTTTAATGACTCCAACCTAAGTGTATGTAAACTTCTGACTTCAACTGTATGTACATGTGGGTAGAGCTAAAGTGCCTGATTAGAGGGAAACAAAGCAGTGGAATTGGCTTCGAGTTCCAGAGTTCAGTTTGAGGGCTCTAGGTATTTTTTGGGAGAGCAGGGCATTAAAAGAGAGGACAGAACGTAAGTGTTGGGGGAAGAAAGAGGGGATGAAGGAGACAGAAGAAAAGACAACCAGCGTCAGACAGAGCAAATCAGAAAGAAAGAGGAAGGGAAGTAAAGTAAGAGGGAAAGTTTGAGTGTATACGAACGTCTTGGTTGCGGCCCAGCGCGTGCCTCTGCTCCACCTCTTCAGCCAGTTTCTTCTTAAACTGGGTGAGCTCTCTCTCCAGTCTCTCTATCTGGCTGTTCAGACGCTGCCTGGTCTCGGTCTCCGTACGCTCCATCGTCAGCTAGGGGACAAGAGTAAGGCAGGGAGGTGATGGTCATTCAACCAAAATACAGGACGTGTGCATAGATCTTTTCCACACCAGAGTAGTGTGACTGGACTATAGTAAAGCTGCATTTGCAGTGATATCCCACAGGGTTAATGGCAGTAGCCATGAGGGTAAAGCCAACCACAGATTTGTCCTTTGAGGCATTTTCAATTACTAGGGGCACACTGTGAGGAGTCTGTCAGGATAGGCCTCAGCAATTGTGCAATGTGTTTGTGTAACTGGTTGACATATGTAAGAGCAGTGTGTGTGTGTGTACCTGGATGGACTTGAGGTTGGTGAGCAGGAGGTTCTGGTTGCGCTGCTCAGACATCACGGCCTCCTTCTCCTGCTTCAGTCTGGACTCAGCTGACTTCAGCATGTCGCTCTCCTTCTTCAGGTTCTCACCACGCACCTGATGGAGAGAGAGAGAGGGGGGGGGGGGGGACAGAGATAGAAAGAGGAAATGGAGAGAGAAGGGAAGAGGGGAGAAGGAGAGAAATTAATAAACGTACCTACCCCATCGCAACTTTACTAGCAACACCTGGGCCAACTTCAACCTCCTAACCTACGACTCCTTACCTCTGCCAATGCCAGCTTCTCATTGGCTGCCCGAAGGTCCTGGGTCATGGTGTGGATGATCTGCTCGTGTTTCTGAGCCGTGGCGGCCATCTTCTGGCTCTTCTCGTGCAGCGCAGCGATCTCCCGCCTGTAGCCGTTTACGTTCTCCTGCAGCATCTCATACCTGACAGAGACACCAAACATGGATTGATTTCCTTCAGCAGATGGACACTTCTGCCCCCAAAAAGACGTATGAGATGTGTTTGTTCAGAGCATTTCGAAAACGGAAGTCGAAAATGATCAATAGCCAAAATTATCAATGAAACAAAAATCTATTATCTCAGAATTGTCAAAATGAAGGTGAAGTATAAAAAAGCAATGCTGGACATACACATCAGTATTGTCGTTGGAATTAGCCAACTACTTGGTTTTTGTTGAAGTTATATTAACTTACCTCTTGGAGGCGAACTCCAGCTGTGTGGAGAGCTTGGCCTTCTGGGAGCGGACCTCAGACAGCTGCTCCTGTATCTTGTCGTTCTGCTGGTTCAGCATCCTGTCGTTCTCCGCCTTCTCCTTCTTGTACGTGGTGAAGGAGTCGTTCAACTGGAAGGGACACAGTTTAAACATATTTAGTTTAGTCCATCTTAAAAAGTTACAAGTTTAGTCACTAGCTCACACAATTGAAGACAGATGTTCATGTGAAAATGCAAAAACCTGCATACAAATTATATGCAATAAAATACATTCTATACACTCAGTGGCCAGTTTTAGGTACACCCATCTACATTTTAGTCATTTAGCAGATGCTCTTATCCAGAGCGACTTACAGTTAGTGAGTGCATACATCTAGTACCGGGTCAGACCCCCTTTGCCTCCAGAACAGCCTGAATTCTTCGGGGCATGGATTCTACAAGGTGTGGCGTTCAAACGTTGCTCAATTGGTATCAAGGGACCTAACATGTGCGAGGAAAACATTCCCCATACCATTACACCACCGCCACCATCCTGTACCGTTGACATAAGGCAGGATGGGGCCATGGACTCATGCTGCTTACGCCAAATCCTGACTCTGCCATCAGCACGACGCAACAGGAACCGCGATCCGTCGGACCAGGCAATGTTTTTCCACTCCTTAATTGTCCAGTGTTGGTGATCGCGTGCCCACTGGAGCCACTTCTTCTTGTTTTTAGCTGATAGGAGTGTAACCCAGTGTGGTCGTCTGCTGCAATAGCCCATCCGTGACAAGGACTGACGAGTTGTGCGTTCCGAGATGCCGTTCTGCACATCACTGTTGTACTGCGCCGTTATTTGTCTGTGTGTGGCCCGCCTGTTAGCTTGCACGATTCTTGCCATTCTCCTTCGACCTCTCATCAACGAGCTGTTTTCGCCCACAGGACTGCCGCTGACTGGACGTTTGTTTGTCGCACGATTCTCAGTAAACCCTAGATCAGCGTTTCCCAAACTCGGTCCTCGTTTTGCCCATTCTAACGTTCAATCAAACAGTATCTGAATGCATCGATGCCTGTCTGCCTGCTTTATATAGCAAGCCACGGCCACATGACTCACTGCCTGTAGGAGGAAACCATTTTTGTGAACGGGGTAGTGTACCTAATAAACTGGCCACAGTGTGAGAGTGCGATGGTTCCCTTTTGATCACTGAGTGTAAGTTAAATGGGTTTCCATCGCATTTTCAACTCTACAGATTGTTTTGTCACAAAAACTGTTGCAATAAATCGCAAACTTTCTCAATCTGGTTTTGGCGCACGCTCTCTAGACAGTTCACTGAACAAGTGGACAGGGTATGTTATATGATGAGATATGGATAAGAGCAATATAAAAACTGATAATTGGCAGCCAACCATCGATCATCATAATAATAATAATAATAATAATATGCCATTTAGCAGACGCTTTTATCCAAAGCGACTTACAGTCGTGCGTGCATACATTTTTGTGTATGGGTGGTCCCGGGGATCGAACCCACTACCTTGGCGTTACAAGCGCCGTGCTCTACCAGCTGAGCTACAGAGGACCACAAGAGTATCATCATATGTCACCAACATTCAAATAATATTCTAAATATTTTATAGTAAATTTGCATGAAGCTCACCACCGTCCATCACCACCATGAAGTTCATGATAACTTATTTGATCTGCCTATAAACTCTTAATGCTTTCCTACGTCATAGTGGTAGTAAAACATATATCATCACGTGACTCCAAGTTAACTTCGATATGATGGTTATTATATCAAAATACAGAATATTTTGTAACAAATGATGCGTCCTCTCTTTCAGTGTCGAACTGCATGTAACTGCGTTGACAGTGATTGATCTACAAGTAATTTTGCATGCGTGCTGGACAACCCCAGGCAATAACAGTAACCTAGTCAAACCGCACGCTGACCAACGCGAGGTAAGTAAAGCAAATGATAACATAGAATCAATTAAAGCGTAAACTTGGATGTTGTCCGACTGCCTCTCCCTCTCAGTCTCCCTGGTATGCGTCTGACCTGTTTGAGAGCAGCCTTGGTGGCCTGGGAAGACTCAGCGGCTGAAGCCCTCATGGGGGTGGACCTGGTGGGAGGGGGGAAGGAGGGCCGGCTGGGGGTGTACATCTGGGGGGCTGCCTCCTGTGTAGGACCTGGGAATAAGAACATTTATAATCCTGTCAGCATATCAAAGATCAATTAATTTATCTAAAGCTCCAAAGGCCCAATAAATAAACATGTCCATGTCTTTTTTTGTTGTGTGTGAAGGTAGGCTCAATGCACATATCATTGTCGTGGTTAGGGTTAGGTTGAGGGGTGGTTATACTGCGGTGGTTGAGGTTAGGTTTAAGTTAATGAGTGTTTACAGGGCGTAGGTTGGGGTTAGGTTGTTATATGGTTGCTGAGAGGTTCACCTTGTGGTGGGAGGTTGAAGCCGGTGCTCTGGGACAGCAGGATGCGGTACATGTCTCTCTGGCGGCCGTTGGAGTCAGCCAGCTGCTTTTGCTGGTTCCTCTGCTCCTTTATAATCTCTAGCTCCTTCTGGACCTTCTCCAGCTGCTGCTCCAGCTGGGTCACACTACATATACACAGGACAGGATGAATAGAGTTAGTTTTCAGAAATAATTATTTTGTAAAACGCGCTAAGCAAATAATGAAATCTGATTGACTGTATGGCTAAGGGTGAGGAAGTATAGTGTCAAGGGGTTGATAAACGTTCCCTACCGTGCAGACTTGGCATCAGTCTGCTCCCTCTCCATCTGCTCTCCCAGCTCCCGGAGGCGTGCTAGCATGCTCTGGTTCTGCCGCTGCAGCTCCTCCACACTGCGGAAGGAAACCTGGCGCGGGTTGATGATCTCAGAGCTGCTGCTCACGTTCATAGTCTCCTCGCGGACCACCGGGTTGCCACGTGCCTCCTCCAGCTCCACTAGCAGGACGCGCACCTAGAGGGGGCGAAGAAAAGGAGTAAAAACGATAGGAGAGCAAATTATTAAGGGCAGTGGCTCCTATTTTTTTATCCTGGAGGAGCTTCTCTTGATTTTGTTAAGGCAAGGAAAACCAAGACACTTTGATAGCCACCAAGTTATATTACTAAGGTCATGGTAGACACTAAATGGTATACCTGCTGGGACATGTCCTCCAGCTGTCTCTCAGAGTGCTGGCTGTCCTTCTCCAGGGTGGAGCAGAGCTTTTTGGCCTCGTCTGTCTCCTTCTGCAGTCTGTGGATCTCCTGAAGATTACAAGAGATGGAGATTGGTCAATCCAAGCCTCAACTCAGACATTAGCACTGACATGTCTATATTTCAGCTTTGTATCCTCTCCCCTCTTCTATTTCATGTATCTGGATTTTGCTCATGCAATGGAAAACGTTTCAAAACTAAAATGAGCTTTTCTTATGTCTAAGTAGTCCCTCCCTTTTTTTCTGTCCGTTTTCTTCTGTTTGGTGCCTAATGAACACGACCCATCTTCAACACGACCCAGCTTCTTCCTGTCAGTTTCTCTTTTCCTCTCCCCCACCTCCTATCGATCCTCTCTCCTCATGTCTTGCCACTCTCTCCCTCCAATCCATCTCTCCATCCCCCTCTTCCGCTCACCATCCTGGCCTGTTCCAGTTTGGCACAGAGGCTGTTCATGGACCTCTGCATGCTCTCATACTCCTCCCGCTGGCGCTTTAGGATGGGCGCCTTCTCCTCCACCTCCTGCACAATCTCATCCAGCACGCGCGTCACACGCCGGTTCTCCTGCTTCTCTACGAGCAACTGGTCCTGGACGTCCACGAATGCGTTGTACAGCTAAGAGAGTGGGATAAAAAAAAAAAAAAAAAATTGTATTATGTTTACTCATTATTCATGACTAAACATTTGCCTTCAGAAAGTATTCATACCCCTTGACTTATTCTACATTTTGTTGTGTTATTGAATTAAAAATTGATTAAATTATCCCCCCCCCCATCATCTACAGACAATACCCCATAATAAACAAAGTGAAAACATGTTTTTTTAGAAATGTTTGCAAATATATTGAAAATGAAATACAGAAATCTAATTTACGTAAGTATTCACACCCCTTTGCTATGACACTCCAAATTGAGGTCAGGTGCATCCAATTTCCTTTGATTATCCTTGAGATGTCACTACAACTTCATTGGAGTCCACACCTGTGAGACAAGATGGCGCCGACAGACATGGTTGCCCTGTTCCTAACTCCTAGACAATTTTGCAGTATTTTTTGTTATTTCTTACACTATTTGCTCAGAATGTTTTTTGCATTATTACCTACTGACGAAAATAACTTTTGGATATTAGATCGGCAGTCATTCACCAGCATTTCGACCAGAAATGAATTTCCTGAATTGGATCCTTTGTTCGTACCCCCCCACAATAAAGTAGATGAGCTCAGGGTGAGGATCTCCTTCCAGAGAAACATCAGGTACTAACTGTTTTACGGCATCATGGCGCTCTCCGGATATACTGTCCCCGTTTATACAGCTAGCGGGGTTCTCCGTACATCACGCGGACAGGAAGAAATAACTATCCGGGCAAAAGGGCAGCGGTGTATGTTTCATGACTACCTACTCATGGTGTGATTGTGGTAACGTACAGGAACTCGAGTCCTTTTGTTCCCCCGATATGGAATACCTCACTATCAAATGCCGACCTAATAACCTTCAGAGAGAATTATCTTTCGGTCATCGTCACGGCCGTATATATTCCCCCTCAAGCCGACAACGCAACGGCTCTCAAGGAACTACACTGAACTTTGTGTAAACTGGAAACTGCATATCCTGAGGCCGCATTTATTGTAGAAGGGGACTTTAACCAATACAAGTCTAAGCACTGTCTAAGCCCGTGGAGGGGGGGGGGGGGGGTCTACTAAGCTATATGGAATTGTTTTAAGAAGGTCATACCAAGGATCATTTAGCTATTTGATTTTAAATTTGAAGACCCCTTGAAAAAAATATATTTGGGGGGGGGGGGGGCCTTACTGCTATTAGCCCATACAAACACATTGAACAACAGATTCACTACATGGACCGATAGATAGACAGATAGTGCCCACCAAAAACATATCAAAAATAAGTTTGTTCTGAAGGGTCTGTCCTATATCTGAGAGATATAAGAAAGAAACATTATTATTATTTGTTTTTTTGTACATGTATTTAACCCCTTATTTTTGGCACTAAACATTCTCCATCACCGGTCAAAAGTTTTAGAACACCTACTCACTCAAGGGTTTTTCTTTATATTTACTATTTTCTACATTGTAGAATAATAGTGAAGACATCAAAACTATGAAATAACACATATGGAATCATGTAGTAACCAAAAAAGTCTTAAACAAATCAAAATATAGTTTATATTAGAGATCCTTCAAATAGCCACCCTTTGCCTTGATGACAGCTTTGCACACTCTTGGCATTCTCTCAACCAGCTTCATGGAGGTAGTCACCTGGAATGTATTTCAATTAACAGGTGTGCCTTGTTAAAAGTTAATTTGTGGAATTAATGCATTTGAGTCAATCAGTTGTGTTGTGACAAGGTACGGGGGGTATACAGAATATAGCCCTATTTGGTAAAAGACCAAATCCATATTATGGCAAGAACTGCTCAAATAAGCAAAGAGAAATGACAGTCCATCATTACTTTCAGATATGAAGGCCAGTCAATACGGAACATTTCAAGAACTTTTAAAGTTTCTTCAAGTGGGTCCCCTGTAGCTCAGTTGGTAGAGCATGGCACTTGCAACGCCAGGGTTGTGGGTTCGTTTCCCACGGGGGGCCAGTATGAAAATGTATGCCTTCACTAACTGTAAGTCGCTCTGGATAAGAGTGTCTGCTAAATTACTAAAAATGTAAAAGTGCAGTCGCAAAAACCATAAAGCGCTATGATGAAACTGGCTCTTATGAGGACCGCCACAGGAATGGAAGACCCAGAGTTACCTCTGCTGCAGAGGATAAGTTCATTAGAGTTTCCAGCCTCAGAAATTGCAGCCCAAATAAATGCTTCACAGAGTTCAAGTAACAGAAACATCTCAACATCAACTGTTCAGAGGAGACTGTGTGAGTCAGGCCTTCATGGTCGAATTTCTGCAAAAAAACCACTACTAAAGGACACCAATAATAATAAGAGACTTGCTTGGGCCAAGAAACACGAGCAATGAACATTAGACCGGTGGAAATTTGTCCTTTGGTCTGGAGTCCAAATTTGATTTTTTTTTTTTCAACCGCCGTGTCTTTATGAGATGTGGTGTGGGTGAACGGAAGATCTCTGCATGTTTATTTCCCACCGTAAAGCATGGAGCAGGTGGTGTTATGGTGTGGGGGTGCTTTGCTGGTGACACTGTGATTTATTTAGAATTCAAGGCACACTTAACCTTCATGGCTACAACAGCATTGGGCTTAGTGGGACTATCATTTGTTTTTCAACAGGACAATGACCCAACACACCTCCAGGCTGTGTAAGGGCTATTTGACCAAGAAGGAGAGTGATGAGTGCTACATCAGATGACCTGGCCTCCACAATCCCCCGACCTCAACCCAATTGAGATGGTTTGGGATGAGTCGGACCACAGAGTGAAGGAAAAGCAGCCAACAAGTGCTCAGCATATGTGGGAACTCCTTCAAGACTGCTGGAAAAGCATTTCAACTGGTACTGGGGGACTTTTAGACGGGTCTTGTGAGGCCTGTGGGCGTCCTAGAAAAAAACAACTGACATGTACGTGTTTGTGAGACTCTCACCTTTCCACAGAAGGGTCATAGTGTGTACCCCAAACTGTTAGGACGTTACAGACAGAAGTTGGCAGATCGGCTGTGCCGACTTCAGATGAGTCCCAAGACGCTTGTGGGGGCCGTGGTGCAAAACGGAGAACGCCATCGTGTTTGTGAGAGTCTCATCTTTCCACAGAGGGGTCACAATAGTTTGGACGCTACAGACGATTGTGAGAAAACCCATTTTCGGGATGTCTCATGGTCTAGTTCTGTCCCCTTTCACTGCAGATGCGGAAGTGCGACATCGGTGGATTGAGATGCATCCAATGCTAAAAAACATCTCTTGCTTTTTTATTATACTAATTAGATTTCCGCAGGGGCACAGACATCAACTCTAGGGGGTTAATAAAGCAAATCTGAGGAAAGTGCTGAAGTTTTATCAACACTTCGCTTGCGCTACTCTCTCATCAATAATTATTGACCATTACTACTACCCTTCCGGGACGGCTACAAGGTCCTCTTCACTAAGCTTGTGTCTGAACACTGCCCTGTGGGTCCTGGACTTCCTGATGGTCGGACCCCAGGAGGTGATGGTAGGCAACAACACCTCCGCTACGCTGATACTCTACACGGGGTCCCCACAAGGGTGCATGCTCAGCCCCCTCCTGTACTCCCTGTTCACCTATGACTGTGTGGCAATGCACGTCTCCAACTCAATCATCAAGTTTGCAGACGACAACAGTGGTAGGTCTGATTACCAACAATGATGAGACAGCTTCAGGGAGGAAGTGAGGGCCTTGGCAGAGTGGTGCCAGGAAAATAACCTCTCCCTCAAAGTCAACAAAATGAAGGAGCTGATCGTGGACTTCAGGAGACAGCAGAGGGAGCACACCCCCATCCACAGACGGGTCCGCAATGGAGAGGGTGAAAAGTTAAGTTCCTCGGTGTGCACATCATTGACAACATGAAATGGTCCATCCACACAGACAGTGTGGTGAAGGCGGCGCAACAGCGCCTCATCAACCTCAAGAGGCTGAAGAAAGACCCTCACAAACTTCTACAGATGCACAATTGAGAGCATCCTGTTGGGCTGTATCACCGCTTGGTACGGTAACTGCCCTGTCCACAACCGCAGGGCTCTTTAGAGGGTGGTGCGGTCAACTCAATGCATCAGCGGGGGCACACTGCCTGCCCTCCAGGACATCTACAGCACCCGGTGTCACAGGAAGGCCAAGAAGATCATCAAGGACCTCAGCCACGGCCTGTTCACCCTGCTACAATCTACTAGGCAAAGACGGTACAGGTGCATCAAAGCTGGGACCAAGAGACTTCTCTCTACAGGACATCAGTTAAATAGTCCCCACTAGCAGGCTTCCGCCCATAACCCTGCCTTGAACTTTAGTCACCCGGTACTCAACCCTGCACCTTAGAGACTGCTGCCCTGTGTACATAGTCATTGAACCCTGGTCACTTTAATAATGTTTACATACTGTTTTACCCACGTTAATGCACACTGAGTGTACAAAGCATTAAGGACACCTTCATAATATTGAGTTGCACCCTCTTTTGCCGTCAGAACAGCCTCAATTCATCGGGGCAGGGACTCTACAAGGTGTCGAAAGCGTTCCACAGGGATGCTGGCCCATGTTGACTCCAATATGGACCCCAGGAAGAGTAGCTACTGCTTTTGCAACAGCTAACGGGTATCCTAATAAAATACCAAATGCTTCCCACAGTGGTGTCAAGTTGGCTAAATATCCTTTGGGTGGTGGACAATTCTTAATACAATCATGAAACTGTATACCATGAAGTCCAGGGAACTGTCCATAGATCTCAGAGATATAATTGTGATGAGACATATCAGGGCAAGGGTATAGAGCACAGTTTCCAAGAGCACAGTGGTCTCCATCATTGGAAATTGAAAAAATATGGAACTACCTAGACTCTGGTCATGCGACCAAACTGAGCAACCGGGCAAGAAGGACCTTGGTCAGGGAGTTGACTAAGAACCCAATGACCACTCAGACAGAACTACAGAGTTCCTTGGCTGAGATGCAAGAACCTGCCAGAAGGACACCAGTCTCTACAGCGCTTCACCAATCTGGGCTTTATGGGAGAGTGGCCAGACGGAAGCCACTCCCGTGAAAAAACACGACAGCACGCCTGGAGTTTGCAAAAATGCAAGTGAAAGACTAATCATAAGGCAAAAGATTCTGTGGTCTGATGAGACAAAAATTGAACTATTTGGCCTGATCGCAAACCACTATGTAGGGAGAAAACTAGGGCGCAGCTCATCACAGGTCTAACACCATCCCTACCGTAAAGCATGGTGGTGGCAGCATCATGCTATGGGGATGCTTTTCAGCGGCAGGGATTGGGAGACTGGTAAGGATAGAAGGAACAAGGAATGGAGCCAAATACAGGCAAATCCTTGATGAGAACCTGCTTCAGAGTGCAAAAGACTAAGGCGTCAGCACACTTCAGTTGGCTGGCGCCTAGCCAGTGTGCTTGCATACTCCCATAAAAGTCCTTCGCTTGAAAAATGAGAAATAAATAGTACTGTTTGTCCATTTTGAGACGCCTTAGCCAGTATACACTTCCTCAAAAGTTAGAATTAATCCAAGATAACTCAAGAAATCTGTCATTAATTGACGTTTTTGCAGAGATCTTAGTCGCACAATTTTACACGTAAGATGTTTGATGCAGTATTTCTCAATGAAGAAATGTGCATGAAAACGAGTCTCCTGTTAAATAACAACAAAGACTATTGAAGAATCCCTACTGTTGACCAATCACTGACGAAGGGGCGTAGACCTCGGCTTGCCTACAGATTTTTTTTTTTTGGGCCAAAGTCCAAAACGTCACAAAATGTCCTCATAATATATGCACAAACTCCTGCAAACTGTTTCGGCTGGGAAGCATGCGGACGCCTTTAGACTGGGGCAAAGATTTAATTTCCAACAGGACAATGACCCCAAGCATACAGCCAAAGCAGCCCTGGAATGGCTTCAGAACAAGAATGTGAAAGTCATTTAGTGGTCCAGCCAAAGGCCAGACTTGAATCCCATTGAAAATCTGTGGAAAGACTTGAAGATTGCTGTTCACCGTCGCTCCCCATCTAACTTAACAGAGCTTGAGAAAATCTGCAAAGAAGAAATGGGAGAAAACCCGAAATCCAGATGTGCAAAGCTGATGCAGATATACCCAAGACGACAAAGCTGTAATCGTCGCCAATGGTGCTTCTACAAAGTATTGACTCAGGGGTGTGAATACTTAAGAGTTATGTATTTCATTTTCAATAAATTTGCTAAAATATCTAAAAGCATGTTTTCACTGTCATTATGGGGAATTGTGTGTAGATGGGTGAGGAAAAATATATATTTAATACCTTTTGAATTCAGGCTGGAACACAACAAAATGTGGAATAAGTCAAGAGGTATGAATACTTTCTGAAGGCACGGTATCTTCCAGACTTTTGGACCTTTCAATCTGTTTCATTTCAATGCTTCAGCACAATATGTTAAAATAGGTCATTTTACCTCCATGAACTTCATTCCAGGCTTGACAATCTTGGCCACAGCAGCTGCGGTCGGACACATGGAGTCCAACTCCTCCTCTGTGAGCACTGGCATGCCTGAGGAAATAAACACATAGTTAGACACCTTGTCTTGCAGTATGAGATAATTTCTCAAATAAGCAATTTCAAGTGAAAAAAGGACTGAGGAGTCCAATGTCTACAGATCCAGATTGTAGCTAAAGGAAAATTCCAGACAATACAGATAAACAGTATTGTCCCATACGTCTCTTATCTGAGGCGCGCAGATTGGCGTTCTCCAGCTCCATCTTCTTGATCTTCTCCTTCAGGTCAGCCTCCTGTTTGCCCTTTGACCCCTCCATGTCTGCCAGCTTCTTCTCCATGTTCTGTCTCGCTGTTGGAAGGAAGAGCCATGACATAATTATAAACGGTATATTAAACATTTTTCTATTAGATTTCAGCCAGACCAAAGTTACATTTTCCTATAACATTTGGGTCTTTTCTAAATGTGATATCATTATTTAGATATAATGTATCGATGTTTACACAACAACCATTGGGAATTGGAAACACTAGAGTGAACTGATTTTGTGTAACTATCTCACCATCACCAGCATCCTTCACCAGCTTGTGCAGCTCCTCCACGGCCCTGTTCAGCTCCTCGTTCTTGGACTCTGCGTCTGACGCTGACCCCTAAAGAGACCACACAGAAAAACGGACCATTGGCGAGCTACCATTGTACTACTATGAATGCCTTATATGCCTAAATGTTCACACTAAATATTGTACATAATGCAAAACAGTGCTAAAACACACCCATGAATACTAAAAAACAGTGCTCATACATACTCCAGCATAGTACATTCGAAGAATAGCCAGATAATTACCTTGTACAAGTTGGAGAGCTTGATGTGGGCATTCAGTTCATTGCGGTACTTCTCCTCCATGTTGCTCTGTTGGTCTTTAGCCTACAGTACATATAGTGAAGATGCATTGATAACAGTATAGTTCCTTATCAATAATCCCATTTATAAATCAGTTGAATTTGCAACAAACCTCTTTCAGTTTTGTCATCAGGTCCTCTACTCGCTTCTGCAGGTTCTCACTGCTCTTCTTCAGATTGGTGACTTGGGTTTGAAGCCTTGTGACCTGAAGAGAGTGGGTGGAAGCCACAGGGTGTAAGGTGATAACTGACTGCTCTATATGGTCACAACATTCATACCAAAGAAAGGTAATGCTCACCACATGATTATTGCTAAGAGTTATATTGACTTTTTCTAAGTCTATTGCTTTTGTATACTGCTATCCTAAACCAGATCATACAATTACAGAACTGCCTGGTAAAATTCAAGCATATATAAAACCAGTGGGCCTTGTGGTACAGTACCTCGTCCTTCTTGCCCTCTAGGCTGCACTTGAGCTCCAGGATCTCCTTGCCCTTCTCCCTGGAGACTGACAGCAACTCCTCTGTCTTGGTCTTCAATTCAGAGTTCAGCCACGTGTTCTGGTTCTGCAGCAGCTCCTTCTCCTGCTCCATACGTTTCTCACGGTGCTGGAAATACAATGTGTGAAGTCATTAAGCAACCATTGTAATCAATACAACATAGGGATGATCAGACAGGTGCATTCTCAGAGGCACCCCATCTCAATCTGCTTCTCAAAGTGCTTCAAATACAAACTTGTTATGGTGGCAATGTAGCTAATAAAAAGTTAAAGGCTAGCATGATCTGAGGCTCTGGATTTACTCACCTGAATAGAGACCTCAGAGGACTGAATCTCATCCAGTTTGAGCTGGAGATCTATTTTGGCTGTGTTGGTCTCCACCAGCTTGTCATTGAACCGCTTGACATCCTCTGTGGAAAACAAATTAACATACTTTTACTTACAAACATACACACTTATCATATGGCACAATATCAGGTTAGTAAGACAAACAAATAATTTACAATGAGAACAACTCGCATGTGCCGAGTCCATGTCTTACCGGTGAGATTTTCCACTTCTTGAGTTCTCTTCTCAAGCAGACGAGCCAGTTCCCGCCTTTCGGCCTCAATCTCATATTTGGCTTTGCTCTGAGATAGAGATATGATACATGTTAATGCTCAAGCCCTTCCATTCCCTGAAGTTTGCTGAGAAAGTTGTCTTTCTGCATGCATAATGGTCATGTGGACAAAGAAAGTTATGCATATTCTCACCGGCTGCTGTGATTCCTTCTCCTCTGATGATTCCACATCCACACCTTTCAGATTGTTCAGCTCTTCGACTACAGAGAAAGAGAATATAACACTTAGCCTTTATCTAACCTTCTGGACTTGGACTGTGTGACAGGTGGCATGTCAACATTGGTAGTGTGGAAAACAACGGACTACTTACTGAGTTTGGTATTCTCCTCTTTGAGAGTCTGGTAATCCCGGGTGTGAGAGACAATCTGCTCCTGACTCTCTGCCAACCTCTTCTCAACGTCAAAGTATTGCTGCTCTGTAGGTGTAGTAAGGCATGGGGGATATGTCACACATGGTCAGGCGATAGGCTAGCTCTCAAACACTATAGGCGGCATTCTGCCTTCTCCCTACAATTGTCAGCCATTAGCTTCGCCCATGCCTACCGCATGTGAACTACAATCTCTACGCAGTGTTTTAACATTTAGAAATGTAAATATTCATTGCTTGCAATATGGCTTTCAAAACATATGGCCCTTATCTTTCATCAGCGAGAAAGAATCCTTATACACTTACTGTAGCATTTTTGCACAGATCCATAAAGTGCCTCCAGCCGACGAAACTACACTTCTCGAGTTAGCTTACACACAGGCGTTCGAATCATGCTAGATAGCAAAGGTGGTCGCCTCTTGATTGGCCGGCGTGTGGGAACATTAACCCAACCCTGTGTATCAATTTAATCTTTATTTTGATTATTTCTCGCTGATATTAAAGATAAGGTCCTTATGCTTTCAAAACCATACTGCAAGCGACGCGTGTTACTGTTCAAAACGTAACAAAAATCCCTGTATAGAAGACGCCTTCATCGAATGAATCTTATGTAATGGAACGGAGTCATGATCAAGGGCTAGCGATACAATGTAGGTACAACACATTGACATGGGAGGCAATAATATGATGTAGCTAGCTGGTGTATCTAACGCTAGTATTCTAGACAAGAATGAGCAACACTGGAAATATTAATGAGAAACGTATAAGAATTTGAGGATGGGACATTGAATGAAACGTGATCAGTGTCAGTTTAGTCACCCCTACCTAGAAGGTAGCTGTAGCTAGCTGGCTAGCTAATGTTAGCGTACTCACTTCACTTATAACGCACTTGCAAAACAAGCATTGCACTCAACCAGCTACAGTAGGGTCTGTACTACTGCCAGCTCAGGCTATACTGTTGTGGTAGCTTATAAACAAGGCCAGCTTCATAGACTATTAACTAACTAGTAAATATAACCAGCCAGCTACTAAAGTTATATTGGTTGACATAAATAGCTAACTAACGCTAGCTAGCCAGTGCACCACTTACCACAGTCCGCTTTGAACCGCTCGTGTTGCGTTTTGAGGGATTCGATTTCATTTTTCTGGTCAGTAAGGAACTTTTCTAGTTTATTTTGAGCAGCTTTAGGGAGTTTATTAAGCTCTGTACGCTCCAAGACTTGGAGCAGAACAGCCGCCATCTCCCCACCAGTCCGAAACAGCGCAAAGTAACTTCGTTGGGCTAGCTAGCTATCAGAAAAATTAACCTCGAGTGGCATAACCTACGTTGTCAATAAGCGACAGATAACGTTAACCGCGGAGCATCACGGGAGATTTAGTATATTGTCCAATCGTCTTTCTCGGATGCAGTGACGTTTATTTAAGCGATGCCACACGTATCTTTATTTTTATTTTTATTAACAACAAATCAATACAAAAAGTACATGAGGGAACACAAGTATATATATAGCATATACAAAGGACAATTGGGCTAGGGGGTACAATATCACATTATACAAGGACTTTAAGCGACATACACACACTTATAATTCGAACAGCTCTTTTGTTGGTATATTTAATTATCTTAAAATATAGTTCAATTTCTTTTTGTAAGTAAGAAAATGTGGTGTTTTGTTTGTAAATGTATATTTGTGAAATGAAATTTGGCCAAAAGAATAATGAAATTACATAAAATTGTTTCAACTTATTTCTATTGTAGATAAAGAATCCAAGCAGTACATCTCTCCATAATAATGTAAAATCTTCATAAATGTGCTCAATTATAAATCTACTGATGTCTTGCCACAGATTCCTTACATGAATACAATGCCAAAAAAGATGCAACACCGTTTCTGGGTGGTCATTACAAAAGGTACGATTTGAATGTATGTTTTTTATACATTCATATAGTGGTTGGCAGGATAATACTTATGAATAATTTTTTAAGAAACTACCTTAATTTTGTTAATAAGTAGGTATGTGTGTGGCAACATCCAAACTTTTTTCAAACAGATATTATCAATAAAACCGTTCCAATAAGGCATGACATAAGGAATAGATACAACATCCTTCTGAAACAAGGCTCGTATAACTCTATTGTTGTTGAATGGACCAAAAGAAAAACAAATATTTCCTACTGATGAGTCAACAGGGTTAATCGTAGGTATGTTCTGAAAGTCAGGTCTTGACACGTTCCTGAAAAATAAAGCAACACCTGAAGGAATGGCATCTAAAACAGTTGCTGCCACACGTATCAACCAAATATTTTTTAGAACGAACACGTTGTTCTGTGTATCAACCAAAGCTTTTTAAATAACTAAACCAAGATAGACCACAGCCCATCGTTTCAAATGGGAACAAATGAGTCATAGTGGCAGAACAAGCAAAGAGGTGGGCAGAGCCAAGTACGACTTAGCGAGATCCTATTGGCGTGTTCTAGTATAATTAGCATATTTCCGTAAGGGAACGCCTACTCTGTGAAGCGCACGTGTGGATTAACTACATTCGCCTTTGCACTCCTTCTAAACAACGCCATTATTTTTTTTGGCAAAGGGTAAAGTCCACAAAAATTAGTCTACTCTGTTCGTGACATATTTTAGTTTTGTGAACAGAAAACGGTATTGAGATCAAATGTTTCATCGACGAGAAAATGTCGTCCAAAATCCATCTCGTTCCATCTTCTCCCACTGCCGGCCACTGGGCTTCCTCTCGAAACCTCACATTTATACATCCGGTGAAAGATCTGCCTCATTGTTCTATCTGTGTTTGAAACGTCTAAACGGGATCCTTGGGACGTCACCCCATTTAAATGTAAACGGTTACGGTACGGTTTGGGTTAAGGTTAGGTAAGAAGAGTAAAAGTTAAAGTAAAGGTATGAGTTATGGTAAGGGTTAGGGGTAACGGACAGGGTTAGTGTTTAAGGTATTATAACACCAGATACAATTTAGAGGCGATAGGAATCTCAATGGCCAATTAATGGGAAAAGTATAAGGCCCCACCCAACAGACTATTAACCAATCGCGTTCACGTTGTCAGTATACGTCACGCGGTTGTTAAGCTAATCGTTACACAATCCCTTATAAAAGTCAGGTTATTTACGCGTTCAAAACAACTGGGAAATCTCCGACTTCTGAGCGTTCAAAACAACTAGTCTGTCGAAAAAAAATACGTCCGATCGTCAGGTCGGAGCTCCCGAGTTGGATGACCGTTCAAATCGATTTTTCCCAGTCGGAGCTCGTTTTTTTCAGTTCCCAGATGTTTTGAATGCACTGACGTCGGAAGTCGGAGATTTCCGAGTTGCTAGTTGTTTTGAACGCGGCACCAGTTGTCTTGAAAGCACCACGTGTAGAGAAACCTGCCTATTTTCCTAGAAAGTACTTCATGTCACGATTTCAAAACCGTAACAAGTTAGTTATCTCAAATCCTGGAAAATATTTGTAATGTTGAGCTTCTTGTTTACGTAATTCATGCTCATGTTGGGGTTTTGTGCTAGCGCACAATTGACTCCTTGAAGGAGAGAACTCCTGGCCAATAAAGCCCTTTCAATTGAATTGAGACTCCTTGTCGGAGTGTACCCAGATTGCACCGCGCGGCCCATTGACAACGTACAGGCAACAGACACAGTGGGCGGTAATTCGATTGCCGGAGGAGAGATCAGGTGGGACCATTCTAGCCAATGAGTGGACAGATGAACAACAGGCATTACTCTTATTTAAAGTCGTTTTTTTCCCCAAAGTTGCCGAAATGCCACGTGCGTCCATTTATATCAGTGTATTTGTAACAACCTAACCATAACTAAACTTCTATTTGATCAAATAAGCCTCACAATAGCAAATTAGCAATGACATTTTGTTGACCAAATTCGACACTCTCCCATTGACTTTCATACAAAAATTCCTCACTTCGTGGTCTAATTTTCGTAGACAGATTTTGGGTGGAGTAAGCCCTCTCGCTTCGTCTGTCCTCTCTGGTTTCCACTAGGTAACACAGCCACAAAGTCAAAATTGGCCCCAAAAAATGAGGCTTTTTGTCCTAATTTAAGGTTAGGCATAAGTGTAGCAATGTGGTTAAGGTTAGGTTTAAAATTAGATTTTAAGAAGATAAATTGTAGAAATGGGCGGGGTTTAGCCATAATTATGACTGTTTTTGTGGCTGTGTTAATTTGTGACGACCACATTAATTTGCTGCTGGAACTGTTCGTGAAGTAACCACTCGTTAACGGTATAAAAACAAATGTAGGCCTACATTTTAATAAATGTAGGCTGAACTCATACATAAGGATACAATTTTACACCACCGTGCGGTTGTCAAACCTCTAGCGGATTTGTGTTTGTTAGAAAACCACTATCGTAACGTGTTATGCCAGACTGAGCTAGCTAACTAACTATAACGTTAACTTCTGCTGAAAATTATCTTCTGTCCATTAGTTATCTGAAATAATCTACAGTGATATTTTGGAAAATGTCGTGTTTCACAGCTTCTGAATATATGACTTGCAGGGCATCACTTGAAACGGCCTTCATGATTGAAGAGAAAGCTAATGTTCTCTCACTGCCTTTCTCCTGTAGTCAGAATGGGCAGAGGCTACATAGTGGAGGGTGTCGTGGAGAAATGTCTTATTTTACATCAGAAAACATACATAGACAGAATACAATAGACAGGCGCACACAAATTCCAACAAACATCAATGGCATCACACCCATCCCGTTTCTCTCACTCCAACATTCCCTCTCATTCTTCATACCTTGGGCGTTTCCAGTGCTTGTAACACTATGCCATATGGCCTCCAATTGCGCTATTCAATTTTTCTGACAGCCAATTTTCTTACCCCGCTTGACTTTATAGCACTCCCAGAAGGCATGAATTATTAAGTAATTCTTAGTTTTACACTTAAGACATGACTCTGCCATTGTGCTGTATAATTTGTGAATGTTGTTCTCTTGTAGAATACATTTTATACATTCGTTTATACTGGATTAAGTGTACATTTTCGTTAACTGTAATTTCGTTAGTTATGTTCCAACACTCCCTCCATCTTTTTGTTGTTGTTTTTTTGGTATTTTACACCCTTTTTCTCCCCAATTTCGTGGTATCCAATTGGTAGTTACAGTCTTGTCCCATCGCTGCAACTCCCGTACGGAGTCGTGCGTGATCTGAAACACAACCCAACTTGTCCGCACTGCTTCTTGACACAGTGCCCGCTTAACCCGGAAGCCAGCCGCACCAATGTGTCGGAGGAAACACCGTACACCTGGCGACCGAGTCAGCGTGCACTGCGCCCGGCCCGCCACAGGAGTCGCTAGTGCGCGATGGGACAAGAACATCCCTGCCAGCCAAACCCTCCCCGACCCTGGACGACGCTGGGCCAATTGTGCGCCGCCCCATGCGTCTCCCGGTCGCGTCCGGCTGCGACTGAGCCTGGACTCGAACCAGGATGCAGTGCCTTAGACCACTGCACCACTCGGGAGGCCCACACTCCCTCCATCTTGTGCCAATCAATATCTGTTATTTTTCATTCTTGGTTCCATTAGTTTCTATTTTTTCCTAAGAGATTGCCAGTAAAATAGGCTCTCTGCAAGGTTTTGTATACAGTTGAAGTCAGAAGTTTACATACACCTTAGCCAAATACATTTAAACTCAGTTTTTCACAATTCCTGACATTTAATCCTAATAAAAATTCCCTGTCTTAGGTCAGTTAGGATCACCACTTTATTTTAAGAATGTGAAATGTCAGAATAATAGTAGAGAGAATTATTTATTTCAGCTTTTATTTCTTTCATCACATTCCCAGTGGGTCAGAAGTTTACATACACTCAATTAGTATTTGGTAGCATTGCCTTTAAATTGTGTAACTTGGGTCAAACGTTTCGGGTAGCCTTCCACAAGCTTCCCACAATAAGTTGGGTGAATGTTGGCCCATTCCTCCTGACAGAGCTTGTGTAACTGAGTCAGGTTTGTAGGCCTCCTTGCTCGCACACGCTTTTTCAGTTCTGCCCACAAATGTTCTATAGGATTGAGGTCAGGGCTTTGTAATGGCCACTCCAATACCTTGACTTTGTTGTCCTTAAGCCATTTTGCCACAACTTTGGAAGTATGCTTGGGGTCATTGTCCATTTGGAAGACCCATTTGCGACCAAGCTTTAACTTCCTGACTGATGTCTTGAGATGTTGCTTCAAGATATCCACATATTTTTCCTTCCTCATGATGCCATCTATTTTGTGAAGTGCACCAGTCCCTCCTGCAGCAAAGCACCCCCACAGCATGATGCTGCCACCCCGTGCTGCACGGTTGGGATGGTGTTCTTGGGCTTGCAAGCGGCCCCCTTTTTCCTCCAAACATAACGATGGTCATTATGGCCAAACAGTTCTATTTTTGTTTCATCAGACCATTTCTCCAAAAACTATGATCTTTGTCCCCATGTGCAGTTGCAAACCGTAGTCTGGCTTTTTTATGGCGGTTTTGGAGCAGCTTCTTCCTTGCTGAGCGGCCTTTCAGGTTATGTCGATATAGGACTTGTTTTACTGTGGATATAGATACTTTTGTACCTGTTTCCTCCAGCATCTTCACAAGGTCCTTTGCTGTTGTCCTGGGATTGATTAGCACTTTTCGCACCAAAGTACGTTCATCTCTAGGAGACAGAACGCATCTCCTTCCTGAGCGGTATGACGGCTGCGTGGTCCCATGGTGTTTATACTTGCGTACTATTGTTTGTACAGATGAATGTGGTACCTTCAGGCGTTTGGAAATTGCTCCCAAGGATGAACCAGACTTGTGGAGGTCTACAATTTCTTTTCTGAGGTCTTGGCTGATTTCTTTTGATTTTCCCATGTCAAGCAAAGAGGCACTGAGTTTGAAGGTAGGCCTTGAAATACATCCACAGGTACACCTCCAATTGACTCAAATGATGTCAATTAGCCTATCAGAAGCTTCTAAAGCAATTACATCATTTTCTGGAATTTTCCAAGCTGTTTAAAGGCACCGTCAACTTAGTGTATGTAAACTTCTGACCCACTGGAATTGTGATACAGTGAATTATAAGTGAAATAATCTGTCTGTAAACAATTGTTGGAAAAATTACTTGTGTCATGCACAAAGTAGATGTCCTAACCAACTTGCCAAAACGATAGTTTGTTAACAAGACATTTGTGGAGTGGTTGAAAAACGAGTTTTAATGACTCCAACCTAAGTGTATGTAAACTTCCGACTTCAACTGTATCTTATCTATTATATTAGTATAATTTTCGGACTCAAATAGGATTCCCTCAAAATTGCTCTGATGTCCAAAAGATTTCAAATCGACATTTCGTGGTATTAAACTTTTAAGTTACATGTATTTGGAAATATCTACATTGGTCAGTCCAACATTTCTTTTTAATTCTGTCATGGAAATAATTGCATTTCCTATTACCAAGTCATTTACGGTTTTTATGCCTTTAGTTTTTTCTATGTGGACCAGTTTATTGGTGAATTCTGAAAAGCTATCCAAGGATTGTGTCACGATCGTTGAGAGACGGGTCAGACCAAGGTGCAGCGTGGTATGCATACATATTTATTAATGAAGATAAACACTTGACAAAACAACAAAGCAACATAACGTGAAGCTCAAACAATGGCTACACACTAACAAGCCAAACACGAGTCAAGATCCTACAACTAAGGTAGGCAACCAGGCTACTTAAGTATGATCCCCAATGACGTATGCTCTCGATGCCAAGTGATAGGAGTGAAGCCATATCCAAACTGGCTTCCCTTGACACTTTTTTTTAGTGCGCCAGGACCATTCACAGTTTAGCTTACTCAGTTTAGCTGATTGGCTATTATTTTATACTTTTTGTAATCTAGGGAGGCCAAATACTTGCTGGCTTCCCTTGCATTCAATGCTACAGGCGGCAACAATGTCATACTCTTTTTGACCAGAGGAGCATCAGATAGATGGCCTACACATACTGAGACAGTGGGGCGCTGTTTCACTCGCTCGAATGCGATACATTCAGCCTCTACGCAAATTGAAGGAAAATTATGAAACACAGAGAGACGAAAGATACATTATTTTATATGTTTTCTTGTTTGTTTTTTGTCAGTTTTTCGGGGAAGCCTGGCTTCCCTTGGCATCCATGAATACACACCACTGCGAGTTGATACAATTCCAAGTCTGGGAGGTTAAAACCACCCTCATACTTGGGGAGATATAAAACATTCGTTTTTATTCTATGAGTTTTATTTGCCCACATAAAGTCTGTTATGTGGGCAAAGTACTTTAAGCATATGTTTTTGTTTCAGTCTCCTCCATCTCCTCTAACTGAAGCTAATTGTATGGATTTTTTTTCTATTGATAATGTAAAATTAACAGCCGTACAGAAAGATTCATGTGAAGGCGAAATTACAGAGGATGAGCTTCTTGATGTAATTAAAGCCTTTAAGTCCGGGAAAACTCCAGGGCTGGATGGCATACATTACATTTACATTGACATTTTAGTCATTTAGCAGACGCTCTTATCCAGAGCGACTTACAGTTAGTGAGTGCATACATTTTCATACTGGCCCCCCGTGGGAAACAAACCCACAACCCTGGCGTTGCAAGCGCCATGCTCTACCAACTGAGCTACAGGGGACTACTCTTCTCTGCCCTACCTCCCCCTCCTCTGCCCTACCCCCCCCCCCCCTCTTCTCTGCCCTACCCCCCCTCATCTCTGCCCTACCCCCTCTCTCTCCTCTGCCCTACCCCCCCTCTTCTCTGCCCTACCCCCTCTCATCTCTGCCCGACCCCCTCTCTCTCCTCTGCCCTACTCCTCTGCCCTACCCCCCCTCTCTGTCCTACCCCCCTCTCCTCTGCCCTACCTCCCCGCATACCAGTTGAGGTTTTTTTATATACTCAGAGGACCGTTATTAGCATGTTTTAACCACTCTTATGTAAATGGTATATTATCAGACACTCAACAAGAAGGTCTGATTTCATTATTACTGAAACTTATAAAGATCCAGTCCATTAAAAAAATTGGAGGCCCCTTACACTTTAGTGTTGTGATGCAAAAATTCTAGCAAAATGTATAGCGCATAGAATTAAAAAGGTATTGTCTGACATTATTAATTCTAATCAGACAGGTTTTTTACATGGACGATACATTGGAGATAATATAAGGCAAGTACTGGAAACAATAGAATACTATGAAAAATCTGGGAAACCAGGCCTGCTATTCACAGCTGACTTTGAAAAGGCTTTTGATAAAGTGCGACTGGAGTTTATATATAAATACCTGGAACATTTCAATTTTGGAGGATCTCTTCTAAAATGGGTTAAAATAATGTATAGTAACCCTAGGTGTAAAATAGTAAATAATGGCTATTTCTCAGAAAGTTTTAAACTGTCAAGAGGAGTAAAACAAGGTTGTCCACTATCGGCATATCTATTTATTATGGCCATCAAAATGTTAGCTATTAAAATCAGATCCAACAATAATATCAAGGGATTGGAAATCCAGGGTTTAAAAACAAAGGTGTCATTGTACGCTGATGATTCATGTTTTCTTTTAAATCGACACCTTGGATCCCTCCACAGCCTCATAGAGGATCTAGATAGTTTTTCTAACCTGTCTGGATTACAACCAAATTATGATAAGTGTACTATATTACGTATTGGATCACAAAAAAATACATAATTTACATTACCGTGTAGTTTACCAATAAAATGTAAAATGGTCTGATGGTGATACTCTGTATACATATCCCGAAAATAAATAAATTATCTCACTCCAATACATTTTAATATAAAGTTAGCAAAAATAGATAAGATCTTGCTACCATGGAAAGGTAAATACCTGTCTATTTGTGGAAAAATCACCCTGATTTAACTCTTTAGTAATATCCCAGTTTACCTATTTTCTTATGGTCTTGCCTACATCTAGCAAACAGTTTTTTTAATTATATGAGAAAAAAAGATTCCTTTTTATTTGGAACGGCAAGTCAGACATAATTCAACGGGGCTATTTATATAATGAATATGAATTCGGAGGGCAGAAATTATTAAATATTAAAGCATTAGACCTCTCACTAAAGGCTTCAGTCATACTTAAATCTGAACTGGTTCTCTAGCAAATTAGTAAGAATGTCTCACCCTATGTTCAAGAATGCCCTTTTTAATATGCCATTTAGCAGACGCTTTTATCCAAAGCGATTTACAGTCATGCATGCATAAATATTTTTTTTTAGGTATGGGTGGTCCCGGGGATCGAACCCACTACCCTGGCATTACAAGCACCATGCTCTACCAATTGAGCTACAGAGGACCACTTTTTCCCTTTATTCAGATTACAACCTCTCACTTTCAGTTATTTGAAAAGGAAATAATCTCCCAAATATCGCTATTTTTAAAACAAGCCATAGAAAGTTGGTTGCAATTTCAATTTAATCCACCAGAAAGGACAGAACAAAGAATGCAACAAATATTATGGTTAAACTCAAATATACTAATTGATAAAAAACTATATATTTTTTAATAATACAAAAAAATTGTATAATGCTCAGTTGGTAGAGCATGGCACTTGCAACGCCAGGGTTGTGGGTTCGATTCCCACGGGGGGCCAGTATGAAAAATAAATAAAATGTATGCACTCACTAACTGTAAGTCGCTCTGGATAAGAGCGTCTGCTAAATTACTAAAATGTAAATATAAATTATATCATAGGTAGGACTGGTGGAGTTATGTCACACATGCAGCTAACAAAAACATATGGAAATGTCTGCTCAATCCAAAATTGCAACCAACTAATTGCAACAGTACCGCAAAAATGAAAGAGGAAAAGTGGAAGTGCGGAAAAAGTAAGAAACTTGTCTGTCGGCCCTGCATTAAAGACCATAATTGGGTAAAGAAAATTGTGATAATGAAAAAAATATTTACCAGTTTCATTTAAGGACCAAAAAATTGACAGCGTGCTATATAGATTGCAAAATAGTTAGTAAAAGATTTTTTACGTACCTATTCCATGGCACTGCATCTCAGTGCTTGAGGCGTCACAACAGACCCCCTGGTTCGATTCCAGGCTGTATCACAACCGGCCGTGATTGGGAGTCCCATAGGGCGGCACACAATTGGCCCAGCGTCGTCCGGGTTTGGCCGGTGTAGGCCGTCATTGTAAATAAGAATTTGTTCTTAACTGACTTGCCTAGGTAAAGCATTCTCAAACCATCACACCACCACCATGCTTGACCTTTGGTATGATGTCTTACTTTGGAATGCAGAGTTTGGTTTTCGCCAGGCATTACTGGAACCATGTCGTCCAAAATGTTATACTTTTGAAACATCTGTCCATAGAACATTCTTACAAGAGTCTTGATGATCATCCAGGTGCTTTTTTGGCAAACTTGAGTCAACTTTTTGGACGAGTTGGGTCCCATTATGCCTGGCGAAAACCAAACACTGCATTCCACAGTAAGAACATCATACCAAAGGTCAAGCATGGTGGTGGTGGTGTGATGGTTTGGGGATGCTTTGCTGCCTCAGGACCTGGACGACTTGCCTTAATAGAAGGAACCATGAATTCTGTTCTGTATCAGAGAATTCTACAGGAGAATGTCAGACCATCCGTCTGTGAGCTGAAGCTGAAGCACAGCTGGGTCATGCAGCAAGACAATGATCCAAAACACACAATCAAGTCTACATAAAAATTGCTAAAAAGCAACAAATTGGAAGTTTTGGAATGGCCTAGTCAAAGTCCAGACCTAATCCCAATTGAGATGTTGTGGCAGGACTTGAAACGAGCAGTTCATGCTTGAAAACTCACACGTCACTGAGTTAAAGCAGTTCTGCATGGAAGAGTGGGCCAAAATTCCTCCACAGCGACGTGAGAGACTGATCAACAACTACAGGAAGCATTTAGTTGGAGTCATTGCAGCAAAAGGTGGCACAACCAGTTATTGAGTGTAAGGGGGCAATTACTTTTTCACACAGGGGAATTGGGTGTTGCATAACTTTGTTTATGAAATAAATGAAGTAAATATGTAATTGTTGTGTTATTTGTTCACTTATGTTCCCTTTATCTAATATTAGGTTTTGGTTGAAGATCTGATAACATTCAGTATCACAAATATGCAAAAGTAGAGAAAATTAGAAAGGGGGCAAATACTTTTTCATAGCACTGTATTTACAGTACCAGTCTAAAGTTTGGACACACCTACTCATTCAAGGGTTTTTCTTTACTTTTACTATTTTCTACATTGTAGAATAATAGTGAAGACATCAAAACTATGAAATAACACATATGGAATCATGTAGTAACCAAAAAAGTGTTAAACAAAATCAAAATATATTTTATATTTGAGATTCTTCAAATAGCCACCCTTTGCCTTGATGACAGCTTTGCACACTCTTGGCATTCTCTCAACCAGCTTCACCTGGAATGCTTTTCCAACAGTCTTGAAGGAATTCCCACATATGCCAAGCACTTGTTGGCTGCTTTTCCTTCACTCTGCCATCCGACTCATCCCAAACCATCTCAATTGGGTTGAGATCGGGGGATTGTGGAGGCCAGGTCATCTGATGCAGCACTTCATCAGTCTCCTTCTTGGTAAAATAGCCCTTACACAGCCTGGAGGTGTGTTGGGTCATTGTGCTGTCAAAAAACAAATGATAGTCCCACTAAGCCCAAACCAGATGGGATGGCGTATTGCTGTAGAATGCTGTGGTAGCCTTGTTGGGTAAGTGTGCCTTGAATCTAAATAAATCACAGAGAGTGTCACCAGCAAAGCACCATAACACCTCCTCCTACATTCTTTACGTGGGAACTACACATGCGGAGATCATCCATTCACCTAAACTGCATCTCACAAAGACATGGTGGTTGGGACCAAAAATCTCCAACTTGGACTCCAGACCAAAGGACACATTTCCACCGGTCTAATGACATTTACATTTTAGTAATTTAGCAGACGCACTTATCCAGAGCAACTTACAGTTAGTGAGTGCATACATTTTCATACTGGCCCCCCGTGGGAAACGAACCCACAACCCTGGCGTTGCAAGCGCCATGCTCTACCAACTGAGCTACAGCAATGACCATTGCTTGTGTTTCTTGCCCCAAGCAGGTCTCTTCTTCTTATTGGTGTCCTTTAGTAGTGGTTTCGACCATGAAGGCCTGATTCACACAGTTCCCTCTGAACAGTTGATGTTGAGATGTGTCTGTGACTTGAACCATGTGAAGCATTTATTTGGGCTACAATTTCTGAGGCTGGTAACTCTGATGAACACATCCTCTGCAGCAGAGGTAACTCTGGGTCTTCCATTCCTGTGGCGGTCCTCATGAGAGCCAGTTTCATCATAGCGCTTGATGGTTTTTGCGACTGCACTTTAAGAAACTTTCAAAGTTCTTGACATTTTCCGTATTGACTTACCTTCACCTCTGAAAGTAATGACGGACTGTCGTTTCTCTTTGCTTATTTGAGCTGTTCTTGCCATAATATGGACTTGGTCTTTTACCAAATAGGGCTATCTTCTGTATAAAATTCCTTGACACAACACAACTGATTGGCTCAAATGCATTAAGAAGGAAAGAAATTCCACAAATTAACTTTTAAGAAGGCACACCTGTTAATTGAAATGCATTCCTCATGAAACTGGTTGAGAAAATGCCAAGAGTTTGCAAAGCTGTCATCAAGGCAAAGGGTGGCTATTTGAAGAATCTCAAATATAAAATATATTTTGATTTTGATTTGTTTAACACTTTTTTGGTTACTACATGATTCCATATGTGTTATTAAATAGTTTTGATGTCTTCCCTATTATTATACAATGTAGAAAATAGTAAAAATAAAGAAAAACCCTAGAAGGAGTAGGTGTGTCCAAACTTTTGACTGGTACTGTAGTTCATAGAAGCGTATTACTGCTTATTACAAGTCAATGTTTTTCTGTTCAGAAAAATAACGTAAAGGCTGTTTAGCAGACGTTCCGAGCCCAGATCATCATCCTATTGTTAAGAATGTCATGAGTAGGGAGTTTTTTTGTAGCCTATAGCAAGGGCTCAGAGTTTTTCTTGCTGAAGTTAATTTGTATGTGTGCGTGCATGTTTGTGTGCCTGCGCGTTCGTGTGTGTGTGTTATGCTTTTGTGAGTTGGTGCCGGATTTAGTGTGTGTGTGTATCATAAAAATAGAATGAATAGAACAGGCATGCCAATTAAAGACATGGTGGCATTGTGGGTGGACTGGCAGCCATTGTGTGTAAAAACCAGGAAGTGTGCCCTTCAATCTGTGCTGTGATCTGTTGAGTCAACTCAACTGACATTACAAAAAATGTATTCCATTGCATGAGCCACATCAGTTAGCATCATTTGAATGAACATTCTACATTACCATGGAAATCCAGCATCAGTTGATAGAACATTCCAAATTACCATGGAAATGATTACATCACAATACTGGGCAGCCATTGCAAGTGTAACAATATGTTTACAAGTCATATTGCCAGGGTTAGAGGTTCCAAGCCCGTTCTATTAATTATATGGTGTGTTTATAATGTCTGTTCATCTCTCCCTCAGGTGGACTCCCTGTCAGAGCAGAGGTCGACAGCGTCTGTGAAGGTGTGCAGTGGGTCTCTCACCCTGAACGGAATGGTACACTGCAGGGCTTACAGTGGGGGGGAAAAGTATTTAGTCAGCCACCAATTGTGCAAGTTCTCCCACTTAAAAAGATGAGAGAGGCCTGTAATTTTCATCATAGGTACACGTCAACTATGACAGACAAAATGAGAAAAAAAATCCAGAAAATCACATTGTAGGATTTTTAATGAATTTATTTGCAAATTATGGTGGAAAATAAGTATTTGGTCAATAACAAAAGTTTCTCAATACTTTGTTATATACCCTTTGTTGGCAATGACACAGGTCAAACGTTTTCTGTAAGTCTTCACAAGGTTTTCACACACTGTTGCTGGTATTTTGGCCCATTCCTCCATGCAGATCTCCTCTAGAGCAGTGATGTTTTGGGGCTGTCGCTGGGCAACACAGACTTTCAACTCCCTCCAAAGATTTTCTATGGGGTTGAGATCTGGAGACTGGCTAGGCCACTCCAGGACCTTGAAATGCTTCTTACGAAGCCACTCCTTCGTTGCCCGGGTGGTGTGTTTGGGATCATTGTCATGCTGAAAGACCCAGCCACGTTTCATCTTCAATGCCCTTGCTGATGGAGGGAGGTTTTCACTCAAAATCTCACGATACATGGCCCCATTCATTCTTTCCTTTACACGGATCAGTCGTCCTGGTCCCTTTGCAGAAAAACAGTCCCAAAGCATGATGTTTCCACCCCCATGCTTCACAGTAGGTATGGTGTTCTTTGGATGCAACTCAGCATTCTTTGTCCTCCAAACACGACGAGTTGAGTTTTTACCAAAAAGTTCTATTTTGGTTTCATCTGACCATATGGACATTCTCCCAATCCTCTTCTGGATCATCCAAATGCACTCTAGCAAACTTCAGACGGGCCTGGACATGTACTGGCTTAAACAGGGGGACACGTCTTTCACTGCAGGATTTGAGTCCCTGGCGGCGTAGTGTGTTACTGATGGTAGGCTTTGTTACTTTGGTCCCAGGTCTCTGCAGGTCATTCACTAGGTCCCCCCGTGTGGTTCTGGGATTTTTGCTCACCGTTCTTGTGATCATTTTGACCCCACGGGGTGAGATCTTGCGTGGAGCCCCAGATCGAGGGAGATTATCAGTGGTCTTGTATGTCTTCCATTTCCTAATAATTGCTCCCACAGTTGATTTCTTCAAACCAAGCTGCTTACCTATTGCAGATTCAGTCTTCCCAGCCTGGTGCAGGTCTACAATTTTGTTTCTGGTGTCCTTTCACAGCTCTTTGGACTTGGCCATAGTGGAGTTTGTAGTGTGACTGTTTGAGGTTGTGGACAGGTGTCTTTTATACTGATAACAAGTTCAAACAGGAGCCATTAATACAGGTAACGAGTGGAGGACAGAGGAGCCTCTTAAAGAAGAAGTTACAGGTCTGTGAGAGCCAGAAATATTGCTTGTTTGTGGGTGACCAAATACTTATTTTCCACCATAATTTGCAAATAATTTCATTAAAAATCCTACAATGTGATTTTCTGGATTTTTTCCCCTCAATTTGTCTGTCATAGTTGACGTGTACCTATGATGAAAAGTACAGGCCTCTCTCATCTTTTTAAGTGGGAGAACATGCACAATTGGTGGCTGACTAAATACTTTTTTCCCCCACTGTACCTCTACAGCAACAAACCCTGAGCCAAGCACGCTACAGAGGTACAGTACTGCACAACACACACACAGTAGTCACATACATACAGTACATTGGCAACTTGCTATAAACCAGAACTTGCACACCATCCAGCTCTTAGCAACTAAAGGTTAATTGGAAATCCGTTTAAAAAAAATATATCTTTCATATTTTTCTCATGCCTGATAATAATAATAATTAGGTGGGTGCTTATATTTGTGCTATTTCAAAATGTGTTTTTAGCAAATCCCAACTCCCCCTGAGACACCCTCGGAGAGTGGGGTCATGGCCAGGGTCAGTAATGATCAACGGCGAGCCTGGAGCAATTAGGGGTTAGTGCCTTGCTCAAGGGCACATCGGCAGATTCTTCACCTTGTTGGTTTGGTGATTTTAACTAGCGACCTTTCAGTTACTGGCCCAACGCTCTAACCGCTAGGCTACCTGCCGCCTTTGCAATAGGTCATCAAGAGAGATATCAAGCAGTGGTGGAAAAAGTACCCAATTGTCATACTTGAGTAAAAGTAAATATACCTTAATAGAAAATGACTCAAGTAAAAGTGAAAGTCACCAAGTAAAATACGACTTGAGTAAAAGTCTAAAAGTATTTGGTTTTAAATATACTTAAGTATCAAAAGTAAATGTAATTGCTAAAATATACTTAAGTAGCCAAAGTAAAAGTATAAATCATTTCAAATTCCTTATATTAAGCAAACCAGACGATACAATTGTCTTTTTTCTTTTATTTAGCCAGGGGCACACTCCTACAGTCAGACATCAATTACAAACATTGCATTTGTGTTTAGTGAGTTCCCCAGATAAGAGGCAGTAGAGATGACCAGGGATGTGTGTGAATTGGACCATTTTCCTGTTCTGCTAAGCATTCAAAATGTAACGAGTACTTTTGGGTGTCAGGGAAAATGTATGGAGTAAAAAGTACATTATTATTAAGTTGTCAAAAATATAAATAGTAAAGTAAAGTACAGATACCCCATAAACAACTTAAGTAGTACTTTAAAGTATTTTTACTTAAATACTTTATACCACTGATATCAACACAGTGTCCAGCAGAGTGGAGATGTTCCTGCAAGATATTTTAATAGAGAAAGAGGACAAAGGTACATTATTAGTTCTGTACTTTAGCATTGGACTTTAGATAAATATGGTTCATATTCCTTTACAGAACTGAACTGCAGTACTGTCACTGTACTTAGCAGGCTATGCAGATCAATCACAAGGTGGCAATGTTGACCATTCACTGGTTGTCGCTATACTCACTGTCCAATCATTTACCTGTTCTCCTGCATTACAGTATTGATATATATTCCCCCAAACAATAACAAATCAAATACTGAACAATGACTCATACTTATTCCTATCAAATCTGCAGCTATTTTAATCAGTAGCAGAGTTTACATAATGATTTTCTGCTCTCCTCTCTTCGGCAGGGTCAGTTGGTTTACAGCTGGTGCTCCCTCGCAGAGTTTTTGCCTTCTAGCCTGGCATGGGTTTTTGTGTGTGACTACATGTTCTGTGACGAGTGCGTGTCCGACGTGAGCGACCATCACAAAGAGATGCTGGTCACGCCCGAGGACAGCATAGACACATCCCAGGAGGCACTTCTAGGTGGGTTACCATGACAACCAGGGGTCAGGGGTCAACGTAGCCGTACGCCATGACTGTTAATTTAATTTGGATTAGAAGTAACTCAAAGAATGACTAATATTACGCTAGCTGATTGATAAAATGATTTTTCGAAACTGAGTGAAACAGGGAGGTACTATCTGAACTTGACCAATAAGAAATGCTAATTTTCCTTTTCCATAGCAAAACACAAATGTACCATAGTAAACACGATCCAGGAAGTGGGTATTCCCTGTTTTGGTATTGACAATGTAGACTACTACAGTATCAACTGTAATCTTCCAATGACCGGGTTTGAGTCAATAAAGCCGATTGTGGAAGTGTGTTACTCCCTATGAGGAATGAAACAGGATTTCCAGAGGGAAACTGTCACAATCAGTAACCTGAGGCTACATGCCTGTGAATAGTTTATGAAAGATCAAACAATCACACTGAAAGTATGTATCTTTCCTCGCCTGCATGACAACATGGAAACATATTTGTCAACTGTCTTTCTATTTAGTCAGGCATGTGAGGAAAGACATTTTATGATGGTCATTACTCATAATTGAAATTCTTTAAACTAATTGTTTTCTTGGTATGTTGGTTAAGAAGTGATATCATATGAGTTGTTTTAGCTTCCTAAATCATTGTAGAGTTTTGAATATACATTTTCTATACTTTCCATAGATCTACTCGTCTTCTATTGATTGTAAGGGTGACATTGTTTGTTGAAAATGTATCTGATTTTGAAGCTCCTACGATTGACCTAGAGTACATGGTTGTTCAGAAGAACCTGAAGGCTAAATCTACTGTTGAGGCACCTCCTAAGACATCCTCTGAAGATCCCACTGAAGCCCCCAAAAGCCACAAAATGTACACTACATGACCAGAAGTATGTGGACACCTGCTCGTCATACACCTCATTCCAAAGTCCCCCCTTTGCTGCAATAACAGCCTCCACTCTTCTGGGAAGGCTTTCCACTAGATGTTGGAACATTGATGCGGAGACTTGCTTCCATTCAGCCACAAGAGCATTAGTGAGGTTGGGCACTGATGTTGGGAAATTAGGCCTTGCTCGCAGTCGGCATTCCAATTTACATTTACATTTTTACATTTTAGTCATTTAGCAGACGCTCTTATCCAGAGCGAATTACAGTTAGTGAGTGCATACATTTTATATATATCATACAATTCATCCCAGAGGTATCGATGGGGTTGAGGTCAGGGCTCTGTGCAGGCCATTCAAGTTCTTCCACACCGATCTCGACAAACCGTTTCTGTACGGGGGCATTGTCATGCTGAAACAGGAAAGGGCCTTCCCCAAACTGTTGCCACAAAGTTGGAAGCACAGAATCGTCTATGCTGTAATATTAAGATTTCCCTTCACTGGAACTAAGGGACCTAGCCCGAACCATGAAAAGCAGCTCCAGACCAATATTCCTCCTCCACCAAACTTTACAGTTGGCACTATGCATTGGGGCAGGTAGCGTTCTCCTGGCATCCGCCAAACCTAGATTTGTCCGTCGGACTGCCAGATGGTGAAGCGTGACGCTCCCGACGAACAGTTCTTGTGCTGACGTTGCTTCCAGAGGCAGTTTGGAACTCGGTAGTGAGTGTTGCAACCGAGGACAGACCATTTTTACGCGCTACGCGCTTCAGCACTCGGCGGTCCCGTTCTTTGAACTTGTGTGGCCTACCACTTCGCGGCTGAGCTGTTGTTGCTCCCCCTGACCAGGGCAGCTCTAGCATGGCAGAAAGTTGAGGAAGTGACTTGTTGGAAAGGTGGCATCCTATGACAGTGCCATGTTGAAAGTCACTGAGCTCTTCAGTAAGGCCATTCTACTGCCAATGATTGTCTATGGAGATTGTGTGGCTGTGTGCTCTATTTTATACAGCTGTCAGCAACGGGTGTGGCTAAAATAGCCGAATCCATTAATTTGAAGGGGTGTCAACATACTTTTGTATATATAGTGTACTACGCTGGTATTTCCTTTTAAATACTCTCTTCAAACAACCATTTCCTCAGAATTCAGGAGGTAGAATGACCAGGAAAAATCCCTGGCTATCATGATTTATGAGTTAACAATATATCAATAGCTATTGAGAAAGACTGAAGCATGTGTATTTAAAGGCATGTACAGGAAGTATCAATAACTAAAAGATTAGGGTAATCGTATTGTGTTTATGTGAACCACTAATCACCTCTTGTGACATTCCTAACACCTAACCCAACCTATTAACCAGCATCCTCAGGTATGTAGCAGAGCTGTCTCTTGACTCAGCCGGATACCATTGTGTTGTGTAGGTGTTGCCACAGGCACCTCGCTGCTCTACCTGAGTGACAAATGGTGGACACACACACACACACACACACACACACACACACACACACACACACACACACACAACAACAACAGCTGGTGCTATGTGGAGTGACTAAATCGCTTGATTAATTAGATCTTCATGAAATTGAGTTTACATGATTATTATACAAGCATTTGCTAGCTGTATGTTTGCTATTGATAATTCAGCATAATTATTTTCATATGAATTGTAAAGCAGAATAAGAGAGAGAGAAATAAATATAAAAAATACCCAGAGAAACGTGTATAGCATATGGTGTAATGTCTTACAGTAAGTGTATGTCCAATTAACATGATGAGGCATATATTTAAAATTCCCTCCATATTATTAATTATAATGGGGAAAATTGACCTGTTAATTGTTATTTTCAGTTCATTCATCCATCATAAGATATTCTTATGTGTGCCAACAACAAACTTTCCACTCTGCCCTGACATGTTACCTCATGCCACCCACGCCTCATGCCAACCATGTGTATTGGACCACTCCTCACACAACGAACAACAGAAATGCATCAGAAGTGCTCAGAGCATTGGTATTCAAAACAGGAGTTTTGCAATGACCTAGGCCTACAGTATGGTCTTGTATGGTTATGCTTGGTATAGAGCTCGCCAGCTTGTAGTCCTAAAAACCAGAAATGAGTTACCTCTGGTTCGTTCAGCCATTCCTATGGGGGAAATGAATGAGGAAAGAATGGGGTTTTGGGATAAATGTCGAAAATAAGGTTTGAGGTTAACACAGGCTTAGAATACA
Organism: Coregonus lavaretus; assembly: GCF_964263955.1. Lineage (NCBI taxonomy): Eukaryota > Metazoa > Chordata > Actinopteri > Salmoniformes > Salmonidae > Coregonus > Coregonus lavaretus. The sequence goes on from NC_140006.1 coordinate 35,085,105, forward strand.
GTATTTAAAACGTTTTGTTCTGTGAGATAATATCAGTCATTTAACAAGACCTTTTATGTGCTTTATGTGCTTGTTTTGATGATATAAATGCTTCAGGTACATTAGCTGATGAAGATTATCTCATAGAACAAACCGTATAAGATCTCCTAAGCCTGTGTTTACCACAGACCTTATTTTCGGCATTTATCAAAAAAAAAACATTCATTTCCTTATAGGCTTGTTAATAGTGTTATAACAATTAGACAGAGAAACCGACCAACACCTTCATGGGGAAATACTGCTTTTAATGACTGACTGGGGGTTAACACTTTAACCCTTTTGATTTCAAACATTATGAAAATATAGCACAAAATGCAATGACATTGGGTCAATAATGATAAACAAGCCCAAGCCCTAAAAAGGGGGTTCATTGCTCCAACTGCAGGATCATATACTGTGACGCCAATACAACCTTTTACAAAGATTGCAATATCATCCACTTATCAATCACACACCAATACAATGGACAACACAAAAAGAGAAGGAAAGCATTTTATAGTGTTACACACATATTGAGCTGATGTCTGAAATCTGTAGCTTTGCCGATGTTAATGGACACTGCCTGTGAAACTGAAACGTCCTTGACTGGATAGTGGATACTGTTAAAAAGATAGCATTTACAGTAGCCTAGTAGGCTAATAGTTCCAGAAATGTGCACTGACTGTCACTGACCCCCTACTAAGCCCCTTACTCCACCTCCACACCTGCCTCCTCCTCATCAGGACAGGCCGCAAACTCCTTCTCGGGCAGGAGGCCGTACTCGCTGAGGAACCCCTCAATATCGGTGGCGAAGAACTCCTCGCTGAGGTGCTGTGTCATGGACAGGAAGTTCCCTAGCAGCTCGCCTGCCTTGTACACCAGAATGGTGGGCAGCACGTCGTCTGAGAAGCGCTCGCCGGCGCCCGTTGCAGCCGCCTGGATGCGGCAGAACTTGATGCTGGGGTACTCGGTGGCCAGGCAGTCCAAGCAGGAGTTGAGCGCCTCGCAACCTTTGACCCCGTCCTCGTAGATGTGGACGATCACCAGGGTGAGCCGGTGCTCCTTCTCAATGACCTCCAGGAAGGCCTTGGCGCTGTCCAACTCCACCACGCTGTCCAATTTAGGCCCAAAGCTGAGGCGCTCGTGCATCTCCTTCATGCACTGCTTGCGGTACTTGCGCAGGCACTTTTCGTCCTCCTCTGCGATCATTTCATACTCCTGGACACTCATCTGTATGGAGACAAATGGGGTGATGGGAGCTGAGTCAAGGCTCATGTCTAGTAGGTATAGGGGTCTGAAACATAGAAATACAATTGACTTGAATGGAGGGTCTAGTCATTTTATTTCAATGGATTAAAATAGGTCAAGTAAACACGTTTTGATTCTCACAGGAGCTTGTAACACTTGTGTCTCCCTCTGTGGTCGAGTCACTTACTGTCTGACCGTGTGGTTGAACCACAGCGACGTGAGAGACTGATTAACAACTACAGGAAGCATTTAGTTGGAGTCATTGCAGCAAAAGGTGGCACAACCAGTTATTGAGTGTAAGGGGGCAATTACTTTTTCACACAGGGGAATTGGGTGTTGCATAACTTTGTTTATGAAATAAATGAAGTAAATATGTAATTGTTGTGTTATTTGTTCACTTATGTTCCCTTTATCTAATATTAGGTTTTGGTTGAAGATCTGATAACATTCAGTATCACAAATATGCAAAAGTAGAGAAAATTAGAAAGGGGGCAAATACTTTTTCATAGCACTGTATTTACAGTACCAGTCTAAAGTTTGGACACACCTACTCATTCAAGGGTTTTTCTTTACTTTTACTATTTTCTACATTGTAGAATAATAGTGAAGACATCAAAACTATGAAATAACACATATGGAATCATGTAGTAACCAAAAAAGTGTTAAACAAATCCAAATATATTTTTTATTTGAGATTCTTCAAATAGCCACCCTTTGCCTTGATGACAGCTTTGCACACTCTTGGCATTCTCTCAACCAGCTTCACCTGGAATGCTTTTCCAACAGTCTTGAAGGAGTTTCCACATATGCCAAGCACTTGTTGGCTGCTTTTCCTTCACTCTGCCATCCGACTCATCCCAAACCATCTCAATTGGGTTGAGATCGGGGGATTGTGGAGGCCAGGTCATCTGATGCAGCACTTCATCACTCTCCTTCTTGGTAAAATAGCCCTTACACAGCCTGGAGGTGTGTTGGGTCATGTGCTGTTAAAAAACAAATGATAGTCCCACTAAGCCCAAACCAGATGGGATGGCGTATTGCTGCAGAATGCTGTGGTAGCCTTGCTGGGTAAGTGTGCCTTGAATCTAAATAAATCACAGAGAGTGTCACCAGCAAATCACCATAACACCTCCTCCTACATTCTTTACGTGGGAACTACACATGCGGAGATCATCCATTCACCTAAACTGCATCTCACAAAGACATGGTGGTTGGGACCAAAAATCTCCAACTTGGACTCCAGACCAAAAGACACATTTCCACCGGTCTAATGACATTTACATTTTAGTAATTTAGCAGATGCTCTTATCCAGAGCAACTTACAGTTAGTGAGTGCATACATTTTCATACTGGCCCCCCGTGGGAAACAAACCCACAACCCTGGCGTTGCAAGCGCCATGCTCTACCAACTGAGCTACAGCAATGACCATTGCTTGTGTTTCTTGCCCCAAGCAGGTATCTTCTTCTTATTGGTGTCCTTTAGTAGTGGTTTCGACCATGAAGGCCTGATTCACACAGTTCCCTCTGAACAGTTGATGTTGAGATGTGTCTGTGACTTGAACCATGTGAAGCATTTATTTGGGCTACAATTTCTGAGGCTGGTAACTCTGATGAACGCATCCTCTGCAGCAGAGGTAACTCTGGGTCTTCCATTCCTGTGGCGGTCCTCATGAGAGCCAGTTTCATCATAGCGCTTGATGGTTTTTGCGACTGCACTTGAAGAAACTTTCAAAGTTCTTGACATTTTCCGTATTGACTTACCTTCACCTCTGAAAGTAATGACGGACTGTCGTTTCTCTTTGCTTATTTGAGCTGTTCTTGCCATAATATGGACTTGGTCTTTTACCAAATAGGGCTATCTTCTGTATAAAATTCCTTGACACAACACAACTGATTGGCTCAAATGCATTAAGAAGGAAAGAAATTCCACAAATTAACTTTTAAGAAGGCACACCTGTTAATTGAAATGCATTCCTCATGAAACTGGTTGAGAAAATGCCAAGAGTTTGCAAAGCTGTCATCAAGGCAAAGGGTGGCTATTTGAAGAATCTCAAATATAAAATATATTTTGATTTTGATTTGTTTAACACTTTTTTGGTTACTACATGATTCCATATGTGTTATTAAATAGTTTTGATGTCTTCACTATTATTATACAATGTAGAAAATAGTAAAAATAAAGAAAAACCCTAGAATGAGCAGGTGTGTCCAAACTTTTGACTGGTACTGTAGTTCATAGAAGCGTATTACTGCTTATTACAAGTCAATGTTTTTCTGTTCAGAAAAATAACGTAAAGGCTGTTTAGCAGACGTTCCGAGCCCAGATCATCATCCTATTGTTAAGAATGTCATGAGTAGGGAGTTTTTTTGTAGCCTATAGCAAGGGCTCAGAGTTTTTCTTGCTGAAGTTAATTTGTATGTGTGCGTGCATGTTTGTGTACTGTGTGTGTGTTATGCTTTTGTGAGTTGGTGCCTGATTTCGTGTGTGTGTGTATCATAGAAATAGAATGAATAGAACGGTAATGCCAATTAAAGACATGGTGGCATTGTGGGTGGACTGGCAGCCATTGTGTGTAAAAACCAGGAAGTGTGCCCTTCAATCTGTGCTGAGATCTGTTGAGTCAACTCAACTGACATTACAAAAAATGTATTCCATTGCATGAGCCACATCAGTTAGCATCATTTGAATGAACATTCTACATTACCATGGAAATCCAGCATCAGTTGATAGAACATTCCAAATTACCACGGAAATGATTACATCACAATACTGGGCAGCCATTGCAAGTGTAACCATATGTTTACAAGTCATATTGCCAGGGTTAGAGGTTCCAAGCCCGTTCTATTAATTATATGGTGTGTATATAATATCTGTTCATCTCTCCCTCAGGTGGACCCCCTGTCAGAGCAGAGGTCGACAGCGTCTGTGAAGGTGTGCAGTGGGTCTCTCACCCTGAACGGAATGGTACACTGCAGGGCTTACAGTGGGGAAAAAAACGTATTTAGTCAGCCACCAATTGTGCAAGTTCTCCCACTTAAAAAGATGAGAGAGGCCTGTAATTTTCATCATAGGTACACGTCAACTATGACAGACAAAATGAGAAAAAAAATCCAGAAAATCACATTGTAGGATTTTTAATGAATTTATTTGCAAATTATGGTGGAAAATAAGTATTTGGTCAATAACAAAAGTTTCTCAATACTTTGTTATATACCCTTTGTTGGCAATGACACAGGTCAAACGTTTTCTGTAAGTCTTCACAAGGTTTTCACACACTGTTGCTGGTATTTTGGCCCATTCCTCCATGCAGATCTCCTCTAGAGCAGTGATGTTTTGGGGCTGTCGCTGGGCAACACAGACTTTCAACTCCCTCCAAAGATTTTCTATGGGGTTGAGATCTGGAGACTGGCTAGGCCACTCCAGGACCTTGAAATGCTTCTTACGAAGCCACTCCTTCGTTGCCCGGGTGGTGTGTTTGGGATCATTGTCATGCTGAAAGACCCAGCCACGTTTCATCTTCAATGCCCTTGCTGATGGAAGGAGGTTTTCACTCAAAATCTCACGATACATGGCCCCATTCATTCTTTCCTTTACATGGATCAGTCGTCCTGGTCCCTTTGCAGAAAAACAGGCCAGGGTCAGCCAGGGTCAGCAATTAAACTGGGATATGCTTAACACCCCGGCCATCCTACAATCTAAACTAGATGCCCTCAATCTCACACAAATTATCAACGAACCTACCAGGTACAACCCTAAATCCGTAAACATGGGTACCCTCATAGATATCATTTTGACTAACTTACCCTCTAAATACACCTCCGCTGTCTTCAACCAGGATCTCAGCGATCACTGCCTTATTGCCTGCGTCCGTAACGGGTCTGCGGTCAAACGACCACCCCTCATTACTGTCAAACGCTCCCAAAAACACTTCAGCAAGCAGGCCTTCCTAATTGACCTGGCCCAGGTATCCTGGATGGATATAGATCTCATTCCGTCAGTAGAAGATGCCTGGTTGTTCTTTAAAAGTAATTTCCTCTCAATCTTAAATAAACATGCCCCATTCAAAAAATACAGAACTAAGAACAGATATAGCCCCTGTTTCTCCTCAGACTTGACTGCCCTTGACCAGCACAAAAACATCCTGTGGCGTACTGCATTAGCAACAAATAGCCCCCGCGATATGCAACTTTTCAGGGAAGTTAGGAACCAATATACACAAGCAGTTAGGAAAGCAAAGGCTAACTTTTTCAAACAGAAATTTGCATCCTGTAGCACTAACTCCAAAAAGTTTTGGGATACTGTAAAGTTGTAAAGTCCATGGAGAATAAGAGCACTTCCTCCCAGCTGCCCACTGCACTGAGGCTAGGAAACACTATCACCACCGATAAATCTACAATAATCGAGAATTTCAACAAGCATTTTGCTACGGCTGGCCATGCTTTCCACCTGGCTACCACTACCCCGGCCACCAGCTCTGCACCCTCCGCTGCAACTTGCCCATGCCCCCCCGCTTCTCCTTCACACAAATCCAGACAGCTGATGTTCTGAAAGAGCTGCAAAATCTGGACCCCTACAAATCATCTGGGCTAGACAATCTGGACCCTTTCTTTCTAAAACTAGCCGCCGAAATTGTCGCAACCCCTATTACTAGCCTGTTCAACTTCTCTTTCGTAACGTCTGAGATCCCCAGAGATTGGAAAGCTGCCGTGGTCATCCCCCTCTTCAAAGGGGGTGACACTCTAGATCCAAACTGTTACAGACCCATATCCATCCTGCCCTGCCTTTCAAAAGTTTTTGAAAGCCAAGTTAACAAACAGATCACCGACCATTTCGAATCCCACCGTACCTTCTCCGCTATGCAATCCGGTTTCCGAGCTGGTCATGGGTGCACTTCAGCCACGCTCAAGGTCCTAAACGATATTATAACCGCGATCGATAATAGACAGTACTGTGCAGCCGTTTTCATTGACCTGGCCAAGGCTTTCGACTCTGTCAACCACCGCATTCTTATTGGCAGACTAAATAGCCTTGGTTTCTCAAATGACTGCCTCGCCTGGTTCACCAACTACTTCTCAGATAGAGTTCAATGTGTCAAATCGGAGGGCCTGTTGTCTGGACCTATGGCAGTCTCTATGGGGGTGCCACAGGGTTCAATTCTTGGGCCGACTCTTTTCTCTGTGTATATCAATGATGTCGCTCTTGCTGCTGGTGACTCTCAGATCCACCTCTACGCAGACGACACCATTTTGTATACATCTGGCCCTTCATTGGACACTGTGTTAACAAACCTCCAAACGAGCTTCAATGCCATACAACACTCCTTCAGTAGCCTCCAACTGCTCTTAAACACAAGTAAAACTAAATGCATGCTCTTCAACCGAACGCTGCTTGCACCCGCCCACCCGACTAGAATCACTATTCTCGACGGGTCTGACCTAGAGTATGTGGACAACTACAAATACCTAGGTGTCTGGTTAGACTGTAAACTCTCCTTCCAGACTCACATTAAGAATCTCCAATCCAAAGTTAAATCTAGAATCGGTTTCCTATTTCGCAACAAAGCCTCCTTCACTCATGCTGCCAAACATGCCCTCGTAAAACGGACTATCCTACCGATCCTTGACTTCGGCGATGTCATTTACAAAATAGCCTCCAACACTCTACTCAGCAAATTGGATGTAGTCTATCACAGTGCCATCCGTTTTGTCTCCAAAGCCCCATATACTACCCACCACTGTGACCTGTACGCTCTTGTTGGCTGGTCCTCACTACATATTCGTCGCCAAACCCACTGGCTCCAGGCCATCTATAAATCACTGCTAGGCAAATCCCCGCCTTATCTTAGCTCATTGGTCACCATAGCAACACCCACCCGTAGTATGCGCTCCAGCAGGTATATCTCACTGGTCATCCCCAAAGCCAACACCTCCTTTGGCCGCCATTCCTTCCAGTTCTCTGCTGCCAATGACTGGAACAAATTGCAAAAATCTCTGAAGCTGGAGACACTTATCTCCCTCACTAACTTTAAGCATCAGTTGTCAGAGCACCTTACCGATCACTGCACCTGTACACAGCCCATCTGAAATTAGCCCGCCCAACTACCTCATCCCTATATTGTTATTTATTTTGCTCATTTGTACCCCAGTATCTCTATTTGCACATCATCTCTTGCACATCTATCATTCCAGTGTTAATAATAATTGTAATTATTTTGCACTATAGCCTATTTATTGCCTTACCTCCATAACTTGCTACATTTGCACACACTGTATATATATTTTTCTGTTGTATTTTTGACTTTGTTTTGTTTTACCCCATATGTAACTCTGTGTTGTTGTTTTTATCGCACTGCTTTGCTTTATCTTGGCCAGGTCGCAGTTGTAAATGAGAACTTGTTCTCAACTGGCTTACCAGGTTAATTAAAGGTTAAATAAAATAAAAATAATAATAATAATTTATCAACGGCGAGCCTGGAGCAATTAGGGGTTAGTGCCTTGCTCAAGGGCACATCGGCAGATTCTTCACCTTGTTGGTTTGGTGATTTTAACTAGCGACCTTTCAGTTACTGGCCCAACGCTCTAACCGCTAGGCTACCTGCCGCCTTTGCAATAGGTCATCAAGAGAGATATCAAGCAGTGGTGGAAAAAGTACCCAATTGTCATACTTGAGTAAAAGTAAATATACCTTAATAGAAAATGACTCAAGTAAAAGTGAATGTCACCAAGTAAAATACGACTTGAGTAAAGTCTAAAAGTATTTGGTTTTAAATATACTTAAGTATCAAAAGTAAATGTAATTGCTAAAATATACTTAAGTAGCAAAAGTAAAAGTATAAATCATTTCAAATTCCTTATATTAAGCAAACCAGACGATACAATTGTCTTTTTTCTTTTATTTAGCCAGGGGCACACTCCTACAGTCAGACATCAATTACAAACATTGCATTTGTGTTTAGTGAGTTCCCCAGATAAGAGGCAGTAGAGATGACCAGGGATGTGTGTGAATTGGACCATTTTCCTGTTCTGCTAAGCATTCAAAATGTAACGAGTACTTTTGGGTGTCAGGGAAAATGTATGGAGTAAAAAGTACATTATTATTAAGTTGTCAAAAATATAAATAGTAAAGTAAAGTACAGATACCCCATAAACAACTTAAGTAGTACTTTAAAGTATTTTTACTTAAGTACTTTATACCACTGATATCAACACAGTGTCCAGCAGAGTGGAGATGTTCCTGCAAGATATTTTAATAGAGAAAGAGGACAAAGGTACATTATTAGTTCTGTACTTTAGCATTGGACTTTAGATAAATATGGTTCATATTCCTTTACAGAACTGAACTGCAGTACTGTCACTGTACTTAGCAGGCTATGCAGATCAATCACAAGGTGGCAATGTTGACCATTCACTGGTTGTCGCTATACTCACTGTCCAATTATTTACCTGATCTCCTGCATTACAGTATTGATATATATTCCCCCAAACAATAACAAATCAAATACTGAACAATGACTCATACTTATTCCTATCAAATCTGCAGCTATTTTAATCAGTAGCAGAGTTTACATAATGATTTTCTGCTCTCCTCTCTTCGGCAGGGTCAGTTGGTTTACAGCTGGTGCTCCCTCGCAGAGTTTTTGCCTTCTAGCCTGGCATGGGTTTTTGTGTGTGACTACATGTTCTGTGACGAGTGCGTGTCCGACGTGAGCGACCATCACAAAGAGATGCTGGTCACGCCCGAGGACAGCATAGACACATCCCAGGAGGCACTTCTAGGTGGGTTACCATGACAACCAGGGGTCAGGGGTCAACGTAGCCGTACGCCATGACTGTTAATTTAATTTGGATTAGAAGTAACTCAAAGAATGACTAATATTACGCTAGCTGATTGATAAAATGATTTTTCGAAACTGAGTGAAACAGGGAGGTACAATCTGAACTTGACCAATAAGAAATGCTAATTTTCCTTTTCCATAGCAAAACACAAATGTACCATAGTAAACACGATCCAGGAAGTGGGTATTCCCTGTTTTGGTATTGACAATGTAGACTACTACAGTATCAACTGTAATCTTCCAATGACCGGGTTTGAGTCAATAAAGCCGATTGTGGAAGTGTGTTACTCCCTATGAGGAATGAAACAGGATTTCCAGAGGGAAACTGTCACAATCAGTAACCTGAGGCTACATGCCTGTGAATAGTTTATGAAAGATCAAACAATCACACTGAAAGTATGTATCTTTCCTCGCCTGCATGACAACATGGAAACATATTTGTCAACTGTCTTTCTATTTAGTCAGGCATGTGAGGAAAGACATTTTATAATGGTCATTACTCATAATTGAAATTCTTTAAACTAATTGTTTTCTTGGTATGTTGGTTAAGAAGTGATATCATATGAGTTGTTTTAGCTTCCTAAATCATTGTAGAGTTTTGAATATACATTTTCTATACTTTCCATACATCTACTCGTCTTCTATTGATTGTAAGGGTGACATTGTTTGTTGAAAATGTATCTGATTTTGAAGCTCCTACGATTGACCTAGAGTACATGGTTGTTCAGAAGAACCTGAAGGCTAAATCTACTGTTGAGGCACCTCCTAAGACATCCTCTGAAGATCCCACTGAAGCCCCCAAAAGCCACAAAATGTACACTACATGACCAGAAGTATGTGGACACCTGCTCGTCGTACACCTCATTCCAAAGTCCCCCCTTTGCTGCAATAACAGCCTCCACTCTTCTGGGAAGGCTTTCCACTAGATGTTGGAACATTGATGCGGAGACTTGCTTCCATTCAGCCACAAGAGCATTAGTGAGGTTGGGCACTGATGTTGGGAAATTAGGCCTTGCTCGCAGTCGGCATTCCAATTCATCCCAGATGTATCGATGGGGTTGAGGTCAGGGCTCTGTGCAGGCCATTCAAGTTCTTCCACACCGATCTCGACAAACCGTTTCTGTACGGGGGCATTGTCACGCTGAAACAGGAAAGGGCCTTCCCCAAACTGTTGCCACAAAGTTGGAAGCACAGAATCGTCTATGCTGTAATATTAAGATTTCCCTTCACTGGAACTAAGGGACCTAGCCCGAACCATGAAAAGCAGCTCCAGACCAATATTCCTCCTCCACCAAACTTTACAGTTGGCACTATGCATTGGGGCAGGTAGCGTCCTCCTGGCATCCGCCAAACCTAGATTTGTCCGTCGGACTGCCAGATGGTGAAGCGTGACGCTCCTGACGAACAGTTCTTGTGCTGACGTTGCTTCCAGAGGCAGTTTGGAACTCGGTAGTGAGTGTTGCAACCGAGGACAGACCATTTTTACGCGCTACGCGCTTCAGCAATCGCCGGTCCCGTTCTTTGAACTTGTGTGGCCTACCACTTCGCGGCTGAGCTGTTGTTGCTCCTCCTGACCAGGGCAGCTCTAGCATGGCAGAAAGTTGAGGAAGTGACTTGTTGGAAAGGTGGCATCCTATGACAGTGCCATATTGAAAGTCATTGAGCTCTTCAGAAAGGCCATTCTACTGCTAATGATTGTCTATGGAGATTGCGTGGCTGTGTGCTCTATTTTATACAGCTGTCAGCAATGGGTGTGGCTAAAATAGCCGAATCCATTAATTTGAAGGGGTGTCAACATACTTTTGTATATATAGTGTACTACGCTGGTATTTCCTTTTAAATACTCTCTTCAAACAACCATTTCCTCAGAATTCAGGAGGTAGAATGACCAGGAAAAATCCCTGGCTATCATGATTTATGAGTTAACAATATATCAATAGCTATTGAGAAAGACTGAAGCATGTGTATTTAAAGGCATGTACAGGAAGTATCAATAACTAAAAGATTAGGGTAATCGTATTGTGTTTATGTGAACCACTAATCACCTCTTGTGACATTCCTAACACCTAACCCAACCTATTAACCAGCATCCTCAGGTATGTAGCAGAGCTGTCTCTTGACTCAGCCGGATACCATTGTGTTGTGTAGGTGTTGCCACAGGCACCTCGCTGCTCTACCTGAGTGACAAATGGTGGACACACACAGGACACACACACACACACACACACACAACAACAACAGCTGGTGCTATGTGGAGTGACTAAATCGCTTGATTAATTAGATCTTCATGAAATTGAGTTTACATGATTATTATACAAGCATTTGCTAGCTGTATGTTTGCTATTGATAATTCAGCATAATTATTTTCATATGAATTGTAAAGCAGAATAAGAGAGAGAGAAATAAATATAAAAAATACCCAGAGAAACGTGTATAGCATATGGTGTAATGTCTTACAGTAAGTGTATGTCCAATTAACATGATGAGGCATATATTTAAAATTCCCTCCATATTATTAATTATAATGGGGAAAATTGACCTGTTAATTGTTATTTTCAGTTCATTCATCCATCATAAGATATTCTTATGTGTGCCAACAACAAACTTTCCACTCTGCCCTGACATGTTACCTCATGCCACCCACGCCTCATGCCAACCATGTGTATTGGACCACTCCTCACACAACGAACAACAGAAATGCATAAGAAGTGCTCAGAGCATTGGTATTCAAAACAGGAGTTTTGCAATGACCTAGGCCTACAGTATGGTCTTGTATGGTTATGCTTGGTATAGAGCTCGCCAGCTTGTAGTCCTAAAAACCAGAAATGAGTTACCTCTGGTTCGTTCAGCCATTCCTATGGGGGAAATGAATGGGGAAAGAATAGGGTTTTGGGATAAATGTCGAAAATAAGGTTGGAGGTTAACACAGGCTTAGAATACAGTATTTAAAAGGGTTTGTTCTGTGAGATAATATCAGTCAGTTAACAAGACCTTTAAGAATTATGAAGCCTTTTATGTGCTTTATGTGCTTGTTTTGATGATATAAATGCTTCAGGTACATTAGCTGATGAAGATTATCTCATAGAACAAACCGTATAAGATCTCCTAAGCCTGTGTTTACCACAGACCTTATTTTCGGCATTTATCCAAAAAAAACAATTCATTTCCTTATAGGCTTGTTAATAGTGTTATAACAATTAGACAGAGAAACCGACCAACACCTTCATGGGGAAATACTGCTTTTAATGACTGACTGGGGGTTAACACTTTAACCCTTTTGATTTCAAACATTATGAAAATATAGCACAAAATGCAATGACATTGGGTCAATAATGATAAACAAGCCCAAGTCCTAAAAAGGGGGTTCATTGCTCCAACTGCAGGATCATATACTGTGACGCCAATACAACCTTTTACAAAGATTGCAATATCATCCACTTATCAATCACACACCAATACAATGGACAACACAAAAAAGAGAAGGAAAGCATTTTATAGTGTTACACACATATTGAGCTGATGTCTGAAATCTGTAGCTTTGCCGATGTTAATGGACACTGCCTGTGATAAACTGAAACGTCCTTGACTGGATAGTGGATACTGGTAAAAAGATAGCATTTACAGTAGCCTAGTAGGCTAATAGTTCCAGAAATGTGCACTGACTGTCACTGACCCCCTACTAAGCCCCTTACTCCACCTCCACACCTGCCTCCTCCTCATCAGGACAGGCCGCAAACTCCTTCTCGGGCAGCAGGCCGTACTCGCTGAGGAACCCCTCGATATCGGTGGCGAAGAACTCCTCGCTGAGGTGCTGTGTCATGGACAGGAAGTTCCCTAGCAGCTCGCCTGCCTTGTACACCAGAATGGTGGGCAGCACGTCGTCTGAGAAGCGCTCGCCGGCGCCCGTTGCAGCCGCCTGGATGCGGCAGAACTTGATGCTGGGGTACTCGGTGGCCAGGCAGTCCAAGCAGGAGTTGAGCGCCTCGCAACCTTTGACCCCATCCTCGTAGATGTGGACGATCACCAGGGTGAGCCGGTGCTCCTTCTCAATGACCTCCAGGAAGGCCTCAGCGCTGTCCAACTCCACCACACTGTCGAACTTAGGCCCAAAGCTGAGGCGCTCGTGCATCTCCTTCATGCACTGCTTGCGGTACTTGCGCAGGCACTTCTCGTCCTCCTCTGCGATCATTTCATACTCCTGGACACTCATCTGTATGGAGACAAATGGGGTGATGGGAGCTGAGTCAAGGCTCATGTCTAGTAGGTATAGGGGTCTGAAACATAGAAATACAATTGACTTGAATGGAGAGTCATTTTATTTCAATGGATTAAAATAGGTCAAGTAAACACGTTTTGATTCTCACAGGAGCTTGTAACACTTGTGTCTCCCTCTGTGGTCGAGTCACTTACTGTCTGACCGTGTGGTTGAACACTGACTGACCTTGTGCTTGTGGTTGAACACTGACTGACCTTGTGCTTGTGGTTGATCACTGACTGACCTTGTGCCTGTGGTTGAACACTGACTGACCTTGCGGTTGAGTCTGTCGCAAATGTCATCGCTCTGGGGGTTGGACATCTGTCTGAGAAGCTCCTTCTTGCTGGGAGGGGTGTCCTGGTCCTCACACTTGAACTTTCTCCAGTCATTGATCACACCCTTGGGGCCTTGTAGATAAACCACAGAGTAGTTGAGACGTAGGGTTCTATATGTCATTCTATGGGTTGAGAGGGGTCCATCAATAGGTGAAAACAAGAGCTGAGTTTTACAGAGAAAAAAAGTCTGCATCAGAAAGAGGGTTTATACAGAATTCACTCTCATTTCATGTGGGGTTTGGATTGTAAACGGTGTAGACCTATGGAGAGTCAGGTCACTAGAAGGGTTGATGTTGGTTCATGATTTGTCTGTCACCTGTTTGGATTGCTGGCACCTCATCTTCATCTGGGCTTGACATACTGAACTTTCTGATTGAAGAGACAAAATAAAGTTTATCAATGAAAACTGTTTTCTTATCACCATTTTCTCAAAGAGACTGGCTTGTTACAAAGCTGTCGCCTTGGCAGCATTGTAGCATCGCATTGGTTCATAGGTGTGCCTGGCTTGTGTGCTGTATGCAGCATGTTGAGACTGTCAGAGACATTCAGAGGGAGCCAGGCTGATGCAGTATTATCAGATTAAGATTATTTCTAATACTCTGGGTTTTCTAAAACCGAGTTAATTCATGGGTCTGCGTGGGTCTACGTGTGTAAGACGCAGCTGGGATATAAAGATAACAATGTGGCACGTATTGTATGTATGACCTGTACAGAACCCCTAAACCACTAAGCCACAGCTTAGGCATTAGATCGGGGAGCCAATGCAACTCTTCAGGTGGAGCATCTAAAGAGGCCATACAACAGCAGCTTGTTTAGACATGCTGCTGCTGAGTCTGTGTCATGAGTAATGACAGCGTTCCTAGGCCTGCTCAAAACAATGCGTCAAACCTAAGCCTTCCTCATCCGGACCATGCCAATCCTTGTGATATACACACCCTCCCCCCAAAATCTCTCCTTCTCTCTCTCCAATGTTACAGCAACTACAATACAACATCTCTGTTTTAACCTGAAACCTTTCTCATTTGATCTAAATTTGAAAAACTACTTTGCCCCGTAGGGCCACCATAATACAGTATGAACTTATATTTTCTACAGAGCTGAAAATAAAACCTTATCTTTGATGATAACACCACTTACTACATTCTTACTAAATGTGTACATTGTGTCCAAGGTGACGTTCCAGTGTTCTAGGCACTGTCCCTCATTTGTCCCCCAAAAATGTGCATTCTAATCCCAGAGATATGAAACATGGTCCTTAGTATACCTATCAGAACCCAGTGATGCACAATACACTGTAAGACCATATAAGCCTATAAAGGGGAAATCTGCAACTCAAACAATAACAAAGATGCAACCCACCACTGTTTTGGTAAAAATTTGAGGGATGTTGCTGGACAAATTGAACCACTCTCAATTTAATAGAAAGAGCTATGGGTGCAAGGACTGACCATCCATGATATCAACATTTTATTTTGAACCATGTCTTGAGGCTATATAGGGTTTGTTTACGATCACATTGTTTACAAACAATGGAGTAAAACTGGCTTGTATGTTGGGTTGTGATGGGGTACGACAGTTGAACTAAGCTCATAAGGCATTTATTTATAAGTTATATTCTTCAAGACTCAATGGGTATACAATATATAATTAATTTATAAGTCCAAACATGGATGTAGCGACTAATGATTCTAGCTTTAAAATGTTAAAATCTCACTCACTCTGCAGAAACAGCATAGAGAATGCCAAACATCTTCCACATGTAATTTCTAACATTATGGACAATCACTTTAGATTTGATCACATCTTTCATTACTTATTTCTCTTCTTCAATCCCAGTGGAGAATTAGACCACATCTTTCACTGCTCTATGTCAAGTAGAATCAATATTAATCAGTATGATAGCAGGCCGTCATGCTCACCTGTGTGGTTAGCTGCACTTCCTTCCTGAGTCTCCTTAGAGTCCTGACCAGGCTGGTTGTCACTGCTATGGGTTTCTTCTGAGGACAGCTGGGGAAGGCTGTGCGGGATTAATTAGAGATATCATCATAGTGACATCTCTCCTAACAAGTAATATGGTGACGTGTATAATAGGCTCAGGAATTAGACCTGCTCAGATAAGATTATCTGTGTGTGTGTGTAAGAGAGAAACATGGAGAGAGCAACAGATGAGCTATATTAACAGATGTTGAGGGGGTGTAGATGAGATTTTTTGTCAATATTGTCTGCGTTTACACAGGCAGCCCAATTCTGATATTTTTGCCAGTAATTGGTCTTCTGACCAATCAGATATTAATTGGGCAAAATATCAGAATTGGGCTCCCTGTGTAAACGCAGCCTATGTGATGTGCACTTTCTCAATGTATGTGATTTGCAACACCGCCATTGTCATTCAAATGTATATCAGTATGGACCACATCCATTCAAAAGCTTCAATCTGCGAACATTACATAATGTAGGCCTGTTGTACACCATGCAAGAACATGACTACCTCATGGAGATTCCTCAGATTGGCTGCATGCTTTTAGTCATAGGTTTTAAAGGCTTATAGGGTCTTACAGTGTATTGTGTGTCACTGGGTTCTGATAGGTGTAATGACCATGATTTATATCTCTGGGATTACAATGCACATTCAGATTAGAATCCGCAGTTGAAACAATAACAAAGCAGTCACCCCGCCTATATATCAATTGATTCTTGAAGAATATAACTTATAAATGACTTATTAGGTTAGTTCAACTGTCATACCCTATCAAAATCCAAAATACAGTAGTTTTAACCATGTTTTGAGGCTCTGTCGCAGCCGGCCGCGACCGGGAGATTCATGGGCGGCGCACAATTGGCCCAGCGTCGTCCAGGGTAGGGGAGAGAATGGCCGGCAGGGATGTAGCTCAGTTGATAGAGCATGGCGTTTGCAACGCCAGGGTTGTGGGTTCGATTCCCACGGGGGGCCAGTATAAAAAAATATGTATTCACTAACTGTAAGTCGCTCTGGATAAGAGCGTCTGCTAAATGACTAAAAATGTAAAAAAATATGATTTGCAAACAATGGAGGAAAGCAGGTTTATTTACATTTTAGTCATTTAGCAGACGTTCTTATCCAGAGCAATTAGGGTTAAGTGCCTTGCTTAAGGGCACATCGACAGATTTTTCACCTAGTCGGCTCGGGGATTAGAACCAGCGACCTTTCGGTTACTGGCACAACGCTCTTACCCACTAAGCTACCTGCCGCCCTGATGGAGTACGACAGTTAAACTAAGTTCATAGGGCATTTCTAAGTTATTCTTCAATAATCAATGCGTATATATCATTAAGTCCAAATATGGATGTAGCAACTGCGGATTCTAGCTTTAAATAAATTAAACTAAAATTTGCAACCAATAATTTCAGATGAGCAGTGCAATAGTCAGCACTAGGTGGAGGTAAAACTCTGTTGCGTTTAGCTAGGGGGAAGCTTGTCCATCAGTCTAGAATATATCTAGAAAGGAAAATGGGAAATTCTCTGGCCTCCGTTGCAAACCTTTTATATAAGCAAGTAGGAATTTTGTGAAATGTCTCATACCACAGGCATGGCATGTAGATTACAAGTTGCCGTTTCAATGCATGCCTTTCATACAAACACAAAACTAATATATTTCAATACAACGACCATAATCCATTGCACATCTACTTGTCCGGTCTGTGTTTCTTTTACGCCTGCTATGGAAGAGAGAAGAATGCGCGATCGTGAGGTGAAATAGAGAGCAGCTGTTGCTTCGCGATATATCTCTACCTGAAAATACATTATCTACGTGATTAATAGTTGGTATTCAGCAGTCATAAAATTATGCCTTATTTAATTCGAAGAACTACAAAATAGTGATATTTGTCAGACAGCATAGGTAGCAGCTCTATAGAGATGAGATGAGATGATACTTGGAATGAAATAATAGTCATCAAATAAAACACATGTAATATACACAACAACTGAAATATTGTATTAAAGTAAAGTAATGTGAATAAATGATGGTTAATAAGTGATAAGCAGTAATGGGCAGTCACTATCATCATGGGACTTTTATTAATTGTTTTATTATGTGTTGTTACAGCATTCAACCCACATAATGCATAGTGCATTTAATCGAAACCCGTGATTATTTTTGAATAACTGAACCGAAACCGAACCGACCTCAAAAAGTAGTAATCACTCAGCACTAGTTGCGTAAGATAAGACAGTCTATGGATGTAGCAGGAATTGAAACACAGTGATGTTTTAAAGGAATCTCCCCATGTCTTTCTTCGTCAACCACTTCTGGCTTAAAAAGGGAAGTTGACAGACAGTATGGGAATGCTTTATTCATGTGATGAGGAGGATATGACCTCATAGCCGGGACCAGAAACCCATATCCAAACAGCCCTCCCAGGTCAGGAATTTTTCACTGTTCATCACAGTGCCCCACGAATTTCCACTAAAGTGAAGTTATTGCATGAGCAGAGTCCAACCCTTCCCCACCCTTTCCCACGAACCTCACCACTAGATTGCGATAGCGTCAAGACAATATGAAAAATAATGATTGCAGGTAGAGCTTGCTGGCTGTTGCCCAGATCAGGGACCAGTTTCACTCATTAATGCTTGATAATAGGGGAAAGGAAATCTGAACCCAAATCAGCCTGCGGTAAAAAGCTGAACAAAATTCCTTTCCTGTACAGCATGGGTCGGCAACAGGCGAGTGATTCTCTTTTCATTTTTAGGTATAAAATGACTAAAATCACCAGGAATTCGGCTAAAAATTAATATAATTTAGGAAATCTGTTCCCAAGTATTCCCACGAATAAAAAAAGAGATGTGATCGTGTCTCAATGTAATCAAGGTATGAAATGATTGTTATCTTTACGAACTATGAAACAAGGATACATGACATAAAGAATGATAGTAAAAAGCTTTGGAGCACCTTAAATGAAATTTTTGGAAAAAAGGCAAACTCAGCTCCATCATTCATTGAATCAGATGGCTCATTCATCACAAAACCAACTGATATTGCCAACTACTTTAATAATTTTTTCATTGGCAAGATTAGCAAACTTAAGCATGACATGCCAGCAACAATTGCTGACACTACATCCAAGTATATCTGACCATATTATGAAAGACAAGCATTGTAATTTTGAATTCCGTAAAGCGAGTGTGGAAGAGGTGAAAATATTATTGTTGTCTATTAACAATGACAAGCCACCGGGTTCTGACAACTTGGATGGAAAATAGCTGAGGATAGTAGCGGACGATATTGCCACTCCTATTTGCCATATTTTCAATTTAAGCCTACTAGAATGTGTGTGCCCCCAGGCTTGGAGGGAAGCAAAAGTCATTTACGCTACCTAAGAATAGTAAAGCCCCCTTTACCAACCCTTAGTAAACTTTTGGAAAAATTGTGTTTGACCAGATACAATTATATTTTACTGTAAACAAATTGACAACAAACTTTCAGCATGCTTACAAAGAAGGACATTCAACAAGCACAGCACTTACACAAATTACTGATGATTGGCTGAGAGAAATTGATGATAAAAAGATTGTGGGGGCTGTTTTGTTAGACTTCAGTGTGGCTTTTGACATTATCGATCATAGTCTGCTGCTGGAGAAACGTATGTGTTATGGCTTTACACCCCCTGCTATAATGTGGATAAAGAGTTACTTATCTAACAGAACACAGAGGGTGTTCTTTAATGGAAGCCTCTCCAACATAATCCATGTAGAATCAGGAATTCCCCAGGGCAGCTGTCTAGGCCCCTTGCTTTTTTCCATCTTTACTAACGACATGCCACTGGCTTTGAGTAAAGCCAGTGTGTCTATGTATGCAGATGACTCAACACTATACACGTCAGCTACCACAGCAACTGAAATAATTGCAACACTTAACAAAGAGTTGCAGTTAGTTTCGGAATGGGTGGCAAGGAATAAGTTAGTCCTGAATATTTCCAAAACTAAAAGCATTGTATTTGGGTCAAATCATTCACTAAACCCTAAACCTCAACTACATCTCGTAATGAATAATGTGGAAATTGAGCATGTTGAGGTGAATAAAGTGGTTGGAGTAACCCTGGATTGTAGATTGTCATGGTCAAAGCATACTGATACAACAGTAGCTAAGATGGGGAGAAGTATGTCCATAATTAAGCGCTGCTCTGCCTTATTAACAACACTATCAACAAGGCAGGTCCTACAGGCCCTAGTTTTGTTGCACCTAGACTACTGTTCAGTAGTGTGGTCAGGTGCCACAAAGAGGGACTTGAGAAAATTGCAGTTGGCTCAGAACAGGGCAGCACGGTTGGCCCTTAAAAGTACACGGAGAGCTAACATTAATGACATGCATGTCAGTCTCTCCTGGCTCAGAGTGAAAGAGAGATTGACTTCATCACTGCTTGTTTTTGTAAGAGGTGTTGACAAGCTGAATGTACCGAGCTGTCTGTTTGGAATACTGGCACACAGCTCGGACAACCATGCATACCCCACAAGACATGCCACCAGAGGTCTCTTCACAGTCCCCACGTCCAGAACAGACTATGGGAGGCGCACAGTACTACATAGAGCCATGACTACATGGAACTCTATTCCACATCAGGTAACTGATGCAAGCAGTAGAATCAGATTTTAAAAACCAGGTAAAAATGCACCTTATGGAACAACAGGGACTGTGAAGAGACACACACAGGGGTATAGACACATGCATACGCACACATTGTGATATTGTTGTATGGTGGTATTAAACATTTTATATTGTAGATAGGTAGTGGTGTAATAATGTCATATGATGTACTGTTTTATATGTAAGTGCTTTAACATGTTTGGACCCCAGGAAGAGTAGCTGCTGCCTTGGCAGCAGCAAATGGGGATCCCTAATAAATACAATTACAAAGCTTGTCGGATGCCGCAGTGGTCTAAGGCACTGCATCTCAGTGCTAGAGGTGTCACTACAGACCCTGGTTCTATTCCAGGCTGTATCACAATCCGGCCGTGATTGGGAGTCTCATAGGGCGGCGCGCAATTGGCCCAGCGTCGTCCGGGGTATGCCGTCATTGTAAATAAGAATTTGTTCTTAACTGACTTGCCTAGTTAAATAAAGGTTACATTAAAAAAATATATATACATTGGGCTTAGTTGTGGTCAATTTGCAGTGTACAAATTATTATAATTATGTTCCGGCCCCCCCTGGGCCATCTGCTCTGAAAAAATAGGCCCGCAGCTGAATCTAGTTGCCTGTCCCTGCTGTACAGCATGCTCAGGGGGTAAAGCGGAACTTAAGTTATGTCAATATCTTTACTTTGTTCTTCAGGCTTGTTATATATTTATTTCCTGTTGCTATGGCAATAATAAATACACACAAGACATAACATAACTTGCCAGGGACTTGAAAGGGAAACCTCGCCACCAGTGCCATAGGTCAGTCATAGAAGACCAGGATATGCGTAGTTTAGACTCAGGAGTGTGTTCCGAAAGCATAATATCAGCAACAGAGCCCCCGACTGGATGAGTCACAATAGTTTATTTTTATCTGATAAACATGCACAACCAAATAATCCTCTGTGGATGTGTCACTGTATCACTGTTGATGTAAAGTAAGTAAACATTCGGTAAACAAAATCTGCGATGCACGCAGTCAGACCACATCTTAAAAGTGTTCTCTGGACAGTGCATGGGCAAGATAATCCCAAAACTGTTTGTGCTGTCTTGTCAACTCCAATGTTCATTGTGAGTTTACCATAGGGGTGGGCCAGAAGGCACAAACAGATCTGGGATCAAGCTACAATGATTAGACCCACTACAAGTCTCTTACTGGCCATCGTTTTCATGTTGGGGAATTTGGGCAAATAATACCATGATTTTTCATTCTGGTAATTCATTAAAGTGTATCTAGTTTGATTCATTCACACGTTCAACATGACAAAAAGCTACACAATCACCATGGCAACCTCAGTTTTCTAACCGCACCCCCCACTCCCAATTTTAACGATTTCCCAGAACAAGCGACATGGAACTTTTCACTCCTGCAATTTTAGGGGCCCCTCATAGTGCCAGCAGACTGCCCAACTCCAAGCATAACACATATTGAATCTGGGAAGCTGAGCAAGAGAAGACCATCCAAATGTATCATTATTTTAAGTCTATTGATTAGCATAACCTAACAAGGTGACAGAAGTTATGAATGGTTATGAATGGTTAAAATGAGACTGCATTTGCGCATGTGGCATAACTGGCATTGGACTGATGCATGATGGCTACGAGTCAAGGGGAACCAGTGGTGCAGGGATGCTGCTAGACTTTTGTTTAATCTTTTGCTATTGAAATCTATTGAAGAGAATGATAATGGAAAGATTTTGAAATGAAAAGAGCAGTTCTCTCTTTGGGACTGTGATTGACTGCATGGGTGTGTAAGTGTGACTAGACATTATTGTGTATCATGGGAAACAGATTAATTATTTATTAGAATATAATGATATATTCAGTCTATATAGGCCTCTGAAAAAGATTTTCCAATAATTCTTGAAATCACATTATCACACATACATTGCAGGGCAAAACAAATAGCATAGACTGTTCTATGATGAATTTAACAAATCTCAATCTGAATTCAGATTGAATTTCCTTCCTAGACAGCATGATTCATACCAGGTATTTCCTAACTCCCACCCAGTCATATTTACAATATTTGTGATTCTGTTGGTTTACATTTTGCCTTTGCCTCACATTTTCTGTGACTCACACAGCTCTATCATAGTGAAAGGGATGTACGTGTATATGGTTGTCGAAGCGATGACGATTACATCATGACTAAGACGAGACGGAATCCTCAGGCCCAGAAAAAAATATCTTTGGCATCTATCAATTCAAAACCAATACTGCTGCCAAACATCAATAGCAGATGGTATATCTATTGATTAAAAACAGCTGTGTGAATATTGATCATTCTGACACTAGCGATGATTTCATGCTGTCTTGGGCATACTTCTGTATACGCATTACAGAATGGCAGATTGACAGATGTTTTTCATAAAAGATGATTGCTTTCCGGCAAGTTGCTGTTATAATATCTGAAACAGATGTGGATAAGAGGAGGGTGGAAAGTTACAAACATTGTCATCGGAAGCCAAGCACAACTGTTTATATACTGTTTTATATTACAATTCAATGTTAAACGAGTAAATTACCTACTTCGTAATATTATTTTAGTGGAAACACGTGATTTTCTCAGGGATTGACATTAAATTCTGAAAGCCGTTTGACCATCGGGCAAGTCAGTATTTTTGGGATTTCCCAAAGATTATGATCACTTGCCCAAACATTTAAATTAGCTTTTTACAGGCAGAAGTGGCATATATGGCCTGCATTTCACTTACACATAGGGGAGGAATCAGAAACATCACTACTGGAATTCATTGTATTTCGGTTGTTATCAGTAAAAAAAAAAACTCAGAGCAGGCTCAACTTGCCCGACTGCCATAAATACCATAAATTGTCTGTCTTTCATTTAAACAATGGGGAGGAACGAGAAAGATCTGTTTAGGCTACTGGAAATATTTGCAGTTTGGTTGTTTAAAAAAAAAAAAAAGTGGCCCAATGGAGCAACCTCAGAACATGCTCAACTTGTGCGACTGCTCAGTTCACTTTCCCCAGGCAATAAGGCAACCCTTAATGTCAATCCCTACTTCTGCATAATAAAGAGCTCATTGTCCTTATAACAACCCTCAATGTCATGTTGCTTACATTACAGTAGCTGAGTATTTGTTTGAGGTTGTCACTCTGTCCTCTGCACTTCCTGAAAGGAGTGGCATCCATTAGATGTAAAGAAGAGGAGACTAAATGTATACTGACACATGACATCTTACAGGTTGTAATCTTGTTGCTAATCTTTGTCCCTTTCAACCATTGTTTATGCCCGCAACATAAACTCATCAGGGTCACACACTCAGAGAATACAGTTGTCTTGTGGTCAGTATAAAAAAACAGTATTGTTCCATCTTTGATGATACCAACCAGTTCTTACCATACTTTTCTCTGTCTCTATTCTGTCTGAACAAATTGTGTGTCAGGGTCAGTTTTAGCCTACCTGAACGAGGACAACAGAAGTTTCTGATACACTGATGTCATACAGTTATTCTGTCACTTCCTGGTTGAGTGATTTTCAGGATACACACCTCCCTCTACTTCCTTCCACTGCCATATAAGGCAGCTGACCTGTTTGCATCCGTACCCTGCGAAAGCACTACATAGATGTCATAAGAATACTTCACAAACCATTTACATAGGCCACAGGTCTCCTGTAAGAAAACCACAGATGTGCCACCCAGAAGAGCTGTAGATTCTTTACACAAGTTAGCAGATGTAAACAATCATCAAAGGTCACACACATAATACAGAAATACCATAAATGGTGACACAGTACTATCCTAATAACATCAGATCTTTTGATAACTTGTGACACCAGGAATTACAAATGAGGAAACATTCAAGTTCATTGAATGAGATAAGGGAGATTATATGAAATGTACAATACTATCACACACGTGGATACAATGCATTTTGAAGTCGAGGATAACACAAAGTCTACAAACGTATTTCCATTGTGGTCCTCTTGTTAACAAAATACACCATTCATCAATGAACAACAAATTAAATATGGAAAACGAACGGAGTTGAGGCAGTTTGGAAATGTCCGTATGACTTGCGGAGGGTGCATCGATTGTACATTACAGCCAGGGAGAAAGTCAGTCTGTCAGACAAGCCAGGAGCTCTTCATCAAGGCCCATCGCTTTGTCCGGCATTACCAGTTCCTCCTAGTAGCCGCTCATCCGTAGCTGATCCTCTACTGTCGACAGTGTAGGACCCAACAGAGTGATGCATCAGCTGCAGTAAAGCGCCAGAAATTCAACCACACATCAGCAGTGGTCAGGAACAGTCCATCTGCCTCTCTGATACCTCAGACACAGTGGTCTCCACCTTCCAACCGGCAGATTAAACTAAAAAGCCGGAGCTGCTGCTGTATTATTTAAATGAAAACATTAGCCATCCAGCTAGCTAGCTAGCCAAGGCAAACAAACAGACTCAACATCAAAGTCTTGTAACTTTTACATTGAAGACCACGATATTTATGTGATCAAAACAGTTATCAACAAAAAAAGGTATTGATTAAAACATTTGACAAAAAAAGTATAAAAAATGATTAAGGGTGTTCCTAAATTCAATCTGGAGTGCCAGAGTGCGCTCTGAGCGCTCGTAAATTCAGACCGTTGTCTGACTGTCCGTTCGTAAATTTAGAGCGTTTCGCTCTCTGAGCGTTCAGAGCGCACACTGGACGCTCCGGCGGAGGAGCAGGGTTGATCTGAGTGTTCTGACCTCACAACGGCAGTCAAGCACCCAAGCTAACTGCCTAACGTTGGCTAGCTTGCTAGCTACTTCCAGACACAAATGAGAGAACACCTCACTCTGACCATTTTAATGTTATCCAGATCGTTGGTGGCTGTAACTGTGCTGCTGGCAACAATTTACTTACACTTTTTTGCCGACGTTTACTGATACCGGCCATATTCAACGGGTGTTGAGCGTTCGTAAATGAATCCGTTTTTCTGCGCTCTGGCACACTCAGACGAGAGTGCTCTGAAATCGGAGTAGATAGCCAGAGCGAATTTACGAACGCACCCTAAATATTTACAAAACGTACAGGAGCGCTCTGCCTAGGCGACCTCACGGCACCATGGCAACCACAGAACCATTGCTCGCTGTGTTATCAAATGATAATGGTTTCATATTTAATGTTAAATCACTATCATTAATCAGCTAGATATACATGTACAGGCACAGTGAAAAGTTATTTAAACACATTAATCACTCCTCTAATGTGTGTCCATGTTAATGAGAATCTGAGAAATGTAGGTGATTGGTCAGGGAGTGAATGTGTCATCATGGAAAGCTCCAGTAATTGGTCAGGTTTGTGAACGTGTGCCATCGTCAAGGAAACGCAACGTGGTTCCTGATTCCCAGACAGAGATGTTAAATGGAACGAACTAGTCTTCCTTATCATATCTCTGGGTTAGACATGACTCACCTACCACCCCCACACTGCTTATGCAATACCTCCAACCTTTTTTAGGTCCAACTATTACCTCAGCCTGTGGACCAACTGTATCTAGTTACCCCCATGTGTACCTCAGTGTAAGGGTGGATGGTAGGCCCCTTACTTGCCCTGGATGGTTCAAACTGTCTGTCTGGTGTTGGTGAACGGAGAGGCAGGAAGCAGAATATCCAGTGAAAGGATTTTAAGGCTCTTGGAGCAGATGCAGGTATTTACAAAATATACAAATCAACCAACAAGATGCTGGACCAGGCTCAAAGTAAATAATAAACTGATTTTAAAAAATGTGTCAAATGAATATAAAGCGTAAAGATCAGTCTGACTAGCCCCTAGGGCTCAGAACAACCCTAACTAACCCCTGCAGAGACAAGAGAATATATATCCTGGCAGAGACCAGGTGACCGGAAACAGGAAACACTTGTATTAATAGAAAGCACTTTATCAAACTAAGCCAATAAACACTTAACAAAGTAAACAACTCTACAATAACCGTTTAGATACTATAACCTGTATAATACAAAAATATATAGAATACTTTTAAAGAGCTGGACTAGAGCAGAAACTCTTTCCCCCCAATTAGTAATGGTGTGTCCCTTCTTAATGAGCAGACCATGGTCACCTGCGTGCTTGGTGGCCCCGCCCCTCCACATGCTACAAGACAGATCTCACACACAAGCGTTTGTAAGTATTGCTTTAGACAAGCAACATAACTAATCAACTTTATCTAATTTATTTCTCATGTCTTCTGTAATTTATATTCAATGTTTACAAATGATTTAGAACAGATCAAACACAGGTAACACACTCAACCAAAATTAAAATGTGGTGAGGTGACCAAGCAATTATATCACCATGTACACTGTGAAATGGGACTAGTGAGGAAGCACCAAGTTAGCTTTCTTCCACCCAGCTGTCTCCTGTAACCCATACAGTTGAAGTCGGAAGTTTACATACACTTAGGTTGGAGTCATTAAAACTCGTTTTTCAACCACTCCACAAATTTCTTGTTAACAAACTATCGATTTGGCAAGTCGGTTAGGACATCTACTTTGTGCATGACACGTAATTTTTCCAACAATTGTTTACAGACAGATTATTTCACTTATAATTCACTGTATCACAATTCCAGTGGGTCAGAAGTTTACATACACTAAGTTGACGGTGCCTTTAAACAGCTTGGAAAATTCCAGAAAATGATGTCATGGCTTTAGAAGCTTCTGATAGGCTAATTGACATCATTTGAGTCAATTGGAGGTGTACCTGTGGATGTATTTCAAGGCCTACCTTCAAACTCAGTGCCTCTTTGCTTGACATCATGGGAAAATCAAAAGAAATCAGCCAAGACCTCAGAAAAAAAATTGTATACCTCCACAAGTCTGGTTCATCCTTGGGAGCAATTTCAAAACGCCTGAAGGTACCACGTTCATCTGTACAAACAATAGTACGCAAGTATAAACACCATGGGACCACGCAGCCGGCATACCACTCAGGAAGGAGACGCGTTCTGTCTCCTAGAGATGAACGTACTTTGGTGCGAAACATAACCTGAAAGGCCTCTCAGCAAGGAAGAAGCCACTGCTCCAAAACCGCCATAAAAAAGACAGACTACGGTTTGCAACTGCACATGGGGACAAAGATTGTACTTTTTGGAGAAATGTCCTCTGGTCTGATGAAACAAAAATAGAACTGTTTGCCCATAATGACCATCATTATGTTTGGAGGAAAAAGGTGGATGCTTGCAAGCCGAAGAACACCATCCCAACCGTGAAGAACGGGGGTGGCAGCATCATGCTGTGGGGGTGCTTTGCTGCAGGAGGGACTGGTGCACTGCACAAAATAGATGGCATCATGAGGAAGGAAAATTATGTGGATATATTGAAGCAACATCTCAAGACATCAGTCAGGAAGTTAAAGCTTGGTCGCAAACCCAACTTATTGTGGGAAGCTTGTGGAAGGCTCCCTGAAACGTTTGACCCAAGTTAAACAATTTAAAGGCAATGCTACCAAATACTAATTGAGTGTATGTAAACTTCTGACCCACTAGGAATGTGATGAAATAAATAAAAGCTGAAATATATCATTCTCTCTACTATTATTGACATTTCAGATTTTTAAAATAAAGTGGTGATCCTAACTGACCTAAGACAGGGAATTTTGATTAGGATTAAATGTCAGGAATTGTGAAAAACTGAGTTTAAATGTATTTGGCTAAGGTGTATGTAAACTTCTGACTTCAACTGTATTCTCAGCACTATACTGGCCCTGGCCCAACCCATTTCCCAGGCTCCTAATTTCAGCAGTACCCCAGCACCACCCCCAGTCTCTTTCTCTGGTCCAAGCCCCATCACTATCCTAGCTTGCCTTAATGTTGCCCCCATTACATTGGCTCCACGGTCTCCTCACCACCCTTAACCTGGCCCCAACTACCCTGGCCCCAACTGTCTGCATTGTGCTGACTGATGTTAGTTGGCAAACTGGTCTACCGCACACGGCACCTGGCATTCCACAATGACACTTTGTAATTAATTATTCTTCCGCTCCCATTATCCAATCATTATCTGAACCATTTGGACTGCTCACATTTTTTTTCTCAGATGAACGACCTCACTGTCAACAAACTTGTTCCACTTTCATTAAATGCAAGAGGGTTTGGAGGCTGCCTGATTTGAACCCATCAACCCAGAATCCCTGCTCTCTGTCAATGGTAATCCAACTCGACTGCAGAGATTCTAAATGTAAGTAGAGAGAAGCAAAAATAGTTATGTACAGAATGCCAAAAAGAAAACCGGACAATTTGCCCCAAGTTTAAAATTGTTTTGGTTGATGTATCCTATACTATCTATAATATCAGAGTGAAAGTGTTGATTCGTTAGATTATTACATAATGCATGTGTATGGATGGTGTATACTGAACAAAAATATAAACACAACATCTAAAGTGTTGGTCCCATGTTTCATGAGCTGAAATAAAAGATCCCAGAAATGTTCCATACGCACAAAAATGTTGTTGCATAATCATTACACTGGTGGTACACCTTGTGCTGGGGACAATAAAAGGCCACTCTAAAATGTTACGTTTTGTCACACAACACATTGCCGCAGATGTCTCAAGTTTTGAGGGAGCGTGCAATTGGCATGCTGACTGCTGGAATGTCCACCAGAGCTGTTGCCAGAGAATTGAATGTTAATTTCTCTACCATAAGCCGCCTCCAACCTCGTTTCAGGGAATTTGGCAGTACGTCCAACCGGCCTCACAACCGCAGACCAAGTGTAACCACACCAGCCCAGGACCGCCACATCCGGCTTCTTCACCTGCGGGATCGTCTGGTGTGGGTGAGCGGTTTGCCAATGTCAACGTTGTGAACAGAGTGCCCCATAGTGGCTGTGGGGTTATGGTATGGGCAGGCATAAGCTATGGACAACGCACACAATTGCATTTTATTGATGGTAATTTGAATGCACAGAAATACCGTGACGAGATCCTGAGGCCCATTGTCGTGCCATTCATCCGCAGCCATCACCTCATGTTTCATCATGATAATGCACGGCCCCATGTACACAATTCCTGGAAGCTGAAAATGTCCCAGTTCTTCCATTGCCTGCATACTCACCAGTCTCACCAGTCCTGTGTAGCTCAGTTGGTAGAGCATGGCGCTTGCAATGCCAGGGTTTTGGGTTCGATTCCCACGGGGGACCAGTATGAAAAAAATGTATGCACTCACTAACTGTAAGTCGCTCTGGATAAGAGCGTCTGCTAAATGACTAAAATGTCAGACCTATTTCCTGTCAGAACAATCTGAGCGACAACAACAGACAGACAAGCTCTATTTTTCCATCTTACTAGGCCTTGGTTAAAGATAAGTACTTTCGAGTTATTAGAACATGCTTTTGCTAATTCTAATTGTGTTTCTAGAATATTTGTTTTTTACATGTTTATTGTAGTTTTCTAAGTTCTGATGATGCTAAGCTAATTGCGCTAACTATTGCCCATTCACTTAGCTACCATGCTAATACACAATGTTATCGTTTTCTGACGGAATTTAGCTTCTTTGGGTTTTGGATGTATCTAGCTACTTTAAGTGTTCAGATTTCTCTTGTGACAGAGCTAAAGCATAGTTATTAAGCTATATGGACACTTAGATTGTGTGTATATGTTTAGTGGCCCCTTTCCTGTGATGTAAATTGTCATAATTTCTGCACAGTCATGTTGGCTAGCTAGGCTCGTTTTCTTGTTGCTAACTCGTGATAGAGATGCTGTTCTTTATTTGCATCCATTTGTGTGAATGTATATAGTGACTTTTTCTCATACATTTCCTCCTTTCTGTATCTGTTTACAGTTTTACAAACAAAATATATTAGACTAAAGATTCTTAATTTTTTTATTTCACCTTTATTTAACCAGGTAAGCCAGTTGAGAACAAGTTCTCATTTACAACTGCGACCTGGCCAAGATATAGCAAAGCAGTGCGATTAAAAACAACAACACAGAGTTACATATGGGGTAAAAAAATACAACAGAAAATATATATACAGTGTGTGCAAATGTAGCAAGTTATGGAGGTAAGGCAATAAATGGGCTATAGTGCAAAATAATTACAATTAGTATTAACACTGGAATGCTAGATGTGCAAGAGATTATGTGCAAATAGAGATACTGGGGTGCAAAAGAGCAAAATAAATAACATAGGGATGAGGTAGTTGGGTGGGCTAATTTCAGATGGGCTGTGTACAGGTGCAGTGATCGGTAAGGTGCTCTGACAACTGATGCTTAAAGTTAGTGAGGGAGATAAGAGTCTCCAGCTTCAGAGATTTTTGCAATTCGTTCCAGTCATTGGCAGCAGAGAACTGGAAGGAATGGCGGCCAAAGGAGGTGTTGGCTTTGGGGATGACCAGTGAGATATACCTGCTGGAGCGCAGACTACGGGTGGGTGCTGCTATGGTGACCAATGAGCTAAGATAAGGCGGGGATTTGCCTAGCAGTGATTTATAGATGGCCTGGAGCCAGTGGGTTTGACGACGAACATGTAGTGAGGACCAGCCAACAAGAGCGTACAGGTCACAGTGGTGGGTAGTGTATGGGGCTTTGGAGACAAAACGGATGGCACTGTGATAGACTACATCCAATTTGCTGAGTAGAGTGTTGGAGGCTATTTTGTAAATGACATCGCCGAAGTCAAGGATCGGTAGGATAGTCAGTTTTACGAGGGCATGTTTGGCAGCATGAGTGAAGGAGGCTTTGTTGCGAAATAGGAAGCCGATTCTAGATTTAACTTTGGATTGGAGATTCTTAATGTGAGTCTGGAAGGAGAGTTTACAGTCTAACCAGACACCTAGGTATTTGTAGTTGTCCACATACTCTAGGTCAGACCCGTCGAAAGTAGTGATTCTAGTCGGGTGGGCGGGTGCCAGCAGCGTTCGATTGAAGAGCATGCATTTAGTTTTACTAGTGTTTAAGAGCAGTTGGAGACTACTGAAGGAGTGTTGTATGGCATTGAAGCTCGTTTGGAGGTTTGTTAACACAGTGTCCAATGAAGGGCCAGATGTATACAAAATGGTGTCGTCTGCGTAGAGATGGATCTGAGAGTCACCAGCAGCAAGAGCGACATCATTGATATACACGGAGAAAAGAGCCGGCCCAAGAATTTAACCCTGTGGCACCCCCATAGAGACTGCCAGAGGTCCAGACAACAGGCCCTCTGATTTGACACATTGAACTCTATCTGAGAAGTAGTTGGTGAACCAGGCGAGGCAGTCATTTGAGAAACCAAGGCTATTTAGTCTGCCAATAAGAATGCGGTGATTGACAGATTCGAAAGCCTTGGCCAGGTCGATGAAGACGGCTGCACAGTACTGTCTATTATCGATCGCGGTTATAATATCGTTTAGGACCTTGAGCGTGGCTGAAGTGCACCCATGACCAGCTCGGAAACCGGATTGCATAGCGGAGAAGGTATGGTGGGATTCGAAATGGTCGGTGATCTGTTTGTTAACTTGGCTTTCAAATACTTTTGAAAGGCAGGGCAGGATGGATATAGGTCTGTAACAGTTTGGATCTAGAGTGTCACCCCCTTTGAAGAGGGGGATGACCGCGGCAGCTTTCCAATCTCTGGGGATCTCAGACGTTACGAAAGAGAGGTTGAACAGGCTAGTAATAGGGGTTGCGACGATTTCGGCGGCTAGTTTTAGAAAGAAAGGGTCCAGATTGTCTAGCCCAGCTGATTTTGTAGGGGTCCAGATTTTGCAGCTTAATGGTACGAATGCCTCCTGATTCTTTATTGGAAGAGTGTAAGCTGTCCAGCAACTTCGTACAGCCATTGAAGAGGAGAGGGACAACATTCCACAGGCCACAATCAACAGCCTGATCAACTCTATGCGAAGGAGATGTCGCGCTGCATGAGGCAAATCGTGGTCACACCAGATACTGACTGGTTTTCTGATCCACGCCCCTACATTTAAAAAAAGCGATCTGTGACCAACAGATGCATATCTGTATTCCCAGTGATGTGAAATCTATAGATTAGGGCCTAAATAATTTATTTCAATGGACTGATTTCCTTATACAGTGCATTCGGAAAGTATTCAGACTACTTGACTTTTTCCACATTTTGTTACGTTACAGCCTTATTCTAAAATGGACTAAATAAAAAAAGTCCTCATCAATCTACAAACAAAATCCCATAATGACAGTGAAAACAATTTTTTTAGACATTTTTGCAAATGAATAAAAAATAAAAAACAGAAAAGCCTTATTTACAAAAGTATTCAGACCCTTTGCTATGAGACTCGAAATTGAGCTCAGGTGCATCCTGTTTCCATTGATCATCCTTGATATTTCTACAACTTGATTGTAGTCCACCTGTGGTAAATTCAATTGATTTGGAAAGGCACACACCTGTCTATATAAGGTCCCACAGTTGACAGTGCATGTCAGAGCGAAAAACCAAGCCATGAGGTCGAAGGAATTGTCCGTAAAGTTCAGAGACAGGATTGTGTCGAGGCACTGATCTGGGGAAGGGTACCAAAAAACGTCTGCAGCATTGAAGGTCCCCAAGAACAAAGTGGCCTCCATAATTCTTAATTGGAATTAGTTTGGAACCACCAAGACTCCTCCTAGAGCTGGCCACCTGGCCAAACTGAGCAATCGGGGGAGAAGGGCCTTGGTCAGGGAGGTGACCAAGAACCAGATGGTCACTCTGAAAGAGGTCCAGTTCCTCTGTGGAGATGGGAAAACCTTCCAGGACAACCATCTCTGCAGCACTCCACCAATCAGGCCTTTTATAGTAGAGCGGCCAGACGGAAGCCACTCCTCAGTAAAAGGCCCATGACAGCCCGCTTGGAGTTTGGTCTGATGAAACCAAGATTGAACTCTTTGGCCTAAATGCCAAGCGTCACGTCTGGAGGAAACCTGGCACCATCCCTACGGTGAAGCATGGTGGTGGCAGCATCATGCTGTGGGGATGTTTTTCAGCGGTAGGGACTGGGAGACTAGTCAGGATCGAGGGGGAAATGAACGGAGCAAAGTACAGAGATCCTTGATGAAAACCTGCTCCAGAGTGCTCAGGACCTCAGACTGGGGCGACGGTTCACCTTCAAACAGGACAACGACCCTAAGCACACAGCCAAGACAACGCAGGAGTGGCTTCGGGACAAGTCTCTGAATGTCCTTGAGTGGCCCAGCCAGAGCCAGGACTTGAACCTGATCGAACATCTCTGGAGAGACCTGAAAATAGCTGTGCAGTTACACTCCCCATCCAACCTGGCAGAGTTTGAGAGGATCTGCAGAGAAGAATGGGATAAACTCTCCAAATACAGGTGTGCCAAGCTTGTAGCGTCATACCCAAGAAGACTTAAGGCTGTAATCGCTGCCAAAGATGCTTCAACAAAGTACTGAGTAAAAGGTCTGAATACTTATGTAAATGTGATATTTCAGTTGTTATTTATTTTTTATCCATTTGCTAAAATGTCTAAACCAGTTTCATTATGGGGTATTGTGTGTAGATTGATGAGGCGAAAAAACTATTTAATCCATTTTAGAATAAGGCTATAACATAATTTTTTTTGGGGAAAAGTAAAGTGGTCTGAATACTTTCCAAATGCACTGTATGTAACTCAGTAACATCTTTGAAATTGTTGCATGGTGCGTTTTATATTTTTGTTCAGTGTAATTCACATTGTTGAATTGCATGGTGCCGCTCCTAGTTTGGGAGATATAAGCTGCATAGCCATTATCGCCTTAGTGTGAGGCTGTGACTCATGACGTATTGTGCAGCAGGTTTGATCCCCTTTTCCCTCTTCCTGTAACATAACTTTTTTGCTACCACTCTTTCCATCTTTTAATTCCTCCGTTATTCGCTATTCTTATGTTAGTCACAGCGCATGTTTTACTCTTATTATCTAACCTGATGTTTAGTCACTTTACCCTGCCTTTATGTACATATTTACCTCAAGTACCTCGTACCCCTGCACATTGATCTGGTACTGGTACTCTCTGTATATAGCTTCATTGTTGTGTATTTTATTTCGCTTGTGTTCCAATTATTTTTTTACACTGCATTGTTGGGAAGGGAAAGCATTTCATGGTAAAGTCTACACCTGTTCTATTCATCGCGTGTGACAAATAACATTTGATTTGACTGTTGCTGGACAGTCAATTTCCCATTCCACTAATCACCATTCTTAGCCAAGTCAGTCAGGCCTGACTATCCCTTCACACGCGAGTCTTTGGCCGTGTTCGAGAGCACCAAAACCATGATGTATCATGGGTAAATTCTGACTGACTGACTGATCTACATATTATATTGAGTAGTTATTTATGATGCAAGATGACTTGTAGATTCGTCAGGCTTGCCTCGCCTTTAAAGTCTGCTGCAGTGTCGAACACACTCCCTTTGTGTGTGTGTGTGCGGGCAGGCGCATTTGTGTGATTGTGTCTGCACGCAAGCAGTGCGCACAGGCATGCCTCTGTAAAGGATGTTTTTCTGATTGAAGATTAAGAAGATTATTTCCTTTTCTTAGTCAGATCCTTTACAGTTTAGGAGTTCTTAAGAAGAGACAGGAGAGTCTTTTGACTGCACATGTCTGTGCCATGGTAGGTCATGTTGTCTGTTCAACATCTAGTTTTGATTTACATTTGGTTGAGTTGCCAACTAAAGTGAATCCAATGTGAAATCAGCAAAAATATGGCACCATGTCCTTGAATTTAGGTTAAAAGTTGGGTGAATTTTTTTTTGAATTCCCTTACATTGATGACTTTTTACAAATCTAATCAGTTTTCCGCGTTGATTCAACATCATCACATTTCATTTTTTGGTTGAAATGACGTGGAAACAACGTTGATTCAACCAGTTTTTGCCCAGTGGGATGCGTTCCAGCATCCTAAATGAATGTTATGGGAGAGCTACAACAAAGAGGCATTGGTAACTACTCCAAACGTTGTGTTGTGGTCAAAACCTACTGTTCTTGTATTAAATGTGCTGTGCTGGTAGGCCTACTCAACCATTAGACCTTTAATACATGACATTGATAAGGTGGCTCCAACGTCTTAGGTAAATTATTAATTTAATTTATGTGAGCGCATACCTTATCTCAAAGGACCGTTACTAAATACAGACTTTACAGATTACTTGGCTGATGGGTTTCCAAACAGAACAGGTCCTCTGTAACTTTCCACAGCTTCAGTGAGACCATGTTATTCCGTGGAATTTTATGGTCCTACAATTGAATTACCTATGAAAATAGTTTGGAATCATTTGGAAAATAGTTCAATTTAATCTCAAAGGTAATTATCTTGCTTTGAATTGGGACCACGACTCTTTACAGGCTACACACTTCCAGCACTGGGTCCTTACCCACTGGTTGAATCAACGTTGTTTCCACGTCATTTCAATGAAATGATGTTGAACCAACGTGGAATAGACGTTGAATTGACGTCTGTGCCCAGTGGGTACATACAGCAACGTGTAGCCTTCATGTACACCACAATACATTTCCAAGGTTAATTTGGTTTGTTTGTTTATGGTGATAGCCATCATCTTATTTCATTTTGTGCTGAGTGTCATTTCTGAAAAGCTGCTACTGGTGCAGTGGTGCTGCTACTTTCCATATACTCCCTAATGCCTCTTCCAGCATTCAGAGATGCTTAGTACAACTTTCCCAGAAGGGTGCCTGCAAGTGGACTGAGGCTTGTTGACACGCACACGCACACACACATTGAGTTGGGTTTTTCCAGGTCTGTTATTGGCGGCATGACTACCCTGCAAAGCTGCTTCCAGTACATGACTCATCCCATTCAAGTCCAACATGCCTGTATCAGCCAGTTTCGTGCTCGGAAGCACATCTGACATTCCGACATCGCTCTCCTGTGCCGCAGTGTTGTCTTTGCATCACAGACGAGGGAAAGTACAAAAAGACTCCCGTCCCCCTCCTTCGCTTTACACTGCTGGTTTAGATGTTATTTTATTAGGATCCCCATTCCATTTACATTTTAGTCATTTAGCAGACGCTCTTATCCAGAGCGACTTACAGTTAGTGAGTGCATACATTTTTCATACTGGCCCCCCGTGGGAATCGAACCCACAATCCTGGCGTTGCAAGCACCATGCTCTACCAACTGAGCTACAGGCTAGTCTTCCAGGGGTTCCAACACAACGAAAAATACATTACAGACAGACCGCTCATTTGTCCATTTGTCTACTATTAGTCTTGCGTAGCCATACCTCCAAAATCACGCCGTTGTCACGCCTAGGAAGCCTGGTTTTCGACAAGGCTATGCTACTTTAACCTGTTGAACCAACGTTATTGAACCCTATTGAATATTGAAAAAAATAGTAGCCAACAACATGTCATTTCAGAGTAATGATCATGGCCTTCCACCAACTATTTGAATGGACGTTTGGATTTAGATTGGAAGTTATGATTGCAGACATAAAGCATTAGCAAATATTCAGTTTTTCATTGCAAAAAATAAGTTAATGCAGAGTGTACATTATACACATTGGAAATTGTTTTTTGCATATCCCAACTCGCCCTGGAACACCCTTGGAGAGTGGGGTCACGGCCAGGGTCAGCCATTATAAACAGCTACCCTGGAGCAATTAGGGTTAAGTACCTTGCTCCAGGGCACATCGACCGATTTATAAAAAAAATACATAAAAATAAATAAAATAAAAAATATATATGTATAACAAAAATTATCACCTTGTCGGCTGAGGGATTCAAACTAGTGACCTTTGCGGTTATTTGCCCAATGCTCCGCTAGGCTATCTGCCACCTTCCTAGGCTGCCTTCTGATGACAGAAGGGTGAAAGGCCAGCTCCAGGCATTTTTTGAGGGGGAACTCAGTTGAGGTCTCAACTTACTGTTGAGAGTTAGAAAAGTAGAATACACAAGTTGCAAGTTCAAAATGTGGTTGTGCATCAGCAGTTTTTCTCTTGTTTTGTCACTGACAGTCACTCAATTATCCCATGTCAGCTAACAGTTTTTAGATTTGTAAGTTAGGCTAGCCAGTTATCTAAACTTGTAGTAATAATGGCCGAGGGGCCCAGGGGCCCTGACCTCCAGGGGTCACCCATTGATTTTGTTAGTCACTCTCACTCGGATATTATTAACATGACATAAGTCATGGCAAAATGTGTAGAATTGCAGGTAATTAGCTTTAAAACTGCAAAACTGTCTCTCTGCCCATGGCAAAATTAGTAGAATTGCATGAAATGTGTTGTACAATTTCAACAATTTCTCTCTGCCCCATGGCAAAATATTTAGAACTGCAGGAAAGTAACTTTAAAAATCTCACTTGGGGCCCACAATAGGCAAGCGCCAGGCCTGGTGAAAGGATGAGGGGGATGGCAAAAAGAAAATAGAGGAATGAGAAGGAAGAGAGGAGACTTTGGTGTCAATGGAGAAAGTTTGATGTTCTCCTACAGATGTTTTACTTGCTGCTTTAGCAGACCGTGCACCTCCAATACCAGTGCCTCCTGGGAGGTGTAATTCTCCAGAGGCAGGGAGAAGAGAGCATCCAAAAATGCCTTCCGTATCTCCTGAAAACAAGAAGACGCAAACGTACTGATTTAGTGCATGCTGGGACAAGCACTTTATGAGAGTCAAGAAATGTAGACATCTGTCTACAACAAAAGAGAAGGAGAAATTGTCCCACTACAAGGACTGTGACAGGATGGTTCACAGAGTGCAGCGCTCCATCAGTGACTTTCTCCTATAACGGACAAAACAGAAAGCCCCTCACCTCCATCTTCTGGAGACATGTCCAGTTTTCTGAGGGTTAGGAGAATATTCCATCAACGTCCCACCAAACATACACAGAACATGGTGGAATATTCTCCTAACCCTCAGAAAACTGGACACACAAATGTTCTTGCAACGTTCTCATGAAACGTGTCTAAAACATTGTTGTATATTCTAAGAACATTGTAAAAATGTTCTTTATCTC
Source organism: Coregonus lavaretus (assembly GCF_964263955.1). Taxonomy (NCBI): domain Eukaryota; kingdom Metazoa; phylum Chordata; class Actinopteri; order Salmoniformes; family Salmonidae; genus Coregonus; species Coregonus lavaretus. The sequence continues at coordinate 35,123,339 of NC_140006.1, forward strand.
TAGAATTGTTAGCTGGGTAAAGATCATTTCTGAGGACTCATCAGGAAGGATCATAAGGGTCATAAGGGTCACTTGAAAATCTTCATATTTGAACTCCATCCATGTTGGCTAGCTAAGTCAGTCATGACCCATCATTTCACTTTTAACTACAGTTGGTCACAGAACAACATATTTTACAGTTTAAGTTCTCTTCTTCCAATGCTCTTTGAGTCGTGAGACAATGAAATACATAGAAGAATACTAGGAAATCACAGCACGGCGTCATGTACTGTAGGAGTCGCATATGGAAGAGAACATAAGAGGGAGTTTGGGTACACTGACATGAGCATGGGGACTCTGCACAGACCCTCGTCCCACTCTTCGTCAGACTAAAAAGCCCAACTCGAAACCAGACTCATCCTCAGCCTCTTCCTCTGCCTTTGCCTCTAGTTCTGGCTGAAGCACTCGAGTCTGAGTCTGGGTGATGTTGGAGTAGGACCCTGAATTAGTACGAGCAGTGGAGATCAGCTTCCCATCTTCTCTTACTATCAGACTGGTCACAGACACGTCTGTGTTCTGTTTAAGACACCAACCTGTCAGACGGTGTGGTGCTGTGACAGCTAATGCTATGTTAGACATGAGATATTGGCAAGCCTAGCATCTCTACATACATCACAAAGACATGTTGAAGACTGTAGCTGTCTACGAGAGCATCTATGACCCAGCTGCCATGAGGGTGACTTATTGTAACATAACAGGGTAGCTACAACATAAACTGTTATATTGACCATGTATTGGGTGTATGGCACTGTGACCTCTGCCTTGTTGCACAGGTGAGACACCATCTGGCTCACCCGGTCGGCCACAAGCTAAAACAGAGAGCGGGAAATGTCACACAAACTTGTCCAACTATTCTAAAATGGAAACGAGAGCAAAATCGCAGTGTAGTTGAAATCTCACCTGGATAGCAGTTACTGACATCACAGTGTTGGTATAAGGGACACCCTGCAGAAACAAACAGCAGAGGGGAATCAGTGAGTGGGGAGAGTTAAAGGTCAGATAAATCAAATGCCTCATAGATTTGGTTATCCTGTAAGAATGAAATCTTTGCTCTTAGGGTATGTGTAGTTGGTTATCTCCTATAAGAGTGAAATCTTTGACGTATGGCAGGGATGTGCAACGGATGGGGGTGGGGGCCACAAAAAATCTGAATTCATCATGAGGGGCGCAGTGGCTCTCACAGGTCTGCGTACCCACAACCATACCCACACATGCAGTCAGAGCCACCCTAACCTTTTGGGGGGCCCAAAGTGAAATTTTGTGAGCAAAACATTGTATCGGCCCCGCTCTTGACAGTGGAGAGAAAAAAATGATGTTTTAGAGCTAATTTCCTACACATAATTCTACACATTTTGCCATAGGGTGGAGAAAAAAGTTTGCAGTTTTTAATATGATATCTGAGTGAGAGTGACTAACCAAATCAATGGGGGCCCCCTGGTCTGTAATTCAACCATGATTATTACAAGTTAGATAGCTGGCCAGACTAACTTACCAATCAAAAATGTTTTAGCTGACATGGGCTAAATGAGTGACTGTCAGTGACTGACATAACAAGAGAAAGTTTCGAAATGGCACCTTGCGTATTCTAATATTCTTACTCTCAACAGTAATTTGAGACCCCAACTGAGTTCCTAAAAAAATAAATAAGCCAGTTGCCCATCCCTGACTTATTGTGTAGAGTTTGTTATCCTATAAGAGTGTATGGTCAGTCGCCTCCATCTCGTCTAACTGAAGCTAATTGTAGAGATTTTTTTTTCTATTGATAATGTCAAATTAACAGCCATACAGAAAGACTCATGTGAAGGTGAAATTACAGAGGAGGAACTTCTGGATGCAATTAAATACTTTAAGTCTGGGAAAACTCCAGGGTTGGATGGCATACCAGTCGAGGAATACCAAACCTTTTTTATATACTAAGAGGACCGTTATTAGCATGTTTTAACCACTCCTATGTAAATGGTAGATTATCTGACACTCAAGAAGAAGATCTCATTATTACTGAAACAGGATACAAGTGGAAAATATAAAGATCCAGTCCATTTACAAAATTGGAGGCCCCTTACACTTCAGTGTTGTGATGCAAAAAATCTAGCAAAATGTATAGCGCATAGAATTAAAAAGGTATTGTCGGATATTATTCATTCTAATCAGACAGGTTTTTTACATGGAAGATACATTGGAGATAATATAAGGCAAGTATTAGAAACAATAGAACACTATGGAAAATATGGGAAACCAGGCCTGCTATTCATAGCAGACTTCGAAAAGGCATTTGATAAAGTACGACTGGGGTTTATATATAAATGCCTGGAGCATTTCAATTTTGGAGAATCTCTTTATAAAATGGGTCAAAATCATGTACAGTGAGGGAAAAAAGTATTTGATCCCCTGCTGATTTTGTATGTTTGCCCACTGACAAAGAAATGATCAGTCTATAATTTTAATGGTAGGTTTATTTGAACAGTGAGAGACAGAATAACAAAACAAAAATCCAGAAAGACGCATGTCAAAAATGTTATAAATTGATTTGCATTTTAATGAGGGAAATAAGTATTTGACCCCCTCTCAATCAGAAAGATTTCTGGCTCCCAGGTGTCTTTTATACAGGTAACGAGCTGAGATTAGGAGCACACTCTTAAAGAGAGTGCTCCTAATCTCAGTTTGTTGCCTATATAAAAGACACCTGTCCACAGAAGCAATCAATCAATCAGATTCCAAACTCTCCACCATGGCCAAGACCAAAGAGCTCTCCAAGGATGTCAGGGACAAGATTGTAGACCTACACAAGGCTGGAATGGGCTACAAGACCATCGCCAAGCAGCTTGGTGAGAAGGTGACAACAGTTGGTGCGATTATTCTCAAATGGAAGAAACACAAAATAACTGTCAATCTCCCTCGGCCTGGGGCTCCATGCAAGATCTCACCTCGTGGAGTTGCAATGATCATGAGAATGGTGAGGAATCAGCCTAGAACTACACGGGAGGATCTTGTCAATGATCTCAAGGCAGCTGGGACCATAGTCACCAAGAAAACAATTGGTAACACACTATGCTGTGAAGGACTGAAATCCTGCAGCGCCCGCAAGGTCCCCCTGCTCAAGAAAGCACATATACATGCCCGTCTGAAGTTTTCCAATGAACATCTGAATGAATCAGAGGAGAACTGGGTGAAAGTGTTGTGTTCAGATGAGACCAAAATAGAGCTCTTTGGCATCAACTCAACTCGCCGTGTTTGAAGGAGGAGGAATGCTGCCTATGACCCAAAGAACACCATCCCCACCATCAAACATGGAGGTGGAAACATTATGCTTTGGGGGTTTTCTGCTAAGGGGACAGGACAACTTCACCGCATCAAAGGAATGATGGACGGGGCCATGTACCGTCAAATCTTGGGTGAGAACCTCCTTCCCTCAGCCATTATTTTTGACATGCGTTTTTCTGGATTTTGTTGTTGTTATTCTGTCTCTCACTGTTCAAATAAACCTACCATTAAAATTATAGACTGATCATGTCTTTGTCAGTGGGCAAACGTACAAAATCAGCAGGGGATCAAATACTTTCTTCCCTCACTGTATAGTAACCCTAGGTGTAAAATAGTAAATAATGGCTATTTCTCAGAAAGTTTTAAACTGTCAAGAGGAGTGAAACAAGGTTGTCCACTATCGGCATATCTATTTATTGTGGCCAGCGAGATGTTAGCTATTAAAATCAGATCCAATAATAATATCAGAGGATTAGAAATCCAGGGTTTAAAAACAAAGGTGTCATTGTATGCTGATGATTCATGTTTTCTTTGAAATCCACAACTAGAATCCCTCCACAGCCTCATAGAGGATCTAGATACATTTTCTAACCGCTCTGGATTACAACCATATTATGACAAATGTACTATATTACGTATTGGATCACTAAAAAATAAAAAATTTACATTACCATGTAGTTTACCAATAAAATGGTCTGATGGTGATGTAGATATACTCGGAATACATATCCCAAAGGAAATAAATGATCTCACTCCAATACATTTTAATAGAAAGTTAGCAAAAATAGATAAGATCTTGCTACCATGGAAAGGTAAATACCTGTCAATTTGTGGAAAAATCACCCTGATTAACTCTTTAGTATTATCCCAGTTTACCTATTTGCTTATGGACTTGCCTACACCTAGCGATCAGTTTTTTAATTTATATGAGAAAAAAATATTCAATTTTATTTGGAACGGCAAGCCAGACAAAATTAAATGGGCATATTTATATAATGAATATGAATTCGGGGAACAGAAATGATTAAATATTAAAGCATTAGACCTATCACTAAAAGCTTCAGTCATACAAAAGTTATACTTAAATCTGAACTGGTTCTCAAGCAAATTAGTAAGATTGTCTCACCCAATGTTCAAGAAAGGCCTTTTTCCCTTTATTCAGATTACAACAACTCATTTTCAGTTATTTGAAAAGGAAATCATCTCCCAAATATCACTATTTCTAAAACAAGCCATAGAAAGTTGGTTGCAATTTCAATATAATCCTCCAGAAACGACAGAACAAATAATGCAACAAATATTGTGGTTAAATTCAAATATACTAATTGACAAAAAAACTGTATTTTTTGACAGAATGTTTAAAAAAGGTATAATCTTCGTAAATGATATCATCGGTAGGACTGGTGGAGTTATGTCGCACATGCAGCTAATAAAAACATATGGAAATGTCTGCTCTACCCAAAATTACAACCAAATAATTGCAGCCTTACCGCAAAAGTGGAAGAGGAAAGTGGAAGGGGGAGAAAGTAAGGAACTTGTCTGTCGGCCTTGCATTAAAGAACATAATTGGTTAAGGAAAACTGTGATAAATAAAGTATATCAGTTTCACTTAAGGACCAAAGGATTGACAGCCGTCCCATATAGATTGCAAAATAGTTGAAGAGATTTTTGACGTACCGATCCCATGGCATAGTGTTTATGAACTGACACGCAAAACGACACCGGATTCCAAAATTTGAATCTTTCAATTTAAATTATTATATAAAATTCTTGCTACCAATAGAATGTTATTTATATGGGGGATACAATCTTCCCAGCTCTGCAGATTTTGCTGTGAAGAGACAGAATCATTAGATCATTTGTTTTGGTTCTGTCCATTTGTAGCTTGTTTTTGGACACAGGTCCAGGAATGGCTAAAGGATTGCAATATTTACCTGGAGCTAACCTTGCAGATAGCACTACTGGGTGATCTGAAAAGTCATAGTCAATCGATCAATAATATAATAATACTTTTAGCAAAAATGTTTATTTTTAATTCACAATCTGTTGAAGCAATGAGAATAGAAAGGTTCAGAACTTTTGTAAAACATCACAGTAGGGTTGAAATATATATGGCAAATAGAAATCCTATATGGATGGTGTTAAGAGATAGATGGGAGATGTTGAAGGATGGAACTAATAACAAATAACAACAAATAATAACAAAGATAGTTAATAATGTAAGCATACTGTGTCCATAATAAGTATATAGGTTGTATGTTGGGAGCTTTTGGGAAAGAGCACAGTTAGAAAGATATGGCATATAGAAGCAAACCGGATGGACATCATGAAAATGATCGGAGAGGTTGAGAGTAGAAGAAGTTCAGGAGCAAAAACAAACAAAAAAATATATATAATAGAATTATTGTAAAATTGACTGTGTCCATAAGGGGTAGATAGTAAGTACAGTGGGGAGAACAAGTATTTGATACACTGCCGATTTTGCAGGTTTTCCTACTTACAAAGCATGTAGAGGTCTGTAATTTTTATCATATGTACACTTCAACTGTGAGAGACGGAATCTAAAACAAAAATCCAGATGATCACATTGTTTGACTTTTAAGTAATTAATTTGCATTTTATTGCATGACATAAGTATTTGATACATCAGAAAAGCAGAACTTAATATTTGGTACAGAAACCTTTGTTTGCAATTACAGAGATTATACGTTTCCTGTAGGTCTTGACCAGGTTTGCACACACTGCAGCAGGGATTGTGGCCCACTCCTCCATACAGACCTTCTCCAGATCCTTCAGGTTTCGGGGCTGTCGCTGGGCAATACAGACTTTCAGCTCCCTCCAAAGATTTTTTATTGGGTTCAGGGCTGGAGACTGGCTAGGCCACTCCGGACCTTGAGATGCTGCTTACGGAGCCACTCCTTAGTTGCCCTGGCTGTGTGTTTCGGGTTGTTGTCATGCTGGAAGACCCAGCCACGACCCATCTTCAATGCTCTTACTGAGGGAAGGAGGTTGTTGGCCAAGATCTCGTGATACATGGCCCCATCCATCCTCCCCTCAATACGGTGCAGTCGTCCTGTCCCCTTTGCAGAAAAGCATCCCCAAAGAATGATGTTTCCACCTCCATGCTTCACGGTTGGGATGGTGTTCTTGGGGTTGTACTCATCCGTCTTCTTCCTCCAAACACGGCGAGTGGAGTTTAGACCAAAAAGCTCTAATTTTGTCTCATTAGACCACATGACCTTCTCCCATTCCTCCTCTTGAGCTTGATTCTGGACCTGAGATGACAATATTCACCTTTGAATGACATCAAATTCACAGATAAGAGAGGCAATATGATAGAATGCTGACGGTGTTCTGATTTATACAGTTAGGAGGTTATAACATAGGTTGTTATACAGTACCTGATACCCCTGATGTAACTCATCAGAAGACTCTGTAACTGGAAAAAGCTGTGTGTGCATCAGAACTCCACAATCTGAGAAGGAGAGGAAGGGAGACATCATGTTCTGAAACTCACTGAAGCAATGTTCCATCCAACATGGCTGCCGCCAATCCACATCTCGTGGTGCATTGCTTTGAATTGGAGTGTCCATTCAACTTATTCTAATTCTATGGCGTAATATATTGCATTGACATTGAACAGCCATGATTTGAATGGACTCTCAGTGGATATTCTGAGGGCAGCTCTGCCTCGAGGGCAGAAGGAGTGTGATTGGTTGAAAGAGAGCTCAACAGTCAGTGGATGGAGCTTATTTCAGACACACATACAGTATTTCATGCCAGGAATGGCACTGATTCTAAATCAGTTTCCATGGAGACAAAATCAAAGACTTCCTGCTCTCCTTTATGACATCATCTCAATCAACATTATTCTACTCTAGAACATGGAGAAACCAGCTAGGAGAGGAAAACATGTCTTACCTTCTTCACCACAGGCCCATAATACAGGGGACTGTATTGCCATGGCAGCACCTGTCCACAGTACAGGGGACTGTACCGCCATGGCAACAGCGGTCCACCTGCGAAGCCACCTCCTGGAACACTGAAAGGACATACCATATAAGGAATTATGGATGAGTGTCTACTAACATTGATATTTCTAGACTAGAAGGTGCCATACTTCTCTCCTGGTGTGAAGACTTACCTCTGGGATGACAGCAGAGGGAGGCTCCTGTTGGTCTAGTTGACCTAGGTCTGTGTTGACCCACAGACAGGCCACAGCCAGTCCCTTGTGATTGGTCAGGGTCACAGCTAAAAACATGGTTTAGTTAATTTAATTGGTTGTGAGAGAACTCTCAAGTCTTCCCATAGCTACATTATCTAATTTGGCCCAAACAATTTCTAGTTGTAAAGATCAACCTTTGAAAATTAAATGTTTATCTGCTGCACATTCACTAACTGACTTCAGCTTACCTTTCTCATTGTAAATCACCTGGACCTCTTCCTTGGGTCTGATGGCCTTCTGGGTCTTCTGATAGTAGAAGTAACCAGTGGTGGCTGCAGCTGCCCAGCCTGGTCTCATAGACTAGAAGTAACATAGTAAATGAAAACCCGGGACGCTCAAATTAGTATGATATGTTACGTTTGGTATGGTTACTTTAGGCAAAATGAAAGTAGGGTGGTTTGTCGGGGTGGATGGGTGGGCCTATAACGTGAATGTTTAGCAACCCGAAGGTTGCGAATTTGAATCTCATCATGGACAACATTAGCATTTTAGTTAATTAGCAACTTTTCAACTATTTACTACTTTTTAGCTTCTTTGCAACTACTTAGCGTGTTAGTTAACCCTTCCCCTAACCTTAACCCTAACCCTAAACCCTAGCCTAGCTAACATTAGCAAGCTAGCTAATGTTAGCCACCTTGCTAGAATTCGTAACATATCATACATTTTGCAAATTTGTAACATATAATACAAATTGCAATTCGTAACATATCATACAAAATGGGTGATCGACATCCATAAATTAATACATACCATATGAAACGTAACATATCCTACTAAAAAAAGAATCTCGGATTTAAGTACAGAATAATATGAAATGCTCTGAGACCAGGTTGAGCTGCCCACACAAATAGATGGCAGCAGTCTGCAGCCTCCCAGTTGAGTCAGCAGAGAATTCATGATCCAAAACCATCCACAAACCAAGCACTAATTACGCAAAGCAAGCACTAATTGGGCAAATCAGGTGATACCATAGACAATATATTAAACACACTATGTTCTGCTCTTTGTATACCCAGAAAGTTGGGCATTGTGACTTAATGTGTGACAGGTAGCAAGGCTTTAGGCCTATGTCACAATGCATACAGTATATCATCACAATACATATTTTTATAGCATGTTGTGTACAAACTACCATTAAGCTAGCCTGGGTGCCAGTTTGTTTCTCTTTTGATAACTCCTTATGGAACTGTCATGTTAATGACAGCAATGGAGTTGGCAAGAGTACAAGCAGATCTTGCACCCATTCTACTGTTACGCCTACACATTTCTTTCCCCTTCTAAAATTACTACAGGCTCCTTAACTTTCAAGACATCTTCAGTACTGACATTATTTCTCATGCCAGTATTGTGATTCTAATGCTTTGATTTACAAGCATCTAGCACTGTGATGGGTTTCAAGCACAATAAATTGTCAGGATAAACGTGTATGCGGTGAACGAAGTCAAGCGCAGGACACCGAGAGACTGGCAGATGTACTTTACTAATAAGCGTAATGAAAAGTACAAAACAACAAAACCTCCAAAACAGGGAGGAACAATAATCGCAATACACAGTCCTGCCGAAAACAAACGGAGAACAATCACACACAACAAACGAATGACAGACAGGGGTTATAAAGGGAAACCATCAACACTAATGGGAAACAGGTGTACACAAAGCAGACCAATCTAGATGATTGCTGAAACCTAGATCGGTGGCAGCTAGTACTCCGGGGATGACGAACGCCGAAGCCTGCCCGAGCAAGGAGGAGGAGCAGCCTCGGCTAAATCCGTGACAGTACCCCTCCCTTGACGCGCGGCTCTAGCCGTGCGCCAACCCCGGCCTCGGGGACGGCTAGGAGGACGCGGAGCAGGGCGAGTCGGATGACTCCGGTGGAAATCCCTCAGCATGGAGGGGTCTAGGATGTCCCTCCTAGGGAACCAGCACTGTTCCTCCGGACCGTACCCCTCCCACTCCACGAGATACTGCAGGCCCCCCATCCGACGCCTCGAATCCAAGATGGAACGGACTGAGTACGCCGGAGCCCCCTCGATGTCCAATGGGGGCGGAGGAACCTCTCGTACCTCACTCTCCTGGAGTGGACCAGCTACCACCGGCCTGAGGAGAGACACATGGAACGAGGGGTTAATGCGGTAATTAATTGTCAGTTGTAATCTATAGCATACCTCGTTCAATCTCCTCAGGACATTAAATGGCAGGGCAGGCGAAGGGGCAGGTTTCGGGTCGAGAGCCAGACCCGATCTCCCGGTGCATACACGGGAGCCTCACTACGGTGGCGATCGGCGCTCGCCTTCTGCCGCCTGATGGCCCGTTGCAGATGGACATGCGCAGCGTTCCATGTCTCCTCCGAGCGCCGAAACCACTCGTCCACCGCAGGGGCTTCGATCTGGCTCTGATGCCAAGGTGCCAGAACCGGCTGATTACCCAGCACACACTGAAAAGGCGTAAGGTTAGTGGAGGAGTGACGGAGTGAGTTCTGAGCTATCTCCGCCCAGGGGATATATACCGACCACTCCCCCTGCCGGTCCTGGCAATAGGACCTCAGAAACCTACCCACATCCTGGTTAACTCTTTCCACCTGCCCATTACTCTCGGGGTGAAAACCTGAGGTAAGGCTAATCGAGACCCCCAGACGTTCCATAAACGCCTTCCAGACCCTAGAGGTGAACTGGGGACCCCGATCAGACACTATATCCTCAGGCACCCCGTAGTGCCGGAAGACGTGTGTAAACAGGGCGTCAGCAGTTTGTAGGGCTGTAGGGAGACCTGGCATAGGAATGAGATGGCAAGATCGTAGTGTTCCCCTGGGAGGGGGGAAGGTCCGTGACAAAATCCACCGATAGGTGAGACCACGGCCGTTGTGGAACGGTAGGGGTTGTAATTTCCCTCTGGGCAGGTGTCTAGGCGCCTTACACTGGGCGCACACCGAGCAGGAGGAAACATAAACCCGCACGTCCTTAGCTAAAGTGGGCCACCAGTACTTCCCACTAAGGCAGTGCACCGTCCGACCAATACCAGGATGACCAGAGGAGGGTGACGTGTGAGCCCAATAGATCAATTGATCACGAACCTCGAGCGGCACGTACTTCCGATCCTCTGGACATTGTGGGGGAGTAGGATCGGTACGTAACGCCCGCTCGATGTCCGCATCAACCTCCCACACCACCGGTGCCACCAGACAAGACTCCGGAAGTATGGGAGTGGGCTCAATGGACCTCTCCTCTGTGTCATACAGTCGGGACAGGGCGTCCGCCTTTAGTGTTATGTGACCCTGGTCTATAGGTGAGTTTAAATACAAATCTGGTAAAGAACATGGCCCACCTTGCCTGGCGAGGGTTTAGCCTCCTCGCTGCCCGGATGTACTCCAGGTTACGATGGTCAGTCAAAATGAGAAAAGGGTGGTTAGCCCCCTCAAGCCAATGTCTCCACACCTTCAGGGCTTGGACTACAGCCAACAGCTCCCTGTCCCCCATGTCATAATTACGCTCCGCCGGACTGAGCTTCTTAGAGAAGAAGGCACAGGGGCGGAGTTTTGGTGGCGTACCCGAGCGCTGAGATAGTACAGCACCAATCAAAGCCTCAGACACATCCACCTCAACTTGGAACGCCAAAGAGGGATCCGGATGTGCCAGCACCGGAGCCGAGGTAAACAGGTCCTTCAGATGTCTAAACGCCCTATCCGCCTCAGCCGACCACTGCAGACGCACCGGACCCCCCTTTAGCAGGGAGGTGATGGGAGCTGCTACCTGTCCAAAGCCCCGGATAAACCTCCGGTAGTAATTGGCAAAACCCAAGAACCGCTGCACTTCCTTCACCGTGGTGGGAGTCTGCCAATTACGCACGGCTGAAACGCGGTTAATCTCCATCTCCACCCCTGACGCGGACAACCGATGCCCCAGGAAGGAGATGGACTCCTGGAAGAACAGACACTTCTCTGCCTTCACATACAGGTCATGCTCCAACAGTCTACCAAGCACCCGACGCACCAGGGACACATGCTCGAGTATATTAGAATGTCATCAATATACACCACTACACCCTGTCCATGCAAGTCCCGGAAAATCTTGTCCACAAACGATTGGAATACTGAAGGAGCATTCATTAAACCGTATGGCATGACAAGGTACTCATAGTGACCCGAGGTTGTACTAAATGCTGTCTTCCACTCATCTCCCTCCCTAATGCGCACCAGGTTGTACGCGCTCCTGAGGTCCAATTTTGTGAAGAATCGCGCCCCGTGTAATGACTCAGAGGGAGAGGATAGCTGTACTTGATTGTGATCTGATTGAGACCACGGTAATCAATACACGGGCGTAAACCCCCATCCTTCTTCTTCACAAAAAAGAAACTCGATGACACAGGGGAAGTGGATGGCCGTATGTATCCCTGTCCCAGAGATTCGGCGACATATGTCTCCATAGCCGCCGTCTCCTCCTGAGACAGAGGATACACATGACTACGAGGAAGCGCAGCGCCTACTTGGAGGTCTATCGCACAATCCCCCTGTCGATGAGGTGGTAATTGAGTCGCCTTCTTTTTACTGAAGGCGAGCGCCAAATCGGCATATTCAGGTGGAATGTGCATGGGGGGACCTTGGTTCGGACTTTCCACCGTCGTTGCCCCTACGGAAACACCTACACACCGCCCGAAACACTGATCAGACCATCCCTTGAGAGCCCTCTGCTGCCATGAAATGTTGGGGTCATGTGACATTAACCAGGGGAGTCCCAACACCACGGGAAACGCAGGAGAATCCATCAAATACAGACTAATTAACTCCTCATGGCCCTCCTGCGTTTTCATCTTGAGAGGTGCTGTGACTTCCCTAGTCAATCCTGACCCCAAAGGACGGCTATCTAGGGCATGGATGGGGAAGGGCACATCAAAGGGTACAATAGGAATCCCTAACTTATAGGTGATCTGGCGATCTATAAAATTCCCAGCTGCGCCTGAATCTACTAGCGCCTTATGCTGGGAATGAGGAGAGACCTCGGGAAACATAACAGTAATACACATATGCGCACCAGAGAGCTCTGGGTGAGTTGGGTGCCTACTCACCTGGAATGACTCATCAGTGCGCTGCCTACTGCCTCGAATCCCAGGAGACCCTCCCCAGCACCGACCAGCAGTGTGTCCTCTGCGGCCACAGTTGGTGCAGGGGACGGCCTCCCTCCTGGCCACTCTCCTGGTCTCCCTAGCACCAGCACCTCCGAGCTCCATAGGGGTCGGCTCGGAAGTGCTGGGGGATGGAATGGACGGCCCTGAATCTGGACGTCCGTGGGTAGCCAACAGGGTATCCAGGCGAATAGACATGTCCACCAGTTAGTCGAAGCTGAGGTTGGTGTCCCTGCAGGCCAATTCCCGACGCACGTCCTCCCTCAGGCTACATCGGTAGTGGTCGATGAGGGCCCTCTCATTCCATCCCGTGTTGGCAGCCAGCGTCCGGAAGTCCAGCGCGAACTCCTGTGCACTCCTTCTCCCCTGCCTGAGGTGGAATAGACGCTCACCCGCCGCCTTACCCTCTGGTGGATGATCGAAAACTGCCCTGAAGCAGCGCGTGAACTCCGCATAGTTGACATTAGCGGCGTCTAGTCCCCCCCACTCGGCGTTGGCCCACTCCAGCGCCTTGCCGGACAGATAGGAGATGAGGGCGGACACGCTCTCGTATCCCGAGGGCACCGGGTGGATGGTTGCCAGGTAGAGTTCAACCTGGAGCAGGAAATCCTGACACCCGGCAGCTGTGCCATCATAAGCCCTCGGGAGCGAGAGCCGAATCCCACTGGACCCCGGAGGAGAAGCGATGGGTAATGCCGATGGTGATGGTATCGTAGGAGGAGGTGTAGGCAGACCCCCTCTTTCCCATCGCTCCATAGTGCTCACCACCCGTTCCATGGCGGTGCCGAGAGCCTGAATCATGGCCGCTTGTTGTTCAACGCGTTCCTCCACTGATCCAGCTGGCACCGCCGCTCCTGCTGACTCCATGTGAGGTGTGTGATTCTGTCAGGATAAACGTGTATGCGGTGAACAAAGTCAAGCGCAGGACACCGAGAGACTGGCAGATGTACTTTACTAATAAGCGTAATGAAAAGTACAAAACAACAAAACCTCCAAAACAGGGAGGAACAATAATCGCAATACACAGTCCTGCCGAAAACAAACGGAGAACAATCACACACAACAAACGAATGACAGACAGGGGTTATAAAGGGAAACCATCAACACTAATGGGAAACAGGTGTACACAAAGCAGACCAATCTAGATGATTGCTGAAACCTAGATCGGTGGCAGCTAGTACTCCGGGGACGACGAACGCCGAAGCCTGCCCGAGCAAGGAGGAGGAGCAGCCTCGGCTAAATCTGTGACATAAATAGACCTATCATGATTGATAGACTTGGTTTCATACCATTACATAGCAAAAAAATCCGCAAAACCTTTACCTGCATTTGACCAATATCATAGTAATACAAATTAAATAAAATGCCAATATATTCCCATATAAAATTCTCACGATTATAGTGAAGTCCTTGTTGCTAATGGATTTGGATTGTTCCCATTTTCCATCCTGGCTGCTCACACTATTTAACTTGGCATATGGCTGTGTATTCATTTCCTTTGTCCAACTGTTGGCACCCAGTCTCAGTGGCTGAGCCAAAACTTCATAAGCTAGAACCTAAGTTGCATTAGGAGATACTGGTGTAAGCAGGGATTGACATTAAGGGTTGCCCTATTGGCTGGGGCAAGTTGTCACACCCTGGCAATGGGACTCTAGTTGTTGAGCCAGGGTGTGTTTGTTCTATGTGGTGTGTTTCTATGTTGGGGGTTCTGGTTTGTTGTTTTCTGTGTTTGCCTTAGTGACTCCCAATCAGAGGCAACGAGTGTCAGCTGTTCGTTGGTTGTCTCTGATTGGGAGCCATATTTAAACTGTCTGTTTTTCATTCGGGTTTGTGGGATTTTGTTCTATTTTGGTTTGTGTATAACCGTAGACATCACGTTATCGCCTGTTGTTTTGATCGTGTGATCATTCCAATTTAATAAATATGTTCGCTTTCAACGCTGCGCCTTGGTCCTCCTCATTGGTAGACGATCGTGACACAAGTCAACTGAGCATTTGAGCCTGCTCTGAAATTGCCCCATTTGGCCGGTGATAAAAACAATTATAGTTAAAACAGCCAAACTGCAAAGAATTCCAGTAACCTAAAACATATCTTTCTGGTTCCTCCCAATTGTTTAAGTGAAAGACAGACAATTTATGGCAATCATGCAAGTTGAGCCAGTACTGATCCAGTACGGATCTTTCTGATTCCTCCCCTATGTATAGCTGAACGCCAGGCAATATATGGCACTTCTGCCTGTAAAAAGCATTTTACATTTTTGGACAAGCGATCATGATCTTCAGCCAACCAAAAAAATACTCCTGACTTGTCAGATGGGCAAATGCCTTTCAGACTTTAATGTCAATCCCTGTATGAGTAAATTAATGTTTGAAATGAGTAAGAATGACAGACTACATTAAAGTGAAAAATTATGTTCTCTGTTCCCTTCTACATCTATTAAGCAACAGCATCCTTCTAACTAGTTTCATTAGAGTAATCTGGGTATGAGATGAGTCTGTATGTATGATGTGGGGTAAATCCACTCATTACAATGTTGATTTTTTTCTATTGTATTGCTTTTTATTGTATAGTGTTGTGTCTACAATCCCAAGAATATTAGCCCAGAAAGACTAATGGCTCTTAATAAATAAAGCACTATAATAAATGCAATGTCAAATCAGTAAGATTGGAATTTAACTTGTGTTTTATTCACGGGCAGATGGATGAATGATGTTTTATATGCAACCATGTTAAAGGGGCAATCTGTGTTTCCTACGTCAATTTTTTGAATTTTTTATTAATGATATGTACCAATTGTTTCTTGAAGAATATAACTTATAAATTCCTCATAAGCTTAGTTCAATTGCCATACCTCATCAAAACCCGAAATATACTGTAAGTGGGTTTATTTGTTCCATTGTTTAAGAATGTAATTGTAAACAAACACTGGTTAAAACTATAATTTTGAACTCATGGGTGGTCAGTCCTTGCATGCATAGCTCTGTCTATGAATTTAAGAGTGGTCATATTTCTCCAGCCCCATCCCTCAGCTGTTTACCAAAAACAGGGGCAGGGTGTCCACTTTGTTGTTGTAAAAGTCACAATTTACATTCCAATAAAAATGGTATGGCACTTAATAAAACATTAAAAGACAATCAATTTATCAATAATTTTATTAGTGTGATTCATTTGCATTCATTCATGTCACTCTGTCATAATACAGTCTCACAAATATTCACTTCATCCATTTGCAATAACATTATATTTGACCAAAAAAAAAAAGACTGACAAATACACCCCAGCTGATTTTCCATGCAGTAGTTCAAGTTCTAGACAGAGACTAAACAACATACAAGTATTTCTGATAGGTCTTTGCTTCAAGCAAGGGGATACCTAGTACAGTTGCACAACTGAATGCATTAAACTGAAATGTCTTCCGCATTTAACCCAACCCCTCTGAATCAGAGAGGTGCGGGGGGCTGCCTTAATCGACATCCACATCAACGGCGAGAAGTTGTTGTTGGGGGTTAACTGCCTTGCTCAAGGGCAGAAGAACGACAGATTTTTCCACCTTGCTAGCTCAGGGACTCGAACCAGCGACCTTTCGGTTACTGGCCCAACGCTCTTAACCGCTAAGCAACCTGCCGCCCAATGTAACTCCTTCAGGTTTCACAGTGTATACAGAGAAAACTAACTTACTTTTGTTCATGTTAAGCATTACACATTAGTAACAGGTTTTCATATTTAAAAACATAATCATGACTAAATAACTTAATCACAACTCAATAATCAACAATACAGTAATAAATATTAAATACATAAATTAATCAACAATAAATAACTAAATAAGTCCCTTGAGGATTCCGTGATGGCAAATTATAATATTTTAAATCAACAATTCCCTGCATATTATGCAAGGACTAGCAAATTTGACCAATCACCACACAGTTCCGCATAAAACAGTCAAATCATCGAAATATTATCGCGTACAAATTACCCATCACTGCAGTACAAAAAGAGGGCTGGCAATTTCAACTAATCACTGCACATTTACCGCATAATATGGTTCAATCAAGCCAAACGTCAATAAATGTGCTCCCTCGTCAGCGCAGTTTCGCAACAAATTGGACAAAATCATTGCATATTGCTGTGCTAAATGTCATAATGGCTGCAGCAAAATCCAGCATTTTTGCTCACAAATATCACAACAAAATCTTAAATAAAGCAAAACAACCTAAAATGAGAGCAACTTTAGAACACTAGACAGTGCTAAGTGTATTTGAATAAAACCTATTGCTTTAGTTCTTTTAAAGCTCTGAATTCCTTTCTTTCAGCAGAACACCTGGGTTCACGTCACTCGGGTGTGTCTCGCTTGCGTTGGCTGACGCGTGCTCAAACACTCTAAAAATATCTGGCACTTGAAAAGACACCATGGGACAAGGACCCTTGACATTGCTGCACACCAGCCTCTTCAATGAAGCAGTGTTGACGATGTCAAATCCCGCACTCCCTCCGAACGTGCTGGGCATCCAGTATTCCGGCGAGCAAATGGGGTTTCCCAGGAGACCTTTCAGGGAGTAGGGGGAGCCCATTTCGATCATAGTCTCCCCGAAGACAGAGTTAGGTCTGGGGCGCTCCACCAGAAGGCCTGGGTACAGCTCCACAGCATCCACTTCCCCATATAGACTCTCCAGCTCTGCCGCCAGCTCTGTCTCTCCTGCAACACCCACAGAACAACGAAGGGTTAATAAATCTAGCCTGCTAGTCACCAATTGTGTATATAAACCCTGGATTGCTGATGCTATGTATTGGCCATTGTAAGGCTTTGAAGCCACCAGTCGGCCATATTGGCACTATCAGTCATCTAGCGTATACAGTGAGGGAAAAAAGTATTTGATCCCCTGCTGATTTTGTATGTTTGACCACTGACAAAGAAAGTATCAGTCTATAATTTTAATGGTAGATTTATTTGAACAGTGAGAGACAGAATAACAACAAAGAAATCCAGAAAAATGCATGTCAAAAATGTTATAAATTGATTTGCATTTTAATGAGGGAAATAAGTATTTGACCCCCTCTCAATCAGAAAGATTTCTGGCTCCCAGGTGTCTTTTATACAGGTAACGAGTTGAGATTAGGAGAACACTCTTAAAGGGAGTGCTCCTAATCTCAGCTTGGTACCTGTATAAAAGACGCCTGTCCACAGAAGCAATCAATCAATCAGATTCCAAACTCTCCACCATGGCCAAGACCAAAGAGCTCTCCAAGGATGTAAGGGACAAGATTGTAGACCTACACAAGGCTGGAATGGGCTACAAGACCATCGCCAAGCAGCTTGGTGAGAAGGTGACAACAGTTGGTGCGATTATTCGCAAATGGAAGAAACACAAATGAACTGTCAATCTCCCTCGGCCTGGGGCTCCATGCAAAATCTCACCTCGTAGAGTTGCAATGATCATGAGAATGGTGAGGAATCAGCCCAGAACTACACGGGAGGATCTTGTCAATGATCTCAAGGCAGCTGGGACCATAGTCACCAAGGAAACAATTGGTAACACACTACGCTGTGAAGGACTGAAATCCTGCAGCGCCCGCAAGATCCCCCTGCTCAAGAAAGCACATATACATGCCCGTCTGAAGTTT
This sequence comes from Coregonus lavaretus, assembly GCF_964263955.1. Taxonomy (NCBI): domain Eukaryota; kingdom Metazoa; phylum Chordata; class Actinopteri; order Salmoniformes; family Salmonidae; genus Coregonus; species Coregonus lavaretus. The sequence goes on from NC_140006.1 coordinate 35,141,601, forward strand.
GCCAATGAACATCTGAATGATTCAGAGGAGAACTGGGTGAAAGTATTGTGGTCAGATGAGACCAAAATTGAGCTCTTTGGCATCAACTCAACTCGCCATGTTTGGAGGAGGAGGAATGCTGCCTATGACCCCAAGAACACCATCCCCACCGTCAAACATGGAGGTGGAAACATTATACTTTGGGGGTGTTTTTCTGCTAAGGGGACAGGACAACTTCACTGCATCAAAGGGACAATGGACAGGGCCATGTACCATCAAATCTTGGGTGAGAACCTCCTTCCCTCAGCCAGTGCATTGAAAATGGGTCGTGGATGGATATTCCAGCATGACAATGACCGAAAACACACGGCCAAGGCAACAAAGGAGTGGCTCAAGAAGAGGCACATTAAGGTCCTGGAGTGGCCTAGCCAGTCTCCAGACCTTAATCCCATAGAAAATCTGTGGAGGGAGCTGAAGGTTCGAGTTGCCAAACGTCAGCCTCGAAACCTTAATGACTTGGAGAAGATCTGCAAAGAGGAGTGGGACAAAATCCCTCCTGAGATTTCCTCAATTTATAACATTTTTGACATGCGTTTTTCTGGATTTTGTTGTTGTTATTCTGTCTCTCACTGTTCAAATAAACCTACCATTAAAATTATAGACTGATCATTTCTTTGTCAGTGGGCAAACGTACAAAATCAGCAGGGGATCAAATACTTTTTTCCCTCACTGTATATAAGTCATTACTAGTCACACACGTCTATTAAATCCTCCACTCACAAAAGAAAAGTAAACGAACAACCCACTGGGCACAGACGTCAATTCAACATCTATTCCACGTTGGTTCAACGTAATTTCATTGAAACTTTGATTCAACCTGTGTGTGCCCAGTGGGAAGGTGCATGCTATGACAAGTCTGTGTTTTGGTCTTTATAGGAACTCAATGACGCAAGTATAGACAACATACACTGGAACCTTGTGTGAATCTCATGTGAGAGTATAAATGTGTATGTAATTATACATTGAAGATTACATGTGCAGACTTTAATAATACACCTTCAGGGTATAATAGGCAACAGCCACTCCCTGCCCACCCTCTATATCAGCAGCTGTCATGGAGGTGGTAACCATGCCAATAACAAAACAGCTGGGCCTGACTGAACCAATCCTATCGCTTTATCCAGGGACTACTTCAGTTGCCATGCACCTGTGCTTACTAAATTAAACCTTTCACCTAGTTAGATTGAGGATAAATAAATAGCAATATTAAAGGGATAGTTCAGGATTTTGGCAATTAAGGCCTTTATCTATTTTCCCAGAGTCAGATGAACTCATGGATACCATTTTTATGTCTCTGGAAAATGGTATCCACAGATTCGTTCATGTGACTCTGGGGAAATAGATACAGGGCTTCAATGCCAAAATCCCGAACTATCCCTTTAAGATTATGTGTGTCTCACACTATGTTGTTTCTCACCTGTGAGGTCCTCGAACGAGGAGTAGGCCCTCATGTTGAAGCGTTTCCTGTAGGCGTTGAGGGACTGGTAACGCATGTCTCTGCTGTGCTCCAGGGCCTTAGCTGCCACGCCCACTACTGCAGGAGGCAGGTTACGCCCACCAGCCACCTGGGAACCAAGAGGTATCAAGATTAATTGGTGGAGCTGTATCAGGAGTTGGGGAATTGTTCACTTAGAAAGGACTACCATGCCTAACATTTGACATTGGATTTATACTGAGATTCCCGTTTACTTGTGACAAAACAGTTGTCACTTAGGCCTCAATTAAATACTATTGCTGTAAGGATGTTCCAGCATCGAGTGTGTGTCGTCGTCCCCCCCCCCCCCCCCCCCATTCCCACTACTCCCCATAGGACCCCAATGTACACTAGACAACCCACCCTTCCAGCGATCTGCTTGGTGAAGGACTCCACCAGGTTGTTGATGCCGTGCTCTGTGACCAGGGAGTTGTTGAAGACAAACTGGGGGTAGGTGTAGACGCGGCCCTCGATGTTGAAGGTGTCAGGCATCAGTGGGTGCCAGTGGTACAGGGTATTGAACTCAGCTGCGATACGGTTCTGGTACTGGAAGCGCTGGTTGAACAGGAGCTCCGGGTCGAACTTGAGTTGGAAGTGGTAGCCGCTCAGGTGCTGGACGTAGTCCTCGATCACGATCTTTATGGTCTCGCCTGCAAAGAAGGAAGGAAGGAAGGGAATGGATGAGATAAGATTGGTGAGATATTGCTCTATAAATACCTGACACCCACCAAATTTAGTTTTTTGATCTGTTTTACACAGAGCTGTCTTAATTTGTATGCATTGTACGGTTTATAAAACACTCTCAAACATTGCCTCACTTTGATCATATATGATTCCCATCATAAGGACCTGAAGGGTCTAAGACAGTACAGTATACACAGTAGTCGTGTCCAGTTTTATTACTGGTAACTCACCAATTAGGATGAGGCGTGTGGTCTGGAAAATCCGTTCGTCGTCCCATTCGGGATGCTCCTGCCTCATGACGTCACAGACGCGGTTGTGCTCTCTCAGCCAGATGGTGGCATACATCATGAGGCCGGGGACCAGGCCAAAATGCTCGTGGCCCACAGCGAAGCGGTGCTCCTCGGGCACGAGGGGTGGATAGTGCATCTCTACCCCAACCTCCCTTACCAATGGGGGGTAGACCTCGCCATTCACAACCTGATACTTCAGTTTGCCATCCTTGAACTGCCTCAGCTTGTGCTGTCTCTCCAGAGTGTCTCCATAGACATGGTGTAAGTCCACCTGAAACACAGAGGTAAAGAGTGAGTCCAATCATACACTCCAAGCCTAAGATAAAGTCAACTATGACACACAATGGGAACATATTTTCATGTGACAGAGCCACTATTTGTCATGTATTGTAAATTAGACTTACGCCATGACCCAAGGCTTTGGTGAAAGCTGGTCCTTTCTTGAAGTCTGATTTGAAGAACTGGTGGCTGAAGTGCTGGGCGAAGAAGGCGAACATGAGATTGGAACCCTGAGGATCCGGAATGAACCGCTTCCTCAACATAACCTTCTCCACCACAAGCTTGGCATCTGGAAGCACGGCTCTTCCTATGAGGAGAAGGAGCGATGTTAGCAAAATACTTGGGGTCCTACCTCAACAAAATCTTTATTCGGTTACTAACGACAGTTTTAATATGTTCATTCAACTGCCATATTGTTCAGTCTCGTCTTGGAAACTTTAGAAGGCTGTGACTTTTGACTGGTGGGAATGTTTTAGAAACCGGTCTGAAGTGAATTTCTAAGGCTTCCATGGTCTCAGATAAGGAATTCCAAAAGACTGGTTAGGCGGGAGCTCACTCACCTGCAGTTCCCATAGGTGTAGGACAGCCCTTTGGCAATGGAGGAAGGGTCCGTGTATAGTAAGACAGGTTGGAGTAAGCCTCCCAGCTCTTGTAGCCATAATCAGCATTGTAAGTCGGTGGGCTGTCCACCAAATGTGAGCGGGCTATTAAATAGAGAGGCAAAGAGCAACATTATCTAATTTGTTCAGAAGCTGAGCTAATGATGTAATCTGTTACATTTAATGTAAGACTTACTCATATTTCCTTAATTTATTTATCTCCATCCTTCCCATATCAGTAAATATCATACAGGTATATCCAAATAATAAATGGACTCAACTGTCTTTCATTCATGAACTATCAAAAATGTGATATTATTTCAACCTACATGTCAAGACATAGCTCATGATAGCATTTCTCACAAAAGTGATCTTGTTGATGACATTCCACACTCCTTTGTAGTGTGTAAGGAAGTAGTGCACAGTGTTCGGAGCTGGTTTCAATGATATCTTTATCCATGTTAGGAATTCAGCTGCAGAGTGGAGAGAAGTGGGACATATTTATAATAACAATATCGAATACTCCTTGTGAATAATGATATACATAATATCGATGGAATTTGTATTAGATGTCCTAAAAAAAAAAAAAACTTACGAGTTGTGCAGTTCTTTCCATAATATCCAGTTCTTGTGCATTCACACTCATAGTCGTCGAAGCCTTTTGAATTACAGAAGCCCCTATTTTCACATGGTTGTGCACAGCAAGGGTCCACTGAAAAGATATTGCAACATTTAGAAGGCTATACAAAGTTATATTATTGTATCCACTCATCTATTATTTTCCATAACAAACATTCGAATATTTATCAAATCAATTCATATAAATCGAAAAAAACGTATGTAAAAGTATAATTATAAACTATTATTAATAAGCCAAATACAATATTTTCACAAAAGAATATATTTATAAGAGTATCAAAATAAATATACTCACCTCCTTCGCAGAAATAGATCCACACCGTAGAGAGCAAAATAACGCAGATTACTTTATTCATTCCGAAAGATTCTATTGAATCGCAATCCGGTGTAAAATGTCAAGTTCCAGCCGACTACTGCTCACACCTGGTGACAGTGATTCTGAAATTCATAGATGCCCGCTCCATATTTATGTACGACGCCCATTCCAAGCTCTTACGCAAACTATTACACTCCTAATTTCAGCGGAACCCGCCAGAACCAGACAGGACCAGACAGGAGCGGAAACATTTGACCAATCATCTTCCTAATGGAAGAGTGATAACAGGAAGAAGCTACCGCACATCCAAAATCTATTAGTGAAGGTGCTGGAGGCAAAATAAAAAACGGGAAAAACAGGAAAAAGTTTCGGAACACTTCCAGTCAGATGCAAATGTTTTTGATCGTAGTCTTCCAGCATGACAACGACCCGAAACACACAGCCATGGCAACGACCCGAAACACAGCATGACAACGACCCGAAACACACAGCCATGGCAACGACCCGAAACACAGCATGACAACGACCCGAAACACAGCATGACAACGACCCGAAACACACAGCCATGGAAACGACCCGAAACACACAGCCAGGGCAACTAAGGAGTGGCTCCGTAAGAAGCATCTCAAGGTCCTGGAGTGGCCTAGCCAGTCTCCAGACCTGAATTCAATAGAAAATATTTGTAGGGAGCTGAAAGTCCGTATTGCCCAGTGACAGCCCCGAAACCTGAAGGATCTGGAGAAGGTCTGTATGGAGGAGTGGGCCAAAATCCCTGCTGCAGTGTGTGCAAACCTGGTCAAGACCTACAGGAAACGTATGATCTCTGTAATTGAAAACAAAGGTTTCTGTACCAAATATTAAGTTCTGCTTTTCTGATGTATCAAATACTTATGTCATGCAATAAAATGCAAATTAATTACTTAAAAATCATACAATGTGATTTTCTGGATTTTTGTTTTAGATTCCGTCTCTCACAGTTGAAGTGTACCTATGATAAAAATTACAGACCTCTACATGCTTTGTAAGTAGGAAAATCTGCAAAATCGGCAGTGTATCAAATACTTGTTCTCCCCACTGTATATATATATATATATATAATAACCATAAAACAATATAATAATGAATGATTATGATGCATTATACATTTTTGGGGGGGATGTTATATCCAATTGATCACTGACAAATGTAATGATTTACTGTAATAAAAGGACGTATTGTGTGCCATAACTTTTGCAAAAATAATACATATTCCTATATAACATTCTTTAGTGCAGTATACTGTCTCAAATAACATTGGATACTAGGTGCAACAGTGTAGGGCTGTAGGCTGTGTTTAGTTCAGTTTTGTTATCAATCTTCAGTGGAAAAACAGGAAAACGTCTCAGCACACTTCTTGCCAGATGCTAATTTCTTACAAAAAGCTAAAGCTTTCGGTCGGTCGACCTTCATCGGAGCATATAGGGACAGTCTTCCAAAGCAATTACCAGTCAATTAAGCCGATCGTTGTTCGTGCAGACGATAGATGGCCGGTGGGAAGAATCTATAGTCATTTGGCGCCAACATGTGGCCAAATGTGTCATGCTGTTGTAATTACCGACTGTCTGGACAGTGAATGAAAGTAGAATGACTGACTGACCAGGTTACAAAAGATTATGTCATTTGTTTTTTACGTCCTTAATAGCTAACCTATTTTATGTTGTTATGTTATTCTTAGTTATTTGAATATTTATTTGCAAGAGTTAGTAACACCTGTTTATGAGTGAAATATGAACTAATTGAGCTTGCTCATCTATACTGAACAAAAATATAAACGCAACATGCAACAATTTCAAAGATTTTACTGAGTTAATATGAGGAAATCAGTCAATTGAAATAAATAAATTAGGCCCTAATCTATGGATTTCACATGACTAAGAATAAAGATATGCATCTGATGGTTACAGATAACTTAAAAAAACTTTTCAAAATGTTTCAAAGTGGGCCTCAAGATCTCGTCACGGTTTTTCTGTGTGTTCAAATTGTCATCGATAAAATGCAATTGTGTTAGTTGTCCGTAGCTTATGACTGCCCATACCATAACCCCACCGCCACCTTGGGGCATTCTGTTCACAACATTAACATCAGCAAACCGCTCACCCACACAACGCCATACACGTGGTCTGCGGTTGTGAGGCCTGTTGGACATACTGCCAAATTCTCTAAAATGATGTTTATGGCGTTGTGTGGGTGACAGATCTGGTGGACATTCCTGCAGTCAGCATGCCAATTGCACACTCCCTCAAAACTTGAGACATCCGTGGCATTGTGTTGTGTGACAAAACTGCAAATTGTAGAGTGTCCTTTCATTGTCCCCAGCACAAGGTGCACCTTGCTGTTTAATCAGCTTCTTGATATGCCACACCTGTCAGGTGGATGGATTATCTTGGCAAAGGAGAAATGCTCACTAACAGGCCCAGGACCAAGTTTGGGAAACCCGGATCTAGCTGACTTAAAGGTCCAATGCAGCATTTTATCTCAATAGCAAATCATTTCTGGGTAACAGTTAAGTACCTTACTGTTTTCAAGTAAAATGGTCAAAAATAAACAAAAATAGCTTCTTTGCAAAGAGCAATTTCTCAAGCAAGAATTTTGCAAGGACTGTCTGGTTTTGGTCTGAGTGGGGAGGGGAAAACTGAAAAGTAGCTGTAATTGACAGAGGTTTGAAACTCTCTTTCTTAATGGTCTGTTAACACATTTTCCGCCTGGTGTTGTCACCAGGCAGGCCAAAACTCCATCCCACCAAACAAACAGCTCTTTCACTAAAAGGGCATTATCATCATTTTCACTATTTCACAGTATTATTCCAACCTCATAGTGTGGAAATATATAGGAGTGTACAAAACAACATACTCTTTCCATGACATAGACTGACCAGGTGAATCCAGGTGAAAGCTATGATCCCTTATTGATGTCACCACTTCAATCAGTGTAGATGAACATGAGGAGACAGGTTAAAAAAGAATTTTTTAAAGCCTTGAGACAATTGAGACATGGATTGTGTATGTGTGCCATTCAGAGAGTGAATGGGCAAGACAAAAGAGTTAAGTGCCTTTGAACGGGGTATGGTAGTAGGTGCCAGGCGCACCAATTTCAGTGTGTCAAGAACTGTAACTCTGCTGGTTTTTTCACGCTCAACAGTTTCCCATGTGTATCAAGAATGGTCCACCACCCAAAGGACATCCAGCTAACCGCAGGCCAGTGGTCAAAAACAGGTCATTGATGAAAGAAGACTAAGGAGGCTGACACGACGGGCTACAGTTAGTCAACTGACAGTCCAGTACAACATTGGTGCCCAAAGTTCTCGTCATACCTTGACACGAATGGGTATATGGCGGCAGGTAGCTTAGTGGGTAAGCGTTGTGCCAGTAACCGAAAGGTCGCTGGTTCTAATCCCCGAGCCGACTAGGTGAAAAATCTGTCTGTGCCCTTAAGCAAGGCACTTAACCCTAATTGCTCCTGTAAATCGCTCTGTATAAGAGCGTCTGCTAAATGACTAAAATGTAAAAAATGTAAATGTATGGCAGCCAACGACCTTACAGAGTTCCACTTCTTTCAGAAAAAAAACAAGAAACTGTGGATGCAGTGGGCTATAGAACAAAAACACTGAGCACTGGAGAATTGGGAGAAAAAAATTCTGGTCTGATCAATCCCGGTTCCGACTGTTTCACGCTGATGGGAGGACTAGGGTATGGAGAAAACATGAGTACATGCATCCATTATGCCACGTGTCAACATTGCAGGCTGGTGGTGGAGGTGTGATGGTGTGGGGTCTGTTTTCATGTGACACATTGGGCACCTTGATAAAAGTGGAGATACATTTGAATGCCACAGGATATCTGAACATCATTGCCAATCAGGTGCATCCCTTCATTACAACAGTGTACAGTATCTGCGAATTGATTTTTTCAGTGGAATGCTTTCGGCTCCTCGTAGAATCCATGCCCCAACGAATTGAGGCTGTTCTAAGTGCAAAAGGGGGTGCAACTCAATGTTTTTTACACTCACTGTATACAAAACACAGGAAAATTCACATTTAAATAATTTAGCAGACAGTTTTATCCAGAGTGATTTACAGGAGCTATTATTATTATAATAGGGGGTAGATCAGCTTTAATATTGTAGATAGATTGTAGCTTCCATCAATGTAATTGTCTGCATCATTTCCAATCCCCCATATATTTTTTTGTGAATAAATATATATATACACTACCAGTCAAAAGTTTTAGAACACCTACTCATTCAAGGGTTTTTCTTATTTTTTAAAACTATTTCCTACATTGTAGAATAATAGTGAAGACATCAAAACTATTAAATAACACATATGGAATCATGTAGTAACCAAAAAAGTGTTAAACAAATCAAAATATATTTTATATTGGAGATTCTTCAAATAGCCACCTTTTGCCTTGATGACAGCTGTGCACACTTGGCATTCTCTCAACCAGCTTCATGAGGTAGTCACCTGGAATGCATTTCAATTAACAGGTGTGCCTTCTTAAAAGTTCATTTGTGGGATTTCTTTCCTTCTTAATGCGTTTGAGCCGATCAGTTGTGTTGTGACAAGGTGGGGGAGTATACAGAAGATAGCCCATATTATGGCAAGAACAGCTCAAATAAGCAAAGAGAAACGACAGTCCATCATTACTTTAAGACATCAAGCTCAGTCAATACGGAAAAAGTCAATAACTTTTAAAGTTTCTTCAACTGCAGTCGCTATGATGGAACTGGCTCTCATGAGGACTGCCACAGGAATGGAAGACCCAGAGTTACCTCTGCTGCAGAGGATAAGTTCATTAGAGTTACCAGCCTCAGAAATTGCAGCCCAAATAAATGCTTCAGAGTAACAGACCCATCTCAAAATCAACTGTTCAGAGGAGACTGTGTGAATCAGTCCTTCATGGTCAAATTGCTGCAAAGAAACCACTACTACAGGACACCAATAAGAAGAAGAGACTTGCTTGGTACAAGAAACGTGAGCAATGGACATTAGACCGGTGGAAATGTATCCTTTGGTCTGGTGTCCAAATTGGAGATTTTTGGTTCCAACCGCCGTGTATTTCTGAGACGCGGTGTGGGTGAACGGATGATCTCCACGTGTATTTCCCACCGTAAAGCATGGAGGAGGAGGTGTTATGGTGTTGGGGTGCTTTGCTGGTGACACTGTCTGTGATTTATTTGGAATTCAAGGCACACTTAACCAGCATGGCTACAACAGCATTCTGCAGCGATACGCCATCCCATCTGGTTTGGGCTTAGTGGGACTATCATTTGTTTTTCAACAGGACAATGTCCCAACACACCTCCGGGCTGTGTAAGGGCTATTTTACCAAGAAGCAGAGTGATGGAGTGCTGCATCAGATGACCTGGCCTCCACAATCCCCCAACCTCAACCAAATTGAGATAGTTTGGGATGAGTCGGACCGCAGAGTGAAGGAAAAGCAGCCAACGAGTGCTCAGCATATGTGGGAACTCCTTCAAGATTGTTGGAAAAGCATTCCAGGTGAAGCTGGTTGAGAGAATGCCAAGAGTGTGCAAAGCTGTCAAGGCAAACGGTGGCTATTTGAAGAATCTCAAATATAAATTATTTTGATTTGTTTAACACTTTTTTGGTTACTACATGATTCCATATGTGTTATTTCATGGTTTTGATGTCTTCACTATTATTCTTCAATGTAGAAAATAGTAAAAATAAAGAAAAACCCTTGAATGAGTAGGTGTTCTAAAACTTTTGACCGGTAGTGTGTGTGTATATATATATATACAAAAAAAAAATATATATATATATATATATATAGATATACAGTTGAAGTCGGAAGTTTACATACACTTAGGTTGGAGTCATTAAAACTTGTTTTTTAACCGCTCCACAAATGTCTTGTTAACAAACTATAATTTTGGCACGTCGGTTAGGACATCTACTTTGTGCATGACACAATGTGATGAGTGTGATTAGAAGGAGTCAGGCGCAGGAGGGTAAATCACAGAATACAGAGTTTATTCCGTCATACACAGTTGCGCTGGATAGCGACAACAAAATACAGGCACAGGGGAACAATCTACCCCGGCAATACAAGGTACGGGTAGCTCCAACAAAATAGAGGCACAGGGGAACAATCTACCCCGGCAATACAAGGTACGGGTAGCTCCACCGAGCTACACTCAACTCACATAAAACAATCACCCACAAGGACAAGGAGGCAGAGGGAACACTTATACACAGACTAATGAGGGGATATGAACCAGGTGTGTGTAATTGACAAGACAAGACAAATGGAATGATGATACATAGAGTGGCAGTGGCTAGTAAGCCGGTGACGATGAACGCCGAAGCCTACCCGAACAAGGAGGGGAGGCAGCCTCGGCGGAAGTCATGACAGTACCCCCCTTGACGCGCAGCTCGAGCAGCGCGCTGACCCCGGGGACGGCCAGGAGGACGCGGAGCACCTGTGGTAAATTCAATTGATTGGACATGATTTGGAAAGGCAGACACCTGTCTATATAAGGTCCCACTGTTGACAGTGCATGTCAGAGCAAAAACCAAGCCATGAGGTCGAAGGAATTGTTCGTAGAGCTCCGAGACAGGATTGTGTCGAGGCACACATCTGGGGAAGGGTACCAAAAAATTTCTGCAGCATTGAAGGTCCCCAAGAACACAGTGACCTCCATCATTCTTAAATGGAAGAAGTTTGGAACCACCAAGACTCTTCCTAGAGCTGGCAGCCCGGTCAAACTGAGCAATCGAGTGCCATATGCCTTTCAATCACAGGAGGTTGGTGGCACCTTAACTGGGGAGGACGGGCTCGTGGTAATGGCTGGAGTTGAATCAGTGGAATGGTATCAAATAAATCAAGCACATGGTCTCCATGTGTTTGATGCCATTCCATTTGCTCCGTTCCGGCCATTATTATGAGCCGTCCTCTACTCAGCAACCTCCACTGCTTTCAGTTCATGACTTTGAACACCTTGAAATGTATTCGTTGTAAGAAATGTACTATATAAATAAAGTTTGATTTGATTGATGACATTACAGCTGTAGAATATTTAACAAACTGTAATTTTCACGAGGACAAGTGCAGTTTTTCCATAAACTTTTAATTGATAACTTGGGATTTTATCACTTGACATATCAATCATGTAGTGGGAAGGATCTTATAAATCGAGACTGTGTGAATGCATGTACCGCTCTGAATAAATAAATACTGTGCCTTTGAAGATTTGTCTCTGGTCATGAAACTACAATACAGGCTGGATATCTAAACAAAGTCAATTCTGAATGTTAATAGATTTTTAGATTCATTCTCATCAATGACAACATTCTAGAACTGAGTTATCACTCATCGAAGTCTGGTATCCGGGGTAATCTGGTCAATGATTATTGTAGAAAAGGCCCATGGAGTTGGTGGAATGACCCTTTAATTCATGGCCACTTGCGCAGCTGGGCCAGAGCGCTTTAATTAGGTCAGGCAAAAATTCCCCAGTAAATATACCACTTTGTGGTTAAAGGAATTCCTGCCTCAGTCTCCTCCATTCCTCTCAGTCACCTAACCCGTGACCATCTGTTCACCTTCACTATTGTCAGTCATTTTACATTTACATTTACATTTACGTCATTTAGCAGACGCTCTTATCCAGAGCGACTTACAAATTGGTGCATTCACCCTATAGACAGTGGGATAACCACTTCACAATATTTTTAAAAAAAAATTTGGGGGGGGGGGGTAGAAGGATTGAACGCAATGCCCTCGTTTGGGTGTAGGGACTGATCAGAGCCTGAAGGTACGGAGGTGCCGTTCCCCTCACAGCTCCATAGGCAAGCACCATGGTCTTATAACAGATGCGAGCTTCAACTGGAAGCCAGTGGAGTGTGCGGAGGAGCGGGGTGACGTGAGAGAACTTGGGAAGGTTGAACACCAGACAGGCTGCGGCATTCTGGATGAGTTGTAGGGGTTTAATGGCACAGGCAGGGAGCCCAGCCAACAGAGAGTTGCAGTAATCCAGACGGAGATGACAAGTGCCTGGATTAGGACCTGTGCCGCTTCCTGTGTAAGGCAGGGTCGTACTCTCCGAATGTTGTAGAGCATGAACCTGCAGGATCGGTTCAACGCCTTGATGTGGTCCTCTGTAGCTCAGCTGGTAGAGCACGGCGCTTGTAACGCCAAGGTAGTGGGTTCGATCCCCGGGACCACCCATACACAAAAAAAATGTATGCACGCATGACTGTAAGTCGCTTTGGATAAAAGCGTCTGCTAAATGGCATATTATTATTATATTATATGTTAGCGGAGAACGACAGGGTGTTGTCCAGGGTCACGCCAAGGCTCTTCGCACTCTGGGAGGAGGACACAACGGAGTTGTCAACCGTGATGGTGAGATCATGGAACGGGCAGTCCTTCCCCGGGAGGAAGAGCAGCTCCGTCTTGCCAAGGTTCAGCTTGAGGTGGTGATCCGTCATCCATACTGATATGTCTGCCAGACATGCAGAGATGCGATTCGCCACCTGGTTATCAGAAGGGGGAAAGGAGAAGATTAGTTGTGTATCGTCAGCGTAGCAATGATAGGAGAGGCCATGTGAGGATATGACAGAGCCAAGTGACTTGGTGTATAGGGAGAATAGGAGAGGGCCTAGAACTGAGCCCTGGGGGACACCAGTGGTGAGAGCACGTGGTGCGGAGACAGCTTCTCGCCACGCCACTTGGTAGGAGCGACCGGTCAGGTAGGACGCAATCCAGGAGTGAGCCGCGCCGGAGATGCCCAGCTCGGAGAGGGTGGAGAGGAGGATCTGATGGTTCACAGTATCAAAGGCAGCAGACAGGTCTAGAAGGACAAGAGCAGAGGAGAGAGAGTTAGCTTTAGCAGTGCGGAGAGCCTCCGTGACACAGAGAAGAGCAGTCTCAGTTGAATGACCAGTCCTGAAACCTGACTGGTTTGGATCAAGAAGGTCATTCTGAGAGAGATAGCAAGAGAGTTGGCTAAAGACGGCACGCTCAATAGTTTTGGAAAGAAAAGAAAGAAGGGATACTGGTCTGTAGTTGTTGACATCAGTGGGATCGAGTGTTGGTTTTTTGAGATGGAGTGCAACTCTCGCTCTCTTGAAGACGGAAGGGACATGGCCAGCGGTCAAGGATGAGTTGATCAGCGAGGTGAGGTAGGGGAGAAGGTCACCGGAGATGGTCTGGAGAAGAGAGGAGGGGATGGGGTCAAGCGGGCAGGTTGTTGGGCGGCCTGCAGTAACAAGTCGCAAGATTTTATCTGGAGAGAGAGGGGAGAAAGAAGTCAAAGCATAGGGTAGGGCAGTGTGAGCAGGACCAGCAGTGTCATTAGACTTAACAAACGAGGATCGGATGTCGTCAACCTTCTTTTCAAAGTGGTTGACGAAGTCATCCACAGAGAGGGAGGAGGGGGGGGGGGGGGAGGATTCAGCAGGGAGGAGAATGTGGCAAAGAGCTTCCTAGGGTTAGAGGCAGATGCTTGGAATTTAGAGTGGTATAAAGTGGCCTTAGCAGCAGAAACAGATGAAGAAAATGTAGAGAGGAGGGAGTGAAAAGATGCCAGGTCGGCAGGGAGTTTAGTTTTCTTCCATTTCCGCTCCGCTGCCCGGAGCTCTGTTCTGTGAGCTCGCAATGAGTCATCAAGCCACGGAGCTGGAGGGGAGGACCGAGCCGGCCGGGAGGATAGGGGACACAGAGAGTCAAAGGATGCAGAAAGGGAGGAGAGGAGGGTTGAGGAGGCAGAATCAGGAGATTGGAGGGAGAAGGATTGAGCAGAGGGAAGAGATGATAGGATGGAAGAGGAGAGAGTAGTGGGAGAGAGAGAGCGAAGGTTGCGGCGGCGCATTACCATCTGTGTAGGGGCAGAGTGAGTAGTGTTGGAGGAGAGCAAGAGAGAAAAGGATACAAAGTAGTGGTCGGAGACATGGAGGGGAGTTGCAGTGAGATTAGTAGAAGAGCAGCATCTAGTAAAGATGAGGTCAAGCGTATTGCCTGCCTTGTGAGTAGGGGGGGACGGTGAGAGGGTGAGGTCAAAAGAGGAGAGGAGTGGAAAGAAGGAGGCAGAGAGAAATTAGTCAAATGTAGACGTAGGGAGGTTGAAATCCCCCAAAACTGTGAGGGGTGAGCCATCCTCAGGAAAAGAGCTTATCAAGGCGTCAAGCTCATTGATGAACTCTCCAAGGGAACCTGGAGGGCGATAGATGACAAGGATATTAAGCTTAAATGGGCTAGTGACTGTGACAGCATGGAATTCAAATGAGGAGATAGACAGATGGGTTAGGGGAAAAATTGAGAATGTCCACTTGGGAGATATGAGGATTCCTGTGCCACCACCCCGCTGACCAGATGCTCTCGGGGTATGCGAGAACACATGGTCAGACGAGGAGAGAGCAGTAGGAGTAGCAGTGTTTTCAGTGGTAATCCATGTTTCCGTCAGCGCCAAGAAGTCGAGGGATTGGAGGGTAGCATAGGCTGGGATGAAGTCTGCCTTGTTGGCAGCAGAACGGCAGTTCCAGAGGCTGCCTGAGACCTGGAACTCCAGGTGAGTGGTGCGTGCAGGGACCACCAGGTTAGAGAGGCAGCAGCCACGCGGTGTGAGGCGTTTGTGTAGCCTGTGCGGAGAGGAGAGAACAGGGATAGGCAGAGGCATAGTTGACAGGCTGCAGCAAATGGCTACAATAATGCAGAGGAGATCGGAATGAAATGAACTAAACATCTGGGAAAGGAGAGCCAAATATAACTCTCCCAACTTCCACCTCAGAAACTATAATTGTTGTAAACTACAGCGGTTCAATGTTTCTATGAATAGACTAACTCAGCTAGCTACCTAGGCGCAGCACGAACGGCACGAACACAGAGAGAGCCAAACTAACGTTAACTAGTCACCCATGTCCCGAATTCCCTGAACGACTCGGGCTATCAATATGTAAAAAACAAAACACAAATGTAGGTTATGACTTACCCCTAGCAGCTACTGTTAGCTAGCCAAGTGCAAAGCTAGCCACTGACTTTACTCAGCCAGTTCGCGTCTGTTCGCTAGGTCGTTCCAGCTATTGTTTACTAGTAGCTATCCAGGTAGCAACAAGCTAGCTAAATTTCAAGCACAGTAGCCACTTGCTACCTAACGTTAACGGTTCAGACATGAGGTTAGAAAACAGCTGAATGGTAGGCAATTATTGTATGTAATCATTGTAGGCAGCCAGCTGGCATAACCACAGGCACTCCCAGGCGTGAAATAACTATACCGTTGCTAATTGCTACTCGCCAGCTAGTCCAGGTGGAGGGTTAGCCAGCTAGCTTCGTGCTACGCCCGGCGCCGCCAAATACAATACTAACCTACAATAATTACATACAACAACCCACGATAACTACCAACAATACCTAACTACAATCTAAATACATATGTAGGTTATGACTTACCCCTAGCAGCTACTGTTAGCTAGCCAAGTGCAAAGCTAGTCACTGAATTGACTCAGCCAGTTCGCGTATACCAGCAACAGTGATCCTACTGTTCGCGTATATCAGTCATCCTACCTGTCCAGCTATCTACACAGATTCCAATAATCTTTCAATGGTCCTTCAAGCCGGATGATGATGATAACAGAACCAAAGACAGGTGAAAAGGAAATTGAGGAGGAGAAGAAATTGTCTCCACTGGAAGGAAGGAGAGAGGAAGAAATAGCAGCTGAGGCTTAAGAAAAGTCCTGGAACAAATAAAAGATCCAGGTGTCACGTCTCCTCCCGTTGCTCCCTTCCGGCACTCTGATTCGCCGGTCTACTGAGCCACCGGTCTCAGTGCACCACCTCAGCAACACAGGAATGGAAACCCAACGCACCCTAATCACCTCCAGCACACCTGCACCTCATCATCACCACCACTATATAGCCCTGGACTGTTCAGTCATTGTTGTGTATAATTGTTAGCGTCGTGTTGTTTACTCGATCTTTGTTATTCTATTTCTCATTGTTAAGTAAACCTTTACCTTGTTGATTCCTGCGTCTGCGTCCTGCCTCTTCGTATCCTCAGAACTTGTCAAAGCATTAAACACCTCTCACGAAAATGGATGCAGCAGGTAATCCTTCTGGAGTTTCCCAACGCCTCGACCAGCACCAGCAGCAGCTTGCCCAGTTGAACGCCGCCATGCAGAAAGTGCTCCAAACTCTGCATAATCTGCCCAGCACTCCGGTTCCACCTCAGGGAGCAGCGAGTGCACCCATTCCACCTGTTCCTGTGCTATCATCAACTTCTGAGGGACCCCTTGCTCTACCGGAGCGATATGACGGTAAAACTACTAAATGTAGCGGCTTCCTGCTACAGGTTTCACTTTCACTCTTGGAAATGGGATTGGAGAGCCTACTGGGTATTCACAGTCATCTGTCAGAACGCTACAAATACCAAATGCTAATGGATCACTTGCGGTTTCCCAGTGCATACAAGCTGGCCAAATCCTTTATGCACTCCGCAACACCATACACTGCCGCTCTCCAGGCCCTGAAAGCGAGATATGGTGAGCCACGTCAGCTAGACCAGAATGAACTAAACAACATCCTGAACACGTCTCCAATCAAAACAGGAGACCATGCTGCCTTCCAAGAGTTTTCCCTTGCTGTCCTGGCCTTGATGCACCAATCCTTTGAAGGAAAGGATGGGAACGAGCTGAAATGTGGCTCCCATGTGGACAGGCTCCTTGGCAAGCTTCCAGCCTACCTCAGAGACAGTTTCGTCTAACATTGTTTGAACAAAGGCATCCTGAAAGAGGGCTCGAGAGGCACCTATGCCCTCAAAGAGCTGTCAGCATGGTTGCAGGTGAAGGCGAGGGCGAAGAGCATCGCTCACCAGGCCACAATCTCAGCCCCAGCCTCTGGGGTAAGGAATGAGTTTGAACGCAAGGAGGGTCATTAAAGGCAGAATCCCACTACCATGTACTTAAATAGCGAAG
Organism: Coregonus lavaretus; assembly: GCF_964263955.1. NCBI lineage: Eukaryota > Metazoa > Chordata > Actinopteri > Salmoniformes > Salmonidae > Coregonus > Coregonus lavaretus. The sequence continues at coordinate 35,158,888 of NC_140006.1, forward strand.
CCGGGGAGGAACCCGGAAGGGAGGAACCCAGAAAAAAGACCTCTTTCAAGAACATCAAATTCCAGCCTTACTGCCCCTATTGCAATAGTAAGGGGCACTTCCTGGGCTCATGCCCCAGGGTACAAAAGCTCACTCGACCTGAATTGAAGGCCTGGATAACTTAATGCGAGCGATACTACAAGTGTGCCCGTAGCCATAAAGCCGAGACCTGCACATTGAGGAAACCCTGAAATCGCTGTAAGGAAATCCATCTCACAGTGTTGCATGATGTAATTCCCCAAGCAGCGAAGGAGCAGAGTATGCTCATGATAGGAGCTGCAAAGGAGCTCTACCTCGACCAGCAGAACCGGTCTCCAAGGGTCATGTTGAAGGTGGTAGGAGCATGGATACTTTCGCCATTCTAGATGATGGTTTGAAAGAACAATTATCCTCCCAGCTGCCGCCCGGCAGCTTAACCTGGAGGGGACCCCCGAGATTCTTAACCTCAGTACGGTGCGAGATTACGTTATCCAAGTGAAAGGCTCTTCCGTGACCTTCTGCGTTTCATCTTCAGGACAGAGGAACGTGGTCTACAACATCACTAATGCCTTCACGACAGATGGCCTGAATCTCGCATAGCACTCCTGCCCGGTGAGTGTTCAATAGAAGCAATATCCTCATCTCAGAGGATTGCCTCTTCCCAACATGGTCAGGGTTGCGCCACTCATCCTGATCGGGTCAGACAACCCACACCTCATCACCCAGACCGAGCCTATACGAGCTGGACCAGAAGGAGGGCCAGTTGCTGTCCATACATCCTTGGGTTGGGCTGTGCAGGGTCCAGCCCATCTACTTCTCTCTAACCAAGCTGTACAGTCACAGCAAGTCCTCTTTACCAGAAGCAGTCCAGCTCCATCTCCCTGTCCAGCTACTGACCTCCTTCGGAATGTGGAGATGCAACACCTTCTCCAACCGGAAGCTACAGGAGGTCACCCGCTCAAAACATGACTCCTATGCATTAGACCTCCAGGAGAAGCACACCACCACCACTGAAATGGATGGCGTTCAGAGGTACGCAACCCCACTGCTACGGGTGCCCAACCATCCTCCTCTGGCAACCACAACATGAGTTGTACTCCCACTACTCTGCGGAACGGAGCGATGAATGGTGAAGAATCCTGAGTTTGCTGAAGTTCATAACCGAGAGATTCATAACCTTGTGAAGGCAGGCTATGTCACCAAGGTGACAGCTCATGACGAGGGAAACCCACTCAGCGAATCCTGGTATCTCCCTCACCATGTTATCCAGCAACACAGTGGGAAGTACAGAGTTGTCTTCAACTGTTCATTCCAAGCCGCTGGTCAAAGCCTGAATGACTGTCTGCTCCCTGGACCAACCTTAGGTCCTTCTTTGCTCGGTGTCCTTCTCCGGTTCCGGCAGCACTCCACAGCCATTAGTGGAGACATCAAGGCCATGTTTCATCAAATTAATCTGCTGCCTTCCGACACCACACTTCTCCGGTTCATATGGCGAGATATGGAACAAGACGCAGAGCCCACAATCTATGAATGGCAAGTACTCCCATTTGGCAACACATGCAGTCCTTGCTTTGCCATATACGCTCTGCAGAGACAAGCCCGGGAGCACCCAGACAGTGACCCAGAAGTCTGGGATTCTGTGGAGAATGCCTTCTACGTGGATAACTGCTTACAGAGTGTCCCATCCACTGCTGAACCGAAAGCACTCCTCGATAAAGTCGGAATCTCCTATCCAGCACCTCCCCCCACAAGCCAGGTCAAGTAGCAGTGAACTATGGCTGTCGCAGTCTGGCGCTAACCCACAAGAGCCCACTCTAGGACTGAGATGGAGTTGCATACCGGCTACCGTGGGGTACAAGCACCGCTCAGCCCTGAGCACCGAAACCCCCACTCTGCGCACCATCTATCGGACCCTGGCCAGTCAATACGATCCCCTCAGGTATATCCTGCCATACACAACCCGGGCCAAAGTCTTAGCCCAGGACCTGTGGCAGACCAAGAGGGACTGGGATGAACCAATCCACCCGGCTGACCTAGTGGAATGATGGATCTGTTGGGAAACCGAGTTGTTGGAGCTCTCTAAAGTCCAGATGCCAAGGTGTTATGTGCCACCCTGTGCTGACCAACTGAGATCAAGCCCTGAACTTCATGTGTTCTGTGACGCTTCAGAGCGGGCTTATGGAGCAGTTTCCTATCTCCGAGTGGAGGATGCAGCAGGCTACACCTATGTCCCCTTTGTTATGGCCAGGTCCAGGGTCGCGCCCAAGAAGCAGTTGTCAATGCCTAGGTTGGAACTCAGCGCTGCCCTTTCCGGAGCCCAGTTGGCCTCCACCTTGCGAGCCGATCTCACCTTGCCAATCCAAACTTTCATCTACTGGAGTGATTCGACCACTTTATTGACCTGGCTCAGGTCGGAGTCCTGCAGGTATAAGGTGTGCATCAGAACTCGCATTGTGGAAATCCAAGACCTAACGGAAGGCAATGACTGGAGGTATGTTGACAGCGTAAACAATCCTGCTGATGACATCACTCGTGGTAAAACTTTTAAGGAACTGGCTCAACCCCATCGCTGGAGCTTGGGACCACCATTCTTGTCCCAACCAGAGAAAAAGTGGCCGACAGCCCCCGTGCCTGTGGCCCCTCCGCAACCAACTGAAGCTCATGAGTTAAGGAAGTCTGCCCAATGCTACAACATCTCTACAGAGCCAACCACAGCTCTCCCTGACCCAGCACAATCCCAAACACTGCAGGATCTGATCGCCGCCACCAGCCAGACCTCAGATGGGGTGGCTTTCACACCCACCTCCCTCGCTGCAGAGACACTCCTCCTACAGCATGCACAAGCAGTCAGCTTCCCTGAGGAGCTAAAAGCTCTGAAAGCCCGTAAGGAAGTGGCTAAGGACAGCCGTCTTCTCTCTCTTGCCCCAGAGTACGACCAAATACTCGTAGTGATCAGAGTCGGAGGGAGACTGCGCCAAGCTGAAGTCTTGGATCCCGATGCTATCCATCCAATTATCCTTGACTCCAGACACCCTCTCACCAGCCTCCTCATCAAGAGTTATGATGAGAGGCTTCTCCACCCAGGGCCAGATAGGGTCTATGGGGAGATGAGGCAGAAGTATTGGATACTTGGAGGATGAGGAGCCACTAGCAAGCACCATTACGCCTGCGTGTAATGTCAGAGATGGCGGGCCGCAGCAACTGTGCCCAAAATGCCGGGTTTGCCCCCTGCTCGCTTGCGCCTCCTCAAACCGACCTTCTGGTCAACCTTAGTAGATTGCTTTGGGCCCTTTACGATCAAGCTAGGTCGTAGAGTGGAGAAGCACTGGGGCATTCTGTCCAAGTGTTTGACAACTAGATGTGTCCTCCTGGACCTACTGGAGAGTTTGGATACTGAAGCCTTCCTCATAGCCCTACGGCGGTTTATCTCCCGACGGGGGAAACCCTACGAGATCCTGGCGGACAGCGGCACAAACTTCAAGGCAGGAGAAAACAGGTTGGATGAAGTCTTCCAAGCAATGGAACCAACCCTCCAGGATCAACTGATGGACCAACAAATGTCCTTCAAATTCAACCCTCCAGGAGCTCCTCATTTTGGAGGAACATGGGAGCGAGAGATCAAATATGTGAAGAAGGCCTTTCAAGTCGTCCTGGGAGACCAAACTGTCACTGAAACTGTCTTGTGAACCGTCCTGATAGAGGTGGAAGGGATACTGAACTCCAAACCCTTGGGATATCTCTCTGCAGACATCGCTGACCCAGATCTGGTTACACCGAATCTGCTCTTGATGGGGCACAAAGATGCCTCACTTCCTCAAGCCGTGTATGCTGATACCAACCTCGTTGGCAGACGCCGGTGGCGACACAGCCAGATCTTGGCTGACCATTTCTGGGCCCGATTCATTCGGGATTACCTACCAAGCCCACAGCACAGAGGGAAATGGCGGAATAAAACGGCCTCGAGCCTCCTTTTTTTTTCACCTTTATTTAACCAGGTAAGCCAGTTGAGAACAAGTTCTCATTTACAACTGCGACCTGGCCAAGATAAAGCAAAGCAGTGCGATAAAAACAACAACACAGAGTTACATATGGGGTAAAACAAAAGATAAAGTCAAAAATACAACAGAAAATATATATACAGTGTGTGTAAATGTAGCAAGTTATGGAGGTAAGGCAATAAATAGGCCATAGTGCAAAATAATTACAATGATTATTAACACTGGAATGATAGATGTGCAAGAGATGATGTGCAAATAGAGATACTGGGGTGCAAATGAGCAAAATAAATAACAATATGGGGATGAGGTAGTTGGGTGGGCTAATTTCAGATGGGCTGTGTACAGGTGCAGTGATCAGTAAGGTGCTCTGACAACTGATGCTTAAAGTTAGTGAGGGAGATAATAGTCTCCAGCTTCAGAGATTTTTGCAGTTCGTTCCAGTCATTGGCAGCAGAGAACTGGAAGGAATGGTGGCCAAAGGAGGTGTTGGCTTTGGGGATGACCAGTGAGATATACCTGCTGGAGCGCATACTACGGGTGGGTGTTGCTATGGTGACCAATGAGCTAAGATAAGGCGGGGATTTGCCTAGCAGTGATTTATAGATGGCCTGGAGCCAGTGGGTTTGGCGACGAATATGTAGTGAGGACCAGCCAACAAGAGCGTACAGGTCACAGTGGTGGGTAGTATATGGGGCTTTGGTGACAAAACGGATGGCACTGTGATAGACTACATCCAATTTGCTGAGTAGAGTATTGGAGGCTATTTTGTAAATGTCATCGCCGAAGTCAAGGATCGGTAGGACAGTCAGTTTTACGAGGGCATGTTTGGCAGCATGAGTGAAGGAGGCTTTGTTGCGAAATAGGAAGCCGATTCTAGATTTCACTTTGGATTGGAGATGCTTAATGTGAGTCTGGAAGGAGAGTTTACAGTCTAATCAGACACCTAGGTATTTGTAGTTGTCCACATACTCTAGGTCAGACCCGTCGAGAGTAGTGATTCTAGTCGGGTGGGCGGGTGCCAGCAGCATTTGATTGAAGAGCATGCATTTCGTTTTACTAGTGTTTAAGATCAGTTGGAGGCTACAGAAGGAGTGTTGTATGGCATTGAAGCTCGTTTGGAGGTTTGTTAACACAGTGTCCAATGAAGGGCCAGATGTATACAAAATGCTGTCATCTGCGTAGAGGTGGATCTGAGAGTCACCAGCAGCAAGAGCGACATCATTGATATACACAGAGAAAAGAGTCGGCCCAAGAATTGAACCCTGTGGCACCTCCATAGAGACTGCCATAGGTCCAGACAACAGGCCCTCCGATTTGACACATTGAACTCTATCTGAGAAGTAGTTGGTGAACCAGGCGAGGCAGTCATTTGAGAAGCCAAGGCTATTTAGTCTGCCAATAAGAATGTGGTGGTTGACAGAGTCGAAAGCCTTGGCCAGGTTGATGAAGACTGCTGCACAGTACTGTCTATTATCGATCGCGGTTATAATATTGTTTAGGACCATGAGCGTGGCTGAGGTGCACCCATGACCAGCTTGGAAACCGGATTGCATAGCGGAGAAGGTACTGTGGGATTCGAAATGGTCGGTGATCTGTTTGTTAACATGGCTTTCAAAAACTTTCGAAGGGCAGGATGGATATAGGTCTTTAAAAGTTTGGATCTAGAGTGTCACCCCCTTTGAAGAGGGATATCCCTCACCGGGACCCAGCACCGCTCCTGCGGACCATACCCCTCCCACTCCACGAGGTACTGAAGGCCCCCCACCCGACGCCTCGAATCCAGGATGGAACGGACGGAGTAAGCCGGGGCCCCCTCGATGTCCAGAGGAGGCGGAGGGACCTCCCGCACCTCAGACTCCTGGAGCGGACCTGCCACCACCGGCCTGAGGAGAGACATATGGAACAAGCGGTTAATACGATAATCATGTGGGAGTAATAACCTATAGGTAACCTTGTTTATCCTCCTCAGGACTTTGAACGGCCCCACAAACCGCGGGCTCAGCTTCTGGCAGGGCATGCGGAGGGGCAGATTCCGGGTCGAGAGCCAGACTCGATCACCCGGTACGAAAACCGGGGCCTCATTGCGGTGGCGGTCAGCGTTGGCCTTCTGACGACGCAAGGCGCGTTGGAGGTGGACGTGAGCAGCGTTCCACGTCTCCTTCGTGTGCCGAAACCAGTCATCCACCGCAGGAGCCTCGGTCTGGCTCTGGTGCCACGGTGCCAGAAACGGTTGGTAACCTAAAACACATTGGAATGGCGTTAGGTTAGTGGAGGAGTGACGGAGAGAGTTCTGGGCATATTTGGCCCATGGCAAGAACACCGACCACTCCTCCGGCATGTCCTGGCAGTAGGACCACAGGAACCTACCCACATCCTGATTCACCTGTTCCACCTGCCCATTAGACTCGGGGTGGAAACCAGAGGTCAGTCTGACCGAGACCCCCAGACGTTCCATGAACGCCTTCCAGACCTTGGATGTGAACTGGGGACCCCGGTCAGACACTATGTCCTCTGGTACCCCGTAGTGCCGGAAGACGTGTGTAAACAGGGCCTCCGCAGTCTGTAGCGCCGTGGGGAGACCGGGCAGAGGAAGGATGCAGCATTCTTTGGAAAAGCGGTCCACAACGACCAGGATGGTGGTGCTACCTTGAGAGAGAGAAGATCAGTAAGGAAATCAATACTCAGGTGAGACCATTGCCATTGTGGAACTGGTAAAGGCTGTAACTTACCCGCTGGGAGGTGCCTAGGTGCCTTACTCTGGGCGCACACCGAGCAGGAGGAGAAATAGACCCTCACGTCCTTAGCCAAGGTAGGCCACCAGTACTTTCCAGTCAAGCAGCGCACTGTACGACCGATACCTGGGTGACCAGAGGAGGGGGACGTGTGCGCCCAGTAGATCAGACGGTCAAGGACAAGAGCAGGGACAAACTGCAGCCCAGCTGGACACTGAGGTGGAGATGGCTCTGTGCGTAACTCCTGCTCTAGACCCGCGTCCATCGCCCATACTACCGGTGCCACAATGCAGGAGGCCGGGAGTATGGGGGTGTTGTCTCTGTGCCTCTCCTCTCTGTCGTACAGCTGTGACAGTGCGTCTGCCTTCACGTTCTTCTGATGTATGATAGTGTAAAATCAAACCGGGTGAAGAATAGGGCCCACCTGGCCTGGCGAGGGTTCAGCCTCCTCGTTGCCCGGATGTACTCCAGGTTACTGTGGTCCATCCAGACGAGGAAAGGGTGTTTCGCCCCTTCGAGCCAGTGCCTCCACATGGTCAGGGCTCGGACAACAGCCAACATCTCCCGATCACCAACATTGTAGTTCTGCTCCGCCGGGCTGAGCTTCTTGGAGAAGAAGGCACAGGGGCGGAGCTTGGGTGGCGTGCCCGAGCGTTGAGATAGGACAGCGCCTATCCCTACCTCGGACGCATCCACCTCCACTATGAATGGTAGTGATGGATCGGGGTGGGCCAGTACCGGGGCTGAGGTGAACAGACCCCTCAGGTTACTGAAGGCCCTGTCAGCCTCAGCAGACCAGCGGAGCCAGGACAGCCCACCCTTCAACAGAGATGTGATGGGAGCTGCGACCTTGCCAAAGCCCCGGATAAACCTCCGATAGACCAAGCATGTCCCGAAACACCTCGTTCACAAAGGACTGGAAGACGGATGGAGCATTCATCAAACCGTAAGGCATCACTAGGTATTCATAATGCCCCGTGGTTGTGCTGAATGCTGTCTTCCACTTGTCCCCCTCTCGGACATGCACCAGGTTGTACGCACTCCGGAGATCTAATTTTGTGAAGAAGCGCGCCCCATGCATTGACTCGATCACAGATGGAATGAGGGGGAGAGGATAACTAAATCGTATCGTCCCCTTGTTCAGTGATTGGTAATTAATGTAAGGGCGCAGACTGCCGTCTTTCTTCATAAAAAAGAAACTTGAGGAGGGGGTGAAGTGGAGGGACGTATAAACCCCTGGCGCAGGGACTCTGTGACGTATGTCTCCATGGCCTTCGTTTCAGCTGTCACGCCCTGACCTATAGACTCTAGTTAGTTTGGTCAGGGTGTGAATATATGTGGGGGGTTTTCTATGTGGGGATTCTATGTTTCTATTTCTATGTTTGGCCGGGTGTGATTCCCAATCAGAGGCAGCTGTCGCTCGTTGTCTCTGATTGGGGATCATACTTAGGCAGCCAGTTTTCCTGCCTGTGTTTTGGGATCTTGTTTTGTGCTCGGTGTGTGTGGCTTGTTAGTTTATAGCCTTCCGACGTCACGTTTCATTGCCTTTTGTTGTTTTTGTATGTTTATACGGTTTAATAAACATGGATGCATTTCACGCTGCGCCTTGGTCTGACCCGTCCTTCAACGTCCGTGACATCAGCCTGTGACAGGGGATACACATGACTCCTGGGAGGGACAGCGGCTACCCGGAGGTTTATCGCGCAATCCCCCGCCCGATGAGGTGGTAATTTGGTCGCCTGCGTTTTGGAAAAAGCGTGCGCCAAAAAGAGGTATTCGGGGGGAATGCGCACAGTGTAGGTACTGTCTGGACTTTCCACCGTGGTTGCACCAATGGAAACACAGAGACACCTACCCTGACACTCTCGCGACCACTCTGTGAGAACCCTCTGTGGCCATGAAAAGGTGGGGTTGTGGAGTGCTAACCAGGTAATACCTAACACAACAGGGAAAGCAGGAGACTCAATAATCAAAAAGTGACTTGCTCGCGATGAGTCTTGTGTGTAACCATAGTGACTGGTGCTGTAACCTACCTAACGAACCCGGACCCTAATGGTCGACTGTCAAGTGCTCTGATGGGGAGTGGAATGAATAGGGGAACCAATGTAATGCCTAGACTGTGTGAAAATGACCTGTCCATAAAGTTTCCAGCTGTGCCTGAATCGACCAGCACCTTACACTGGTGAACTACAATGTAATCAGGAAAGTGGATGGGTAGGGTACAGTGCACAGCAGAGGGCTCTGTACGAGTGTGGGTGTTCGATACTTGGGGTGAAGCGAGAGTGTCCTGCCTGCCGCCTGCAGACCCAAAAGAATGCTGACGACATTGTGCAGTGAAATGTCCTCTCGTACCACCAGAGTGACACTGGCGCAGTCGTCCTCCGCTCTCCCGGATCGCCGCTCCACCCAGCTGACATTTCAGCTTTTCATTTTATATTAATTTGTAAAAATTTCTAAAAACATTATTCCAAACATTATGGGGTATTGTGGGTAGGCCAGTGCCACAAAATCTCAATGTAATCCATTTTAAATTCAGGCTGTAACACAACAAAATGTGGAAAAAGTCAAGGAGTGTGAAAAGTCAAGGAGTGTTCTATGATTATGTACATAGGGTAACAGTCTCTAAGGTGCAGGGTAGAGTACCGGGTGGTAGCTGGCTAGTAGCAATGATTAAGTTCAGGGCAGTGTACCGGGCTAGTGGTGACTATTTAACAGTATGATCGCCTGTAGATAGAAGCTGTTTTTCAGTCTCTCTGTCCCAGCTTTGGTGCACCTGTACTGTCTCCGCCTTCTAAATGGTAGCAGGCGTGGCTCAGGTGGCTGAGGTGGAGAGCCCTGCTGTTGCGGATGGTGCAATTGCCGTACCAGGTAGTGATACAGCCCGACAGTATGCGGTCAATAGTGCATCTGTAGAAGTTTGTGAAGGTCTTAGGGGCCAAGCCGAATTTCATCAGCCTCCTGAGGTTGAAGAGGCGCTGTTGCGCCTTCTTCACCACACTGTCTGTGTGGATGGACCAGTTCAGGTTGTCAGTGATGTGCACACCGAGGAACTTAAAGCTTTTCACCCTCTCTACTGCGGCCCGTCGATGTGGATGGGGTCGTGTCCTCTTTGCTGTCTCCTGAAGTCCACGATCAGCTCCTTCGTTTTGTTGATGTTGAGGGAGAGTTTATTTTCCTGGCACCACTCTGCCAGGGCACTCACCTCCTCCCTGTAGGCTGTCTCATCGTTGTTGGTAGTTAGGCCAACCACTGCTGTGTTGTCTGCAAACCTGATGATTGAGTTGGAGACATGCGTGGCCACGCTGTCATGGGTGAACAGGGAGTACAGCAGGTGGCTGAGCACACACCCTTGTGGGGCCCCCGCGTTGAAGATCAGCACAGCGGAGGTGTTGTTACTTACCTTCCCCACCTGGGGTCGGCCCGTCAGGAAGTCCAGGACCCAGTTGCACAGGGCAGGGTTCTGACCCTCGGCCCCAAGCTTAATGATGAGCTTGGAGAGCACTATGGTGTTAAAGGCTGAGCTGTAGTCGATGAACAGCATTCTTACATAGGTATTTCTCTTGTCCAGATGGGATAGGGCAGTGTGCAGTGCGATTGTGTCATCCGAGTCTCATAGCAAAGGGTCTGAATAATTATGTAAATAAGGTATTTTTGTTTTCATTTTTGAATAAATTAGCTGTGCAAACAATACATTTTGAATAGACATTTCTAAAAACCTGTGTTTGCTTTGTCATTATGGGGTATTGTGTGTAGATTGATTGAGGAAAACAATTAATTTAATCAATTTTAGAATAAGGCTGTAACATAACAAAATATGGAAAATGTCAAGGGGTCTGAATACTTTCCGAATGCACGGTACAGCTGCAAGCTGTACATGTGTGAGCATCTCTCTCTCGCTCTCTCTCTCCCAATGTACAAAAAAATTAATCTAAAAAAAATAATTTTGTATCGGCGTTGTTGGCTTCATTAAAACTGCTATCAGGAGGCGTGGCCTATTGGGGGCATGGCTTTCAGATAGTTATTTTTGCCCACCCCTGAGAGTAAATGTAATTCCTGTTCATGTTAAGTTTGTACACTGCACATTTTCTTTTTTGCACATTACATATTTTAATAATATAAATGTAATAACATGATTATTTAAATATTATAACAAAGTGGTAACTGTCCTAACATTGGGATATGCATAGGCACTTGAGGAACTAGTATTCTTGTTTAAGCCTCATTAAAGCTACATACCGTGGGGAAAAAAAGTATTTAGTCAGCCACCAATTGTGCAAGTTCTCCCACTTAAAAAGATGAGAGGCCTGTAATTTTCATCATAGGTACACGTCAACTATGACAGACAAATTGAGATTTTTTTTTCCAGAAAATCACATTGTAGGATTTTTTATGAATTTATTAGCAAATTATGGTGGAAAATAAGTATTTGGTCAATAACAAAAGTTTCTCAATACTTTGTTATATACCCTTTGTTGGCAATGACACAGGTCAAACGTTTTCTGTAAGTCTTCACAAGGTTTTCACACACTGTTGCTGGTATTTTGGCCCATTCCTCCATGCAGATCTCCTCTAGAGCAGTGATGTTTTGGGGCTGTCGCTGGGCAACACGGACTTTCAACTCCCTCCAAAGATTTTCTATGGGGTTGAGATCTGGAGACTGGCTAGGCCACTCCAGGACCTTGAAATGCTTCTTACGAAGCCACTCCTTCGTTGCCCGGGTGGTGTGTTTGGGATCATTGTCATGCTGAAAGACCCAGCCACGTTTCATCTTCAATGCCCTTGCTGATGGAAGGAGGTTTTCACTCAAAATCTCACGATACATGGCCCCATTCATTCTTTCCTTTACACGGATCAGTCGTCCTGGTCCCTTTGCAGAAAAACAGTCCCAAAGCATGATGTTTCCACCCCCATGCTTCACAGTAGGTATGGTGTTCTTTGGATGCAACTCAGCATTCTTTGTCCTCCAAACACGACGAGTTGAGTTTTTACCAAAAAGTTCTATTTTGGTTTCATCTGACCATATGACATTCTCCCAATCCTCTTCTGGATCATCCAAATGCACTCTAGCAAACTTCAGACGGGCCTGGACATGTACTGGCTTAAGCAGGGGGACACGTCTGGCACTGCATGATTTGAGTCCCTGGCGGCGTAGTGTGTTACTGATGGTAGGCTTTGTTACTTTGGTCCCAGCTCTCTGCAGGTCATTCACTAGGTCCCCCCGTGTGGTTCTGGGATTTTTGCTCACCGTTCTTGTGATCATTTTGACCCCACGGGGTGAGATCTTGCGTGGAGCCCCAGATCGAGGGAGATTATCAGTGGTCTTGTATGTCTTCCATTTCCTAATAATTGCTCCCACAGTTGATTTCTTCAAACCAAGCTGCTTACCTATTGCAGATTCAGTCTTCCCAGCCTGGTGCAGGTCTACAATTTTGTTTCTGGTGTCCTTTGACAGCTCTTTGGTCTTGGCCATAGTGGAGTTTGGAGTGTGACTATTTGAGGTTGTGGACAGGTGTCTTTTATACTGATAACAAGTTCAAACAGGTGCCATTAATACAGGTAACGAGTGGAGGACAGAGGAGCCTCTTAAAGAAGAAGTTACAGGTCTGTGAGAGCCAGAAATCTTGCTTGTTTGTAGGTGACCAAATACTTATTTTCCACCATAATTTGCAAATAAATTCATTAAAAATCCTACAATGTGATTTTCTGGAAAATGTTTTCTCAATTTGTCTGTCATAGTTGACGTGTACCTATGATGAAAATTACAGGCCTCTCTCATCTTTTTAAGTGGGAGAATTTGCACAATTGGTGGCTGACTAAATACTTTTTTTCCCATCTGTAAGTGTCTTTGCTCAACCTTAACATGTGATGATGATACAACAGAACAGATGAACCGGAATGACATTTACTCTCACGGATGGCTAAAAAGAACTGAAAGCCACACCTCAACCCAAAGAAGTGACCCAACTGGCTGGGTCAAAATAACCCAAAGTGTGTTTTGTCCACTATTTACCCAGCGCTGGGTTGTTTTTAACCCAGCATTTTTTATAGTGCAGTCTCATTAGTTTGTGTGAATGATATCTCTCAACGTTAAACAATGCGAAATTCCAATACAAAATAATTTGTTTAGCTCCTTTCTATTATGTGGCTGCATGAAATATCAAACATAAAGTGAATTCAACAATGACATTTGTTTACTTTGTCTGAAACAGTAACATCAGAAACAGTAACATCCATTACTGTAGTTAGGCATTGCCAACCGGTTCTTTATGGCTTAAGAAGTGTGTTGAATAGATTCCACGATCCGGACTTGAGCGAGTCCTCGGCTCGTTCTCGACACTGTGCACCCGTATGCACACTGAAATCTACGCCCACGGTGACGAATAGCACTGCCCACAAGGCGAAATGGTGTGAAAAGAGTGTGTCATATATTAATGACCTCAGAGCAGTGAGTGAACTCCCTCAAACAGATGGTGTGTTCAAGACAACTTGGAACAAGGAAATCTCTGACCTCTATCTTTAAATACCCCCTCTTTCTAAAGGATATTTCCATCTCTGTCTATGAACCGCTTGCATGTTCGGTGCGCATTTTAAAATGGTGTTTCCCGCTAATTGCATTTTGGAACATTCACGCGTAGGCCTACTGCCGTGTGTACATTGCTGCGCCTAAAATGTGAATAGTTTATCAACATTTAAAGCGAAACATTCCGATGTGTTCCATAAGCCCTATTACTTGACCCGGTTTATACCTCCACTACACTACTTTGATAGCTATCAGTGGGGATTAAGAAGTGAGCGCAATGCCCACTGAAAAATAATTAGGTATATGGCGTATACCTGCGTATACCATCCACTACACCACTGCATGTGCCGCATTCAACCAGTTAGCTAATCGGACATTTTAGAGTTTCCTAGTTCCAACTAGCACATCAACGCGGAATAAGAGCTCCGACTTCTCCGACCTGAAGATCACTGACGCCACGATTTTCCCCAATCTGAGCTGTTCATAATACCTCAGTCGTCTGAGCTCGTTTATTCAGAGAACGCACCAAGAGTCCACTGTAAAAGCCAATTTATGCTTGATCTGAAAATGTTGTCGGAGGCTCTGTATGGAGGGTGTGACGCAATTTCAGAGACTCCGGAGTCATGCAGAGCTCAAATTGAGCTCCATACCGCATCGCCATGTGCCTCCCAAATTTTGTAACAATGTGGAGGGCTCCATATAACGTTAGCTCCGCATTGACATGATTGGTTGATGGTAGTTGGGGGCAGGAGATCCTGTATAAACACAAACTCGCTTCCTTGACAACTTCCTTCACAACAGCTGTGCTCAACAGCTCTGCACTGCTCCATGAAGGCAATAAGTATACATGCCCTGACCTCTGCAGAGGCAGTATCACCCTAAATGCTGCACAGCTAACACAGTCATCTGATTGGCCATGCAGCGCCTTTAATTAAAGTGTGTGCACTAGCACCACCTTCCCAGCAGGCTTGTGACCAATTATGTTTATAAAGATGGATTGCTGATGCTATGTATTGGCCATTGAGAGGCTTTGAAGGCACCGGTTGGCCATATTGGCACAGTCCTCTATAGGAATTAATGGAATTCTATAGTATTTGTATTTAAGTATTTTTTTGTTGTAGTGGGGACAGTAACATTAGTAATCTGAAGTAGATAACTTCAATACTGATACTGTAATAAGATGAATATTCCACAAATAAATTACTTATTTTAAGTGATAAGTGGCAGAAATCAGTACTGTTTTGACCAAGAACAAACCCCACTTCAGACAGTGTTATGGTGTCGTAATAGAATAAATGTGGCAAAAACGAATGTAGACATTAATAAATGCATTTCTATAGCTTCTAATTTTTTTTTACAATGGTGAGGGAGTGCCAAGATGGAGGGATGGTGGCTTCAACACAGCGCCCCCTGTGAATCATCTAGTGTAAGACCAAGGAGTTGATCGTGGACTACAGGGTGGAGCAAGTTGAAAGCTTCAAGTTCCTCGGTGTCCAAATCACTAAGAACTTAAAATGGTCCAGCCACGAGACAGCGCCTCTTACCCCTCAGGAGGTTGAAAAAGTTTGGCATGGGCCCTCAAATCCTCAAAAAGTTATACAGCTACACCATTGAGAGCATCTTGACTGGCTGCATTACTGCTTGGTATGGCAAAAGCACCACCTTCGATCGCATGGCGCTACAGAGGGTGGTGCAGACAGCCCAGTACATCAGTGGAGGCTGCTGAGGGGAGGACAGCTCATAATAATGGCTGGAATGGAGTCAATAGAATGGTATCAAACACATCAAAGACGTGGTTTCCATGCGGTTGATACCATTCCATTGACTCCATTCCAGCCATTATTATGAGCCGTCCTCCCCTCAGCAGCTTCCACTGCAGTACATCACTTGGGCCGAGCTCCCTGCCATCCAGGACCTCTATATCAGGTGATGTGAAAGGAAGGCCCAGAAAATCGTTAAGGACTCAAGCCATGGACTGTTCTCTCTGCTTCCGCATGGCAAGCGGTACTGGTGCATCAAGTCTGACACCAACAGGTTCCTGAACTGCTTCTATCCCCATGCCATAAGACTGCTAAATAGCTAACTAAATAGCTAACAAAATGGCTACATGGACTATCTGAGTTGACCTTTGTATTTTATTGTTATTTTTGCACTGTCTCTATGCACACTCACAGGGCCCCACACACTATGCACACTAATACTCCAACACATACAAACACTCACTCCATCATTTGCTCACACACACATAATATACACATACATTTTACTGACTATACAGTGGGGGAAAAAAGTATTTAGTCAGCCACCAATTGTGCAAGTTCTCCCACTTAAAAAGATGAGAGAGGCCTGTAATTTTCATCATAGGTACACGTCAACTATGACAGACAAATTGAGAGAAAAAAAATCCAGAAAATCACATTGTAGGATTTTTAATGAATTTATTTGCAAATTATGGTGGAAAATAAGTATTTGGTCACCTACAAACAAGCAAGATTTCTGGCTCTCACAGACCTGTAACTTCTTCTTTAAGAGGCTCATCTGTCCTCCACTTGTTACCTGTATTAATGGCACCTGTTTGAACTTGTTATCAGTATAAAAGACACCTGTTCACAACCTCAAACAGTCACACTCCAAACTCCACTATGGCGAAGACCAAAGAGCTGTCAAAGGACACCAGAAACAAAATTGTAGACCTGCATCAGGCTGGGAAGACTGAATCTGCAATAGGTAAGCAGCTTGGTTTGAAGAAATCAACTGTGGGAGCAATTATTAGGAAATGGAAGACATACAAGACCACTGATAATCTCCCTCGATCTGGGGCTCCACGCAAGATCTCACCCCGTGGGGTCAAAATGATCACAAGAACGGTGAGCAAAAATCCCAGAACCACACGGGGGGACCTAGTGAATGACCTGCAGAGAGCTGGGACCAAAGTAACAAAGCCTACCATCAGTAACACACTACGCCGCCAGGGCCTCAAATCCTGCAGTGCAAGACGTGTCCCCCTGCTTAAGCCAGTACATGTCCAGGCCCGTCTGAAGTTTGCTAGAGTGCATTTGGATGATCCAGAAGAGGATTGGGAGAATGTCAGATGAAACCAAAATAGAACTTTTTGGTAAAAACTCAACTCGTCGTGTTTGGAGGACAAAGAATGCTGAGTTGCATCCAAAGAACACCATACCTACTGTGAAGCATGGGGGTGGAAACATCATGCTTTGGGGCTGTTTTTCTGCAAAGGGACCAGGACGACTGATCCGTGTAAAGAAAAGAATGAATGGGGCCATGTATCGTGAGATTTTGAGTGAAAACCTCCTTCCGTCAGCAAGGGCATTGAAGATGAAACGTGGCTGGTTCTTTCAGCATGACAATGATCCCAAACACACCGCCCGGGCAACGAAGGAGTGGCTTCGTAAGAAGCATTTCAAGGTCCTGGAGTGGCCTAGCCAGTCTCCAGATCTCAACCCCATAGAAAATCTTTGGAGGGAGTTGAAAGTCTGTGTTGCCCAGCGACAGCCCCAAAACAGCACTGCTCTAGAGGAGATCTGCATGGAGGAATGGGCCAAAATACCAGCAACAGTGTGTGACAACCTTGTGAAGACTTACAGAAAACATTTGACCTGTGTCATTGCCAACAAAGGGTATATAACAAACTATTGAGAAACTTTTGTTATTGACCAAATACTTATTTTTCACCATAATTTGCAAATAAATTCATAAAAAATCCTACAATGTGATTTTCTGGATTTTTTTTCCTCATTTTGTCTGTCCTAGTTGACTTGTACCTATGATGAAAATTACAGGGCTCTCTCATCTTTTTAAGTGGGAGAACTTGCACAATTGGTGGCTGACTAAATACTTTTTTCCCCCACTGTACATACACCCACACATACAATCATCATAAACTCAGCAAAAAAAGAAACGTCCCTTTTTCAGGACCCTGTCTTTCAAAGATAATTCGTAAAAATCATAATAACTTCACAGATGTTCATTGTAAAGGGTTTAAACACCGTCGCTGGACCAGACAGGACTGGCAAAAAGTGCTCTTCACTGACGAGTCGCGGTTTTCTCTCACCAGGGGTGATGGTCGGATTCGCGAGGCCTGTACTCTGGAGCGGGATGGATTTGGAGGTGGAGGGTCCGTCATGGTCTGGGGCGGTGTGTCACATCATCATCGGACTGAGCTTGTTGTCATTGCAGGCAATCTCAACGCTGTGTATTACAGGGAAGACATCCTCCTCCCTCATGTGGTACCCTTCCTACAGGCTCTTCCTGACATGATCCTCCAGCATGACAATGCCACCAGCCATACTGCTAGTTCTGTGCATGATTTCCTGCAAGACAGGAATGTCAGTGTTCTGCCATGGCCAGCGAAGAGCCCGGATCTCAATCCCATTGAACACGTCTGGGACCTGTTGGATCGGAGGGTGAGGGCTAGGGCCATTCCCCACAGAAATGTCTGGGAACTTGCAGGTGCCTTGGTGGAAGAGTGGGGTAACATCTCACAACAAGAACTGGTAAATATGGTGCAGTCCATGAGGAGGAAATCCACTGCAGTACTTAATGCAGCTGGTACTGACTGTTACTTTTGATTTTGACCCACCCTTTGTTCAGGGACACATTATTCAATTTCTGTTAGTCACATGTCTGTGGAACTTGTTCAGTTTATGTCTCAGTTGTTGAATCTTGTTATGTTCATACAAATATTTACACATGTTAAGTTTGCTGAAAATAAACGCAGTTGACAGTGAGAGGACGTTTATTTTCGTGCTGAGTTTATATGCTGCTACTACTCTGCTTATCATATATCCTGATGCCTAGTCACCTTACCCCTATACATATCTACCTCTATCGATCCAGTATCCCTGCACATTGTAAATATGGTACTGGAACTGACCCTGTATATAGTATGCTTACTTACTTTACTGTGTTGTAATTATTTGTATATCTCGTGTGTTTTTGTTCTACCTTGTTATTTTTAGTATTACATTGCTATTGATTACTGCATTGTTGGGGTTAGAGCTTGCAAGAAAGGCATTTCACTGTAGTTGTGCATGTGACATTAAAACTTGAAACTTAAAACTATACTGAACAAATTTGTTTACATCCCTGTTAGTGAGCATTTCTCCTTTGCCAAGATAATCCATCCACCTGACAGTTGTGGCATATCAAGAAGCTAATTAAACAGCATGCTCATTACACAGGTGCACCTTGTGCTGGGGACAATAAAAGGCCACTCAAAAATATGCCGTTTTGTCACACAACACAATGCCACAGATGTCTCAAGTTTTGAGGGAACTTGCAATTTGCATGCTGACTGCAGGAATGTCCACCAGAGATGTTGCCAGGTAATTGAATGTTAATTTCTCTACCATAAGCAATTGTCAACGTCGTTTTAGAGAATTTGGCAGTACGTCCAACCGGCCTCACAACCGCAGACCACATGTAACCACGCCAGCCCAGGACCTCCACATTCGGCATCTTCACCTGCGGGATTGTCTGAGACCAGCCACCCAGACAGCTGATGAAACTGAGGAGTATTTCTGTCTGTAATAAAGCCCTTTTGTGGGAAAAAAAACTAATTCTGATTGGCTGGGCCTGGCTCACTAGTGGGTGGGCCTAATTTATTTATTTAAATTGACTGATTTTCTTATATGAACTGTAACTCAGTTAAATCATTGAAATTGTTGCATGTTGCGTTTATATTTTTGTTCAGTATATATAAATCATTGGTTGTGAATATATGGTACAGCTACAAGACGATATTTACAATTTAACTACCATGAGTGTTGGACTTACCGTTTTGAAGCCACATGATGACTTTGAGTTGTATTTCACTGTTATTTTTATTTATTTGTTATTCATTTTTGTATTTCACTGTTAGTTTAAGACAAAATACGTACATTTTCAGTTAATAAAATTGACGATGTTTATTTTCGATTAAAGTACTGACGATTGGTGTACTGTTGTTTGTATGCGTGCAACATTTGGTGATTGTGACTGTCACCCTGATATTGGCTACGCTAGCCCAGCTACTTCCCACGTGGCTACAGTGTATCAGAGTGCATTCTGGGTCGTTCATAAATTCAAAGCGTTGTCAGATCGTTTGTTTGTAAATTCAGAGCGTTTCGCTCTCGGAGCGATCTGGGAGTAGGGTTGATCAGAGCGTTCTGAACTCACAATGGCAGTGTTAGAAATTGCGTAATTCAAATCTGGTATTGGAATAAGAATCAAGAGATCTTCAATCCAAGCTTAATTTATTATATGCAAAATGTATGTATGATAAGTATGAAGGTTCGTATACGGGCTCACTGAAAAACCACGCAGGGCAGACAGAGAACTGATCCATTGTTCTAAGTTCTTCTTCAAATACTCTGACAGAAAGCCTCCACTTCTTCTGTTGGCCAACCAGAGCAAAGGACTGAGTGTGGTTCAGCCAATCCGTTGGCGCAGGGGTTGGTCCCAACTCCTCGGCATTCCATTTGTTGCACATTGTTGCCAGGCATAAGTTGCTATCATTATAACCTGTGGAGTCAGCACCCAAAAGACACCATTCCACTGTACTCCATGTACCCATGTTCAAGGACAGTTTCACAGACAACAAAGAGAGAGTGTTCGTATCTGTGAGAAATACAAGTCTTATCTCATTCTAGCCCCTAACGTTCCTTACATGAATAACAGCCTGTTATGTGAAACAATTTATATCAGTACAGTTCATTAATGCATTCCTTCCAAGCTATTCATCACATACAGATCCAATTATGAGAAAAATAGAACCCAACAGCAGCCAAGCAACCAAATTAATAATAATATGCCATTTAGCAGACGCTTTTATCCAAAGCGACTTACAGTCATAAGTGCATACATTTTTACGTATGGGTGGTCCCGGGGATCAAACCCACTACCCTGGCGTTACAAGCGCCATGCTCTACAAATTGAGCTACAGAGGAAGTTAAGACATGAATGAGGGAACACCTCACTCTGACCATTTTACTCGCCCTAGCAGAGCTGGTTAGGTTGTTTTTATGTTATCTAGAACGTTACTGACTGTAACTGTGCTGCTGGCAACAATTTAATTACGTTTCTTTGCTAATGTTTACTGACACCATTCATATTCAACGGGTGAATTTACGAACGTACCCGAATACGTCAAAAGTCCAAACTCTCGCGGTACTTCAATGTTAAATCTCGTCCGTAGCTTCATACCTTCTAGACACAACCGCCAAGCAGCGCTCGAGGCGAGGGCAGATTCACAGTGGGAGTGTACTTGAAGGAATGCGGTAAACTTGACTCATGACTTGACATTCGTCAAAGGTGAGCTTATATTTCGATACTAAACTTTACTCAAGTAATGATGATAATGATAGCCTACATTTATAACATATTATGAAGTTCGTAACTTCTTCAATATGTATCTTTTAAAAGTGACAGTGGTTGGCTATTACCTGTCCACATCAGTTCTGGCGGTGCGCTTGTCCTGTATATGCGCGGATGCACGGCGTCATATATAATGCTAGTGGTGCACAAGTTTTGTAATGGCAGTATTTTAGTGTTAAATAGGCTGCTGCGAGTAGCCTAGTCAATAGAAAACTGATAGCGTCATTTTAAAATGTGGTCCTCTGTAGCTCAGCTGGTAGAGCACGGCGCTTGTAACGCCAAGGTAGTGGGTTCGATCCCCGAGACCACCCATACACTAAAATGTATGCACGCATGACTGTAAGTCGCTTTGGATAAAAGCGTCTGCTAAATGGCATATTATTATTATTAAAAGAGTTAAATCGACGTTGGCTATAGACCAAATGCTTTAAAACACATTACTACACTTTTACAATTGTCAATCAACTGCAGGCTATTAGGCAATGTTTCCCTACAGCCTAATATTCAGTAGTAGCCCTTTTTTTGTTTAGGCTAGAGATTGGAAACAATCACACAGTAGTGGAAAAAGTACTCAATTGTCATACTTGAGTAAAGGTAAAGATACCTTAATAGAAAATGACTCAAGTAAAAGTGAAAGTCACCCAGTACAATTCTACTTGAGTAAAAGTCAAAGTATTTGGTTTAAAATATACTTAAGTATCAAAGGTAAATGCAACTGCTAAAATATACTTAAGTATCAAAAGTGAAAGTATAAATCTTTTCAAACTCCTTATATTAAGCAAACCAGATGGCACCATTTTCTTGTTTTTTAAATGTACAGTGGGGGAAAAAAGTATTTAGTCAGCCACCAATTGTGCAAGTTCTCCCACTTAAAAAGATGAGAGAGGCCTGTAAGGTACACGTCAACTATGACAGACAAATTGAGGAGAAAAAATCCAGAAAATCACATTGTAGGATTTTTAATGCATTTATTTGCAAATTATGGTGGAAAATAAGTATTTGGTCACCTACAAACAAGCAAGATTTCTGGCTCTCACAGACCTGTAACTTCTTCTTTAAGAGGCTCCTCTGTCCTCCACTCGTTACCTGTATTAATGGCACCTGTTTGAACTTGTTATCAGTATAAAAGACACCTGTACACAACCTCAAACAGTCACACTCCAAACTCCACTATGGCCAAGACCAAAGAGCTGTCAAAGGACACCAGAAACAAAATTGTAGACCTGCACCAGGCTGGGAAGACTGAATCTGCAATAGGTAAGCAGCTTGGTTTGAAGAAATCAACTGTGGGAGCAATTATTAGGAAATGGAAGACATACAAGACCACTGATAATCTCCCTCGATCTGGGGCTCCACGCAAGATCTCACCCCGTGGGGTCAAAATGATCACAAGAACGGTGAGCAAAAATCCCAGAACCACACGGGGGGACCTAGTGAATGACCTGCAGAGAGCTGGGACCAAAGTAACAAAGCCTACCATCAGTAACACACTACGCCGCCAGGGACTCAAATCCTGCAGTGCAGACGTGTCCCCCTGCTTAAGCCAGTACATGTCCAGGCCCGTCTGAAGTTTGCTAGAGTGCATTTGGATGATCCAGAAGAGGATTGGGAGAATGTCAGATGAAACCAAAATATAACTTTTTGGTAAAAACTCAACTCGTCGTGTTTGGAGGACAAAGAATGCTGAGTTGCATCCAAAGAACACCATACCTACTGTGAAGCATGGGGGTGGAAACATCATGCTTTGGGGCAGTTTTTCTGCAAAGGGACCAGGACGACTGATCCGTGTAAAGGAAAGAATGAATGGGGACATGTATCGTGAGATTTTGTGTGAAAACCTCCTTCCATCAGCAAGGGCATTGAAGATGAAACGTGGCTGGGTCTTTCAGCATGACAATGATCCCAAACACACCGCCTGGGCAACGAAGGAGTGGCTTCGTAAGAAGCATTTCAAGGTCCTGGAGTGGCCTAGCCAGTCTCCAGATCTCAACCCCATAGAAAATCTTTGGAGGGAGTTGAAAGTCTGTGTTGCCCAGCGACAGCCCCAAAACATCACTGCTCTAGCGGAGATCTGCATGGAGGAATGGGCCAAAATACCTGCAACAGTGTGTGAAGACTTACAGAAAACGTCTGACCTGTGTCATTGCCAACAAAGGGTTTATAACAAAGTATTGAGAAACTTTTGTTATTGACCAAATACTTATTTTCCACCATAATTTGCAAATCAATTCATTAAAAATCCTACAATGTGATTTTCTGGAATTTCTTTTCTCATTTTGTCTGTCATAGTTGACGTGTACCTATGATGAAAATTACAGGCCTCTCTCTTTTTAAGTGGGAGAACTTGCACAATTGGTGGCTGACAATTGGTACTTTTTTCCCCCACTGTACAGATAGCCAGGGGCACACTCCAACATTTAGACGTAATTTACAAACGAAGCATGTGTGTTTAATGATCCTCCAGATCAGAGGCAGTAGGGATGACCAGGGATGTTCTGTTAAGTGCGTGAATTGGACCATTTTCCTGTCCTGCTAAGCATTTAAAATGTAACGAGTACTTTTGGGGGTCAAGGAAAATGTATGTATGGAGTAAAAAGTACAACATTTTCTTAAAGAATGTAGTGAAGTAAAAGTAGTCAAAAATATAAATAGTAAAGTATAGATTCCCCCCCAAACTACTTAAGTAGTACTTTAAAATATGTTTACCTAAGTAATTTACACCACTGCAATCATAGTAGTTAATTACATGGTAGTGAGCTAGACAGCTAAGGTAGGCTAAGTACCATCTAAATACATGGTTTTAGTCCTTGGGAGCGTATGGATGGGGCCTAAAGAAGGACATTACAATTTTTCAAATTTCTGCTGAACACAGTGTTGCATATCTCCAAATCTAACTGAGAACTGGGCAGACTGTGAGAGAATGGAGAGAACGTGGAAAATGTATCAGTCAGTTCAAATAAACTAATTGCATTGCTATAACCTAGTTTTTCTTGACCCAAATCAAATATGGATTCAAAGTTTCTTTATCATGACAAGAACTTACATATTGTACAAAAGCACTACTGTAATGTTTGCAGGTGTAAACTGAAACATGTCCTGGAGGTCAGTATGATTTCATGTTCAGGTAGCCTACCAGTTAGAGTGGCGAGTCAGCAACCGGAGGGTTGCTAATTCAAATCCCAGGTCAGACGGGAAAAGTCCCCCCCAAAACAACAGTTCCCCGGGCGCCCAGTGTGGCAGCCCCCCACACCTCTCCAAAAACACGTATGTGTGTCTTTCGGAGGGGTTGTGTTAAAAGCGGAAGTCAAATTTTGGTTGGACCTTGTGTGCAATTGACCAATAAAGTGATCTTAATCTTAATAATTTATTCTCCTGAACATTGATGTTGTGTCAGTATCCTGTGTTAGTAAAATGTGTTTCCTATCCAATGTTATTCAGAGGGGTCTTCCAAATCTAAAGGTTCACTGGACACCTGATTCCCTCAAAGTACCGTGATTGGCTCCTGAAAGATGTCTTCTATAGATCCCTGTCAGTACATTGTGGTGAGTAAACATCATCATGTTGTCATGGTCAGGACATAATAGACAGACAAATCATTTGACATTTTGTATGTCCTGTTATCAAGGAGTCACACACAGCTAAGCAAAGAGATAGATGAAGACATGTACACACACACACACACACACACACATATTGGTCTGACCAATCGGAATCGCTTCAAGATTGTTTTCATCACGCGGACTGGGATATGTTCCGGGTAGCTTCCGAAAATAGTTTAGATGAATACACTGAAACGGTGACTGAGTTTATCAGGAAGTGTATAGGTGATGTGCCCACTGTGACTATTAAAACCTACCTTAACCAGAAACCGTGGATAGATGGCAGCATTCGCACCAATCTGAAACCATGGCAAGGTGACTGGGAATATGGCAGAATACAAACAGTGTAGCTACTCACTCCGCAAGGCAATTCAACTGGCAAAACATCAGTATAGAGACAAAGTGGAGTCGCAATTCAACGGCTCAGATACGAGACGTATGTGGCAGGGTCTACAGACAATCACGGACTACAAAAGGAAAACCAGACACGTCGCTGACAGACAAGCTAAACTCCTTCTTCGCCCGCTTTGAGGATAACACAGTGCCACTGACGAGGCCCAATACCAAGGACTGTGGCCTCTCCTTCTCTGTGGCCGACGTGATTACATTTAGGCATGTTAACCCCCGCAAGGCTGCCGGCCCAGACGGCATCCCTAGCCGCGTCCTCAGAGCATGCGCAGACCAGCTGGCTGGTGTGTTTATGGACATATTCAATCTCTCCCTTTCCCAGTCTGCTGTTCCCACATGCTTCAAGATGGCCACTATTGTTCCTGTACCCAAGAAAGCAAAGGTAACTGAACTAAATGACTATCGCCCTGTAGCACTCCACTCTGTCATCATGAAGTGCTTTGAGAGACTAGTCAAGGATCATATCACCTCTACCTTACCTGTCACCCTAGACCCACTTCAATTTGCTTACCGCCCCAATAGATCCACAGACGATGCAATCGCCAACCACACTACCCACTGCCCTATCCCATCTGGACAAGAGGAATACCTATGTAAGAATGGTGTTCATTGACTATAGCTCAGCATTCAACACCATAGTACCCTCCAAGCTCATCATCAAGCTCGAGGCCCTGGGTCTGAATCCCGCCCTGTGCAACTGGGTCCTGGACTTCCTGACGGGCCGCCCCTAGGTGGTGAAGGTAGGAAACAACATCTCCACTTCGCTGATCCTCAACACTGGGGCCCCACCTGTACTCCCTGTTCACCCATGACTGTGTGGCCAAGCACGCCTCCAACTCAATCATCAAGTTTGCAGACGACACGACAGTAGTAGGCTTGATTACCAACAATAACGAGACCGCCTACAGGGAGGAGGTGAGGGCTCTGGGAGTGTGGTGCCAGGAAAATAACCTCTCACTCAACGTCAACAAAACAAAGGAGATGATCGTGGACTTCAGGAAACAGCAGAGGGTGCACCCCACTATCCACATCGGCGGGAACGCAGTGGAGAAGGTGGAAAGCTTCAAGTTCCTTGGCGTACACATCACCGACAAACTGAAATGGTACACCCACGCAGACAGTGTGGTGAAGAAGGCGCAACAGAGCCTCTTCAACCTCAGGGGGCTGAAGAAATTCGGCTTGGCACCTAAAACACTCACAAACTTTTACAGATGCACAATTGAGAGCATCCTGTTGGGCTGTATCACCGCCTGGTATGGCAACTGCACCGCCCGCAACCGCAGGGCTCTCTAGAGGATGGTGTGGTCTGCCAAACGCATTATCGGGGGCAAACTACTCGCCCTCCAAGACACATACAGCACCCGATGTCACAGGAAGGCCAAAAAGATCATCAAGGATATCAACCACCCGAGCCACTGCCTGTTCACCCCGCTATCATCCAGAAGGCGAGGTCAGTACAGGTGCATCAAAGCTGGGACCGAGAGAATGAAAAACAGCTTCTATCTCAAGGCCATCAGACTGTTAAATAGCCATCACTAGCACATTAGAGGCTGCTGCTGCCTATTGAAATCACTGGCTACTTTATGAAATGGAACACTAATCACTTTAATAATGTTTACAGTCACTTTAATAATGTTTACATATCTTGCACTACTCATCTCATATGTATATACTGCATTCTATTCTATAATATTCTACTGTATCTTAGTCCATGCCGCTCTGTCATTGTCATTGCTTGTCCATATACAGTGAGGGAAAAAAGTATTTGATCCCCTGCTGATTTTGTACGTTTGCCCACTGACAAAGACATGATCAGTCTATAATTTTAATGGTAGGTTTGTTTGAACAGTGAGAGACAGAATAACAACAAAATAATCCAGAAAAACGCATGTCAAAAATGTTATGAATTGATTTGCATTTTAATGAGGGAAATAAGTATTTGACCCCTCTGCAAAACATGACTTAGTACTTGGTGGCAAAACCCTTGTTGGCAATCACAGAGGTCAGACGTTATTGTAGTTGGCCACCAGGTTTGCACACATCTCAGGAGGGATTTTGTTCCACTCCTCTTTGCAGATCTTCTCCAAGTCATTAAGGTTTCGAGGCTGACGTTTGGCAACTCAAACCTTCAGCTCCCTCCACAGATTTTCTATGGGATTAAGGTCTGGAGACTGGCTAGGCCATTCCAGGACCTTAATGTGCTTCTTCTTGAGCCACTCCTTTGTTGCCTTGGCCGTGTGTTTTGGGTCATTGTCATGCTGGAACACCCATCCACGACTCATTTTCAATGCCCTGGCTGAGGGAAGGAGGTTCTCACCCAAGATTTGACGGTACATGGCCCCGTCCATCGTCCCTTTGATGCGGTGAAGTTGTCCTGTCCCCTTAGCAGAAAAACACCCCCAAAGCATAATGTTTCCACCTCCATGTTTGATGGTGGGGATGGTGTTCTTGGGGTCATAGGCAGCATTCCTCCTCCTCCTCCTCCAAACACGGCGAGTTGAGTTGATGCCAAAGAGCTCTATTTTCGTCTCATCTGACCGCAACACTTTCACCCAGTTCTCCTCTGAATCATTCAGATGTTCATTGGCAAACTTCAGACGGGCATGTATATGTGCTTTCTTGAGCAGGGGGACCTTGCGGTCGCTGCAGGATTTCAGTCCTTCACGGCGTAGTGTGTTACCAATTGTTTTCTTGGTGACTATGGTCCCAGCTGCCTTGAGATCATTGACAAGATCCTCCCGTGTAGTTCTGGGCTGGTTCCTCACCGTTCTCATGATCAATAAAACTCCACGAGGTGAGATCTTGCATGGAGCCCCAGGCCGAGGGAGATTGACAGTTCTTTTGTGTTTCTTCCATTCGCGAATAATCGCACCAACTGTTGTCACCTTCTCACCAAGCTGCTTGGCGATGGTCTTGTAGTCCATTCCAGCCTTGTGTAGGTCTACAATCTTGTCCCTGACATCCTTGGAGAGCTCTTTGGTCTTGGCCATGGTGGAAAGTTTGGAATCTGATTGATTGATTGCTTCTTGGACAGGTGTCTTTTATACAGGTAACAAGCTGAGATTAGGAGCACTCCCTTTAAGAGTGTGCTCCTAATCTCAGCTCATTACCTGTATAAAAGACACCTGGGAGCCAGAAATCTTTCTGATTGAGAGGGGGTCAAATACTTATTTCCCTCATTAAAATGCTAATCAATTTATAACATTTTTGACATGCGTTTTTCTGGATTCTTTTGTTGTTATTCTGTCTCTCACTGTTCAAAAAAACCTACCATTAAAATTATAGACTGATCATTTCTTTGTCAGTGGGCAAACGTACAAAATCATCAGGGGATCAAATACTTTTTTCCCTCACTGTATGTATATTTTCTTAAATTCCATTCCTTACTAGTTTTGTGTGTATTGGGTATATGTTGTGAAATTGTTAGATATTACTTGTTAGATATTACTGCACTGTCGGAGCTAGAAGCACAAGCATTTCGCTACACCCGCTATGACATCTGCTAAACACGTGTATGTGACAAATAACATTTGATTTAATTTGACATGCATACACACAGTGTTACTGACTGTACTAAGACTTCAGGTTGTTGTTGGATATATTTTGTCCAGTCATTTGCATGGATGCCTACCACCTGGAAAACAGAATGACAGTTTACAGCCCTTACTGTAAAGTCTCCATTCCTCAAGTTTATAATGGGATTTCCACTCTGTTGTATTGCTTCTGCAGGTGGAACACCAGTATACCCATAAGTTCAAAGTGACTGTGGTACGAGCTGAGAAGGTGACCAAGGGTTCTACCCTGGGAGACTTTTGTGAGTTCCTCCATCTGTCCAAGTTAACTCACTGTGTCCACATTACAGTATTGTTGTGTGTGTGTGTGTACGTATGTTTGAGAGAGATGAGGTGATGCACATAGAAGTGGTGTTGCTTTTTCAGTGCCTGTGGTTTTTCTCATGTTTAATCACACTGTCTGTCTGTCTGTGTCGTTCTGTCTGTATTTCTAAGAGCAGTGGACACTCCAGACCCCTACGTGGAGTTGTTCATCCCAACGACTCCCGAGTCAAGAAAACGGACGCGGCACATTGACAATGACGTAAACCCCATATGGAACGAGACCTTTGAGTTCATACTGGACCCCAATCAGGAAAATACTCTAGAGGTTAACACATTGCACTACACTTTGAACTGAGCTACATTACACTACATAACACTACATTACACTACATAACACTACATAACAATACATAACACTACATTACACTACCTAACACTACATTGCACTACATTACACTACATTACACTACATAACACTGCATTACACTACATAACACTACATTACAATACATAACGCAGCAAGCTATGGCTAGACACCATCAAGCATGATGCATTCTGTCTTAGCAATAAGATAGTAATTTCAGTTATTTTTAAGTAGGCATCAATACTTTTGCTTTCAAGAAACCCTATGTTGGGGACCATCTATCAAGATAAATATAATTTTTTGTATTTCATGGTTTGTGAATTTGCTATTTCAGTTGACATTGATGGATGCTAACTATGTCATGGATGAGACCCTGGGAACGGCCTCGTTCTCCATCGCTAAACTCAAAGTGGGACAACCAGAAGTGGTTCCCTTCCTCATCGGCAAGGTAGGTCAGTCTTATTCGATTTTACAGATTGCACAGGAAGCACTGGTCAGTTGATGTTGTCCACATAGCCTCCATCAAATACATACTGCGTCACAGCACTAAACCCTGTCTAAAACCCCAGTCCTTGTAAATCTCACCTCAAACTTCCTCCATCTTGTTTTCCCAGTTAACCAAGGTGTACTTGGAGATGTCATTAGTGGTGTGGTATGTATAACTGACAATGGGTGCTTCAATTCATTTTTAGCAGGGAGCACTGATGTCATTCTCTTTGTGGAGATTTCATCTAAAGCTTACTGACATGTCCGTTTCTCTTGCGCATCTCCTCCAGTTCATCCACAGATCTGAGGTTCAGCATGGCCCTGTGTGACCAGGAGAAGCTGTTCAGACAGACACGCAGAGACCGGGTGATGCTGGGCATCAAGAAACTCCTCAACATGGAGAAAGGACGACACCTCCCCACCTCATTAAGAGAGGTACGACCATAAACATAGTAGAAACTGAGGCCTTCTATGCATTTTTCGGTGTATCTCAAGTGTCCAATATAGAATGGAGTTTTATTGCTGGTTCAAAAGGGAGATATACAGACAAAATCAGCTAAGATGATTCACAATGACAGTAGTGATCTCTAACATGTGCCTTGTCATTTTTTGTATGTTTGTGTGCAAATGTGTGCCCGTGCGTGCGTGTGTGTGTGTGTGTGTGTGTGCATGCATGCATGTGTGCCTGTGTATACGTGTGTGTCTATTCAGGTCCCTACAATCGCCATCGTGGGGTCAGGGGGAGGGTTCCGAGCCATGGTGTGTTTCTCTGGAGTGATGAAGGCTCTGTATGAGTCTGGAGTTCTGGACTGTGCTACCTACGTGGCTGGACTTTCTGGATCTACCTGGTTAGTAGGAACACTGCTTTCATTCCACTTTTCTGATAAGATCACTGGAGAGCAACATACTTCAACTGTTTATAACTGTGACACCATTCCTATGCTAGTACTGACCAAATAATTACATTATTATACACAGAAAGTGATTGTGTCCCTCTTGTTCCTTTCTCTCTGTCTGTCTCTGTCTGTCTCTGTCTCTCTCTCTCCCCCGCCCTCCCTCTCTCCCCACCAGGTACATGTCTATGCTGTACTCCCACCCGGAGTTCCCTAAGGGTAAGGGTCCTGGGGAGATCAACAAGGAGCTGATGAGGTGTGTGAGCAGTAACCCACTGAGGCTGCTGCTGCCCCAGAACATCAAGCGCTACATCAAGGCCCTGTGGAGAAAGAAGGCCGCCGGGCAGCCCGTCACCTTCACCGACATCTTCGGCATGCTCATCGGGGAGACGCTCATGCCCGGGGTGAGATATGGGTGTGATATCAGCAAATGTGATATTAACAAAGTCATGATATTAGTGGCCCTATGCTTGCTTATGTAATACAGACGACCGTCTTCAATGCCAGCCATTGTGTTCCTTTGACTGAGGCCCTAACCTGCCTTTATTATCAGTCAACTACATCTGTGTTTGCTGTGACTTTGTCACAGAAGATGATCCAGCACCGCTGACAGACGGTTGCATTTAGGGATAGCACTTGGCCATTGTCTAGCTCCTATTGTTCCTTGTTAGCTTGTATATATATATATATATATATATATATTACATTTACATTTTAGTCATTTAGCAGACGCTCTTATCCAGAGCGACTTACAGTTAGTGAGTGCATACATTATTTTTAAATTTTTCATACTGGGAATCGAACCCACAACCCTGGCGTTGCAAACGCCATGCTCTACCAACTGAGCTACATCCCTGCCGGCCATTCCCTCCCCTACCCTGGACGACGCCGGGCCAATTGTGCACCGCCCCATGGGACTCCCGGTCAGGGCCGGCTATGACAGAGCCTGGATTCGAACCAGGATCTCTAGTGGCATAGCTAGCACTGCGATGCAGCGCCTTAGACCACTGCGCCACTCGAGAGTATAATATATATATATACTTTTTCCCCCCCCCCGCCTTTATTTAACCAGGTAAGCCAGTTGAGAACAAGTTCTCATTTACAACTGCGACCTGGCCAAGATAAAGCAAAGCAGTGCGATAAAAACAACAACACAGAGTTACATATGGGGTAAACAAAACATAAAGTCAAAAATACAACAGAAAATATATATACAGAGTGTGCGAATGTAGTAAGTTATGGAGGTAAGGCAATAAATAGGCCATAGTGCAAAATAGTTACAATTTCGTATTAACACTGGAATGATAGATGTGCAAAAGATGATGTGCAAATAGAGATACTGGGGTGCAAATGAGCAAAATAAATAACAATATGGGGATGAGGTAGTTGGGTGGGCTAATTTCAGAATGCCTATTTACAGGTGCAGTGATCGGTAAGCTGCTCTGACAACTGATGCTTAAAGTTAGTGAGGGAGATTTTTCAGAGATTTTTGCAGTTCGTTCCAGTCATTGGCAGCAGAGAACTGGAAGGAATGGCAGCCAAAGGAGGTGTTGGCTTTGGGGATGACCAGTGAGATATACCTGCTGGAGCGCAGACTAAGGGTGGGTGTTGCTATGATGACCAATTAGCTAAGATAAGGCGGGGATTTGCCTAAAAGTGATTTATAGATGACCTGGAGCCAGTGGGTTTGGCGAAGAATATGTAGTGAGGGCCAGCCAACAAGAGCGTACAGGTTACAATGATGGGTAGTATATGGGGCTTTGGTGACAAAACGGATGGCACTGTGATAGACTACATCCAATTTGCTGAGTAGAGTGTTGGAGGCTATTTTGTAAATGACATCGCCGAAGTCAAGGATAGGTAGGATAGTCAGTTTTACGAGGGCATGTTTGGCAGCATGAGTGAAGGAGGCTTTGTTGTGAAATAGGATGCTGATTCTAGATCTAACTTTTGATTGGAGATGCTTAATGTGAGTCTGGAAGGAGAGTTTACAGTCTAACCAGACACCTAGGTATTTGTAGTTGTCCACATACTCTAGGTCAGACCCGCCGAGAGTAGTGATTCTAGTCGGGTGGGCGGGTGCAAGCAGCGTTCGGTTAAAGAGCATGCATTTAATTTTACTAGTGTTTAAGAGCAGTTGGAGGCTACGGAAGGAGTGTTGTATGGCGTTGAAGCTCACTGCTAGGCAAATCCCCGCCTTATCACTCAGTGCAGTGGGCAGCTGGGAGGAAGTGCTCTTATTCTCCATGGACTTTACAGTGTCCCAAAACGTTTTGGAGTTAGTGGTACAGGATGCAAATTTCTGTTTGAAAAAGTTAGCCTTTGCTTTCCTGACTGCTTGTGTATATTGGTTCCTAACTTCCCTGAAAAGTTGCATATCGCGGGGGCTATTTGATGCTAATGCAGTACGCCACAGGATGTTTTTGTGCTGGTCAAGGGCAGTCAAGTCTGAGGAGAACCAGGGGCTATATCGGTTCTTAGTTCTGTATTTTTTGAATGGGGCATGTTTATTTAAGATTGAGAGGAAATTACTTTTAAGGAACAACCAGGCATCCTCTACTGGTGACTCTCAGATCCACCTCTAGAGTCACCAGTAGAGGATGACACACTGAACTCTATCTGAGAAGTAGTTGGTGAACCAGGCGAGGCAGTCATTTGAGAAACCAAGGCTATTTAGTCTGCCAATAAGAATGCGGTGGTTGACAGAGTCGAAAGCCTTGGCCAGGTCGATGAAGACGGCTGCGCAGTACTGTCTTTTATCGATCGCGGTTATAATATTGTTTATGACCTTGAGCGTGGCTGAGGTGCACCCATGACCAGCTCGGAAACCGGATTGCATAGCGGAGAAGGTACGGTGGAATTCGAAATGGTCGGTGATCTATTTGTTAACTTGGCTTTCAAATACTTTCGAAAGGCAGGGCAGGATGGATATAGGTCTGTAACAGTTTGGATCTAGAGTGTCACCCCCTTTGAAGAGGGGGATGACCGTGGCAGCTTTCCAATCTCTGGGGATCTCAGACGTTACGAAAGAGAGGTTGAACAGGCTAGTAATAGGGGTTGTGACAATTTCGGCTGCTAATTTTAGAAAGAAAGGGTCCAGATTGTCTAGCCCAGCTGATTTGTAAGGGTCCCGATTTTTCATCTCTTTCAGAACCTCAGCTGTCTGAATTTGTGTGAAGGAGAAGCGGGGGGGACATGGGCAAGTTGCAGCGGAGGGTGCAGAGCTGGTGGCCGGGGTAGTGGTAGCCAGGTGGAAAGCATGGCCAGCCGTAGCAAAATGCTTGTTGAAATTCTCGATTATTGTAGATTTATCGGTGGTGATAGTGTTTCCTAGCCTCAGTGCAGTGGGCAGCTGGGAGGAAGTGCTCTTATTCTCCATGGACTTTACAGTGTCCCAAAACTTTTTGGAGTTAGTGGTACAGGATGCAAATTTCTGTTTGAAAAAGTTAGCCTTTGCTTTCCTAACTGCTTGTATATATTGGTTCCTAACTTCCCTGAAAAGTTGCATATCGCGGGGGCTATTTGATGCTAATGCAGTACGCCACAGGATGTTTTTGTGCTGGTCAAGGGCAGTCAAGTCTGAGGAGAACCAGGGGCTATATCTGTTCTTAGTTATGTATTTTTTGAATGGGGCATGTTTATTTAAGATTGAGAGGAAATTACTTTTAAAGAACAACCAGGCATTTTCTACTGACGGAATGAGATCTATATCCATCCAGGATACCTGGGTTTCCTAGCCTCAGTGCAGTGGGCAGTTGAGTGCTTCACACACAGTCTGGCTTTACTATCTATGCTGTGAAGGATTTCCTGAGTACTGTAGCACTCCTCTCGTAATGTGGCGTGTGTGAATGAGGAATAGTGTATCTGAAGGGAAACCCACAATGTTATGTATATGAACTTCGGCTGGGCGATATGGCCTAAAAATTGTATCTAGAGTTTTTAAAATGTATGGGCGATTCACGATATATACAGTACCAGTCAAAAGTTTGGACACACCTACTCATTCAAAGGATTTTCTTTATTTGTACTATTTTCTACATTGTATAATAATAGTGTAGACAACTACAGTGGGGGAAAAAAGTATTTAGTCAGCCACCAATTGTGCAAGTTCTCCCACTTAAAAAGATGAGAGAGGCCTGTAATTTTCATCATAGGTACACGTCAACTATGACAGACAAATTGAGATTTATTTTTCCAGAAAATCACATTGTAGGATTTTTAATGAATTTATTTGCAAATTATGGTGGAAAATAAGTATTTGGTCACCTACAAACAAGCAAGATTTCTGGCTCTCACAGACCTGTAACTTCTTCTTTAAGAGGCTCCTCTGTCCTCCACTCGTTACCTGTATTAATGGCACCTGTTTGAACTTGTTATCAGTATAAAAGACACCTGTCCACAACCTCAAACAGTCACACTCCAAACTCCACTATGGCCAAGACCAAAGAGCTGTCAAAGGACACCAGAAACTAAATTGTAGACCTGCACCAAGCTGGGAAGACTGAATCTGCAATAGGTAAGCAGCTTGGTTTGAAGAAATCAACTGTGGGAGCAATTATTAGGAAATGGAAGACATACAAGACCACTGATAATCTCCCTCGATCTGGGGCTTCACGCAAGATCTCACCCTGTGGGGTCAAAATGATCACAAGAACGGTGAGCAAAAATCCCAGAACCACACGGGGGGACCTAGTGAATGACCTGCAGAGAGATGGGACCAAAGTAACAAAGCCTACCATCAGTAACACAGTACGCCGCCAGGGACTCATATCCTGCAGTGCCAGACGTGTCCCCCTGCTTAAGTCAGTACATGTCCAGGCCCGTCTGAAGTTTGCTAGAGTGCATTTGGATGATCCAGAAGAGGATTGGGAGAATGTCATATGGTCAGATGAAAATAAAATAGAACTTTTTGGTAAAAACTCAACTCGTCGTGTTTGGAGGACAAAGAATGCTGAGTTGCATCCAAAGAACGCCATACCTACTGTGAAGCATGGGGGTGGAAACATCATGCATTGGGGCTGTTTTTCTGCAAAGGGACCAGGATGACTGATCCGTGTAAAGGAAAGAATGAATGGGGCCATGTATCGTGAGATTTTGAGTGAAAACCTCCTTCCATCAGCAAGGGCATTGAAGATGAAACGTGGCTGGGTCTTTCAGCATGACAATGATCCCAAACACACCGCCCGGGCAACGAAGGAATGGCTTCGTAAGAAGCATTTCAAGGTCCTGGAGTGGCCTAGCCAGTCTCCAGATCTCAACCCCATAGAAAATCTTTGGAGGGAGTTGAAAGTCCGTGTTGCCCAGCGACAGCCCCAAACCATCACTGCTCTAGAGGTCATCTACATGGAGGAATGGGCCAAAATACCAGCAACAGTGTGTGAAAACCTTGTGAAGACTTACAGAAAACGTTTGACCTGTGTCATTGCCAACAAAGGGTATATAACAAAGTATTTAGAAACTTTTGTTATTGACCAAATACTTATTTTCCACCATAATTTGCAAATAAATTCATAAAAAATCCTACAATGTGATTTTCTGGATTTTTTTTCTCATTCTGTCTGTCATAGTTGACGTGTACCTATGATGAAAATTACAGGCCTCTCTCATCTTTTTAAGTGGGAGAACTTGCACAATTGGTGGCTGACTAAATACTTTTTTTCCCCACTGTATGAAATAACACATATGGAGTCATGTAGTAACCAAAAAAGTGTTAAACAAATCAAAATATATTTTATATTTGAGATTCTTCAAATAGCCACCCTTTCCCTTGATGACAGCTTTGCACACTCTTGGCATTCTCTCAACCAGCTTCACCTGGAATGCTTTTCCAACAGTCTTGAAGGAGTTCCCACATATGCTGAGCACTTGTTGGCTTCTTTTCCTTCACTCTGACGTCCGACTCATCCCAAACCATCTCAATTGGGTTGGGGTCGGGGGATTGTGGAGGCCAGGTCCTCTGATGCAGCACTCCATCACTCTCCTTCTTGGTAAAATAGCCCTTACACAGCCTGGAAGTGTTTTGGGTCATTGTCCTGTTGAAAAACAAATGGTAGTCCCACTAAGCCCAAACCAGATGGGATGGCGTATCGCTGCAGAATGCTGTGGTAGCCATGCTGGTTAAGTGTGCCTTGAATTCTAAATAAATCACAGACAGTGTCACCAGCAAAGCACCCCCACACCCCCACACCATAACACCTCCTCCTCCATGCTTTACTGTGGGAAATACACATGCGGAGATCATCCGTTCACCCACACCGCGTCTCACAAAGACACAGCGGTTGGAACCAAAAATCTCAAATTTGGACTGCAGACCAAAGGACAAATTTTGACCGGTCTAATGTCCATTGCTCGTGTTTCTTGGCCCAAGCAGGTCTCTTCTTATTATTGGTGTCCTTTAGTAGTGGTTTCTTTGCAGCAATTCGACCATGAAGGCCTAATTCACACAGTCCTCTCTGAACAGTTGATGTTGAGATGTGTCTGTGACTTGAACTCTGTGAAGCATTTATTTGGGCTGCAATTTCTGAGGCAGGTAACTCTAATGAACTTATTCTCTGCAGCAGAGGTAACTCTGGGTCTTCCATTCCTGTGGTGGTCCTCATGTGATAGATTAATTTGTATGTTTATTTTAATGACTAAAGTGTTCCACCCCTATAGTGTATAAATGTGTAAACTGTGTTAGAGTTATAAGACAATAAACCCACTAACAGAGAAGGGGGTTAGAAACTGCTGAGCCAAACATTTCAGGAGAAAGGAAACCTAGAAACTGTCAAACCTAACCATTCTATACTGTGGAAAGACACAGGCCGCCAAAAGGTGGGCGGAGCAAAGTCCTTTGTGTGGACGCATATAAAAGGGTCTGTGTGTGTTTTTGGCGCCAGAGTGCTCTCTGAATATAAAAATCTCTTGCAGACTGGAGAATTTGTTTAATTCTTAATTAACTAGAGTCTTACAACCTCTGGGAATTATTCAAAGCTTAGTATTAGAGATAGAAATTCTCATGACATCATGAGAGCCAGTTTCATCATAGCGCTTGATGGTTTTTGCGACTGCACTTGAAGTGTGATGGGTGATTTGAAGGAGTCAGGCGCAGGAGGGTAAATCACAGAATACAGAGTTTATTCCGGAATTGTGACGCGTACTGAGTATACGAAGAGGCAGGACGCAGACGCAGGAATAAACAAGGTCAAGGTTTACTTAACAATGAGCAAGAGAAATAACAAACATCATCCAGAACAGTCCAGGGCTAAATAGGGGTGGTGATGAGATGATGAGGTGCAGGTGCACTGGAGGTGATCAGGGTGCTTTGGACTTCCATTCCGGTGTTGCCGAGGTGGTGCGCTCAGACCGGTGGCTCAGTAGGAGGGGAGCAACGGGAGGAGACGTGCCAGGAATACAGAGTTACGCAGAATTGCGTCAAACAGTCCAGTGCGCAAAATGGGCATACTGGAACCAAACAGGCACACAGGGAAAATATACCCTGGCAATACAAAATACACGGAGCTCAACTGAGCTACACTCTCCTCACACTATACAATCACCCACAAGGACAAGGGGTCAGAGGGAGCACTTATACACATACTAATGAGGGGATATGAACCAGGTGTGTGGAATAGACAAGACAAAACAAATGGAATGATGAGATGAGGAGCGGCAGTGGCTAGAAGGCTGGTGACGAAGAATGCCTGCCCGAACCAGGAGAGGAGGCAGCTTCGGAGGAAGTCGTAACAGTACCCCCCCTTGACGCGCAGCTCCAGCAGCGCGCCTACACCGGCCTCGGGGACGACCAGGAGGGCGAGCCGGATGGCGACGGTGGAAATCCTGCAACAGGGAGGGATCGAGGATATCCCTCACCGGGACCCAGCACCGCTCCTCTGGACCATACCCCTCCCACTCCACGAGGTACTGAAGGCCCCCCATCCGACACCTCGAATCCAGGATGGAACGGACGGAGTACGCAGGGGCCCCCTCAATGTCCAGAGGAGGCAGAGGGACCTCCCGCACCTCAGACTCCTGGAGCGGACCTGCCACCACCGGCCTGAGGAGAGACACATGGAATGAGGGGTTAATACGATAATCATGTGGGAGTAATAACCTATAGGTAACCTCGTTTATCCTCCTCAGGACTTGGAACGGCCCCACAAACCGCGGGCTCAGCTTCCGGCAGGGCAGGCGGAGGGGCAGATTCCGGGTTGAGAGCCAGACACAATCACCCGGTACGAAGACCGGGGCCTCACTGTGGTGGCGGTCAGCATTGGCCTTCTGACGACGCACAGCGCATTTGAGGTGGACGTGAGCAGCGTTCCACGTCTCCTCCGCACTCCGAAACCAGTCATCCACCGCAGGAGCCTCGGTCTGGCTCTGGTGCCACGGTGCCAGAACCGGTTGGTAACCTAAAACACATTGGAATGGCGTTAGGTTAGTGGAGGAGTGACCGAGAGAGTTCTGGGCATATTCGGCTCATGGCAAGAACACCATCCACTCCCCCGGCCAGTCCTGGCAGTAGGACCGCAGGAACCTACCAACATCCTGATTTACCCGTTTC
This sequence comes from Coregonus lavaretus, assembly GCF_964263955.1. NCBI lineage: Eukaryota > Metazoa > Chordata > Actinopteri > Salmoniformes > Salmonidae > Coregonus > Coregonus lavaretus. Next base: position 35,197,658 of record NC_140006.1, read on the forward strand.
ACCTGCTCATTAGACTCGGGGTGGAAACCAGTCAGGCTGACCTAGTCCCCCAGACGTTCCATGAACGCCTTCCAGACCTTGGATGTAAACTGGGGACCCCGGTCAGACACTATGTCCTCTGGTACCCGTAGTGCCGGAAGACATGTGTAAACAGGGCCTCCGCAGTCTGCAGGGCCGTGGGGAGACCGGGCAGAGGAAGGATGCGGCAGGCTTTGGAAAAGCGGTCCGCAACGACCAGGATGGTGGTGTTACCTTGAGAGAGGGGAAGATCAGTAAGGAAATCAATACTTAGGTGAGACCATGGCCGTTGTGGAACTGGTAAAGGCTGTAACTTACCCGCTGGGAGGTGCCTAGGTGCCTTACTCTGGGCGCACACCGAGCAGGAGGAGAAATACACCCTCACATCCTTAGCCACGGTAGGCAACCAGTACTTTCCGGTCAGGCAGCGCAGTGTACGACCGATACCTGGGTGACCAGAGGAGGGGGACGTGTGTGCCCAGTAGATCAGATGGTCACGGACAAGAGCAGGCACGTACTGCAGCCCATCTGGACACTGAGGTGGAGATGGCTCTGTGAGTAACGCCTGCTCTATATCCGTGTCCATCACCCATACTACCGGCGCCACAATGCTGGAGGCCGGGAATATGGGGGTGTTGTCTCTGGGCCTCTCCTCTGTGTCGTACAGCCGTGACAGCGCGTCTGCCTTCACGTTCTTCGTACCCGGGATGTATGATAGAGTAAAATCAAACCTGGCCTGGCAAGGGTTCACACCCTCCTCGCTGCCCAGATGTACTCCAGGTTACTGTGGTCCGTCCAGACGAGGAAAGGGTGTTTCGCCCCCTCGAGCCAGTGCCTCCACACGGTCAGGGCTCGGACAACAGCCAACTGCTCCCGATCACCAACGTCGTAGTTCTGCTCCGCCGGGCTGAGCTTCTTGGAGAAGAAGGCACAGGGGCGGAGCTTGGGTGGCGTGCCCAAGCATTGAGATAGGACCGCGCCTATCCCTACCTCGGACGCATCCACCTCCACTACGAACGGTAGTGATGGATCGGGGTGGGCCAGTACCGGGGCTGAGGGGAACAGACCCCTCAGGTTACTGAAGGCCCTGTCAGCCTCAGCAGACCAGCGGAGCCGGGACGGCCCACCCTTCAACAGAGATGTTACGGGAGCTGCGACCTTGCCAAAGCCCCGGATAAACCTCAGATAGTAGTTGGCAAAGCCAATAAAGCGCTGCACCTCCTATACTGTGGTTGGAGTCGGCCAATTACGCACGGCTGAAATGCGATCTCCCTCCATCTCCACACCTGAGGTGGTAATGCGGTATCTGAGGAAGGAGACGGACTGTTAGAAAAACAGACTTTTCTGCCTTGGCATAAAGGTCATTTTCCAACAGTTGGGCCAGCACTTTGCGAACCAGGGACACATGCTCGGCGCACGTAGAGGAATACACCAGAACGTCATCGATGTAATAATATAATATAATAATAATAATAATAATAATAATAATAATAATATAATAATATGCCATTTAGCAGACGCTTTTATCCAAAGCGACTTACAGTCATGCATGCATATTATTATTTTTTTTGTGTATGGGTGGTCCCGGGGATCGAACCCACTACCTTGGCGTTACAAGCGCCGTGCTCTACCAGTTGAGCTACAGAGGACCACTACACCGCGATGTAGACCACTACACCGCGACCAAGCATGTCCCGAAACACCTCGTTCACAAAGGACTGGAAGACGGATGGAGCATTCATCAAACCGTAAGGCATCACCAGGTATTCATAATACCCCGTGATTGTGCTGAATGCTTTCTTCCACTCATCCCCCTCTTGGACACGCACCAGGTTGTACGCACTCCAGAGATCACATTTTGTGAAGAAGCGCGCCCCATGCATTGACTCGATCACCGAAGGAAAGAGGGGGAGAGGATAACTAAATCGTATCGTCTCCTTGTTCAGTGATCGGTAATCAATGCAAAGGCGCAGACCGCCATCTTTCTTCACAAAAAATAAACTTGAGGAGGCGGGCGAAGTGGAGAGACGTATAAGCCCCTGGCGCAGGGACTCGGTGACGTATGTCTCCATGGCCTCCGTTTCAGCCTGTGACAGGGGATACACATGACTCCTGGGAGGCACAGCGTCTACCCAGAGGTTTATTTTGCAATCCCCCGCCCGATGAGGTGGCAACTTGTTAGCCTGCGTTTTGGAAAACGCTTGCACCAAATCGAGGTATTCGGGGGGAATGCGCACAGTGGAGGGACTGTCTGGACTTTCCACCGTGGTTGCACCAAGGAAACACTGAGACACCTACCCTGACACTATCGCGACCACCCCGTGAGAACCCTTAGCGGTCATGAAAAGGTGGGGTTGTGGAGTGCTAACCAAGGAATACCTAATACAACAGGGAAATCAGAAGACTCAATAATAAAAAAAGTGACTTGCTCGCGATGAGTCTCGTGGGTACCCATAGTGACTGGTGCTGTCACCTCCCTAACAAACCTGGACCCTAATGATCGACTGTCAAGTGCTCTGATGGGGAGTGGAATGGATAGGGGAACCAATGAAATGCCTAGACTGTGTGAAAATGACCTGTCCATAAAGTTCCCAGCTGCGCCTGAATCGATCAGCACCTTACACTGGGGAACTACAATGTAATCAGGAAAGTGGATGGGTAGGGTACAGTGCGCAGCAGAGGGCTCTGAACGAGTCTGGGTGTTCGATACCTGGGGTGACGTGAGAGTGCCCTGCCTGCCACCTCCAGACCCAAAAGAACGCTGATGACATTGTGCAGTGAAATGTCCTCTCGTGCCACCAGAATGACACTGGCGCTGTCGTCCTCCGCTCTCCCGGATCGCTGCTCCACCCAGCTCCATCAGCTCGTTATCCGAGTCGGGCCGGGTTGGAACGGGCAGCCCCCCTCCAGGACGTCCTCTGGCCACCAGCAGGTTGTCCAAGCGGATGGCCATGTCCACCAGTTGCGTGAAGGACAACATGGTGTCCCGGCAGGCAAACTCCCTTCGGACGTTCTCCCGCAGATGGCACCGGAAGTGGTCGATGAGGGCCCACTCGTTCCACCCGGACCCAGCTGCTAGAGTCCAGAACTCCAGGGCAAAGTCCTGCGCGGTCCTCGTCTCCTGCCTCAGGTGGACCCAGCCGCTCACCCGCCTCTCGACCCTCGGGTGGGTGATCGAAGACAGCCCGAAAGAGGTGAGCGAACTCCCCGTAGTTGTCCAACGCGGCTCCTCCTTCATTCCAGACCGCGTTGGCCCACTCCAGGGCTTTCCCCGAGAGGCAGGAGACGAGGGCGGACAACTTCTCCCGCTCCGATGGGGCCGGCCTGATGCTGGAATAGTAGAGCTCCAGTTGGAGGAGGAATCCCTGGCAGAGGGCAGCTGTCCCGTCGAAATCCCGTGGTCGGGATATATGGATCCCTCTGGGTGCTGGGGTGTGGGTGGCTGGATCCGTTCGCCCAGCTGGTCCCGACAGATCGGGTCCTCTCCTCACCAGGCATTGGACGACCTGGAGAACCCGATCCATCGGGAAAATATACCCTGGCAATACAAAATACATGGAGCTCAACCGAGCTACACTCTCCTCACACTAAACAATCACCCACCAGGACAAGGGGGCAGAGGGAACACTTATACACATACTAATGTGGGGATATGAACCAGGTGTGTGGAATAGACAAGACAAAACAAATGGAATGATGAGATGAGGAGCGGCAGTGGCTAGAAGGTCGGTGACGACGAACGCCGAAGCCTGCTCGAACCAGGAGAGAGGAAGTCGTGACATGAAGAATCTTTCAAAGTTGTTGAAATGTTCTGTATTGACTGACCTTCATGTCTTAAAGTAAGGACTGTCATTTCTCTTTGCTTATTTGAGCTGTTCTTGCCATAATATGGACTTGGTCTTTTACCAAATAGGGCTATCTTCTGTATACCCCCCTATCTTGTCACATCACAACTGATTGGCTCAACGACATTAAGAAGGAAAGAAATTCCACACATTAACTTTTAAGAAGGCACACCTGTTCATTGAAATGCATTCCAGGTGACTACCTCATGAAGCTGGTTGAGAGAATGCCAAGAGTGTGCAAAGCTGTCATCAAGGCAAAGTGTGGCTATTTGAAGAATCTCAAATATAAAATATATTTTGATTTGTTTAACACTTTTTTTGTTACTACATGATTCCATATGTGTTATTTAATAGTTCTAATGTCTTCACTATTATTCTACAATGTAGAAAATAGTACAAATAAAGAAAATCCCTTGAATGAGTAGGTGTGTCCAAACTTTTGACTGGTAGTGTATATATTTTATTTTATTTTTTATGTTCTCTCTAAATAAGCTTTGTTGCACAATTTAAAAGTCAATACTCTGCATTTCACAGTCAGGAATAATGTAATGAATTCAGGGCTTGTAAAATTATACCTAGGCTAAATTTAAGCCTTCCACAACCATAAGACCCACTAATTATTTAATTATTTTGCCAAAATAGTCTAACCTGCGTTTTTGCAATAATCGCTGATCTGGCTTTCATGTCTGTCGATGAAAATGCCCTTTTTGTTACAATTTTACCCAGAACCATGCATAATGCACATTCACTAATAATGACCAACTTCTTGTAGCAGGCATTATAGAAAATGAACACAGGTTTCATAAACACTCTCTGAAGCACAAGCCCACATGCTAGTGAGTAGCCAGCTAATCTTTATATTTCAAGTCTAGCCAACTTGGATCTATTTGCTTGCTAACAAGGTAGAACAGTTGAACTGTTATGAACACGCCCTCCTGTCTGTCTCCGACTTTGAACAACAGCCTGTTCACTTTGTTTAGATGTTGAAATCAAGTGGCCTACCTAGATAACAAGATGCTTAATTCTTAGAATGAGAACGAGTTGTCAATTCCTTATATAAATGCTTCTTTTTATGCTTATTGCACATTTATAAAACAAAGACTAGACAGCTAGCACACAACGGTATGTGGCTGACCTCGACAGAAACTGAGCATTACTTTTCCACAATCATGTTCATTGATAATCCTGTTTTAGTAGGGTCTGCTCTGTTCAACATTTTGGGAGTTGAGACATAAAAAGGGTACCGTTAGAAGGGGAATCGACCGATTCTGTAAGTGGGAACGTGCACAGTGCACAGAAGGAGGGGCTTGGTGTCTGTGTGCGAGTGGGAACGTGCACAGTGCACAGAAGGAGGAGGGGCTTGGTGTCTGTGTGTAAGTGGGAACGTGCACAGAAGGAGGAGGGGCTTGGTGTCTGTGTGTAAGTGGGAACGTGCACAGAAGGAGGAGGGGCTTGGTGTCTGTGTGTAAGTGGGAACGTGCACAGAAGGCGGAGGGGCTTGGTGTCTGTGTGTAAGTGGGAACGTGCACAGTGCACAGAAGGAGCGAAGGAGACAAGACCAAAAAGACAAAAGCGCTCATAAAAACAAAAAAATAAAAACCTTGATTTCTGCGATAGAGGCATTTTTGGAACATCGCGCTAAAACAACCATTGGAATTAATCATATCAATTCTATATATATCGTCCAGCCCTACTACAAACCTCTGTTATGACTCTATTAGGACAGGGAACTCATGGTGACACAGTCAGAGTGAGGTGCTTACATTTGGTATAGGAATATAGGAATCCATACAGGCATACACAACTATATCCATACAGGCATACACAACTATATCCATACAGGCATACACAACTATATCCATACAGGCATACACAACTATATCCATACAGGCATACACAACTATATCCATACAGGGATACACAACTATATCCATACAGGGATACACAACTATATCCATACAGGGATACACAACTATATCCATACAGGCGTTCACAACTATATACACTTCACTTTTTGGGGAGTGCATGAACAATCTCTCCCTCTCCCCCTCCCTCTCTCTCCAGAGGATGGACTTTAAGCTGAGCCACATGCAGAAGACGGTGAGTGAGGGTCAGAGCCCCATGCCTCTCTTCACCTGTCTGCACGTCAAGCCAGACGTCTCAGAACTCATGTTCGCCGGTAAGACCCATTTTTATGATCCACGTGTTACTATGGGTTATTTTCAAACGCATCCATCATACAACTAGGATAGAACAGACGTAAGAATGTTCAAGTTAGGCATCTTTTTCAAGTACACTTCTTAAAGTGGTCTAACACCTAGATGAGTCCACCTCACACATTTTCGGTTGAGCAGATCCAGCTACAGGACTCATTACATGTCTGCTTGAAATGAAGGGAAAGATAGGCAGCCAACTTTGAAGCAGTATGCATCTTTGGAGCGGTAGACTGCATGGCCTTCCCATTATGGCACCGTATGTCAATGTGAACAGACACTGTTTATGTCTACATTTGTTTAATTTAGTTTACGTTCCTGGAAAATATGCAAATGACTCAGTGAAACAGTACTATCTGACTTTGTCACAGCTCCTTATCTGATGGGCTACCATCTAGATCAGTTTTTCCCAACTCTGGTCCTCCAGTACCCCCAACAGTATACATGTTTATTGTAACCCTAGACAAGCACACCTGATTCAACTGTTTGTCAAGGGCTATAACACAAATGTGTACTGTTGGGGGTACTGGAGGACCAGGGTTGGGAAACACTGACCTAGGGATGTAGCTAGCTAACTCTAACAAAAACTGTGTGGACCATGCACTGTTGTGTATCATTAGCCACCCAATATTGGAATCATGGCATCAAGCAAATTAGCTGTGACTTAGAAATCTTTTCATGAATGAAAGTACAAACAAATGAACGAATGAATGAACCAAGTTAATTTCTGAATGACTGCAGGCATGCATGTAATTATTGTCATCTTTGCGTTTGAGTCTATGATCCATTTGAATACAGGGTATGGTAGTGTTTACCCAGGGCTAATGTCACATGTCCTAACGTGTGTGTGGCTGTGCGCGCATGCACGTGGGTGTGTGTGTACTGTGTGTGCGTACGCGCCTGTGGGTGTGTACACTGTGTGCGCGTTTGTGTGCGGGTGTGGAACATACTCATTCATTGCACATTCCCATCGGTGTCAGTTTCACTAATACAGATACTCACACTGATCCATCTCTGTCTGACTCTGTCATCATGGGAAACTGAAATAGACATACAGCAGTGTGACATTAGTTCTAAAAATGGAGTGGACACACCTTAAAGATTCAATGGTTCACAGACACTTAGTTACAGGATGTAGACATGAAAATGGTAAGAATGCCCTGAAGTATTATGACTGGGAGTTGCGGCCAAAATGTCATATCAAATTTTTTTTTTCAATTTTGACAATATGCCGGCATTTGCCGGTTTCTAAATCAAGTTTCTAAATATGTTTCATGAGTAGTGCATGACCCTAGAGTGGAAACAAATCAATTCTATGATGGTTTTATTCTCAACTAAATGTGGACATAACTGACAGTGAAGTAATCCAATCTATTTAGTACTGTATAAAAAAACCTTTATAGACGGTATTGTAAAAAAAATACAAAAATAACGGTATGTGGGTCCATTCCGGTATACTGATATTCATGATATATCGCCCAGCCTTACTGGGAATCAATTCATCAAAGTTCTTGTAAGGTTAACCATCGATGGGAACGCTTCAACGTTCGGGTATTAGTTATGATATTATAATAAATTGCTTTCCATTGCAAGCAAGGGCCCTAATGTGATATGATTATAATAACCTTGTATTGGGGTAACCCAGCTAGTTTCCACCATTGAAAGGCTTCTGTGAGCTTGATACACAGTAGTAGCCATTTGAGCTAAAACACTGTCCCACCAGTAATTGGAGTGAAGCTAATTATACAGCTGTCAGTCTGGTTTCACAAGGCTAATTCTACAGTACAAGAACACTTACCGTCATTATTACTAATAGATGTGTCATTTCTCTCCTATTGTGTGTTTTGACGAGCAGACTGGGTGGAGTTTACACCGTATGAGATTGGCATGGCCAAGTATGGCACCTTCATGTCCCCGGGCCTGTTTGGCAGTAAGTTCTTCATGGGCAGTGTGGTGAGACAGTACGAGGAGAACCCCCTGCATTTCCTCATGGGTAAGACAGGCTGCACATTCAGTACAGATGTAGGATCTTAATTTGAGCTTGTTTGCTACAGCAGGAAAATAATCCTGCAGCAACAGGAAATGTGATTTATTATGCGGATGATAATTAATGGACATTTTTGTAGGGGTTGATACATTTTTCATAAGGAAATATCAAGTGGAAATTATAAACGTCAGAAGCCTTTTTAAACCTCAAATACACTAAATGTTACATTTCCTGCAACAGGGTGATCAAATTAAGACACTACACACAGTACGATATGCACCTGAGCTTTCATACAGGCATACACACATGAGCACACACTCACAAACATAGACTAGATACGCATTTGACTAGATACACAAAGTTGTCTACTGTATCTCTTCTAGGGGTGTGGGGCAGTGCTTTCTCCATCCTCTTCAACCGGGTCATGGGGGTCAAAGGGACCACTGGAGGTAGCACCATGGAAGAGGAGCTTGGTAAGATACTAACAAACCATCGTACAAAACCTACCTTTGTCTCTCTGTCTCTTTAAATGCATGCTCTGTGCGTGCATACGCATCAGGGTTTCTGTTAGGAAAATGTGGAGCAGGACATTTGACCGGCAGCATTTTAATTGACCATACATTTGAGAAATGTACCATACCCATATCCATTGGGTGCGTAACCTGATTAGGGTGTCTACCCACGGTGCTCAGAATGACAGAAATCACATCACATTTTGATTATGGTAATTTATCTTAACAGAACATGCAAATCGAGGATGCAACAGTGTGGGTCCTTACCAAATTCCGATGCGCACATTGAAGATGTTAGAATAACTGCCACATATACTTTTCCTCAACCAACAAGATGAGTAACAAACAGCAAAATCACTAGCCTATGTCAATCTACTGTCTCCCATAGTAGAAAAGTTTACCTATTCTATTGGTCAGCTTGTCGTTCTGTGCGAAAAAGAAATCAATAAATCAATCAAATGTTATTTATAAAGCCTTTTTTACATCAGCAGATGTCACAAAGTGCTATACAGAAACCCAGCCTAAAACCCCAAACAGCAAGCATGGCCAATTCCAAACAGACTCTGGGACAGTTGTTGGACGATAGATCCCAAATTCATACAACCAGTAGGCCTCAGGTGTCAAATTCATTCCACGGAGGGCCGAGTGTCTGTGGGTCTTCGCTCCTCCCTTGTACTTGATTGATTAATTAAAGGTCACTAATTACTAAGGAACTCCCCTCACCTGGTTGTCTAAGTCTTAATTGAAAGGAAAAACCAAAAACCCGCAGACACTAGGCCCTCCATGGATTGAGTTTGACACGCCTGCAGTAGGCCTAGGCTACATTTTTTTTTAAACAATGAGGCTGATGCAACAGATCAGAACGTTTAGCTTAAAATGTTGATCAACTATTATTTCTTCACATTATAAGCACAGCAATGTGCACAAGGGATTAGGCTACATGTGAATGTTGGTTCCATAATGCAGTTAGCAGGAAAACACTGTTGTCAAAAGCTCACTGCACATGCGAGCGGTTTCATCTGACCGAGATCAAAATATCTGTTAGAAATTAGAAAGAGGGGAGATCTAGCATGGGTTGCTAATATGACTAGGGTTGTGCCTTTGGCTACTGGACAATGAAAGAAAGTTTATTTGAAAACCAATAGAACATGAGAGAAATAGGCTACTGGTTTCAATGGCATATGGAAGTCTTTATAAAATAATTTCCTCCATGTTTCTATGGTCGGATTTTACTTTGAAGCAAGGTAAGACATGCCTCATGTAGTAAAACGTTCAGGTTTCAAACAATTAAGTATAGCCTATGTTTTCAAAATGCATACTGCCTCCAGCTCATTGCAAAGTGGTGTGTTACATGCTGAAGCCTGCCTACCGTTGCCTACAGTGAGGCAAAAAAGTATTTGATCCCCTGCTGATTTTGTACGTTTGCCCACTGACAAAGACATGATCAGTCCATAATTTTAATGGTAGGTTTATTTGAACAGTGAGAGACAGAATAACAACAAAAAAATCCAGAAAAACGCATGTCAAAAATTTTATGAATTGATTTGCATTTTAATGAGGGAAATAAGTATTTGACCCCTCTGCAAAACATGACTTAGTACTTGGTGGCAAAACCCTTGTTGGAAATCACAGAGGTCAGACATTTCTTGTAGTTGGCCACCAGGTTTGCACACATCTCAGGAGGGATTTTGTTCCACTCCTCTTTGCAGATCTTCTCCAAGTCATTAAGGTTTCGAGGCTGACGTTTGGCAACTCGAACCTTTAGCTCTCTCCACAGATTTTCTATGGGATTAAGGTCTGGAGACTGGCTAGGCCACTCCAGGACCTTAATGTGCTTCTTCTTGAGCCACTCCTTTGTTGTCTTGGCCGTGTGTTTTGGGTCATTGTCATGCTGGAATACCCATCCACGACCCATTTTCAATTCCCTGGCTGAGGGAAGGAGGTTCTCAACCAAGATTTTACGGTACATGGCCTCGTCCATCGTCCATTTGATGCGGTGAAGTTGTCCTGTCCCCTTAGCAGAAAAACACCCCCAAAGCATAATGTTTCCACCTCCATGTTTGACGGTGGGGATGGTGTTCTTGGGGTCATAGGCAGCATTCCTCCTCCTCTAAACACGGCAAGTTGAGTTAATGCGAAAGAGCTCGATTTTGGTTTCATCTGACCACAACACTTTCACCCAGTTTTCCTCTGAATCATTCAGATGTTCATTGGCAAACTTCAGACGGCCCTGTATATGTGCTTTCTTGAGCAGGGGGACCTTGCGGGCGCTGCAGGATTTCAGTCCTTCACGGCTTAGTGTGTTACCAATTGTTTTCTTGGTGACTATGGTCCCAGCTGCCTTGAGATCATTGGCAAGATCCTCCTGTGTAGTTCTGGGCTGATTCCCCACCGTTCTCATGATCATTGCAACTCCACGAGGTGAGATCTTGCATGGAGCCCCAGGCCGAGGGAGATTGACAGCTCTTTTGTGTTTCTTCCATTTGCGAGTAATCGCACCAACTGTTGTCACCTTCTCACCAAGCTGCTTGGCGATGGTCTTGTAGCCCATTCCAGCCTTGTATAGGTCTACAATCTTGTCCCTGACATCCTTGGAGAGCTCTTTGGTCTTGGCCATGGTGGAGAGTTTGGAATCTGATTGATTGATTGCTTCTGTGGACAGGTGTCTTTTATACAGGTAACAAACTGAGATTAGGAGCACTCCCTTTAAGAGTGTGCTCCTAATCTCAGCTCGTTACCTGTATAAAAGACACCTGGGAGCCAGAAATCTTTCTGATTGAGAGGCGATCAAATACTTACTTCCCTCATTAAAATGCAATCAATTTCTAACATTTTTGACATGTGTTTTTCTGGATTTTTTTGTTGTTATTCTGTCTCACACTGTTAAAATAAACCTACCTATGGACTGATCATTTCTTTGTCAGTGGGCAAACGTACAAAATCAGCAGGGGATCAAATACTTTTTTCCCTCACTGTATATACACTTGAATGGCAAATGCGCTTCAATTACCAATTTAATAGGCTATAAAGCATTATTTTGCAATAGGATTTTTGTCTTCTCCTGGACAATTGGCTGGCGCCAGTTCTATTTATCGGCTTTTTATTTATTTATTGTCCAAAAGCCGACTTTTACCGGATAACAGAAACCCCGGTGTGTGTGTGTGTGTGTGCGTTTCTTCCAGACCTAATGTGAAAGCAACTCTAATGGCACTTTAATATCTTGCTGAGGTTAGTAAGCACATTCACTGAGAACTCCATGGTAGTTCATAGTCACACCAATATACAGAAAAGTTAGAAACTGACTGGATGTGGTAGTCTAGTCAGCAAGCTCATACTGTGGATAGTGAGTTAGTTCAAATTTTATTGTCACATGCACAAGTACAGTGAAAATATTAAGTTAGAGACAGTGTGTGGGTTTGGTTTTCACATGAATGTTGTTGTGTCACTGTTTTTCAGAGCAAATAAAGCCTCAGCACATTGTGGGTGAGGAGACGCAGGAAAATGAGGACGAGCCAAGAAAAGGTAAAATAATTGTGTGCATGCATGTTTACGGTCTACGAGATAGAAAGGTGTGGGGTGTGTGTTGGGTGTCTTGGGGCTTTGGTAGCAACATCCTTTCCCCATTTCACCCCCTCTCCTCATCCCCCTCTCCTCCATCCTCCCCTCCAGCGGGTGGAACAGAGAACCAGGAGGCAGAGGAAGAGCTCCAGCGTAGTGCCCAGGCCAGCTGGACTAGCAGGATGTTCACCTCCCTGGTGGGGGAGTCTACTCTCTTCAACTCCCGTGAGGGCAGAGCGGGCAAGGTGCACAACTTCATGCTGGGGCTCAACCTCAACTCCTCCATGCCTTTCTCCCCCTTCAACAACGGATCATACACACACCACAACCTGGAGGAGGAACAGGACGCCGTCACAGGTCTGAGATCAGTTTAAAGGGGGTCCGAGTGGGTGGGGGCGGCGGGTTAACAGCCGAATGTCTGTAATAAGTCTATCACCATGATTGTCTAAGATTGGAAACCTGTTAGACTGTTCAGACCCATTAACCCATCTCTATGTGGATGGGTAAAGCAATACATCAACTATCAAATCAAGGCTTTGAATTACTATTATAGACTATTTGTGAGAATGGTTGATTGATTTGATAGATGATGACATGTTTTGCTTTATTGTCTCCTTCCCGCGGTCTCCCTCAGACCCAAATGAGTTTGACCGCATCTACGAGCCGCTGGACGTAAAGAGTAAGAAGATCCACATAGTGGACAGTGGTCTGACCTATAACCTCCCGTACCCCCTCATCCTGCGGCCGCAGCGTGGCGTCGACCTCATCATCTCCTTCGACTTCTCAGCCCGCCCCAGTGACTCCAGCCCACCCTTTAAGGTGAGCAACGCACACACATTCAGACACACACACACACACACTGTATATACAAACATACTGCACACACACACACATTTAAAATACTTTATTCGAATCCACAAATCACATTACAGTCAAACATTTCATAGGTCATGGATATAGGGACACTTATGGATACAGAAAGCACCTTCTTCTAAACGCAGCAGGGCTGCCGATGACCGCTGACACGGAGCAGTACCTCGCTATCTGCTTTGCCTTTGTCCTATGCAGGCCTGCAATCTGAAGGCCACGTACTGTCAGCCTATACAGTGCATTTGGAAAGTATTCAGACACCTTCCCTTTTTCCACATTTTGTTACGTTACAGCCTTATTCTAAAATGGATTAAAAAAATTAAAACATCTCATCAATCTACACACAATACCCCATAATGACAAAGTGAAAACAGGTTTTTAAAAACATAAATACCTTATTTACATAAGTATTCAGACCCTTTGCTATGAGACTCGAAATTGAGCTCAGGTGCGTCCTGTTTCCATTGATCATCCTTGAGATGTTTCTACAACTTGATTGGAGTCCACCTGTGGTAAATTCAATTGATTGGACATGATTTGGAAAGGCACACACCTGTCTATATAAGGTCCCAGAGTTGACAGTGCATGTCAGAGCAAAAACCAAGCCATGAGGTTGAAGGATTTGTCTGTAGTGCTCCGAGACAGGATTGTGTCGAGGCACAGATCTGGGGAAGGGTGCCAAAAAATGTCAGCAGCATTGAAGGTCCCCAAGAACACAGTGCCCTCCATCATTCTTAAATTTAAGAAGTTTGGAACCACCAAGACTCTTCCTGGCCGCCCGGCCAAACTGAGCAATCGGGGGTGAAGGGCCTTGGTCGGAGAGGTGACCAAGAACCCGATGGTAACTCTGACAGAGCTCTAGAGTTCCTCTGTGTGGAGATGGGAGAACCTTCCAGAAGGACAACCATCTCTGCAGCACTCCACCAAATCAGGACTTTATGGTAGAGTGGAAGCCACTCCTCAGTAAAAGGCAAATGACAGTTTGCCAAAAGGCACCTAAAGGACTCTCAGACCATGAGAAACAAGATTCTCGGGTCTGATGAAACCAAGATTGAACTCTTTGGCCTGAATGCCAAGCTTCACGTCTGGAGGAAACCTGGCACCATCCCTACGGTGAAGCATGGTGGTGGAAGCATCATGCTGTGGCGATATTTTTCAGCGGCAGGGACTGGGAGACTAGTCAGAATCGATGGAAAGATGAACCGAGCAAAGTACAGAGCGATCCTTGATGAAGCCTTGATCCTTGATGAAGCGCTCAGGACCTCAGACTGGGGCGAAGATTCACGTTCCAACAGGAAAACGACCTGACAACGCAGGAGTGGCTTCGGGACAAGTCTCTGAATGTCCTTGAGTGGCACAGCCAGATCCCGGACTTAAACCTAATCGAACATCTCTGGAGAGACCTGAAAATAGCTGTGCAGCAACGCTCCCCATCCAACCTGACAGAGCTTGAGAGGATCTGCAGAGAAGAATGGGAGAAACTCTCCAAATACAGGTGTGCCAAGCTTGTAGCGTCATACCCAAGAAGACTCGAGACTGTAATCGCTGCCAAAGGTGCTTCAACAAAGTACTGAGTAAAGGGTCTGAATACTTAGGTAAATGTGATATTTCAGTTTGTATTTCTAATATATTTGCCCCAAATCCTAAAAACGTGTTTTTGCTTTGTCATTATGGGGTATTGTGTGTAGATTGATGAGGGGAAAAAACAATTTAATCAATTTTAGAATAAGGCTGTAACGTAACAAAATGTGGAAAAAGTCAAAGGGTCTGAATACTTTCCAAATGCACTGTACATGGCAGAGACTGCCAAATATCCACACTTCAAGTTTGCATTGATAACCGAGGCTGTTTAGGTGCTGGTATTTCAGCAACTTGCCAGCAAAGGCCTGCTCCATGTAGGAGTCAAAAGAACAACCCACTTCCAAAATGAGCACCTCCCTCCGGCCTCCCCCCACAACAATATCTGACTTATTTGGTATATAAGAAAACACATCATCAACATCAAACCAGCCTCCTCTGACAAGAGAATGCTTGTGAAAAGCACTGATGGTGTTACTGTCTCTCACCTCACTAGCTATCAGGTTGACGAGGCGATCATATCTAGCTATGTATAAGTCCTTGTATAAACAGTAGCCATTAACAACATGTGAAACTCCATTGCATTTGACTCATGTTATACAACGTGATACACAATGGATTGGATATACAAGCCAATTTTAGCTCTCTGCACAACAATATATTTAGACCAATATTTACTCTGTTTTACAAAAACATTTGAGAATGTAGTAAATCTATATGACATACCATTTTTTACAACTGTCCGTTTATTGACTGTTTGTTCTTCAATCTACTGTTCTGTGTGTGTCAGGAGCTCCTGCTAGCTGAGAAATGGGCTCGCATGAACAAGCTGCCCTTCCCAAAGATCGACCCCAAAGTGTTTGACCGTGAGGGCCTCAAGGAGTGTTATGTCTTCAAACCCCGCAAGGAAGACAGGTGCTGCCCCACCGTCATCCATTTTGTACTGGCCAACATCAACTTCAGGGAATTCAAAGCTCCCGGTGAGGACTGGTGAAACTGGGATACTACTGTATGGCTGTAGGATCAGGGAAAACTCTAGGGTGCATCTGAAATGGCATCCTATTCCCAATATAGTACACTACTTTTGAACAGAGCCATATGGCCAAAAGTAGCGCACTATATAGGGAAATGGGTGCCATTTTGGACGTACCCTAGGCCTTAGTTTTAGGCCCATAAACTAGAAGGTGTAATACTGTGTTACAGGCTATAACTTTGGCACAGAGTTTTTCCTGGTGAGCTTAGATGGTTGTGAAAAATTGAAGGTCCTAGCTATGATCTATAGGCCGGGTTGCCTGAAGACGTCCCAAAAACAATGTGTGGAGGCAGAAGGCCGTGTGTTGTTATGATTCTAGACTGTCAGATAACTAGCAACAATGACAAGAAACTGCCATTCGGGGAAATCGTAGGCTGCTCGTTTCAGCTAGTTGTCTCTTGTTATTGATGCATGTGACAAATTGTATTTGTCACATGCAACGGGTGTAGACTTTAACGTGAAATGCTTGCTTACGAGCCGTTCCCAACAATGCAGAGTTAAACAAATAATTATAAATAGAAAAATAGTAACACAAGGAATAAAATACACAATAATTAAGCTATATAATGGGAGTACCAGTACCAGATCAATGTGCAGGGGTATGAGGTATTTGAGGTAGATGTGTACATAAAGGCAGGGTAAAGTGACTAGACATCAGGATAGATAATAATATGAGTAAAATAAAGAACAGAGTAGCAGCAGCATATGATGTGTGTGTTATGTGTGTGCATGTGTGTGTGTTTGTGTTGTCGGTGTGTGTGTGGTGTGTGCGTAAATAGTGTATGCAAATGTGTGTGGGTTGTGTATTAGAGTGTTGGTGTAGTGTGTGTGTGAGTGAGTGAGTGTGTACAGTGGGGAAAAAAAGTATTTAGTCAGCCACCAATTGTGCAAGTTCTCACACTTAAAAAGATGAGAGAGGCCTGTAATTTTCATCATAGGTACACGTCAACTATGACAGACAAATTGAGCAAAAAATATCCAGAAAATCACATTGTAGGATTTTTAATGAATTTATTTGCAAATTATGGTGGAAAATAAGTATTTGGTCACCTACAAACAAGCAAGATTTCTGGCTCTCACAGACCTGTAACTTCTTCCCTCCCGTTGTCCTAGGGTCAAAATGACCCGCCACTGTGTTGAACCAACTTTATTTAATTTTTATATTTTTGGGATCATTTGTGAGAAGGAAGCAGTGAGACTTTAAAGAAAGTATCACTGCCTCCTTCTCACAAAAGATCCAAAAAATATAAAAATTAAATAAAGTTGGTTCAACACAGTGGCGGGTCATTTTGACCCTAGGACAACGGGAGGGTTAAGAGGCTCCTCTGTCCTCCACTCGTTACCTGTATTAATGGCACCTGTTTGAACTTGTTATCAGTATAAAAGACACCTGTCCACAACCTCAAACAGTCACACTCCAAACTCCACTATGGCCAAGACCAAAGAGCTGTCAAAGGACACCAGAAACAAAATTGTAGACCTGCACCAGGCTGGGAAGACTGAATCTGCAATAGGTAAGCAGCTTGGTTTGAAGAAATCAACTGTGGGAGCAATTATTAGGAAATGGAAGACATACAAGACCACTGATAATCTCCCTCGATCTGGGGCTCCACGCAAGATCTCACCCCATGGGGTCAAAATGATCACAAGAACGGTGAGCAAAAATCCCAGAACCACACGGGGGGACCTAGTGAATGACCTGCAGAGAGCTGGGACCAAAGTAACAAAGCCTACCATCAGTAACACACTACGCCGCCAGGGACTCAAATCCTGCAGTGCCAGACGTGTCCCCCTGCTTAAGCCAGTACATGTCCAGGCCCGTCTGAAGTTTGCTAGAGTGCATTTGGATGATCCAGAAGAGGATTGGGAGAATGTCAGATGAAATCAAAATAGAACTCCCTGCCGGCTGCAACCGGGAGACCAATGGGGCGGCGCACAATTGGCCCAGCGTCGTCCAGGGTAGGGGAGGGAATGGCCGGCAGGGAGGTAGCTCAGTTGGTAGAGCATGGCGTTTGCAACGCCAGGGTTGTGGGTTCGATTCCCACGGGGGGCCAGTAAGAAAAAAAAAAAAAAAAAAAAAAAAGAATTATGTATGCACTAACTGTAAGTCGCTCTGGATAAGAGCGTCTGCTAAATAATGTAAAATGTAAATGCAAAATGGGTGGAAACATCATGCTTTGGGGCTGTTTTTCTGCAAAGGGACCAGGACGACTGATCCGTGTAAAGGAAAGAATGAATGGGGCCATGTATCGTGAGATTTTGAGTGAAAACCTCCTTCTATCAGCAAGGGCATTGAAGATGAAACGTGGCTGGGTCTTTCAGCATGACAATGATCCCAAACACACCGCCCGGGCAACGAAGGAGTGGCTTCGTAAGAAGCATTTCAAGGTCCTGGAGTGGCCTAGCCAGTCTCCAGATCTCAACCCCATAGAAAATCTTTGGAGGGAGTTGAAAGTCCGTGTTGCCCAGCGACAGCCCCAAAACATCACTGCTCTAGAGGAGATCTGCATGGAGGAATGGGCCAAAATACCAGCAACAGTGTGTGAAAACCTTGTGAAGACTTACAGAAAACGTTTGACCTGTGTCATTGCCAACAAAGGGTATATAACAAAGTATTGAGAAACTTTTGTTATTGACCAAATACTTATTTTCCACCATAATTTGCAAATAAATTCATTAAAAATCCTACAATGTGATTTTCAGAATTTTTTTTCCTAATTTTGTCTGTCATAGTTGACGTGTACCTATGATGAAAATTACAGGCCTCTCATCTTTTTAAGTGGGAGAACTTGCACAATTGGTGGCTGACTAAATAATTTTCTTCCCCACTGTATGTAAACTTCTGACTTCAACTGGGAGGGAATAGGACCACCCACTTGGGACCCAGGCCCAGCCAATCAGAATGAGTTTTTCCACACAAAGGGTTTTTTTACAGTCAGAAATACTCCTCAGTTTCATCAGCTGTCCAGGAGGCTGGTCTCAGACGATCCCGCAGGTGAAGAAGCCGGATGTGGAGGTCCTGGGCTGGCGTGGTTACACTTGGTCTGCGGTTGTGAGGCCGGTTGGACGCACTGCCAAATTCTCTAAAGCGACATTGGAGGAATTAACATTACATTATCTGGCAACAGCTCTGGTGGAGATTCCTGCAGGCAGCATGCCTACTGCACGCTCCCTCAAAACTTGAGACATCTGTGGCATTGTGTTGTGTGACAAAACTGCACATTTTAGAGTGGCCTTTTATTGTCCCCAGCACAAGGTGCACCTGTGTAATGAGCATGCTGTTTAATTAGCTTCTTGATATGCCACACCTGTCAGGTGAATGGATTATCTTGGCAAAGGAGATATGCTCACTAACAGGGATGTAAACAAACAAATTTGTGCTCAAGATTTGAGAGAAATAAGCTTTTCGTGCGTATGGAACATTTCTGGGATCTTTTATTTCAGCTCATGAAACATTGGATCAACATTTTACGTGTTTTGTTTATATTTTTGTTAATTTAAGTATTGTGAGTGTGCATAGAATCAGTGCAAGATAGGGTCAGTGCAGATGGTAACCATTGAATTAACTATTTAGCGTTCTTATGGCTATTATGTCACGTCTATTTGTCTATTATAACCGCGATCGATAAAAGACAGTACTGTGCAGCCGTCTTCATCGACCTGGCCAAGGCTTTCGACTCTGTCAATCACCGCATTCTTATTGGCAGACTAAATAGCCTTGGTTTCTCAAATGACTGCCTCGCGTGGTTCATCAACTACTTCTTAGATAGAGTTCAATGTGTCAAATCGGAGGGCCTGTTGTCTGGACCTCTGGCAGTCTCTATGGGGGTGCCACAGGGTTCAATTCTCGGGCCGACTCTATTCTCTGCGTATATCAATGATGTCGCTCTTGCTGCTGGTGACTCTCAGATCCACCTCTACGCAGACGACACCATTTTGTATACATCTGGCCCTTCATTGGACACTGTGTTAACAAACCTCCAAACGAGCTTCAATGCCATACAAAACTCCTTCCGTAGCCTCCAGTTGCTCTTAAACGCTAGTAAAACTAAATGCATGCTCTTCAATCGAACGCTGCTTGCACCCGCCCGCCCGACTAGAATCACTACTCTCGGCGGGTCTGACTTAGAATATTAATCGGCTTATTTCGCAACAAAGCCTCCTTCACTCATGCTGCCAAACATGCCCTCGTAAAACTGACTATCCTACCAATCCTTGACATCGGCGATGTCATTTACAAAATAGCCTCCAACACTCTACTCAGCAAATTGGATGTAGTCTATCACAGTGCCATCCGTTTTGTCACCAAAGCCCCATATACTACCCACCATTGTGACCTGTATGCTCTCGTTGGCTGGCCCTCACAACAAATCAAAAAAAATCAAATCAAATCAAATTTTATTGGTCACATGCGCCGAATACAACAGGTGCAGACATTACAGTGAAATGCTTACTTACAGCCCTTAACCAACAGTGCATTTATTTTAAACAAAAAAGTAAGAATAAAACAACAACAAAAAAGTGTTGAGAAAAAAAGAGCAGAAGTAAAATAAAGTGACAGTAGGGAGGCTATATATACAGTAAAATAAAGTGACAGTAGGGAGGCTATATATAAAGGGGGGTACCGTTGCATAGTCAATGTGCGGGGGCACCGGCTAGTTGAGGTAGTTGAGGTAATATGTACATGTGGGTAGAGTTAAAGTGACTATGCATAAATACTTAACAGAGTAGCAGCAGCGTAAAAAGGATGGGGTGGGGGGGCAGTGCAAATAGTCCAGGTAGCCATGATTAGCTGTTCAGGAGTCTTATGGCTTGGGGGTAGAAGCTGTTGAGAAGTCTTTTGGACCTAGACTTGGCACTCCGGTACCGCTTGCCGTGCGGTAGCAGAGAGAACAGTCTATGACTAGGGTGGCTGGAGTCTTTGACAATTTTGAGGGCCTTCCTCTGACACCGCCTGGTATAGAGGTCCTGGATGGCAGGGAGCTTTGCCCCAGTGATGTACTGGGCCGTACGCACTACCCTCTGTAGTATGCGCTCCAGCAGGTATATCTCACTGGTCATCACCAAAGCCAACACCTCCTTTGGCCGCCATTCCTTCCAGTTCTCTGCTGCCAATGACTGGAACGAACTGCACAAATCTCTGAAGCTGGAGACTCTTATCTCCCTCACTAACTTTAAGCATCAGTTGTCAGAGCAGCTTAACGATCACTGCACCTGTACACAGCCCATCTGTAATTAGCCCACCCAACTACCTCATCCCCATATTGTTATTTATTTTGCTAATTTGCACTCCAGTATCTCTATTTGCACATCATCTTCTGCACATCTATCACTCCAGTGTTAATACTAAATTGTAATTATTTTGCACTCTGGCCTATTTATTGCCTTACCTCTATAACTTACTACATTTGCACACACTGTATATAGATTTTCTATTTTTCTATTGTGTTATTGACTGTACGTTTTTGTTTGTCCAATATGTAACTCTGTGTTGTTGTTGTTTTTATCGCACTGCTTTGCTTTGTCTTGGCCAGGTCGCAGTTGTAAATGAGAACTTGTTCTCAACTGGCCTACCTGGTTAAATAAAGGTTAAATAAAAAAAATAAAAACAATACTGATATGGCTAAAATTCGCTAGCTAGCTAACCAACAATTTTAACAATGTATTTGAGAGACAGCAAGTGCTCATTGTGCAAATGTATTTATGTTTTTTGTAAACATTTGGAGAGGAAATATAGCTTACATGTTGTCAACAATCCTTTGATTTCGAGCCAACCACGTCTGTTTTGCCCCAAGGGTTGTGACACACATCGGTTTTGTTGCTAAACAACCCATCTGTCTATTGCTACATTAATGACTGCAATGGCTTCATCTTCTTCCTCTATTCCATGAATAGGATTTTGGTCAGAATTGGTGGATGTTGTCATGGTAGCTAGGTGAAATCCCACTGGTGGCTTCATTTTGACCTTTCCCGATCACTAGGGAAAAGACGTAAGAGGAAACAACTCATGTTTATTGGGACATAGACCTACAGTATACGTGGAAGGGGCGGGAGGGCTATTTATGCAATAAGGCACGAGGGGTTGTGGTATATGGCCAAAATACCACGGCTAAGGGCTGTTCTTATGCACGACGCAATGCGGAGTGCCTGGAGACAGCCCTTAGCCGTGGTACATTGGCCATATACCACAAACCCCCGTGGTGCCTTATTGCTTTTATAAACTGGTTACCAAATTAAACTGTTGTCTCTAAGGAATGTTTAGTCTGCTGTTAAAATTTAACTTTCTCACATCACATATCTACACCTCCACAGTAACTGCTCATCAGATAAAACGGCTTCTCGGATCTAAACCTCACTGTCTTGTTATCAACTTAAGTATTACTTGACTAGGTATCCCACTTTCCCTTTCCTTACTGTAAAGACTTATCTCATGACTTAAAAAGGGTATTTTAGGTATTGACAGGTTATTCATTCCATCTCTATGGGATATGGCCCACTATCTGATAAACAAATTCCAACCTATTGCAGAATTCTAACCTATTGTAGGACAGTGTTGTTTAAACATGTAGCATGCCACTCTCTTTCTCCCCCTGTCTCTTAGTTTACTTTCAGCAGAATATTATCTTTGAGATTTTATTCTCTACCAATTCCACTCTATCTTTCCGTTTCAGTATCTGCCATTGTTTCGTCATCTCTACACAGACGCTGGAATGCATTTACTGACATAAGCCAGTCACCTCTGTCATTCTTTGTTGTTTCATAACTGTCTTTCTGATTGTATTTTAGAAGGGCTTTGTGAGTGAGTTGTAAAGATTATATGTGCATAAAAATAACAACACCCACTCTTCTTTTTGTATTGCCCATCAGGAGTCCCTCGAGAGACGGACAAAGAGAAGGAGTTTGGTGACTTTGATGTCTTCGATGACCCAGAGAGTCCATACTCCACGTTCAACTTTCAGTACTCCAACCAGGCCTTCACCCGCCTCCACGACCTCATGGAGTTCAACACGCTCAACAACATCGAGGTACGGGTCTCACACACACACAAACAAGCAAATGCACATACACACACATATGCATGCAGGCATGCACGCACACACACATAGTGATGGGCATTTTACATTTTTGGGCTGTTCGAGTACTTGCATGATTTTATTTAGAGTACTCGTGTCCTCAAATAATAAAAATAAAAATAAAAAATGGAACACAAGCCTGCACTGGAATGAAATATGTGCCTATTTATCTATAGGTCTAACTTGTATGATGCTTGGCTTGGTTTATTTTTTGTTGTGCCCCGCAAATGCACATGTACAAATGGAACACTAGAGTGAAAAAATCTGGGACAAAATGTCACTTTCCCATTTCCCCATCAAGTAATCTCTATGTATGTGTCTCACCACAGGCTGGTGTTGTTGACAGTGTGTAACTGCTGCTGTGATGGAGGGCCAGAATGTGATATACATGTGTTTATTATTAGCCTGTAGTATGTGGTGTATGATCTCTATTTTCAGTACTGTATTTTCTCTGTTCTGTTTCCTCTGTCATCTTCTTATGTTGGTCTCTCTCTCTCCCTCTCTCTCCCCTTCACTCCCATCTCTTTCCCTCTCTCCCCTCTCGCCCCCTCTCTCTCCCCCTCACTCCCATCTCTTTCCCTTTCTCTCTCTGCTGTAGGTGATCAAGGATGCGATAATGGACAGCATCACCCAGAGACAGGAGAACCCCTCACGCTGCTCTGTCTCCATCTCACTCAACGAGATTGAAAACAAGAAGTTCTTGAAACGGGACGTCAGCTCAGCTAAGCTTCCTATATAACTCCACCAGAGACACCTTTCTATATCCATGACAAGATCTGGAGGTTAAGTTTTTTGATAGAACAAAACATTACAGCTCAAAGAACAGATAAGAATGGTAACCAACCTATCCTTGTAGCTGCAAGGCATGTCGCTGTTTGAATGGGATATGAGCCTCACTTCAAGCTAACCTGGTCTCAGATCTGTTTGTGATATCTTGCCAACTCACAACAATGGCCATGGGAGTTAGAAAGACAGCACAAACTGATCTGAGACCAGGCTGACTTAAAGCAACTATGCTGCCTCTTCTTTTGAGCTCGTATGACTGTGTTGTTTGGGAGACAGGATGCAGCACACCTTGTTCTGTACATTCCTGGCCTGGCATCTGGGTGGTGTGGTTGATCTTTAAACGGCTCGCTCGCTCACTCACACACACACACACACTCACACATACACACACTCAAACATACACACACATGCACACATGGGCACACACACACCATCCCTTCATGCAGCAGGCAGAGGAGAGAAGAGAGATCATGCCTGTGAATACATATTTATGTGAAGGCCTGCCTAGTGATGTAAAGTATTCCTGGCAGGGGTCAGTCAAGGCGTGGCATTGGCAAGGGATGAACATTTACTTCTAAAATGGCTTTTACTGACTCACGTATTTGCTGCAGATCCAAACTTGAAATATCTGTAGTTTAAATAGAAGGACTCCTTACAAAGGATATTTTCTTTATACCATTCTAACTATCTTTACCGGTCTCTCGTTCCCTATTGATCTATTTATTTGTATTTTGTTCCATACATACAGGGGGAAGGGTGTTTGGTCTTTTGCTTTATCGTGGCAACATTGCTGAGGTTTAGGGCAACCCAGATGGGGTAATAGCATGTTTTCTTTGTCACACTGTGCCTGTACTCTCCTTTTATGCCACTGCAGGGTCTGAAAAAGGAGCACTCTCCCCGTCTGGGAATTGAACCCCAGTCTCCTGGCCCCCGCGTGACAGGAGGGGATACTTACCACTATACTAACTAGGAGCTCAGGGTTGCCGGTCCACAGCACCACCTCTAAAAACTCTCCTTCTGTGAGGCAATTGGTGAAATTCTATTGGCCCCCACACTCTCCCTAAGCAAGCGCGCTATTCACAGCATTTACACAATGGAGACCTCGCTCTCAGTTCCTCCCTCCGTCCTCCTCCTCCCTCCCTCCTCTTCTCCCTCCTCCCTCCTCTACACTGTAGAAGAGAAGTGGGGGAAGGGATGATGGAATGTTGGCACTCTCCTCCCCTCCTTTCCCCCTGTTTTACCCAGTGGGAGAGAAGCAGGGGATGGCTGGGGAGGAGTGTAAGCTCACTCATCCAGGGGAAGTCCTGGCTGAATGGCGTGATGTGAGGGTGAAGAGACGTGTGGGGAGTTGAGCAAACCTAGAATTTCTCTGAGGCTGGCAGGCTGCAGGTTGAAATGGGCACGCAATACACAGGAAGCTCATTACACACACATTCCATGTTGGGATGGCTCTATTCCATAGATGGTGTCTCACAAAGAACCTCTTCCTTTGGGTTGCTTTTAGCTACTCTGCCACTAACTGTGTCATGCAACTGAGTGAACCCATACCTGTAGAATGGTTAACCCCTTATTTACAGTTCATTCAGAAAGTATTAAGACCCCTTGACTCTTTCCACATTTTGTTACGTTACAGCCTTATTCTATAATGGATTAAATAAAACAAATTCCTCATGAATCTAAACAAAATACCTCATAATGACAAAGCGAAAACAGGTTTTTAGAAATGTTTGCTAAAAAATATATATACAGTGGGGAGAACAAGTATTTGATACACTGCCGATTTTGCAGGTTTTCCTACTTACAAAGCATGTAGAGGTCTGTAATTTTTATCATAGGTACACTTCAACTGTGAGAGACAAAATCTAAAACAAAAATCCAGAAAATCACATTGTATGATTTTTAAGTAATTAATTTGCATTTTATTGCATGACATAAGTATTTGATACATCAGAAAAGCAGAACTTAATATTTGGTACAGAAACCTTTGTTTTCAATTACAGAGATCATACGTTTCCTGTAGGTCTTGACCAGGTTTGCATACACTGCAGCAGGGATTTTGGCCCACTCCTCCATACAGACCTTCTCCAGATCCTTCAGGTTTCGGGGCTGTCGCTGGGCAATACGGACTTTCAGCTCCCTCCAAAGATTTTCCATTAGGTTCAGGTCTGGAGACTGGCTAGGCCACTCCGGACCTTGAGATGCTTCTTACGGAGCCACTCCTTAGTTGCCCTGGCTGTGTGTTTCGGGTCGTTGTCATGCTGGAAGACCCAGCCACGACCCATCTTCAATGCTCTTACTGAGGGAAGGAGGTTGTTGGCCAAGATCTCGCGATACATGGCCCCATCCATCCTCCCCTCAATACGGTGCAGTCGTCCTGTCCCCTTTGCAGAAAAGCATCCCCAAAGAATGATGTTTCCACCTCCATGCTTCACGGTTGGGATGGTGTTCTTGGGGTTGTACTCATCCTTCTTCTTCCTCCAAACACGGCGAGTGGAGTTTAGACCAAAAAGCTATATTTTTGTCTCATCAGACCACATGACCTTCTCCCATTCCTCCTCTGGATCATCCAGATGGTCATTGGCAAACTTCAGACGGGCCTGGACATACACTGGCTTGAGCAGGGGGACCTTGCGTGCGCTGCAGGATTTTAATCCATGACCGCATAGTGTGTTACTAATGGTTTTCTTTGAGACTGTGGTCCCAGCTCTCTTCAGGTCATTGACCAGGTCCTGCCGTGTAGTTCTGGGCTGATCCCTCACCTTCCTCATGATCATTGATGCCCCACGAGGTGAGATCTTGCATGGAGCCCCAGACAAAGGGTGATTGACCGTCATCTTGAACTTCTTCCA
The DNA here is from genome assembly GCF_964263955.1 of Coregonus lavaretus. NCBI lineage: Eukaryota > Metazoa > Chordata > Actinopteri > Salmoniformes > Salmonidae > Coregonus > Coregonus lavaretus. The sequence goes on from NC_140006.1 coordinate 35,223,980, forward strand.
TTTTCTAATAATTGCGCCAACAGTTGTTGCCGTCTCACCAAGCTGCTTGCCTATTGTCCTGTAGCCCATCCCAGCCTTGTGCAGGTCTACAATTTTATCCCTGATGTCCTTACACAGCTCTCTGGTCTTGGCCATTGTGGAGAGGTTGGAGTCTATTTGATTGAGTGTGTGGACAGGTGTCTTTTATACAGGTAACAAGTTCAAACAGGTGCAGTTAATACAGGTAATGAGTGGAGAACAGGAGGGCTTCTTAAAGAAAAACTAACAGGTCTGTGAGAGCCGGAATTCTTACTGGTTGGTAGGTGATCAAATACTTACAGTGGGGGGAAAAAGTATTTAGTCAGCCACCAATTGTGCAAGTTCTCCCACTTAAAAAGATGAGAGAGGCCTGTAATTTTCATCATGGGTACACGTCAACTATGACAGACAAACTGAGAAAAAAGAATCCAGAAAATCACATTGTAGGATTTTTAATGAATTTATTTGCAAATTATGTAGGAAAACCTGCAAAATCGGCAGTGTATCAAATACTTGTTCTCTCCACTGTATATAAAACAGAAATACCTTATTTACATAAGTATTCAGACCCTTTGCTATGAGACTCTAAATTGAGCTCCGGTGCATCCTGTTTCCATTCATCATCCTTGACATGTTTCTACAACTTGATTGGAGTCCACCTGTGGTAAATTCAATTGATTGGACATGATTTGGAAAGGCACACACCTGTCTATATAAGTTGACAGTGCATGTCAAAGCAAAAACCAAGCCATGAGGTTGAAGGAATTGTCCATAGAGCTCTGAGACAGGATTGTGTCGAGGCACAGATCTGGAGAAGGGTACCATTGAAGGTCCACAAGAACACAGTGGCCTCCATCATACTTAAATGGAATAAGTTTGGAACCACCAAGACTCTTCCTAGAGCTGGCCGCCCAGCCAAACTGAGCAATCGGGGGAGAAGGGCCTTGGTCAGGGAGGTGACCAAGAACCCGATGGTCACTCTGACAGAGCTCTAGAGTTCCTCTGTGGAGATGGGAGAACCTTCCAGAAGGACAACCATCTCTGCAGCACTCCACCAATCAGGCCTTTATGGAAGAGTGGCCAGACGGAAGCCACTCCTCATTAAAAGGCACATGACAACCCGCTTGGAGTTTGCTAAAAGGCACATAAAGGACTCTCAGACCATGAGAAACAAGATTCTTTGGTCTGATGAAACCAAGATTGAACTCTTTGGCCTGAATGCCAAGCGTCACGCCTGGAGGAAACCTAGCACCATCCCTATGGTGAAGCATGGGGGTGGCAGCATCATGCTGTGGGGGATGTTTTTCAGTGGCAAGGACTGGGAGACTAGTCAAGATCGATGGAAAGATGAACAGATCTAAGTACAGAGAGATCCTTGATGAAAACCCGCTCCAGGGCGCTCAGGACCGTAGACTGGGGTGAAAGTTTACCTTCCAACTGGACAATGACCCTAAGCACACAGCCAAGACAACGCAGGAGTGGCTTCTGGAAAGTCTCTGAATGTCCTTGAGTGGCCCAGCCAGAGCCCGGACCTGATCGAACATCTCTGGAGAGACCTGAAAATAGCTGTGCAGCGACGCTCCCCATCCAACCTGAGCTTGAGAGGATCTGCTGAGAAGAATGGGAGAAACACCCCAAATACAGGTGTGCCAAGCTTGTAGCGTCATACCCAAGAAGACTCGAGGCTGTAATCGCTGACAAAGGTGCTTCAACAAAGTACTGAGTAAAGGGTCTGAATACTTATGTAAATGTGATATTTCAGTTTTATATTTTTAATACATTTGCAAAAATTTCTACATCTGTGTTTGCTCTGCCATTATGTGGTATTGTGTGTAGATTTGATGAGGGAAAAAAACTATTTAATTAATTTTAGAATAAGGCTGTAACGTAACAAAATGTGGAAGAAGTCAAGGGATCTGAATATTGTATATATGAGACTCAATTTGCTATGAGACTCAATTTCGAGTCTCATAGCAAACGGTCTGAATACTTATGTAAATAAGGTATTTTATTTTATTTATTTTTTATACATTTGCAAACATTTATAAAAACCTGTTTTCGCTTTGTCATTATGGGGTATTTTGTGTAGATTGAGGGAAAACATTTATTTAATCAATTTTAGAATAAGGCTGTAACGTAACAAAATGTGGAAAAAGGGAAGGGGTCTGAATACTTTCTGAATACACTGTATAATAGATAGTTTACTGGCATGCTGAGACGTATTCAAGAAGTGGGCCAGGAGTTACAATGATTCATGAACAGTTTGAATGTGTTTGAAATCTCTCTTTGTAAACCTGTAGTGTATAGATAGATAATGGTTGATATAAATTAAAGTAATGGGCTCCTGTTGTGCAGGTAGACTAACCAGGTTGTTTGCAAGTATCAATTACTGATAAAGAAATGGTCATCACAAGGACTGGACAATATGTTTGTGAATTTATGTGTTTAGAAAATGGGCTAATTTTTTTAAACATAAAAATGTAACTGCTATTTGCTTTTTAAAATTAGTGTTGTTTATGTGTTTTAACTAATTTCATTGGCAATAAACTCAAAGAATAAGTCCACGTAAATTGAATTGTCATTCTTGATGCACTAATATTGTTAAGAAATATAGATTATTATGTCAGAATGCTTCTTTGAGTATGCATTTGAACATTGAGATTATGTATTTGTGTGATTGTATACAGTACATGCGATGTATGGAAGTGGAAGGAATCCACACATACAGCTCTTGGTAAAATAGATTACAAAAACAATGACTCAGCTCTATATCACTTTTCTTCTCTTCTGTAGTGAACCAGCTGTCTAGACATTGAATTATTACTTACAGTATTCTCCTTTTGCTTCCACTAGCAAAGACGTCAAAGACACTCATCATTTAGATTTTTTCCACTTATTTTCCTGTTTTGAGTGGTATATTTAAGCAATAAGGCACCTCAGGGTATATCAGACCATATACCACATGTATGACAAAAAAAACAAAACTTTTTACGTTCTAATTACATTGGTAACCAGTTTATAATAGCAATAAGGCACCTCAGGTTTGTGGTATATGGCCAGTATACCACGGTATATGGCCAATATAAAAAGTTTCTTTTTTTTGTCATACATGTGGTATATGGTCTGATATACCATGGCTTTCGGCCAATCAGTATTCAGGGCTCGAATGACCCAGTTTATAATTAGTAACACATAAGCCCTATTTGCACAGGACTAGTATTACTAGAGAACGTTTGTTATGTATTTATTACTCCAGAATGTCCATTATTCCAGAGGACGATTCAGACAGGATTTTTTCCAAACTGCCCCCTGTAATTCCAACTTTTTTTTCAATAAATTCACAGTTATTACAGAAGCCTGAATGTTTTTATTATAGGCGTGAAGATATTTCAACATGTCCAGGGGATAGAGCCACACTGATAACTCAAGCTTGGTTCCCAGGTTTCTAAACCATACCAAATCATTTTTGGTATAGTGTGATCATAATCATTAGAATATTTTAGCGATCCGCAGTACATCCTAAATGCCCCCCAGCCGTCAGATGTGAGCTAAACAGTGCACTTGCACCTGAGATGCGTTTTAAGGCTATGGATGAGAACGTTAACTTATCATTTCCAAACGTTTAGGTCAGTTGTATGCAGTGGCGACCCGTCATTCAAGGCAGGTGGGCAGAGCCCCACTTGTTTTGAGCCCCACATTTTTAGCAAAAAATAATAATATATATATACAGTGGGGAGAACAAGTATTTGATACACTGCCGATTTTGCAGGTTTTCCTACTTACAAAGCATGTAGAGGTCTGTCATTTTTATCATAGGTACACTTCAACTGTGAGAGACGGAATCTAAAACAAAAATCCAGAAAATCACATTGTATGATTTTTAAGTAATTAATTTGCATTTTATTGCATGACATAATATTTGATCACCTACCAACCAGTAAGAATTCCGGCTCTCACATACCTGTTAGTTGTTCTTTAAGAAGCCCTCCTGTTCTCCACTCATTACCTGTATTAACTGCACCTGTTTGAACTCGTTACCTGTATAAAAGACACCTGTCCACACACTCAATCAAACAGACTCCAACCTCTCCACAATGGCCAAGACCAGAGAGCTGTGTAAGGACATCAGGGATGGGCTACAGGACAATAGGCAAGCAGCTTGGTGAGAAGGCAACAACTGTTGGCGCAATTATTAGAAAATGGAAGAAGTTCAAGATGACGGTCAATCACCCTCAGTCTGGGGCTCCATGCAAGATCTCACCTCATGGGGCATCAATGATCATGAGAAAGGTGAGGGATCAACCCAGAACTACACGGCAGGACCTGGTCAATGACCTGAAGAGAGCTGGGACCACAGTCTCAAAGAAAACCATTAGTAACGCACTACACCGTCATGGATTAAAATCCTGCAGCGCACGCAAGGTCCCCCTGCTCAAGCCAGCGCATGTCCATGCTCGTCTGAAGTTTGCCAATGACCATCTGGATGATCCAAGGGAGGAATGGGAGAAGGTCATGTGGTCTGATGAGACAAAAATATAGCCTTTTGGTCTAAACTCCACTCGCCGTGTTTGGAGGAAGAAGAAAGATGAGTACAACCCCAAGAACACCATCCCAACCGTGAAGCATGGAGGTGGAAACATCATTCTTTGGGGATGCTTTTCTGCAAAGGGGACAGGACGACTGCACCGTATTGAGGGGAGGATGGATGGGGCCATGTATCGCGAGATCTTGGCCAACAACCTCCTTCCCTCAGTGCCAAAATCCCTGCTGCAGTGTATGCAAACCTGGTCAAGACCTACAGGAAACGTATGATCTCTGTAATTGAAAACAAAGGTTTCTGTACCAAATATTAAGTTCTGCTTTTCTGATGTATCAAATACTTATGTCATGCAATAAAATGCAAATTAATTACTTACAAATCATACAATGTGATTTTCTGGATTTTTGTTTTAGATTTTGTCTCTCACAGTTGAAGTGTACCTATGATAAAAATTACAGACCTCTACATGCTTTGTAAGTAGGAAAACCTGCAAAATCGGCAGTGTATCAAATACTTGATCTTCCCACTGTATATATATATATATATATCTTTTTTTTTTTGGCTTGCCTGTTTTGCATGTTATTTTGGCATTAATACAGTGGGGGGAAAAGGTATTTAGTCAGCCACCAATTGTGCAAGTTCTCCCACTTAAAAAGATGAGAGAGGCCTGTAATTTTCATCATAGGTACACGCCAACTATGTGTCACGGGTGCTGAAGGTGGGTGTGGTGCAGGAATCAAGCGTAGGACGCAGAAACTAAGTCCAAAAGACTTTAGTGAAATATTCACGTAGTACACGAGCACAACAGGCCCGGAGGCGAAATAAAGGCGCACTAACATGTGCGAAAACCTCTCCAAAACAACGGAGAGAAACACGTAGCACAGAACACCAAACAGAAGCGTAATCACACACAACACCTGACACACACAACGAGAACTAAATAGGACACTAATGAGCACTAACTAGAAACAGGTGTACAACATCAAGACAAAACCAAACGAACATGAAACATACAACGGTGGCAGCTAGTACTCCGGGGACGACGACCGCCAAAACCTGCCCGAGCAAGGAGGAGGAGCAGCCTCGGCAGATTCCGTGACACTATGACAGACAAAATGAGAGAGAAAAAAATCCTGAAAATCACATTGTAGGATTTTTTATGAATTTATTTGCAAATTATGGTGGAAAATAAGTATTTGGTCAATAACAAAAGTTTCTCAATACTTTGTTATATACCCTTTGTTGGCAATGACACAGGTCAAACGTTTTCTGTAAGTCTTCACAAGGTTTTCACACACTGTTGCTGGTATTTTGGCCCATTCCTCCATGCAGATCTCCTCTAGAGCAGTGATGTTTTGGGGCTGTCGCTGGGCAACACAGACTTTCAACTCCCTCCAGATTTTCTATGGGGTTGAGATCTGGAGACTGGCTAGGCCACTCCAGGACCTTGAAATGCTTCTTACGAAGCCACTCCTTCGTTGCCCGGGCGGTGTGTTTGGGATCATTATCATGCTGAAAGACCCAGCCACGTTTCATCTTCAATGCCCTTGCTGATGGAAGTTTTCACTCAAAATCTCACGATACATGGCCCCATTCATTCTTTCCTTTACACGGATCAGTCGTCCTGGTCCCTTTGCAGAAAAACAGCCCCAAAGCATGATGTTTCCACCCCCATGCTTCACAGTAGGTATGGTGTTCTTTGGATGCAACTCAGCATTCTTTGTCCTCCAAACACGACGAGTTCAGTTTTTACCAAAAAGTTCTATTTTGGTTTCATCTGACCATATGACATTCTCCCAATCCTCTTCTGGATCATCCAAATGCACTCTAGCAAACTTCAGACGGGCCTGGACATGTACTGGCTTAAGCAGGGGGACACGTCTGGCACTGCAGGATTTGAGTCCCTGGCGGCGTAGTGTGTTACTGATGGTAGGCTTTGTTACTTTGGTCCCAGCTCTCTGCAGGTCATTCACTAGGTCCCCCGTGTGGTTCTGGGATTTTTGCTCACCGTTCTTGTGATCATTTTGACCCCACGGGGTGAGATCTTGCGTGGAGCCCCAGATCGAGGGAGATTATCAGGTGTCTTTTATACTGATAACAAGTTCAAACAGGTGCCATTAATACAGGTAACGAGTGGAGGACAGAGGAGCCTCTTAAAGAAGAAGTTACAGGTCTGTGAGAGCCAGAAATCTTGCTTGTTTGTAGGTGACCAAATACTTATTTTCCACCATAATTTGCAAATAAATTCATTAAAAATCCTACAATGTGATTTTCTGGATATTTTTTTCTCAATTTGTCTGTCATAGTTGATGTGTACCTATGATGAAAATTACAGGCCTCTCTCATCTTTTTAAGTCGGAAAACTTGCACAATTGGTGGCTGACTAAATACTTTTTTCCCCCACTGTATACTGTAGCTAAGAAAGTAATACTAAGTGTATGTTGTGTAGTAAGCTGTTAGTAGCCCATGTGCCTCACCCTAATAATTTGGCTTATTTTCCCCACTTAATTTTCCTACTGTTCTGACTTGGTGGTGCACGTGTAGCCTATAACCTGTTTTAGAGAAATGTAATCATTAAATATTGTAAGAGCTTTCATTGTCTGCATTTATACCCCCTTTATTTATCCTACGGTTCTGACTTGGTGTACAGGGACAACACTGAAGAACGGCCCATGTTCTGTGAATTCTGTCGCTGTACATTTCAAAAGTGCTAAAAAAAAATAGTTATATTGACTACGTCCGTCCTAGCTCGCTCATTAATGTCTTAATCGAAATTACGGATAGCCTTTTATCCGCTTATCATCCACTTATGCCATAGTTTATAAATCTCAATTGTCAGTAGAAACCACATTTGTTTAAGCAAGTCAGCCATATCAGCTGTTTTTTTTTAAAGGCAGTAAATGAGGCTGAATGAACTGTTTCGCTGCCAGACAAGGCTCCGCTGATAGCCAGGTGTAGCGGTGTTAAGATGTTGGGACTGCTGTTGGGACTCTGCTGTTGGGACAGCTTTATGTAGGCCCTAACAGTTTGTGGGAACCGTTTGTCACTGTTATAGTGCAATGAATGTATTGTTTAGTGCTGTGTTGTGTAGTGTAGTGGCTTTGCTGGCATGCATCCCACATGTTTTTTTTTTGTTGCCCAACAAAGATTTACATGCTAAAATCACTACTGGTTGAATGCTGCAAACTGCGAGCAACACCTGTCTAGGTGAATCACCAACTCCTGTATACCCTCAATATGTATTCCATTCATAAACTGGAATAAACTGGAGTGGGAGTGTGCAGTTGACTCATGTTACAGTTGAAGTCGGAAGTTTACATACACTTAGGTTGGAGTAATTAAAACTTGTTTTTCAACCACTCCACAAATTTCTTGCTAACAAATTATAGTTTTGGCAAGTCGGTTAGGACATCTACTTTGTAAGTAAGTAATTTTTCCAACAATTGTTTACAGACAGATTATTTCACTTATAATTCACTGCATCACAATTCCAGTGGGTCAGAAGTTTACATACACTAAGTTGACGGTGCCTTTAAACAGCTTGGGAAATTCCAGAAAATGATGTCATGGCTTTAGAAGCTTCTGATAGGCTTATTGACATATTTTGAGTCAATTGGCGGTGTACCTGTGGCTTTATTTCAAGGCCTACCTTCAAACTCAGTGCCTCTTTGCTTGACATCATGGGAAAATCAAAAGAAATCAGCCAAGACCTCAGAAAAAAAATAGTAGACCTCCACAAGTCTGGTTCATCCTTGGGAGCAATTTCCAAATGCCTGAAGGTACCATGTTAATCTGTACAAACAATAGTATGCAAGTATAAATACCATGGGACCACGCAGCCGTCGTACCGCTCAGGAAGGAGACGCGTTCTGTCTCCTAGAGATGAATGTACTTTGGTGCGAAAAGTGCAAATCAATCCCAGAACAACAGCAAAGGACCTTGTGAAGATGCTGGAGGAAACAGGTACAAAAGTATCTACAGTAAAACTAGTCCTATATCGACATAACCTGAAAGGCCACTCAGCAAGGAAGAAGCCACTGCTCCAAAACCACCATAAAAAAAGCCAGACTACTGTTTGCAACTGCACATGGGGACAAAGATTGTACTTTTTGGAGAAATGTCCTCTGGTCTGATTTAAAAAATATTTAACTGTTTGCCCATAATGACCATCGTTATGTTTGGAGGAAAAAGGGGGCCGCTTGCAAGCCCAAGAACACCATCCCAACCATGAGGAACGCGGGTGGCAGCATCATGCTGTGGGGGTGCTTTGCTGCAGGAGGGACTGGTGCACTTCACAAAATAGGAAGGAAAATTATGTGGATATATTGAAGCAACATCTCAAGACATCAGTCAGGAAGTTAAAGCTTGGTCTCAAATGGGTCTTCCAAATGGACAATGACCCCAAGCATACTTCGAAAGTTGTGGCAAAATGGCTTAAGGACAACAAAGTCAAGGTATTGGAGAGGCCATCACAAAGCCCTGACTTCAATCCTATAGAAAATGTGTGGGCAGAACTGAAAAAAGCGTGTGCGAGCAAGGAGGCCTACAAACCTGACTCAGTTACACCAGCTCTGTCAGGAGGAATGGGCCAAAATTCACCCAACTTATTGTGGGAAGCTTGTGGAAGGCTACCCGAGACGTTTGAGCCAAGTTAAACAATTTAAAGGCAATGCTACCAAATACTAATTGAGTGTATGTAAAATTCTGACCCACTGGGAATGTGATGAAAGAAATACAAGTTGAAATAAATAATTTTCTCTACTATTATTCTGACATTTCACATTCTTAAAATAAAGTGGGGATCCTAACTGACCTAAAACAGGGATTTTTTACTAGGATTAAATGTCAGGAATTGTGAAAAACTGAGTTTAAATGTATTTGGCTAAGGTGTATGTAAAAGACTTCAACTGTATGTGTTAACCTAGCTGACAGTAAGGAGAGAGGAAGACGCGAAGCGAGAGGATTTACTCCGCCCAAAATCTGTCCGCGCGAGATAAGCAGGCCTAGTGGGGATTTTTTTGTATGGAATTCGATGAGAGTGTCGAATTACGTCAAACTGATTTGATGGAATAGAAGTTTCGTATTGTTTAGGCTGTTACAAATGTACTGATATAAGTGGATGCACGTGGCATTCAGGCAGCTTAGAGAAAAACAATGTAGTTGTGCCTATTGTTCGCAAACGTGTCTGCCCTCTCATTGGCTACTCCTGCCACATGCCGTTCATCTTTGATGACATGTATTTCCACGCACACGTTTGTTTTATTATCCTTGTGGGGACCAAACAATTTATTCCCATTCTAAATCCTATTTTCCCTAAACCTAACATTAATTCTAACCCTAATTGTAAACCTAACACCTGAGCCTAAAATAACCTTTTCCTTGTGGGTACCAGCGAAATGTCCCCAAGTTTCCTTGTTTACTATCTTTGTGAGCACTTCTGGTCCCCTCAAGGATAGTAAAACCAAAACACACACACACACACAGAGAGAGAGAGTCTGTGAGTCTCATTGACAAGGGGAGAATGTAAATTACATTTCCTTGATTCCTCGCGTCCTCTCTCCTCGCCTCCTTCTCAAAACTCAATCAAGGAATTGCAATTGAGATTCTCCCAAAGCTTTGCCACAGTTTACCCTCTTTGGTTGTGCAGAGTCAGCTTTTTCTTGACCCATACCACCATCTACTGTTATTTATGAGTACTGCCCTATCTAGACATATCACCATAGAAGGTAAATGTATAGCACAGCACACGTCAACAACTAGAAAGCGCCCTCTATACGGAAGTAAAGCTGTCAGCGAGAGACAGGAAATGAAAGCAGGCATTTTTAAATTGTAAAGCAGCGCAGACAGCTTGCAGTAATCTTCCTAATTGTTCTTTAAACAAGAATATATCTCGTCAAAATGTCGAAGAATAATGATTCGAACCAATTCAGGAAGGTGGACGTTGACGAGTACGACGAGAACAAATTTGTGGACGATGAGGATAATGGAGAGAGCCAGGTCGGTCCAGATGAAGCAGAAGTGGATTCGCTGATCAGACAATATCCTTTTACACTGATTTGATTTTTAAAGTGCACTGTTACATTTAATGGAGTGACGTGAAGCCGACACAGTTTTGCTATAATGTTGCAATTCAGACAATCTGACAAATCGTGCTACTATGTTGCAGATCAAGTCGATGCTTGCGCGCCTGTCTCTCAAAGTCAGGGCGTGGTGCTCTCATGCCATTGATCCAACAATCTTCCTTTTTCATGTAACGAGAATACGTTCTGCAGTCAGATGTATTGTTCTATTCAGTAAAGATTTGGCGATGGTAGTAGTAGGCCTAATATTTTGTTTATGACCTGAAGACAGTCATTTGTTTCAAAGCCGGTTCAGACAAGTTGATGGAGGGTAGGAAGTGAATTCCACCAGTCAGTCATTGAGATTCTAAAACATAAAAGCAACATGATTTGAAGAGAGGTGAATCAAGCATTACCATGGTGCTCTCTCATCTCTCACCGTGGTCCTCTGTAGCTCAGCTGGTAGAGCACGGCGCTTGTAACGCCAAGGTAGTGGGTTCGAACCCCGGGACCACCCATACACAAAAAAATGTATGCACGCACGACTGTAAGTCGCTTTGGATAAAAGCGTCTGCTAAATGGCATATTATTATTATTATTAGTATAAAACCTTTGTATTCTCTCTCTCTCTCTCTCTCTCTCTCTCTCTCTCTCTCTCTCTCTCTCTCACACACACTGTCTGTCTCTATTTTCCTTAACACTGTGATGCACAGGGAACCTGATGGAAGCTCTGCAGGCTGTACTAAAGAATCCCCCCATCAACACCAAAAACCAAAATGTTAAGGTGAACCTTCATTACAACACAATAGATCCATGTCGAGCATTAACGGTCCCATGTGAAATAACTGGCTTGTTCCTCAAAATACACTTTGAGCTTGAGGCATGTAAAAGTGTGTACTTCCTTAGCAGAATATACTAAAATAACACTGTGTGTGTGTGTTTGTGTTATAGGATCGTGCTGAAGCCCTGATGCTTAAAGTACTGAGTGCCTTCAAGAGCAGTGACATTGAGAAGGCTGTTCAGTCTCTGGATAAGAATGGAGTTGATCTGCTGATGAAGTACATCTACAAGGGCTTTGAGAATCCCTCTGAAAACAGCAGTGCTACCCTGCTGCAGTGGCACGAAAAGGTAAGACTTATCCTTACTGGTGTATGGCTGGAAGCACTTACAAGGTGTGTGTGTGTGTGTGTGCGTGTGTGTGCCTGTGCCTGTGCATGCATGTGTGCGTGCTAAAGCCTGACTGGTGACTGATGAAGCACATGCATGGATTTTTATAATGAGGTGCACACTGTTAGATCGCTTTATTAACTGTTAATTCCATATATTCCTGTTATGTTGCTGTTATTTGTATCCACTGTATTCATACTGTGTGTGGGGGGGTTTCTGTGTGTGTGTGTGTGTGTGTGTTCTAGGCTCTCTCTGCTGGAGGAGTGGGCTCCATCGTGAGAGTGCTGACAGCCAGGAAAACTGTGTAGAGCTGCACTGGACCTGACTGACTGCCACTGAGACCACTCACTCAGGGGATGTGCTGGCACTAAAACCCCCAGGGCCTGTACTCATAAAGCATCTGAGTCGGAGTGCTGATCCAGGATCTGTTTTGCTTTTTATATAATAATGAATAAATTACATGGACAGGGTTGACCTGATCCTAGATCAGCACTCCTATACTGAGACGCTATATAAATACAGTCCCAGAACTGGTTTCCTCTCTACGCTTGAAGGAAGCTCGCAGACACCAGACGACCTGTCTCAAATGGCCGCTTCTCAGTCCTAAAATGCGTTATGATATTTGATCAGAATCCAACGTTTGTCAAACATTTTGTGCTCTTTTTGTCAAAGAAGATGAGAAATACTAATATCGTAAGTTTTACATCATCTTAATGTCGTAAGGACATGTAATAATAATATGCCATTTTCCGAGATAGATTTTGTGGTATCATCATGGTGGGTAGATGGAACCATACAGTAAGATTTTATTCCCTCTAATGCAGAGCAGTTTGTGTGTGATTATGCTTGAACTAGTTAACCTGGTCCCAGATCAGTGGAGGCTGCTCAGGGGTGGACGGCTCATAATAATGTCTGGAACGGATCAAATAGAATGGCATCATGTGTTTGATGTATTTGATACCATTCCACTGACTCCGCTCCAGCCATTACCACGAGCCCGTCCTCCCCAATTAAGGTGCCACCAACATCCTGTGTCCCAGATCTATTTGTCCTATATAGCCAACTCCCAATGGGCATTAATATACAGCACTAACAGATCTGGGACCAAGCTAGGAACAAGTCCTTTGGAATGTAGTGATGTCATCACATGTTCCTGGACATGTCTCAGAGGGCATCCTCTTTTTAATAACGTATTTACAACAAGTATAGAAAAATATAATGTCTTGACAAATCCATTTGTAGATGTATTGAGGAAATAATATGTGTTACTTTAGAAGAAGTGTAAGCATTCTGAATCAAATGACCAAATGCCTTATTGAGATATTATTTTTTATATACTGTATATGAATTTTCTGGAAATAATAAACAAACATCCTACTATTGTGAGTTTTTTTAATTTCCTGACATTTTACAATTTTGTACATTTCAAAGACAACTGCAAACTTCAAAAACTACATTCCACTCAGAGTATGTGTTTTGTATTCTTTCTTGGAATTCTTTATTTAGATGCTGGTAGTTTCGAAGGGTTATTTTTGCAATTCTTCCATGATCTTTGTTGTTATATTTGAATCTTGCGAGCGGCCACAGGTGACTCAGGTGGTAGGTCTCCCACTCTCCTAAAGCTTGTCATGGGTCACCCGTCCCCCTGGGTCACCCCTCCCCCTGGGTCAACCCTCCCCCTGGCTCACCTCTCCCTCAGCCATCCAGTCGTGGAGGAGGATCTGTTCCAGAACAGGCCTCTTAGTGGGATCCTGCTGCAGACACCAGCTGATCAACTCCTCACACTCTGTGTCATGATGAAACAAAGATAGGATTGGGAGTTTGACTTTGGGTCTCTATTCAATCTTTTTTTTGTATTTGAACACCTTCAATCTAGTCTGAGTACCAGTCTTTTTAGATAATATCATTTGCCCAAGCTCTTTGGAAAATGTCAGGAGTGGCTAGAAGTGGAATGTTAGCTAAAAAGACTGGTACTCACCTTTAACCCACTCATATATCCATAACCACATCCAATAACATACTGGTACATAGCAACAGCACGTCTCCCCCCACACCTTTAGTCAGGCCCTTTTTGAAGCGTAGGCGCCCAGCGCTGATATCAGCCTCCTTGTTGAAGGGCAGGCGCCCACACACCAGGCCGTAGAGCAGTACCCCCAGTGACCAGATGGTGGCGTGGCGGCCCTGGTTCACACCACTCAGCACCCACTCTGGAGGACAGTACTCTTCTGTACCTGAGGGGGAGGGAAGGAAGAAGGGAGGAAACATTACAGAGTGATTACTGTAAATTTATAATATCCACATTTCTGAAACATTTTCCAGATCTTTACAACTGGGTCATGTTCATTAGGGCACACTGTAACAAAAGCGCTTCTTATTGGACGAGTTCAGATAGTACCTACCCATTTCACTCAGTTTCAGAGCATTTTCTTGCATTTCGTGCCTACTGAACACACCCCGACCAGCCATTCCCCTGTTGTCTCCTACCTGAGTAGTCTCTATAGGACGATTCTCTCAGCAGGTCTCCACAGCCAAAGTCGATGAGCTTGACCCACAGGTTGTCTGGCTGCACCAGCAGGTTCTCAGCCTTGATGTCTCGGTGCAGGACCCCCCGGACGCAGCAGTGCCGAACAGCCAGCACCACCTGTAATAACATAATCAGAAAATAGAACAGCCAGCACCACCTGTAATAACACAATCCGAATATAGAACAGCCAGCATCACCTGTAATAACATAATCAGAATATAGAACAGCCAGAACCACCTGTAATAACATAATCAGAATATAGAACAGCCAGCACCACCTGTAATAACATAATCAGAATATATGCCATTTAACAAACACTCTTATCCAAAGCGACTTAGTTTGTGACTTAGTAGCAACAAGAGAGTAGAGTACAGTGCAGGAAATCCATACAATTGTAGTAGGTGAATGTGATCCCTGCATGAATTGAACCCACAACCTTGGCATTTCTTGTGCCACACTTTTACCTACTGAGCCACACAGGGCTTCACTAGAGCCCTCACCTGTATCATGATGGTCCTGGCCAGACACTTGTCCACCCGGCCACCCAGCTCCTCGATGAAGTTGAACAAGTCCATGCAGGGATACGGCCTCTCCAGCACCAAGATGAACTGCTCAGCCTCCTCAAACCATTCCAGCAGGCCCAGCACGTAGCAGCAGGACGGGGGCCACGAGATGATCTGCATCAGGGCCACCTCCAGGGACAAGGCACTCCCAGGCTGGAGGTGAGAGGGGAGGGAAAAGGAGATGGAGAGGACGTTGAATGGGGAGAAGTCACGGTAGGAGAGGAGGGTGGGGTGAGGGTTGAGAGGGGATTGCCATAAGAAGGTTAAAAAAGGGGACTTTCTGTATGCTTACCCTGAGAGTCCTTACAGTTGTGCAAACTAAAACAGGTTACTTACAAGCTTTATGTATGGCTCGGCCATTCCTCTCGTCACATACTTTATGGCCACCTGAGTGTAAAAGCAACATGATAAGAAATTAATATATTAGTTTGCTTTCACTTCTTGGGTTATGCAAATATAAATAGCAATACAACATTTGCATTCTTTGTCTCACACAGTTATCCAACTATATGACCAGAATTAGAATTCCATAACAAACTGTAATAAGCTTCACCTGTTGGCCGTCACTTTTGCGCATGGCGGCATAGACGGACCCACATCCTCCTTTACCCAGCATGCTCCCCATTGTGTAGAGAGACTCAAAGCTGCCTGCCTGTAACAAAGTTATGCATGAAATAAAGCACAAATCATCACAGATGAGAAATATAAAACTCAATAGATACTGTTAATGTAATATCAGAACTAGTTCTTTAGCCTGGTCCCCGATGTGTTTGTGCCATCTTGCCAACTCCTGTGGTCATTGTCAGGCTAATGACAAGACAGCACTAAAACATCTAGGACCAGGCTAATTCTTCTTCTTCCATTGCATTGATACTGAGTGTAGTCAGGACTTACTGGGGTTGGGTCCAAGATTAAACGTGCTGGAGTCTGAAGAGGCTGGTCCTCTAGAATTGGAGGGGGGGTTGTGTAGTGGGTTCCTCAACTGGGCTCTCCTTTGTCGGGTTAGATGGTGGACAACGATGGGTCTCTCTGGAATGGGGGTTCTATTGTTCTTACTCCTTCTCCCCTTCTCCCTGGGCCACACCCTCTCCTCAGACTCCTCACTGCTCTCCTCCTCTCTGGCCCTCTTTCTTCTCCTCTGTCTGGTGTTTATACCTTTAATGTTGTTCACCAACTCTCCTCTCCTCCCTCCCTTTAGTCCCGAGCCGGAGGGGACAGCACTCTCATTTTCATCCTCCTCGTCCTCCTCCTCCTCCTCCTCCATGTTTTTCTGTCCCATCCTCCCTTTCTCTCTAATGGCAGCAGCTTCTCTCTCAATCACAGCCTGCCTATGTGGAGCTGGTGCTCTGGCCCTTAGTCTATACAGTGTTGGAAAAAAATATTTAGTCAGCCACCAATTGTGCAAGTTCTCCCACTTAAAAAGATGAGAGAGGCCTGTAATTTTCATCATAGGTACACGTCAACTATGACAGACAAAATGAGAAAAAAAAATCCTGAAAATCACATTGTAGGATTTTTAATGAATTTATTTGCAAATTATGGTGGAAAATAAGTATTTGGTCAATAACAAAAGTTTCTCAATACTTTGTTATATACCATTTGTTGGCAATGACACAGGTCAAACGTTTTCTGTAAGTCTTCACAAGGTTTTCACACACTGTTGCTGGTATTTTGGCCCATTCCTCCATGCAGATCTCCTCTAGAGCAGTGATGTTTTGGGGCTGTCGCTGGGCAACACAGACTTTCAACTCCCTCCAAAGATTTTCTATGGGGTTGAGATCTGGAGACTGGCTAGGCCACTCCAGGACCTTGAAATGCTTCTTACGAAGCCACTCCTTCGTTGCCCGGGCGGTGTGTTTGGGATCATTGTCATGCTGAAAGACCCAGCCACGTTTCATCTTCAATGCCCTTGCTGATGGAAGGAGGTTTTCACTCAAAATCTCACAATACATGTCCCCATTCATTCTTTCCTTTACACGGATCAGTCGTCCTGGTCCCTTTGCAGAAAAACAGCCCCAAAGCATGATGTTTTCACCCCCATGCTTCACAGTAGGTATGGTGTTCTTTGGATGCAACTCAGCATTCTTTGTCCTCCAAACACGACGAGTTGAGTTTTTACCAAAAAGTTATATTTTGGTTTCATCTGACCATATGACATTCTCCCAATCCTCTTCTGGATCATCCAAATGCACTCTAGCAAACTTCAGACAGGCCTGGACATGTACTGGCTTAAGCAGGGGGACACGTCTGGCACTGCAGGATTTGAGTCCCTGGCGGTGTAGTGTGTTACTGATGGTAGGCTTTGTTACTTTGGTCCCAGCTCACTGCAGGTCATTCACTAGGTCCCCCGTGTGGTTCTGGGATTTTGTGATCATTTTGACCCCACGGGGTGAGATCTTGCGTGGAGCCCCAGATCGAGGGAGATTATCAGTGGTCTTGTATGTCTTCCATTTCCTAATAATTGCTCCCACAGTTGATTTCTTCAAACCAAGCTGCTTACCTATTGCAGATTCAGTCTTCCCAGCCTGGTGCAGGTCTACAATTTTGTTTCTGGTGTCCTTTGACAGCTCTTTGGTCTTGGCCATAGTGGAGTTTGGAGTGTGACTGTCTTTTATACTGATAACAAGTTCAAACAGGTGCCATTAATACAGGTAACGAGTGGAGGACAGAGGAGCCTCTTAAAGAAGAAGTTACAGGTCTGTGAGAGCCAGAAATCTTGCTTGTTTGTAGGTGACCAAATACTTATTTTCCACCATAATTTGCAAATAAATGTATAAAAAATCCTACAATGTGATTTTCTGGAAAGAAAATTCTCAATTTGTCTGTCATAGTTGACGTGTACCTATGATGAAAATTACAGGCCTCTCTCATCTTTTTAAGTGGGAGAACTTGCACAATTGGTGGCTGACTAAATACTTTTTTCCCCCACTGTATGTACAGGTACTTGAGAAGTGTTCTCCCTGTTTCGTTATTTGTTTCAGTCTTAGGTAGTATTTTGTATTTTGCCTGTCAGCCGGTTTTTGGAGACTTATTTGCTCCGCCTTTCTTTTATGGTGATAAGTCCGTTATTTTGTATTTTGGTTTCGGGACCACCAGTAAAGATCCTTGTTTCACCATCTCTGCCTACTGCCTACTGTTTATCCTGCACCGTACCTGGGTCACACCTCACCCCAACCCTTACAGAAAACTGAGCCAATATGGACCCAGCGGAGGCAGCACAGTATCGGAGCGCATTGGCAACACAGGGAGCTATGCTGAACCAACACGACCGCAACCTGCAGCAGATCACTGAGAAGCTCCGCCAACTGACGATCGCCGTGCAGAGCCGGGTGGACACCTGACCAGCCCCGGCAGCGGCGTCTCCAGTCTCGCCTGCGGCATCACGGGAACCCCGCCTACCACCTCCAGAGAGGTATGACAGACGTCCAGAGCGCTGCAGGGAAGTCCTCACCCAGTGTTCCCTGGTATTCAGCCTACAACCCTCCTCCTTCCCAATGGAGCAGGGCCGGGTGGCCTACATCATCACTCTGTTGATGGGTCGGGCCCTTTCCTGGGCTACCGTGAATTGGGAGAGCCAAATTCCGGTGTGCTCCGACTCCGACCAATTCACCTGGGAGCTATGCAAGGTGTTCGACACCTCTCGGGTGGTGTCGGGGCACAAGGCCGGGAGGCGGCTCACGGCCTGTCGGCAGGGTCACTGTTCGGTGGCGGACTACTCCGTCGAGAGTCAGGATGGAAGGAAGCCGCCCTGGTCGTCCTTGGTCGCCCAGGGGCTATCGGAGGGGATGAAGGACAAACTCTCCTTCAGGGAGCTGCCTGAGAGACTGGACGGCCTCGTCGAACTCTCGGTGCGGGTAGACAATCGGTGCCGTGAGAGGCCACATGAGAGAGGGATGACGCAAGGCGCACCTCCGCGTCCCCCTATCAACCCAGAGGCTTTCCGCCGATTCAGAGAGGAGACGCCTCAGGAGGATGCTATGCAGCTGGGGGCGGCGCGCTTGTTCAACCCCCCCTATTCCCCGAGCAAGAGGAGGAGGCAGCGGTCCCATCGGTCCAGGCCCACATCAGTCGCTGTCTCCGCACCTGGAGACAGGTATGGGCGGCGCTTAAGCGGGCCCCGGTCAGGTCTCAACATTAGGCCAACAGCAGATGTCGCCCGGCCCCGGTCTTTCGCCCGGGACAGACGGGTCCAGGAAGCTGTGGACTGGTGGACTGGGAGGGTTGTGGGCCAGGAGGGACATTCTGGACCCAGGGCTGATGAGGCGCCGAGGTGAATGGCTGGGGCTGTTCGTCTGGGGGGGGGGGGACTGTTACAGGAGGGGGTCGCAGTTCCGGAGCGACCCACTAGGTGTCATCCTCAGACAATCTTAGGCACCTCCTCACTCAAAGTCGGAACTAATCATCATCCTATTGGTGTCACCTGTGTCTATCGGTTCACCTGTGTATTTTTTCTCTGCTAGTTTCTCTATGTGCAGCAGTACTACGCAGTGTCTGATCAGAGATCTATGTACACGTACTTGAGAAGTGTTCTCCCTCTTTCGTTATTTGTTTCAGTCTTGGTAGTATTTCGTATTTTGGCTGTCAGACGGTTTTTGGAGATGATTTGCTCCAACTTTCTTTTATCGTGATAAGTCCGTTATTTTGTATTTTGGCTTCGGGACCACCAGTAAAGATCCTTGTTTCACCATCTCTGCCTAATGCCTACTGTATATCCTGCACCGCACCTGGGTCACACCTCACCCCAACCCTTACACTGACTCTAATGCTTCCCACAGTCGTGTCAATTTGGCTGGATGTCCTTTGGGTGGTTGACCATTCTTGATACACACGGGAAACTGTTTAGCGTGAAAAACCCAGCAGCGGTGCAGTTCTTGACACAAACTGGTGCGCCTGGCACCTACTACCATACCCCGTTCAAAGGCACTACAATCTTTTGTCTTGCCCATTCACCCTCTGAATGGCACACATACACAATCCATGTCTCAATTGTCTCAAGGCTTAAAAATCCTTCTTTAACCTGTCTCCTCCCCTTCATCAACACTGATTGAAGTGGATTTAACAAGTGACATCAGTAAGGGATCATAGATTTCACCTGGTCAGTTTATGTCATGGAAAGAGCAGGTGTTCTTAATGTTTTGTGTACTCAGTGTAGAATATTAATGATTAGTAGACTAATCTACAATACACACAGTATCTTATCCCCGGCTTTCCAGTGTATGCGTCCATAGTGTGAAGAGTTGCCTAGCTTGAGTATGGAAATAACTGTTTGTTACATTCTGTATCTATAAGCTGCTAGGCTAGCTGCAAGATTATATGTATACTGTAAAGAAAATCCTATCGTTTTTACAGTAACTTCCTGGCAGCCAGTAACCTGTAAGTTACAGTAAAAAAAGTACAGTATGGTACCGTAAATTCCAAAGAAACTTTGGTTTAACAGTACATTACTGTAAACTTTACAGTTTCCTTTGTTGTTGTTTTTTACAGTGTAGGTCAAAAGGGGTGAATGCATTGCATCATGGGTATTCTTGTCTGCATGAGACCTCAAATTAAACTGTCACCATTACCATTACACTGATAGCTAACTGTACAGTTGTTTGACATTGAACATTGGTGTACTGTCCCCACTCTCAACGCTGACAACTAGGTCAGTTGGTTACAAGCGCACTGTTGACTTTCCCCACCGCCTCCATTCCCATCTCACCCTCTCTAGGAAAGCCTCTGGCAGAGATGGGAACACAGTGAGGGATCAAGGAGCAGAACTACAGTATATAACTCTCTCTCTAGGTTCTTTAGCTCAGCTGTGCTTTGCCAGACAGACAGAGTGATAGGGTTCAGGGCCAATACCATACTTCAAGACATTTCTTTCTCATTTGTCACTTATAATCATTTAAAGTAGAGAGTAGACACACTTCCTATTGAATTCTAATCACACTAAAGTAATGTTGTCATTGAAATACTATGATCAATCCAGGAAGTTTCTTTGGTCCTAGTTTCCTGTTGACCTGAGGGAGACTTCTTGTGTGCGACAGCGATGTGTCCCCGGGGATGTTGTCTGTGATTTCAAAGAGGACTGTGAGGATGGGTCAGATGAAGAGTTCTGTGGTGCGTCAATCTCCCTCTTAATCTTCCTTGCATACTAGTCTCTCAGCTTTATAAAGCTGTCATTCTATTCTCTCTGTTCAACTCATCTTCTCTTTTCAAATGGCCGACAGATGCTGAGGGAACCAGTTGTTTCTCCCTTCATAAAAAAATAATTAAACACTTTCTATCCCGTTGGTTTTAGTCTCAGTGTTTCTCTAGCTCACCTCAGGCTGTTGGCCAGGTAATATTAATTAGGGTACACCGTAGCAAAGCAAAAATAAATTTTAAAAAAGGGTTGTGTGATTTTTAGCGCCACTCCTGTGGCTGGAACGACAGCAGTGTGGGATTCTACCGCTGGAGACGGCCAACATCAGCCTGACACCTGGACCACACCACAGGATCACCATGCGGTAGCTGTCTCAATAAACACACACACACACACACAGTACAGTATGTCTGTAAT
Organism: Coregonus lavaretus; assembly: GCF_964263955.1. Classification (NCBI taxonomy): domain Eukaryota; kingdom Metazoa; phylum Chordata; class Actinopteri; order Salmoniformes; family Salmonidae; genus Coregonus; species Coregonus lavaretus. The sequence goes on from NC_140006.1 coordinate 35,245,395, forward strand.
CTGTGCTGCCTAGTTGATGTGTGTGTTAATATGTCACAGGTTACGTTATGCATGTGGAAGGAGACTCAGAAACACACTATGATTCACTGGCCGTGTTGGAGCATTCTGTTGACAAGCCAATGGCTTTGGGATGCCATATAAGTTAAGGAGGAATTCCACACTAGTCAGTGTTTCCCTTTGATTTATGGCGCCGATGTTTTAATCATTGGGTTACAAATTTGTTTTGAGTCTTCTTAAAAGTCTTTAACTAGTGGATGATGGTGTATTGAAACTAACGTTTTTCTATGTGGTAGCTAGAGCTTATTTTACTATGATATTAAAATCGAGTTTTGAATTTGCAAGCGGGCTCCTTCACAAACCATACTGCAGCGAATTTGGCCTTAGCCATTACACCTTAGCCATTACACCTTAGCCATTACACTTTAGCCATTACACCTTAGCCATTAGTCCAAGAGGTCCAAACCTCTTGTTGAGGTCGCTACAGTAGCTGTTGTACTAAGGATTTTCAGCTTCTGGTACCACCTCTATGACGAGATGTCTGCATTGGCTCTGCTGTATCTGAAGATGATCAGAAACACCACAGAGCTGATGAGGATCTACAAACCACAGACTAAAGGATGGGACAATGCTACGGCCTTCATCGGTAATCAACCAGGTTTCAAGGTAGGCATCACAAACTCACACACAAGCACGCATGTGCACACACAAGCACACACACAGACATACATGCGCACGCAAACACACACATGCACTTGTGCATGCACACTGACTCTCTCTTCCCTTAGCTTGAGTTTTCTGTGGAACCCTCTTCCTTTGGAGCTCAGGACATCATGCTGGATGATATCATCTTTGAGAGCTGTGGGGGGGGGGAGACATACCTGCAGGGTCTCAGCTCCTCACCTGTGACTTTGAGAAGGACACCTGTGACTTTGAGAAGGACACCTGTGACTTTGAGAAGGACATCTGTGACTTTGAGAAGAACAATAACAATAATCATCATCATTATCATCATCCTCCTCCATTATCATCATTATCCTCATAATCATAATCATCATCATATCATGTCTGTTCAACTGTGACAATAGGCAGTATGCACCATTTGATCTGTCTTGATCTCCCTTGGCGTCCTGAGGGTCTGATGTCAGAGTTATCATGCCTATTGAAACTGCCCCATCAGTTGTATCTTCATTGGGACAAAAAAATACAGGAAGTGTTGTTAACAGAGAATGAATTCAAAGATATTGAATTTGGCCAAACGTTTTGTGCAAACAGTCATTTGACCTCAGTGAACGCTGATGTGCAGTATGCAGTCGGCTTGTACAGAGCAATCCTTCAGTAGGCCACACATGCACACACAACTGTCTCACTGCTCTTGGGACAGCTGAGGACACAGCTGACACTGTATTATATCTCATCTAGTTGTCCACTTACCTACTGTTATCCAGCATGGATGGTCCCTGTACATACTGTATGATCAGACACAGACAATAGATAGACTCACTAAGACTACGACATTGTGTTTCCTGATTGACAGGTTATCTTTGAAGCTATAAAGGACTGGCGGAAGGTTGGTGTAAACCCATGCTTACCCCAATGGTATTCAATGCGTGGGGAGAAGTGCAAACTTAGTTTGAGAGAATTGGAATGCAATCAGATTGGCAGCCATCAACGACAGATGACAGAGGCTACGATACCCTAGTATTTCACATATAGTGCACTGCTTTTGAGCAGTTCCCATTAGAATACTGAATATGACTTTATTTCGTGTGTGTGTGTGTGTGTGTGTGTGTGTGTGTGTGTGTGTGTGTGTGTGTGTGTGGTGCAGGTAAAGGGTTGTGTCTGCAGCTGTGGTACCACATGTCCGGGAAGGGCATTTGGACACTGTGCCAGTGGAATGAGAAAGGGGACCAGGCCCTGCTGCTGTCCCACTCAGGGGACCAGGAGGTTTTCCCAGGGAACGACCTGTGGAGGTTTACCCAGGCAACGCTGCAACTGGTCGGAGAAGATTACAGGGTGAGTCCCTGGCTCGACACTGTGGGACGCCATCCTAGGCCAAACACACTGATGAAGGCTATACGTAAAAACACAATGGTTTTAGTTTCCATTCCCATCCTCCTTCAGCCCAACACACACTGTTAATAATCCGGATTATACAATACAATATATGTTTTGTAGAATATATTTTCTATGTCACAGATCTTTGTCTTGTTGCATTACAAAATATCCATTGCTGCATCAAACCTATCTGGAATCTAATGTAAAAATGGCCCCTTCAAAGGGTAACTCTGTAGTCTATATCCCCATTCACACAGGGGTGGATGAGGGGGACTGGCTGAGGGGCCGAGGGGCCTCCCCGAACCCCAATACTGGGCCCAGTGTGGACCACAACAGCAACTCCTCCCTGGGTGAGCATGGGTCATGTTCAGTAGGGCAAAACGTAGCAAAATTTTTTCAAATGGAGAATGAAAATTAGCATTCTTATTGGGAAAGTTGAGATATGACAGCCTCAGTTTCAAAACATTTCGAAATGTTTTTGTGTTACGTGTAGTGTCAATTGAGCCTGTCTTGTGTCCCCCCAGGTTACTAACTACAGTATATGTGGACAGTTCTGTGGGCCAATGGGGAGACAGATCCATGCTGTTGTGTGAGATACTGCAGCCGGACAGCAGGGGGTACTGTCTGACTTTCTGGTTTCACATGTATGGCCCTCACATCGAGACCCTTAAACTCTACAGCAATAACAGGTGGGTAGGATCATGTTGTCCTCGGATGGATGGATGGATGGAAGGAAGGAAGGAAGGAAGGAAGGAAGGAAGGAAGGAAGGAAGGAAGGAAGGAAGGAAGGAAGGAAGGAAGGAAGGAAGGAAGGAAGGAAGGAAGGAAGGAAGGAAGGAAGGAAGGAAGGAAGGAAGGAAGGAAGGAAGGAAGGAAGGAAGGAAGGAAGGAAGGAAGGAAGGAAGGAAGGAAGGAAGGACGGTTGGGTGGATGGATGGATGGATGGATGGATGGATGGATGGATGGATGGATGGATGGATGGATGGATGGATGGATGGATGGATGGATGGATGGATGGATGGATGGATGGATGGATGGATGGATGGATGGATTATTTATTGGTTGATTCATTCATTCCCTCCAGGAAGCAGCATGCAAGTGGTGGTGCTGCTAATGTCTTGTGGACTGAGTCAGGAAGTCAGGGAGACGTGTGGTTCGAGGATTACACACAGCCATTCTGGGTAAGGTGTCTAGTCATAAGTATTAAGGGAGGCTTTATCTTTAGAAACAGTGTCTTGATTGTTGTAGTGGTCAGGAAACCATACAAGAAGCTCCTTAAATTGACATTTGTTTTCTGCAGGACATAAAACCATCATAAAATAGACGCAAATGCTCAAAGTGTGGAAGTTAGCCTTGCTGTTCCATGTGCATTTTGTCCAAGTTTGATTCTGACTGAACCTCAATTATCAGGCTTCCAAGCCAAGTGATGAGCAAGACTTGGGATTATGGTAATGTCATACCGCTGTGTCACTAGATATACTGTATCTGTGTGTGATAATATAAAGGCTGTGTTCTGTCCCCTCCACAGTTTGTGTTAATGTACTGGAAGGGCCGGGCCCCTGGTTAAGGCGTGGCCCTAGATGACATCACCATCCACCTGGGTCACAGCTACCCACAGACACTCCAGCTCCTACTACAAATGGTAGGACTCGCTGTTCTGGAGTGCATACCACAGGACAGTACAATATTGGAACGTCTTATCCATGGTCACTCAGCTCTCAGGATTAGACATTGCACATAAAAGTATGAGTATTGGTAAGAGAGTTCCTAAGATCTACAAATGCTGATGATGTATTTTGGTGTAGTTGGCTGGATGGTATTAGGACGAGTTTAGAAACGACCCCTTTCTGCCAAGGTTTTACTACACTTATGATGCACCTGTTTGATTCAATAATGTATTCTTGTACTACAGATGTGGTGTATGTGTGGTTGGGAGTGGTTCTCTCTCTGCTGGTGGTGGCTATCATCACCACTGTTCTCTTTGTTCTCCAGAGGAAATACTCCACCAAGTATGTCATGATGATGATGATATTGATAACTGATGATGAAGAACGTAATAATGACTTTGGTGATGTCTTTCATGATGATGACGATGATGATATGATGACAATTATGATATTAGTATTTACGGCATAGAATAGATAATGATATCTGATCAAGACAGTGGTACAAATAATTAATTAGTCTCCCCCACAGCCTACCTAAACTTCTGGAAAATGATCTCTGTAAAATAAATGTATGTTTAATCAGGGTTGGGTAGGTTACTTTATAAATGTCTACTGTAGTTACAGTACCTGTCCAAAATTGTAATCAGTAACGTAACTTTTATATTACCCAAACTCAGTAACGTAATCGGATTACTTTCAGTTACTTTTGGATGACTTTCCCCTTAAGAGGCATTAGAAGAAGACACAAAAACGATCCATCAAGCGCATTTGGTGTGTCATCATAGTGGTCTCTGACTTGTGGTCAGACTCGTGCAGTTGTAACAAACTTAAACTTGCGCCTATTTTTAATGCTGAATTGAATGTCATTGAGAAAACAGAAAGGTGTCATTATAATTTTTTTTGCAGACATCCTTTCTGAATTTACAAGTAATCCAATAAATAATCATCTAGTTTTCAAAAGTTTCTGTAATCTGATTACAATATTTTAGCTTGTAACGCAACTGATTAGAGTTACAGTTTTTTTGTAATCAGAATACATGTAACTGATTATATGTAACCAGTTACTCCCCAACCCTGAGTATAATACATAAAGTAGTGAACACTATCACAAAATCATATTCCATACTGTAAAGAGTGGTGTGTACTCATGGATGCCAAGGGAAGCCAGGCTTCATCCAAAATTGACCAATACATTATTTTCCAAACATAAATGTATGTATATTTCATGTGTCTGTGTTTCATAATCTTCCTTCAATTCGCAAGTGGCTGAATGTATCTCACCGGAGAAAGCATCCGAGCGAGTGAAACAGCGCCCCTCTTTCTCAGTATGTGTAGCCCATCTATCTGATGCTGTCTGGTCAAAAAGAGTATGACATTGTTGCCGCCCGTAGCATTGAATGCAAGGGAAGCCAGTGAGTTTTTGGCCTCCCTTGATAAAAGATAGATTATAATTATAGCCAATCAGCGTTGAGCTAAACTGAGTGAGCTCAGCTGTGAATGGTCCTGGCGCATCAAAACAAAAGTGTTTAGGGAAGCCCGTTTGGATTTGGCTTCACACCAATCACATCAAAAGCAGAACGTCATTTACAGAAAAAACTTGAATTCTTGCATCTCATTGTGTTGTTGTCCTCCGGTGGCTAGCTAGCTACTGTAGCTAAAATCGTCCCTTTCCTAAATTAGCCTTGGATGAACATAGGGATTTGGACTTGTGGTTTTACTTAATTGTCCATACTGGCCAACGATTATAACGGTGATTCTGATCCAACCATAAATTAATACATTGTGTCCCTGGCACTGAGAGGATGGAAGTTCAATATGTAGCTAGATATAGTAACATTAGGCTAATGTTAACTAGCTGGCCTGGCGCATCGTTGCCTATGAAAGGAAGTTAGGCTATCGAGCCAGCATTTTAGCCAGGTAGCCTAGGACAACTCAAACTAAAAGCGTGTACTGTATGACAGAGTCATAGACCGTTTAGGCAACATGAAGAGAGGGATGGCGTTGGTGTCAACATGGTTTTCTACTTGCACACACACACACACACACACACACACACACACACACACACAAACAGAAATCAGTATCATTGACAGCCACATCATATTTAGCTTATGTTGATTGGACTAAATTGTTTTTGATATATTTTAGTTGTCACTGTATTAAAGCTGCGATATGTAACTTTTTGGGCGATCTGACCAAATCCACATAGAAATGTGAGTTATAGCTTTGTCAATCTCGTTGAAAGCAAGTCTAAGAATCAGTAGATCTGTTCTATGTGCGCTATTTCTATGCTTCCCGTTCTTAAGTTTAGTTTTTGTGTCTTTTATTTTTAATTTTGTACCCCAGCTTCAAACAGCTGAAAATACAGTATTTTTGGCTATGGATATTTCACAGCGGTTTAGATGGTGCAATGATTCTCTACACTATACTTGCTTGTTTTGTCACATAAACTGAAATTAGGTGAACTATTAGAATTTTAGCAACCAGGAAATGGAGGAGCTATTTCTGCATAGTACAGTTTTAAACGAAGCATAGGTGATTTGATGAAGTTGAAATGTTGAAGTTGAAATTATGCTGGAATAGTGGAGGCAGCTCCTGTTTTCTTTACGACTTGCGATAACTCGCCGTGGTCCTAAATCAATGTTTGTTTAGTAGTCTGAAAATGTCCGAAATATTAACTTGCTTGACCATGCTGTAGGTCATGTAACTAACTGTTTGTTACATGCAAAATGCTTTGTGGACTTCACCAGACAGATGTTGTTCTCCGGTTTTGTGATGAAACAGGTGTGGTTGAATTTATTCTGCCACTGTGTCTTCTTATTGTCTCTGCCTTTAGGGCTATATATCACGGTGGTAAGGCATATGAACTAACAGGTTACAGAGAAAACAACGCAATTATCACAACACATAGGTTGTAATATTGCTTTTGGCTTGGCTTCCCCAGTGATTTTACCCACGCACCGCTACTGACTGTAAATACATACAGTATGATAGTCATTATCATAATGAAAAAGTGTGTTTGAGAGCCATATTGGCCAAGTTGTGCTCTGTCTAAGACTATATAAAGATAAATGAGTTTGTATTTCTAGGATTCAGAACACGGAAGGGAATCTGACCTGTCATTCTTCAACACCTTGTTTGACCCCTCTTCAGACAATGCAGAGTCCAGAGTGGGTACCTCTGATGCTTGAGGAGGAATAACTCCAAACCGTTCTTATAAGCTCATAACAAAACATTGCCAAGCACAGTGTCAACTAAAGTGTTTATTTACAGTTTGTATTGAACAGTACTCATATTATAGTCTTAGGAAAAATCTATTGATATAAGTTCATTATTTTATGCTCAGGGAATTGCATTCACCATCGTGACGAGGACAATGTTAATAAAGATCAATAGTATTGTGAAGTAGCAATATATTCATAATGACATTACAGACGATTATGATCCACTAACAACCATAAATCCGTCCTTTTTATCGTTGCAGATATAGTATTTGTTTTTATGTATTACAAAATTCGATGTGACTCAAACGTTGCACTTTACTGTAATAAATGTTTATTTACAAGTTTCTTCTTCAGTCTTTGCCTCTCTAACCTGTGATATAAGACAACCATCTCCTGCCCCATCCCTAGCCCTCTCTCCAAGCCCCATCCCCAGCCCTCAATCCCCCCCACCCCCATCCCCAGTCCCAGACCTCTCTCCAAGCACCATCCCCAGTCCCAGACCTCTCTCCAAGCCCCAGCCCACTGTCCATCCATCCCCAGTCCCAGACCTCTCTCCAAGCCCCAGCCCACTGTCCATCCATCTCCAGTCCCAGACCTCTCTCCAAGCCCCAGCCCACTGTCCATCCATCCCCAGTCCCAGACCTCTCTCCAATCCCCAATCCCCAGCCCACTGTCCATCCATCCCCAGTCCCAGACCTCTCTCCAAGCCCCAGCCCACTGTCCATCCATCTCCAGTCCCAGACCTCTCTCCAATCCCCAGCCCACTGTCCATCCATCCCCAGTCCCAGACCTCTCTCCAAGCCCCAGCCCACTGTCCATCCATCTCCAGTCCCAGACCTCTCTCCAAGCCCCAGCCCACTGTCCATCCATCTCCAGTCCCAGACTCAGTTCAGCCAGGCCCTAGCACATACGGCACAGACATGGCAGCAAACACCCAGACTTCCTCTGGTCGCTGTCTCTCTCTCTGCCAGACAGAGGACCGGAGGCCAGAGACAGAGGTCAAAGACACAGGAGGAATGTAGGACGTCAATGGGAAGGAAATCATTCAGAGGTGCCAAAGGAGAGATATTATTAATTGTAGGCTATGACAGCAGTCAAGGAATGCATTGAAGCTGGGAGGGGAAAAGGATTGTTGATGAGCACAAGCACATTTTCTGTAGGTTGTCTGATTCTGAAACTATGGCTGAGGATCAAGGACTTGTGTTTTATTATTACTGCACATTGAACCACATGTATTTAACGGATGTGTAACACATTGAAATGATACACAATATAAACACATGATAAACCACATATACTGTTACAGTCAGTGATTGGTATATACTTGTGTGTATGCACAGTATTTGGCAGTGTGAGATTTCAGTAACATGTGTTGCTTAGTCTAGTAAGCCCATGTTTATTTATCCTGTGGCTACAAATGGAGCAGAAGAACCAATCCATTCACATCTGTGTAGTATATTTACAGAATCACAACAAAAATAGTTTCAACGATAAATCCACTGTAGTAGCCTGGGTAACGATAACTCCACTAGTAGTAGCCTGGGTAACGATAACTCCACTGTAGTTGCCTGGGTAACAATAACTCCACTGTAGTAGCCTGGGTAACGATAACTCCACTGTAGTTGCCTGGGTAACAATAACTCCACTGTAGTAGCCTGGGTAACGATAACTCCACTGTAGTAGCCTGGGTAACGATAACTCCACTGTAGTTGCCTGGGTAACAATAACTCCACTGTAGTAGCCTGGGTAACGATAACTCCACTGTAGTTGCCTTGGTAACTGTGATATATTGATGTCATTTGTTTTATCTTGACAGCTACAGTATAAAGCCAGACCCAGAAACACCCAGAAACACTAGTGTACAACTTTATAAGACAACTTTATAAGACTGGCATTCAGTATTAATGAGATACAGGATAGTGAAGAGGCCCTGTGTTTGTCTGTGGGAAGAAGTACAGTATGGTCCCCTCCTTTCTTTTCCATTAAGACTAAACATATAGGTATGTCTAATAGGTCTGTCTAATAGGCCTGTCTAATAGGTCTGTCTAATAGGTCTGTCTAATAGGCCTGTCTAATAGGTCTGTCTAATAGGCCTGTCTAATAGGTCTGTCTAATAGGCCTGTCTAAAAGGTCTGTCTAATAGGCCTGTCTAAAAGGTATGTCTAATAGGTCTGTCTAATAGGCCTGTCTAATAGGTCTGTCTAATAGGTCTGTCTAATAGGCCTGTCTAATAGGTCTGTCTAATAGGCCTGTCTAAAAGGTATGTCTAATAGGTCTGTCTAATAGGTCTAATAGGTCTGTCTAATAGGTCTGTCTAATAATAATAATAATAATATGCCATTTAGCAGACGCTTATATCAAAAGCGACTTACAGTCATGCGTGCATACATATACATTTTTTTGTGTATGGGTGGTCCCGGGGATCGAACCCACTACCCTGGCGTTACAAGCGCCGTGCTCTACCAGCTGAGCTACAGAGGACCACGTAGACCAGGTATGTCTAATAGGTCTGTCTATTAGGTCTAATATGTCTGTCTAATAGGTCTGTCTAATAGGCCTGTCTAATATGCCTGTCTAATAGGTCTGTCTAATAGGTCTGTCTAATAGGTCTAATAGGTCTGTCTAATAGGTCTGTCTAATAGGTCTAATAGGTCTAATAGGTCTGTCTAATAGGCCTGTCTAATATGCCTGTCTAATAGGTCTGTCTAATAGGTCTAATAGGTCTACTAGGTCTGTCTAATAGGCCTGTCTAATAGGTCTGTCTAATAGGTCTAATAGGTCTGTCTAATAGGTCTGTCTAATAGGTCTGTCTAATAGGTATGTCTAATAGGTATGTCTAATAGGTCTAATAGGTCTAATAGGTGTGTCTAATAGGCCTGTCTAATAGGCCTGTCTAATAGGTCTGTCTAATAGGTCTAATAGGTCTGTCTAACAGGTCTAATAGGTCTGTCTAATACGCCCGTCTAATAGGCCTGTCTAATAGGTTTGTCTAATAGGTCTGTCTAATAGGTCTAATAGGTCTGTCTAATAGGTCTAATAGGTCTGTCTAATAGGTCTGTCTAATAGGTATGTCTAATATGTCTAATAGGTCTAATAGGTCTGTCTAATAGGCCTGTCTAATAGGCCTGTCTAATAGGTCTGTCTAATAGGTCTAATAGGTCTGTCTAACAGGTCTAATAGGTCTGTCTAATACGCCCATCTAATAGGCCTGTCTAATAGGTTTGTCTAATAGGTCTAATAGGTCTGTCTAATAGGCCTGTCTAATAGGCCTGTCTAATAGGTCTGTCTAATAGGTCTAATAGGTCTGTCTAACAGGTCTAATAGGTCTGTCTAATACGCCTGTCTAATAGGTTTGTCTAATAGGTTTGTCTAATAGGTCTGTCTAATAGGTCTAATATGTCTGTCTAATTTTACACATTTTTAGACTAAATGAAGTAGAGTATGTAGAGTACAGAGGGCTTGCATTGCAGACTGGTCTCTCTCTCTCTCTCTCTCTCTCTCTCTCTCTCTCTCTCTCTCTCTCTCTCTCGCTCGCTCTCTCTCTCTCTCTCTCTCTCTCTCTCTCTCTCTCTCTCTCTCTCTCTCTCTCTCTCTCTCTCTCTCTCTCTCTCTCTCTCTCTCTCTCTCTCTCTCTCTCTCTCTCTCTCTCTCTCTCTCTCACACACACACACACACAGAGGTTGGAAAGCACTCTTAGCCTTGTGAGATATGTCACACTCATCCAATCCAAGGAATTCTCACAGGAACTCGCTCTCATGCAGGTGAGAAAACACACACACAGTACACACACAGAGAGAGAGAGAGAGAGAGAGTGAGAGAGAGAGAGAGAGAGAGAGAGAGAGAGAGAGAGAGAGAGAGGGAGAGAGAGAGAGCGGGGGAGAGAGAGAAAGAGAGCGAGAAGGAGAGAGAGAGAGAAGGAGTGGGAGTACCTAATCTACTCAGCACGGTGGCAGACTCACTGTTTTGAGGCGTGTGCACAAAGTTTCCAACGCTTATGCACTGTCTCCACCCTCAACTTATTATAATGGAGATGACCATGCAAGATGGAGAGAGACAATAATAACTTCAGCATCGCACTCAAGTCATTGTCAACAGACGTATTATCTTAGACCTACTTAGCCCTATCAAGTGATCACACAACCTTTCCAAGACGAATAGAGTTAGCCAATTCGGATTCTTAATTCTTGTTAAATGGGCATTTCCCGGCGACGGGAAGTATTGCTATTGAAATGTTTAGTAGTTTATGTTAAAAATGCAACTACTGGATTTTATTTCATACCCTGCTCAGCGTTTTTGTTTGAGAAGTGGACAACCTTCTGATGCAATAGTACAGCCTTGATACTTCAAACCAAAAGGCCCTATCCAGATGAATAGTTGTCAAACAGAGTTTTTATTTGATAGTGTGCCTTGGGGTGATGATGACGAAGACTCTCAATTTTATCACCGGAATATTTCTAGTTTTCCAGTATCAAATAAGTAATGTGGAATTAATGCATGCAAGTGGTAAGTCATTATTTAAAATAGTATTTATTTATTGTAAGTCATCAATTAAAATAGTATTTATTTATAGTAAGTCGTTATTTAATATAGTCTTTATTTATTGTAAGTAATTAGTTAAAATAGTCTTTATTTTTTGTAAGTCATTATTAAAAATAGTCTTTATTTATTGTAAGTCATCATTTGAAATTGTCTTTATTTATTGTAAGTCATTATTTAAAACAGTCTTTATTTATTGTAAATCATTATTAAAAATAGTCTTTATTTATTATAAGTCAGCATAAAAAATTGTAATCATTTATTGTAAGTCATTATTTAAAATAGTCTTTATTTATTGTAAGTTATTAGTTAAAATAGTCTTTATTTATTGTAAGTCAGTATTTAAAGTAGTCTTTATTTATTGTAAGTCATTATTTAAAATAGTCTTTATTTATTGTAAGTCAGTATTTAAAGTAGTCTTTATTTATTGCAAGTAATTATTTAAAATAGTCTCTATTTATTGCAAGTCATTATTTAAAATAGTCTTAATTTATTGTAAGTTATCATTTGAAATTGTATTTATTTATTTTAAGTCATTATTGAAAACAGTCTTTATTTATTGTAAGTCATTATTTAAAACAGTCTTTATTTATTGTAAGTCAGCATTAAAAATAGTAATCATTTATTGTAAGTCATTATTTAAAATAGTCTTTATTTATTGTAAGTTATTAGTTAAAATAGTCTTTATTTATTGTAAGTCAGTATTTAAAGTAGTCTTTATTTATCGTAAGTCATTATTTAAAATAGTATTTATTTATTGTAAGTCAGTATTTAAAGTAGTCTTTATTTATAGTAAGTCATTATTTAAAGTAGTCTTTATTTATCGTAAGTCATTATTTTAAAATAGTCTTTATTTATTGTAAGTCATTATTGTTCTCTCTGGTGTGTTTTGTTTTTTGAAGCTCAGCCATGTGCACTAAGATTTCTGTATAGCCTTAATGTTTTGGCAAGTTATTCACCTTTTAAATAAATCAAAATATTGAATAAATTACTGTAAACATTAGACCATAAAAGTACAGGATAAAATGCTGTGATAGGCTACATCACTGCAATACTGAATCCTTAAAGAGTGGACACGGTTGTCTGGCATATAATAGAATACTTCCCAAGGGACCTTCCTAAGATAAGAGGAGAAAAGTTTAACTTAACAAGATAACAGGACTTGCTACAGAAATGTCACTTTACTGACATGCATGTAGGTTTATTACTGCTTTAGTGTCAGTTCATGGCTCATTAAATGGGCAATATGCAATTGCTACATTCATTATTGTACCCATTTATATACCCATTGATTCTTGAAGAATATAACTTATAAATGCCTCATGAGCTTAGTTCAACTGTCTTACCCCATCAGCACCCAAAATATAAGCTTGTTTTACTCTTTTGTTTGTAAGCAAAGTAATTGTAAACAAACACTGTATAGCCTCAAAACATGATTAAAACTGTTAATTTGATCTCATGGATGGTCAGTCCTTGCATCCATAGCTCTGTCTAAGAAGTTGACAGTGGCTACATTTCTCCAGCCCCATCCCTAAGCTATTTACCAGGGTGCCCGCTTTCTTATTGTTTGAACTGCAGACTGCCCATTAAACCAGTTCTTTAAGGTGTTCTATATGTCTCCAAACCACAATAACAATTCTAAGTCTGCTGTTGATAGTAGAACACTATGTGACACACTCTATGAAACTCACAACATGTCTTCCTCCATCATAGCTGCCCCCATAACCTCTGGGTTGGGCCTGCTAGTGTGAAGAATGTGCGGCAGCCTTTCACTCTCTCCTGCGAAAAGAGGGGGGAGTTTAGATGCACTGCTGTCCCTGGCAGGATGATTGAGTGGGGGTGGATGTTTGTTTTGCCCAGGGAAGAGACGTTAGTATGCTGTCTGTGTCTGTCTCATGTTGACACTGGCATGCAGGCAGATGTAGGCTAGTATATAAAGATGGGTTTAGTTCCAAGGACTGTCTCTGTCTGAAGACGTTCAACATGTCATTGTCACCCTCACATAGGAGATTCCTGGGCCCTTTTCAAACACTGGTGAGATGAAACATAACCAGCACACTATGTCATAGGGAGCCCCTTCTACTCTCCTCAGGGGTCTCCCATGCTGGTGTGCAGGGGCTGGCCCTCTCTAGAGGAGTGTCAGATCTGGATCAAATACATTATGTGTCAAATACTTTGAAGTGTGCGGTTGATTTAGCTTGAGCGAAATTCAGGGGGGTTTGCACTTTTGCATTGGTTCCATTGTATCAGGCTAAATCAAGCACACCTCATGTATCTGAACGTGTTTTTGTTTGGTCCAGGTCTGGAGAGTGTGTCTGAGGACCAGGCATCCTCCAGCCAGAGGTGGAGGAGGTGGCTGGCCACCCCCAGGCCGGGGGCCTCGAGCTGGGCCAGTGACGACCGCCACGGCCACTACAAGGACCAGGATGACCTACTGACTGAGGAGAGACATGACAACAGCTCCCAGATTGAAGTAGGAACAACAACAATAACAATAACAACAACAACAACAACCATTTTAAGGGCCAGGTGTTTTCCATCATGACCAGGCCAGTAAAAAACTCTGAGCCCTAGTTAATTAGACCCCAGAGTGTTTCTTGGCCAGGTCTTGTGTTTAGGAAAAGTCAGGACCCTGTAATGTTTAATAATGTTTCTTGTTCTAACTGTCATATTGACATGATATAGCCCCGTGTAGCTCAGTTGGTAGAGCATGGTGCTTGCAACGCCAGGGTTGTGGGTTCGATTCCCACGGGAGGCCAGTATATAAAAATAAAATGTATGCACTCACTAACTGTAAGTCGCTCTGGATAAGAGTGTCTGCTAAATGACTAAAATGTAAATATAGAACTCTACACACTCTATATCTCAATGTCAGAATCAAGCTTGAAATTATCTCTCATTGTTCAGCACATATTCAGGACTTATAGTGTATACCATCGAACACAGTGTTTCCCAACAGTACACATTTCTATTGTAACCCTGGACAAGCACACCTGATTCAACTTGTCAACTAATCATCAAGCCCTCAACGAGTTGAATGAGGCATGTTTGTCAAGGGCTACAACGAAACTGTGTACTGTTGGGAGTACTGGAGGACTGGAGTTGGGAAACACTGATTTATTCTTACATGAATGTTGTTTATCCCAGGAAACACTGAATTCTAACATGAATGTTGTTTATCCCAGGATATGAACCATAACTACTACACCTCTAAGATATACGGGGCTGCAGAGACTGCTGGTAAATCTCTGTGGGTGGACATAGACCAGCTGGACCCAGGGAAGGGGAAGATCCACGGCCTGCTGTCCAACACACACAGACAAGCAGCGGTACGCAGCCTTAGGGCAGGGGATATCAAACCATCAGGGATAACGGCATGCTCCTGTTTAGTGCATGCTGTCATGACAAGTCAGCACCTAGCTCTTGCATTTATCAGGAGTCGACTGTATGTTTACATACTACACTGTATGACTTTTACAATATAAGTGATGATTACTCATACCTTGTGTCACCTTGTCTTGTCACTGGAACTCAACTTTGTGTTTGTGGTTTTTCTTCTTTCAGAGAGTTCATCTGTCCTTTGACTTCCCTTTCTATGGTCACATACTGAGAGAAATCACAGTGGCAACTGGTGGTACGTCAAACTCTGATGTATGAGAATGAGTATGTGACCATTAGCACCATTATAAGAGACCTCCACCATCACTTCCTGAAATAAGAGCTGTGTGTGTGTGTGTGTGTGTGTGTGTGTGTGTGTGTGTGTGCGCACGCTCTCCACCAGGTTTCATCTACACAGGAGATGTCATCCACAGGATGCTGACAGCCACTCAGTACATCGCCCCTCTGATGGCCAACTTTGACCCCAGTATGTCCACAAACTCCACTATCAGTTACTTTGACAACGGTAAGACATATAGACATAGAGCCAAACAGGCAATTGTGTCTCTATAGATGCTAAGCCCTGCTCAGTCAATCAAAGGTTTTTTAGAAAAGTCAATGACAACTAACCTTATCCATGTGCAGTGAAATAACATAGCTACTGTCTTTGTGTATCAATCACAACGTTGGTGGTTTTAACCAGCCTGTGTGTGTTTCTCTGTCTGTCCTCTAGGCACAGCCTTGGTAGTCCAGTGGGATCAGGTTCACCTGCAGGACAGTGTCAGTCAAGGTCCATTTACCTTCCAGACTGCTCTGCACAGCGACGGACGCATCGTCTTTGCCTACAAAGAGGTGACGCCCCTCTTCCTCGCTAACTGTTACTTATTCTAGAGAAGTAGAGTTATTTGCCATTAGCTTTAATTGTAGTTCATTTGTACACCTCATTGTCCTGTGTGTAGGTTCCCATTGACATCAGTGAGATCAGGTCATTGAACCACCCTGTCAAAGTGGGCCTCTCAGATGCATTTGTGGTGCTTCATGAGATTGAGCAGATACCCAGTGAGTACCATCATACTTCACTACTCTACTGAGAGTGTCTCTGTGTCGTCGTTCCCCCCCCTCATCCCTGGTCCTCCAGTATGATTAGACCTGACTGCAGTCTGACCACCATTGACAACCTTCTCATTATGCCAGATGTTCGCAGGAGGACCATCTATGAGTACCACAAAGTGGACATCCTCAAGTCCAAGATCGCCAACTCTACAGCGGTTGAGATGCTTCCTCTGCCCAGTAAGTCTATAGCCCCGTTAATACCTGGTTCTAACATGTGTCCTGTTTCCTGATATTGTCCACATTCTGATTTTGCCCACATTTTCAGACTTGCGTCTACACATAGTGTTAAAATAGTGTCTCTTATCTGTCCACTGTGTCCACTGTGTGACCTGATTTCCTGGTCTCTCCCTGTATGCAAATCATTTGACAGATATTTTAAGACATACAGTGCTATCGGAAAGTATTCAGACCCCTTCCCTTTTTCCACATTTTGTTACGTAATGTATTATAATGACAAAGTGAAACAGGTTTTTTTGACATTTTTGCACATTTATTCCAAATTAAAAACTGACCCTTTGCTATGAGACTCAAAATTGAGCTCAGTTGCATCCTGTTTCCATTGATCATCCTTGAGATGTTTCTACAACTTGATTGGAGTCCACCTGTGGTAAATTCAATTGATTGGACATGACTATATGACTGTCTATATAAGGTCCCACAGTTGAAAACAAGCCGTGAGGTCGAAGGATTTGTCCGTAGACCTCCAAAACAGGATTGTGTCGAGGCACAGATCTGGGAAAGGGTACCAAAAAATGTCTGCAGCATTGAAGGTCCCCAAGAACACAGTGGCCTCCATCATTAAATGGAAGAAGTTTGGAACCACAAAGACTCTCCCTAGAGCTGGCAGCCCGGCCAAACTGAGCAATCGGGGGAGAAGGGCCTTGGTCAGGGAGGTGACAAGAACCCAATGGTCACTCTGACAGAGCTCCAGAGTTCCTCTGTGGAGATGGGAGAACCTTCCAGAAGGACAACCATCTCTGCAGCACTCCACCAATCAGGCCTTTATGGTAGAGTGGCCAAATGGAAGCCACTCCTCAGTAAAAGGCACATGACAGCCCTCTTGGAGTTTGCCAAAAGGCACCTAAAGGACTCTCAGACCATGAGAAACAAAATGATCTGGTCTGATGAAACCAAGATTGAACTCTTTGGCCTGAATGCCAAGTGTCACGTCTGGAATAAAAACCTGGCACCATCCCTACGATGAAGCATGGTGGTGCCAGCATCATGCTGTGGGGATGTTTTTCAGTGGCAGGGACTGGGAGACTAGTCAGGATTGAGGGAAAGATGAACGGAGCAAAGTACAGAGCCATCCTTGATGAAAACCTGCTCCAGAGCACTCAGAACCTCAGACTGGGGTGAAGATTCACCTTCCAACAGGACAACAACCCTAAGCACACAGCCAAGACAACATATGACTGGCTTCGAGACAAGTCTCTGAGTGTCCTTGAGTGGCCCAGCCAGAGCCCGGACTTGAACCTGATCTAACATCTCTGGAGAGACCTGAAAATAGCTGTGCAACGACACTCCCCATTCAACCTGATAGAGCTTGAGAGGATCTGCAGAGAAGAATGGGAGAAACTCCCCAAATACAGGTGTGCCAAGCTTGTAGCGTCATACCCAAGAAGACTTGAGGCTGTAATTGCTGCTAAAGGTGCTTCAACAAAGTACTGAGTAAAGGATCTGAATACTTAAGTAAATGTGATTTTTCAGTTTGTAATTTTTATACATTTGCTAAAATGTCTAAAAACCTGTTTTTACTTTGTCATTATGGAGTATTGTGTGTAGATTGATGAGGGGAAAAAACAATTTAATCAATTTTAGAATAAGGCGGTAACGTAACAAAATGTGGAAAAAGTGAAGGGGTCTGAATACTTTCCGAATGCACTGAATATTGATGCCATAAGTCAATGGTGCTTAACAAAATATAGAATAAGTGAAGGGGTCTGAATACTTTCGGAATGGACTGTATATTGATGCCATAAGTCAATGGTGCCACCTGTCAATGGTTTTAGAGGGCTGTATAATGATGATTTGAATGGTTTCACTGTCCAGATCCGACTACACTTGTAAGATATCAAGACTACCTCTGGAGGTGTTCAGGAAGATCTGATCACAATCAGACCACAATGCGTCTTTTAATTGTCTACACCTGTCCAAAAATGTGGGCACAATCAGAATGCGGATTAGATCAGGGCAAAGGACACATGTTAGAACCAGGCATAAACGGGGCTTAAGTCTACAGGGTTCTTTACAGTTAGATCTATGGTAATGATTTGTGCTGGGCTAGAGCAAAAATGTGCAACTTTTGGGGTACTAGGATCTCGCTTTTTTTCTCTCAGCTTGTCTTCAGTTCTCCAGCTGTGGACCCTGTGTGTCATCTGAGATCAGCTTCAACTGCAGCTGGTGCAGCAGACTACACAGGTAAAAGTCAAGTCCAGGTCAAGTTTGTTGTTGCCATTTGTAGGTACAGAATGCATACAGTGGAATTTTGCTGTGACATGAGTTCATAGAGAAAAGTAACAACCTATCGCTACCATATGAGTACCACGTTGTGTCCTAATGGTTGTTCTGTTCTGTTATTTATAACAGGTGCTCCAGTGGCTTCGACCGGCATCGTCAGGACTGGATAGATAAGGGCTGTCCTGAAGAGGTATTGAACAGTTCACTATTCACTTCATTTGTTTTCTTCTGCCTCAAGGAAACTATTTCAAAACTGGAAACTAATTCACGCTGTCTTGATTTCACAGGGGAAAAACCAGAGCTGTGTTCAGATGGTTCACACCAACACCAACACCACAACACCTTACAATGTTCCTAATGCTCACACTACAACCACTCCAGTTGCCACGACAAGAACAGTGCGACAACGGACTACCACCTCCATCACCACGACTACCTCCACTACCACCACTACCACTACCACTACTACAACCAGACCCATACCCAATGTCACCACTGCCCTCCCCTTCACCAGTGCTCCTACGGTGGGTAAGTAGTAGTACCACTACCTGGCCTTTTTGATCAAGACACGTTTACCATTTGGCGCCATGGGGATGCTAGGATGAGTGAGTGACATTTACCAAACCCTTTTACTATGACTTAACATTTACCAAGCCCTCGTGGGTTTACAATGACTTCATATTTTAAAAGACTGAAGTGGTGCAAGAAATAGTGTAAACTCGTTCTAGTTCACTCCTGCTTACACAATCCAATGCTTTGAAACCACTTGATGGGAAGTGAACAAGTGCACACCTGGAAGTGAACAAATGCACACTTCGGGTAGAAGGATATAGAATGGGAGTTGGGCTGCGGTTTGTGTTTGCTTTAGTTGCTCAGGAACGTAGAGATGACGAGGGTCCGGTCTGCAGCTATTTCCCAGCCTGCTGTCAGATAATTGTGCAGCCGCTTATACAACGCAATGACAAATACTGCACACTGGCACCATACTGCACACGCTGACCTTATCTGCTGAATGATGCTTCTCACTGGGTATCTGTCTATGTCGGACTGGGGAGGGTGGAAGGTACACTACCAGTCAAAAGTTTGGACACACCTACTCATTCAAGGGTTTTTCTTTATTTTTACTATTTTTTACATTGTAGAATAATAGTGAAGACATCAAAACTATGAAATAACACACATGGAATCATGTAGTAAACCAAAAAGTTTTCAACAAATCAAAATATATTTTATATTTGAGATTCTTAAAAGTAGCCACCCTTTGCCTTGATGACAGCTCTGCACACTCTTGGCATTCTCTCAACCAGCTTCACCTGGAATGCTTTTCCAACAGTCTTGAAAGAGTTCCTACATATGCAGAGCACTTGTTGGCTGCTTTTCCTTCACCCTGCGGACCAACTCATCCCAAACCATCTCAATTGGGTTGAGGTCAGGGGATTGTGGAGGCCAGGTCATCTGATGCAGCACTCCATCCCTCTCCTTCTTGGTAATATAGCCCTTAAACAGCCTGGAGGTGTGTTGGATCATTGTCCTGTTGATAAACAAATGATAGTCTCACTAAGCCCAAACCAGATGGGATGGTGTATCACTGTAGAAGGCTGTGGTAGCCATGCTGGTTAAGTGTGCCTTGAATTCTAAACAAATCACAGACAGTGTCACGACAAAGCACCCCCACACCATAACACCTCCTCCTCCATGCTTTACCACCGCGGAGATCATCCGTTCACCCACACCGCGTCTCACAAAGACACGGTGGTTGGAACCAAAAATCTCAAATTTGGACTCCAGACCAAAGGACAGAGTTCCACCGGTCCAATGTCCATTGCTCGTGTTTCTTGGTGTCCTTTAGTAGTGGTTTCTTTGCAGCAATTCGACCATGAAGGCCTGATTCACACCGTCCCCTCTGAACAGTTGATGTTGAGGTGTGTCTGTTACTTGAACTCTGTGAAGCATTTATTTGGGCTGCAATTTCTGAGGCTGGTAACTCTGATTAAGTTATCCTCTGCAGCAGAGGTAACTCTGGGTCTTCCATTCCTGTGGTGGTCCTCATGAGAACCAGTTTCATCATAGCACTTGATGGTTTTTGCGACTGCACTTGAAGAAACTTTAAAAGTTCTTGAAATGTTCCATATTGACTGACCTTCATGTCTTAAAGTAATGATGGACTGTTGTTTCTCTTTGCTTATTTGAGCTGTTCTTGCCATAATATGGACTTGGTCTTTTACCAAATAGGGCTATCTTCTGTATACCCCCCCACCATGTCACAACATAACTGATTGGCTCAAACGCATTAAGAAGGAAAGAAATCCCACAAATGAACTTTTAAGAAGGCACACCTGTTCATTGAAATCCATTCCAGGTGACTACCTCATGAAGCTGGTTGAGAGAATGTCAAGAGTGTGCAAAGCTGTCATCAAGGCAAAGGGTGGCTATTTGAAGAATCTCAAATACAAAATATGTTTTGATTTGTTGAACACTTTTTTGGTTACTACATGATTCCATATGTGTTATTTCATAGTTTTGATGTCTTCACTATTATTCTACAATGTATAAAATAGTAAAAATAAAGAAAAACCCTGGAATGAGTAGGTGTGTCCAAACTTTTGACTGGTACTGTATGTTCTCATCGTATACTGTTTATGAACGCATACATGCCTATATGGCTCTGGGGTAAACATTAACTACAGGCCTCAGAAAGCTGGTGACCAGTTTTGATTTAATTGGGCCCTTGGTGTCCAAACAAATCATTTACACATCCATATGTATTTTTCTTCTTTCAGATGACACAAAGATTTCCCTGCACACAGTAAAAGAAGCGTGTAAGTGGTTGCCAATCTCTTGCATGGTTCCAACATTCTCATGAATAAAACATATGATCACGATAGGCAGGGTTTGCACTTTTAAGACTATTACATTGGTTCCATTACACTGGCAAGCTAAATAAAACACACCTAAAGCATTTTTATGAAAACAAATATTATTTTGACCCAGATATGAGCAACAACCCAGCAAACAGTGAAGATTCCTCCAACGTTAGGTATCGTCCGTTACTTCTCCCCCTCCAGCTGCTGAAGTGGACGAGCCAGAGGAGGAGCAGAGAGACGTGCACCTACAGACTGGTCTCCTGGTGGGCATCTCGCTGGCCATGATTGCCATGGCAGCAGCTGTCATAGCAACGGTGTACATGTACAACCACCCGACCTCCAGCGCCAGCCTATTCTTCATTGAGGTAAGTAGGCCTACTGCCCCCTGCTGGCACTCACAAAGATTAATATGCCTTTATTTACACCTTGATTTGGTAAGGGAAGTCACTGAGAGCACATCTAATTTGATGTATTTTGTTAAAGGCTTAACACACTGTGACATTTAGGTCATTGAAGACCTTCATCAGACAGAACATCAGACCTTGTTTATGCCTACATGGAGTAGTTACACATTTTAGGGAAGCTCCTCTAATACGTATTTTTTTAGCACAAACCTCCTTTCAGTTCTTCTACCTGTGCTTCCGAACCCAGAGGCGGCCCGCACGCTGGCCGGTCATGAAGATGAAGTTCCGTCGCGGCTCTGGGAATCCTGTGTACGCCGAGGTGGAGGCTGCAGGGTTGGAGAAGGACAGTCTGGTGGTCATCGACCCCAAACACACCTTCATCATCTCCGGCCACGACCGCAGGGAGAGCTTCATGGACGGCAAGGACGGCTTCATCGTCCCCAACCAAAGAGAACGCTTCCTGTCAGACCATTGCTGACCGGACCTGACTGGAACTAACCGGATCGGAACTGGACCGGATCTGACCAGAACTAACAAGACCTGACCATTCAGGAGGCTTTGGGGGAAACTAGTATTTTATACTGTGGAAGGAGAATGTATGCTTTCGCTACCTTGCATTCCAACTAAGGTGCATGAATAGAGGAACAGACTGGATTTGTGAGAGACCGTATTCAGATACTTAGAGGACAAATGGACGTTTGTAGGGGGAAAAAACGTATATATTGTTAAAAACCAACATGTTTCGGCCTTCTTCAGTTGTACCGTGGAAGAACTGTGTCAAGTGGAATTCCTTGAACCAATAGATGGCCTTTTATTTAGCACATAAAAACCTCAAGGTTCAGAGCTGCTGAGGAGGAAAAACTAGCTGATTTCAAAAACAATTAAATACATAAGCTAAGAATGTCATCGGCATGTTTAACAGGTTTTGTTTTCCTGGTGGAATGCACTGCTACAGCTGACTGGAGATTGAAATGGCAGTGCCTCAGGAGAATCTCGGGCCTATGCAGAGTGACTGAACTCAACGACAGCTTCAGGACATGCTTGAACAATGTATTGATGATTCTCTACTGTAAATATGCTTTACCTGCTGTCATTTTCATGACATTTGAAACATTTCTAATTCGTGTGAGAATGCTGTGATTGCAGAGGACTGGACACATAATACATTGAACTGGACAGATGAATTTACCTATACCTCTCAGGTCATTTAGTAGTGTTTACTAAATGCAGGCAGTGGAGGTAGGATGCTGTTGAATATCTATGGAAAACAAAGGCAGGAGCACTGCTTGGGTGAAACAAGTGGATGTTAGAGGGTGCTCTTGGAAGCACTCATTGCATTTACGTCATTTAGCAGATGCTCTTATCCAGAGCGACTTACAGTTAGTGAGTGTATGCATACGTTATTTCATTTTTTTCATATGGGCCCCCCGTGGGAATCGAACCCACAACCCTGGCGTTGCAAACACCATGCTCTACCAACTGAGCTACATCCCTGCCGGGTCTCCCAGTCGCGGCCGGCTACGACAGAGCCTGGATTCTAACCAGGATCTCTAGTGGCACAGCTAGCACTGCGATGCAGTGCCTTAGACCACTGCGCCACTCATTAGAACATAAAGGTTGTGTTTAGACAGGCAGCCCAATTCTGATATTTTTTCCACTAATTGGTCTTTTGACCAATCATTTCAGATCTTTTCACATCAAATATTTTTCAGCACTGATCTGATTGGTCGAAAGACCAATTTAGTGAAAAAAATGGCTTGTGTAAACGCAGCCAAAGAACTGTTGAAGTTTGTTTCCATAAAGATGGCCTTTATTTCTCCAGAAAGAAGCCCTGGGAAGATCTCAATTGCATACTCCTCGTGTCCTCTCTCCTCATCTCCTTCTCAAAAACCCAGGACGCGAGGAGCATGCAATTGAGAGGTCCCAGGCTCCATCAGGACCGGAGGAATGTTAGACACTGGTGCCACTTCCTCAGCTCAAAAACCCAAACAAACATATTTTTCCATCTCCTTAAGGTTTGCAAAGCTCTGTGTGTGGATGAATCTCAAGATTGATTACTTCACGGCTTTAGTTCATGACTTTGTTCCCACAATTGTAATTGTGGAAGACAACTACAGGTAGCCTACACAGTGAAACATCTGTCTGTAGGAGCACAATGATAAGCCAAAAGTAATTAAATTGTTATTTTATTGTACATAAATTACAACGTAATATCAAACATCAGATGTTCAAGGTTACAAAGAACTAACAACCATATGAGACTTTCTGTCTACCTGAAAGTATAATATTCTGTATGACCCATATTAATACAGTATAAGACTAATCATTGCTGATTGTTTTTTTAAATTAAGGATGTTATTTAGCACGTATTTCAATAATTGTCTCTTTTGTAATGATTGTTCCCATAACAATGATAGACCAGTGTCTTTTATAAATATTTATCAAACAGGTTAACTGTTAAAAACATGTTAAAACAAGCAGTAGTATAAATCATAGCTTGCCTTTCAGCCAATAGCCACACAGCTTGTTAGTTACATCTCATTCGTCATAACAACGTTCTCGTTATGCTATATAAAAATGGCTCTGGTCACCGATTGGTTGAAAGGTCCAATAACAAAGAGATGATTGACATTTCACTCAACAGCATATTTAAGATAAAGATTCTATAAAACCACTGCTTTGTTTCTTAACTTAATTCATTTATTTTTTACATCAAATTTACATAAAGTATGTAGCTACTATTTTCATCTCTTATTATAAAGAAATGTACAACTCTCGTCTTTATCCACAGTGCCAGAAGTAGTGGTAAAACTGTCAGTCTGTACTCTGTAGTGTCCTGGTGGTTGGTTAAAGGCAGATAGCACCCCTCTTACTGGACACTGATGGTACCATCCTGACTGGACAAGGGGCTCAAGGCACTGGTGTGGGGGGAGTTAAGGGGTCATGGCAGGGGTCAACATGCCTGGTCAGTCCGGCTTAGGTTTCTTTATCTGAGAAGAGATAAGGCATGTGGGTCAAAATACAAAACATGAGACCACACACTATTGAAAACAGGAACTAATGTGAATGTAGTAAATGTGTGACTATCTTGGCATATACAGGTAACTGCAAAAATAATGGAAAAACTTGAGTGACTGAGGGATAAAAAATATACTGAAAGCAGGTGCTTCCACACAGGTGTGGTTCCTGAGTTAATGAAGCTATTAACGTCCCATCATGCTTTGGGTCATGTATAAAAATGCTGGGCAGGCCATTATCTTTTGGCACGAGTGGTCACTGAATGGTTTGATGAGCATGTAAACCATATGCCATGGCTGTCTCAGTCACCAGATCTCAACCCAACTGAACACTTATGGGGTCATGGCAGGGGTTATTCTGGAGCGGCCCCTGAGACAGCATTTTTCACCACCATCAACAAAACACCCAAAAATGTAATTTCTCATGGAAGAATGGTATCGCATCCCTCCAATAGAGTTCCAGACACTGGTAGAATCTATGCCGAGGTGGATTGAAGCTGTTCTGGCTCGTGGTGGCCCAACGCCCTACTAAGACACTTTATGTTGGTGTTTCCTTTATTTTGGCAGTTACCGCTATATGGCATATATAATTACATACTGTATGTATGTATATCTAACCCTTCAAGGGTGGAGCAGGTAGCCGCCTCCTCGTTTGACGTGACGAGTCAAATGTTTGTGGCTGCAGAGAGTCACGTGACACTTGATTAGTTTATTAGAAAATCACACGGTATGTGTTTGTTAAACATTTTTAGTGAGTGACAAGTTGGGACCCTGAGTTTTTCCTGACCCCAAACTGCTGATCAGGAAAACCTCCTGGTCCTAGTCCTAAGTGGCCTGGTCTGGTCCAGTACCTTAGGCTGTTTCTTGGGCTTAGAAAAGCGGTTCTGTGGGACTATGTTGAGACCTGCGATCTTCAGAGCTGCGATCCTGGTTGTGATGTCCGACACCTACAACAAAGTAGAAATATTAATATTCTCTGACTCAGATCAACTTAAAAGGACTTAAAAAACACAATTTAATGTGAATGTTTTAATGTCAATCATAAGGACAACTTTCTAATTCTTTCTTTAAAACATTTTCATTATGTGACAATCACCAACATTCAAACATACCATTTTCTATTTCTAATTTCACCATTCCCGAGGTAAAACCTGAAGTAAAATCCCCTTCTTTCTCCTTTTTTCTAAGCAAAAGACTGCGTCTTAAATGCCACAAAGGGCTCGGGTCAAAAGTCTTGCACTCCCATCAGATTTTTTTATTTATTTCAATATATTATACTTTGCTCAAATGCATGTAATGCCTGATAATTCCAGAAATGCATGGCTATGACATCTAGTTTACAGGGTGGCCAAAGTGGTTCCTAATTCAGCATAAGACATAGTTTGGCCCTTCAGAGGATTCTTAAATTACTCTTTATGTATTGATCAATGGAGATCATTTTTTTTGGCAACCAACCCAAAACCTTGGAAGTGATATAATTTAAATTGTTATGGTGAGTAAAAAAAAGATATACAGTATTTTGAGTTCACCTAATTTTAACATTCTGTCATAAAGAGCACATGTTCAATAAAAAACTATTTTCCCATCTCAAGAGACTTAAAAATACAAAATGCGTGGTCAGTTTCTCTCTTCAGCTTAATTAAATAATGACAAATTATAGTCACTACATGACCGATAATGTATGGCCATCACTGTTGCAGTTGTTAATATGTATATTATTTTTATTTAACTTGTTCCCCTCAATGGTCATGCTGCCCCCTATGGTCATTCCCCCACACCCCCTCAACAGTCTATACTCTGCCTCCACCCCAATGGACATTTATTTATTCATCACTGCTACAGTTGGTATGATGTATGTAGTGTTATTTCTATTGTTGTTGTTTATTATTACCATTTTCATTATTTTATTTCACTGAGTCCTGCATGTTGGAGCTCGAAGCCTATGATTTTAACTGTACCCTGCAATCACACCTGCAACCCTGTACATGTGACTATTAAACACTCTGAATCTCTATCTAAATCATGTTTTTAGTAATTTTCGTAGTAATTGAAATGCATTTAAATGTATTTTAGTGCTTTTGGTATGTGTCAAGTACAATAAAAATACATTTTGACAAAATATATTGTAGTTGTGGCAGCCTATTAGAGGATCTGGAGGAGTGGCTTGTTGGAGGCGTTATAATATGATTTAAATATTGCCATACATTTTAATGTAAACATATATTTCTTACAAATACAATCAAATGTAATATATTTCAAAAGACATTTCCAAATCCTTTAAAAAATATAATCGATAAATATATTTTGAAATATAGTCTAAAATGTAATGTATTTTGAAATACATTAAATACATTTTCCGATGCATTTAACACATATTGTGATATACATTTTACATACATTTATATATACACATTCAAAATACATTCCATAATACAGTGGGGAAAAAAAGTATTTAGTCAGCCACCAATTGTGCAAGTTCTCCCACTTAAAAAGATGAGAGAGGCCTGTAATTTTCATCATAGGTACACGTCAACTATGACAGACAAAATGAGAAGAAAATATCCAGAAAATCACATTGTAGGATTTTTAATGAATTTATTTGCAAATTATGGTGGAAAATAAGTATTTGGTTTCTCAATACTTTGTTATATACCCTTTGTTGGCAATGACACAGGTCTAACGTTTTCTGTAAGTCTTCACAAGGTTTTCACACACTGTTGCTGGTATTTTGTCCCATTCCTCCATGCAGATCTCCTCTAGAGCAGTGATGTTTTGGGGCTGTCGCTGGGCAACACAGACTTTCAACTCCCTCCAAAGATTTTCTATGGGGTTGAGATCTGGAGACTGGCTAGGCCACTCCAGGACCTTGAAATGCTTCTTACGAAGCCACTCCTTCGTTACCCGGGCGGTGTGTTTGGGATCATTGTCATGCTGAAAGACCCAGCCACGTTTCATCTTCAATGCCCTTGCTGATGGAAGGAGGTTTTCACTCAAAATCTCACGATACATGGCCCCATTCATTCTTTCCTTTACGCGGATCAGTCGTCCTGGTCCCTTCGCAGAAAAACAGCCCCAAAGCATGATGTTTCCACCCCCATGCTTCACAGTAGGTATGGTGTTCTTTGGATGCAACTCAGCATTCTTTGTCTTCCAAACACGACGAGTTGAGTTTTTACCAAAAAGTTATATTTTGGTTTCATCTGACCATATGACATTCTCCCAATCCTCTTCTGGATCATCCAAATGCACTATAGCAAACTTCAGATGGGCCTGGACATGTACTGGCTTAAGCAGGGGGACACGTCTGGCACTGCAGGATTTGAGTCCCTGGCGGCGTAGTGTGTTACTGATGGTAGGCTTTGGTACTTTGGTCCCAGCTCTCTGCAGGTCATTCACTAGGTCCCCCCGTGTGGTTCTGGGATTTTTGCTCACCGTTCTTGTGATCATTTTGACCCCATGGGGTGAGATCTTGCGTGGAGCCCCAGGTCGAGGGAGATTATCAGTGGTCTTGTATGTCTTCCATTTCCTAATAATTGCTCCCACAGTTGATTTCTTCAAACCAAGCTGCTTACCTATTGCAGATTCAGTCTTCCCAGCCTGGTGCAGGTCTACAATTTTGTTTCTGGTGTCCTTTGACAGCTCTTTGGTCTTGGCCATAGTGGAGTTTGGAGTGTGACTGTTTGAGGTTGTGGACAGGTGTCTTTTATACTGATAACAAGTTCAAACAGGTGCCATTAATACAGGTAACGAGTGGAGGACAGAGGAGCCTCTTAAAGAAGAAGTTACAGGTCTGTGAGAGCCAGAAATCTTGCTTGTTTGTAGGTGACCAAATACTTATTTTCCACCATAATTTGCAAATAAATTCATTAAAAATCCTACAATGTGATTTTCTGGATTTTCTTTCCTCAATTTGTCTGTCATAGTTGACGTGCACCTATGGTGAAAATTACAGGCCTCTCTCATCTTTTTAAGTGGGAGAACTTGCACAATTGGTGGCTGACTAAATACTTTTTTTCCCCACTGTACACAGAATGTCATATATTTTAAATGTATTTCTTTTCACCGAATGGGCTACATAGAGAATAGAGGGGCATTTTGGACACTAGCTAGCTAGCTACAGTGCCTTCAGAAAGTATTCATACCCCTTGACTTATTCCACATTTTACAGCCTGAATTCAAAATGGATTAAATAAATAAAACATCTCACCCACCTACAAGCAATACCCCACAATGACAAAGTGAAAACATGTTTTTTAGAAATGTTTGCAAATTTATTGAAAATGAAACACAGAAATATCTAATTTACAGTGCCTTGCAAAAGTATTCATCCCCTTGGCGTTTTTCTTATTTTGTTGCATTACAACCTGTCATTTAAATTGATTTATTTGTATTTCATGTAATGGACATACACAAAATAGTCCAAATAGGTGAAGTGAAATGAAAAAATAACTTGTTTCAAAGAATTCTAAAAAATAAATAACGGAAAAGTGGTGCATGCATATGTATTCACCTCCTTTGCTATGAAGCCCCTAAATAAGATCTGGTGCAACCAATTACCTTCAGAAGTCACATAATTAGTTAAATAAAGTCCACCTGGGTGCAATCTAAGTGTCACATGATCTGTCACATGATCTCAGTATATAAACACCTGTTCTGAAAGAGTCTGCAACACCACTAAGCAAGGGGCACCACCAAGCAAGCGGCACCATGACGACCAAGGAGCTCTCCAAACAGGTCAGGGACAAAATTGTGGAGAAGTACAGATCAGGGTTGGGTTATAAAAAAATATCTGAAACTTTGAACATCCCACGGAGCACCATTGAATCCATTATTAAAAAATGGAAAGAATATGGCACCACAACAAACCTGCCAAGAGAGGGCTGCCCACCAAAACTCATGGACCAGGCAAGGAGGATATTAATCAGAGGCAACAAAAAGACCAAAGATAACCCAGATGGAGCTTCAAAGCTTCACAGCGGAGATTGGAGTATCTGTCCATAGGACCACTTTAAGCCGTACACTCCACAGAGCTGGGCTTTATGGAAGAGTGGCCAGAAAAAAGCCATTGCTTAAAGAAAAAAATAAGCAAACATGTTTGGTGTTCGCCAAAAGGCATGTGGGAGACTCCCCAAACATATGGAAGAAGGTACTCTGGTCAGATGAGACTCAAATTGAGCTTTTTGGCCATCAAGGAAAACGTTTTGTCTGGCGCAAACCCAACACCTCTCATCACCCTGAGAACAGATGTTTTTCATCGGCAGGGACTGGGAAACTGGTCAGGGTTGAAGGAATGATGGATGGCGCTAAATACAGGGAAATTCTTGAGGGAAACCTGTTTCAGTCTTCCAGAGATTTGAGACTGGAACGGAGGTTCACCTTCCAGCAGGACAATGACCCTAAGCATACTGCTAAAGCAACACTTGAGTGGTTTAAGGGGAAACATTTAAATGTCTTGGAATGGCCTAGTCAAAGCCCAGACCTCAATCCAATTGAATCTGTGGTATGACTTAAAGATTGCTGTACACCAGTGGAACCCATCCAATATGAAGGAGCTGGAGCAGTTCTGCCTTAAAGAATGGGCAAAAATCCCAGTGGCTAAATGTGCCAAGCTTATAGAGACATACCCCAAGAGACTTGCAGCTGTAATTACTGCAAAAGGTCTTATTTCTTGTTTGTTTCACAATAAAACATTTACATCAAAACTGCCCTCTACCATTTAGGAACATTCACTGTCTTCTTGTTAGTAAGCAACTCCATTGTAGATTTGGCCTTGTGTTTTAGGTTATTGTCCTGCAGTGTCTGGTGGAGAGCAGACTGAACCAGGGTTTCCTCTAGGATTTTGCCTGTGCTTAGCTCCATTCCGCTTCTTTTTTATCCTGAATAACTACCCAGTCCTTAACAATTACAAGCATACCCATAACATAATAATAATGTGTTGCATTGGATTTGCCCCAAACATAACACTTTGTATTCAGGACAAAAAGTTAATTGCTTTGCCATATTTTTTTGCAGTATTACTTTAGTGCCTTGTTGCAAACAGGATGCATGTTATGGAATATTTTTTATTCTGTACAGGCTTCCTTCTTTTCACTCTGTCAATTAGGTTAGTATTGTGGAGTAACTACAATTTTGTTGATCCATCCTCATTTTTCTCCTATCACAGCCATTAAACTGTAACTGTTGTAAAGCCACCATTGACCTCATGGTGAAATCCCTGAGCGGTTCCCTTCCTCTTCGGCAACTGAGTTAGGAAGGACGCCTGTATCTTTATAGTGACTGGGTGTATTGATGTAATTGTAATTAATAACTTCCCCTTGCTCAAAGTGATATTCAATGTCAGCTTTTTTTATTTTTACCAATCTACCAGTAGGTGCCCTTCTTTGTGAGGCAATGGGAAACCTCCCTGGTCTTTACGGTTGAATCTGTGTTTGAAATTCACTGCTCGACTGAGGGACCTTACAGATAATTGTGTGGGGTACAGAGATGACGTAGTTATTCAAAATTCATGTTAAACACTATTATTGCACACAGAGTGAGTCCACAGTATGTGGATTTGGCTATTTCAGCGACACCCGTTGCTGACAGCCATACAATCTCCATAGACAAAAATTGGCAGTAGAAAGGCCTTACTGAAGAGCTCAGTGACTTTCAACGTGGGACCGTCATAGGATGCCAACTTTCCAACAAGTCAGTTCGTCAAATTTCTGCCTGCTAGAGCTTCCCCGGTCAACTGTAAGTGCTGTTATTGTGAAGCGGAAACGTCTAGGAGCAACAACGGCTCAGCGGCAAAGTGGTAGACCACACAAGCTCACAGAACGGGACCACCGAGTGCTGAAGCGCATAAAAATCGTCTGTCCTCGGTTGCAACACTCACTACCGAGTTCCAAACTGCCTCTTGAAGCAACGTTAGCACAATAACTGTTCGTCAGGAGCTTCATGAAATGGGTTTCCGTGGCCGAGCAGCCGCACACAAACCTAAGCTCACCATGCGCAATGCCAGGCATCGGCTGGAGTGGTGTAAAGCTCGCTGCCATTGGACTCTGGAGCAGTGGAAACGCATTCTCTGGAGAGATGAATCACGCTTCACCGTCTGGCAGTCCGATGGACGAATCTGGGTTTTGCGGATGAAAGGAGAACACTACCTGCCCCAATGCATAGTGCCAACTGTAAAGTTTGGTGGAGGAGGAATAATGATCTGGGGCTGTTTGTTATGGTTCGGGCTAGGCCCCTTAGTTCCAGTGAAGGGAAATCTTAACACTACAGCATACAATGACATTCTAGACGATTCTGTGCTTCCATCTTTGTTGCAACAGTTGGGGAAGGACCTTTCCTGTTTCAGCATGAAAATGTCCCCGTGCACAAAGCGAGGTCAATACAGAAATGGTTTGTCGTGATCGGATTGGAATAACTTGACTGGCCTGCACAGAGCCCTGACCTCAACCCCATCGAACACCTTTGGGATGAATTGCAACGTCGACTGCAAGCCAGTCCTAATATCCCAACATCAGTGCCCGACCTCACTAATGCTCTCATGGCTGAATGGAAGCAAGTCCCCACAGTAATGTCCCAACATCTAGTGGAAAACCTTTCCAGAAGAGTGCAGGATGTTATAGCAGCAAAGGGGGGACCAACTCCATATTAATGCACATGATTTTGGAATGAGATGTTCGACGAGCAGGTGTCCACATACTTTTGGTAATTTAGTGTATTTAGGCTTGCCATAACAAAGGTGTTGAATACTTACTGACCCAAGACATTTCAGCTTTTCATTTTTAATTAATTTGTAAACATTTCAAAAAGGCCAGTGACAAAAAAATATATATTTGATCCATTTTAAATTCAGGCTGTAACACAACAAAATGTGTAAAAAGTCAAGGGGTGTGAATACTTTCTGAAGGCACTGTATGAGACACAGAGGACGTCCAGACTTGAACACACACCTGGAGGTCAGACTGCTGCACCTGGGCAGCAGCCGTTGCCACCTGCTCCTCCAGGTAGTACAGCTCCAGGTCTGAGGTGGCACTGCCGATGGCCCGGGCACACTCCTCCAGGTCGCCAAGCTCCGCCTCCAGGCCGTAAGCCGTGCCCGCCACCACGTACACCTGGTGGGCACAGTTCAGTTGGCACAGACAGACTGACTGACTGTGGTCATTTCAGTTGTATAATATTAACAGAGGTTAGCATCACACACCATTCTTAAACCCACAATGAATATAAGATATGTTGAAAGAACAGACAGACAAACTGACGTTCTCCTCCAGTTTGCTGAGTTGTTCGTCCAGCCTCTTTGTGTCAGTGTTGGGGGACAGTGAGGTGGTGTAGTCATCCCCCTCTACCCCCTGGAGTAGGTCCTCTGTCGCATTTAACACCTTCAGCACCTCAGTGGTGATACTGCGCAGTGACACCGCCGAGTACCTCTATACACACACACACACACACACACACACACACACACACACACACACACACACACACACACACACACACACACACACACACACACACACACACACACACACACACACACACACACAATTGATTGGATTTACACAACTTTTAGGCAATCCCCAAAAGCCTTCTGTTTCTGTGTGTAACACATCCATTAACGTGAGTATAACAGTTTTGAATGAGCAGAGAAGAGCCAAAGAGCAAAGAGAAAGAAATAGTGTTTGATTGATTGATTGATTGGTTGATTGGATTCATAGCGCTATCCCAGTTGCTCTTGGTAAAGATCAAGATATCAGTTAGTTTGTGATGTCAGCTGCTGTAGCAAAGCAGAAAGGAACTGGAGTGTGTCTTCTAGGTTCTTGTCATTAAGACTATATATATATATATATATATATATATATATATGACTATATATTAGGACACAAAGCAATGGAACAAGGAAGGACGGAGGGAAAGGAAAGACAAGAAAGGAAAGTAGAAGGGTCTAGAGTAGCAAGCACAGAGTTAGTGTTACAGCTGTTGGTTGCTTTAGGTTATAAATGTCAGAAGAATTACACAGCCATATACTGTATTTTTTTAGCTAAAGCTAGGTGGCACTCTCTTCTGGCTCCTTAGCTCTGTTGACTTCTGTTTCTATCTCTTCCTTGTCGGTATTCTTCCCAAAATGATCCTCTTCTCTTTCTCCAAGAATCTCTATCTCCTTCTTGCTTGCTTTATCCTCCACCTTCCCACCTTCATATCCCCCTCTTTCTACTCTCTCGCTTTTCTCTTCTTCCATCTCTTGGGACGTCTCGTTCTTTGTCTGGTCCGGTTCCTTTCTCTCATCTACATTCTGTGGTCGGGGACTTGTACGCGTCTCTGTTTCAGTCTGATCCTCTTTCTCTCCAACCTTCTCTCCATCTCGCTCCACGGCGCTTTCTCCTGTCATATCTCTTTCTCTTTCATTCTCACCACCCTCTTCTGTCCCTTCAACCCTTTCTCCAGGTTTGACTCCTGTCTTATCCAAAGTGCAGAACCTGCCTGATAGCTGCTCCAGCATTAACATCTTATTCATTAGATATTCATCTACCTCTTCCTTTAACACTTTTTCTCCAACTTTAATGTTATTCTTTTCCTCTCCTCTCTCTTCTCTTTCTGGGTCCACCACCATCTCTCCATCCATCTCTACCTTAGTTATGTCTCCTACACTCCTCTCTGCTCTCTCCTCCTCCTCTTCCCTCTCTCCTCATTCTCTCCCACTCTGTCCAGTTCATATTCCGTAGAGGAGAATTGGGAGACTGGCCAGGAGGTCTCTCAAATTAGAGCTCAGTTCCTCTTTATCTCCCGTCATCTCCCACAGAGCCTCCGCGTCTATCTCCTCCCTCTCTCCTCCCTCTCTCCTCCATCTCTCTCCTCCATCTCTCCTCCATCTCTCTCCTCCCTCTCTCCTCCATCTCTCTCCTCCCTCTCTCCTCCATCTCTCTCCTCCATCTCTCCTCCATCTCTCTCCTCCCTCTCTCCTCCATCTCTCTCCTCCCTCTCTCCTCCATCTCTCTCCTCCATCTCTCTCCTCCCTCTCTCCTCCCTCTCTCCTCCATCTCTCTCCTCCCTCTCTCCTCCATCTCTCTCCTCCCTCTCTCCTCCATCTCTCTCCTCCCTCTATCTCCTCCCTCTCTCCTCCATCTCTCTCCTCCATCTCTCTCCTCCCTCTCTCCTCCATCTCTCTCCTCCCTCTCTCCTCCATCTCTCTCCTCCCTCTCTCCTCCATCTATCTCCTCCCTCTCTCCTCCATCTCTCTCCTCCCTCTCTCCTCCGAGTCTTTCTCCTCCCTCTCTCCTCCGAGTCTATCTCCTCCCTCTCTCCTCCTCCATCTATCTCCCCCCTCTCTCCTCCTCCATCTCTCTCTTCCCTCTCTCCTCCTCCGTCTATCTCCTCCCTCTCTCCTCCTCCGTCTATCTCCTCCCTCTCTCCATCTCCTCTGTCTCTCTCCTCCCTCTCTCCTCCGCGTCTCTTTCCTCCCTCTCTCCTCTTCAGTCTCTCTCCTCCCTCTCTCCTCCTCCGTCTATCTCCTCCCTCTCTCCTCTCCCGTCTATCTCCTCCCTCTCTCCTCCTCTGTCTATCTCCTCCTTCTCTCTCCTCCCTCTCTCCTCCGTGTCTCTCTCCTCCCTCTCTCCTCCTCAGTCTATCTCCTCCCTCTCTCCTCCTCCGTCTCTATCCTCCCTCTCTCCTCCATCTATCTCCTCCCTCTCTCCTCCTCCGTCTATCTCCTCCCTCTCTCCTCCTCCGTCTATCTCCTCCCTCTCTCCTCCACGTCTCTCTCCTCCCTCTCTCCTCCTCCGTCTCTCTCCTCCCTCTCTCCTCCTCTGTCTCTCTCCTCCCTCTCTCCTCCTCTGTCTATCTCCTCCCTCTCTCCTCCTCCGTCTATCTCCTCCCTCTCTCCTCCTCCGTCTTTCTCCTCCCTCTCTCCTCCGCGTCTCTCTCCTCCCTCTCTCCTCCACATCTATCTCCTCCCTCTCTCCTCCTCCGTCTCTCTCCTCCCTCTCTCCTCCTCCGTCTCTCTCCTCCCTCTCTCCTCCTCTGTCTATCTCCTCCGTCTCTATCCTCCCTCTCTCCTCTTCCGTCTCTCTCCTCCCTCTCTCCTCCTCCGTCTCTCTCCTCCCTCTCTCCTCCGCGTCTCTCTCCTCCCTCTCTCCTCCTCCGTCCATCTCCTCCCTCTCTCCTCCTCCGTCTCTCTCCTCCCTCTCTCCTCCGCGTCTCTCTCCCCCCTCTCTCCTCCACATCTATCTCCTCCCTCTCTCCTCCTCCGTCTATCTCCTCCCTCTCTCCTCCTCCGTCTATCTCCCCCCTCTCTCCTCCTCCTTCTCTCTCCTCCCTCTCTCCTCCTCCCTCTCTCCACACACTCTATCCAGTTAATCCTCTGTGGATGAAAACTGCATGGCATTGACCTGTCTAGCCAGTCTACACAGTTTGGATGTCAGCTCTTCCTTCTCTCCCTCACTCTCTCTTTCTCTCTTCTCCTCCATCTCTTCATTGCTGAGACCCACTCGGTCAAGCTCATCCTCTGTTGATGACAACTGTGTGAATTGGCTAGCCAGCATATGCAACTTGATGGTGAGCTCCTCTCCTCTCCCCCTTCTCCCTCCCTCTCTTCTGCTCTCCTCCTTCCTCTCTTCCTCCCATTCCTCCTCCCACCTACCCACTCTGTCCAACTCATCTTCAGTGGATGTGAGCTCTGTGCCTCTGACCTGACTAGCCAGATTGATAAGTGTCGACCTCAGCTCTCCTCCTCCATCGCCCTCCCTCTACTTTGTCCTCTTCTCCTTTTTACTCTCCTCCGCTCTCCCTCCCGCTATCTCCACCTCCATCTGCCATAACCTCTCCTCCTCCTGATCTCTTTCTCTCTTCAGGAAGGCGAGATGAGGCTTCTGGAGTTTTGACCCTTGACATTCAACCTGACCTTCTCCTACCTCAGACTCGAAGTTGAGGGTGTCGGTGCTGGCGTGGTGGCCCAGCGAGTGTGATGGGATGCTGGGCTGCTGGCCAGCAGAGGCCTGGGTGTCTGGAGCCTCTGACCCCTGGTTGTTGTTGGCGTTGGAGGTCATTTTCCTGCTTATCTCCAGCAGGGCAGCACCCCAGGCCCCTTCACCCCCCTCAGCGTCGTCAGAGCCCATTTCATTGTAGGCGGATATCACACCGAACTCCCACTCCAGGACACTGAATACCAGCAACTTCCACTTGGTCAGCAGGCTGGGCCGAGACAGCTGGGTGCTCTGCAAGGCGATCCAATTCCCGTAAGGGCTCTTCAGCACTGAGGATGCACCTCACACACACAAGGGTAGATAGATGCCACACACACACACACCACCACAGACAGACATGTAAACACACATACACACACATGCACAGATGCACGCACACACACACACACAGCAGATAGACAGGCGGAAACACAACCACAAAGGAGGAAGCCTTTAGCCACCAGTCTTTAGCTAGAGTACATCACTAACAGGTAACTCTGAAACGTATTACATAAGGTGTGTGTACTAAAGACATTTGTAAAGATGTGTGTGAATAGTAAATTGCAGTGGCCAGCAGGCTCTTACTGGAGTCGTCCAGGTGGTCAACACTCTTCCAGCTGGCCAACCCTGCCGCTCCTCCCTCCTCCTTCAGCCCCTGCTGAGAGTCCTGGGAAACCCCAGAGCACTGCATCACAACGTTGTCATCCAGAAGGAAAGCAGAGGGAGACCGCAGAGGTAAATACACAGAATTAAATATGGGTAAAGAGAGGTAAAGATAACCAACATATGTCACACTCCATATATATGTTCTGGTCTTATGTGACAGACTGGGTTTTTAACAGTGTTAGCCTGCTAAGCTAAAGCCTGGTCATCAGCTAACACAAGTCTTCATGTTGGGCAACCCATAGTCTCGAGTCACCATTCGAGTCACCATGTCTCGTTTATCACTCGGCTTTCTGAACAAACATGAAGAAGCCTGGCTATCGAGGTTCAACACCTGGGTTCTCTGCACACCACAAGACTGTGTTAGCCCTCTGAACTAAAGCCTAGGCAAGGTTACCGATCACATAAGCGTAGTTCCCTGAACCACCTTACGCTCCATGCTTACCCATAGAGAGGCCTTGGCACGGGCTGATGTGGTGATCTGGGAGCTGGGGCAGCTTGAAGCCAAGGGCTGGTCACCACTCTGGTTGTTTGGGGGCCAGTCCAGGTCATAGTCTGGCTTCATCTCAACCAGGTTCTTCCTCCGTCGGATGATCTAGGATGGAATTGAGTTGAGTTGAGTTTAATTGAATTGAAATTAAATTACTTTCTGTACGATGGTTGTGGCCAGTTCCTCAATCAGCTCCTCCCTGAGGTCCCGCAAATACCTCGCCTCGCTCTGCATATCCTAGAGAGAACAACAACCAAGTCAGATAGACAGTCGATAAGATGATGACTCTTTTAAACATAAACTCTAAATATAAAATAATATCCTGTAAACTGTTTTAAAAAGTGGTTTTGGATATGAAACATTTTACAGATTAAAGGAGTGAGTAGGTGCAGAAGATGACTGTGTCACTGCTCGGCTAGTCTGTTACAAGAGGTACAGTACTACTGCATGCTACGATATTTAAATGGACAATAATGTAGAAGTGGGTTTGTTTAATTAGGGCAGTACAAAATAAATTGAATTGTATATGAATGATCTGCACATTTAATCTGCATTTGAGCAAATTAGAATGAATACAAATCTTGTAATGCAAAGCTTAATCAATCTTCAGAAGTCTTGCTTTCTCCCTTTACCCGCTGAATCATATGAGTGACAGACAGACAGACTGACCGACTGACCCCCGCAGAATATGTTACCTGATTGTCGGTGTGTCCCTCTGCCTTGTAGATGGCCTCCCCTGCCACCCTCAGTGCCACTGTGAAGGTCTCTGCCATGCTGTGCTCTGAGAAGAGAAAGTGGGTATAATAGAGAGAAGTCTCTTCAGATTAAAGTCTTGCTGAACACACACCAACCACCAGAGGGTGGTAGTACTTAGTTTTTGTTTTTAAAGATTTGTTTTCTTTTACATTTACATTACATTTACATTTTAGTCATTTAGCAGACGCTCTTATCCAGAGCGACTTACAGTTAGTGAGTGCATACATTTTCATACTGGCACCCCGTGGGAAACAAACCCACAACCCTGCCGTTGCAAGCGCCATGCTCTACCAACTGAGCTACACGGGACGTAAATGGAGGATCATTTGATTTCCAGTTTATAAAGAAACGTTTTTTCAAAATGATTGACGAGAAATGTATGGTCCAGCCCTCATAAACCATGTCTTCAAATATGCTGATAGACGGATTAAATGTACATTTACATTGTAAAACTTCTGACAGCCAAATTTCTAACTCCGCCCATAACTTTTGGACTTTATAGCACCCCCAAAAGGCATGAGTCATTGTTAATTTTACACCATTGTGCTGTAGAATTTGTGAATTGTGTCTATTATATAATACATTCTATACATTAGTTTTATACTGGATTAAGCTTACATTGATCGTTAACTGTAATTGCGTTAGTTACACTGAGTATACCAAACATTAAGAACACCTTCCTAATATGGAGTTGCAACCCTCCTCCTTTTGCCCTCAGAACAGCCTCAATTTGTCGGGGCATTGACTCTACAAGTTGTCGAAAGTGTTCCACAGAGATGCTGGCCCATGTGGACTCCAATGCCTACCACAGTTGTGTCAAGATGGATGGATGTCCTTTGGGTGGTGGACCATTTTTGATACACACGGGAAACTGTTGGGCGTGAAAAACCCAGCAGCGTTGCAATTCCTGACATAAACTAGTGCACCTGGCACCTACTACCATACCCCGTTCAAAGGCACTTAAATCTTTTGTCTTGCCCATTCACCCTCTGAATGGCACACCTACATAATCCATGTCTCAATTGTCTCAAGGCTTAAAAATCCTTCTTTAACCTGTCTCCTCCCGTTCATCTACACTGATTGAAGTGGATTTAACATGTGACATCAATAGGGGATCATAGCTTTCACCTGGATTCACCTGGTCAGTCTATGTCATGGAAAGAACAGGTGTTTTTAATGTTTTGTATACTCAGTGTATGTTCCAACATTCCCTCCATCTTGTGCCAATATCTGTTCTTTTTAAGTCTTGGTTCCAATAGTTTATATTTTTTTCATAGAGATTGTCAGTTGGATAGGCTCTCTGTAAGGTTTTGTATATCTTCCCTATCATATGAACATCCATTCCTGGCTTAAATAGGATTTCCTCAACATTGCTCTGATGTCTATTATGTCTAAAATATTTCAGATCTACATTTCGTGTTATAAACTTTTAAGTTGCATGTATTTGAAAATGTCTACATTGGACAGCCCAAAATGGCTTTTTAATTCTGTCACTTAGTGTTTTGTTGGTCTGTTTTTCAGTCTATCTGCTCTTTCAATAAAGACATTAAATACTTGACGAAAGAGGAAATGAGGTATAATTATTTAACTACAGGTACCGTTGATGTGAGCGAAAATAGCTGTAAGTAGCAGTAGAAGTATTGTTGTCCTTTAGTTTACTCCAATCAGGGGAGGGATGGTAGGGCATATATAAACAAAGACATTAAATACTTAAGAATGGGAAAGACAGAAGCCTACCTTCACTCTGTCTGCAGAAGGCTTTGTCGCTAAAGACACTGCCCTCATTGCCGATGCTCTCCTCATACGTGCTGCCCTCTTCACAGAGACACAACACCCAGGACAGGCATGGGTCATGTTCAGCAGGCCACAATGTAGCAAAACAGTTTGAACCAGGAAAATAAAATGGGTGTTTCATATTGGACAACTTCAGGTAGGACTTCATCTGTTTCATATCTCTTTTTCCAGTTGTGTGTCTACTGAGCACACGCAGAGCATTCAAACACACAGAAACACATCAAAACAACAATAATTTTCCACAAGTATTTTGAGCATGACAGTGAACAAATACTCTCATAACATGAGCACACATTGCTCGATTAAACAATGATACTGTAGCCTCAGAGTAATTGCAGTCGAATCAGCGGTTTGCTTGAGCAGGGGTATTCTCTGTACATAGTCATAGATTCTCAGTCTGTTTGAGCTCTACTCACGTCCTCTAGATATGAACACAATGCTGTGGTTGTTATATAACTGCATTATAGGGTGTGTATGAGGCTGTATCAGCCTTATCCCTGTACTGTCGCAGGTCCAGTGTACAAGTAGTTCAGAGGTGGATGGGGGAACAGTAGGGTAATCTCCATTCCTTTAGAAGGGGAAGGTGGTTGAGGGACATGAACTAGATTTGAGAACAAATAAGTCTCATTCTGTTTTCTTAGAGACTCTATTGCTAACTGGCTGTGTATTGGGGGTCCACACACCATGAACACACACACTATTTCCTCCACCTCTCTCCTCCCCTCATCTCTTTGTCCCTTCTCTCCTTCCTCACTTTCTCATATATGCAGTAAATGTTTGTTACATGCATAGTCTCCTCTCCCCCTCTCCTCCCTCCCCCCCTTCTCCTTCCCCTCTCCTCCCTCTCTCCCCCTCTCATCTCCTCCACCTCCTCTCACCCTCTCCTCCAACTCCCCTCACCCTCTCCTCCCCTGACTCAATCAGCAGCCTCCAGCCTGCTTCCCCAGGCTCTCTTTGTGCTCTGCAGAGGACCTTGCTTAAGGCCCTAATGCCTAGGCTTTAGCTCAGTGGACTAACAAAGTATTGTCGTGACACACAGATGCCCTAAAGTTCCAACCCAGTCAGTCACACTTGCTATGCTTCACTAGCAAACCTCAATTCAATCAAATCCTATGGCCTAACCAGGCTGCCTGCACAAGCCTCTTTGTACTGCCAGAAAGTACATTTTGGATGACTTAACTTTGAACTTTGAGCTGACATTCATTGTTGTTCACTGCTACAAATTGGCTATGCAGAACTATGCTACCATTCTCCTTCTTGTGGTATTTAGAGAAGTCCCCGAGCATATTGAGTCACTAGCCTTTGGCTATGTGTGTGAGAGGAACATGTTTTGCTGGACAGCTTACACCAGCAGTGACGCCTAAAGCCTCTACAGACAAATTCTGCAAGAATTAGAATCTCAAGGAGCCATTACATAGTGGAGTTTATGCATTAGTGATACCTAATATTGATTATTCTATTGATTACCTTTACTGAACAGTGGAATTACAAGCAAAGGCTTGGAAATGACTACCAAGAAATAACAGCATGCTGCTCTATCACGTCTAACACAGTAGAGCATCCTCCTCTCATCTGGTAAATCAGGTCCAGCGAGAGAGAACGAGAGAGAGAGAGAGAGAGAGAGAGAGAGAGAGAGAGAGAGAGAGAGAGAGAGAGAGAGAGAGAGAGAGAGAGAGAGAGAGAGAGAGAGAGAGAGAGAGAGAGAGAGAGAGAGAGAGAGAGAGAGAGAGAGAGAGAGAGAACGAGAGAGAGAGAGAGAGCGAGAGCGATAGCGAGAGTGAGAGAGAGAGAACGAGAGAGAGAGAGCGAGAGAGAGAGAGAGAGAGAGAGAGAGAGAGAGAGAGAGAGAGAGGACCCCTGCTACTGCAAATAGCTCCTGGCCAAAACAGCCCTGACTGTCCTCTCCCTGAAGGTTCTGGATGTTAGGAGGCTTTGTGAATATGGTAGAGGGCATTATTACACATGTACTATGTTGTCAAGCACAGACACTAATAATAGCACATGTCTGATGCATTCACATAGCCTACCTACCTACACACGCATACACTCTTAGAAAAAAAGGTGCTATCTAGAACCTTAAACGGTTATTCAGCTGTCCCCATAGGAGAACCCTTTGAAAAACCCTTTTTGGTTCCAGGTAGAACCCTTTTGGGCTCCAT
This sequence comes from Coregonus lavaretus, assembly GCF_964263955.1. Taxonomy (NCBI): domain Eukaryota; kingdom Metazoa; phylum Chordata; class Actinopteri; order Salmoniformes; family Salmonidae; genus Coregonus; species Coregonus lavaretus. The sequence goes on from NC_140006.1 coordinate 35,287,920, forward strand.
GTAAAACCATTTCAACAGAGGGTTCTACACAAAACCCAAAAGAGTTCTACCTTGAACCAAAAAGGGTTCTACCTGGAACCAAAAAGGGTTCACCTATGGCGACAGCCAAAGAACCCTTTTGGAACCCTTTTTTCTAAGAGTGTACATTAGGGCTGTAACGGTACTGTTTGGTACGGGGACATCGGTTTGGTCCGCACTGTGAACCCAAATGAATTTTTAAAAAGTAAATGAAAAATAAACACTAGGCCTATAGGCTATGCATGCCTATGCTGCGATGTATTCCATTGCCTCGTAAGTAAATCTGAGCTGAAAAAACATGCTGGGCTATTCCGTAAAAACAAGGTTGTAAAAATAATTCTAAACTTAAAACACTGCAATGGGGATGGGACAAATTCTCTGACACTGAAACTAATGGATCCTATCTGTACTTTTCCAGGCAAAACCTTCTCAAACCTCAGCAACACTGATAAGCTTTCACTTCTTTGACCCTCTATTGGGACCCTAGTGATGACTCCCCTCAAACTAGCATAAGCACCAGGGACATGGCTTTTAATATTCTTCCCATTAAGCTTTTCCATTTGCAGAATCATCCCTTGCTGAGCCTGGCTACCACAAAATATTTGCAATCTATAATTTCCAATGAACCGGGCTAGTTTGACTTCACCTATCTCTTTCTCTACGATATTGGTTAATCGGATAGGGTGTAAATGAGGCCCTATGGTCTCATCAAACACCATCACAACTTTCCACTCCAACACATCACTACTCTTGCTTCCTAGCTTGGCCCACTTTATGCTTTCTATACTAGACACTCCACTGCTTTTAGGATCATCCTCGCTCTTCTTCCTGTCTTTCCACTACCAACCATTCAGATCCTTGACCCTCATCCTCCCGATCCATATCATCAGAACTGACACCCATATTGTTCACATTCCAGCACAGCCTTTGCTTCTCCAACCTTTTTTCCATTTCCTCCACTTCGTCCGCACTACTCGCTGCAATCTCCAACTATCCGCCATATGTTCCTGCAAACCGTCCAGACGACCCACTGCCTCTTCCAACTCTGGTCAAGACTCTTCAACGTTTAGCCAGCCATCCTCTCCCTCGCGCTTTATCAGCTCTAGTTAATAAAATATTTTACAAACAGACTTTTCTGCTGCTTCCCTCACTCGGATCCGACCACTTCTATACAGAACTGGTCGTCCTCGGGTCCGTTCAGAATGGGTTTCTATATTGAAAAATGTATTTATGCATATTTGTCCGGATGGGAAAGCCCCAGGTCCGTTTCGGAACGGGTCCAACTTTTTAGACCTCTACTTGAGGCCCAACACAACAATCCCCGTCACAACAGACAATGCCAGGAACATTGTGAATGGCTGCTTTTTAATTTGGCGTATTTTGCCAAATAAACTGAAATTAATTACAGTAATTGTTGGCATTTCATTTTCCTGCTGTACCGTAACCGAACCATGACCCCAAAAACCGCAATACTCACCGAACTGTTACACCCCTAGTGCACATGTTCAAACACCCATACACATACGCATACACACTGTGGAACAGCCCTACAGCACCACACACACACACAGCCTGTCCTGAATGAATCTAGTGTACACCATATAAGGCTGCTAAGATATGACACTAGACACAAGCAGAGAGCCTTCACACTATTATGGTCGACGCTAATGTCCCAGTAACAGCAGTACCAAACACCAGTCCAGTACCTGTGAGTTCTCCCAGCGTTCCGTGCTCCGCCAGGTGTTTTCTGTATATTGTCTTCATTACCTTGGCACTAACAAACTTCTTGAAGCGACACTTCACATTGTTGTAGTACCACTCCAGGGACTGGGTCTTTAGAAGCCTGGCACAGATAGAACATAGAGAACAGAGAGAGAACACAGAGAGAACAGAGAGAACAGAGAGAACAGAGAGAACAGAGAGAGAGAGAAGATAGAGAACAGAGAGAGAACAGAGAGAGAACAGAGAGAAGAGAGAGAGAACAGAGAGAGAGAACAGAGAGAAGAGAGAGAGAACAGAGAGAGAGAACAGAGAGAGAACAGAGAGAAGAAAAAGAGAATAGAGAGAGAACAGAAAGAGAACACAGAGAGAACAGAGAGAACAGAGAGAACAGAGAGAGAGAGAGAGAACAGAGAGAACAGAGATAGAACAGAGAGAGAACAGAGAGAGGACTGTTGAGATGCCAGTTATACTGTACATACTGTATTTAGCAGACCAGTGTTGACATACCATTTTATACAATGTTTCTTTCTACAGTTACTGGTGGTGTTTGCACTTTTGGGAGTATTCTATTGGTAGGATATTTTGTGCAATCCACTAACAATGTGTAGAGCGTATGTCGGTGTTGAGTGTGTGTTACCACATCCTCTGAGTCAAGGGGTCCATGGCCCTGAAGGCAAGACACACACACACACACACCCTCATCTCACCTTGTTGAACCTCTGCCAACTTACTGTGGGAGACCTCACTCTTCTGATTGCAGACATTAGTGGTGCGTGGTTCAGTTGTTTTTTCACCAGCACCCGCCCGCAATTGCTAATAACCCATCCGCAACCGCCCGACTATATGTGATATATTGAAAATCTGAGGCCCGCACCCAACCCTAACCCGCAAATATAGAAAATGCATTAGGTTACAGTCAGATGGCCCAACAATGTTTTTGACAGGGGGTGCAGGATTTTATTTTGCCTGATTTAGATATGTTGCTTATAATTTCCAGCATTTTGTATGGCTATTTGTTAGTCAACTTGTCTATAATTAGATACATGTAGCTTCTCTTTTGTCATTATATGTTGCCCTAGAAGACTAAATGAACCCTTGCTTAACAGAATAATGTAATAGATCGACAGAATGAATGCTTCAATCTAGTTGACATCTGTCAAGTTTTCTCTGTCATCTTTCGAGGAGCAAAGACATTTAGGGACTGGGGAAAAAATACAAGAACAAAAAAAAAACGGGAAAAATGTTCTGTGCAAAATGTCCAAATGACATCAGTTTGACCGGTTGTAATGAAAAAGAAAGCTGTGAAAACGACCCAACGTGTTTCTGATAAGATTTCAGTTCGGCTTTGATGCATATTTTATGTTGTTGAAATATTATCAGCTTTTATTATGCTTTTATGATGAAGACAGCACCTATACAGATGGTATCTAACTGAGCATTGCATTCTCTGATGCAGAAAGAAAGAAATCATATTTCTCCACTCCTGTTCCCAAGTCAAAATTTTGCTTGCATTTAGTGTATCATTTCACTGAAATAAATGATTAGTTCTACAGGAGTTATTATTAAGGCTATTTGAGAGGTATAGACCTACAGTCAGTGTCCAGTTTTCAGTTTCCATTTAACCCATCTTAACTGTAGGCTACAGTTCCCTTGACATGCCATAGGCCTATTTGAAGTCCCATCTTGTGACTGTCGAATTTGTATAGCGCCTCACAATGCTTCACATATAACATACATAACCACACTGCTATCATCCTCTTTTACCACTTCACCAAATCTTTTCCAAACATTACTTTTCTGGCCCTCCCTCCTCTTTATTTTCAACTCTCCATTCGCAGCTTTTGTCTTATAGAATTAAACTTCGACAATGTCCTTTTTGCCTCCGTGGATTTACTTTAACTTTTTCTGCTCATACCCAAAAGCATCATTTGGCGATTGGCTGTGTACTGTAGGCTATTTGGCACACGTACAGTTAACTCTAACGTTTAGGCTTATGCACTAATACCAGTTAGCCTAAAATAATGAAAGAAAAACCTCAATGTAGCCTATAGATATTAATTGCACAATAATGATACATTAATGGATTTTTTGTGGTATTGTTTCTCTTTACTCAATATTTAATGACCCTAAACTCATCCGCCCCGTGGATATAACAGTAGGGACTGCGGGTTATGAGTCAACCCACGCATCACTAGCAGACATACACTGAGCGTACAAAACATTAAGAATACCTAATATTGAGTTGCACCCCCCTCAGAACAGCCTCAATTCGACGGGGCATGGACTCTACAAGGTGTCGAAAGCGTTCCACAGGGATGTTGGCCCTTGTTGACTCCAACGCTTCCCACAGTTGTGTCAAGTTGGCTGGATGTCCTTTGGGTGATGGACCATTCCTGATTCACATGGGAAACTGTTGAGCGTGGAAAACCCAGCAGCGTTGCAGTTCTTGACACAAAACGGTGCGCCTGGCACCTACTACCATGCCCCATTCAAAGGCATTTAAATATTTTTTCACCCTCTGAATGGCACACATATACAATCCATGTCTCAATTGTCTCAAGGCTTAAAAATTCTTATTCAACCTTTCACCTTCCCTTCATGTACACTGATTGAAGTGGATTTAACAAGTGACATCAATAAGGGATCATAGCTTTCACCTGGATTCACTCAGTCTGTCATGGAAAGAGCAGGTGTTCATAATGTTTTCTACACTCAGTGTATGCCGTATGCTGTATAGTGTATGCAAAGCAGCACTGGACATGGATCATAAATAATATGGCCGGGGTAGGCCGTCATTGTAAATAATATTATTTACCTTTCTTTACTGACAAGTCAGTAAAGAACAAATTCTTATTTACAATGACGGCCTATCCCGGCCAAACCCAGACGACGCTGGGCCAATTGTGCGCTGCCCTATGGGACTCCCAATCACGGCCGGATTGTGATACAGTAGTAGCTTGCTTCTTCAACACAACACAGAGGTTGTGTTCCCCGAGGACTGACATGATTTAACCATTACTGCATTACTGGACACAACAACCCAGATTAACCCTGTATTAACTGTTACATTAGTTCAACAGATACCCATAGACTTCCAGTCATTGTGCTAACGCTAGTTAGCATTGGTTAGCGAAACTACCTCTAACTTCCTTCATACTGGACACAGAGATGGTATCCACGAGTTCATCTGACTCTAGGGAAGTAGATAAAGGGCCTCATTGCCAAAATCCCAAAGTATCGCTTTAAGGTGTTGGCTTGACAGTCACTGGACCTGGGTTCGAGTCCCGGTCAAGGCTACCCCCCGAATTTGCTACAATACCTTGAACCGAATGAAAGATCAAATCAATTGGGAGAATTGTGGATTTACTTAAATCCTTTACCAAAGAGCAGTGTTACCTAAAGCAAACAAACTGCAACCAACACTGGTGGTCAGAGAGTCTTATAGGGTCATCTTCCCTCTTTTATCATACAGTATACCATGGCATTGTTGAATACTTGTTTCTGATTGGCTTGAAGGGCATTCTAGAGCATGCATTATTTCCCTATAACGAATGGTATATTTGCACGCTAACAATGTGTGCAATGTACATACACTGGTGGTATACTTAGTAAATATGTGAGTTGCATTTGCAGTTTTCAGGTGTGACAGTGTGTGTGTGTGTGTGTGTGTGTGTGTGTGTGTGTGTGTGTGTGTGTGTGTGTGTGTGTGTGTGTGTGTGTGTGTGTGTGTGTTTGTACATGCCATAGTGAGTATAAACTAAGCTGACACAGGCTGTCAACAGGTGTCACAGTCGGTGACGCCTGAGAGAGGAGACTGTGGAGATGACATGTTTATAACAACTATCAGTACACCCTGTGGCTACCTGACGTCTCCAATACTAAATACATCTTAGTCACTGAGGTCTGAGGCTCAACACAAGCTTACATAGCTGATAAAGATCATCACTGTCATTCACCCCTTGGTAAATAGGATATAAGGTACACGTACGCACACACACACACACACACACAAGCACGCACACACTTAATCATGCACAATCATGCACACTCATGCACACTCATGCACACACACACACAGTCTTGTACAACTAACCTTGTGGGGACACACAATTCAGTCCCATTCAAAATCCTAACCTTAACCCCAAAACCTAACCTTACCCTTACCCTAACCCTAAAACTAACCCTAGATCATAACCCTAACCTAAACCTAATTTTAAATCCCCTAGAAATAGCATTTGACCTTGTGGGGACTAACAAAATGGCAGAAACACACCCCTCCACACTGACCTGCCCTTCTGGCACGCTGAACAGACCCAGGCTTTGTCTTTCTTGCTGTAGGAGCTGCAGGTGTTGCAGACGTTGTACTGGCAGTCCAGACACTGGCGCTTGAGGTTGACCAGGAAGGTGAAGGGAGAGCTGCAGCGGATGCAGCGGCGCTCGTTGAAGCGATGCTGCCGGGAGAGCAGGGAGCAGCGACTGCCCTCCTTGTAAAGCTCCTGCTTCAGGTCACTGAGGGAGGATGAAAGAGAGCGAGGGAGGATGGGGGGGGGGGGAAGGAAAGGAGGATGAGAGATAGGAGAGAGGTGGAGGAGGGTAGGTGGAGGAGGGTAGGAGGGTGGGAGGGTGGGAGACGGGCTGAGATGAGAGAGAGACAGAGAGAGGAGAGAGAGGATGAAAGAGAGAGAGCAAGAAGTAGAGAGAGGGAGAGAGAGAAGGAGAGAGAGACAGAGAGCGCGAGAGAGAGAGAGAAAGGAGAGAGAGAGAGGTGGGAGGGTGGGAGACAGGATGAGATGAGAGAGGAGAGGAGAGAGAGAGAGAGAGAGAGAGAGGTGGGAGGGTGGGTGGGAAATGAGATGAGATGAGAGAGGAGAGAGAGGATGAAAGAGAGATATTTACCTTTGCAGAGGATATTCCCCTAAACCGATCATCCATGAGACTCAAACTATCCACCTCTGCTTGATTTTTCACTAAAATAACGACATCATCAGTAATAGCCCTAGAGACGTCCAAAAAATCCCAAATCAGAGAAATGTTATCCCCTATCTGCCGGCTGGGAACACAGTCAGACTGGTGCTTTTGTATGATTTGCCCCATCACCTCCCTCAGCCTGTTGGACAAAGCCTTCAACAGGATCTTATAATCAGTGCACAATAAAGCCACTGGCCTCCAGTTCTTCACCTCCCTAGGATCACCCTTTTTTGGCAGTAGGGTGAGCCCTCCTGCAGTAGGGACAGCCCTCCTGCAGCTTATCGGTAGTAACCCTCCAGTCAAACTATTGTTAACTACTGCTAGCCAATCCTCTCCCAACATAGCCCAAAAAGACTTAACAAAGTCAACGGGAAGCCCATCAATGGCTGGTGCCCTTCCATTTTCAATGCCTTTTAATGCAGTGTATAGCTTCTGCAAAGACAATGGTTGCTCTAGCTCAACCTGAGCTTCTGCAGCCACCTGTGGGAGCCCATCAAGGAACTGCTGTGTCACTGTTTCACTAGGGCTAGTTAGCTCCTGTCCAACAGCTGATTTGAGGGAATGAATAATTCTTCTTTGTCCATTATTTTTCTCTAAACCAAAGAAACATTTCAGATTCCCTGAAACTTACTTTACACCAATGCCCCCTGTGATCTGATACCCAGCAGGTCTGCCAATGCTGCTTTTTTCCTCGAGGGCCTGAGTATGGCCTCGTCTCCTGTGGTCTCAACCAACAACAGGAGTTCCACTATTTCAAACTCTAGGGCTTTCATTGATCTGGTGATGTCTTTGGTGACATTACATTTATACATTTTAGTCATTTAGCAGACGCTCTTATCCAGAGAGACTTACAGTTAGTGAGTGCATACATTTTTCATACTGGCCCCCCATGGGCCATACACATTCATTGTGTATTGATTACAGAATTGTTGAATCTGGATTTTCTCTATATCCCACCACTCTTGAAGGGATACAAAACGGGTCTTTTGAGACCTCCACCTCTCCCAGAAAAAACAAAAACATTTCCTGAAGTGAGTATCACTCTATAAAGTTGTATTAAAATGCCAGTATGCACTTTTGGGTTTTACAGTGTTAATGAAACTGACAGCGTTAATTAAACTTATTTCTGTTATTAAACAATAATCTGAAAATCCCACTGGGGTTATCACACTTGATTTAAAGACCTGAGATTGATGCTCAAAACAATAAAACCTAGCTAATCTGGCCAGAGACATGGTGTTCTCTCTCACATGAGCCCATGTGTACTGTCTCGTGCCTCCATGTTGACTCCGCCAAATATCACACAGTTCATGTGTGAGGCGTTTTTTAAAAGTCCTTGAGGCTATATGAGGTTCTTTGTGATTTCTATCTAAATCACTGACTGTGCAGTTGAAATCCCCAGCAAGAAATAACTAATCCTCAGTATTACATTTCTCAATGGTATTTGATAATGTCTCTAAAAAACATACCCTCTCAACTGCCACCACTGGGGCATATACATTTATCAGACACATAGTGATGTTTTCATACCTCACTCTAACTTTTAATAACCTCCCCTCAACTACCTCTTCAACCTCATATGACAAAGGCAAAAACCCTTTTGAGAACAGGATGGCCACACCCTCACTTTTTGAGTTTTTATGACTACACACTACTGTTCTCGATTATCGTAGATTTATCGGTGGTGACAGTGTTTCCTAGCCTCAGTGCAGTGGGTAGCTGGGAGGAGGTGCTCTTATTCTCCATGGACTTTACAGTGTCCCAAAACTTTTGGGAGTTAGTGCTACAGGATGCAAATTTCTGTTTGAAAAAGCTAGCCTTTGCTTTCCTAACTGATTGTGTATATTGGTTCCTGACTTCCCTGAAAAGTTGCATATCGCAGGGGCTGTTCGATGCTAATGCAGTACGCCACAGGATGTTTTTGTGCTGGTCAAGGGCAGTCAAGTCTGGGGTGAACCAGGGGCTATATCTGTTCTTAGTTCTGAATTTTTTGAATGGGGCATGCTTATTTAAGATGGAGAGGAAAGCACTTTTGAAGAACATCCAGGCATCCTCTACTGACGGAATGAGGTCAATATCCATCCAGGATACCCGGGCCAGGTCAATTAGAAAGGCTTGCTCGCTGAAGTGTTTTAGGGAGCGTTTGACAGTGATGAGGGGTGGACCCATTACGGACGCAGGCAATGAGGCAGTGATCGCTGAGATCCTGGTTGAAGACAGCAGAGGTGTATTTAGAGGGTAAATTAGTCAAGATGATATCTATGAGGGTGCCCATGTTTATGGATTTAGGGTTGTACCTGGTAGGTTCCTTGATTATTTGTGTGAGATTGAGGGCATCTAGTTTAGATTGTAGGACGGCCGGGGTGTTAAGCATATCCCAGTTTAGGTCACCAAGCAGTACAAACTCTGAGGATAGATGGGGGGCAAGCAATTCACATATGGTGTCCAGGGCACAACTGGGGGCTGAGGGGGGTCTGTAGCAAGCGGCAACAGTGAGAGACTTATTTCTGGAAAGGTGGATTTTTAGAAGTAGAAGCTCAAACTCTTTGGGCACAGACCTGGATAGTATGATAGAGCTCTACAGTAGATTGCAACTCCGCCCCCTTTGGCAGTTCTATCTAGACGGAGAGCCAAGATTCAGACACTGCTAGAACATCAGGGTTGGCAGAGTGTGCTAACGCAGTGAATAACTCAAACTTGGGGAGGAGACTTCTGATGTTAACATGCAAGAAACCAAGGCTTTTACGGTTACAGAAGTCAACAAATGATAGCGCCTGGTGGATAGGAGTGATACTGGGGGCTACAGGGCCTGGGTTAACCTCTACATCACCAGAGGAACAGAGGAGGAATAGAAGAACTGGTCTTCTATTACACCGTTTGGGCGATACAAACAAAATAGCAAATCCAATTTGTTTCTTGTCCATCAGAATCACCCTGGCTGAATCAGGGAGGAGAAAGAAAGAGAGAAAGAGAGAAAGAGCGAGAGAGAGAGAGAGAGAGAGAGAGAGAGAGAGAGAGAGAGAGAGAGAGAGAGAGAGAGAGAGAGAGAGAGCAGATGACACAGGGGATAATCTTAACAGATTAGATGCTCAGGATGAAAAAATTAAAGGCATGAATAAACAAAGATTACGTAATGAAGTAATACTGCACCACGGATGCACTGGCCTGCCAGAGTGCTGGGTCTGACCCCATTACAGCAGAGGCCAATATAAAAATTACACATTACACTGCTGCAATATTGTAAGTATCTAGGTCTTTTTTTGTGGAGATCACTGCAGTTTCATTGAGGTCAAATGGTCATATGGAGCCCTGTTTCTTATGGTAGATTCCCAGGCTACTGTAGTAATGTAGGGAGTTAAAATACCGTACACACAAAGACAGCAGTGCAGTTCCACAGCAGGAGGACTTTCTAGCTGAAGGCAGAAAACAAGACTCCTAGTGACCTGAGCTATGTCAAACACAATTATCCTCAGACAACTCTGGCAGTCTACTGAAAACAACTTCACTCCTACACACTCCCAATCAGTTGTGTGTGTGTGTGTGTGTGTGTGTGTGTGTGTGTGTGTGTGTGTGTGTGTGTGTGTGTGTGTGTGTGTGTGTGTGTGTGTGTGTGTGTGTGTGTGTGTGTGTGTGTGTGTGTTCATGTCTGTGTGTCCCATAATCGTCCAAATGCAGAAGACACAATGTTTCCTTGTCTGACCTGCCAAGCTCATGGGTTTGTCCTTAGATGCTCTTTGTATTCAGTATGGGCCCACTTGCTGGCCAACAGATTTTCTTGTGGAGTTTGCATTCAATAGGGTTTTCAGTACATTTATCTTAAGCCATTCCTTTAAATACTTCTACTTTTAATTAAAATGTTGTTGACAGATTCACTAGAAGAGATCGAGAGAATGGCTTCAGAATATAGGGATCAATGAAAGAAAGCCATTTAAATATATGCAATATCATCCACTACTGCTAGTGACCCTCAGGAACAAACAAATGGACGTGACAGAGGAAAGAAAGGAATGGAATGGAATTATGCTAAATGTAGGCTACAAATTGAAGGAAACTAACACTAAAGTGACAGTTATAAATGTATGTGGGTATTACTGATGGTGGCTCCCAATAGGGGATGATATGATACATGATACAAATTGTAAAATAAAACGGAGAAAAGCCAGGGTCTCCAAACTTCATCCTTGTAATTTATGAGGGCATACAATAAAAAAATCGGAATAACAGCATAGCTATTTATAACATACTTCACTGTGGGAAAGGGGGCCACAATACATGTCATGTTGATATGATTTTCAGTTTGCTTCCATATGACTGGTTTCACATTCGTCTCCAGGGATCATAAGGAAAAATAATCTAAAACATTTGCATTGTGTATTTACAATCGCCTTCTTCAAACGGATTACTCATTTACCTAGCTCTTATCAATATCTCTTATCAATATATAAATAACAGTGCATGGACCCAAGGGGCAAAAACTGGTTGAATCAATGTTGTTTCCACGTCATTAAAATTTTTTAAAATAAAATAAATGTGATGGCGTTGAATAAATGTGGAAAACTGATTTGAATTGACAAAAAGTCATCAACATAAGGGAATTTCGTCTTTCTTTTACCCAACTTTTAACCTAAATCCAATGACATGGTGACATTGTTAGTTGATTTCACATTGAATTCACGTTAGTTGACAACTCAACTGAATGTAAATCAAAACTAGACGTTGAACTGACGTCTGTGTCCAGTGGGGAGATTCTATTGGAAAAAATAAAGAGTATACGCTTTTTCCACTTAGAACCGGTAGGTTCGCACAACCTTATTCATGGTTTCTTCGCACGTAAAAGGTGGTGGAATTATTAGGGAATTAAGTCAAGGTCAGAATACGGCGTATTTGTAGACACACCTCCGCCACGCCTTCATTTCTTAGATCTCCACCTAGAACAAATAGCAGGTAAATAGTGCATACAAATTGAATTACGTTCCATTTACATGCGCTTAACTCAGGTCGGATTCCCCATCTATGTGGAATGCACAACCTGCACGTGAATGCATGAACCAGAGGCACCCCCGCACATTGACTCGGTACCAGTACCCCCTGTAGCCTCGTTATTATTATTTTATTGTGTTACTTTTTAATTAATTGTTCACTTTAATTTATTTAGTAAATATTTTCTTAACTCTATTTTCTTAAAACGGCATTGTTGGTTAAGGGCTTGTAAGTAAGCATTTCACGGTTGTATTCGGCACATCTGACAAATACATTTGTGAGGTGCTGTGGGCCAAGTAGTGTGTGTCCACTGGTGCCACTGTAGAGCCGATGCCAGCCATGCCAGGCTTGCTCAGGTAAGGACATTATTATTCCACACAAACAGAACTGACAATAACAATACCCTCTTGAATTATGTGTCGGGCTAGTGGTTTTTTCCAAGCACATGACCTGCCCAGGAAAAACTATAGGCTCTAGTAACAGCCTACAACTAGCCAGGGCCCAGAGGTTTTCCTAGTCAGGTCGCATGGTCAGCTCCCAGCTCTAATTATGAGTAATTAAACCATGTTTCTCATGCCTCAACCCCAAACTGAGAATTCCTGCAACCACCCCAGTTCAGTAAACCAACAACTAATTGCAGCTGACCAATCAGTGGGGAGCTATCAGGGCCATGGTAACAATCACAGGCTAAAGTAATTGCAGACATTTGCCAGCTGGCTAACGAATATGACTAAATTAAGATTGAAACATGGAGCAGTGTTAAAGTTGGACAGGAGTCATCCTACCAGGCTTTAATCTGATTGGACAGGAGTCTTCCCATCAGGGTTTAATCTGTTTGGACAGGAGTCCTCCCACCAGGCTTTAATCTGATTGGACAGGAGTCCTCCCACCAGGCTTTAATCTGATTGTTTAATTAAGCTGAGGAGGCTGGAGAGGGTGCTAGGGCTTCTTAGATGTGTGTGTGTGTGTGTGGTAACAGGTCATCTCTAGGGACAGGAGTTTTTCCAGGTCAAATTAAATAGTCAGGAAAACTACAGTCACAGACGACAGACATCCAATTATCACTTGAATTGTGCGACGTCCCATTATACAAGTAGGGTATGTACAGTGTATAAGTATTCATTTTTATTTCCACCTTAGATACTCCTAGTATTTTTGTTACTATATGAATGATGGAGGCCACTGTGTTCTTGGGGACCTTCAATGCTGCAGACATTTTTTGGTACCCTTCTCCAGATCAGTGCTTCGACACAATCCTGTCTCGGAGCTCTACGGACAATTCTTTCGACCTCATGGCTTGGTTTTTGCTCTGACATGCACTGTCAACTGTGGGACCTTATATAGACAGGTGTGTGCCTTTCCAAATCATGTCCAATCAATTGAATCTACCACAGGTGGACTCCAATCAAGTTGTAGAAACATCTCAAGGATGATCAATGGAAACAGGATGCACCTAAGCTCAATTTCATGTCTCATAGCAAAGGGTCTGAATACTTATGTAAAAACGTTTTATGTTTGTATTATTATAATTTTTTACAAACATTTCTAAAAACCTGTTTTCACTTTGTCATTATGGGGTATTGTGTGTAGATTGATGAAGATTTTTATTTATTTAATCCGTTTTAGAATATGGCTGTAACGTAACAAAATGTGGAAAAAGTCAAGGGGTCGAAATACTTTCAGAATGCACTGTATATAGATATATTTCCACTGTAAATTGCATTCCTCACTGTAAATGTACTTACCCTCTAAGTATCTATGTTAACTGTATTTCTATTGTATATAATGTATGTAGTGCAAACTCCATGTCTGTATTCTGTCTTGTGTACTATGTTTATTGCTGGCAGCACCAGCTCATTAAGTCAAATTCTGGGTATGCGTAAATGTACTTGGCGAATAAAGGTGATTCTGATTCCGATCCAACTATATGGTGCAAAGGTCCAAACTCACCTGAGGCGCTCGTCCTCTTTCTTTCAGAGCCTCATGTCCCTTTGCACTACCTGTAGAACGTGCTCCGCCTCATCGTCCGTCAGGTCAGACAGAAATACCTTCCTATCCAGTCCTTACCTAGTATAATTTGTCTCCCTGTGTGCAAGAAATTCAGCAAGACAGACTGAACTGTTCCGTAATGCACACTTCTTTAAACCTCTCCTTTTACAGAAGACTGAATTATAATTAGTCTCTTTTCACTTAACAGTGAGATGCCTTTACTTGAGTGAAAGAATAGAACCATAATCATCCACAAATTAAATATGACCGTAGGCTCTGACACTCTCTTAAATCAAGATACCATTGTCTAGATTTGTTTCAAGTTCTTCATTTCCGCAAAGACAGAATACAGATTACGGTTGGTATTTTGCATGTGCAGGAAACACTAAAGAAAATATTTAAGGTGAACAATGGTGAATGAAAAGCTCAACTAATGCTCAGAGCTGGAAAACAAGACTGAATACAAGATTACAAGTGTGACTGATTGAAAGAAAATAAGTGCGGATGGAATTAAGGTATGCTGTACTCTCAGATTGAACAACACATTGAGCTGTCTGACTCTTCAGGAGCAGCCAAACACCCACCAGACCTGGGTTCAAATACTATTAGAAATCCTTAAAATAATTTTAGCGTTTGCTTCAGCCTGCTGGCAGTGCCAGATGGGCGGGGTTTGCACTTTTGCAACTGTTCTATTGGTTCCATTGCGCCAGTTAAGGTCAATCAAGCCCAGCTAAAAAATTTGAAATGATTTTAAATAGTATTTACACGCAGGTCTGATACCCACCACTGGCTTGTTAATAACTCCTGATTAAAGCACTAACTACAGCAGGTGATTAGTACTCTGGTCAAAAGTAGAGCACTATATAGGGAATAGGATGGCATTTGGGACGTAGCCTAGGACTGCTCTCAGCACAGCAGCACCCTAAACCCCATGGTGAGAGAACACACATTTCAATATGTGTGTGTGTGTGTGTGTGTGTGTGTGTGTGTGTGTGTGTGTGTGTGTGTGTGTGTGTGTGTGTGTGTGTGTGTGTGTGTGTGTGTGTGTGTGTCTGTGTGTGTGTGTGTGTGTCTGTGTGTGTGTGTGTGTGTGTGTGTGTGTGTGTGTGTGTACAATCCTGCTTATCCATTCAGTGTCCCTGCTTTTTGAACATCTTCCAGCCCAGGAGAAGAAAATATTCAAACAGAGCCATAGGTGTACTGAGATAACAGTGAGAGCCTATGTTTACAACAGTACAGTGACAACACTATAAAACAGCGTTGCTTGCTTATGAGAGAGAGAGAGAGAGAGAGAGAGAGAGAGAGAGAGAGAGAGAGAGAGAGAGAGAGAGAATAGAGAGAGAGAGAGAGAGAGAGAGAGATGGACTGTACATTAGTGAATAATTTGTTATTAGGCTATACCAGTATTACCTTGTGATGATGGTAATGATGAACAGTTAAATCAAATGGATATTGATGAATGGGCTGTTAGGCTATTCTGCTTCCTCATCAGTCATATCCAAACTTACCATAACTTTGACAGGATGTAATAATAAAAAATGTATTTGTCACCAAAAATCTATCTTATATCGAAACATGAAATGTAGATAAATAAGTAACTCACCGGATCCGTGTGCTAGGCTACTTCTTCTCAGGTTCACACCGGTACAGTGAGCAAATCCCCGGTCTCCGGCCCGATGTTGTGCAAGTCAGCTGCCATGTGCTCATTGACATGATTTATGAAAGCCAGAAACACTGTAGGCTACATGATCATATCTGTGTAAGTTAAGTCCATTTCATTCTCACTTCATGTTAGTCTCTTCAGAATGTCGACTGTCTTTTTAGGCAACTCATGCATAGGCCCAAAGCTAGTAGCCTATGTTTCATTCTATGTAGCCTACAGTAAGGAAAGGGCGGCATCTGAACTGAACTGACAAGAGCAATCGAAGTTGCGAACACCTGTGCTGTGCACTGATGGCGAAAGAGTCTATCAATCAGATCACTGGATATAAACTGTTATTTTCCTGCTTGGAATGAACGCGGTACACAGTAGACTAAACGCCAGTAATATCACAAGCACTAGCCTACTGTAGTTTCATTGATTGACAAAAGTTAATAATAAAGCAACACATTTTCCACTGGGTGTGAATAAAGGCATTATGTTCTAAGCTTCCTTCATCCATTTCTAAGGAGCAACTAAATCTGGATTTTTTAAGTTAAAACTTCTCATGGAACAATGTTTAACACTCCATAATCATATTGGCCAACTAAACCTGTGGGCACATTCCATGTGGGCACATTCAATCACATTTTATGTAAGTCATGATGATCAACTCAAAGCTCACAGAGGTTTTATTCCTGGTATTCCTCTCCCATTCAGATAGCCTGGAGCCTGAACTCTTTGCTCCTCATAGCCTTAGGCTACTGAACCCAACAAGAAAACAATGCAAAAGGAGAGAGAAAACAGGTGCTCAATGGCAGGAGATGGTGAAATAAAATACAATTCATAACCAGGAAACTTCACAGTCTGAAAAGAAAAGCAATCTCCTGCTGGAACAGTGAATAGTCACATAGCTCCTGCTGGAACAGTGAATAGTCACATATCTCCTGCTGGAACAGTGAATAGTCACATAGCTCCTGCTGGAACAGTGAATAGTCACATAGCTCCTGCTGGAACAGTGAATAGTCACATAGCTCCTGCTGGAACAGTGAATAGTCACATAGCTCCTGCTGGAACAGTGAACAGTCACATAGCCCCTGCTGGACAGTGAACATTCACACTGTGAGATTTCCTGGGGGAAGGAGGCTTTTTGTAGCCTGGTCCCAGATTAGTTTGTGCTGTCTTGCCAACTCCTATGGTCATTAGTGTGAAACAGGTCTGGGACCAGGCTTTTTGAGCAGGAAGTGAGTGTTTGGAGGATAAAGCTGCTGGACGATTGTTTTACGTGAAGCCGACTCACATGCCTTGCTTTACTGTGGGTTATAAAACAAAATTAGGGATTATCTTTTTTGTCAGCTGTCCAGCCAAAATGAAAATGTTAACGGTCTTGATGAAAATAATAAATTATGTGACATTTTATCAAGTAACAATAATGTAAATTCCTGCTCCAAAGCCTGCCACCTTATCCTCCAACGGAGACAGTTTGTTATAACTGCCTAATTGTCCTTTTATCCACTGTTTATGCATACATGTGTATAGTTGATGTAATGCATTATAGATGATACCTGTACCATGTTTGACTATGACTGTTTTCAGTGTCTCAAAACTCAATTTGAGTGGTCCTCAATGTGTTTAAAAATAAGTTGTATTTTGTATTATTGTATCATTGTGGAGTGACACTTAAATACATTTTAAATGTCGTATAGTGCACTACTTGTCTATTCCCTTTATAGTCCACTAATTAGTGCACTACATAGGGAATTGAATAGAGAGAGAGAGAGAGAGAGAAAGAGAGAGAGAGAGAGAGAAAGAGAGAGAGGAGAGAGAGAGAGAGAGAGAGAGAGAGAGAGAGAGAGAGGAAGAGAGAGAGAAATGAGAAGTAGGTGTGTTGCATGCATGCATGAGTGTACAAAATGTGTTTGTGCGTTGTGCATGCGCATGTGCACCCGTGTGATAAAAGTATAAAGATGTTTGAGTGTGTAACCAGGTCCCAGTGCATCAGCATGGAGCAGGCTGTGTGGCTGCTGGGTCTCCTGTGTCTGCAGGTCTGTCTGCTCTCCACCACGGCCCTCCCTGGACCAGACAGACAGACAGCAGCCTTGCAAACCAACCAAGACATGGTAAGACATTCCAATCCTCTGTTCTTTAATGTGTTCCACATACACTACCGGTCAAAAGTTTTAGAACACCTACTCATTCAAGTGTTTTTCTTTATTTTGACAATTTTCTACATTGTAGAATAATAGTGAAGACATCAAAACTATGAAATAACACATATGGAATCAAGTAGTAACCAAAAAAGTGTTAAACAAATCAAAATATATTTTATATTTGAGATTCTTCAAATAGCCACCTTTTGCCTTGATGACAGGTTTGCACACTCTTGGCATTCTCTCAACCAGCTTCATGAGGTAGTCACCTGGAATGCATTTCAATTAACAGGTGTGCCTTCTTAAAAGTTCATTTGTGGAATTTCTTTCCTTCTTAATGCGTTTGAGCCAATCAGTTGTGTTGTGACAAGGTAGGGGCGATATACAGAAGATAGCCCTATTTGGTAAAAGACCAAGTCCATATTATGGCAAGAACATCTCAAATAAGCAAAGAGAAACGACAGTCCATCATAACTTCAAGACATGAAGGTCAGTCAATATGGAACATTTCAAGAACTTTGAACGTTTCTTCAAGTGCAGTCGCAAAAACCATTAAGCGCTATGATGAAACTGGCTCCCATGAGGACCGCCACAGGAATGGAAGACCCAGAGTTACCTCTGCTGCAGAGGATAAGTTCATTAGAGTTACCAGCCTCAGAAATTGCAGCCCAAATAAATGCTTCACAGAGTTCAAGTAACAGACACATCTCAACTTCAACTGTTCAGAGGAGACTGTGTGAATCAGGCCTTCATGGTCGAATTGCTGCAAAGAAACCACTACTAAAGGACACCAATAATAAGAAGAGATGTGCTGGGGCCAAGAAACACGAGTAATGGACATTGGACCGGTGGAAATTTGTCCTTTGGTCTGGAGTCCAAATTTGCGATGTTTGGTTCCAACCGCCGTGTCTTTGTGAGATGCAGTGTGGGTGAACGGATGATCTCCGCATGTGTATTTCCCACCGTAAAGCATGGAGGAGGTGTGATGGTGTGGGGGTGCTTTGCTGGTGATACTGTCTGTGATTTATTTTGAATTCAAGGCACACTTAACCAGCATGGCTACCACAGCATTCTGCAGCGATACGCCATCCCATCTGGTTTGGGTTTAGTGGGACTATCATTTGATATAGTTGTTGTGTGTGTCAAAGATAATAACAACTCCTTATCTTATCTGAGGGTACAGTTCCGGTGCTAGAGAAGTTACATTGCACCATGGTGTTGTCGAAGCAATTGCCATGGTAACATGGTGCTGTTCTCCCCATACCAAAACCAATGTACATTATTCATCAACACAAGAGAGCTATCTAAGCCTACTTTAGCTAGGCCAGCCAGGCTTTCAGTCCCCTTCAGTGAGAATAAACCTTATTTATGACATTAACTCCACTAAAGTATGACAATATGCAATCACTCTCAACAGGAAGGCTCATCTCCAGTCATCCCAGGATCACTATCGCAGGTGAGAAACAATTAACCCACAACTTTGTGTTCAGAAAACAAATTTGATAAGAACCGCTGTTCTTGTTTCTACTCTCTGATCGTTCTCTCCTCTGTCCTCAGAATTCATGGGCTAAAAGGCAGGAGAAAGAAAGGAGTGAATGCAAGAAAAATAGAAAAATGTGTCGCTCCCGTATAGGAGCCATGGGAGTCATGAGTAGTCCTCCGAGCTCAGTAGGGTAAGAAATGGCTAACACAAACATGATGAACCAAAGAGGCTGAGAAAAGTGAATTGGGAGATGGTTTGGTGACCTGACAGATTCAAATGACATGGACATTGTGTTCTTCTCATATAGTATAACAACATGCAATCACAAACCCCTGCTTGCCTCTAGTCTCCGACCCAATATCGTACATGCCTATATAAAACACTTCCAATCACTTTTTATTATTGATTTTGTCAAATTCGATATGCAGCACTCAAAGAGGTCCTGTCTTTTGTGTTCGTTAGAAAAATTATTTCCACTCTCTGATGCTTCTCTCCTCTAGCCTCAGAGTTCATGGATTAAGACGCACGACTGTAAGTCACTTTGGATAAAAGCGTCTGCTAAATGGCATATTATATATATTATATAAGACACAGGAGAAAGACAGGAGCGAATGCCCCAAAAATCCAGAAATGTGTCGCTCCCGCATAGGAGCCATGAGTCTAGTATCCTCTTGTGGAATAACAATATCTAATTACTCTCAACAGGGACACACCACCATTCCTGCCGCCGAGACCTTATCCTCCTCCTCCATTTCAGGAGAGAAACAAACAAAACAGTGAAGAAGCATACTGTTAAATGAATCACTGTCAATAAATTGTATTTTATATGCAGCTGTCAAAGAAGCCCTGACTTTGTGATCAGTTACAATTATTTGATAGGAATCCCTCTCCATTCACCTCCACTCTCCATTCAGGTGGTCCTCTGTAGCTCAGCTGGTAGATCATGGCGCTTGTAACGCCAAGGTAGTGGGTTTGATCCCCGGGACCACCCATACGTAAAAATGTATGCGCACATGACTGTAAGTCGCTTTGGATAAAAGCGTCTGCTAAATGGCATATTATTATATTATACGTAAAAGCCCTGGATACTTGGCTATAATGTCCAACCATGTTCCTGTCTGTGTAGTGAGAGACAACTCCACATTTGTGAATGAGCTAGAGGTGGTGTGGTGTACATGAAGGTATATGTTTCTGACGGAGTTGATCCTTTGCTGCCATATGTTTACTTTTTTTATCTGTGCATTGTTCAGCCTTACAAATCCTCAGCATAGAAGGAGAAGCCTGTACTGAGATGCAGGACAGGCCATGGAGAGGAACCGCCTTCTGAAACTGGCTTTGTTTTTTGGACTACATGGTCACAATGTCTATGTCTGTCTGTATTCTCTAAATGTAATGACATAAAAAAATTAAAGAATGAAGTGGTATATATAGTAAAACTTTGAATAACTCTGTTTTCAGTTTTTCCCGCAATGCAATTAAATATAAAACTCACCCATGCTGTGGACATGGACTATCAAAGGCAATTAATTAATTCTGATTGATTGATTTGAGAACTCAACTCATGGTCACCAAACTGTAGGAGGAAGGATATGTTCCTGGAATTGACTCTGTATTTTAATGTTATTCAAAGTCTTAAAACACAGTTAAAACCAAGAAACAATCAGTTAAAGACACACATCCAGTGTCTGTATTTCAGTAGTTTACCATTTCACAATATTCTATATTCAAATGCTCAATGATATATTTTACAGTAGAAAAACTTTCAACAGTTTTATATCTCTGTTCTAGATATAGAAATGTTATGTTCCAGGATAGTGTGATGAGTGTGATAGAAGGAGTCAGGCGCAGGAGGGTAATTACCGAATACAGAGTTTATTCCTTTGTTACACAAAATACGCTGGAATAGCGACAAACGAAACAGGCACAGGGGAAACTATCTCCCCTGGCAATACACTCACGGTATCTCCAACAATACATAGGCATAGGGGAAATATCTACCCTGGCAACAAAATGGTACGAGTAGCTCCACCGAGCTATACTACTCTCACATACAAACAATCACCCACAAGGACAAGGGGGCAGAGGGAACACTTATACACGGACTAATGAGGGGATTAGAACCAGGTGTGTGTGATTGACAAGACAAGACAAATGTGATGATAATTGGGGCGGCAGTGGTTAGTAAGCCGGTGACGACGAATGCCAAAGCCTGCCCGAACAAGGAGGGGAGGCAGCCTCGGCGGAAGTCGTGACAGATAGGAACACAATTCAAGCTATTTTAATGTTACAACTTCCTCACTATTGTAGTTACAGTGAGAAGTTTGACACAATCAGAAACTTATTACATCCCCAGATCTTAGACTTTTTTGACAGGTCATCATGGACGTGTATATCTCCACTAGTTTCCATCAACAGTTAGAACTTAAGTAGATTTAGGGAGGCAGTGAGATAGTATAAAGATGTTGATAACAGAGTTATAAGACCAGCTGTCAAACATTTGAACAGAGCAATGAATCACCTCAGTGCTGTCTCTAGGCAGTGCCGCGTTAGCCTGGAACCCAAGCTGATATGCTCCGTTTCACCAGTGAATCAGTTTGGATCCCAGGCTAGTGCCTTGTAGCGACTGGGCCAAAGAACAGAACCTCATGGGAAAAATAATTACAGAACCAGATGTTTTAGCCAAACCTTGATGGAACAGGACAGAAAGATGGAAAATCTTTCATTTCCCTCATAACTACAGACTTGATCCAACATCAACATTACGTGTGTACTGAAAGTGACTGGATGCTCGAAGTCTGTGAATCCTCTGTATCCTTCTGTGATTCTAGCTTATAGGCTTCAACATCCATCCATCAGTAATGACAATGATTGCAATAATATTGTAATGCACGGCTTGACTATTCTTTTATCATTCCACTGTACTTTATATTCCTATAAAAAATGATAATTCATGAAGTCACAGAAATTGTGTTTGTTGTCCATAGCTTATGCCTGCCCATACCATAATCCCACCACCACCATGGGGCACTCTGTTCACAATGTTGACATCACCAAACTGCTCGCCCACACGACGCCATACACGCTGTCTGCCATCTGCCCGGTACAGTTGAAACCGGGATTAATCCGTGAAGAGCACACTTCTCCAGCGTGCCAGTGGCCATCGAAGGTGAGCATTTGCCCACTGAGGTCGGTTACGACGCCGAACTGCAGTCAGGTCAAGACTCTGGTGAGGATGACGAGCACGCAGATGAGCTTCCCTGAGAAGGTTTCTGACAGTTTTTGCAGAAATTCTTCGGTTATGCAAACCCACAATTTCATCAGCTGTCCAGATGGCTGGTCTCAGACGATCCCGCATGTGATGAAGCCGGATGTGGAGGTCCTGGGCTGGCATGGTTACACGTGGTCTGTGGTTGTGCGGCCGGTTGGACGTACTGCCAGATTCTCTAAAACAACATTGGAGGTGGCTTATGGTAGGGAAATAAACATTACATTCTCTGGCAACAGCTCTGGTGGACATTCCTGCAATCAGCATGCCAATTGCACACTCCCGCAAAACTTGAGACATCTGTGGTATTGTATTGTGTTGTGTGACAAAACTGCACATTTTAGAATGGCCTTTTATTGATATGCCACACCTGTCAGGTGGATGGATTATCTTGGCAAAGGAGAAATGCTCACTAACAGGGATGTAGACAAATTCAACATTTGAGAGAAATAAGCTTTTTGTTCATATGGAACATTTCTGCTATCTTATATTTCAGCTCATGATACATGGGACCAACACTTTACAGTGAGGGAAAAAAGTATTTGATCCCCTGCTGGTTTTGTACGTTTGCCCACAGACAAAAAAAATTTATAAATTGATTTGCATTTTAATGAGGGAAATAAGTATTTGACCCGTCTGCAAAACATGACTTAGTACTTGGTGGAAAAACCCTTGTTGGCAATCACAGAGGTCAGACGTTTCTTGTAGTTGGCCACCAGTTTTGCACACATCTCAGGAGGGATTTTGTCCCACTCCTCTTTGCATATCTTCTCCAAGTCATTATGGTTTCGAGGCTGACGTTTGGCAACTCGAACCTTCAGCTCCCTCCACAGATTTTCTATGGGATTAAGGTCTGGAGACTGGCTAGGCCACTCCAGGACCTTAATGTGCTTCTTCTTGAGCCACTCCTTTGTTGCTTTGGCCGTGTGTTTTGGGTCATTGCCATGCTGGAATACCCATCCACAACCCATTTTCAATGCCCTGGCTGAGGGAAGGAGGTTCTCACCCAAGATTTGACGGTACATGGCCCCGTCCATCGTCCTTTTAATGCGGTGAAGTTGTCCTGTCCCCTTAGCAGAAAAACACCCCCAAAGCATAATGTTTCCACCTCCATGTTTGACGGTGTGGATGGTGTTCTTGGGGTCATAGGCAGCATTCCTCCTCCTCCAAACATGGCGAGTTGAGTTGATGCCAAAGAGCTCCATTTTGGTCTCATCTGACCACAACACTTTCACCCAGTTCTCCTCTGAATCATTCAGATGTTCATTGGCAAACTTCAGACGGACATGTATATGTGCTTTCTTGAGCAGGGGAACTTGCGGGCGCTGCAGGATTTCAGTCCTTCACGGCGTAGTGTGTTACCAATTGTTTTCTTGGTGACTATGATCCCAGCTGCCTTGAGATCATTGACAAGATCCTCCCGTGTAGTTCTGGGCTGATTCCTCACCGTTCTCATGATCATTGCAACTCCACGAGGTGAGATCTTGCATGGAGCCCCAGGCCAAGGGAGATTGACAGTTATTTTGTGTTTCTTCCATTTGCGAATAATCGTACCAACTGTTGTTGGAGAGGTGAGGATATATACCAATTGGGAATCAGGGACTTTTAAGGACCACAGAGAGTCAGGACACCTGTTTAAAATCTCATCCGAAAGACAGCACCCTACACATGGCAATGTCCCCTTCACTGCCCTGGGATCTCCTTAGACCAGAGGGAAAAGTGCCCCTACTGACCCTCCGACACCACTTCCAGCTGCATCAGACTTCCCATCCATGGACTGATCAGCACCGACCCTGCTTAGCTTCAGAGGCAAGCCAACAGTGGGATGCACGTTGGTATGCTGCTGGCTATAAAATGTTGTTTTCTCCAAACATGACAAAGACTGTGAAAACTTTCACAAAGTAATGATTTGCACTTGTGTAGCCTACAACTTAGTGTTAAAGCATTGACATCCCTGTCAGATTCACACACACACATTCATTCATCACTTCCATATTACAACCACACCTTGGTTCGTTGTAACACAATATTTGTTTGTTATTTCTCTAGTTTTTCACTGCACTAACATCTGATTGTGTTTTCGCTATCACCGCTTAATTTATTAAATTACTTTTTGAAAGAGCTCATGCTGTAATATCTAATGAAATCAATCAGGTCTTTCTTTTTGTGTTGTGTTTCACCATCACTCAACATCCTCTTCTCCAGGCCTACTATAATCTGTTCATTTACATGACAGAAGATGTTGAGAGAGTTTGTGGCAGCACACAAAGTTACGACTTTGCTTAATATTGTTTGTGTAACAGTAATTACAAGACTGTAAGCTCTGTGATGGAAATGTTAATGTTGGTGCTTTTCTATTCTATACATTTCTATGTTCTATTCATGTGCTGTTCTATAAACCAATTCCTGTGTTCATGCAAGTGGCTGACTGATCGAATCCTCACTATCAGTAGCTGAAACCTTGCAGTACGCCCAGACCTTGTTTTGAGAACAAAAGATATCTCAGTTTCAAGGTCTCAGCTTAGAGAGAAGCCTAGTGAGTGTTGGTCTGTCACATGTAAAAATGTATGCACGCAAGACTGTAAGTCGCTTTGGATAAAAGCGTCTGCTAAATGGCATATTATTTTTATTTTATATTTTTACATGTTATGAACCAGTATTGGTCGGTCACATGGATGTAACAAAACGGTAATGATTAATGAATTATGCTAAATCATGCAAATATCACTTATTTGTGTATAGCCATATAAGACGACTGATGGGACTGCCCCAGCAGAGCTCCTGATTGACATGTGTACTTGGTGCATTGAGTTGGTTGGAACCTCTCCAGCGCGCTGACAATAAAGGATGATTCATTTAATATTGACTTTGAGTGTCCCTGGTGGTAATTTCCACAACATGGTGGTGAATTTCCACGACAGCCCCATATAATTTTTAACACAGTTATGGTAGTTAGGAGGATGCTGTACTCTATTATGATTAAACAAAGAGGGTGTGTTAATAGGGACAAATCACTCTCTCTCATCCTCTCTCCCCACTCATCCTCGCTTACTCTCTCATTCCCCCCTCTTACTCTCTCTCTCATTCCCACACTCACTCGCTCTCAAAAAGTAACACCCTCCTTGTTATGTGCTATGAGTCAGAGTTCCCAAAAGGAGGATCCGGAGCAGCAGGTAAACACTAGGTTACTGCAGGAGAAGAGTCAAGCAAAGGAGGTAAGCCTTATTTATTTTTGAAGGATTTGCTGATTTGTGGAAAAAATGTTCCATGCAGTGACATTGTGAAGGTGGTTTGTAGTTCATGTGTTCCTTAGGAAGCAAAAGCATCTGTCTACAGATGAATATATGGTTGGATGTGGTGAGAGGTACATTTTGCGATACAGTACAAAGAAACAAAGACAGCTTTTGCTGGGCATAATATGTTGTTTCCAAATGCGTAGATGAAATCCAGGTGAACGTGTAGGCTCTCTTTCTTTTAATTTCTTTCTTTTTAGTGTCTGTCAGTATTGGTCCAGCACCAGTGAGAAAATTTGGGATGGGCATAACACTCACATACCCTACTGAATGATACAGATACAGTTGAAGTCAGAAGTTTACATACACTTAGGTTGGAGTTATTAAAACTCGTTTTTCAACCACTCCACAAATTTCTTGTTAACAAACTATAGTTTTGGCAAGTCGGTTAGGACATCTACTTTGTGCATGACACGTAATTTTTCCAACAATTGTTTACAGACAGATTATTTCACTTATAATTCACTGTATCACAATTCCAGTGGGTCAGAAGTTTACATACACTAAGTTGACTGTGCCTTTAAACAGCTTGGAAAATTCCAGAAAATTATGTCATGGTTTTAGAAGCTTCTGATAGGCTAATTGACATCATTTGAGTCAATTGGAGGTGTACCTGTTGTTGTATTTCAAGGCCTACCTTCAAACTCAGTGCCTCTTTGCTTGACATCATGGGAAAATCAAAAGAAGTCTGCCAAGACCTCAGAAAAATAATTGTAGACGTCCACAAGTCTGGTTCATCCTTGGGAGCAATTTCCAAATGCCTGAAGGTACCACGTTCATCTGCACAAACAATAGTACGCAAGTATAAACACCATGGGACCACGCAGCGTCATACCGCTCAGGAAGGAGACGTGTTCTGTCTCCTAGAGATGAACGTACTTTGGTGCGAAAACTGCAAATCAATCCCAGAACAACAGCAAAGGACCTTGTGAACATGCTGGAGGAAACGGGTACAAAAGTATCTATATCCACAGTAAAAACGAGTCCTATATCGACATAACCTGAATGGCCGCTCAGCAAGGAAGAAGCCACTGCTCCAAAACCACCATAAAAAAGCCCGACTTCGGTTTGCAACTGCACATGGGGACAAAGATCGTACTTTTTGGAGAAATGTCCTCTGGTCTGATGAAACAAATATAGAACTGTTTGGCCATAATGACCATCGTTATGTTTGGAGGAAAAAGGTGAGACCTTGCATCATGCTGTGGGGGTGCTTTGCTGCAGGTGGGACTAGTGCACTTCACAAAATAGATGGCATCATGAGGAAGGAAAATTATGTGGATATATTGAAGCAACATCTCAAGACATCAGTCAGGAAGTTCAAGCTTGGTCGCAAATGGGTCTTCCAAATGGACAATGACCCCAAGCATACTTCCAAAGTTGTGGCAAAATGGCTTAAGGACAACAAAGCCAAGGTATTGGAGTGGCCATCACAAAGCTCTGATCTCAATCCTATAGAAAATCTGTGGGCAGAACTGAAAAAGCGTGTGCGAGCAAGGAGGCCTACAAACCTGACTCAGTTACACCAGCTCTGTCAGGAGGAATGGGCCAAAATTCACCCAACTTATTGTGGGAAGCTTGTGGAAGGCTACCCGAAACGTTTGACCCAAGTTAAACAATTTAAAGGCAATGCTACCAAATACTAATTGAGTGTGTGTAAACTTCTGACCCACGGGGAATGTGATGAAATAAATAAAAGCAGAAATAAATCACTCTATCTACTATTATTCTGACAAATAACGTGGTGATCCTAACTGGCCTAAGACAGGGAATTTTTACTAGGACTAAATGTCAGGAATTGTGAAAAACTGAGTTTAAATATATTTGGCTAAGGTGTATGTAAACTTCCGACTTCAACTGTATTACAGGTTTCCTATAACAGTACTTGTCTATTTCTATTTCTCTTAACTCCCCCTATAGGTTGTAAATGCATGTAAATATCCATGAGACACAGGAGTTGAACCCCACCTTTCTGCCTGTATGAGTAAGTAGGTAGATTCCATTCACACGATTTACTGCCCCCAATGTTTTCGCCAACCTTATGAGGACTCAACAGAAAGAAATGGGATGAATTGCACTAATGGAATTCTAATAGCTCTCCATCTGGACCTGTGGAATGTGTGTGTGTGCGTGCGTGCCTGCGTGTGTATGTACTGGTTCAGAGTCCACATAGACCACATGTTTTTGATCAAAGCGGAGGGAAAAGCAGGGTGATAGGAAAGTGCCTCTGGCCCAAAACTCTTTCTGTCTCTGGTCTTCATATACTCACTCTCTGCTTATTGTAATTCTTGTTATTTTATGCCTTACATTTTATTTTACTGTGTCTGTGTTTCTCTAAAGTCCATTTCAATAAAAGGTGCAATTGAAAACGGTTCACTATTTAGTCCAGTTAACTAAAGGAGTTGGATCTTAATTTGACCAGTATTGTCGCAGCAAAATAATCCTGCAGCAATTCAAGATTTTAACACAGTCCATAATGTTGCTTGATCTGTGGTTAGGCTATTAGCTGGCCAACATTAGGCTACTTTCAGTGCTTGACTTGGACAGGAGCTCACCGGAGCTGATCCCAGCACCTCAAATGTTCTACTGCTTGAGGTCCTTTTCCTCTAATAGAATATTAAATCAAAAGTACTAATTATAAACAATACCGGCACCCAAAATGAATACCAGAACGTATTTCAGTCCATGTCAAGCACTGGCTACATGAAAAGTGCAATACTGTTAATGTACCCGTGTGTTAGTGCAGGCTTTGGTGAATTTATTTAAATCATGAAGCTCATCTGCATTTCCTGCGGTGCAGGAAAATTCTCAGCAGCAAAAAAAGTTTCAAAATAAGATCCTACACCTGTAGGATCATTCCAGCAATCAGAAAGGATCTAGCACGAAATCACTAGTAGATTCATTCTCTCCTCTGTAGCTCAAAACCACATTTTGTTTCGACACCAACAGTTGTCCCAACACGTGGTTAACAATGACCCCGGGACATTGAGGTTTTTACATTATTTCTATTTTCCTTTCACTTTCAATAAAGTTTGATTCAATTTGAATTTGCTGCACAAACCAGGTTGAACATGGTGAATTCCATTAAGACCCTCTGTACTACTGACTCCCAGTACGCCATCCTAATCCTCCTGCTCTGTCCTACAGATACAGATATCCCTCCACCATGGATCTGATGGAGGACTACGATTACCATGACAACCTCACCCTGAACTACAGCTACGACAACTACCACACCGTATGTGAGAAGGCTGGCGTGCGCTCCTTCGCTGGCCTCTTCCTCCCTGTTGTGTACTCAGTCTGTGTGGCGGTTGGGCTAGCCGGGAACTCCCTGGTGCTATCCGTCTACGCCTACCATAAACGTCTAAGGAGAACCATGACGGACGCCTTCCTAGTCCACCTGGCCGTAGCCGACCTCCTCCTCCTCCTCACCCTGCCCTTCTGGGCTGCGGAAGCGGCGCGGGGCTGGGAGCTGGGCCTGCCTCTCTGTAAGCTGGTCTCTGCCTGCTACACCGTCAACTTCACCTGCTGCATGCTGCTGCTAGCCTGTGTTAGTCTGGACCGCTATCTGGCGTCAGTCAGAGCGGAGGGAAGGAACCAGGGAAGGCTGGGCAGGGTCTTCACCAGGGCCCACTGTGGGAAGGTCTGCCTGGGGGTGTGGGCTGTGGCTTTCCTCCTGGGTCTTCCAGACCTGCTGTTCTCCACGGTGAGGGAGACCTCCGGGAGAAGGGTCTGTTTGGCTGTCTACCCGCCCAGTCTGGCCCAGGAGGTCAAGGCCTGCCTAGAGATGGTGGAGGTGCTCTTGGGGTTCCTGGTGCCGCTCCTGGTGATGGCGTGGTGTTACTTCAACGTTGGGCGTGCGTTGGGGCGACTCCCAGTGGAGAGTAGGGGGAAGAGGCTGAGCGCTATCCGGGTGTTACTGGTCGTGGTGGGGGTGTTCGTGGTCACCCAGCTGCCCTACAATACGGTGAAGATGTGCCAGGCGATTGACTCTGTCTACACGCTGGTGACCCACTGCGGTGTGAGTAAGGCCCTGGACCGAGCGGCGCAGGTCACTGAGAGCCTGGCTCTGACCCACTGCTGTCTCAACCCACTACTCTATGCCTTCCTAGGGTCCTCCTTTAGAAAACATGTACTGAAAGCAGCCAAGGTGTTTGGAGATAGGACAAGGAGAAGGGAGGAGCAAGCTGTGGAGATGTCCTTCAACAACTCTCACGCCACCTCACAGGAGACTAGTACCTTCTCCATATGAGCGGGGGGGGGGGAGGGGGGGAGAAAGTGCCTCACCTTGGTATCACTTAAGATTTGATCACATGTAGCAATTATATTCAGTATTGTTAAATATCTGCTGCTATGGAACTATTGAGTCTAACCAGGGGAAGCTAGCCTGGTCCCAATGTGCTGTCTTGCAAAATCCTATGTCCATGGCAACAGATGGAATCAGGCTAAGGAGAAGCATTCCAGTTATCAGAAAGTATAAATGCTATTAGATTCATGCTCTACGCATCTTGAAACCACATTGTGTTGACACCAACCCTTCTCCCCAGAAATGTGGTTGGCAATGACCCCAGTGATAGTGAGGTGTTTACAATCCTGCCTTTTTAGAACAAAACAGCAACATACCAGATGTTACAATGAAGTTAATTGCCGCACTTGTCAGTGAGGCTGCGCTTGTCAGTGGCGCCAGGGTACATTGTAATCTTATGATATAAGAAAATTGCTATTAGAAGTTGGATGATACTGCTCTTTTTGTGAAACATTTCAAATGTAAACAGCAATGAAGCATCTCAGATATTTTACAGTGAGTCTCTGCTCAAGAGAGGTTACTTGTGCCAATAGCAGTCCCCTGGGATGGGTGATGATTTAAATCTTATTTACTCATCCCTCTAAATTTCAGCTTTGTATTGGGGGGGGGGGGGGGGTGCTATGTGGGAACTCCTTCAAGACTGTTGGAAAAGCATTCCAGGTGAAGCTGGTTGAGAGAATGCAAAGAGTGTGCAAAGCTGTCATCAAGGCAAAGGGTGGCTATTTGAAGAATCTCAAATCTAAAATATATTTTGATTTGTTTAACACTTTTTTCCATATGTGTCATTTCATAGTTTTGATGTCTTCACTATTATTCTACAATGTAGAAAATAGTAAAAATAAAGAAAAACCCCTTTGTTATGGCAAGCCTAAATAGGTTCAGGAGTAAAAATGTGCTTAACAAATCGCATAATAAGTTGCATGGACTTTAATAATAGTGCTTAATATGATCTTTGAATGACTACTCCTTCTCTGTACCCCACACATAGTCAACTACAAAGGCCAGGGAGGTTTTCCAATGCCTCGCAAAGAAGGGCACCGATTGGTAGATACATAAAGTAATAAAATGGCAGACGCAGAATATCCCTTTGAGCATGGTGAAGTTGTTAATTACACTTTGGATGGTGTATCAACACACCCAGTCACTACAAAGATACAGGCGTCCTTCCTAACTCAGTTGCCAGAAAGGAAGGAAACTGCTCTGGGATTTTACCATTAGGGCAATTGTGATTTTAAAACAAAGTTTAATGTTAGTGACATGAGAAACCTAAGGATGGATCAATAATACTAACCTAATTGACAGAGTGAAAAGAAGGAAGCCTGTACAGAATAAAAATATTCCAAAACATGCATCCTGTTTGCAACAAGACACTTAAGTGATACTGCAAGAAAATGTGGCAAAGAAATGAACTTTTTGTCCTGAATACAAAGCGTTATGTTTGGGGCAAATCCAACACATCATATCTACAAGTACCACTCTTCATATTTTCAAGCATGGTGGTGGCTGCATCATGTTATGGGTATGCTTGTCATTGGCAAGGGAGTTTTTAGGATAAAAATAAATGGAATACAGCTATAAGCACAGGCAAAATCCTAGTTCAATCTGCTTTCCAACAGACACTGGGAGACAAATTCACCTTATACACTGGAGTTGCTTAGCAAGATGACAAATTTGCAAACATTTCTAAAAACATGTTTTCTCTTTGTCATTATGGGGTATTGTGTGTAGATGGGTGAAAAAATATATTTATTTAATCAATTTTGAATTCAGGCTGTAACAACAAAATGTGGAATAAGTCAAGGGGTATGAATACTTTCTGAAGGCACTGTAAATCTGGGAAATAACAAAAGCCTAAAATATTGGCAGTGTCACATTCTTTACGTAGCAAAACAAAACCAGTAACATCCATACTGAGTTGGGCCTCCAGTTCAATAAGAAACTAAGTACGAATTGAGTTTAGAAAGACATTTCACATTGCATGGTGGAGGAAGACATTGCGTCAATGAGCACAAGCATCTCCATAACCGGAAAGTCATTAACTGTGTCCGTTTCAGTACTGAACACTATTATCACACATTACTAATTGTAGTGTTAAATAGCAAACGTATCTAAAATAGAAACACTGGCATCAATGCAATTTGATTCAGTTGTGGAAAACACTTCAGTTGTCCAAAATGACAATGCAAAGATGCACCCAAAGAAGTGCAATGGAAGGCTGGTTAGCCAACAACAACCTTATAGGGTGCACTGCATAACATAGGGACTTCCACTCAGGCACTTAGCTAACTGTGTATCTTTTTCCATCTTTCTCTAGAATGTAGCAGAGTTTTCCTTCACCTGACCATCAAATATTATGGTCTGTACCCTTGATGTATTCCACTCATTTGAATGATAAACTTCCCTCACAGCCCCCATTTGAGCATTGCGACTCCTGGTTTTAACAGAAGGCACTCCATTTTGGTCTATGAAAATTCAGACCAATAATTGTCTCACAGCAGACCAAATCATCATCCTATGGCAGATGCATTCAGCTTCTACATTCTTCACAATTCACATTTGGACAGATAGAAATGGCTGGCAGAGCCATAGCTAGAGAGGACTGGTGGATGGGAATAAGAGGCCATAATAGCTGGCTGATATCTAGGGGCTGAGAACATGTCAGTGTTCAGGGTTGATACCAAAGAGATATTATTAGGAGTGCAACCATTGGCTTCAGAATAGGCAGTGCAGTATGAACTGAGAAGAACCTCTGCTAAGTTAGGGAAAAGTAAAGAAACACCCCGCTGATTGCACAAACATGACGCTCAATAATTGAGGATCTGGACGTCGAACAGATCACAGACTCCCTCATTGTCGTCCAGGTTTAAGTAGTAGTCCATCCCTGCATTGGGAGACGGCCGCAGGAGAGGGAACACTAACACAAAAGAAAGGAAAAAACTCAAATCTCACACTGTCAGACTTTCATATCGGGAGTCTTTGCAGACAATATTGAGAACAGCTAGATATGATCTTTAGACTCTCAGCTCTAATGTTTACTATGATATGATCTTTAGACTCTCAGCTCTAATGTTTACTATGATATGATCTTTAGACTCTCAGCTCTAATGTTTACTATGATATGATCTTTAGACTCTCAGCTCTAATACTTACCATCAGATCTTTAGACTCAGCTCTAATGCTTACCATCAGATCTTTAGACTCAGCTCTAATGCTTACCATCATATGATCTTTAGACTCAGCTCTAATGCTTACCATCAGATCTTTAGACTCAGCTCTAATGCTTACCATCATATGATCTTTAGACTCAGCTCTAATGCTTACCATCATATGATCTTTAGACTCAGCTCCAATGCTTACCATCATATGATCTTTAGACTCCCAGCTTTAATGCTTGCCATCAGATTACATCAGCTCATCTATTAGGTCAGCCACACCTAAAGGACACAGAAAACATCTCTCTGTAAGGACACCACACAGCCGTTTTACTACATGTACAGACCTCAGTCAACAAGCCCCCTCCCAAACCCAAGAGTTAACCTCCCTCCCACTTCCAGACCCCCACCCTCCAACACCTCCTTCATCTGGTCTCTGGAGTCGGTTAGTTTCAGCAGGCTGCCCACTTCCCCTCTCCCCTTCACCCTCCCTCCTCTCCTTCAGCAGGTCTCCTGTATTGAGCTTCAGCAGGCTTCCCACTTCACCTCCCTCCCTCACCCTCTTTCTCCTCCTTAATCCCCATTTCCAGCATGGACTGGAGCTCTTGGCCTGAGTGTCCTCCCAGAACCCCTTGCTGCTGCTGGACGCCTGTTGCAGTGCCAACCAACGATTGCTGCGTCGCCAGGCTGGTCGTCGCCTGGGGGTTGGCATTCTACAGGAGTGGAAGAGGGACAAAAATAGTCAACAGTAGCCTGAAAAATATGAGCATAGAGAAATGCTGCAGACTTCACAATGTTCCAATTCTGTCAACCACTCCCATTGATTTTAGATACAATAACAACGATCATCTTAACCCTCTTTTTAAAAAAGTCCCTTCATTCCTTAGATTCCTTCTGATTACTACAGGCTAAGATACCCTCACCATTCACTTGTAGAATATCACAGTCATCATTACAACTTCACAAATGACCGTGAACTCTGAGTGAATGGCCTAGTAGTCCTACTCAGGTATACGTCTGGTGGGTTGGAGGAGGGTGTCAGAGCCTCATTGTGCCTCTGCAGTGGCGCCATCCTGTGGTCAGAGATGTGGTGTGTCACAGGGCTGTAATGTGTAGACGGGGCTAGGCTACATGTTACAAGTGATGTGGTCATGTAGGCTAAATGCGTATGGTTTCACCCCACATTTAGAATTGCAAAAAGAACATTGTTTGCCTCCTGCTTATTTTTGTGCTTCTGCGATATCATTAGTTACAACAGACAGCGGTGTAGCTACATGTCAATCATATCCTCCTAAATTAGACTATATAGAATTTTTGGGGGAATGCTCGTTCAAAATCGACGCAGGTTTTTTTTAATTCAGCTGTTCAGAAATATGAGGCAGACATACAGTGCCTTCGGAAAGTTCAGACCCCTTGACTTTTTCCAAATTTTGTTACAATACAGCCTTATTCTAAAATGGATTAAATAAATAAAATCCTCAGCAATCTACACACAATACCCCATAATGACAAAGCAAAAACAGGTTTTTAGAAATTTTAGCAAATGTATAAAAACAAAAAAACTGATATCACATTTACATAAGTATTCAGAACCATTACTCAGTACTGATGAGGGGGAAAAAACTATTTAATCAATATTAGAATAAGGCTGTAACTTAACAAAATGTGGAAAAAGTCAAGGGGTCTGAATACTCTCCGAATGCACTGTATATATAGGGATGAGGCAAAATAAATGACAAATAAGTCTGGCTATACAACCGATTGGCAAACACTGCAAATTGAGAAATCATGTGACTAAACTGAATAAAAAGAAGACGAAACTACACTATGAAACAAAGATAAATGACAAAGAATGATAGTAAAAAGCTTTGGAGCACCATAAATGATATTTTGGGCAAAAAGGCAAACTCCGCTCCATCATTCATTGAATCAGATGGCTCATTCATCACAAAACGATATGCAATACTACATATCCTCCAAGATGTATGGTAAGATACATCCTCTAATTCATATGATATTGTAAGATCGCTATTCCATTCAAAATGTATCCTAATAATCCTACTAAATAAAGTTTCACAGATTTACTTACAGAATCATTCGAATTGCCCTGAGACCACGTTGTAGAGATGTGAGACAGGATATGTGTTTTACTTTTCTTTATGGTCCTCTATAGAACAACTTGTCAGATGGTGAATTAAAGACTGTGTTCCTGACCTGTCTTTTCATAATATCATTGCAGGTATGGTTATATTATCGAAGAATTACCACTTTATGATCTTTGTATTGAAAACTGTTTATTATTTTATTCTATACATTGTGGCTATATGTATAAATTGTATAAATGATTGTGGAGTTCGTGATTACACACACAGAGAGAGAGAACAACTTGTCAGATGTTACATTGAAGACTGATGTGTTCCTTTCATAATGTCATTGCAGATCTACATAAAATACCTAAAAGACAGCTGTGGTGTCACTCTTCATTTCTAGATGGTTATGTGGTACATGTAAAGACATCAACCAAGTTAGAGTTACAGCTGTGGTTGCACTGGTTGACAAGTTGCTACAGTAACAGTTGCACCCTTAACCACATATATGTTGGGGATCTGCCCGGCCTATTCAGAAGATTGGTTATTATCTAATTTCATTGCATCATTTTGAATTCCATTGCTTTGGACTTCTATTTCCTTGTAGTCTTTTGTGGTGTTGTGTCATGGACTTTCTCTGTGCTATTTCTCTCATAGTGTTGCTCCTCTATGAAACAAAGAATGATAGTAAAAAGCTTTGGAGCACCATAAATGATATTTTGGGCAAAAAAGGCAAACTCCGCTCCATCATTCATTGAATCAGATGGCTCATTCATCACAAAACTCACTGATATTGCCAACTACTTTATTTTTTTTATTTGCAAGATTAGCAAACTTAGGCATGACAAGCCAGCAACAAATGCTGACACTACACATCCAAGTATATCTGACCAAATTATGAAAGACAAGCATTGTAATTTTGAATTCCGTAAAGTAGGTGTGGAAGAGGTGAAAAAAGTATTGTCTATCAACAATGACAAGCCACTGGGGTCTGACAACTTGGATGGAAAATTACTGAGGATAATAGCGGACGATATTGCCACTCCTATTTGCCATATCTTCAATTTAAGCCTACTAGAAAGTGTGTGCCCTCAGGCCTGGAAGGAAGCAAAATATATTCCCCTACCTAAGAATAGTAAAGCCCCCTTTACTGGCTCAAATAGCCGACCAATCCGCCTGTTACCAACCCTTAGTAAACTTTTGAGAAAATAAATATAGGGAAGGACATTCAACAAGCACAGCACTTACACAAATGACTGATGATTGGCTGAGAGAAATTGATGATAAAAAGATTGTGGGGGCTGTTTTGTTAGACTTCAGTGTGGCTTTTGACATTATCGATCATAGTCTGCTGCTGAAAAAACTTGTGTTATGGCTTTACACCCCCAGGTAGTCTAGTGGGTAAGAGCGTTGTGCCAGTAACCGAAAGGTCGCTGGTTCTAATCCCTGAGCCGACTAGGTGAAAAATCTGTCGATGTGCCCTTGAGCAAGGCACTTAACCCTAATTGCTCCTGTAAGTCGCTCTGGATAAGAGCGTCTGCTAAATGACTAAAATGTAAATGTAAATGTATATTGTGGATAAAGAGATACCTGTCTAACAGAACATTGAGGGTGTTCTTTAATGGAAGCCTCTCCAACATAATCCAGGCAGAATCGGGAATTCCCCAGGGCAGCTGTCTAGGCCTCTTACTTTTTTCAATCTTTACTAATGACATGCCACTGGCTTTGAGTAAACCCAGTGTGTCTATGTATGCAGATGACTCAACACTATACATGTCAGCTACCACAGCAACTGAAATGACTGCAACACTTAACAAAGAGCTGCAGTTAGTTTCAGAATGGGTGGCAAGGAATAAGTCAGTACTAAATATTTCAAAAACTAAAAGCATTGTATTTGGGACAAATCATTCACTAAACAGTAAACCTCAACTAAATCTTGTAATGAATAATGTGGAAAATGAGCAAATTGAGGAGACTAAACTGCTTGGAGTAACCCTGGATTGTAAACTGTCATGGTCAAAACATTGATACAACAGTAGCTAGGATGGGGAGAAGTCTGTCCATAATAAAGCGCTACTCTGCATTCTTAACAGCACTATCAACAAGGCAGGTCCTACAGGCCCTAGTTTTGTCGCACCTGGACTACTGTTCAGTCATGTGGTCAGGTGCCACAAAGAGGGATTTAGGAAAATTGCAATTGGCTCAGAACAGAACAATTTGTGGAAAAATCACCCTGATTAACTCTTTAGTATTATCCCAGTTTACCTATTTGCTTATGGTCTTACCTACGCCTAGCAAACAGTTTTTTAAATTATATGAGAAAAAAATATTCAATTTTATTTGGAACGGCAAGCCAGACAAAATTAAAAGAGCATATTTATATAATGAATATGAATTCGGAGGACAGAAATTATTAAAATATTAAAGCATTAGACCTATCACTAAAATCTTCAGTCATCCAAAAGTTATACTTAAATCCGAACTGGTTCTCAAGCAAATTAGTAAGATTGTCTCACCCACTGTTCAAGAAAGGCCTTTTTCCCTTTATTCAGATTACAACCTCTCACTTTCAGTTATTTGAAAAGGAAATAATCTCCCAAATATCACTATTTCTAAAACAAGCCATAGAAAGTTGGTTGCAATTTCAATTTAATCCTCCAGAAACGACAGAACAAATAATGCAACAAATATTGTGGTTAAATTCAAATATACTAATTGACAAAAAACCTTTATTTTTTGACAGAATGTTTAAAAAAGGTATAATCTTCGTAAATGATATCATCGGTAGGACTGGTGGAGTTATGTCGCACATGCAGCTAACAAAAACATATGGAAATGTCTGCTCTACCCAAAATTACAACCAAATAATTGCAGCCTTACCGCAAAAGTGGAAGAGGAAAGTTGAAGGGGGAGAAAGTAAGGAACTTGTCTGTCGGCCTTGCATTAAAGAACATAATTGGTTAAGGAAAACTGTGATAAATAAAAAAGTATATCAGTTTCACTTAAGGACCAAAGGATTGACAGCCGTCCCATATAGATTGCAAAATAGTTGGGAAGAGATCTTTGACGTACCGATCCCATGGCATAGTGTTTATGAACTGACACGCAAAACGACACCGGATTCAAAAATTTGAATCTTTCAATTTAAATTATTATATAAAATTCTTGCTACCAATAGAATGTTATTTATATGGGGGATACAATCTTCCCAGCTCTGCAGATTTTGCTGTGAAGAGATAGAATCATTAGATCATTTGTTTTGGTTCTGTCCATTTGTAGCTTGTTTTTGGACACAGGTCCAGGAATGGCTA
Source organism: Coregonus lavaretus (assembly GCF_964263955.1). Lineage (NCBI taxonomy): Eukaryota > Metazoa > Chordata > Actinopteri > Salmoniformes > Salmonidae > Coregonus > Coregonus lavaretus. The sequence goes on from NC_140006.1 coordinate 35,326,283, forward strand.
AAGGATTGCAATATTTACCTGGAACTAACCTTGTAGATAGCATTACTGGGTGATCTGAAAAGTCATAATCAATCAATAATATAATAATACTTTTAGCAAAAATGTTTATTTTTAATTCTCAATCTGTAGAAGCAATGAGAATAGAAAGGTTCAGAACTTTTGTAAAACATCACAGTACGGTTGAAATATATATGGTAAATAGAAATCCTATATGGATGGTGTTAAGAGATAGATGGGAGGTATTGAATAGAGTTGAAGGATGGGACTAATAACAAATAACAACAAATAATAACAAAGATAGCTAATAATGTAAGCATACTGTGTCCATAATAAGTATATAGGTTGTATGTTGGGAGCTTTTGGGAAAGAGCACAGTTAGAAAGTTAGAAAGATATGGCATTTAGAAGCAAACCGGATGGACATCATGAAATTGATCGGAGAGGTTGAGAGTAGAAGAAGTTCAGGAGCAAAAAAATAAATAAATAAATAAATAAATATATATATATATATATATATATATATATATATATATATATAATTATTGTAAAATTAACTCTGTCCATAAGGTGTAGATAGTAAGTATAGACCGGAAGTAGAGGCCTGGGCGTTGTTGTTCACTAATTTACTCCAAGTAGGGAAAGGATGGTGGGGTTGAAAAGTAATAAAGGGGAATATATATATATTAAAAAAAAATATAAAAAAAACATGGGGGATTGGAAGTGATGCAGACAATTACATTGATAGAAAATACAATCTATCTGCAATATTAAGCTGATCCATTCACCCCGAAGAGAAGAAAAAAAAAAAAAAAAATGATATGCATGTCAATCTCTCCTGGCTCAAAGTGGAGGAGAGATTGACTTCATCACTACTTGTATTTGTTAGAGGTATTGACATGTTGAATGCACTGAGCTGTCTGAACTACTGGCACACAGCTCAGACACCCATGCATACCCCACAAGACATGCCACTAGAGGTCTCTTCACAGTCCCTAAGTCCAGAACAGACTATGGGAGGCGCACAGTACTACATAGAGCCATGACTACATGGAACTCTATTCCACATCAAGTAACTGATGCAAGTAGTAAAATTAGATTTAAAAAACAGATACAAATACACCTTATGGAACAGTGGGGACTGTGAAGCAACACAAACATAGACACACACACGATAACATACGCACAATACACACACGTACACATGGATTTTGTGTTGTCATATGTGGTAGTAGAGTAGGGGCCTGAGGGCACACACTTAATATGTTGTGAAATCTGTTGTGAATGTATTGTAATGTTTTTTAATTGTATAACTGCCTTAATTTTGCTGGACCCCAGGAAGAGTAGTTGCTGCCTTGGCAGCTAATGGGGATCCATAATAAATACAAATATATACAGTGAGGGAAAAAAGTATTTGATCCCCTGCTTATTTTGTAAGTTTGCCCACTGACAAAGAAATGATCAGTCTATAATTTTTATGGTAGGTTTATTTGAACAGTGAGAGACAGAATAACAACAAAATAATCCAGAAAAACACATGTCAAAAATGTTAAATTTATTTGCATTTTAATGAGGGAAATAAGTATTTGACCCCCTCTCAATCAGAAAGATTTCTGGCTCCCAGGTGTCTTTTATACAGGTAACGAGCTGAGATTAGGAGCACACTCTTAAAGGGAGTGCTCCTAATCTCAGTTTGTTACCTGTATAAAAGACACCTGTCCACAGAAGCAATCAATCAATCAGATTCCAAACTCTCCACCATGGCCAAGACCAAAGAGCTCTCCAAGGATGTCAGGGACAAGATTGTAGACCTACACAAGGCTGGAATGGGCTACAAGACCATCGCCAAGCAGCTTGGTGAGAACGTGACAACAGTTGGTGCGATTATTCGCAACTGGAAGAAACACAAAAGACCTGTCAATCTCCCTCGGCCAGGGGCTCCATGCAAGATCTCACCTCGTGGAGTTGCACTGTTCAAATAAACCTACCATTCAAATTATAGACTGATAATTTATTTGTCAGTGGGCAAACGTACAAAATCAGCAGGGGATAAAATACTTTTTCCCCCTGGATATTGAAAATACGCGACTATCAGTTTTCCATATCATTGCCCACCCCGACCATGTGTCATTTGTTTTGAGTACCTCTGAGTTTGCTGATGGTCTCGGTCTGGTCGTCGATGACCTTGACTTTGATCCTCAGGGCGTCGTTGTCTCGCTCGTTCTGTTTCCTCTGACTATCCAGTTCAGTGCCGCCTCCAGATGACCCCAGTCCTGGGACAGAGACGCTCCTGCATGTGTTTTGGGGGGTGGGGGTGGAGGTGAAGGGTCAGCCATAGGGGAAAACACACAAGACAATGTTGATTTCAGTATTTATTGATCTGGTGGAGTGTCGAAACAGCAACTAGATGGCAGTAAAGCATCACACGTTAGGCAACACTTGACCGATGACAGAGAACAACCATATCATGTTTTTGTTGTGATCCTTTTCCAGGTTCATCCATTAAAATCACACATTATACATCATTCAGATTATAAATAGCTTTAAAATATATGCGACTACCGCAGCCCCAATACAGTTAAATGAATAGATTGGACTGTCTTCTAAAAAGGAAAAAAGGGTTAGCAACTCCAAAAAAGTAAACTGCATCCAGTTAGCATACATTTTAGATTTAAACCACTGTATACCATATAAATATAATTACCAATAATGGTAACTAGTCAAAAGTAATTCTATTTTTAAGGTGTTCGCATACCTTGTTGAGCCAGCTCCTGTCCCCAGATCTTCCTCTCAGCTTTAAGGCCGTCTATCACAGAGTCCTGGGCAGTGAGCTGCGAAAGCAGAAGGACTTGTCCTACTTCACCAGCACCAGCTGCAGACAACGGTCCTCCTCTGCCCCCGCCTCCAGAGACAGCACGTGGCCCTGATGGGTCAGACGCAGTCCCAAATCATCCCCTAACCCCTACTTAATTTTCCCTACCCCGTACACTTCCCTAGCCCCTTATGTTAGCCCCTTATGTTAGCCCCTAACCCACAGACTACCTTATAGGCACTTCCCCTAGCCTTAAATTCCAGGTACTGTAGATCAGAAATTATTTGATAGTGTAGTGTATTAAGATTATGACTTTGATAAGGTTTTAAGTGGAACCTGAGAGGATGTTTATTTAGAAGAAAGGGAGCCGTTTTTAGGGTGACGCCCCATAGAAGACAGGGGATTGGACAGTAGAGGGAGCCACCCATATTTTGGGGGATATTATATATACTGGATGGAGACAAAGAAGAGCAGAGCGGCCATTGCAATTTGGGAAACACTGCTCTCCGGGTGATCATGACATCTGTAAACTTATGCTGAAATCTTGTGATATTAATAAAACTTATGATCAAAGTTCAGTATAAGCGGACTCCTTTGTTTAACAGCATCATTAGCAACATTGACTCGACACTACAATAGCTATAAGCAAGATGCTAAAGAGCCCCAGGTGTGGTGTAGTATGTTGTACCTTGAGCTCAGTGACGGCCTCTCACTTGATGCGGTTCTTCTGCTCCTTGACCATGGCGGTGAGCCCCTGCACCAGACCCCCCGCCTGTCTCTCTCTCTCTGCTGGGTCTAAGACAGGGCCATCTTCAACTCAGACAGCTCTGCACTCAGCCGTTCACAGCACTGCTCCACCTGCATGGGGACAAAACCAGGCACTTGATTCCTTCAGTTTCTATCAACACGTACCATATTAACTCACAGAGTCATCCGTCCGTTCAGCCTTGGTATCAACCATTGTCTTTATATACTGTACTCATGAAAGTAATCTACTGTACACTCCCTGTTTGTCTCAATCTGACCAGTAATCAATTTTCTTCATGATCCCTTAGAAGGTCAGAGGTTAAAGTTAGAAAATTGAGGTAACGATGTAGGGGACCGGACACCTGATGAAGATTGTGAACATTGTCATATTAAACACACAATAACTACACTAAAGACACTTAAAACACAATTACTATTTATTAAATAAACTGCTGAGGCCCTCTGTTCAGACCTCGATGGTGAGAGCAGCCACGATGGTGCGTGCCGTGCCGTTAAAACCTCAGCGAAGCGAGCAGCCTCGACGGTGCTTGCCGTGCGGAACTTTTCCTCCAGGGCAGTGTACTGCTGTGTTGCCTGGGCCAGCCTGTCCTCCATCTCAGCCCTGCACTGGGCATGTCTCTGCTCCATGCCAGCCACCTCCCTGATCTCTGCCCCGCCCGGCACCAGCCTGGTCCCCAGCTCCTTCCTGTGGAACGTGTCGACACGTTACTGGCTGGCTGACTGACTGACTGTATGGCTTGCTAGCTGACTGACTGAGATTGGGGTCATGTTCAGTAGGGAGAAAACTTTTTGAAAATCAAAGTACTAGCCAATAAGAACACAGATTTTATTTTTCCGTGTAACATTTGTATATGGTGTGCCTTACTGAAAACAACCCACATCTGACGTTGCAGTTCAACCATATTGGCACCAAGCCGCTGCTATAAAAAAGGATGCTGTAGTCTACCTGTGTACTTGTTTCCTGGAGGCCAGCAGTTGGTGGAGCTGCTGTAGCTTGTCTTTATGCTGTGAAGCGAGGCTCTCTGGATCTCCAGCTCTCTCATCAGGGCCGACGCCTTGTTCTCCAGCTCCTCTTCATCTGAAAGGTCAAACCCTACTCTCTCACCTATGACCACCATACAGTCCAGGTAACACTATTATGTTTCAGCACAAGGGTAGGAGGCTTGCCTGACCACGTGACAGTTCTTTGTCCCAATGTAAGTGCTGCCTAGGGAAACTCTACTAATGTACAGTGGGGGAAAAAAGAATTTAGTCAGCCACCAATTGTGCAAGTTCTCCCACTTAAAAAGATGTGAGACGCCTGTAATTTTCATCATAGGTACACGTCAACTATGAAAGACAAAATGAGAAAAATAAATCCAGAAAATCACATTGTAGGATTTTTAATTAATTTATTTGCAAATTATGGTGGAAAATAAGTATTTGGTCAATAACAAAAGTTTCTCAATACTTTGTTATATACCCTTTGTTGGCAATGACACAGGTCAAAACGTCTGTAAGTCTTCACAAGGTTTTCACACACTGTTGCTGGTATTTTGGCCCATTCCTCCATGCAGATCTCCTCTAGAGCAGTGATGTTTTGGGGCTGTCGCTGGGCAACACGGACTTTCAACTCCCTCCAAAGATTTTCTATGGGGTTGAGATCTGGAGACTGGCTAGGCGACTCCAGGACCTTGAAATGCTTCTTACGAAGCCACTCCTTCGTTGCCCGGGCGGTGTGTTTGGGATCATTGTCATGCTGATAGACCCAGCCACGTTTCATCTTCAATGCCCTTGCTGATGGAGGGAGGTTTTCACTCAAAATCTCACGATACATGGCCCCATTCATTCTTTCCTTTACACGGATCAGTGGTCCTGGTCCCTTTGTAGAAAAACAGCCCCAAAGCATGATGTTTCCACCCCCATGCTTCACAGTAGGTATGGTGTTCTTTGGATGCAACTCAGCATTCTTTGTCCTCCAAACACGACGAGTTGAGTTTTTACCAAAAAGTTCTATTTTGGTTTCATCTGACCATATGGACATTCTCCCAATCCTCTTCTGAATCATCCAAATGCACTCTAGCAAACTTCAGACGGGCCTGGACATGTACTGGCTTTAGCAGGGGGACACGTCTGGCACTGCAGAATTTGAGTCCCTGGCGGCGTAGTGTGTTACTGATGGTAGGCTTTGTTACTTTGGTCCCAGCTCTCTGCAGGTCATTCACTAGGTCCCCCCGTGTGGTTCTGGGATTTTTGCTCACTGTTCTTGTGATCATTTTGACCCCACGGGGTGAGATCTTGCGTGGAGCCCCAGATCGAGGGAGATTATCAGTGGTCTTGTATGTCTTCCATTTCCTAATAATTGCTCCCACAGTTGATTTCTTCAAACCAAGCTGCTTACCTATTGCAGATTCAGTCTTCCCAGCCTGGTGCAGGTCTACAATTTTGTTTCTGGTGTCCTTTGACAGCTCTTTGGTCTTGGCCATAGTGGAGTTTGGAGTGTGACTGTTTGAAGTTGTGGACAGGTGTCTTTTATACTGATAACAAGTTCAAACAGGTGCCATTAATACAGGTAACGAGTGGAGGACAGAGGAGCCTCTTAAAGAAGAAGTTACAGGTCTGTGAGAGCCAGAAATCTTGCTTGTTTGTAGGTGACCAAATACTTATTTTCCACCATAATTTGCAAATAAATTCATTAAAAATCCTACAATGTGATTTTCTGGATTTTATTTTCTCAATTTGTCTGTCATAGTTGACGTGTACCTATGTTGAAAATTACAGGCCTCTCATCTTTTTAAGTGGGAGAACTTGCACAATTGGTGGCTGACTAAATACTTTTTTTCCCCACTGTATATCCAGGACGTATCAATAGTTATGAAGCAGCAGCATCCATCTACCTCCTCAGCCTGCTGGCAGGCCCTCAGTGCTTCACTACAGGACATGCTGTCCCTCTTGGGCCTCCGCACCTCAGGCCTCACAGAGATGGTGGAGCTGCTGGAGACCTCTCCTGCAGCAGTCTAGCGACCAAGTTAGGAGCTTAATCAGTGAAGCAGGTGGACAAACCATATCCAATACAACTCTGTAGTATGCTACAACAATATTCTACACTACTCTGTAGTAAGCTACAACAATATTCTACACTAATCTGCAGGTGATGAAGCCGGATGTGGAGGTCCTGGGCTGGCATGGTTACACGTGGTCTGTGGTTGAGGCCGTTTGGACATACTGACAAATTCATACTGTTGCGTTTTATATTTTTGTGAAGTGTAATTTTGTTAGGGTTTTATGTCTTCAGGAGATTAGATTTTCCATTTACTTTATTTAATCTGATCAGTGGAACAATTCTCATTTTAACAATGGGCTAAAATATTTTGGTTCAGTGTAGTTACATTTATCGCGATATGACATTCTGTCTAGCTCTAGCTCCTACACATCTCATATGCATCGTTATCGAGTATTGTAGTGTGCTACACATTTACATTACATTTGAGTCATTTAGCAGACGCTCTTATCCAGAGCGACTTACAGTTAGTGAGTGCATACATTTTTTATTTTTTATACTGGCCCCCCGTGGGAAACGAACCCACAACCCTGGCGTTGCAAGCGCCATGCTCTACCAACTGAGCTACACAGGGGACAATAAAAGGTCACTTTAAAATGTGCAGTTTTGTCAGGCAACACAATGCCACAGATGTCTCAAGTTGAGGGAGCGTGCAATTGGCATGCTGACTGCAGGAATGTCCACCAGAGCTGTTGCCAGAGAATGTAATGTTCATTTCTCTATCATAATCTGCCTCCCAACATCGTTTTAGAGGATTTGGCCGTATGTCCAACTGGCCTCACAACTGCAGACCACTTGTATTCACCACCTGAGAAAGTGGGAACTCAAAACACTTAGCTAGATTGCTAACTCTAAATATGATATTGTTGCTAGATAGCCATGTAGACTCCGGGATCTTAAGCACAACAAATTAGTAACATATTGCACGAATTGGATTTGAAATGAATGACATAGTACACAATTGGATGACGTAGTATACAAAAAAACGGGGACCACTTTTGGCTCATGAGCACCACTTTCAAAACGACTGGCTAAAATTATACAAAAGTTTGAGAGTGCATCTTTACATCTATCAGTAAATGTAGGCTGATGTCCAACAAAAATGTTCAGGCGCTAGGCCTAGGCTACTTGATGTAGGCAAATGGCGCGCTTCGCTCGGTGGGCGCATCAAAACCATTCTAGTAACTACAGCCTACTCCGGTTGTAAAGTGGTGCCATGACCTCAATATTAAGAGGTGAGAAATACATGATATACTCACAGAAAGCTACGACTCGCCTCTAAGTAGAACAACAGTAGTTGCTTTGAAAACAATATTTTCCCCGCAATAGCATTTTGAGCAACGGTCAAATGCTTGTGCTTCTCAGAATGCATCTCTACCTACTCCGCGCGCACAGCGGGGAGAGCGAGTGAGAGTCAGCAGCCAACAGCGAAACCGGGACAGGCAGATACTTTCATAGTAGGAATCAACATAATGCATAGGCCAGGGCTCTCCAACCCTGTGCTTGGAGACCTACCGTCTAGTAGGTTTTAGCTGCAACCCTAATCTAGCGCACCTGATTCTAATAATTAGCTGGATGATACATTTAATCAGGTTAGTTACAACCGAGTTTGGATCGAAAACCTACAGGAGGGTAGCTCTCCGGGAAGAGGGTTGGCGAGCCCTGGCATAGGCTATTACTGTTGACCAAATAATAGTCTTAGAACTATCTACAGGAATGCTGTGTAGCAAAATCACAGACGTAAACAAAATGCTTCGGTAAAAGGAAGGCAATGTCGGTAATTTTTTTTAAAGGACTGGAGCACCATCTACCTGTAACCTGCATCAGGGAACACAGGAGTCATTACATTTGAATATGCCAAATAGATGCCCAAAATGACCTATCTTTGTGCTAAATGTTCAAAAAAGACAACAGTAAATAATCGACATTTTAGTTTTTCATGGGCAGACTTTTGCAGGCATTTTCACTAAGAATGGAGGTTTAGTATGGCTACCCAGGAATTGTGTGGTGCTTTGGGGCTCAGTTGGTATAGCATGGCGCTTGCAACGCAAGGGTCGTGGGTTCCATTTCCGCTGGGGCCACCCACACGAAAAGTGTATGCATTCAGAACTGTAAGTCGCTTTGGATAAAAGGGTTGGCTGAATGGCATATATAAATAGCACTGCAACATCACTCCCTTTTCATCACCACTCACTTGGTAAACTGCAGACTGGAATGCCTGCCCATCCACGCTTAAAGGCTCTGCATGGTAAATCCGGAATCTGCATTGGCCATACAGCATTTATTGCCGATGCGGCCTCCGCAGAAGTCAGAGAAAACACTTCGCGGAGCAGCGCAGAGCTGTTGTCAAGGAAGAGAGTTTGTGTATATACAGGCCCTCCCGTCATCACCTACCGTCAACCAATCATGTCAATGCGGAGCTATACGGAGCCCTCCACAATGTTACAATATATGAGAGGCGCACTGCGATGCGGTACATTGCTCAATTTGGCCTCTGCATGCCTCCAGAGACTCCGCAGTTGCGTCACACCCGCCATACGGCGCCTCTGACCACATTTTCGAAACAAGCATAAATTGGCTTTTAGGGTGACATCTCTCAGACTCTGCAGTTCCAGCATGCACTGCAGCAGCCGGTTGACTCCGCCCGGTGAAGGTACAGCAAGTCTGAGGAGATGGACGGAAGTGTTACAACCATTTAGTATTTACATTTTTAGTCATTTAGCAGACGCTCTTATCCAGAGCGACTTACAGTTTAGTGAGTGCATACATTTTCATACTGTATCACCCTTACTGCTGCTCTTTAATTATTTGTAACTTTTTTTTTGGTATTCTTTCTTAAAACTGCATTGTTGGTTAAGGGCTTGTAAGGAAGCATTTCACCTATTGTATTCACGATGCTCGCTCCCAATGATTTGGAATTCTGGTTGAATGTAATTGAATTGTTTATAATGAGAAAACGTAGAAAATGCTTTTGACTTTAATTGGATTTAATTTAATTGCATTCGGAAAGTATTCAGACCCATTCCCTTTTTCCACATTGTTACGTTACAGCCTTATTCTAAAATTGATTAAATACAAATATTTCCTCAAATCAACACACAATACCCCATAATGAGAAATCGAAAACAGTTTTTTAGAAATGTTTGCAAATGTATTAAAAAGAAAAAAACATACCTTATTTACATAAGTATTCAGACCCTTTACTTTGAGACTCGAAACTGAGCTCAGATGCATCCTGTTTCCATTGATCATCCTTGATGTTTCTACAACTTGATTGGAGTCCACCTGTGGTAGTTTCAATTGATTCAACATGATTTGGAAGGCACACACCTGTCTATATAAAGGTCCCACAGTTGAGAGTGCATTTCAGAGCAAAAACCAAGGCATGAGGTCGAAGGAATTGTCCGTAGAGCTCCGAGACAGGATTATGTCGAGGCACAGATCTGGAGAAGGGTACCAAAACATTTCTGCAGGATTGAAGGTCCCCAAGAACACAGTGACCTCAATCATTCTTAAATGGAAGAAGTTTGGAACCACCAATACTTTTCCTTGAGCTGGCTGCCCAGCCAAACTGAGCAATCTGGGGAGAAGGGCCTTGGTCAGGGAGGTGACCAAGAACCCGATGGTCACTCTGACAGAGCTCCAGAGTTCCTCTGTGGAGATGGGAGAACCTTCCAGAAGGACAACCATCTCTGCAGCACTCCACCAATCAGGCCTTTATGGTAGAGCGGACAGACAGAGCCACTCCTCAGTAAAAGGCACATGACAGCTGCTTGGAGTTTGCCAAAAGGCACCTGAAGGACTCTCAGACCATGAGAAACAAGATTCTCTGGTCTGATGAAAGCAAGATTGAACTCTTTGGCCTGAATGCCAAGTGTCATATCTGGAGGAAACCTGACACCATCCCTACGGTGAAGCATGGTGGTGGCAGCATCATGCCGTTAGTATATTTTTCAGTGGCGGAGACTAGTCAGAATCGAGGGAAAGATGAACGGAGCAAAGTAGAGAGATCCTTGATGAAAACCTGCTCCAAATACAGGTGTGCCAAGCTTGTAGCGTCATACCCAAGACTCGAGGCTGTATTCACTGCCAAAGGTGCTTCAACAAAGTACTGTGTAAACGGTCTGAATACTTATATAAACGTACATTTGCAAAAACTTCTAAAAACCTGTTTTTGCTTTGTCATCTTTGTTACTTCTCCTCAGCTATGGACTTTAAAGGGACAGTTCACTCCAAAATCTGTTTGTTGTTGATGAGGGGGGAAAAAAACTATTTAATCCATTTTAGAATAAGGCTGTAACGTAACAAGTCAAGGGGTCTGAATACATTCCGAATGCACTGTATATTGTACTAAAACTATATGATCACTTGTTTAAATTTGTATTGTGGATTATATATTTCCGTAAAGAAAATTGTATTATGAGAATTGTGCATATAATTGTATATTGAAAAGAAAGAGGGAGGGAGGGAGGGAGCAGACAAAGCTATTTCAATGCTGGAGATCCTGTCATGTTTGCAGTGACCCTTGTGCATGTTGCCTGTTTTCCAGGAATAAATAAGATCCAAAAGCAAGTCCTGTCTCTGTCATCCATTTGACCAGCCAATCAGCGTTACAATTAGTTGACCTACGATGCAGAGAAACTGGTATTCACTGCAATTCATTACACTAATTTAAAGCAATAGTCGTGTGTGGTCACCTAGATTATAATTTCAGCACCGTTTTGATTGGGACAGCTCCATCGCACTGGTTTGAGACAAGCCTGGGGGACTCTAGATAAATCAATCAATGTCAGATTTTTGTTTTCGTTGAATCTCCGTTTGGAGATGTACATATTACCTCGACTAACCGGTACCCCCTTTATTTAGCCTCGGCTATTGTCATTTTTACTGCTGCTCTTTAATTATTTGTTACTTTTATTTCTTATTATTTTATATTATATTTGTGAGATTTTTTTGGTATTCTTTCTTAAAACTGCATTGTTGGTTAAGGGCTTGTAAGTAAGCATTTAACTGGTCCCAGTTAAAATACAGTACCTTGATATTTAAACAATTTCTTAATCTCTGATCTGCTATCTTTATAATCAACTCGATTTTTGCCAAATACGACATTTTGTCATTCGTTGTAGGTTATCCAGCAAGTTTAGCAACTTTGGTCATTTTACATTTTTGTTTGGCTGCCTTTACAAAGTTTGTATGAATGACAACGCTATAGCCTTCACCGTGTGTCCTGAGTGCGCTGTGTCGAAATAGCCTATGCCTGCTGCTGAAATGATTAACGTTGTGTTTGGCAATTCACAACAATGTCACTGGCGATCAAAGTTACTGTATCATGACTAAATATAAGTTGGGTAAAGATGCAGGGCTGACTGGCATTACCAAAAATAGAGAATGTGGGGTTATGCGCTCTAATACTTGCCCTGAAAGATGTTCACTCATTTCGCCATGCAAAGTAAAACAAGATGCCAATAGCATTGTTAGCAATATCATTTAATCCTTCCCCCTCAACATAGAATCACTGTTGTACATACGTTTTTTTTTATTTTCTCAATTTCACATGTTCATTTCTCTCTTCAAACTTCCAGTTTGACCTACCTCTCATATCCAAAAAAAGAAAAGCAGATTGTATTATACAAAAATGCAAACCAATTTTCACACAGTGAATTCTCTTACAAAGTCATAAAATGGCGTAATAATGGCTACATCCACATTGGAGGAAGATAATTCTAAACATTCCTTCATGGAGTATAACATACATATAAAAACGTTTTTTTCTTGCTGAAATCAAACCTGTACCTTAAATTAAGAGATATATTACAAGAAAGTAATCATATAAAAGCGCCATTGCGTTTCTCGCCAAATGTTAGGAATTAAAATGTGAGCCCAAAACAGCAGTCACACTTCTGTGATTCCGGGGATAGTTGGCTGTGTGAATGCGGGGTAGGGCAGCAGTTTCACTCAGAAACAAATGAAAGCAGGCGACTGACATGAACATCATTGCTATTCCCAGAAACCACATCTTTGTTACTTTTCCTCAGCTATGGACTTTAAAGGGACAGTTCACTCCAAAATCAGTTTGTTGCATTTTAGACCTCAAGTGGTTTAATGTTGATTTGAGTTTACATCCCACCCCATCTAGTGTTTATCCAGCTATAGCCTAAACCCAAAATGAGTAGAAATGATAGGCACTGAATTATACTGTGTCCATCTTTGCCATTGAGGTTTACAGCTGGACCTACACAACAGATGGCATGGGATGTGGCCTCACGTTTGCCTAAACATCTAACTGTTACCATGGTTACTCAATGGATTTTCAGCCTGACCAAGTCTCCCTAAAAAAAAGACAATAGTCCATAAGCCAGAATGTTGAAGAAAATTATATTTACACTTACTTTCCTGGTTGTACATGCTGTTGGTCCTTTTGGCGGTAGGTGGTGGAGATACGGTATCCACAGGAAAGTGTTGTTTACCCGACTTTTTGCGGCGCTGGTAGGTTCTGTCTTGTATTTTCAATCTCTTGACGCTTTGCATGTGATGCACAATATGTAACCAATAGCCTAATGTAACCGAATGTAGTCGACCAAACATGCAATCAGCTGGAAGTGTTTGCTGTTTGGTCCATGTCTGTTCGGTTAGGCTCGGCCATATTGTGCAAGTGTTTGTAACATGCGAATTGCATCAGTATTGGAAAATAAAACCAGAAATTCAAACCGATATACAGACCAGCGTACTGAAGGTCGGGTTGATAAAAAAATATCCACAGGGAAGTGTAATCAGATTATGTCCAACATAGGGACAAAATCAGCAGACAACAGGTAAAGTAAGTTGAATTGGAGTTTGTTCAACATTCTGACTTGTAATGGGACTGTTTGGGCATGCAGAGCCTTCATGTGAGAGACAAGTGTTTAAGCATTTCACTCTTGGATTCTAAGAGGCTAGCCTCATGTCAACATTAGACCACTGCTGAGATCTGAAAACATTGGACAAATTTGGAGTGAACTCGCTCTTTAAGGGTCATGGCTGGAGGGACCTTGAGAGTATTTCCCAAAGCAGAATTAACAAGTGTGGGCAAGTTAATTTTCATGACTATTCTGAAACAATGACAACCTGTGTGTGGATGATAGAGATGCTGCGTTTGATCGTTTCCATGGACAACATGATGCTTCGCCATGTGAGGCGATACGTAGATCACCGTAAGACTTGGAAGTCAGTGATTTTTCACTCAACAACAACAGGAACAAAAACAACTACAAACCCAACTAGTCAATTACATTTTGCCAGCAGAAACAAGTTTTGTTCTAAATATGACAAAAGGTGACTGACAGTTGAAGAGAAAACGAGCATGCCAATTCAAATCGCTTTTAATTTGGTTAGTGTGCTTCCAAATTATCTTACTGTTGGCCAAGGAGTATTCCTTGAGAATATGAAGCAAGCCTTTGACTAAATTAAAGGCTTACCAGTCTTACCTCTTTAAAAAAACAAACATCAAATGTCTAATATTTCCACACCGTCACCCAGCACAGCACACTTCACTTTGAAAAAAGCCAGTGTACCTTTTCTACAATACAACCTAGTACACTCACACAAAAACGTTTCTCTCTTTCAATTCTCATCATTAAATGAGTCTTCTTTCGGAAGCATATTTCAATATAGAACTTATTTGTTTGAACACAAAAATATTAAGTGAATACACATCAATGCGCACAGAAGTCCTTCAACTGGGAAAGGATAAAGTCTGTGTTGGCAACCAGTGGACAGGGAAAAATATAACATTTTGCTGATTCTAAGTAGAGATCATTTAATATAAATGCTGAGTGAGTAGAATAAGAGGTGGCACGTTAATAGTGCTTAGTATATTAATGTATGTATACATACTCATATGTATAAGTGAGTTGTGTACCTAAATAATAAAATGTATTAAAGAGCAGCCTGAGAGGCTTGAAGTGTGGTTGGAAAAAACTATAAACCCTAACCCTTGCCCCCAACTTTAACTTCCATTGACCCCCACCCACCTTAAACCCAGACAAAAAAGCAGAACTTTTTTTTTTGCCAAACCCAAATTATGAACCCAATCGTCACCTCTATCCTTATCATTAACCGTTTGAGCACTAGGACCCACCTTTTTGCATTTCAGCGCAGCCCTTTTCAATGGCCAATCATGAGGATTGTTTACAAAAAGGCAGAGCACTCCTTAACGAGCACCAACAATTTCCATGACAGGGAAAGCAACAATAATGTAAAGATAATGATGATAATAATAATAATACTATAAAACTATGTTGTGAAAAATATCATGAAAGGTTACACTAAAAGTATTCAAATCGAAGGTTGGGAAGACTTTGGGCAGAGGCTTTTTGAGGGGAAAGACTTTCTGGCTGCTTGCTTTAAACCTTGCAAGGTTGTGGCCCAAGATTCTGGGCTTGAATCCACTAATACACTGAATATGTGTCTCGATCCTGACTTGTTCTAAAATGAACTAATAGTATGTGGTTAAAAACAAAAGGAGTAGAAGGAATTTTTAAAAGTAACCTTGTAAGATGACTCAATTATTTTTAAAGAGACACTTCTCTACTCTTTCATTGTTGATTTTGACTCACAAACCATTGAAATGACTGTTTGGCAGACTACAGACACCTTTTACATGTATTAAGACCAAGGGGGGGGGGGGGGGGGGGGGGAATAGCATATTAATCAATCTCACTTCCCCTCCAATAACGGACCAGTGTTCAGGTAGTCCACAGCCCCTTAATCACGATTTACGCGAGCGAGAGAAAGAAAACAAAGGAACACAACTTCATAGAAGTTAAGGAGAACCAATGACAAGATAATCCCAACGGGGTGGGCTTTTGATGACCAGATGAGGAGTTCTGAGGAAGACAAAATCAACTGTCACCCCATATGATTCCATTCACACTGGGAGGGGATTCAATCCATCTTGCACCAAGGAAAATGTTGTTCCTACAATGTGAAAACGCATGTTTTCTAGAACTCTGTTAACTTAACACATTAATTACACTCCCTGGAGAGTGCATATCTGCACTGCAAGTTTGATTGAATTCCAGCCCATCAGAGTACAAACGAGACATTACCGTGGCCAGCAGCAAGTCACAACACATCCCACGAGAAGCACATAGTAGGTTCCCTTACAGAAAACATGAGGAAAGCTTATTATCAAAAAGATTCACTTTGCAATCTTTAAAACAGAATGCTTTGGTTAATAATATACTGCTTTTCAAGTATGAAACAGACATATGATGTATTCATAAAATGCACTAATAAAATCATACTTCTCATGGCAGCATGTGGTCTCATGTGGCTTGAAGCGGCCTGGTCTCGTTTGGTTCTGAAGGTTGGCGGAACGTTTTCACTCCCCCTTTCCCTGGCCTCCCTCACCTGGTCAACCACGTTTTACGATTCTGGGAGTGGTGTATTCCTGAACACTAGCAGTTACTACACTCATATTACTGAACCCAGACAGAACAGTTACTACACTGACTAAATGTTGATTATAATGCCTTCGTAAGCTGTCAAAGGTATCGGAAACTGTCATAACAGGTTATAATGGATTATAACAGACACTTATGTGATGCGTACGACCGCTGAAATAACTATGTCGTAAACACCAAGACTTATGACACTGTTATGTAGTACATATGAGCATAACTTGATTTAGGATTCGATTCTAAGTTGGTTAAGAAATTGAAAGTTTACATTTGACAGCCTTTAAACAGTCTTTGGGGTGTAAAGGTCCCTGCAAGCTGTTTACCCTTAGTATGCCTCGTAATGGGCACAAAGATACTCTACCGATCGATCCACAATGGGTCTTGGTATGTGATGTCTATGTAGTGGAGATAGCCTTCTTTTAACAAATCATCATCATCATCATCATCATCATCACCATTATTGTCATCATCAACTGCTTATTGTTTTTACATTACTTTGAGAGGCTTGTTTTATAGTCCCAGTAAGAAAACAGAAAACGAAACAAAGAAATAAATGATATCAAATGCCCTGGTTTCCAGGCGATGAAAGTAAAAAAAGAAAGCTCATTCACAGAACAAAAAGAAAGAAAAACTCCTATCACAGCAGATACTGCTCATCTTCTGTCTGTATGCTTTACACCACAGTGTCTGAGTAAGTGGCGTGTGGTCTAGGAGCAGGAATGGACCACACCGTTCTTCTGCAGCTCTGAGTCCCCGGGCCCCGGCTCAGAACACAGGCTGAGCGAAGACGCCTTATTAGTCAGTGACAACATGGCTCCGCCCACACCGCCGTCCTGACCTAGACCGCTGGAGCCATTAGACACCTCACTACACACACCGCGGGAGAGCGAGAAAGGGGAGAGAGCGGGAGAGCGAGAAAGGAGAGAGAGCGGGAGAGGGGAGAGCGAGAAAGGGGAGAGAGCGGGAGAGCGAGAAAGGGGAGAGAGCGGGAGAGCGAGAAAGGGGAGAGAGCGAGAAAGGGGAGAGCGGGAGAGCAAGAAAGGGGAGAGAGCGGGAGAGCGAGAAAGGGGAGAGAGCGAGAAAAGGGAGAGAGCGAGAAAGGGGAGAGAGCGGGAGAGCGAGAAAGGGGAGAGAGCGGGAGAGCGAGAAAGGGGAGAGAGCGGGAGAGCGAGAAAGGGGAGAGAGCGGGAGAGCGGGAGAGCGGAGAAAGGGGAGAGAGCGGGAAAGGGGAGAGAGCGGGAGAGCGAGAAAGCGGGAGAGCGAGAAAGGGGAGAGAGCGGGAGAGCGAGAAAGGGGAGAGAGCGAGAAAGGGGAGAGAGCGGGAGAGCGAGAAAGGGGAGAGAGCGAGAAAGGGGAGAGAGCGGGAGAGCGAGAAAGGGGAGAGAGCGAGAAAGGGGAGAGAGCGGGAGAGCGAGAAAGGGGAGAGAGCGGGAGAGAGCGAGAAAGGGGAGAGAGCGAGAAAGGGGAGAGAGCGGGAGAGCAAGAAAGGGGAGAGAGCGGGAGAGCGAGAAAGGGGAGAGAGCGGGAGAGCGAGAAAGGGGAGAGAGCGGGAGAGCGAGAAAGGGGAGAGAGCGGGAGAGCGAGAAAGGGGAGAGAGCGAGAAAGGGGAGAGAGCGAGAAAGGGGAGAGAGCGGGAGAGCGAGAAAGAGAAAGCATGAAAGGGAGGAACAGACAGAGAGAGAGAGACAGAGTGACAGACAGAGAGCGTGACAGACAGAGGGAGCGTGACAGACAGAGTTACGATCATAAGATCATTCGATGTACAAAGACTGATGACGTGCTGTCCTGCTGAGGTGTGTGTGTGTGTCCACTCACCCGAGGGCCAGGGCAATCTCCTCTAGCTGGGCCTTGTGGTCCTGCTGGCCATTCTCTGCAGCCTTCATCTTGTACTGGACCTCATGAGCCACCTGGCTGTCCTGTAGAGACCACATCAATACACTGTCAGCTCACAGTGGCGCGTCTGTCTATGTGTCTCTCTGTGCCTGCCCGTCTGTCTATACCCGTCTGTGACTGTCCGTCTGTGCATATTCGTCCGTCTGTCTGTGCCATCCCTTGTGTCTGTGCCTGTCCGCCTGTCCGTGTGTCCACCTGCCCGTCAGTCCTCCGCCCGCCCGCCCGTCCGTGTCAGTCCGCCCATGTCCGTCCGCCCGCCCGCCCGCCCGTCCGCCCGCCCGTCCGCCCGCCCGTCCGTGTCTGTCTGTCCGTCCGCCCGCCCATACGGGCGGGGGGGGCGGACAGACGGACATGAACTGTTGGACGGACGGACACGGGCGGGCGGACAGGCGGGCGGACACGGACAGGCGGGCGGGCGGACAGACTGACATCAACGGGCGGGCGGACGGACACGGGCGGGCAGGCGGACAGACACGGACAGGCGGCCCTGCCTGTCCGTCTGTCTGTCCGCGTCCGTCCGCTTGCCTGTCCGCGTCCGTCCGCCTGCCTGTCAGCCTGCCTGTCCCTGTCCGTCTGCCTGTCCGTGTCCGTCCGCCCGCCTGTCCGTGTCCGTCCGCCCGCCTGTCCGTGTCCGTCCGCCCGCCTGTCCGTGTCCGTCCGCCCGCCTGTCCGTGTCCGTCCGCCCGCCTGTCCGTGTCCGTCCGCCCGCCTGTCCGTGTCCGTCCGCCCGCCTGTCCGTGTCCGTCCGCCCGCCTGTCCGTGTCCGTCCGCCTGCCTGTCCGTGTCCGTCCGCCTGCCCGTCCGTGTCCGTCCGCCTGCCCGTCCGTCCGTGTCCGTCCGCCTGTCCGTCCGTCTCCGTCCGCCTGTCCGTCCGTCTCCGTCCGTGTCTGTCCGCCCGCCTGCCTGTCCGTGTCTGTCCGCCCGCCTGCCTGTCCGTGTCTGTCCGCCCGCCCGCCTGCCTGTCCGTGTCTGTCCGTGTCTGTCCGCCCGCCCGCCTGCCTGTCCGTGTCTGTCCCTGCCTGTCCGCCTGCCTGTCCGCCTGCCTGTCCGTGTCTGTCCGCCTGCCTGTCCGTGTCTGTCTGTCCGCCTGCCTGTCTGTCCGCCTGCCTGTCCGTGTCTGTCCGCCTAGCTGTCCGTGTCTGTCCGCCTGCCTGTCCGTGTCTAACATGAACACAAACCACACTATAGGGAAAAACACCACACAACAAGTTGCACATAACACTAGCAATACCTCAATAGGGCAGTGGTTCTCAGTACTGGTCCCGGGAACCCAAAGGTGTGCACATTTTTGTTTTTGTCCTAGCACTACACACCAGATTCAAATCATCAAAGCCAGATGATGAGTTGATGATTTGAATTAGGTGTGTAGTGCTAGGGCAAAAACAAAAATGTGCACCCCTTTGGGTCCCCAGGACCAGGATTGACAACCACTGCTATAGGGCGTTGTGAGCAGAGCAGAAGAATTCCCATTGTAAAAGGCAGACAAACTACTATTCTCCCCTCCATCTCTCCCTCACCATGGCCATCTGGCGGGTCCTCTTGCCGATCTCCCTCTCCACCTGATGCAGCTCCATGCTGAGCTGTTCGCTGGACACCAAGGCAGCGCTGCTGGAACCCCCCACTGGACCGGGCCACTTCCCCTGCTGGCCCTGGTTCTGACCTGGCTGGGAGGGCTGGGCCACCAGGGCACTGACCTCCCTCTGAGGAGGACGGGGAGGAGGGTGTTCAGGGTTAATAAGGTCAATCTTTCCCTACTAATAACCTCTTCTCTACCATTACTTACAAGCTTGGTTTCCCCCACACCCAAAAAGTTTTTGCCTTAATTGATTTCAACGCAAAAGGTTGTGTTTGTCCGATCGCTGTGTGTGTGTGGATACCCACCTCCATGCCGTGGATCTGGGTCTGTTGGGTGATCTGCTGGTTGACCTGTTGGAGCTCAATCTTCAGATGCTCTCTGTCCTGAGCTGGCATAGACAGCCTGAGAGAGGGGAAACGAGAACCAAGCCATCAGAATTACTGATACATAACGCATTAATAGATGGATGGATGGAGTGATGAGGAGTGTTTGATCGTACCTTTCACTGAAGTGTCCCTGAGAGGAGGAGCCAGTCTGGTGGGAGGGGTAGGAGGCGCCGCCCCAGCCTCCGTGGTTCCCATAGGAGTACTCCGCTGTGGGCGGGACAACCACGCGTTAACCACCAATTGTATGTCTTAGAAACACGGTTCGACTCAGTCATATTCATGAAGCAACAAACTGAAGAAAACAGACAAACCGGGAGGGACAACATGGATATGTCTATAATGCTCATTTTCAAAAAACGTTTTAAGTATTCCGTTGTGAGCCCTAATGAGCTCAACCCAGATGACAGAGATTGAGTAAGTTGATTGGTCTCCCTACCGGCCATGGGCTTGGGTCCCTGGGTAGAGGCAGAGGCCATGGCCTGCACGGGGCCTGTTGTCTGGTAGCCTGTCTTGGAGGTGCGTGAGATGGCCCCGAAGCGCGACACGGTGGGCTGGGGGCCGAAGGGGATGATGGGGTCGTCGTCTTTCACCTCTGCCCCCCGCCTGGCCTGGGCCTCCATGGAAGGCTCCCCCCGCAGACCTTTACAATCCACATTCTAGAGGGGGAGAGAGGGACAATTTAGAATTGTCATTTAGCAGGCCTCTAATTTAGTCAGTAAGAGTAGCAGGTCCTCAATTTATCAGGCCCTCAATTTATCAGGCCCTCAATTTAACAGTCATTCTACAGAAAAATAAAGGTGTGGATGGGTGGGTGAGATGGTGGGGGGTCATTTATCAAATGTAGTCATTTAGCAGACACTAATTCAGAGTGAAATACAATAATTACAAAAAGGAGATGGGGAGAAAGAGGCAGTTGGAGAGAAAAGTGAAGATAAAAGCAATTAACAATTTAGCCAAAAAAGGGACGGTAGAAGGGACAAATGAAAGCTAAAATCCTTCTAATGAAGCATATTTTCAACATTGTTCCTGTGACAACTGAACCAGTAATACTTTCAGAAACAGTGTCTTACTAAGACGCACCGCCACTATTCCAGCTGTCACTCACCATCATCTCCATGGCGCCGGGCGCCATGATTTCTTTGGGCTTGGCGTCCTTGGTGACAATGTAGGAGCCGATGGTGTCACAGGACCAGGGAGAATACTGGCCCCCGTAGTCCGGCTCCCTGCACTTCCCAAAGGCTTTGGAGCTCTCCTCCCCATACTATGGAGGCAGACACAGGTGTGTGTTAGCAAGCTACTTGTGCTAACAGTACTGCATAGCAATGCTAACTTGGAAACATAATTTGAACATGCTAAAACACAGGCATTTTAGAAAAGTGTCATACAGGGCAGAATAATATAAAATGTACATTTTTGTGTGAAACAGGGTCATCGCTAGATAAATGAGTGTCATAGCTAAAACAGCATCAAAAGCCCTGTTTTGTAAATGTTATAAAAGGATTATAGTTTCACTTCCCAATTAAATAATGTCATGACATTAATCCTCCCAGTTGGGAGCTTTGAAGGCCTACACATGTGAGCAGTAACAGTTTGTCTCTGGACTGTACCACGCAGAGCTCTGACTCTAATGCAGGGGTTCTCAAACTTTTTGGGGCCTTTTGTGATAGCAAATTTATCAGGGACCTCTCATAATCAGAACACAACTCGAGTGCAATAAAAATAGTCTACAATACGTTTTACTATGACGTCTGCAGTGCATGGCTGGACGAACCAAGTCTTGGGCCTGGGGATTGAACATTTAAAAAGGCCCGCCTCTTGGCATCAGAGAGAAAATGTTGCAGTTTTCAAGATAATTTCCAGCAATTCTACAAAATGTTGGGGGGCAGAGATTTTTTGTTGTTGCAGCTTTAAAACTAATATCCTGCAATTCTACACATTTTGCCATGAGTCAGAGAGAAAACTTTGCCGTTTTAAAGCTTAAATTACAGTGCATTTATGTAAAATAGTTTTGGGGAATAGTTTTCAGTGGAAAAGTGATAATTGGTGGAGTACTGTGGATACCAATATCCCTGTGAGCCTCCCATGCCCATGTTGCCAAGGGTTAAGAACATAAATTGCAGATTAATAATATTACATTGTATTGTATTACACACTTTAAAAACGTATTCCACAGATTCCTTTGCCAAAAGTCATTTAATATGTTGTTAGTGATATAAAATAAATAAATACAATAATTAAATAAAAAAATTGTTAAAAATAATTAATTTGTGGAATTTCTTTCCTTCTTAATGCGTTGGAACCAATCAGTTGTGTTGTGACAAGGTAGGGGTGGTACACAGAAGATAGTCCTATTTGGTAAAAGACCAAGTCCATATTATGGCAAGAACAGCTCAAATAAGCAAAGAGAAACAACAGTCCATCATTACTTTAAGACATGAAGGTCAGTCAATCCGGAAAATGTCAAGAACTTTTTAAGTTTCTTCAAGCGCAGTCGCAAAAACCATCAAGCGCTATTGATGAAACTGGCTCTCATAAGGACACCCACAGGAAAGGAAGACCTAGAGTTACCTCTGCTGCAGAGGATAAGTTCATTAGTTAGCAGCCTCAGAAATAAGCCCAAATAAATGTTTTACATAGTTCAAGTAACAGAAACACAAGCAATGGACATTAGACCGGTGGAAATCTGTCCAAATTGGCGATTTTTGGTTCCAACTGCCGTGTCTTTGTGAGACGCAGAGTAGGTGAACGGATGATCTCCGCATGCGTGATTCCCACCATGAAGCAGGTGGTGTGATGGTGCTTTGCTGGTGACACTGTCAGTGATTTATTTAGAATTCAAGGCACACTTAACCAGCATGGCTACCACAGCATTCTGCAGCGATATGCCATTCCATCTGGTTTGCGCTTAGTGGGACTATCATTTATTTTTCAACAAGACAATGACCCAAAACACACCTCCAGGCTGTGTAAAGGCTATTTTACCAAGAAGGAGAGTGATGGAGTGCTGAATCAGATGACCTGGTCTCCACAATCCCCCAACCTCAACCCAATTGAGATGGTTTGGGATGAGTTGGACCGCAGAGTGAAGGAAAGCAGCTAACAAGTGCTCAGCATATGTGGGAACTCCTTCAAGACTGTTGGAAAAGCATTCCTCATGAAGCTGGTTGAGAGAATGCCAAGAGTGTGCAAAGCTGTCATCAAGGCAAAGGGTGGCTACTTTGAAGAATCTCAAAAATAAAATATATTTTGATTTGTTTAACACTTTTTTGGTTACTACATGATTCCATGTGTGTTATTTCATAGTTTTGATTATGCTACAATGTAGAAAATAGTCAAAATAAAGAAAAACCCTTGAATTCGTAGGTGTCCAAACTTTTGACTGGTACTGTATGTATGTATGTATGTATGTATGTATGTATGTATGTATGTATGTATGTATGTATGTATGTATGTATGTATGTATGTATATACATACATACATACATACATACATACATACATACATACATACATACATACATACATACATACATACATACATACATACATACATACATACATACATACATACATACATACATACATACATACATACATACATACATACATATATATACACACAGTGGGGAAAAAAGTATTCAGTCAGCCACCAATTGTGCAAGTTCTCCCACTTAAAAAGATGAGAGAGGCCTGTAATTTTCATCATAGGTACACGTCAACTATGATAGACAAAATGAGGAAAAAATTTCTGGTAAATTACATTGTAGGATTTTTAATGAATTTATTTGAAAATTATGGTGGAAAATAAGTATTTGGTCAATAACAAAAGTTTCTCAATACTTTGTTATATACCCTTTGTTGGCAATGACACAGGTCAAACGTTTTCTGTAAGTCTTCACAAGGTTTTCACACACTGTTGCTGGTATTTTGGCCCATTCCTCCATGCAGATCTCCTCTAGAGCAGTGATGTTTTGGGGCTGTCTCTGGGCAACACAGACTTTCAACTCCCTCCAAAGATTTTCTATGGGGTTGAGATCTGGAGACTGGCTAGGCCACTCCAGGACCTTGAAATGCTTCTTACGAAGCCACTCCTTCGTTGCCCGGGCGGTGTGTTTGGGATCATTGTCATGCTGAAAGACCCAGCCACGTTTCATCTTCAATGCCCTTGCTGATGGAAGGAGGTTTTCACTCAAAATCTCACGATACATGGCCCCATTCATTCTTTCCTTTACACGGATCAGTCGTCCTGGTCCCTTTGCAGAAAAACAGCCCCAAAGCATGATGTTTCCACCCCCATGCTTCACAGTAGGTATGGTGTTCTTTGGATGCAACTCAGCATTCTTTGTCCTCCAAACACGACGAGTTGAGTTTTTACCAAAAAGTTCTATTTTGGTTTCATCTGACCATATGACATTCTCCCAATCCTCTTCTGGATCATCCAAATGCACTCTAGCAAACTTCAGACGTGCCTGGACATGTATTGGCTTAAGCAGGGGGACACGTCTGGCACTGCAGGATTTGAGTCCCTGGCAGCGTAGTGTGTTACTGATGGTAGGCTTTGTTACTTTGGTCCCAGCTCTCTGCAGGTCATTCACTAGGTCCCCCCGTGTGGTTCTGGGATTTTTGCTCACCGTTCTTGTGATCATTTTGACCCCACGGGGTGAGATCTTGCGTGGAGCCCCAGGTCGAGGGAGATTATCAGTGGTCTTGTATGTCTTCCATTTCCTAATAATTGCTCCCACAGTTGATTTCTTCAAACCAAGCTGCTTACCTATTGCAGATTCAGTCTTCCCAGCCTGGTGCAGGTCTACAATTTTGTTTCTGGTGTCCTTTGACAGCTCTTTGGTCTTGGCCATAGTGGAGTTTGGAGTGTGACTGTTTGAGGTTGTGGACAGGTGTCTTTTATACTGATAACAAGTTCAAACAGGTGCCATTAATACAGGTAACGAGTGGAGGACAGAGGAGCCCCTTAAAGAAGAAGTTACAGGTCTGTGAGAGCCAGATATCTTGCTTGTTTGTAGGTGACCAAATACTTATTTTCCACCATAATTTGCAAATAAATTCATTAAAAATCCTACAATGTGATTTTCTGGAAATGTTTTCCTCAATTTGTCTGTCATAGTTGACGTGTACCTATGATGAAAATTACAGGCCTCTCTCATCTTTTTAAGTGGGAGAACTTGCACAATTGGTGGCTGACTAAATACTTTTTTTCCCCACTGTATATATATATATATATATATATATATATATATATATATATATATATATATATATATATATATATACACACACCCCTGCAGTACCGCCGCGGACCTTTGGGTTACGTTATGTAACCCCGGTTCTCTGAAGGAGATGAGGGAGACATCTCACTATGGGACACGCCATCTTTTGTGGGTCATTGGTTGAAGCCTTATTCAAATCATGCCCAACAGGCCAATCAGAGCTTTGTGGGTGTACGCCCCGTGTGTCTATATAACAACCTGCACTGCTCTGGTTTCCTTATTCTTCGCCTCTTCACAAGTATATTTGGTTACTAGCCCGTTAAGCAGCTTTCAGAAAACTCTCAACTTAACTGTTCCTCTCGGTGTGGGTTACCACCCCACCTTGGAGCATTGGTTGGCTTATTTTGTATTTTCAGGAATTCTGCTAACTGCAGCCTCACTTTACAGAGTGAAGTTACCTCAGTTTGTTAGCAGGCTTTTTGTTGTCGGCTAGCTACAGTACTCCTGTTGCCTGGCCTACACACAATTGATGTTGTTAGCTAGCTAGCACCACTGCTTTAGCATCCCGCTAATAGCAGGTTCCCACACATTTTTGCTACTTTTACCCAGGGTCTCTAGCTCTCCGTCGGTTCCCACCGTTCGGAGTTAGCTAGCTGAACTTTAAAGTGTCTTGGCTAGTTAGTGGGCTAACGGCACCACTGGTGTTTTAGCTAGCAACCTCTGGGCTAAACCCCCATTCGGTTTGTTTGGCTAGCACAAGCAGTGATGTTTCTTCAGTGTGTTACCCACCATTGAAGCACCATACCTTTTACATTCTCCTGTAAAAGATAACCCAGCCGAGCGTTCTACCTCGAGTTACTTGGTTTACACACCATCCCAGGGCGGCAGGTAGCTTAGTGGGTAAGAGCGTTGTGCCAGTAACCGAAAGGTTGCTGGTTCTAATCCCCGAGCCGACTAGGTGAAAAATCTGTCGATGTGCCCTTGAGCAAGGCACTTAACCCTAATTGCTCCTGTAAGTCGCTCTGGATAAGAGCATCTGCTAAATGACTAAAAATGTAAATGCAAATCCCATAGTGAGATGTTGAACCTAGTCGACTGAAAGAGAACCCACTTTGAGAATCCCTGCTTTAATGTGTTGACCCTGAGAGACCTAAGTTGTGTGTGGGTCTCACCTCTGGGGGGTAGTCACTAGGGAAGGTGTGGGTGAGGGTGGGGGAGGCAGCGAACGGCGGGGGGGAGATGACCTTCCTCTCCTCCAGCTGGGCCATCAGCTCCTTGCGGCGGCGGTGCAGGTAGTCCAGGCTGGGCTGGGAGGAGCGTCCGTACTGCTCCTAGATAACACACCACGGGACACAGTTTATCAGACAACTACTCAGTATTTCCATAATGACACTAAACTATCTGCATCTTAATGATCATTAAAATGATGAAAGATATCAGACTTCTGGTCAACTAACGAGATAAATGTAAATCTCAAGGAAGCTGCAGCTCACAAGACAACAACTGCATAGTAGTCAGTCAGTGTATATGGTCACCAACCTCCGTCCTGGAGTGTTACAGGGTGTGCTAGCTTTTTTCTCAACCCAGTGCTAACACACCCTGATTCAACTGATCAACTGCTCATCATGACCTTAGACAGGTTGAATAAGGTTTTACTGTTGGCCTGAAACAAACGTCTATATACCTTGTAAGTTTCCTGGACCAGGGTTGCTGACCACGGATGTACACACAGAGAAACATGACAGACTGTGGAGAAACCAAACTCACCCTGACGTAGGACCTCATGGATTGGGGCTGGGCCCCAGTTGGGTAGTACCCCTCTGGGGGGTACCTCTCCCTGGCCGCCTGCTCCTGGTGGTAGGGGTGGTTAGGGGGCACATCCAGGGGCGCGGGGCTCATCCGGACCATGTCGTCCCTCTGCGAGGAGTATGGCTGGGGTGGAGGCGGGGGACCAGGGTAAGGGTCGTGGCGGCCCCGGGTGTCATAGTGGGGAGGGTAGGAGAAGGGGGGGGCGGAGTGGGGAGCCGGGTAAGGGCGCTCGGGGGGGCCATAGCCGGGATAGGGGTCCTGGTATGCTGGTCCAGCGGGCTCGCCGGGGGGAGGGGGGTTTCGGATGTAGCGCTGAGTGGAGTACTGGGGGGGCTGCTGGTAGGGATATCCTGGAGGACAGGGGGGGACACGTTGACATGTTGATTTACTTTACACGTTTTTGTTTCATATTGGTTCAAAACACATCATAGGTTCAAAACACATTTTCTATTGATAGAGCTGAAATTAGTTGCTATGAAAAAATATATTACAGCTGCGGAAAAAATTAAGAGACCACTGCAAAATGATCAGTTTCTCTGGTTTTACTATTTATAGATATGTGTTTGGGTAAAAATAACATTTTTGTTTTATTCTATAAAACTACTGACAACATTTCTCCCAAATTCCAAAGAAAAATATATTGTCATTTAAAGCATTTATTTGCAGAAAATGACAACTGGTCAAAATAACAAAAAAGATGCAGTGTTGTCAGACCTCGAATAATGCAAAGAAAATAAGCTCATGTTCATTTTTAAACACAATACTAATGTTTTAACTTAGGAAGAGTTCAGAAATCAATATTTGGTGGAATAACCCTGATTTTCAATCACAGCTTTCATGCGTCTTGGCATGCTCTCCACCAGTCTTTCACATTGATGTTGGGTGACTTTATGCCACTCCTGGCGCAAAAATTCAAGCAGCTTGGCTTTGTTTGATGGCTTGTGACCATCCATCTTCCTCTTGATCACATTCCAGAAGTTTTCAATGGGGTTCAGGTCTGGAGATTGGGCTGGCCATGACAGGGTCTTGATCAGGTGGTCCTCCATCCACACCTTGATTGACCTGGCTGTGTGGCATGGTGCATTGTCCTGCTGGAAAAACCAATCCTCAGAGTTGGGGAACAATGTCAGAGCAAAAGGAAGTACGTTTTCTTCCAGGACAACCTTGTACATGGCTTGATTCATGCGTCCTTCACAAAGACAAATCTGCCCGATTCCAGCCTTGCTGAAGCACCCCCAGATCATCACCGATCCACCACCAAATTTCACAGTGGGCACGAGACACTGTGGCTTGTAGGCCTCTCCAGGTCTCCATCGAACCATTAGACGACCAGGTGTTGGGCAAAGCTGAAAATTGGACTCATCAGACAAGATGACCTTAACACAGTCCTCTACGGTCCAATCCTTATGGTATTTTGCAAACCTCAGCCTGGCTCTTCTTTGCTTCTCATTGATGAAGGGCTTTTTTCTAGCTTTGCACAACTTCAGCCCTGCCCCTAGGAGCCTGTTTCGAACTCGCCGTGCACTTCACACCAGCTGCCGTTTGTCATTCTTTTTGAAGGTCACTTGTTGTCATCCTACGGTTGTTGAATGACATTCGAATGAGTTGGCGGTCATCCCGGTCAGTAGAGAATAGTTTTCGCCCTCTGCCGGTCTGTAGCTTTGTTGTCCCCAATGTCTGCTGCTTGAACTTGTTCTTATGAACCGCCGTCATTTAAATGTTAATGATGGAAGCAACCTGACGCTCACTGTATCCCCCTGCCAGTAAAGCCAGAATTGAACCCTTCTTTTCCTCACTCAAAACTTTCCTTTTCAACTCTTTTGGCATGGTCAATAGTTATTTTTGGATTAATATTACTTTTGAGGTACTATTATCACTGTTTTTGCCATCCAGCTGGTCCTATTGCAAGCTGGTCCTATTGCAAGAGGATAGTGATGACCACAGCAGTGGTTTTTATACTTTTCCTCGTTAAATTAGATTTGGTTCAGGTGATCACCTAATCAGTACCTAATTCAGTAGAATGAGGTGTGCCTGTGTTGGAATCCAACAGACACTGGAATGGAATGGCTGTCATACATGTAGAGATGCTGATTTAAGAAAAATTTGCAGTGGTCTCTTAATTTTTTCCAGAGCTGTATATATATTTTTGCTATCAAATAAAATACGCTATAGCAACCAAACAAACATTTGAACAACATAAAACGTTTCATCAACGTTCAGCCTCACCTTGAGGGTACTGCGAAGGCTCGTACTGGGAGGCAGAGGGCGGTTGGCGTGAGTCGGAGTAGTACATGTCAGGCAGCTGCTGCTGGTACATCTGAGGCCCCCGGGGCATCACACCACCGGGTATCTTTTTGGGCATGTGGTCGCCTGGCCCCCTGGAGTGGCCCATGGCATGGGGGGGCTGAGGGAATCCTTGTTTGGGCCCCAAATCCAGACTGAGGGAAGAAAAACAGAGTTCTGAATACAATGCTTCATAAATCAAGTTTTTGCATTAATGTAAAAAAAGTGCCAGATTTTATAGCTAAAACACGAATTGTATTCTGTTACAAAATAGATTAACCAAAGAGATATAATAATGTCAGCTGAAAGCGGCGGTGTTTCCCACTTACGAGTCAGGGGGCAATCCCGGGGCGCTGTTGCTCCCGCCATCCATCTTGGGCTTGCGTAACAGGTCGTAGGTCACAGGGTCGGTGCCGCGGGCGATGAGCTGGGGCATGGGGTGTCCGGCCGAGCCGTTGGTGAGGGGCGAGGGTTTCCGGGTCACCCCCATGTCCAGAGGGAGACAGTCATCCGACAGCAGGCCAGATGAGCCAGGGAGGCGAGCCGCCAAACGCTTGTTCATCTTACGGTACCTACGAACATAAAATACAGTTATCCTTGTGGCCTGGGTGGCTTGCTATAAACACAAAATATGGATTTCACATCACTGGCAGGGGCACAGCCATGGGTGGGCCTGGGAGGGCATAGACCCACCCACTTGGGAGCCAGGTCCACCCACTGGGGAGCCAGGCCCAGCTAATCAGAATGAGTTTTTCCCCACAAAAGGGCTTTATTACAGACAGAAATACTCCTCAGCATCCCCCCTCCTCAGACGACCCCGCAGGTAAAGAAGCCGGATGTGGAGGTCCTGGGTTGGCATGGTTACACGTGATCTTGTTGGATGTACTGCCAAATTCTCTAAAACAACGTTGGAGGCAGCTTATGGTAGAGAAATTAACATTCAATTCTCTGGCAACAGCTCTGTTGGACATTCCTGCAGTCAGCATGCCAATTGCACGCGCCCTCAAAACTTGAGACATCTGTGGCATTATGTTGTGTAACAAAACTGCACATTTTAGAGTGGCCTTTTATTGTCCCCAGCACAAGGAGCACCAGCGTAACGATCATGCCGTTTAAATCAGCTTCTTGATATGCCACACCTGTCAGGTGATGGATTATGTTTGCAAAGGAGAAATGCTCACTAACCGGGATGTAAATAAATGTGTGCAAAAAATTGTAGATAAATAATATTTCTTTTATTTCAGCTCATGAAACATGGGACCAACATTTTACATGATGCGTTTATATTTTTGTCCATATATATATAATACACTGCTCAAAAAAATTAAGGGAACACTTAAACAACACAATGTAACTCCAAGTCAATCACACTTCTGTGAAATCAAACTGTCCACTTTGGAAGCAACACTGATTGACAATAAATGTCACATGCTGTTGTGCAAATGGAATAGACAACAGGTGGAAATTATAGCCAATTAGCAAGACACCCCCAATAAAGGACTGGTTTTGCAGGTGGTGACCACAGACCACTTCTCAGTTCCTATGCTTCCTGGCTGATGTTTTGGTCACTTTTGAATGCTGGCGGTGCTTTCACTCTAGTGGTAGCATGAGACGGAGTCTACAACCCACACAAGTGGCTCAGGTAGTGCAGCTCATCCAGGATGGCACATCAATGCGAGCTGTGGCAAGAAGGTTTGCTGTGTCTGTCAGCGTAGTGTCCAGAGCATGGAGGCACTACCAGGAGACAGGCCAGTACATCAGGAGACGTGGAGGAGGCCGTAGGAGGGCAACAACCCAGCAGCAGGACTGCTACCTCCGCCTTTGTGCAAGGAGGAGCACTGCCAGAGCCCTGCAAAATGACCTCCAGCAGGCCACAAATGTGCATGTGTCTGCTCAAACGGTCAGAAACAGACTCCATGAGGGTGGTATGAGGGCCCGACGTCCACAGGTGGGGGTTGTGCTCACAGCCCAACACCGTGCAGGACGTTTGGCATTTGCCAGAGAACACCAAGATTGGCAAATTCGCCGCTGGCGCCCTGTGCTCTTCACAGATGAAAGCAGGTTCACACTGAGCACATGTGACAGACGTGACAGAGTCTGGAGACGCCGTGGAGAACGTTCTGCTGCCTGCAACATCCTCCAGCATGACCGGTTTGGCGGTGGGTCAGTCATGGTGTGGGGTGGCATTTCTTTGGGGGGCCGCACAGCCCTCCATGTGCTCGCCAGAGGTAGCCTGACTGCCATTAGGTACCGAGATGAAATCCTCAGACCCCTTGTGAGACCATATGCTGGTGCGGTTGGCCCTGGGTTCCTCCTAATGCTAGACCTCATGTGGCTGGAGTGTGTCAGCAGTTCCTGCAAGAGGAAGGCATTGATGCTATGGACCGCCCGTTCCCCAGACCTGAATCCAATTGAGCACATCTGGGACATCATGTCTCACTCCATCCACCAACGCCACGTTGCACCACAGACTGTCCAGGAGTTGGCAGATGCTTTAGTCCAGGTCTGGGAGGAGATCCCTCAGGAGACCATCCGCCACCTCATCAGGAGCATGCCCAGGCGTTGTAGGGAGGTCATACAGGCACGTGGAGGACACACACACTACTGAGCCTCATTTTGACTTGATTTAAGGACATTACATCAAAGTTGGATCAGCCTGTAGTGTGGTTTCCACTTTAATTTTGAGGGTGACTCCAAATCCAGACCTCCATGGGTTGATAAATTTGATTTTTTAGTGTTCCCTTTATTTTTTTGAGCAGTGTATATATTTCTGAAGGTGGAGAGGGGACTTACTTCTCCAGCTCTTCCTGAGAGTGGGCAAAGGTACAGCTGGCTCCACGGGGACAGCCCCCCTTCTGCTTCATGTCCCGACACATGTACGTCTTGTATTTACTGTGCTGGGGGGGCTAGAAAAACAGAAAAACATGTCAATAGAATAATGGTGCCCTTTTTTAAGTCCAAATATCTGGAATTGTATTCATAAATTGTAACAAAGTAGGAGTGCTGATCCAGGATCAGTTTAGCCTTTTATTTAGATCATAATTAATAAGGTTACATTGACAGGACGACGCAGTATGAATACGGGCCATGATCAGTGTCAATGAGCCAGAGTGAGAGACGGACCTGTTGTGGGTCGGCTCCCTTCTTGCTGTGGTTCTGGATGAAGTCCACCAGGCCGTGGACCACAGTCTTCACCGCCACCAGACCCTTCTCCAGCTGCTCCCACGTGGGAGGGGGGGCGTCTAGAGAGCCAGAGGGTAGGGGAGAAACGAGTCAATACTTGGCATGAAGGAGTATAACACACAACATTATAATAGTGATGCTGATAACATGGACATCTGGGTCTGTTATGTCAATGATAACAATAACTTAACAATATAAATGATTGAATAGCCATTGCACGCAAAGTATTAAACCAAACTAGCCAAACAAATAATCTTCACGCCCTCTCTTTCATACATAGGCTACTGCTTAAAAGGGCTCTTAAAAAGGCCAAGTGCAGTCAAATACTGGATTTTCCTGTTTTATATATACAGTTGAAGTCTGAAGTTTACATACACTTAGGTTGGAGTCATTAAAACTCGTTTTTTAACCACTCCACACATTTCTTGTTAACAAACTATAGTTTTGGCAAGTCGGTTAAGACATCTACTTTGTGCATGACACAAGTAATCTTTCCAACAATTGTTTACAGACAGATTATTTCACTTATAATTCACTGTATCACAATTCCAGTGGGTCAGAAGTTTACATACACTAAGTTGACTGTGCCTTTAAACAGCTTGGAAAATTCCAGAAAATGATGTCATGGCTTTAGAAGCTTCTGATAGGCTAATTGACATCATTTGAGTCAATTGGAGGTGTACCTGTGGATGTATTTCAAGGCCTACCTTCAAACTCAGTGCCTCTTTGCTTGATATCATGGGAAAATCAAAAGAAAATCTGCCAAAACTTCAGAAATTTTTTGTAGACCTCCACAAGTCTGGTTCATCCTTGGGAGCAATTTCCAAACGCCTGAAGGTACCACGTTCATCTGTACAAACAATAGTACGCAAGTATAAACACCATGGGACCACGCAGCCGTCATACCACTCAGGAAGGAGACGTGTTCTGTCTCCTAGAGATGAACGTACTTTGGTGCGAAAAGTGCAAATCAATCCCAGAACAACAGCAAAGGACCTTGTGAAGACGCTGTAGGAAACAGGTACAAAAGTATCTATACCCACAGTAAAACGAGTCCTATATCGACAACCTGAAAGGCCGCTCAGCAAGGAAGAAGCCACTGCTCCAAAACCACCATAAAAAAGCCAGACCACGGTTTGCAAATGCACATGGGGACAAAGATAGAACTTTTTGGAGAAGTCCTCTGGTCTGATGAAACAAAAATAGAACTGTTTGGCCATAATGACCATCGTTATGTTTGGAGGAAAAAGGGGGTACTTGCAAGCCGAAGAACACCATCCCAATCGTGAAGCACGGGGGTGGCAGCATCATGCTGTGGGGGTGCTTTGCTGCAAGAGGGACTGGTGAACTTCACAAAATAGATGGTATCATGAGGAATTAAAATTATGTGGATATATTGAAGCAACATCAAGACATCAGTCAGGAAGTTAAAGCTTGGTCGCCAATGGGTCTTCCAAATGGACAATGACCCAAAGCATACTTCCAAAGTTGTGGCAAAATGGCTTAAGCACAACAAAGTCAAGGTATTGAAGTGGCCATCACAAAGCCCTGACCTCAATCCTATAGAACATGTGTGGGCAGAACTGAAAAAGCATGTGCGAGCAAGGAGGCCTACAAACCTGACTCAGATACACCAGCTCTGTCAGGAGGAACGGGCCAAAATTCACCCAACATATTGTGGGAAGCTTGTGGAAGGCTACCCGAAACGTTTGACCCAGGTTAAACAATTTAAAGGCAATACTACCAAATACTAATTGAGTGTATGTAAACTTCTGACCCACTAGTATTATTCTGAAATTTGACATTCTTAAAATAAAGTGGTGATCCTAACTGACCTAAGACAGGGAATTTTTACTAGTATTAAATGTCAGGGATTGTGAAAAACTGAGTTTAAATGTATTTGGCTAACGCGTATGTAACTTCTGACTTCAACTGTGTGTGTGTGTGTGTGTGTATATATATATATAAAAACTACCAGTGATGGACACACCTTCTCATTCAAGGGTTTTTCTTTATTTTTACATTGTAGAATAATAGTGAAGACATCAAAACTATGAAACAACACGTGGAATCATGTAGTAACCCAAAAAGTGTTAAACAAATAAAAAATGTGAGATTATTCAAATAGCCACCCTTTGCCTTGATGACAGCTTTGCACACTCTTGGCATTCTCGCAACCATCTTCATGAGGTAGTCACCTGGAATGCATTTCAATTAACAGGTGTGCCTTGATAAAAGTTAACTTAATGTGTTTGAGCCAATCAGTTGTGTGGTGACGATGTAGGGGGTTATACAGAAGATAGCCCTATTTGGTAAAAGACCAAGTCCATATTATGGCAAGAACAGCTCAAATAAGCAAAGCAAAACGACAGTCCATCATTACTTTAAGACAGAAAGGGCAGTCAATATGGAACATTTCAAGAACTTTGAACGTTTCTTCAAGTGCAGTCGCAAAAACCATCAAGCGCTATGATGAAACTGTCTCTCATGAGGACCACCACAGGAATGGAAGACCCAGAGTTACCTCTGCTGCAGAGGATAAGTTCATTAGAGTTACCAGCCTCAGAAATTGCAGTCCAAATAAATGCTTCAGAGTTCAAGTCACAGACACATCTCAACATCAACTGTTCAGAGGGGACTGTGTGAATCAGGCCTTCATGGTCAATTCGCTGCAAAGAAAATTCGCTCCAAATTTGGCATTTTTGGTTCCAACCGCCGTGTCTTTGTGAGACACGATGTGGGTGAAAGGATTGATCTCTGCATTTGTATTTCCCACCGTAAAGCATGGAGGAGGTGACACTCACTGATTTATTTAGAATTTAAGGCACACTTAACCAGCATGGCTACCACAATACTCTGCAGCGATACGCCATCCCATCAGGTTTGGGCTTAGTGGGACTATCATTTGTTTTTCAACAGGACAATGACCCAACACACCTCCAGGCTGTGTAAGGGCTATTTTACCAAGAAGGAGAGTGATGGAGTGCTGCATCAGATGACCTGGCCTCCACAATCACCCGACCTCAACCTAATTGTGATGGTGTGGGATGAGTCGGACAGCAGAGTGAAGGAAAACCAGCCAACAAGTGCTAAGCATATGTGGGATCTCCTTCAAGACTGTTGGAAAAGCATTCCAGGTGAAGCTGGTTGAGAGAATGCCAAGAGTGTGCAAAGCTGTCATCAAGGCAAAGGGTGGCTATTTGAAGAACCTCAAATATAAAATAGATTTTGATTTGTTGAACACTTTTTTGGTTACTACATGATTCCATGTGTTATTTCATAGTTTTGTCTTCACTATTATCCTACAATGTAGAAAATAGTAGAAATAAAGAAAAACCCTGGAATGAGTAGGTGTGTCCAAACTTTTGACTGGTACTGTATGTATGTATGTATGTATGTATGTATGTATGTATGTATGTATGTATGTATGTATGTATGTATGTATGTATGTATGTATGTATGTATGTACAGTGGGGAGAACAAGTATTTGATACACTGCCGATTTTGCAGGTTTTCCTACTTACAAAGCATGTAGAGGTCTGTAATTTTTATCATAGGTACACTTCAACTGTGAGAGACGGAATCTAAAACAAAACTCCAGAAAATCACATTGTATGATTTTTAAGTAATTCATTTGCATTTTATTGCATGACGTAAGTATTTCATCAACTACCAACCAGTAAGAATTCCGGCTCTCGCAGACCTGTTAGTTTTTCTTTAAGAAGCCCTCCTGTTCTCCACTCATTACCTGTATTAAATGCACCTGTTTGAACTCGTTACCTGTATAAAAGACACCTGTCCACACACTCAATCAAACAGACTCCAACCTCTCCACAATGGCCAAGACCAGAGAGCTGTGTAAGGACATCAGGGATAACATTGTAGACCTGCACAAGGCTGGGATGGGCTACAGGACAATAGGCAAGCAGCTTGGTGAGAAGGCAACAACTGTTGGCGCAATTATTAGAAAATAGAAGAAGTTCAAGATGACGGTCAATCACCCTCGGTCTGGGGCTCCATGCAAGATCTCACCTCGTGGGGCATCAATGATCATGAGGAAGGTGAGGGATCAGCCCAGAACTACACGGCAGGACCTGGTCAATGACCTGAAGAGAGCTGGGACCACAGTCTCAAAGAAAACCATTAGTAACACACTACGCCGTCATGGATTAAAATCCTGCAGCGCACGCAAGGTCCCCCTGCTCAAGCCAGCGCATGTCCAGGCCCGTCTGAAGTTTGCCAATGACCATCTGGATGATCCAGAGGAGGAATGGGAGAAGGTCATGTGGTCTGATAAGACAGAAATAGAGCTTTTTGGTCTAAACTCCACTCGCCATGTTTGGAGGAAGAAGGATGAGTACAACCCCAAGAACACCATCCCAACCATGAAGCATGGAGGTGGAAACATCATTCTTTGGGGATGCTTTTCTGCAAAGGGGACAGGACGACTGCACCGTATTGAGGGGAGGATGGATGGGGCCATGTATCGCTAGATCTTGGCCAACAACCTCCTCCCCTCAGTAAGAGCATTGAAGATGGGTCGTGGCTGGGTCTTCCAGCATGACAACGACCCGAAACACACAGCCAGGGCAACTAAGGAGTGGCTCCGTAAGTAGCATCTCAAGGTCCTGGAGTGGCCTAGCCAGTCTCCAGACCTGAACCCAATAGAAAATCTTTGGAGGGAGCTGAAAGTCTGTATTGCCCAGCGACAGCCCCGAAACCTAAAGGATCTGGAGAAGGTCTGTATGGAGGAGTGGGCCAAAATCCCTGCTGCAGTGTGTGCAAACCTGGTCAAGACCTACAGGAAATGTATGATCTCTGTAATTGCAAACAAAGGTTTCTGTACCAAATATTAAGTTCTGCTTTTCTGATGTATCAAATACTTATGTACAATACAAATACTAGTGTACCTATGATAAAAATTACAGACTACATGCTTTGTAAGTAGGAAAACCTGCAAACTCGGCAGTGTATCAAATACTTGTTCTCCCCACTGTATAGGTCAAAATCCATGAGTGAGATTAGTCATTAGGGCCTATGAGTCATGCCTATTTATTAACTTCTCCTTGACTACATCCACGTGAGCGCAGCTAACAAACACACCCAACCTGTTCTACACTGATTGATTGATTGATTTTTGACCACTTAACTAGTGGAATGTACTGGGCTGCATTTCATTCCAGAAAGTTGGAGAAAGCTCCCTCCCCTCTGCCTATGTTTCCTGACCTTCACGGATCTGATGGGGCTGAAAAGTGGAAAGCAATAGCTCTTCCAAGTTCCTGGTACTGCTTTCATCCATCATAGTCCTATCAGTTCCATAATGGGGACAACACAAAAAGAGAGGTTGAGGGAGGTGGCAACATTTGGGAATGGAATGCAACCCCAGTATGTCGGTGGTCTGAATTCTATCTTCAGTTGTATGCATTGTTGAAGTTAGAATAAGAATATAGGTGTTGAGTATGCGTGTCTCACCGGGGCTAGGGTCGATGTTGGCCAGTAGTTCCAGGTGTGGTCGGAGGTGGTTAAGGTTGGCGGGGTCGCCTGTCCTCTGCAAGGCTATGGTCAGCTCCTGAACGCTCTGGGCAAACGACGCCGGCGTCTGCAACTGGGGAGGACACAGGATGGGAAAGGGTTAACGTAAATCCTATCAGCATCTGAGTGCCTGAACCTGGATCTTCCACCAGTTGTTTTGTGGATATGATCATTCCTGTTCTCCTTTATCCTATTAGCATTGGTTGAAATAATGTTTTCTACTGTGAAGCAAGGCTTAACCCTCTGACATCAAGAGTGCTGCTCCTTTAGTGGAAGCTTATTACAATGGCTCATGTTGTTTCATGTGTCATACAGACAGTCACTTAGACAAATACAAACTGATAAGCAGATGTTTTAC
Organism: Coregonus lavaretus; assembly: GCF_964263955.1. Lineage (NCBI taxonomy): Eukaryota > Metazoa > Chordata > Actinopteri > Salmoniformes > Salmonidae > Coregonus > Coregonus lavaretus. Next base: position 35,364,584 of record NC_140006.1, read on the forward strand.
GTGAGTGAATATGGTTATTTTTGTGAATGTGTGTCTGAACAAGTAATGGACACACACACACCTTGTTGACAATGAACTAAACAACGTACATGACAACTTCTTCTAGAACTAGTAACAAAGACACAAACAGACGCTGACACCTTCCCAAAAAGACACACTAACACACACACACCTTGTTGATACTGAACCACAGGAGGTTGGTGGCACCTTAATTGGGGAGGACGGGCTCATGGTAATGACTGGAGAGGAATTAGTGGAATGGTATCAAATACAAACACATGGTTCCAGGTGTTTGATGTCATCCCATTTGCTCGTTTCAGCCATTATTATGAGCTGTCCTCCCCTCAGCAGCCTCCTGTGTAATGGACTATATGACGTACATCAGGGATCATGAACTACATTCAGCCGCGGGCAGATTTTTTCTTGAGCGGATTGTCAGGGGGCCAGAACATAATAACAAATAATTTGTAGACTGCAAATTGACCGTAAGAATCCCAAACAGATATAATATTTGACTAAAACATAAATCATTTCCAACATTGCTTACATTTGTATACGATCAGATATATCTCTATTATGGTGGGAATACTTTGGAACAGATTCCCTTCTTTTTGCTCAGAAAACCTGGGGGGCAAAATAAAAATAATCCGTGGGATGCCAGTTGGGGAACCCTGACGTACATGACAACTTCTTCTTGGACTTGTAACACAAACCTTGTCGATGATGGACTGCATGTGGGACTTGTGAGACTGGTCCCCGTAGAGCAGGGAGGACCACTGGTCAGGGGCGATGCGGAGGCCACCCTCCATGGCGATCTGGACAATCTGGGAGTCGTGTTCGCGCCGCAGTGCCTCATACGTCCTGAACTCCTCTTTCAGCTGCATCAGGGACGAGTCCTCGTCACGCTTGGTCACCTATGCAGCCGGGGAGAGGTACATTAAGGTAGCGTTTCTCTAAATGGTGGGTCAGGATCAGGTGGTTGGTTGCAGCTGGTCCGGAAAGATTTTGGGAGGTCATGGCACAAACATTTTTGGGAACCACATGGCCTTTGTTGGGTCATGTTCATTTGGGCACACCGAAGCAAACATTTATAAACGCTGAGCAACAGAAAACAGAAATTTGCGCTTCTCATTGGGCAAGTTCAGTTAGTAGCTCCTAGTTTCCGTCCGGTTTCCTGTTTCGTGCCTAGTGAACACGACCGAGGTCTGCGTTTCTGTATGAGATGCAGGTAGTCAGACCTACCTTGAAGCAGGAGGCCCTGTACAGGAGCTGCACCACGTGGCCTATGCTGGTCTTGGAAGCCTGGGGGAAGCGTGGCTCTAACCTCTGGACCACAAACAGCACCAGAACCTTCCTGGACAGGGCCGAGCCGTCCTCCAGAGCCAAGAGCACCAGCTTCAGAGCCTCCTCTTGCATGGCTGGGAGGGAGAAGGAAGCAGGTGGATTATTAGACCACAAATACACACATAAATTCAGAAGACAGTTATGCAAGTTAGACAACATTACAAACATTTACACTAGTAAATATCATTGCATAAGACAGCATTTCTCGAACCTCACCTTGTGTATCCCAAGACATTTCACAATTTTGTTGTAGACCTGAACTAGCAGTAAGGGCTTGAGGATTAGTTCACTAGTTGAATCAGGTCTGATAGCTACGGAATAGATCAAATGGAACATGGAATGGCTAGGGTTCTCTGAGGAGAGGTTTGAGAAACTCTGGTAGACAGGGCGGGTGTGTAAACTTCCTCTCATCTTACCTGGGCCCAAGAACTGGCAGCCCCTGGCCCGGACGGCGGCCCACAAATTGGACGACAATTGCTGGGGATTCTGGTGCTGCAGGATGAGCTCTGTGACTGTGCGCTCCCCCAGAGACCTAGCTGCCCTCATGGCCCGCACCCGGCCCTCCTCCTCCACCAGCTGACAGTGGACCAGGGTCACCAGTTTCCTTTGCATGGGCCGACTCAGCATGCTCTGGGCCGTGCTGCTTAGACCCACCCCTAGGGAGAGACGGAAGGAGGGAGGGGGGAGAGTGGGGCAGAGAGAGAGACACACACCATGGGGGGGTGGCATTGTCATCAGTCTGAAGTCAGAGTTGGTTCATTTTTGTGTGGTGTGTGTTTGTGTATGTTACCTCTGTTGTTGCTGAGGGGTTTGAGGTAAAGAGCCAGCTCCTCCACACAGTGCCTGGCCTCCTCATAGTTCTGCGAATCCTCTGGGCTGGTGATCAGGGCCACCGGCTGAACCTTGGGAACCTGGAGGTGGGACACAGATGGTATATTAATATAGAAATTAAATACGCATGACCTGTAATAGGATGTTTCAATGGGTTAATTTACAGTCAAATGATTGAACAAATACCTTTATTATTGGTTTATAATACAATTAGCCTACTTAATAAATCAATAGATATGTGTTGGCGCATTGAGTGTGCAGGCCCTAAATTCACTATATGCAGTGACATGGAATTAAAATGGCCATAGCACTAAAATGTACAGAAATGTCACAGGCCACCCACCCAGTATGGTTGCTCAATAAAAGTGTTGCACCATGTGCATAACTTAGAAAAAGGTGGAGAATTCTGAGGCGTGGTGTGATATGATAAATTATGCAAACATTCCGGCACACCCAATACGGCCACTAGTCCACCCACCCACAGATTGCTCTGAATGGGAATAAGCTGGTCTGGGGTACGCAAGTCCAGGTAGTCCCTCCCTGTTTCAGTGCATTTTATTTTGTTTGGTGCCTAATGAACACCACCCAATTCAAATAATTGTAATTCAATAGGCACAGACATTTTGCCTGGCTAACCAGACTCCATGCTCTGGCCAAACGCCACGCCCACGGACGTTCGTTTTTTCTTCACAATGAGTCTGGATCCGAGTACCTCCCTGACCCTTCACCAAATGAGAACACATTCAGGGCCGTCTGATTGGTCCAGAAAACCGATGAGTTGGTCCAGAGCCAGAACACACGTGGGTAAAGCAGCGGTTTGAAAACGTGTCATTGGCTTTGATCCTCTGATTGGTTAAAGACAATACAAATCGCTGATTGCTTTGTTTGTACAAAGCCCCTCGTCACAACAAACGACTTCAATGATGGCAGTCTCAGACTAAATGATGTAGCAAACGACAGAGGAGCAGAATCATTTAGTGTGAGTCATCAGGCTAACACTCACTGAGCAGAGAAGATTTTCCTTGCCCACCTCGTATACGGGATTACCAGCAGTGCACACAAGGAGCGCCATTTCTTTCCAAACGTATTTTAAAACGTTTTTTTTTTTTTTTTTTTACACACACAACTAATTTAGGCAGCAGGGATCTTGATCCAGGAGGGGACTGATTCTCTCTGTTGTAACCAAGAAGCTTGATCTTGCAAGCTAGCCACTTAGCTAGCAAGTTAGCAAACCAAATGCATAGCTGGAGCCCTGAGCTGGATATCATTTATTTGGCATATTTTAGATAGTTAACTTAACGTTATAAAGCAGTGGCATAGCACAGAATTTCCCCCTAGCCCCAAGGTATATGCGATACACCACCCAAGCGTAATTGACACACTTGGCTGGCTACGTGTTGAAACTAATCAAATTTCATCATCACAGATTCTCACTTTTTAAAGGGGGAAAAAGCGTGTAGACTGTGTCTTAGCAGACTGCCTGGCAACTTCACAGACAAATGTTTCATCAAAATCCATGCCAAACCCTTGTGGGCAATGTCCTCTCACAACAACAACATTATCGATCTGTAGCTCAGCTGGTAGAGCACGGCGCTTGTAACGCCAAGGTAGTGGGTTCGATCCCCGGGAAAATCCAGAAAATCACATTGTATGATTTTTAAGTAATTAATTTGCATTTTATTGCATGACATAAGTATTTGATCACCTACCAACCAGTAAGAATTCCGGCTCTCACAGACCCGTTAGTTTTTCTTTAAGAAGCCCTCCTGTTCTCCACTCATTACCTGTATTAACTGCACCTGTTTGAACTCGTTACCTGTATAAAAGACACCTGTCCACAGACTCATACAGACTCCAACCTCTCCACAACGGCCAAGACCAGAGAGCTGTGTAAGGACATCAGGGATAAAATTGTAGACCTGCACAAGGCTGGGATGGGCTACAGGACAATAGGCAAGCAGCTTGGTGAGAAGGCAACAACTGTTGGTGCAATTATTAGAAAATGGAAGAAGTTCAAGATGACGGTCAATCACCCTCGGTCTGGGGCTCCATGCAAGATCTCACCTCGTGGGGCATCAATGATCATGAGGAAGGTGAGGGATCAGCCCAGAACTACACGGCAGGACCTGGTCAATGACCTGAAGAGAGCTGGGACCACAGTCTCAAAGAAAACCATTAGTAACACACTACGCCGTCATGGATTAAAATCCTGCAGCGCACGCAATGTCCCCCTGCTCAAGCCAGCGCATGTCCAGGCCCGTCTGAAGTTTGCCAATGACCATCTGGATGATCCAGAGGAGGAATGGGAGAAGGTCATGTGGTCTGATGAGACAAAAAGAGCTTTTTGGTCTAAACTCCACTCGCCGTGTTTGGAGGAAGAAGAGGGATGAGTACAACCCCAAGAACACCATCCCAACCGTGAAGCATGGAGGTGGAAACATCATTCTTTGGGGATGCTTTTCTGCAAAGGGGACAGGACGACTGCACCGTATTGAGGGGAGGATGGATGGGGCCATGTATCGCGAGATCTTGGCCAACAACCTCCTTCCCTCAGTAAGAGCATTGAAGATGGGTCGTTGCTGGGTCTTCCAGCATGACAACGACCCGAAGCACACAGCCAGAGCAACTAAGGAGTGGCTCCGTAAGTAGCATCTCAAGGTCCTGGAGTGGCCTAGCCAGTCTCCAGACCTGAACCCAATAGAAAATCTTTGGAGGGAGCTGAAAGTCTCTATTGCCCAGCGACAGCCCCGAAACCTGAAGGATCTGGAGAAGGTCTGTATGGAGGAGTGGGCCGAAATCCCTGCTGCAGTGTGTGCAAACCTGGTCAAGACCTACAGGAAACGTATGATCTTTGTAATTGCAAACAAAGGTTTCTGTACCAAATATTAAGTTCTGCTTTTCTGATGTAGCAAATACTTATGTCATGCAATAAAATGCAAATTAATTACTTAAAAATCATACAATGTGATTTTCTGGATTTTTGTTTTAGATTCCGTCTCTCACAGTTGAAGTGTACCTATGATAAAAATGACAGACCTCTACATGCTTTGTAAGTAGGAAAACCTGCAAAATCGGCAGTGTATCAAATACTTGTTCTCCCCACTGTATGTATGTATATATAACAACACACACACACACTGCTTATTTCTCTCAAATTCTGTGCACAAATTAGTTTACATCCCTGTTAGTGAGCATTTCTCCTTTGCCAAGATAATCCATCCAAACTGACAGGTGTGGCATATCAAGAAGCTGATTAAAAAGCATGATCATTACACAGGTGCACCTTGGGCTGGGGACAATAAAAGGCCACTCTAAAATGTGCAGTTTTGTCAACACAATGCCACATGTCTCAAGTTGAGGGAGCGTGCAATTGGCATGCTGAATGCACAAATGTCCACCAGAGCTGTTGCCAGAGAATGTAATGTTAATTTCTCTACCATAAGCCACCTCCAAAGTTGTTTTAAAGAATTTGGCAGTACGTCCAACCAGCCTCACAACCACAGACCTCGTTTAACCACGCCAGCCGAAGACCTCCACATCCGGCTTCTTCACCTGCAGGATCGTCTGAGACCAGCCACCCAGACAGCTGATGAAACTGAGGAGTATTTCTGACTGTAATCAAGTCCTTTTCTGGGGAACTCATTCTGATTGGGTGGGCCTGGCTCCCCAATGGGTGAGCCTATGCCTTCTCAGGCCCACCCATGGCTGCACCCCTGCCCAGCCATGTGAAACTCAAGTATGTGGACACCTGCTCGTCGAACATTGTCATGCTGAAACAGGAAAGAGCCTTCCCCAAACTGTTGCCACGAAGTTGGAAGCACAGAATGGTCTAGAATGACATATGCTGTAAGGTTAAGATTTCCCATCAATGGAACTAAGGGCCCAGCCCGAACCATGACAAAACAGCACCAGACCATTATTCCTCCTCCACCAAACTTCACAATTTACACTATGCATTGGGGAGGGTAGCGTTCTCCTGGCATCCACCAAACCAAGATTCGTCCATCGGACTGCCAGATGGTGAAGCGTGATCCATCACTCCAGTGAACGCGTTTCCACTGCTCCAGAGTCCAATTGTGGTGAGCTTTACACCACTTCAACAAACACTTGGTTTTCCGCATGGTGATCTTAGGCTTGTGTGCGGCTGCTCGGCCATGGAAACCCATTTCATTAAGCTCCCGACAAACAGTTCTTGTGCCGACGTTGCTTCCAGAGGCAGTTTGGAACTCGGTAGTGAGTGTTGCAACTGAGGAGAAATTATTTTTATGCGCTACGCGTGTCAGCAATCCCGTTCTGTGAGCTTGTGTAGCCTACCACTTCGCGGCTGAGTCTTTGTCGCTCTTAGACCTTTCCAGTTCACAATAACAGCACTTACAGTTGACCAGGGAAGCTCTAGCAGGGCAGAAATTGGACGAACTGACTTGTTGGAAAGATGGCATCCTATGACGGTGCCACGTTGAAAGTAACTGAACTCTTCAGTAAGGCCATTCTACTGTCAATGTTTGTCTATGGAGATTGCATGTCAGTATGCTCGATTTTATACACAACAGGTGTGGCTGCAATAGTCAAATCCACTAATTTGAAGGGGTGTCCACATACTTTTGTATGAATGTACAGTGCATTCGGAAAGTATTCAGACCCCTTCCCTTTTTCTACATTTTGTTAATTGTTTTTGTTTACTTATTCTAAAATGGATTAAATTAAAACATTCTCAATCTACACACAATACCCCATAATGACAAGCAGAAAACTGTTTTTTTATTTTTATTTTAGCATATATATTAAACCTAATTTACATAGGCATTCAGACCCTTTGCTATGAGACTCAAAATTGAGATCAGGTGCATCAACCAAGACTGAACTCTTTGGCCTGAATGCCAAGTGTCACATCTGGAGGAAACCTGGCACCATCCCTATGGTGAAGCATTGTGGTGGCAGCATCATACTGTGGGGATGATTTTCAGCGGCAGGGACTGGGAGACTAGTCAGGATCGAAAGAAAGACAACGGAGCAAAGTACACAGAGATCCTTGATGAAAACCTGCTCCAGAGCGCTCAGGACCTCAGAATGGAGCGAAGGTTCACCTTCCAACAGGACAATGACCCTAAGCACACAGCCAAGACAACGGATGAGTGGCTTTGGGACACATCTCTGAATGTCATTTAGTGGGCCAGCCAGAGCCCGGACTTGAACAGCGATCCAACATCTCTGGAGAGACCTGAAAATAGCTGTGCAGCAACGCTCCCCATTCAACCTGACAGAGCTTGAGAGGATCTGCAGAGAAGAATGGGAGAAACTCCCCAAATACAGGTGTGCCAAGCTTATAGAGTCATACCCAAGAAGACTCGAGGATGTAATCACTGCCAAAGGTGCTTCAACAAAGTACTGAGTAAAGGGTCTGAATACTTACGTAAATGTGATATTTCCGTTTTTTTTGTTTATATACATTTCCAAACATTTCTAAAAAACGTTTTTTTGCTTTGTGTCGGGTAGCCTTCCACAAGCTCCCACAATAAGTTGGGTACAATTTTGGCCCATTCCTCCTGACAGAGCTGGTGTAACTGAGTCAGGTTTGTAGGCCTCCTTGCTCGCACACGCCTTTTCAGTTCTGGCCACACATTTTCTATAGGATTGAGGTCAGGGCTTTGTGATGGCCACTCCAATACCTTGACTTTGTTGTCCTTAAGCCATTTTGCCACAACTTTGGAAGTATGCTTGGGGTCATTGTCCATTTGGAAGACCCATTTGCGACCAAGCTTTAACTTCCTGACTGATGTCTTGAGATGTTGCTTCAATATATCCACATAATTTTCCTTCCTCATGATGCCATCAATTTTGTGAAGTGCACCAGTCCCTCCTGCAGCAAAGCACCCCCACAGCATGATGCAACCATCTCCGTGCTTCACGGTTGGGATGGCGTTCGTCGGCTTGCAAGGCACCCCCTTTTTCCTCCAAATGTAACTATGGTCATTATGGCAAAACCGTTCTATTTTTGTTTCATCAGACCAGAGGACATTTCTCCAAAAAGTACAATCTTTGTCCCCATGTGCAGTTGCAAACCGTAGTCTGGCTTTTTCATGGCGATTTTGGAGCAGTGGCTTCTTCCTTGCTGAGCGGCCTTTCAGGTTATGTCGATATAGGACTCGTTTTACTGTGGATATAGATACTTTTGTACCTGTTTCCTCCAGCATCTTCACAAGGTCCTTTGCTGTTGTTCTGGGATTGATTTGCACTTTTCGCACCAAAGTACGTTCATCTCTAGGAGACAGAACGCGTCTCCTTCCTGAGCGGTATAACGTCTGCGTGGTCCCATGGTGTTTACACTTGCATACTATTGTTTGTACAGATGAATTTTCCAAGTTGTTTAAAGGCACAGTCAATTTAGTGTATGTAGACTTCTGACCCACAGGTATTGTGATACAGTGAATTATAAGTGAAATAATCTGTCTGTAAACAATTGTTGGAGAAATTACTTGTGTCATGCACAAAGTAGATGTCCTAACCGACTTGCCAAAACTATAGTTTATTAACAAGAAATTTGTGGAGTGGTTGAAAAACGAGTTTTAATGACTCCAACCTAAGTGTATGTAAACTTCCGACTTCAACTGTATATACACACACACACACACACGAGTCAGTGAAGATAACTGACACAGACTGACTCTCTGCCACACCTTTAAGGTTACCAGCCAGGTACATCCACCACAACTACTGACCAGAAAGATCTCAGAACACACATCCGAAATACTTCCCCATTACGTTTGTCTTCCACTTATCACCCACAGACCAACTATCTTCTCCTACTCCAGTGTTTCCGCTGCAGACATTTTGCTGTGGCGCTGCACACATTGAAGATACTAAAACTCTCCACATTTACTTTTCCTCTGCAAACAAAACAATTAATGGATAGGAAAGTCAGACAACCCCATAGTAGAATAGCGAATCTATTTACCTAGATGGCTTGTTGTTCTGTGTTCAAAGCGAGATAAATATTATCCATATGGTGCATTCAAGTTATGAGTGCCATAGGGAGCGAAACATGCATTCTGACAAGCAGTCAATGCACAACAATTCTTGCAATCGTGAAAACAGCAGTTTTGATGGCCAACTTTCCATTCCTACTTTATTTCTTAACTCCAAAATATGTGCGAACTGCACCATTCTAAACCCAGAGTTTTTAGCAGCAGCATAGTTATGCACATTACCACTCTGCAATTTGCAGTGAGTGCATAGGGGAGAGTGGGGCTAAATGTAACACGGGTCAGTTGTAGGGTAAACTTGTGCTAAAATGACACCGTACCTCAATCATTTTTTTTGGAGAGACTTCAATTGTGATGAGACAAATTTTTAGTTGAGCATGAGTAGTGGTAACCAGGGAAAGTGTTGGGGGCTAAATGGTGACATTGGGTGTTTTCTATGTGAAGTACAGGCAGTGGGCGTGTTACCCCGAGCAGCGAGTTACCCCAAATTACCCTAACATGCAGCTGGTCTACATTATAGTCACTGTGTTGCTGCAATTTTGGGGGGATATAAAATTTATCAATAGGACAATAACTAGTTAAAATATCACATTTGGGATTGGGCTAATGATTAGCCCAATAGGGTAAATGCATGCTACAGGTGATAATGTTAATTACAAATAGCATACCTGATAATATGGGCCATGCATAGGCTATATGCATGGTCCAATATGTTAAAATAATTTCAGCACATAATTTTACCAATGTGTTATTGGCCTCATTTCTGGAGGTGGAAATTATATTTTAGATGGTGTCAGCATATTTTATTTTCATTCATTTTTTAGTAGATTGTCCTTGTAAAAAGTCACCAGAAATGAGCTTCTCAGTCCTTCTACATACAAATTATCTGACCTACTCGGTTCCATCACCGTAAATAACCACAACCAGCTCCTACCTTTTGAACTCTCCTTCCTATCACATATCATGGATTAACCACCATTTGTGCTCTGTTATTAACCACCATCCTGTATCCCTAACCCTAGAGACCTTGGCACCCTATCTAAAATCAAAATACTGTTGGGCAAAGAACAGATTCTAAATGGATTGAGCCACTCCACTCCACCCCTCTCCCGGGTCTCACCTGTCCCCCCACAAGCTGCAGCAGGGCTGTGTTGACGGGCAGCTGCTCGATGTCGGTGGCGATGGCTGTCTGGTCGAAGGGGCAGGCCTTGCGGTGGAGCTTGTTCAGGCACATCTTGCAGACGGTGTGGCCACAGCCCAGCGAGATGGGCCGCCGTACCGTCTCCTCGAAAGTCTGCGTGCAGATGGGACACAGCAGGAACTCCGTCCATTGTGGGGCTTGCACAGGCATCACTGGACAGTGTGTGTAGGGGGTGGGTGGGTGTTTGTGCAGGTGTTTTTTTTAACGAATAAAAAAAATATATGGAAGATTCCACTGGAATCAAGATTTTTCTTCCGAACTCAATTGTTCTTCAAACGTTGTCACACATCGTGGATGCGCATCATGTCACGTGACAAATCCTGAAAGAGAGAAGGAATACAATCATAGTGACATAATAACTGAGCCAATTACCTTGAGACATCAGGGGTGTATTCACTAGGAAGCAAATGGGGAGGGACCTACCTGAATTTGTCCAATAGAAACTCTAGTTTTCATTGCAAAACAAACCGTTTTGCAACTGTTTGAACTTTGGACTAATGATTACACCCCAGATGACTCAAACCAACATTGTTTACATTTATGGCCGGCAACAAATGACATACCTACACTCCACATAACATAAACAGTCCAAGCTACAGGAGCTGATAGTGGATCTAATTTCTCTTCTTGGCACAGGACAAGCAAGCAATGTTACATTTAGCTACTGCTCCAACAATAAAATAACGTTAGACAAAACCCTTGACCAGTCTGGGTCATGTTAGATAGATACAGTACCAGTGAAAACACACCTACTCATTCAAGGGTTTTTCTTTATTTAATTTTTCTTTTACATTGTACAATAATAGTGAAGACATCAAAACTATGAAATAACACATATGGAATTATGTAGTAACCAAAAAAGTGTTAAACAAATTAAAATATATTTGATATTTTTCAAATAGCCATCCTTTGCCTAGACAGCTTTGCACACTTGACATTCTCTCATGAGGTAATCACCTGGAACGCATTTCAATTAACAGGTGTGCCTTCTTAAAAGTTAATTTGTGGAATTTCTTTCCCTCTTAATGCGTTTCAGCCAATCAGTTGTGTTGTGACAAGGTAGGGGGGTATACAGAAGATAGCCCTATTTGGAAAAAGATCAAGTCCATATTATGGCAAGAACAGCTCAAATAAGCAAAGAGAAACGACAGTCCATCATTAACACATGAAGGTCAGTCAATACGGAACATTTCAAGAACTTTGAACGTTTCTTCAAGTGCAGTCGCAAAAACCATCAAGCGCTATGATGAAACTGTCTCTCATGAGCACCGCCACAGGAATGAAGACCCAGAGTTACCTCTGCTGCAGAGGATACGTTCATTAGAGTTACCAGCCTCAGAAATTGCAGCCCAAATAAATGCTTCAGAGTTCAAGTAACAGACATCTCAACATCAACTGTTCAGAAGGGATTGTGTGAATCAGGCCTTCATGGTCTAATTGCTGCAAAAAAAAAACACTACTAAAGGACACTAATAAAAAGAAAAGACTTGCTTGGGCCAAGAAACACGAGCAATGGACATTAGACCGGCAGAAATTTGTCCTTTCGTCTGGAGTCCAAATTTGAGATTTTTGGTTCAAACCGCCGTGTCTTAGTGAGACGCGGTGTGGGTGAACGGATGATCTCTGCATGTGTAGTTTCCACTGTAAAGCATGGAGGAGGTGTTATGGTGCTTTGCTGGTGGCACTGTCTGTGATTTATTTAGAATTCAAGGCACACTTAACCAGCATGGCTACCACAGTATTCTGCAGCGATACGCCATCCCATCTGGTTTGGGCTTAGTGGGACTATCATTTGTTTTTCAACAGGACAATGACCCAACACACCTCCAGGCTGTGTAAGGGCTATTGTACCAAGAAGGAGAGTGATGGAGTGCTGCATCAGATGACCTGGCCTCCACAATCCCCCGACCTCAACCCAATTGAGATGGTTTGGGATGAGTCGGACGGCAGAGTGAAGAAAAAGCACCCAACAAGTGCTCAGCATATGTGGGAAGTCCTTCAAGACTGGTGGAAAAGCATTCCAGGTGAAGCTGGTTGAGAGAATGCCAAGAGTGTGCAAAACTGTCATCAATTGGAATCTCAAATACAAAATATTTTGATTTGTTTAACACTTTTTTGGTTACTGATTCCATGTGTTATTTTATAGTTGATGTCTTCACTATTATTCTACAATGTAAAAAAATGTAAAAATAAAGAAAAATCATTGAATGAGTAGGCGTGTCCAAACTTTTGACTGGTACTGTGTGTGTGTGTATGTATATATATTTTTTGGATTAATTATTAAAATAATACAAGGCACAATATGATAGCTAACTTAAGATATTCTGGTTAGCTGCACCAGCCGAGTCAGTTCAATGCCCTTACAAATTCAAAATGGCTAGCTAAAAAGACAATCCACCGGCAAGCTCAATAACGTTAGTTAGCATGATCACCATCCAGTGTTGGCTTTAACCAGCCAACTATCTGATTACACCTGTTCTAGCTGGTTCATTAATTTTCATAGAGCCAGGAAATTTAGACTTCAGATAAATAATAAATGGCTGGCAACCCAGATGTCCAAATAACAGATCAAAACAATGACTGACATTGTTAGTCTATGGCCTGGCTAGTAGACAAAGAGGAGGCGTAGTTAGTTACTACTGTTTGTGCTTGAGCTAACTTAACGTTAGCTAGATCATTCTGCGCAGCATAGCTAGCTAACACTAGTTAGCTAACAATTTGATCCTGCAGGATATAGCTACATCAATATATTAATGTTTCACTTAAAATATCAATTAGCTAGTTAAACACGTAATGTTACATTATCACATAACGGCTAGTTACCTGGCAAGTAGCTAGATATTTGGTGTTAAATTCGTGCGACAAGTAACGTTAATTTAGCTAGCTAACGTTTGTAGCTAGCCAGTTATCTAGGTAAACAACGTTAGCGATGGGTGGTTAGGTTAGCAATTAGCTAGTTAAGGTTTGATGGTTTCATGACTGACATGAAAACAAAAATGCATCAAACTTACGAATTTACTTAAAGCTAGTTAACTATATAACTAGCTAGCTACATTAGTTACAAGTAAAACAAATGACTAGACGCAAGGGAATCGTTCTAGCTAACCAACCAGAGTTTCATGTGGCAATAATAGCAAAAATGATCTAACTAGCTAGTTAGTTTGGGTATTTAGCAAGTTTTCTAGACGTCTACTTAACTCAACATCAATAATTTAACTAACTAACGTTAGCTACTAACGGCGTGTCAACCAAATCGCTAAACCAGGTTGCAGAATGTTGGCAAATAAATTGCAGCTAGCCAGCTAACGTACTGCTACGTACTTAGCGAGCTGTCTATGACGCTAATGCTAGCTCTCAGTTATGCTAGCTGGTATTAGTACGTCGCTAGGCTAGCTCAGAAACTAGGCGTCGGTTAGCTAACTACAGTAGCTACACCAATATAAATAACTAGTTAATTAAACATGAATTTGGCAATCTTTGTTAACTGCTCATAACATTTTGCGTTTACATGCACAAGTTACTTACTCATTCCAAAACACTTAGAAGATTTATCTGTCTTTAGGAAAATCTTGTGTTATTAAATCGGTCGCCATGTCGACTATGCAGCTTGGCTGCTGCCGAAGTTTGAGACCAGTTTGAGGGTGTCAACTGGGGTTTATTCATTAGTTGGATTCTGTTGTAAACGTTTTGTCTGTTGCAAACGGAAACCATTTACTCCAAACGAAAAACGTTTTGCAACTAAAACGAGAGTTTCTATTGGACACATTTAGATAGGTCCCTCCCTGTTTGCTCTGTTGGCTTCTGTTTGGTTCCTAGAGGACACGGTAAAAGGTTTCCGTTGCACAACGTTTTGTAACAGACCGAACGTTTTGCAACGGTTAGCTAACTTTGGAGTTGAGCGATGAGCGAGTTCACCCCCTGTTGGTGAGAGAATGCCAGTGCACAGCAAAAAGGTAGGGCAGCATCTGTCACATCCAGTTGTGACATCTGCTGGATATGGCAAGCCACGTTGCCCCATTTCTCCATCACCAAAACATTTTAAAACAATCGCAGGGACCTGTCAGTTCTTTCATCCAAAGCTCCATACATTTTAGGGTGGTAGCTGGTAGGCTACATTTCCCCAGATTCACCCCTCAGCCAAACAAAGTGACAGGTTCAAGCTTGAAATTAGGCATTATGCCTTTAATTACAACATTACATTTTGTTTGCAAGCTTTCGGTAGCTCACAAAAAAATGTGATTATAATATACTGTTGGGTGAGGTTCCACCAAAGATGCTCCTGCGCAGGCTTTTAATGTGACTGCGCGCACAGACGCTGATGTGTGTGTGCAGTGTGTAGCCTGCTATTGCATCCACTTACGCAACGGAAAGCTTCAGTCAGCCAGGGTGAAATGAAAACTCGCATTTTGTATTTCCATTTTTGTGTAATCCGTCTGATTTCTGAAGGGATTAACGGACCAATCATGAATATTGAGAGACCGCCTGTTCGCTCACTGGGAGCAGTGCACCGTCCGCTCGTGAGCTCACACCGTCTGGAACTGGGCTGGCTGCGGTCAAAACATAATAGTGCAGAATAAAACGGAGAACAACAACACAGGAGAAAGTTACTTTACTTTTTATGACAAATGTTTCCGACAGCTAGTCAGTCGGGTCAGAGGATGCGCTCAAGCTAGTGGACTAAACTCCACTCTATGGTGAAGGAAGTTTCTGATACCGGAGTTTAGTCCTCTACGCTCAAGCTTGTTCCACATAGCCCAGGTTTTGTTGTGGATCGTTGTGCCCCGCCAATTTAAGTCGGCGCGAACGTGAGTTTCTTGAACTGTGGTGAATTGCATCTAAAGAAGATATCACCAAGATCTTTCCAGGTAAATGATTGACCGTGTCATAATGTTTTTTGCCCTGTCATTGATAACATTAAAATAATTTTTTGATATTGTATTATTATCCTCTTTGGTTCATTTGAAATGTCAGGGGAATTCTTTCTAAAGCAAATAGGTCATTCACTCATGTGTGATGATATCCTACAGTTGGATGCTTAGTAATAGATCATTGTTGTCCTTTTACTTAGTTTTATTAACACATAACACAACTGGACAAATCCAGTGCCTAATCATTCTGCAACTGATTATAAAGACAACTATTTCAGTAGGCCTATTAGAATAAAATTACATGTAGCCAAATCCATATTTTATTTTCTATAACCTTGTCATCAAATGTATTTGATGACAACAACACTTTTATATTGTCAGTACATGCCAGCCACACACACAGGCTTCTTATGCACTGGTGGCCTATTTCCATTCAAAAGGATTATCCTACGCAGTAATCATTGGATAAAGGGTACATAGTGAATTGAATCCACTACTTTAGGTATCCTAGGCCTAGTAAGTCTATTTTACCAGAGGCAACAAACAGTGATCCCTTTTCCTCATTAGGTTCCAATCAGACTCCTTTTCTTTGCCTTGCCAGCCAATGGAGGAGAAAGAGGTCCAAATCACACAAACATTTGCTCCCGCCAGCTCTCCGCCTCAGTCAAGAGCCTCTGATGACCGGGGCCTCCTCCTGAGTCTTGTCCCCAAGCCTGGCACACTCTCTTCCTCCTCTCCCTTGCTTTCCCCTTCTTCCCCCCCTCCTCCAGGCTCCGCCGTCTATTCCCTGCAGTCCAAGGTGAATACACTCTCCGGAGGGAGAGAGGGAAAGAGGGAGAGGGTGAGGGAGGACAATAGGGCCTCAGAGCTCCAGGCAGAGGGACCTGTCTCGTTCCAAGCCCTGCCCAGGCAGAAGGGCCGCAGTAGGGGGGAGGTGCCACCACCTGTGCCCTTCCGGCACTTTGACCAGAGGAATAGGTCCAGCAGTAGTGAAGACGAGGTAGAGGAAGAGGTGGTGGCCAGGGTACAGCTCCACACCGACCCGACTGAACCACAGAGGGAGAAGGAGAGCTGGGGTGCCATGGGGAAGGGGGCAGAGAAGGGGGAGAGGGGAGGCCCGGCTGGGGGTGTGCCGGGGCAGTCTCGCGGTTTGGGGGAGGGGGCCAGCTTGGAGAGCTTGGAGAACATCCAGTCAGACAGCACCGGCGCAACCAAGGAGGACCCCCCTCCTTCTCCAAAGCCCGCTCCTGCATCCTCCTCCACCTCCTCTTCCTCCTCTTCCTCTTCTCACAGACACTGGGCACCTCCTAAAGGCTTCTGGAGGGTGGCACGCCCGGAGACTCTGATTCTGAATAGGGTGAGCACCAAGTCTACTGTGGGCACTCAGACTACAATGCCCATACCCTCGTCATTTGTACGTCTGAAGGACGAACCCCCTGCAAATGCCACCCTATCAGGGCCCCAGAGTAAGTCAAGACTGGCTTCTGTGGATTCTGTAGACGAGGACAAGGACGAGAGTGAAGGGTGTTGGAACATGCTGCGTTCGGACAGCCTGGACTGCTACCTGGAGAGGTGTGATAAGAAAGAAGCGAAAGAGCCTATGGATCGCGTGGGGGGGCTGTGGAGGGCAGAGAGCTGGGAGAGCGTGTGCTCGCAGGAAGGGACGCTTTCGCTGGGGGAGACCATGGAGGCCAAACAGAGATCCAGAGGACGGTCAGTGAACAGACGAAGGAACGCCAAGAGAGGAGAGGAGAAAGGTGGCGTGGACATCCCGTACCTCTGTGTCGACCAGATACACAAGAGAGATGGTATGAAGTTCCAGTTTAGAAAATACATCTTGGTACACCTTGTTGTAAAACAAGTCCGGGTGCTTGGAGAGGTAAATTCAATAACTTAAGTAAAATATTTACCAAGGCTGCGTTTACACAGGCAGATCAATATTTTTTTCCACTAATTGGTCTTTTGACCAATCACATCAGATCTTTTCAAATCAGATAATTTTTCAGATCTGATCTTGTTGGTCAAAAGACCAATTAGTGAAAGATCAGAATTGGGCTGCCTGTGTAAACGCAGCCAAAGTATCCCATTCTGGGCCTCTCATGGTTTAAGAACATGGTAGAACATGTGCTGTTGGACAAAGTGCCCATCAAGAGTATGGTAGGTAAACAAATCACGCTTTGGAACACAACTAATTTGCTCAATCATGATAGGGTTGGGGAGGAGGGCTTAGTTGCACGTTTTACATGCACCTCCTTTTCAAGTAAATAACAATTGTTTTGTAAGCAAACCAGGCGTAGTTGATTAGATAAATCCAAGAATTATAAAGCATATCAATGTGTGCTTACAACTGTGATCATGTGTCAGATGAATTACTGTAAATTGAACATGAGATACAGATACAGAGTTATGCATTCTATTTCTGTCAGCACCTCCCACCATCAGGAGCACTTAGAGGAACAGATGTGCTGGTGTTCTGTAGCTATTATTAGCACTCTGTCTGTGTGTTTGTGTGTGTGTGTGTGTGTGTGTGTGTGTGTGTTACGCTTTGGTTAGTTCAACCTATTCTATTCAATTTGTCTGAAATCAAATGACAAATTTGACTGATCAATGTGACTTTCTGAATTGAATAAAAGCTTCTAAATTGCTTTCAACACCTCATGCGCTTTCACATTGAATAGCGGTGTGGGAAATGTAGCGGGAGCAGCCCACCTGTGAGAGTGAATGTCATTCCAGTTAATGTGGTCTATAGTATTCGTTATTCAAACTAAAACGTGTACTTGCCTGCATTTGTAATGATAATTGCATAAGTACATCTGATACTAAAGAGCCTGATAAGGTTTCTATGTTAAGGTAGACAATGCTTGGTTGCGGCTACTAAATGTGGACGTCTTGTGAAAATAATATGTTTGGAAACATTATTTCAATATATTGAACCAACTTAATTTCTTGATTTACAAGAAAATGATTTAATTGTTTCAAATAAATTATTTATTGTCACATGCTTCATAAACAACAGGTGTAGACTAACAGTGAAATACTTACTTACGGGCCTTTCCCAACAATGCAGAATAAATTAAAAAATATAATACAAATTAAATAACAAAAAGTAACACGAGGAATAAATACACAATGAGTAATGATAGCTTGGCTATATACATGGGGTACCAGTACCGAGTCAGTGTGCAGGGGTAGGAGAAAATTGAGGTAGATATGTACATATACAGTGAGGGAAAAAAGTATTTGATCCCCTGCTGATTTTGTACGTTTGCCCACTGACAAAGACATGATCAGTCTATAATTTTAATGGTAGGTTTATTTGAACAGTGAGAGACAGAATAACAACAAAATAATCCTTAAAAAACGCATGTCAAAAATTTTATAAATTGATTTGCATTTTAATGAGGGAAATAAGTATTTGACCCCTCTGCAAAACATGACTTAGTACTTGGTGGCAAAACCCTTGTTGGCAATCACAGAGGTCAGACGTTTCTTGTAGTTGGCCACCAGGTTTGCACCCATCTCAGGAGGGATTTTGTTCCACTCTTCTCCAAGTCATTAAGGTTTCGAGGCTGACGTTTGGCAACTCAAACCTTCAGCTCCCTCCACATATTTTCTATGGGATTAAGGTCTGGAGACTGGCTAGGCCACTCCAGGACCTTAATGTGCTTCTTCTTGAGCCACTCCTTTGTTGCCTTGGCCGTGTGTTTTGGGTCATTGTCATGCTGGAATACCCATCCACGACCAATTTTCAATGCCCTGGCTGAGGGAAGGAGGTTCTCAGCCAAGATTTGACGGTACATGGCCCCGTCCATCGTCCCTTTGATGCGGTGAAGTTGTCCTGTCCCCTTAGCAGAAAAACACCCACAAAGCATAATGTTTCCACCTCCATGTTTGACTGTGGGGATGGTGTTCTTGGGGTCATAGGCAGCATTCCTCCTCCTCCAAACACGGCGAGTTGAGTTGATGCCAAAGAGCTCGATTTTGGTCTCATCTGACCACAACACTTTCACCCAGTTCTCTTCTGAATTATTCAGATGTTCATTGGCAAACTTCAGACGGCCCTGTTTATGTGCTTTCTTGAGCAGGGGGACCTTGCGGGCGCTGCAGGATTTCAGTCCTTCACGGCGTAGTGTGTTACCAATTGTTTTCTTGGTGACTATGGTCCCAGCTGCCTTGAGATCATTGACAAGATCCTCCTGTGTAGTTCTGGGCTGATTCCTCACCGTTCTCATGATCATTGCAACTCCACGAGGTGAGATCTTGCATGGAGCCCCAGGCCAAGGGAGATTGACAGTTATTTTGTGTTTCTTCCATTTGTGAATAATCGCACCAACTGTTGTCACCTTCTCACCAAGCTGCTTGGCGATGGTCTTGTAGCCCATTCCAGCCTTGTGTAGGTCTACAATCTTGTCCCTGACATCCTTGGAGAGCTCTTTGGTCTTGGCCATGGTGGAGAGTTTGGAATCTGATTGATTGATTGCTTCTGTGGACAGGTGTCTTTTATACAGGTAACAAACTGAGATTAGGAGCACTTCCTTTAAGATTTACCTGTATAAAAGACACCTGGGAGCCAGAAATCTTTCTGATTGAGAGTGGGTCAAATACTTATTTCTCTCATTAAAATGCAAATCAATTTATAACATTTTTGACATGCGTTTTTCTGGATTTTTTTGTTGTTATTCTGTCTCTCACTGTTCAAATAAACCTACCATTAAAATTATAGACTGATAATTTCTTTGTCAGTGGGCAAACGTACAAAATCAGCAGGGGATCAAATACTTTTTTTCCCTCACTGTACACTATCGGTCGAAAGTTTTAGAACACCTACTCATTCAAGGGTTTTTCTTAATTTTTACTACTTTCTACATTGTAGAATAATAGTGAAGACATCAAAACTATGACATAACACATATGGAATCATGTAGTAACCAAAAAAGTGTTAAAGAAATCAAAATATATTTTATATTTGAGATTCTTCAAATAGCCACCATTTGCCTTGATGACAGCTTTGCACACTCTTGGCATTCTCTCAACCAGCTTCACCTGGAATGCTTTTCCATCAGTCTTGAAGGAGTTCCCACATATGCTGAGCACTTGTTGGCTGCTTTTCCTTCACTCAGGGGATTGTGAAGGCCAGGTCATCTGATGCAGCACTCTATCACTCTCCTTCTTGGTAAAATAGCCCTTACACAGCCTGGAGGTGTGTTAGGTCATTGTCCTGTTGAAAAACAAATTATAGTCCCACTAAGCCCAAACCAGATGGGATGGCGTATCGCTGCAGAATGCTCTGGTAGCCATGCTGGTTAAGTGTGCCTTGAATTCTAAAAAATCACAGACAGTGTCACCAGCAAAGCACCCCCACACCATAACACCTCCTCCATGCTTTACGGTGGGAAATACAAATGCGGAGATCATCCGTTCACCCACACTGCATTTCACAAAGACACGGCGGTTGGAACCAAAAATCTCAAATTTGGACTCCAGACCAAAGGACAAATTTCAACCGGTCTAATGTCCATTGCTCATGTTTCTTGGCCCAAGCAAGTCTCTTCTTATTATTGGTGTCCTTTAGTAGTGGTTTCTTTGCAGCAATTCGACCATGAAGGCCTGATTCACACAGTCTCCTCTGAACAGTTGATGTTGAGATGTGTTTGTTACTTGAACTCTGTGAAGCATTTATTTGGGCTGCAATTTCTGAGGCTGGTAACTCTAATTAACTTATTCTCTGCAGCAGAGGTAACTCTGGGTTTTCCATTCCTGTGGCGGTCCTCATGAGAGCCAGTTTCATCATAGCGCTTGATGGTTTTTGCGACTGCACTTGAAGAAACGTTCAAAGTTCTTGAAATGTTCCATATTGACTGAACTTCATGTGTTAATGATGGACTGTCGTTTCTCTTTGCTTATTTGAGCTGTTCTTGCCATAATACGGACTTGGTCTTTTACCAAATAGGGCTATCATCTGTATACCATCCCTGCCTTGTCACAGCACAACTGATTGGCTGAAACGCATTAAGAAGGAAAGAAATGCCACAAATTAACTTTTAAGAAGGCACACCTGTTAATTGAAATGCATTCCAGGTGACTACCTCATGAATAGTCCAAATTGGTGAAGTGAAATGAAAAAAATAACTTGTTTCAAAGAATTCTAAAAAAAAAAAAATAACTGAAAAGTGGTGTGTGCATATGTATTCACCCCCTTTGCTATGAAGCCCCTAAATAAGATCTGGTGCAACCAATTACCTTCAGAAGTCACATAATTAGTTAAATAAAGTCCACCTGTGTGCAATCTAAGTGTCACATGATCTGTCATATGATCTCAGTATATAGACACCTGTTCTGAAAGGCCCCAGAGTCTGACACACCACTAAGCAAGGGGCACCACCAAGCAAGCGGCACCATGAAGATCAAGGACCTCTCCAAACAGGTCAGGGACAAAGTTGTGGAGAAGTACAGATCAGGGTTGGGTTATAAAAAATAATATCCAAAACTTTGAACAGCCCACAGAGCACCATTAAATCCATTATAAAAAAATTGGAAGAATATGGCACCACAACAAACCTGCCAAGAGAGGGCCGCCCACCAAAACTCACGGACCAGGCAAGGAGGGCATTAATCAGAGAGGCAACAAAGAGATCAAAGATAACCCTGAAGGAGCTGCAAAGCTCCACAGCGGAGATTGGAGTATCTGTTCATAGGACCACTTTAAGCCGTATACTCCACAGAGCTGGGCTTTACGGAAGATTGGCCAGAAAAAAGCCATTGCTTAAAGAAAGAAATAAGCAAACACGTTTGGTGTTCGCCAAAAGGTAAACGCTATGTCTGGCGCAAACCCAACACCTCTCATCACCCCGAGAACACAATCCCCACAGTGAAGCATGGTGGTAGCAGCATCATGCCCTGGGGATGTTTTTCATCGGCAGGGACTGGGAAACTGGTCAGAATTGAAGGAATGATGCATGGCGCTAAATACAGGGAAATTCTTGAGGGAAACCTGTTTCACTCTTCCAGAGATTTGAAACTGGGACTGAGGTTCACCTTCCAGCAGGACAATGACCCTAAGTATACTACCTAAAGCAACACTCTAGTGGTTTAAGGGGAAACATTTAAACGTCTTGGAATGGCCTAGTCAAAGCCCAGACCTCAATCCAATTGAGAATCTGTGGTATGACTTAAAGATTGCTGTACACTAGCGGAACCCATCCAACTTGAATGAGCTGGAGCAGTTTTGCCTTGAAGAATGGGCAAAAATCCCAGTGGCTAGATGTGCCAAGCTTATAGAGACATTCCCCAAGAGACTTGCAGCTGTAATTGCTGCAAAGGGTGGCTCTACAAATAGTTATGCACGCTCAGGTTTTCTGTTTTTTTGGTCTTATTTCTTGTTTGTTTCACAAAAAAAAATATTTTGCATCTTCAAAGTGGTAGGCATGTTGTGTAAATCAAACGATACAAACTCAAAATTCCAGGTTGTAAGGCAACAAAATAGGAAAAATGCCAAGAGGGGTTAATACTTTCGCAAGCCATAGTTTTGATGTCTTCACTATTATTCTACAATGTAGAAAATAGTAAAAATAAAGAAAAATCCTTGAATTAATAGGTGTTCTAAAACTTTGGACTGGTAGGGTAGGTAGGGGTAAAGTGACTAGGCAACAGGATAGATAATGGACAGTAGTAGCAGCGTATGTGATGAGAGTGTGAGTGTGTGTGTGTATGTTTATGTGTTGGAGTGTCAGTGTAAGTATGTGTGAGTGTGTGAGTCCAGTGTGTGTGCATAGAGTCAAAAAGAGTGCAAAAAGGGTACAGTTTGCCGTGCGGTAGCAGAGAAAATAGTCTATGACTTGGGTGGGACCATTTTTAGGGTCATCCTCTGACACCGCCTGGTATATAGGTCCTGGATTGCAGGGAGTTCGACCCCAGTGATGTACTGGGCCGTACACGCACTACCCTCTGTAGCGCCTTGCGGTCGGATGCCAAGCAGTTGCCATACCAAGCGGTGATGCAGCCAATTAAGATCCTCTCAATGGTGCAGCTGTAGAACGTTTTGAGGATCTGAGGGCTCATGCCAAATCTTTTCAGCCTCCTGAGGGGGAAGAGGCGTTGTCGTGCCCTCTTCACGACTGTCTTGGTCTGTTTAGACCATGATAGGTCCTTAGCAATGTGGACACCGAGGAACTTGAAGCTCTTGCCCTTGTTGAGAGAGAGGTTGTTGTCCTGGCACCACACTGCCAGGTCTGTGACCTCCTTCCTATAGGCTGTCTCATCGTTGTTGGTGATCAGGCCCACCACCCTTGTGTCATCAGCAAACTTGATGATGGTGTTGGAGTCGTGTACGGCCTCACGGTCGTGGGTGAACAGGGAGTACAGGAGGAGACTAAGCACACTTCCCTGAGGGGCACACGTGTTGAGGGTCAGCGTGGCGGATGTGTTGTTGCCTACCCTCACCACCTGGGGGCGGCCTGTCAGGAAATCCAGTTGCAGAGGGAGGTGTTCAGTCCCAAGGGACCTTAGCTTAGTGATGAGCTTGGTGGGCACTATGGTGTTGAATTCTGATCTGTAGTCTATGAACAGCATTCTCACGTAGGTGTTCCTTTTGTCCAGGTGGGAAAGGGCAGTGTAGAGTGCAATTGAGATGTCGTCATCTGTGGATCTGTTTGGGCGGTATGTGAATTAGAGTGGGTCCAGGGTTTATGGGATGATGGTGTTGATGTGAGCCATGACCAGCCTTTCAAAGCATTTCATTCCTACAGATGTGAGTGCTACAGGGCGGTAGTCATTTAGACAGGTTACCTTGGCGTTCTTGGGCACAGGGACTATGGTGGTCTGCTTGAAACAAGTAGGGATTACAGACTGGGTCAGGGAGAGGTTGAAAATGTCAGGAAAGACACTTGCCTGCTGGTCAGCGCAAGGTCTGAGTATGAGTCCTGGTAATCCATCTGGCCCCGCGGCCTTGTGAATGTTAACCTTTTTAAAGGTCTTACTCACATCGGCTACGAAGAGCATGATCACACAGTCGTCCGGAACAGCTGGTGCTCTCACGCATGGTTCAGTGTTGCTTGCCTCGAAGCGAGCATAGAAGGCATTTAGCTCGTCTGGTAGGCTCGCGTCACTGGGCACCTCTCGGCTGGGTTTCCCTTTGTAATCTGTGATAGTTTTAAAAGCCCTGCCACATCTGAAGAGCGTCATACCTGGTGTAATAGGATTCAATCTTAATCCTGTATTGACTCTTTGCCTGTTTGATGGTTGTAACCCAATTGAATATATTTGGATAGGTAATTCCAAATTAAAAAGTGAACTTGGAACAAGATGAAAACATGGGATGTATTTACATGAAATATTAGTTTGTATTTGTTATTTATTAGGTTGAACCAAAGGGGAAAAGTAAGTTGAGTGTTGAAAGAAATAGGTTGCAACTTGAAATATATGTTTGGTAATAATCAAATAAAACAGTTGGCATTGAATCATATATTTGGTTTCAACAAATGTAGTGTTTTTCAATTGAGAAAGCCTAACTAATTTACCTGTAACCAGTTGAAGTAATTTTTTTAGGTTGATCCAGAGTATTTTCTTTTTACCGTGCAGTGCACTGAGTGCAGGGCATGATCAGATGATATTGTTTAATACCTCTCTGTTCCTGGCGTTATGTAAGGCCCATGAATCTGACAGGCATTAGGAGGATCAGAGATTAGCTTTTGGACGGTCCATGGGTTTGATGTGATGTGGGGCTTATGGAAACCTTTATGGTTGTGTAAAGCCCTTGGCAGTTTAGTACCTGCGTACATGCTTTAACAATGCACTTCTGCTCCTATATTTGCTTAACTGTGAGTATCATATCCTGCCATAAAATGTATTTGAAGCATCTCCACCCTAAACTTCAACCATGTGAATTGAAATTGGTTTTGTATAACAATGTAATAGCATTGTGTAATACTCAGCTTGTTGAACTGTTCCTTTGGATTTGTTGCAAGTAATGCGTGAGGGTCCATTTGCATGGCATGGAACTAGGTTTGAAAAGCTTTATTTTAATGGTGAAAGTTCTGTTTTCAGTGTCTCTAGACGCATCTGCCTTCCGGAACCATGAGTGGGATTCAAACATTCCACAACAGGAGCTGCTTGAACTGCCCGGGTAAGGAATATCACACTAGTGTCTGTCTGCATAGAAAAATGGGGTGGTAAGTGTGTGAGGCGAGGTGGGGGTTCAACCATCTTTTTAGGGATAGTTTTTGCCCGCTATATATTCTTGGAATGTAAAGTGTCCTGTCCAATTTGTTTTGCAGATTGAAAAATAAGCTACGTAAAGATGCTAATATAGCATATGACATCAGATCACACCTCTCCCATGAGACTGGAGGTAGAGGATAGGTAGCCTAGCAGTTAGAGAGGCGAGCCAGCAACCGGAGGGTTGCCATTTCGAATCCTGGACTTTACTAGAAAAAGTTGTCAGGAAGTGAGCTGGCAACAAATCAAATCCTAGATGCCACTGCCTGCCATTGTGCCCTTGAGCAAGGCACTTAACCCCCTACAACAACAGCTCCCCGGGCACCCAGTGTGGCAGCCCCCCACACCTATCCAAAACCTGTATATGTATACAGTGGGGGGGAAAAGTATTTAGTCAGCCACCAATTGTGCAAGTTCTCCCACTTAAAAAGATGAGAGAGGCCTGTAATTTTCATCATAGGTACACGTCAACTATGACAGACAAGTGGAGAATTTTTTTCTCCAGAAAATCACATTGTAGGATTTTTTATGAATTTATTTGCAAATGATGGTGGAAAATAAGTATTTGGTCACCTACAAACAAGCAAGATTTCTGGCTCTCACAGACCTGTAACTTCTTCTTTAAGAGGCTCCTCTGTCCTCCACTCGTTACCTGTATTAATGGCACCTGTTTGAACTTGTTATCAGTATAAAAGACACCTGTCCACAACCTCAAACAGTCACACTCCAAACTCCACTATGGCCAAGACCAAAGAGCTGTCAAAGGACACCAGAAACAAAATTGTAGACCTGCACCAGGCTGGGAAGACTGAATCTGCAATAGGTAAGCAGCTTGGTTTGAAGAAATCAACTGTGGGAGCAATTATTAGGAAATGGAAGACATACAAGACCACTGATAATCTCCCTCGATCTGGGGCTCCATGCAAGGTCTCACCCCGTGGGGTCAAAATGATCACAAGAACGGTGAGCAAAAATCCCAGAACCACACGGGGGGACCTAGTGAATGACCTGCAGAGAGCTGGGACCAAAGTAACAAAGCCTACCATCAGTAACACACTACGCCGCCAGGGACTCAAATCCTGCAGTGCCAGACGTGTCCCCCTGCTTAAGCCAGTACATGTCCAGGCCCGTCTGAAGTTTGCTAGAGTGCATTTGGATGATCCAGAAGAGGATTGGGAGAATGTCATATGGTCAGATGAAACCAAAATATAACTTTTTGGTAAAAACTCAACTCGTCGTGCTTGGAGGACGAAGAATGCTGAGTTGCATCCAAAGAACACCATACCTACTGTGAAGCATGGGGGTGGAAACATCATGCTTTGGGGCTGTTTTTCTGCAAAGGGACCAGGACGACTGATCCGTGTAAAGGAAAGAATGAATGTATCGTGAGATTTTGAGTGAAAACCTCCTTCCATCAGCAAGGGCATTGAAGATGAAACGTGGCTGGGTCTTTCAGCATGACAATGATCCCAAACACACCGCCCGGGCAACGAAGGAGTGGCTTCGTAAGAAGCATTTCAAGGTCCTGGAGTGGCCTAGCCAGTCTCCAGATCTCAACCCCATAGAAAATCTTTGGAGGGAGTTGAAAGTCCGTGTTGCCCAGCGACAGCCCCAAAACATCACTGCTCTAGAGGAGATCTGCATGGAGGAATGGGCCAAAATACCAGCAACAGTGTGTGAAAACCTTGTGAAGACTTACAGAATTTTTTTTTGACCTGTGTTATTGCCAACAAAGGGTATATAACAAAGTATTGAGAAACTTTTGTTATTGACCAAATACTTATTTTCCACATAATTTGCAATTAAATTCATTAAAAATCCTACAATGTGATTTTCTTGATTTTTTTTCCTCATTTTGTCTGTCATAGTTGACGTGTACCTATGATGAAAATTACAGGCCTCTCTCATCTTTTTAAGTGGGAGAACATGCACAATTGGTGGCTGACTAAATACTTTTTTTTCCCCACTGTATATGTGTGTCTTTCGGAGTGGTTGGGTTAAAAGCGGACGTCAAATTTCTGTTGGACCTTGTGTGCAATTGACCAATAAAGTGAACTTAATCTTAATAAATACGAACATTACAAAGCTAAGCTGCCTGCATACACAAAATCTTCCTCCATCCTCCGTACATACAGGAGTGGATGAGTGTGTTGGTGACAGGGATAATCCACAGGCGTATCATACTCTCCTGGCCGCTAAAGCCCATAGAGCAGAGGATCAACTGGAATACAGGGGATGAAGTACAATACAGGGGCTAAGCTCGCCACCACGCCCCAGTCCAATCGGATATTACATAAGAAGGCTTAGCGTAGAAGACTGAGGTTCAGAGCTCCATTCTCTTTAACTATATCCGTAGGGCATATGATGTTCTCTGGATATGTAACTGTGCAGGATCAGCTCGATACAACTGAAGGCACCAGATGTGTGGTAGCTTCTCAAGCCACATGATCTCGCAAGCTTACATGGATGTTCGCTACATGGAAATAGTGCAGCGGTAATCGGTCTGGTAATTATGAGGCTAGATGTGTGGTGCAGGCAAATGATTCAAGACAAAATGCATTTCAAATGATTTCATGGCTACACAAAATTTGGATTTTGACCTTATCGATTACTGTAGACCAGAACAATTATTATGAACCTCGTTAATCACATCAGCAATATGCTAAGAGATCTTTAATTCAGCAAACCATGGATAGTACAGCAATATTGGACTACTGTCTGGTTACCCCCAACCTCAACCCTCCCCACCTTTTTTCCCCCTCCAGTCATTTCAATCGTGTGGGTTCGGATCCCGCTGCGGTCACCAGTTGTGTAAGGCAAGGATTTAGTAAAGGGTAGGACAACTTCTTTCTTCAATGGTGAAAGATCAATATCATAGAGGTAGATAGAGGGCGCACTTGGACCAAAGCCTGCTTTAGCATGGGCAGCACCCAGCAAGGGCAGCACCTTGGAGGTCTTTCACCATTTTGAAGTAGTCTACTGGGTGGGACTTGCTATGGGTTAACAAAGAATCACAGAATTTCATCCAGGTCAGCGACTTTATAGCTGTTCAGACTATACACACTCCAGCACAGTAGGTGGTGGTATGCACCTTTTTAGTATATTTACGAACTGCTAATACACTCATAGAAGTATAATAATAATACATTGACTATTTTAAAATGGAGATAGTCCCCAATGGTCCTGTCCATGCTGTCACAGAAGATGCCCCTTACAAAGTTAAAAGGTGTGCTATTTTTCCATATCTACGATAAATAAACAAACATGTAACCACTTCAATCACTAGCTCAAAGACCACCCTGAACCCAAATCCTCCCAACAAACGATTTAAGTATCCCACAGGGTGATTATACCCTCACCTGGCGAGGATTGGTAAGACATTTCTATCACCTTCTATATTTCTATATCTCCCTCTCCCATTCACCCTCGGTCTCTGTGTGATTGACAGCTCACACTTCAACCCTGTGGAACTTCCTCTGAGCCCCAGACATGAGCAGGCCATGCTCCTGCTGGAGAGGGCTCGGTTAAAAGCCCACTTCAATCACGCCAAAGGGGAACGCCCCCCAACCCGCCGCGCCCATTCTGCACAGAGATACAACCCGTAAGTCAGCTGTATCTGCTCCTCTGTTGATCTCTATCCCCCCCCTTCTGTTAGTCTGACTACCTGATACTCTGTGTGTCTGTCTGTTAGTCTGACTACCTGATGCTCTGTTTGTCTGTTTGTTAGTCTGACTACCTGATGCTCTGTCTGTCTGTCTGTTAGTCTGACTACCTGATGCTCTGTGTGTCTGTCTGTTTGTCTGACTACCTGATGCTTTGTCTGTCTGTTTGTCTGACTACCTGATGCTTTGTCTGTCTATCTGTCTGTATGTTAGTCTGACTACCTGATGCTCTGTCTGTCTGTTAGTCTGACTACCTGATGCTCTGTCTGTCTGTCTGTTATTCTGACTACCTGATGCTCTGTCTGTCTGTCTGTTAGTCTGACTACCTGATGATCTGTTTGTCTGTCTGTCTGTCTTTATACTGTATCAGTGTGCCTACCCCTTCCTACATCAAATCAAATTGTATTTGTCACATGCGCCGGATACAACAGGTGTAGACCTTACAGTGAAATGCTTACTTACAAGCCCTTAACCAACAATGCAGTTTTAAGAAAAATAAGTGTTAAGTAAACATTTTATAAATTAAAATTTAAAAATAATTAAAGAGCAGCGGTAAAGTAACAATAGCGAGGCTATATACAGGGGGTACCGGTACAGACTCAATGTGTGGGGGCACAGGTTAGTCGAGGTAATTGAGGTAATATGTACATGTAGGTAGAGTGACTATGCATAGATAATAAACAGAGAGTAGCAGCAGCGTAAAGGGGGGGGGGGACAATGCAAATAGTCCGGGCAGCCATTTGATTAGCTGTTCAGAAGTCTTATGGCTTGGGGGTAGAAGCTGTTAAGAAGCCTTTTGGACCTAGACATGGCGCTCCGGTACCGCTTGCCGTGCGGTAGCAGAGAGAACAGTCTATGACTAGGGTGGCTGGAGTCTTTGACAATTTTAGGGCCTTCCTCTGACACCGCCTGGTATAGAGGTCCTGGATGGCAGGAAGCTTGGCCCCAGTGATGTACTGGGCCGTACACACTACTCTGTAGTGCCTTGCGGTCGGAGGCCGAGCAGTTGCCATACCAGGCAGTGATGCAACCAGTCAGGATGCTCTCGATGGTGCAGCTGTGGAACTATTTGAAGATCTGAGGACCCATGCCAAATCTTTTCAGTCTCCTGAGGGCAATAGGCTTTGTTGTGCCCTCTTCACGACTGTCTTGGTGTGTTTGGACCATGATCATTTGTTGGTGATATGGACACCAAGGAACTTGAAGCTCTCAACCTGCTCAACTACAGCCCTGTCGATGAGAATGGGGGCATGCTCGGTCCTCTTTTTCCTGTAGTCCACAATCAGCTCCTCGGGGCGGCAGGTAGCTTAGTGGTTAAGAGCGTTGTGCCAGTAACCGAAAGGTCGCTGGTTCTAATCCCCGAGCCAACTAGATGAAAAATCTGTCGATGTGCCCTTGAGCAAGGCACTTAACCCTAATTGCTCCTGCAAGTCGCTCTGGATAAGAGCGTCTGCTAAATAATGTAAATGTAAATGTATATGTTTGTCTTGATCACGTTGAGGGAGAGGTTGTTATCCTGGCACCACACGGCCAGGTCTCTGACCTCCTCCCTATAGGCTGTCTTGTCGGTGATCAGGCCTACCACTGTTGTGTCGTCGGCAAACTTAATGATGGTGTTGGAGTCGTGCCTGGCCATGCAGTCATGGGTGAACAGGGAGTAGAGGAGGGGACTGAGCACGCATCCCTGAGGGGCCCCCGTGTTGAGGATCAGCGTAGCGGATGTGTTGTTACCTACCCTCACCACCTGGGGGCGGCCCGTCAGGAAGTCCAGGATCCAGTTGCAGAGGGAGGTGTTTAGTCCCAGGGTCCTTAGCTTAGTGATGAGCTTTGAGGGCACTATGGTGTTGAACGCTGAGCTGTAGTCAATTAATAGCATTTTCACGTAGGTGTTCCTTTTGTCCAGGTGGGAAAGTGCAATGTGGAGTGCAATAGAGATTGCATCATCTGTGGATCTGTTGGGGCGGTATGGAAATTGGAGTGGGTCTAGGGTTTCTGTGATAATGGTGTTGATGTGAGCCATGACCAGCCTTTCAAAGCATTTCATTGCTACAGACGTGAGTGCTACGGGTCGGTAGTCATTTAGGCAGGTTACCTTAGTGTTCTTGGGCACAGGGACTATGGTGGTCTGCTTGAAACATGTTGGTATTACAGACTCAGTCAGGGACAGGTTGAAAATGTCAGTGAAGACACTTGCCAGTTGGTCAGTGCATGCTCGGAGTACACGTCCTGGTAATCCGTCTTGCCCTGCGGCCTTGTGAATGTTGACCTGTTTAAAGGTCTTACTCACATTGGCTAAGGAGAGCGTGATCACACAGTCATCCAGAACAGCTGAGTATAGAGTTATGGTCAGATTTGCCAAATGGAGGGCGAGGGAGAGCTTTGTATATGTCTCTGTGTGTGGAGTAAAGGTGGTCTAGAGTTTTCTTTCCTCTGGTTGCACATTTAACATGCTGGTTGAAATTAGGTAAAACGGATGTAAGTTTCCCTGCATTAAAGTCCCCGGCCACTAGGAGCGCCGCCTTTGGATGAGCGTTTTCCTGTTTGCTTATGGCCTTATACAGCTCATTGAGTGCGGTCTTAGTGCCAGCATCGATTTGTGGTGGTAAATAGACAGGTACGAAAAATATAGATTAAAACTCTCTTGGTAAATATTGTGGTCTACAGCTTATCATTAGATACTCTACCTCAGGTGAGCAAAACCTCGAGACCTCCTTAATATTAGATTTCGTGCACCAGCTGTTGTTTACAAATATACACAGACCGCCACCCCTTGTCTTACCGGAGGCAGCTGTTCTATCTTGCCGATGCAGCGTATACAGTGGGGAAAAAAAGTATTTAGTCAGCCACCAATTGTGCAAGTTCTCCCACTTAAAAAGATGAGAGAGGCCTGTAATTTTCATCATAGGTACACGTCAACTATGACAGACAAATTGAGAATTTTTTTTCCAGAAAATCACATTGTAGGATTTTTAATGAAGTTATTTGCAAATTATGGTGGAAAATAAGTATTTGGTCACCTACAAACAAGCAAGATTTCTGGCTCTCACAGACCTGTAACTTCTTCTTTAAGAGGCTCCTCTGTCCTCCACTCGTTACCTGTATTAATGGCACCTGTTTGAACTTGTTATCAGTATAAAAGACACCTGTCCACAACCTCAAACAGTCACACTCCAAACTCCACTATGGCCAAGACCAAAGAGCTGTCAAAGGACACCAGAAACAAAATTGTAGACCTGCACCAGGCTGGGAAGACTGAATCTGCAATAGGTAAGAAGCTTGGTTTGAAGAAATCAACTGTGGGAGCAATTATTAGGAAATGGAAGACATACAAGACCACTGATAATCTCCCTCGATCTGGGGCTCCACGCAAGATCTCACCCCGTGGGGTCAAAATGATCACAAGAACGGTGAGCAAAAATCCCAGAACCACACGGGGGGACCTAGTGAATGACCTGCAGAGAGCTGGGACCAAAGTAACAAAGCCTACCATCAGTAACACACTACGCCGCCAGGGACTCAAATCCTGCAGTGCCAGACGTGTCCCCCTGCTTAAGCCAGTACATGTCCAGGCCCGTCTGAAGTTTGCTAGAGTGCATTTGGATGATCCAGAAGAGGATTGGGAGAATGTCATATGGTCAGATGAAACCAAAATATAACTTTTTGGTAAAAAAGTTGTGTTTGGAGG
This sequence comes from Coregonus lavaretus, assembly GCF_964263955.1. Lineage (NCBI taxonomy): Eukaryota > Metazoa > Chordata > Actinopteri > Salmoniformes > Salmonidae > Coregonus > Coregonus lavaretus. The sequence goes on from NC_140006.1 coordinate 35,397,367, forward strand.
ACAAAGAATGCTGAGTTGCATCCAAAGAACACCATACCTACTGTGAAGCATGGGGGTGGAAACATCATGCTTTGGGGCTGTTTTTCTGCAAAGGGACCAGGACGACTGATCCGTGTAAAGGAAAGAATGAATGGGGCCATGTATCATGAGATTTTGAGTGAAAACCTCCTTCCATCAGCAAGGGCATTGAAGATGAAACGTGGCTGGGTCTTTCAGCATGACAATGATCCCAAACACACCGCCCGGGCAACGAAGGAGTGGCTTCGTAAGAAGCATTTGAAGGTCCTGGAGTGGCCTAGCCAGTCTCCAGATCTCAACCCCATAGAAAATCTTTGGAGGGAGTTGAAAGTCTGTGTTGCCCAGCGACAGCCCCAACACATCACTGCTCTAGAGGAGATCTGCAAGGAGGAATGGGCCAAAATACCAGCAACAGTGTGTGAAAACCTTGTGAAGACTTACAGAAAACGTTTGACCTGTGTCATTGCCAACAAAGGGTATATAACAAAGTATTAAGAAACTTTTGTTATTGACCAAATACTTATTTTCCACCTAATTTGCAAATAAATTCATTATAAATCCTACAATGTGATTTTCTGGATTTTCTTCCCTCATTTTGTCTGTCATAGTTGACGTGTACCTATGATGAAAATTACAGGCCTCTCTCATCTTTATAAGTGGGAGAACTTGCACAATTGGTTGCTGACTAAATACTTTTTTCCCCACTGTATCCCGCCAGCTGTATGTTATCCATGTCATCGTTCAGCCACAACTCGGTGAAACATAAGATATTACAGTTTTTAATGTCCCGTTGGTAGGATATCCGTGATCGTAGTTCATCTATTTTGTTATCCAATGATTGTACGTTGGCTAATAGGACTGATGGTAGAGGCAGATTACCCATTCGCCGTCGGATCCTTACAAGGCACCCCGACCTATGTCCCCGATATTTCCGTCTCTTTCTCATGCGAATGACGGGGATTTGGGCCTTGTCGGGTATCTGAAGAAAATCCTTCGCGTCCGACTCGTTAAAGAAAAAATCTTTGTCCAGTACGAGGTGAGTAATCGCTGCCCTGATATCCAGAAGCTCTTTTCGGTCATAAGAAACAGTGGCAGAAACATTATGTACAAAATAAGTTACAAATAACGCGAAAAACACACACAATAGGTTAGGAGGCCGTAAAACGGCAGCCATGTCCTTCGGCACCATTCTTTCAGTTCTTCATTTCTCTCTCTGTCTTTTTCTTTCTGTGATAGAAAAAGCTGACATGGGGGCGGCAGGTAGCTTAGTGGTTAAGAGCGTTGTGCCAGTAACTGAAAGGTCGCTGGTTCTACTCCCCGAGCCGACTAGGTGAAAAATCTGTCGATGTGCCCTTGAGCAAGACACTTAACCCTAATTGCTCATGTAAGTCGCTCTGGATAAGAGCGTCTGCTAAATGACTAAAATGTAAATGTAATTACATAACTACCAATGACTGATGGTTTCAGAATCTTATGTAACCATGTTTACCACACACACCATGATGTTTCATTTCTTGTAATGGGTATTTTGTTCATTAAATCTCCTCTTATATCAGTGGGATACATTCACAGCAAATGGTATTAGGAATACTGGCACTCATGAGAGAACACACACACTCTCAAACACACACACACACAGATTACTAATGTGCTTTCATGGATTTGTGTCAGCAGAAGTACTTGTATTTGTGTCTATGAAAATATGTACAGATAATGAAGTCTATTATTATTATTATTATTATTATTATTATTATTATTATTATTATTATTATATACAGTATTTAGTGTGTTTCCCTGTTCTATCCAGCAGGAGGCAGCAATCTGGGAGTGATTCACCACTGGTCCAAAAGGCTGTGGATTTTAAACCCAAGGAAGAGTTGACAGCCCCTCCCTCATCAGGCCCTCTCCTGCTCCCACAAAGCAAAGACCTCTCCCCTGGGGGGCGTAATCGTCGGTATGGTAACTCACCAACAAGGGTACGGTTTGAGGACGAATCAGAGAAGGAGGTGGAGTCTCGCTACCTGGATCGGGTGAGGGAACGTGTGCGGGCCACGGGACAGAAATCCAAGGGCACTCTGGAAAAGAAGGCGGAGTCTAGCATCAGCATTACTGTCCCGAACGCTGCTTCCACCCAGGTAATGGAGGTAGTGGTGGTGGTGAGGAAATGTGAAGCTTGTGGATCCATTCTTAGGGATCCTCCGGTGCCCGAACCAGAGACTGCTCCGCCCCAGCCCGGCAACGCGGAGGAGAATCAGGGCAGGAAGGTCCCTCGCTGGGTCCCCCCAGCCCAATCAGACGGGATCTCCCAACCAGACCAGCCCAGCAGTGTCCACCCCAAAGCGGCAGGGGTCACCTTCGGTGAGGTCCTGATTCTGGGAGAGGATACAGAGGGCGGGGCCGGGGGTGGAGTGGGGGAGAGGGCCTCCGGTTTCGGGAAGTTGAGGAGGCGCAGCAGGAAGGGAGAGAGCCGGCTGAAACGGGTGGGCTCGGGACATGGCCCCTATGGTGCCTCGTGGGCCCACCGTCGGAACTCCAACCCCAGAAACAGGGTCAACGTGTGCAGGCGAGCCGTCACCTTTGCTCTAGGCAGCCCTGTAGCTCTGGACCGCCCTCTGGTGGGAGACTCCGGAAACAGCAGCCCCAAGGATAGGGACGCCCCAACCCCGCAGCTGCCCATTAAGTCAGCTCTGAAGTCAGGCTCCAAGAGCAGGGTGAGTGGGCAGCGTGTGGTAAAGCTCCTGCCCTCGGTTCAGCATCGCCTCATCAACCTGGACGAGGAGGCAGGGGGAAGCCCTCAGTATGACCTCATCACCACAGAGCAGCATGGAGAGGGTCCTATCTCTGCCCCCTCAGGGTCTCCCCCTAGCTCCACCTTAGTCCCCTGCATCCGGCCGTCCTCCCTCAGGTACTCCCCTGCCAGGATCACCCCTGACCTCCCCCCTGCGGAACTCTGGGACACTGCTGCAGATGGAGCTGGTGAGTAGATAGTATGTATTGTGTTGGAAGGAAGTGTAGACTTGATGTGATGTGCCCACTCTATGCTTCTTTCAGTTACACACTTAAAATGTCTCTCTCTTCCAGGTCTGGCGCTGAGCGGAGACGTGTGTCGAGATCTGCTGGTGGCTCTTCCAGAGTGTCGCCCTGCCCTGCGCTGCTTGGGCGTGTCCCGAGCAGAGGACCTAAGGGCAGAGTTATTGAGAGCGGAGCACCTGAAGGCGGAGGCTCAGTGGGAGGATGACCAAGAGGGGGCTCGGTCAGTATGGATCCCACCGCTGACACCAAATTCAAGTCAGACCCATATATATGTTTAATGTGGCTCTGGTTCCTTTAAATGGTGTGTTATTCTTAATCTATCTGACGGTGAGGAAAGACTGCCCTCTCTTGGCACTAAAGCATAAGTTCATGCTCCACAGTTAGTTCTATCAGAGGGAACTTCAAGAACTCTGTGATGGGGTGGATAAGTGTAACACTGTTAGCTACTCTGTGATAGATTGCATTAGTACATTTGGCACCATACAGTTTCTCTGTAATATATCTTGCAGGAATTTAACTATGCATTGTAATCCCTAGGTGACAGCAGGATTCAATAGAACATAAACCAATGTCACTCTTACAGCCTGGTTTTTTACATACAACTTACATGTTTTGCTCTGTCTGTATGTGTTGGTGACATGTGTAGGAGGTCTATGGCAGAGCGGGACGGCAGACCAAAGCTATCGCTGCGACGGTTCTTCTCCTCCATCGGGCTGCACAGTGTGGGCAGGCTGGTGAAGGGAGGGCGCTCCAGCAGCATGGAACAGCTCAGTATCTCAGCGCCCCGGGCCAGCTCCGCCTCACCCAGCCCCACCCACAGCCCTCACACCAACACCCGCCTGCAGAGGACCCCCTCACTACAGGCCCTGAACACAGTAAGCACCAGCCATTCAATTCAGTTCAGCTCTATTGAATCTAGTTCAATGTTTTCACTAACTAATTTGTCAAGAAACAGAATATGCCGCTTTACTTTTACACCATTCTTTAACATTTTCATGTTGAGATGCAATTTTGGCTGACATTGAAAATACAAGAGACTCTGGCTGAAATCTGGCTTGCCTACTACTGCATACTAATTTTTTTAGATTTACATTTTAGTAGACGTTCTTATCCAGAGCAATTAGGGTTAAGTGCCTTGCTCAAGGGCACATCGACAGATTTTTCACCTAGTCGGCTCGGGGATTAGAACCAGTGACCTTTCGGTTACTGGCACAACGCTCTTAACCACTAAGCTACCTGCTGCCCCTAATCTAACTACATGCAAATTAGAACGTATACTGTTTAGTAAAAACAAATGAATATCAGCATACTAGGCTCATCTTACTGGGAATGTGTAATTTATTGCACAATTGCGTTGATTCCCGCCAGTCGTTCATTTTGGTACAGCGCGTCACCTTCTCTGATTATCAGCTGTTGTCAGACACACGTGGGTCTCGAAAGACGATTCTCTTCCTCAACAGTGTGCAGCGAATTCTACTAGATGAAAAGCCAAAATTTCACCTACTATAAAACTGTATTTTTTCGAAAACCCCAAAATGCCTACTTTTTAGAACGCAAGTAAGGTATTCGGACACAGCCTTTGTCTGTGACTGTCAGGACTGAGGAGACAAAATGAACTGCACGGATGATGACACCTTGTTGCAATGTCCCTAATAAATATGAATCTCCTTCTCTGTCACCAGGTGTCCCCACTGGCCCAGCTTCGGAAAGCCTCCTCTGTGCAGAGTCTGGAGAGGAGAGTGGAGCGTTCGACCATTCTGAGAGAGGTGTCCGTGCCTAACAGCCTGGCACCCAGGTACAGTGTGTGTGTGTGCGTGTGTGTGTGTGTGTGTGTGTGTGTGTGTGTGTGTGTGTGTGTGTGTGTGTGTGTGCCAATTGTTCAGTTGGTTAAAAAAAACTGTCATGGAACAGAAATGTCATTCCAATCAACAAATTTCAGGACAACATAAGGAACATAACTACTAGGAATGTGAATACTGTAATCCTTATTGACACAACACTACAAATCCAAGCAGCTTTCCAAAAGCTCTTGAAGTGATGTCATCTAGACCGTATTTACACTAAGCAATGTTTGACTTGGCAAAATGCCTTATGTATATAAAAACAATATAGCTAGATTATTGTAAGAACCCATTTCCAATAGGAAACCGATTTTGACAAACTGCCACTAATCTCATGAAGGTAAATTACCCCGACTACATTTCACTGAAATGTCTCTATATACTATCTCTACAGGGTGATTCAGAAAGCCCTGAGCGTGGAAGATGTGTTAGCCCCTCGGGTGGTGCGTCCCGTGGGTCCAATGGGTCGGGTTGTCCAGGCCTTCCCTGATGGGACCCTCCGGTTGGAGCTCACCAGACCCCCTAACGGCCCTTTTGGGTTCGTCATCTCACGAGGCAAAGGTCGACCGGTCACAGGTATATTAAAGCACCTTTACTGTATAACTTGGTTCCTTTAGATGTAGCCTACATTTTAGTGTTGTGGATGTGAAGGTGTACAGTGCATTCGGAAAGTGTTCAGACGCATTTTGTTACGTTACAGCCTTATTCTAAAATGTATTAAATACCAAACATTTCCTCATCAATCTACACACAATATCCCATAATGACATAGCGAAAACAGATTTTTAGACATTTTTGCAAATGTATTTAAAATAAAAAACAGAAATACCTTATTTACATAAGTATTCAGACCCTTTCCTATTAGACTCGAAATTGAGCTCTGGTGCATCCTGTTTCCATTGATCATCCTTGAGATGTTTCTACAACTTGATTGGAGTCCACCTGTGGTAAATCCAATTGATTGGACATGATTTGATAAGGCACACACCTGTCTATATAAGATCCCACAGTTGACAGTGCATGTCAGAGCAAAAACCAAGCCATGAGGTCGAAGGAATTGTCTGTAGAGCTCCGAGACAGGATTGTGTCGAGGCACAGATCTGGGCAAGGGTACCAAAACATTTCTGCAGCATTGATGGTCCCCAAGAACACAGTGGCCTCCATCATTCTTAAATGGAAGAAGTTTGGAACCACCAAGACTCTTCCTAGAGCTGGCCACCCGGCCAAATTGAGCAATCGGGGGAGAAGGGCCTTGGTCAGGGAGGTGACCAAGAACCTGATGGTCACTCTGACAGAGCTCCAGAATTCCTCTGTGGAGATGGGAGAACCTTCCAGAAGGACAACAATCTCTGCAGCACTCCACCAATCAGGCCTTTATGGTAGAGTGGCCAGACGGAAGCCACTCCTCAGTAAAAGGCACATGACAGCTGCTTGGAGTTTGCCAAAAGGCACCTAAAGGACTCTCAGACCATGAGAAACAAGATTCTCTGGTCTGATGAAGCCAATATTGAACTCTTTGGCCTGAATGCCAAGCGTCACATCTGGAGGAAACCTGGCACCATCCCTACGGTGAACCATTGTGGTGGCAGCATCATGCTGTGGGGAGGTTTTTCAGCGGCAGGGACTGGGAGACTAGTCAAGATCGAGGGAAAGATGAACGGAGCAAAGTACTGAGAAAACCTGCTCCGGAGCACTCAGACTGGGGTGAAGGTTTACCTTCCAACAGGATAATGACCCTAAGCACACAGCCAAGATATTGCTGGAGTGGCTTCGGGAGAAGTCTCTGAATGTCCTTGAGTGGCCCAGCCAGAGCCCGGTCTTGAACCTGATCTAACATCTCTGGAGAGACCTGAAAATAGCTGTGCAGTGACGCTCCCCATCCAACCTGACAGAACTTGAGAGGATCTGCAGAGAAGAATGGGAGAAACTCCCCAAATACAGGTGTGCCAAGCTTAAGCTTGTAGTGTCATACACAATAAGACTCAAGGCTGTAATCGCTGCCAAAGGTGCTTCAACAAAGTACTGAGTAAAGGTTGTGAATACTTATGTAAATGTGATATTTCATTTTTTTTTATATATACACTACTAGATCTACTCATTCAAGGGTTTTTCTTTATTTTTACTATTTTCTACATTGTAGAATAATAGTGAAGACATCAAAACTATGAAATAACACATATGGAATAATGTGGTAACCAAAAAAGTGTTAAACAAATCAAAATAGATTTTAGATTCTTCAAAGTAGCCACACTTTGCCTTAGTTTAGTTTAGTGTATTAATTCAACCATTTAAAAAAACAAGCACACATAAAACTTTAAAACGCCATACAATCATTGAGGATAACACACAATAAAGTCTGGGACTTATTTCCATTGTGGTCCTCTTGAAACAAGATGGCTGGGTAAGATCCAACACGGTTGAACACAGTATGACAACGAGATAATAAAAAATAAAAAAAAGAAGAAGAACATCTATCTCATCATTGCAGTTACATCATAGGGGTCATTCATATGGGCACAGAACACATCAAACAGTTTCTTTACTTCTTTTTTTAAGCTGCCCAGAGAGGACGTCGTTTTTATCTCATTCCACTCGGAGGCTCCAGTATACAAGAAAGTACCTTTCCCAGCATTACTCCTGAACCTGTATAAGCACACGTTAGCAACACCTGATCTGGTGCTGTGATTGTGTGCATCCATTAACACGGGGAAAGTAATCAGTTAGATATCTGGGCGCAGAACCATAAATACTCCTGTAAACCAAACCCAGTCTAATCTGGGACACCCTAGCCTCAACAGGCAGCCAGTTGCTGAAAGCAGCTCCTGCCTATGTGAGTACGTGGACTCACCTTCAAAACTACCCTGATCAGCTTATTCTGGGCTATCTGGAGCTTCCCCTTCATAAGCTTAGATAAGCCCCCAAACCAGGAAGTAGTAGCGTAGTCAAAATGGCATTGAATGAGGGCAGTGGCTAGCACTCTCATGGAGTCCTTATCAAGCAGCTTGGACATTCTAGCCAAAAACGTAGTCCTGACATTAACCTTCCCTAGCACTTTAGTGGCCATGCTCACACCTCCCAAGCTTCCATCAAGGATACATCCCAGGTAGCTAACAGAGGTTTTTGTAGTCAGCACCTCACCCCCTAACTCCAACAAGCATCTTTCATATCGTTAATATACAGTAAAAACAGTAGAGGCCCAAGCACACTCCCCTGCGGAGCGCCACAACTCATTGGTGTTTGTTGACATATTCATAAATTTACTAATGTACAGTGCCTTGCAAAAGTATTCATCCCCCTTGGCGTTTTTCCTATTTTGTTGCATTACAACCTGTAATTGAAATGGATTTGTATTTGTATGTCATGTATTGGACATACACAAAATAGTCAAAATTGGTGAAGTGAAATTAAAAAAAGTAATTTTTTCAAAAAATTCTAAAAAAATAAATAACGGAAAAGTGGTGCGTGCATCTGTATTCACCCCCTTTGCTATGAAGCCCCTAAATAAGATATGGTGCAACCAATAACCTTCAGAAGTCACATAATTAGTTAAATAAAGTCCACCTGTGTGCAATCTAAGTGTCACATGATCTCAGTATATATACACCTGTTCTGAAAGGCCCCAGATTCTGCAAAACCACTAAGCAAGGGGCACCACCAAGCAAGCGGCACCATGAAGAACCAGGAGCTCTCCAAACAGGTCAGGGACAAAGTTGTGGAGAAGTACAGATCAGGGTTGGGTTATAAAAAAATATCAGAAACTGAACATCCCACGGAGCACCATTAAATCCATTATTTAAAAATGGAAAGAATATGGCACCACAACAAACCTGCCAAGAGAGGGCCACCCACCAAAACTCACGGACCAGGCAAGGAGAGCATTAATCAAAGAGGCAACAAACAGACCAAAGATAAACCTGTAGGAGCTGCAAAGCTCCACAGCGGAGATTGGAGTATCTGTTCATAGGACCGCTTTAAGCCGTACACTCCACAGAGCTGGGCTTTACGGAAGAGTGGCCAGAAAAAAGCCATTGCTTAAAGAAAAAAATAAGCAAACCCATTTGGTGTTCGCAAAAGGCATGTGGGAGACTCCCCAAACATATGGAAGAAGGTACTCTGGTCAGATGAGACTAAAATTGTGCTTTTTGGCCATCAAGGAAAACGCTATGTCTGGATGTGTACATCACAATGGCACACATATACAATCAATGTCTCAAGGCTTACACATTTTTCTTTAACTTGTCTCCTCCCCTTCATAAACACTGTCTGAATTGGATTTAACAAGTGACATCAATAAGGGATCATAGCTTTCACCTGGTCAGTTTGTCATGGAAAGAGCAGGTGTTTTTAATGTTTTGTACACTGTCAAACGCAGCATCAGCGTAAGAATATAATACATTTCTTAAATGTGTATATGTATACAGTACATTAACTAGCTGTCTTTTGAACTGTAGTAACCCTATTTCCATGATATAACCGAGATATCAGATGTACATTACATAAGGTTTCTGCCTGTACATAATGTACATTTTCAACATGTCCCTGACTGAGTCTGTAATACCAACATGTTTCAAGCAGACCACCATAGTCCCTGTGCTCAAGGACACTAAAATAACCTGCCTAAATGATTACCGACCCATAGCACTCACGTCTGCAGCCATGAAGTGCTTTGAAAGGCTGGTCATGGCTCACATCAACACCATTATCCCAGAAACCCTAGACCCACTCCAATTTGCATACCGCCCCAACAGATCCACAGATGATGCAATCTCTATTGCACTCCACACTGCCCTTTCCCACCTGGACAAGAGGAACACCTTCGTGAGAATGCGAGTCATTGACTACAGCTCAGCATTCAACACCATAGTGCCCTCAAAGCTCATCACTAAGCTAAGGACCCTGGGACTAAACACCTACCTCTGCAACTGGTACATGGACTTCCTGACAGGCCGCCCCCATGTCATAAGGATAGGTAACAACACATCTGCCACGCTGATCCTCAACACGGGGGCCCCTCAGGGGTGCGTGCTTAGTCCCCTCCTGTACTCCCTGTTCACCCATGACTGCATGGCCAGGCTCGACTCCAACACCATCATTAAGTTTGCCGACGACACAACAGTGATAGGCCTGATCACCGACAATGATGAGACAGCCTATAGGGAGGAGGTCAGAGACTTGGCCGTGTGGTGCCAGGATAACAACCTCTCCCTCTACGTGATCAAGACAAAGGAGATGACTGTGGGGACTACAGGAACAAAAAGAGGACTGAGCACGCCCCCATTCTCATCGACGGAGCTGTAGTGGAACAGGTTGAGAGCTTCAAGTTCCTTGGTGTCCACATCACCAACAAACTATCATGGTCCAAACACACCAAGACAGTCGTGAAGAGGGCACGACAAAGCCTATTCCCCCTCAGGAGACTGAAAAGATTTGGCATGGGTCCTCAGATCCTCAAAAGGTTCTACAGCTGCACCATCGAGAGCATCCTGACTGGTTGCATCACTGCCTGGTATGGCAACTGCTCGGCCTCCGACCGCAAGGCACTACAGAGTAGTGTGTACGGCCCAGTACATCACTGGGGCCAAGCTTCCTGCCATCCAGGACCTCTATACCAGGCGGTGTCAGAGGAAGGCCCTAAAATTGTCAAAGACTCCAGCCACCCTAGTCATAGACTGTTCTCTCTGCTACCGCACAGCAAGCGGTACCGGAGCACCAAGTTTAGGTCCAAAAGCCTTCTTAACAGCTTCTACCCCCAAGCCATAAGACTTCTGAACAGCTAATCATGGCTGCCCGGACTATTTGCACTGCCCCCCCACCCCACCCCATCCCCCTCTTTTACGCTGCTGCTGTCGTAGAAATATTTGACTCAAAAGTAGTCAACTCAAAAATATCTCTCAAGAGACTGGAGCTTGTGAATCCAAAAATTTGACTTTATTATTTGCGTAACAAAGCCGAGCCACTCCATGGAACGGCTGTCTCTCTTTGGCTCAGAGATCTCTTTTATACACACACAAATGCACAGTCATGTATACATAGCTTATACAGCTACTCCCCTTAAGATAACTGATTAACATCTTTAACTGCCACGCCACTATTATTTTTCAAAGACCATGGGCTCTTTTGCCTCTTTCCCTTATCTCATTATATTGGTGGCGTGGCTCAGACACTTTAAAAAATAATATACATACATTAATTAAAGCATGTTTACACACTGTATTGGCTATATTCCTTATTTAGACATGCATCTGGATTATAAAATGTCAATCATGTTTACTATATTTTACCTTTGACATTTCCCAACATTTTCCTTAATGATACATAAAATATTACCATACTGCTTATTGTTTATTATTTATGCATAGTCACTTTAATTCTATCCACATGTACATATTACATAAATTACCTTGACTAGCCGGTGCCCCCGCACATTGACACTGTACCGGTACCCCCCTGTATATAGCCTCTCTACTGTTATTTTATTTTACTGCTGCTCTTTAGTTATTTGCATTTATTTTTTACTTATCTATTTTTTACTTAACACTTTTTTTCTTTCTTTTTTTCTTTAAAAAACTGCATTGTTGGTTAAGGGCTTGTAAGTAAGCATTTCACTGTAATGTCTACACCTGTTGTATTCGGCGCATGTGGCAAATAACATTTTATTTTATTTTATTTGCGTCTCACAAAGACACGCCGGTTGGAACCAAAAATCTCAAATTTGGACTCATCAGACCAAAGGACAGATTTCCACTGGTCTAATGTCCATTGCTCGTGTTTTTTGGCCCAAGCAAGTCTCTTCTTATTATTGGTGTCCTTTAATAGTGGTTTCTTTGCAGCAATTCGACCATGAAGGCCTGATTCACACAGTCTCCTCTGAACAGTTGATGTTGAGATGTGTCTGTTACTTGAACTCTGTGAAGCATTTATTTGGACTGCAATTTCTGAGGCTGGTAACTCTAATGAACTTATCCTCTGCAGCAGAGGTAACTCTGGGTCTTCCTTTCCTGTGGCGGTCCTCATGAGAGCCAGTTTCATCATAGCGCTTGATGGTTTTTATGACTGCACTAGAATAAACTTTTAAAATGTTCTTGAAATGTTCCGTAATGACTGACCTTCATGTCTTAAAGTAATGATGGACTGTCGTTTCTCTTTGTTTATTTGAGCTGTTCTTGCCATAATATGTACTTGGTCTTACCCCCCTACCTTGTCACAACACAACTGATTGGCTCAAACGCATTAAGAAGGAAAGAAATTTTACAAATTAAGTTTTAATAAGGCACACCTGTTAATTGAAATGCAACCTCATGAAGTTCGTTGAGAGAATGCCAAGAGTGTGCAAAGCTGTCATCAAGGCAAAGGGTGGCTACTTTTAAGAATATAAAATATAAAATATATTTTGATTTGTTTAACACTTTTTGGGTTACTACATGATTCCATATGTGTTATTTCATAGTTTTGATGTCTTCACTATTATTCTACAATGTAGAAAATAGGAAAAATAAAGAAAAACCTTTGAATGAGTAGGTGTGTCCAAACCTTTGACTGGTACTGGTATATAAATTAGCAAAGATTTCAAAAAAACTGTTTTTGCTTTGTCATTATGGGGTATTGTGTGTAGATTGATGAGTCCAAAAAAGTATTTCATCCATTTTAGAATAAGGCTGTAACGTAATTTTTTAGGGAAAAAGTCAATGGGTCTGAATACTTTCAGAATGTAGTCATGGAACACCTAATTGCAGGGATTTTAGTTGGGTGGTTGAGAGGGCATTTTACCCGAGTGTGTAATGACATACTATTTAATGATTTTAAGTTGACATATTCTTAGTGTTTGTGCACCGTTACTTATTGTGCCCTCTATTCTCTCTCTCTCGCTCTCTCTCGCTCGCTCTCCCCATTTATCTCCCTCCATCTCTCTCTCTTTCTATCTCCCTCTTGGTCCTTCCCCCACCCCTCTGTCTTGTCTCAGGTGTGTATGTGGAGCAGGTAGGGGACGGTACTGAGGAGGGCCTGTACTCTGGGCTCCTGGGTGTTGGGGATGAGATCCTGGAGGTGAATGGGGAGGCGGTGGTCGGACTGACCCTGGATCTGGTGACACGCCTCATGACCCGCGACAGCACCGCCTCTATCCGGGTCCTGCCACACCGTCGGAACCATCGCTGAGCAACACCACAATGGAATATTCCATTATCCATTTCAATGAAAAAACATACTGGATACTGCGCCATGATGATGTCATGACGAAAACATGAGAATGGAAATAGGCATAAAGAGACATTTTTAACTCAGGGAGAACCAAAGGAAGGACATAATACATATCCTTATGCTTGTCTATTATTAGGCCTAGTCATTGAAGATTCAGGCAACTTTTTGTGAATCAAATCTGTTGTCAGATAAAACAAAGTATAAAGAAAATGTTGCACTGAAGATGCAAGTGAGATGATCTGCAGTGCCTTCAGAAAGTATTTATACCCCTTCTTATTCCACATTCCACAGCCTAAATTAAAAATGGATTAAATGGATTTGATTTTCTCACCCATCTACAAATGTTTGCAAATGTATTGAAAATGAAATACAGAAATATCTTATTTACGTAAGTATTCACACCCCTGAGTCAATATACAGTGAGGGAAAAAAGTATTTGATCCCCTGCTGATTTTGTACGTTTGCCCACTGACAAAGACATGATCAGTCTATAATTTTAATGGTAGGTTAATTTGAACAGTGAGAGACAGAATAACAACAAAAAAATCCAGAAAAACGCATGTCAAAAATGTTATAAATTGATTTGCATTTTACTGAGGGAAATAAGTATTTGACCCCTCTGCAAAACACGACTTAGTACTTGGTGGCAAAACCTTTGTTGGCAATCACAGAGGTCAGACGTTTCTTGTAGTTGGCCACCAGGTTTGCACACATCTCAGGAGGGATTTTGTTCCACTCCTCTTTGCAGATCTTCTCCAAGTCATTAAGGTTTTGAGGCTGATGTTTGGCAACTCGAACCTTCAGCTCCCTCCACAGATTTTCTATGGGATTAAGGTCTGGAGACTGGCTAGGCCCACTCCAGGACCTTAATGTGCTTCTTCTTGAGCGACTCCTTTGTTGCCTTGGCCGTGTGTTTTGGGTCATTGTCATGTTGGAATACCCATCCACAACCCATTTTCAATGCCCTGGCTGAGGGAAGGAGGTTCTCACCCAAGATTTGACGGTACATGGCCACGTCCATCGTCCCTTTGATGCGGTGAAGTTGTCCTGTCCCCTTAGCAGAAAAACACCCCCAAAGCATAATGTTTCCACCTCCATGTTTGACAGTGTGCATGGGGTTCTTGGGGTCATAGGCAGCATTCCTCCTCCTCCAAACACGGCGAGTTGAGTTGATGCCAAAGAGCTCGATTTTGGTCTCATCTGAACACAACACTTTCACCCAGTTCTCCTCTGAATCATTCAGGTGTTCATTGGCAAACTTCAGATGGGCCTGTATATGTGCTTTCTTGAGCAGGGGGACCTTGCGGGCGCTGCAGGATTTCAGTCCTTCACGGCGTAGTGTGTTACCAATTGTTTTCTTAGTGACTATGGTCCCAGCTGCCTTGAGATCATTGACAAGATCCTCCCGTGTAGTTCTGGGCTGATTCCTCACCGTTCTCATGATCATTGCAACTCCACGATGTGAGATCTTGCATGGAGCCCCAGGCCGAGGGAGATTGACAGTTATTTTGTGTTTCTTCCATTTGCGAATAATCGCACCAACTGTTGTCACCTTCTCACCAAGCTGCTTGGCGATGGTCTTGTAGCCCATTCCAGGCTTGTGTAGGTCTACAATCTTGACCTTGACATCCTTGGAGAGCTCTTTGGTCTTAGCCATGGTGGAGAGTTTGTAATCTGATTTATTGATTGCTTCTGTGGACAGGTGTCTTTTATACAGGTAATAAACTGAGATTAGGAGCACTCCCTTTAAGAGTGTGCTCCTAATCTCAGCTCGTTACCTGTATAAAAAGACACCTGGGAGCCAGAAATCTTTCTGATTGAGAGGGGGTCAAATACTTATTTCCCTCATTAAAATGCAAATCAATTTATAACATTTTTGTCTCTCACTGTTCAAATAAACCTACCATTAAAATTATAGACTGATAATTTCTTTGTCAGTGGGCAAACGTACAAAATCAGCAGGGGATCAAATACTTTTTTATCTCACTGTATGTTAAAATCACCTTTGGCATTGATTACAGCTGTGTGTCTTTCTGAGTAAGGCTCTAAGAGCTTTTCACACCTGGATTGTACAATATAAAAATTATTTAAGCTCTGTCAAGTTGGCTGTTGATCATTGCTAGACATTTTCAAGTCTTGCCATCAAAACTGTAACTAAGCCACTCAGGAACATTCACTGTTGTCTTGGTAAGCAACTTGGTAAGTATATAGCCTTATGGTTTAGGTTATTGACCTGCTGAAAGGTGAATTTGTCTCTCAGTGCCTGTTGTAAAGCAGACTGAACCAGGTTTTTCTCCTGTACTTAGCTCGATTCCGTTTATTTTTATTCAAAACAACTCCCTAGTCCTTGCCGATGACAAGCATACCCATAACATGATGCAGCCACCACTATGCTAGAAAATATGAAGTGATGTGTTGTGTTGGATTTGCCCCGAACATAACTCTTTCTATTCAGGACATAAAGTTAATTTCTTTGCAACATTTCTGCCAGTTTTACTTTAGTGCCTTATTGCAAAAAATATGGATGTTTTGGGATATTTTTATTCTGTACAGGCTTCCTTCTTTTCACACTGTCAATTATGTTAGTATTGTGGAGTAACTACAATATTGTTGATCCAGCCTCAGTTTTCTCCTATCCCAGTCATTAAACTCTGTAACTGTTTTAAAGTCACCCTTGGCCTCCTGGTGAAATCCCTGAGCAGTTTCCTTCCTCTCCAGCAACTGAGTAAGGAAGGACGCCTGTATCTTTGTAGTGACTGGGTGTATTGATACACCATCCAAAGTTAAATTAATAACTTCACCATGCTCAAAGGAATATTCAATGTCAGCTTTTTTTTTTTACCCATCTACCAATAGGTGCCCCTCTTTGTGAGGCATTTGAAAACCTCCCTGGTCTTTGTGGTTGAATTTGTGTTTGAAATGAATTGCTTGACTGAGGGACCTAACAGATAATTGTATGTGTGGGGTACAGAGATGAGGTAGTCATTCAAAAATCATGTTAACGCTATTATTGCACACAGAGTGAGTACATGCAACTTATTATGCGACTTGTTAAGCACATTTTTACTCCTAAACTTATTTAGGCTTGCCATGACAAAAGGGTTGAATACTTATTGACTCAAGACATTTCAGCTTTTAATTTTGTATTATGGGGTATTGTGTGTAGGCCAGTGACACCAAATCTCAATATAACCCATTTAAAATGTAGGCTGTAACACAACAAAATGTGGAAAGAGTTAAGGGGTGTGAATACTTTCTGAAGGCTCTGTAAATAAAGACTGTATAATGATTATTGTGTGTTTCACAATAAACAGCCTGTTGTGTCAAAGGTGATAATGAACTCTGTTTATTATGAAATACCAGTTGCCTTGCACTCACTATATGCACATTAGGGCCTAATATTAGGTAACTACACAATTTCTGTGCAACCCACTAGTCTACCTTTCCCCACCACAAAGCCTACCTTGTCATAACATTTTATTATTATTATTTTTATTTTTATTTTATTTTAGTCATTTAGCAGACGCTCTTATCCAGAGCGACTTACAGGAGCAATTACGGTTAAGTGCCTTGCTCAAGGGCACGTCGGGGATTAGAACCAGCGACCTTTCGGTTACTGGCACTACGCTCTTAACCACTAAGCTACCTGAAGCGAATCAAATTGCAAACTTTGTTGAAAAAGCTCATTCATAGCAGGTCTACTACCAATGTGGGAGAAAAAAAATATCTAAAGTTATTCAACACTTAGCCTTCATATGTTATAATTTTTTTGGTGTGTGGCAGTGTCTCATTCTGCAATCACTTTATTTACTTTAATGAAATTAGTTGGGAAATAGGCTGTTTGTTTTTCTCTTTTTGTAGCCACAGTATTCTCAGTCTGCTTCACCAGGATGTAGGATGCTTGTCGTGACCAGTGACCTAAAAGCACGTGATATGTCGGTCGTGACAGTCGACTTTACCTCAGATGATCGGACAAACTAGGCTGAAAAACTGAAAAATACCTGACCATGTAGCCTATTCTAAGGAAACCCTTAAGCCAGCGTTTCCCAAACTCGGTCCTCGGGACCTCAAGGGGTGCACATTTTGGTTTTTGCCCTAACACTACACAGTATCAAAACTCTTCCACAGTAGTATAGACTCGTGCTTCCTTGCCAAAAGGAGGCTATCGAAGAGGGGAGGGCTGCCTTCCGTTTGCCTACTAATTAATTTACACACTCCTCGACCACTGACCACTTCCGGGTCACGGAGGAGAGAGGCCAGAGGACAGAGGATAGAGGACCTAGGCCGGACTTTTATCTAAACGAGAAACGCCCTATATGTCCTCCAGTGATGGCGCTTCACTGCTGATTTCTCCATTCACTAATCCGCCGAATGGGGCTGATATGGGTTTATCTCTCTCACCCATGTCGCCCCCGGGGGACCCCCGCTAAATTTGCCATGAATCCCAGGCCTGGCCACCCCATACATAGGCTACATAAAACAATGACAGTAAACAATTCCTTCCAGTAGGCCTATCAGAAGTCCTTTGATATTGGATCCATTTGTACATTCAACATAGACAATAATTTAGCAAAGTATTGTTGTTTATTAACGAATAGAATAGAATAGAATAGAGATTAGACCTACATTCAACTGAAATGTATATTACTATAATGATATTATCATTATGATATGTTAATAATTATGATTATATGGCTATTATTATATGGCTATTATTATCAGGCTTATACTATAAGTTATAGGGTTATTTAGCCTAATGTTGATTGGCCATTAAGCCTTATGTTTGTTTATTTTCCAGGAAAAAAAAATTGTATCAGAAAAATGTAACCACCTCGATTAACCTTTAGCCTATTCCTCGCATAGTTGTAGTTACTGGAGTTGCATCCATATATTTTTATGCTTTGCCCTCCACAAGCCTATATAGCCTACGACAGCCAAATAATAATGACTCATTTAATAAATAATGGGTTTAGGGGCTTATCGGGAACGAAGAGGCCGCTACTGTGCGCTTATCTCGCCTGACCACATTGCGCTCTTGTTCCGCTCCACAAACTGAGCGGGCGCGCTTTACGCAATGAGGAATAACTCAAACCTCACTTCCAGTTCCACACTGCACTTCACCCGCACAACAAAAAAAACTCAGACATGGATGACCCTCTCACAAAATGGCTCCACTTTCACACTAACATCAACATCACGTCGGGAACGGTGAGCATATAGAATTCATCTATATTTCATTTTCCATGCCTGCTTTGCACGCGAATTATTTTGAATTACAATTAGGAGTGTGTTTGAAGTGCTTTTTCGTTGTTGTTCGTTCCTTGGATACTTTGGAATCCATTAGGAACGTAATAGGGCCTATTATTTTTCTCGATTAAAAAAATAAAACACACAATTATAGGTTCATTAGCCTAGGCCTAAATAATGATGTGGCTATTGGTTAAAACTGTTTTTTTTGTGCCTATTTTAATGACTGTATGGATAGGAATATTTATTGTCATTGTTTCATTGACAATGATAGGTTGTATTATTAGCCTACAGATCAAAATGATTGCCTTGTGATTTCTTCGTTGTTTTGAGTTATGGCAGCCTACACACTCCAATATTACATCATCTAGGCCTATAGAACAAGAAAGGGAACGAAAAAATGAATCCAAAATTCGAACAAAAGCTCGGTTATGTCAACCTTTGTTCCAAATGTCTGATGCAATTTATAATCGAAGTGACTGTCTATTGGATCTTAGGCTATTGCTTAAACCATGGGAGAATTTAAAAAAAATAATTATAGAGAAATAAAACCCATTATAGAGTCGTTGTAAAGGCCTTTTGATTCGTTTTTTTTATCAGTTAAATACGTTACCAATTAAGAATCATATTCACTTACTCTCTTGTTAAAAATAAATGAATTCACATGATCAAATTAAATAGGCCTATAAAAATGAATAATTTCAAGAACAAATCGGCTATTGAACGTTTATGCTCACAATTCTAGTGGCCTACCTTGCAACAACAACAAAAAACGTTAGAGGATTTGAATAAAAGGTCATGTTAAAAAAAAAACATCAACACCAATTGCCATTTCAAATGCCACATTGAATGCTTGCTCCATAGGCCTAGGTCAGGTTGTTGTTGACATGAGAATAATACACGTGTAAAACCCCAGTTGTTTGAGGGGGAAAGGACTTCGATGAACAACACAAACGATTGACCATCAAAAGCAGTTAATTCAATACTGTTTTTGACTGACCTCTCATAATGTAGGCACCTTGTGCTATTCATATTCTTTGTAGGCCTATTCGTTATTCGCATTTAATGTATTTCTTCTTCTTTGAATATTTTTAAATGTGGTACACTCAAACATGTCCATAGGTATTTGGTGAATTAATTTCAAGAAGTAGAACTAGCCAATTTTTTCATAATAGCAAACCCTTCGCTGAGCCTTCTAGGACTTATTTACTGGCTAATCCAAAATGTGGAAAATAAGTAACTCGACCATAGCCTACAAAATAACATGGCAACGTGTTGGTGATGACTATATGGGACATTGATGAGGCTATTTTTCTACTGCACTGTTGGAGCTAGGAACACAAGCATTTCGTTACACCCGCAATAACATCTGCTAAATATGTGTATGTGACCAATAAAATTGGATTTGATTTGATTTGACATGCACCACCCGTTCTGAATCGAAAACATGTTAAAATTTGATGTGCAGATGCCTGCATTTTAGGGGTTATTTTCTTGCTAATTTCTAGGCTATACGAAATCAACACATTCTCACTTTAAAATGTGGGGCTTTATACCCGTATACACACGACCCTCCAAGTGATGAAATGATGGGGAAAAGTCTAGAATCTGAATCTGACCGGAAGAATCCCCCCCCAAAAAATGTTTAGGCTATGGCATGTGTCTTTTTACGAAACGTTTTTCTGCCCCATAGTGTGGTGTTTTCGACAGCTGATTTATGGAAAGGCAGGATATAACTGCAACGTGATGAAATTATGGAAAAAATGAAGCCGGAGCTTTGTCCTGTAAGTCCCGGTGCCAAATCGTGCAGCCCACTGAAGCAGGATTCCATCATCAGGGAGAATGGATGCAAAGACCTGGAGGACTCGAAGAAGGGGAACTTCCCTGGGGAGGGGGTTAAGACAGATGACGCGCCTCTGCGGGACCCGCGCAACCGGACCATCATCCTCAACGGTGTTGCCAAGGAAACCGCTTACGACGCTTTTGACCTGAAAAGGGAAGTACCAGTAATCGATCTCTCGAGGAGAGACGATATAAAGGCGGGACAGCAGAGAACGGACAGTTACACAGTACCCATCACGGAGCTTCGCAGACCACCCGTGCCATTGCCGCTGCCGCACCGAGACGCGCTGAACGACGCTCGAATGGTTCAGCTGAGCCCAAACGCGTTCCCTCTCCCGGCGCGAGCGATGCTCTACAACTTGGCGCAACCTCTCGCCGCAATCAACAGGTAAAATATAATAAAACATAAAATAGCCTAGCCTTTAAGCATTTGAAACAAATGTTATGTTTTACTGAAAGTTGTATTTCCTCCTAAAGCATATAGTCTATATTATAGCCCATACGTTATTCATCTTCATTTATTTTTAAGGTAGAATACTTATATGTTGCCTATTAGGTCTACTGATAGGCATACATCAACTCATGTAGTAGCTTGTTATCTAGAATATTGGCTTAATCTACCTTCACAGGGGTATCTGTCAGTGCCTTTACCTCTAGGCTACCTGTGTTGATTAATTGCAGTCTTTTCCTTGATTAATTTGAATGTGGAGGATTTCAGGTTAGTCTAATAATAATAATAATAATATGCCATTTAGCAGACTACTTGTGCCTATACTCACACATACTTTATGTGTTTTGGTTGTGAGTTGTAAGTATGGACACAGAGACCATCTGTGGTCCTCTGTAGCTCAGTTGCTAGAGCATGGCGCTTGCTACGCCAGGATAGTGGGTTCGATTTCCAGGACCACCCATCCTTAAAATATATGCATTCATGACTTTAAGTCGCTTTGGATAAAATCCTCTGCTAAATGGCATATATTATAGAGCAGGACTGCCCAACACTGTTCCTGGAGAGCTACCTTCCTGTAGGTTTTTGCTCCAACCCTAATCTAGCACACCTGATTCTAATAATTAGCAGGTTGATAAGATAAATCAGGTTAGTAACACCTGGGTTGGAGCGAAAATCTCTCTAGGAACAGGGTTGGGCAACCCTGTTATAAAGGCTATAATTAGGCTATCACTTTCATGAAATATTTTGTTATTGCTTCATACTTCTAATTGGTGAGCTGTTATAGCCTATATGTGCCTGTGTGTAAATAGTATGTGTGTATGGTCATGTGTGTAGCTGTGCCTCATATATTTTCCCTGTCACTAGTCTTGGAGGGGAGTCGGAACAGTACTGCATGTACCCCAGCAACAGGGTAAAGCACCGTCCTGCGCCTTACGAGGTTGAGCTCGACGAGGGTAGGCGCATTTTAGATCTTTATAAGTATGGTAAAACGCACCTCTGCTGTGTCCACCTTCTGCTTACAGTCTTCTCCTCAATCCTCTCCTCATCCCAACGTCATCCCATTCCATTTATCCCCTGGCATGGCTGTAACATGGGCAGGTATTTAATAAAATAGGCTACTGACCACCAATTTATAGAGAACTCCTAAACCTAATCCTGTGATGTCTATGGTTTTAGCTTCTTAGAGAAACATAATATACTGCATCTCATTTTCTCTATCTCCCACTCACAGTCAAATGCAGGCGTAGCATAAAGGGAGGGTGGAGGGAGTTAGCTGCTGCCATGCCAAGGCTTTGCTGCATAGTAAACTGGAGGATAAGGGAGACCGGGTATGTTCCAGGAGCTTGGTATGCACCAACGGGATATTATATTTCTCAAATGCATTCCACAGTTTCTGACGTAAGCCGCAGGTATTGTGCATCGGCTTTATGTACCAATATATAAAAAACTACTTTGGAAAATACACTACATGACCAAAAGTATGTGGACACCTGTTCGTCGAACATCTAATTTCAAAATCATAGGCATTAATATGGAGTTGGTCCCTCCTTTGCTGCTATAACAGCCTCCACTCTTCTGGGAAGGCTTTCCACTAGATGTTGGAACGTTGCTGCGGGGACTTGCTTCCATTCAGCCACAAGAGCATTAGTGAGGTCGGGCACTGATGTTGGGCGATTAGGCCTGGCTCGCAGTCGGCGTTCTAATTCATCCCAAAGGTGTTCGATGGGGTTGAGGTCAGGGCTCTGTGCAGGCCAGTCAAGTTCTTCCACACCAATCTCGACAAACCATTTCTGTATGGACCTCACTTTATGCACAGGGGCATTGTCATGCTGAAACAGGAAAGGGCCTTCCCCAAACTGTTGCCACGAAGTTGGAAGCACAGAATCGTCTAGAATGTCATTGTATGCTGTAGCGTTAAGATTTCCCTTCACTGGAACTAAGGGGCCTAGCCCGAACCATGAAAAACAGCCCCAGACCATTATTTATCCTCCACAAAACTTTACAGTTGGCAGTATGCATTGGGGCAGGTAGCATTCCCCTGGCATCTGCCAAACCCAGATTCGTCCGTCGGACTGCCAGATGGTGAAGCGTGATTCATCACTCCAGAGAATGTGTTTCCAGAGTCCAATGGCGGCGAGCTTTACACCACTCCAGCCGACGCTTGGCATTGCGCATGGTGAGCTTAGGCTTGTGTGCGGCTGCTCGGCCATGGAAACCCATTTCATGAAGCTCCCGACGAACAGTTATTGTGCTGACGTTGCTTCCAGAGGCAGTTTGGAACTCAATAGTGAGTGTTGCAACCGAGGACAGACGATTTCAGCACTTCAGCACTCGGCGGTCCCGTTCTGTCAGTTGTGTGGCCTACCACTTCGCGGCTGAGCCGTTGTTGCTCCTAGACGTTTCCACTACACAATAACAGCACTTACAGTTGACTGGGGCAGCTCTAGCAGGGCAGAAATTTGACGAACTGACTTGTTGGGAAGGTGGCCTCCTTTGACGGTGCCACGTTGACACTCACTGAGCTCTTCAGTAAGGCCATTCTACTGCCAATGTTTGTCAATGGAGATTAAATGGCTGTGTGCTTGATTTTACACACCTGTCAGCAACGGGTGTGGCTGAAATAGCCAAATCCACTAATTTGAAGGGGTATATACTTTTGTATATATAGTGTATATGATAATGGGTAACATACATCACAGGAGGTTGGTGGCACCTTAATTGGGGAGAACAGGCTTGTGTTAATGACTGGAGCGGAATGGGTGGAATGGTATCAAATACATCAAACACATGGTTTCCAAGTGTTTGATGCCATTCCATTTGCGCCGTTCCGCCCATTATTAAGAGCTGTTCTCCAGTCAGCAACCTCCTGTGACATACATTTATGGACTCGTATCACCTATCACCAGATGCTTAAATACTTTCCCACATACTGTGGCGTAGTGACCCTCCCCACCAGCCCCAGCTCCTCCACTTGCCAGACTGCATCTCCTATCCCACTTCTGACATCAATGTAGCAAAGCCAAGAATAGAGTCCAACCAGCAACATTGTGCTCGCCAATCCAACACTGTAGTTGGTGTGCCAAAGTCCGAAACCTCGTTACATATGGCAGAGCATTGACAAATACATGTATTCAGATTGTAAAAGTGCAATTGTCTAAATAAGTATGACAGCTCACTGCGCAATATCTGGTTGCTTTATGATACATAATCAGCTCCTTAACCACAACACCACAGCTGTCTTCATAAATGCACAACGCAGTCCCTCATCACTACGCTGGCTTCTTTCATGCCTCTATTCTCATTTTGTGTCACACTCGACTACTTTACCACCTTTAACACATTCTCATCACTTATCGTTTTTAATTTACTTTGTGAACAGGAAGGCTTACATCTGAAGTGACCACTTCAATTCTGTAGAGGAGTTAAGAGAATGAGCAACCCTGACTTTAACAATGAAATTGACATAATAAAACATTTGGACTGACTGAGTCTTACTCTTCATTTGTGCATCTCCCTTCCTACATCCCGTATCTCTACCGTTACTCCCCTCCCCTTCTCCTCTCCTCCTCCCCCTCTCCTCCTCCTCTCCCCTTCTCCTCTCCTCCTCCTCTCCCCTCCTCCTCCTCCTCCCATCCTCCTCTCCTCCTCCTGTCCTCCACCAGCTGGCCAGCCAAAGATTGTACGGCGGATCTTCACCAACAGCCGGGAGCGCTGGCGGCAGCAGAACGTCAACGGGGCGTTCTCAGAGCTCCGGAAGCTCATCCCCACCCATCCGCCGGACAAGAAGCTGAGCAAGAACGAGATCCTGCGTCTGGCCATGAAGTACATCAGCTTCCTGTCCAACCTGCTGGATGACCAGGACGGAGGGGGCACAGTAGCCGCGAGCGACGAGACGGGGCTTCTGGTGGGGGGCCATGAGGGTGGACCCCAGGGGCCCTGTCAGGACGTGGTGGGACTGGCCACGGAGGACGACCCATTCCTCCAGGGCACGTTGTCGCCCGGGTCCAGCTGTGGGAGTCTGCCAGATGGGGACGGCAGTCCCGAGAGCTTCACAGAGGACAGGGACTCGCCCCCAGCCCAGAGGACTGTGCCCGCCCCGCGCGGTAGGGAACTGCGACGCAACGTGCGTCCACAAGACAGTTGCAGCCAGCGATGACGGTGATGATAATAGTGGTGGTGACAGTCATGACGATGGTGGTGACAGAGTTGACGATGATGGAGTTGATGGTGACGGTGTTGATGGTGGACCGCAGGAAAATCGAAATGGATTGACTTATGTCCCCGAAAGAGGGATGACAAGGGCCCTAGCATCTTTGAGCTTCATCTAAAGAGCAGTGCTTTAGGTTCTGGAAGCATGCTGAGGACAGAATTTCACTTCATCAGGATGCTAATCAGCCCATACTGAAGCCAATGGCAGCTTGCTTGGTATGGTCCTTATTTGGTCAGTTGGTTGACAAAACGAAATACTTGTAAATTCTGCATGCTTTTAATGCTGTCTACGACCTGGGTTGAGGAACACCTCATATTTCCGGAGTTATGAATGTTCAAATACAGTGTGCTTATGTTACACTATCATGTCATGAGAAGTATACATCCTATGTCATCATCATAGAAGTCACTGATGCCATGGTACACGAGGCGACGCAATGGAGGTTACATCAGGAAATGGCAATGCTGTCATGTTCTCACCTTGGGTTAAGATCCAACTTCGCCAGTTGTCAATGAGGGCATTCTAACTCTTCTGAATGGTCAAGTTTACGACAACAACACGACAACAGCATAGCTGTTTCACTGATAGCAATGACTTGACGTCAAATCTTCACAACATAATACACACTTAAACAAGTATTAACACATTTTCAAGCAAATAATTGTTGTTATCTTAAGTAAGGTTTTAGCACTCACAACACATTATCAAACATGCACATATATCATTACCTACCAAAATATTTTCTACAGTGGTTCATGTCAAGTGATGTGATTAGGCAGTTTGACAGGGTTTTCAGGCAGGTTTAGTTTTTTTAAAGATTCTGCTCAGTGCTCCTGAACACATTAAACCAACAGTGGCCAAACAACATGTTCTCTAGAAAATGAATGACAAACATGTAGAATGATATAAATGTGGTACCTTATTTATATTTTTGGTCACACATAACTGATTAGCATTGAGTAAAACACCCCAGAGTAACATGGCAACTGACTGTGAACCGTGTGCACACACAAACACACACACACAAACACACACACACACACACACACACACACAAACACAAACACACACACACACACACACACACACACACACACACACACACACACACACACACACACACACACACACATCAAGTACAATCTGATTTCTGAGACACATTGCCATAGCATGTAGATGATGGACTTATGTGTGGAGAGGTAACAAGCAACTACATCTACCAGAGGTTAAGAAATTACAATTTCTCCTGTCAAGAGGTACAAATAGTATTTCCGTAACTGATGTCCAATGAAATCATATGATGACTCACCCAATAATTTTGTATATTATACATTTCTATTTCAATGTTTTTTTTCATTGTAATGCACTTGTGATTTGGTATGGTACACTAAGTATATCACCTCCTAAATATGCCCTCATTTTCTCTGTTGGGATTAGCAACGACACCAGCAGTTTTATGTCAGTAAACAGTGAGGCGTACATCTCTGTTGTTTGGTTATTTGATCACTGCTTTTTCAGCAGACATTTAGTAGCCTATCTTGGTACCTTTGGTTACTATTTTATGAACTACAGGAAAGCAAAGGGACATTGTATGTTCTTTTTAGTAAAAAAGCATGTTTGTTGTATGATATATATATCTATGACTATATGCAATGGCTTTTATATAAAATGCTGAATAAAATGAACACATGAAAAGGCAACAAAATACTCCTTATGTATGTTATAAACCATGTCTATGACAGACTATTTTTTCAAGCATTTTTATAACACAGATTTGTACATTTTTGTTATGCATTTTTATTTATTTACTTATTTCTCAGGAATCATTACCCATATAGAATTAAGACTATGGAACCAATGTGTTAACAATATTTGAAAACAATTTGTTCTTACATTTTAAAGCTGACAATCTAAAATGGACCAGTCACTCCCTGTAACACATCCTACTGCCTAGACAATGTGAAGTAAATCCATAACCCCCCACAAGGGATGTAAAACACTCCCACTGGAGTCTGGAATCCTCACTTCCTCTAAGCAAGTGACAACTTCCTGCAAAGGTCATCATGGCTCAGTGACCTTCAGGATATCCTGCCATTGTGAAAGTGGTTCACAGTTTTTAGACCCTCCACACTCGCAGTCTGTCTGCAGCATTACCAAACAATCACAACCAACATGGAGAGTTATTCATTGATGATGCGACACAAAACCAAAAAGTAAACCACAAACACAGTAATAATGCACAAACACAGTAATAATGCATAAACGCTACATCAACCATTTTACTTAATGATAATATTGCAGTAAAAATATGTTTCTGTTTCTGTATGAATTATTGTGATATCAGCTCCACTTGCACACATCACAAAACCAAAGTGCATTGTTTCTAGGAAAGCGGAGACACCCTGGTGTTTTAGGACCTCTCCAGTATTCCGCAGTCGGCTATGACTGGACTGTGATCTCCATAACTAGCTCTATGACTGGACTGTGATCTCCATAACTAGCTCTATGACTGGACTGTGACCTCCATAACTAACTCTTTGACTAGACTGTGACCTCCATAACTAGCTCTATGACTGGACTGTGATCTCCATAACTAGCTCTATGACTGGACTGTGACCTCCATAACTAGCTCTGTGACTAGACTGTGACCTCCATAACTAGCTCTATGACTGGACTGTGACCTCCATAACTAGCTCTGTGAATGGACTGTGACCTCCATAACTAGCTCTGTGACTGGACTGTGATCTCATAACTAACTTTGTGACTGACTGTGACCTCCATAACTAGCTCTATGACTGGACTGTGACTTCCATAGCTAACTCTGTGACTAGACTGTGACCTCCATAGCTAGCTCTGTGACTGGACTGTGACCTACATAACTAGCTCTGTGACTGGACTGTGAACGCCATAGCTAGCTCTGTGACTGGACTGTGACCTCCATAACTAGCTCTGTGACTGGACTGTGACCTCCATAACTAGCTCTGTGACTGGACTGTGACCTACATAACTAGCTCTGTGACTGGACTGTGACCTCCATAACTAGCTCTGTGACTGGACCGTGACCTCCATAACTAGCTCTGTGACTGGACCGTGACCTCCATAACTAGCTCTGTGACTGGACTGTGTTCTCCATAACTAGCTCTGTGACTGGACTGTGTTCTCCATAACTAGCTCTGTGACTGGACTGCCAAACATTTACCTGCAAACTGGAGACTATAGTCATACTGTCCATCTAAAAAGAGTGAAAAAGTGACAAAAAGATAGGGTAAGTATGTGTGTGCTTGTGTGTTTGTGCTTGTATGTGCACGCATGTGTGTGTGTACGCCCGTGTGTGGATTTATCAGCTCAGTGCAGATGGATGGTAGAGTGGCTCTTGCAGCCAAATTATTCTGTATGTTAATGAGCTGTTATCTGACGCCCTGCAGGAACAATACACTGACTCTCACACAGTGGGGATCCAGCCTGCTGGGTACAGATTACACTGCCTACACCGCCATGGCAGTTATTTATATTTTCACACACAGTATACCTTAACACACACACACACACACACACACACACACACACACACACACAAGCTAATGCATTTATGCGCTAAGAAACACACACAAACACACACACACACACACACACACAAGCATATGCATTTATGCGCTCAGAAACACACACACATGCACACACACACACAAACTCAAACGTAAACAAACAGAAATGGTTTATCTCTTTTATTTGACCTGGAAAAATAGTATGGTTTAAAACTCATGGTGGAAAGCAGCTTTTCTCATTCTCTACCCACAGGTGGCGATGTCGCTCCTTTTATGGTTTGTATTGAATGTACAGGTTACTGCCAAAATAAAGGAAACACTTGAGTAAATGAGGGATACAAATTATATTGAAAGCAGGTGCTTCCACACAGGTGTGGTTCCTGAGTTAATTAAGCAATTAACATCCCATCATGCTTAAGGTCATGTATTGTGTGGAAACCCAACATTGAATTGCATTGAATTCTACGTTGGGCAGAAATTGATAGTTTGAATCAAGAAAGTTTCCTCACAACCTCTACAAGCCAGAATGTTGAATAAAAGTACATTTTTACTTACTTTACCGGTTGTCTGTGCGGTTGGTGCTTTTGGCAGTAGGGATGTGAGACAATACAGTGCCTTGCAAAAGTATTCATCCCCCTTGGCGTTTTTCCTATTTTGTTGCATTACAACCTGTAATTTAAATTGATTTTTATTTGGATTTCATGTAATGGACATACACAAAATAGTCAAAATTGGTGTAGTGAAATGAAAAAAATAACTTGTTTCAAAAAATTCTAAAAAATTAATAACGGAAAAGTGGTGCGTGCATATGTATTCATCCGCTTTGCTATGAAGCCCTAAAGAAGATCTGGTGCAACCAATTACCTTCAGAAGTCACATAATTAGTTAAATAAAGTCCACCTGTGTGCAATCTAAGTGTCACATGATCTCAGTATATATACACCTGTTCTGAAAGCCCCCAGAGTCTGCAACACCACTAAGCAAGGGGCACCACCAAGCAAGCGGCACCATGAAGACCAAGGAGCTCTCCAAACAGGTCAGGGACAAAGTTGTGGAGAAGTACAGATCAGTGTTGGGTTATAAAAAAATATCAGAAACTTTGAACATCCCACGGAGCACCATTAAATCCATTATTAAAAAATTGAAAGAATATGGCACCACAACAAACCTGCCAAGAGAGGGCCGCCCACCAAAACAGACCAGGCAAGGAGGGCATTAATCAGAGAGGCAACAAAGAGACCAAAGATAACCCTGAAGGAGCTGCAAAGCTACACAGTGGAGATTGGAGTAGCTGTCCATAGGAACACTTTAAGCCGTACACTCCACAGAGCTGGGATTTACGGAAGAGTGGCCAGAAAAAAGCCATTGCTTAAAGAAAAAAATAAGCAAACACTTTTGGTGTTTGCCAAAAGGCATGTGGGAGACTCCCCAAACACATGGAAGAAGGTACTCTGGTCAGATGAGACTCAAATTGAGCTTTTTGGCCATCAAGGAAAAGGCTATGTCTGGCGCAAACCCAACACCTCTCATCACCCCGAGAACACCACCCCCACAGTGAAGCATGGTGGTGGCGGCATCATGCTGTGGGGATGTTTTTCATCGGCAGGGACTGGGAAACTGGTCAGAATTGAAGGAATGATGGATGTTGCTAAATACAGGGAAATTCTTGAGGGAAACCCGTTTCAGTCTTTCAGAGATTTGAGACTGGGACGGAGGTTCACCTTCCAGCAGGACAATGACCCTAAGCATACTGCTAAAGCAACACTTGAGTGGTTTAAGGGGAAACATTTAAATGTCTTGGAATGGCCTAGTCAAAGCCCAGACCTCAATCCAATTGAGAATCTGTGGTATGACTTAAAGATTGCTGTACACCAGCGGAACCCATCCAACTTGAATGAGCTGGAGCAGTTTTGCCTTGAAGAATGGGCAAAAATCCCAGTGGCTAGATGTGCCAAGCTTATAGAGACATATCCCAAGAGACTTGCAGCTGTAATTGCTGCAAAAGGTGGCTCTACAAAGTATTGACTTTGGGGGGGGGGGTGAATAGTTATACACGCTCAAGTTTTCTGTTTTGTTGTCTTATTTCTTGTTTGTTTCACACACAAAAAATATTTAGCATCTTCAAAGTGGTAGGCATGTTGTGTAAATCAAATGATACAAACCCCCCCAAAATCCATTTTAATTACAGGTTGTAAGGCAACAAAATAAGAAAAATGCCAAGGGGGTATATACTTCGCAAGCCACTGTATAGTCTCTATTAGACTGGCTTAGCACACCTAACATGGACATTTCAATATTGTCAGCTAGCGTCTCTAAATTGGCAGCAAGATTGCTAGCCAGCTGAGAACCAACTAACCAACCATAGACGATTTATACACATTCAACATTGCTACCAACACACAAACAGAGAGTGAGTTAGCTATATCGACCATTCTATTTTTGTAACAGAGTGTTTTCCACACAAGGGTGGAATAGATGGCTACTAACGTTAGCTAGCTTACGTTAGCTAACAGTAGTCAAAGATAGAATGAACAAACAAACATATTTACTTTGCTGAAGGTACCAGTCTGGCATATGCGTAATTGATTGACAGTGTGCATCCAAAAGATAGCTAGCTAGCTATATGATTTAGCTGATGGCATTCAGAGTTTAATACAGGACTGTAACGTTAGCTAGCTAGCTAATTTATCTAGTCCAGCTAGGCTAGCATGCTAGCTAACATTACAGTACCTCTAATCGAGCATCTTCTGTTTGTTGTGAAGGAAGAAAACAATGGTATTGCATCACTTGTCAGCTGTCATCAAAATGGATTCCCCATCAGTTCAGCCTGAAAAGCCCTCTGATAGTGTTTGGTCACCGTAAACATAATTATGCCACTGGCAGCATCGGGGTAAATCTCTGGTAGGTAGAATGGTGAAAGATAACTAATTTAAGAACTTGTTTGTAATTAGCACAGCCAGACACAGAACACAACACGGGTATGATGACAAACGTTAGAGGAAAAACAACGTTTTTTAAATCTTGCCTAGACAAGTTCTGAGATTACTGTGTTGGTCGTTCGAAGTAAACAACGCCATCATCCAAGTTTGTGTGCACGGCCTATCTACCTAGTGTGGCGGTATTTGCATTCGCTATGAACGTCGGATTTTGTGATTCACTATGAGCAGCCGAATACACAGGAAGTCGAAACTTCCCAATTCTACATTCTGTTGTCCCGCATTTGGGTATTTTAAATGTTTTCACCCTATAGTCATCCTAACAATTCACTTATTTCTCCAGGGGATTACAGTATATCCTGGTGAATGCTAAATGAGACAAGATAGCATTCAGTGACCATTTACAGAAGTGGAATATGTGTATGTATATACACTGAGTCTATAAAACATTATGCTCTTTCCATGACACAGACTGACCAGGTGAATACAGGTGAAAGCTATGTTCCCTTATTGATGTCACTTGTTAAATCCACTTCAATCAGTGTAGATGAAGGGGAGGATTTTTAAGCCTTGAGACATGGATTGTGAATGGGTGCCATTCAGAGGGTGAATGGGCAAGACAAAAGATTTAAGAGCATTTTAGCAGACGTTTTTATCCAGA
Source organism: Coregonus lavaretus (assembly GCF_964263955.1). Taxonomy (NCBI): domain Eukaryota; kingdom Metazoa; phylum Chordata; class Actinopteri; order Salmoniformes; family Salmonidae; genus Coregonus; species Coregonus lavaretus. Next base: position 35,429,347 of record NC_140006.1, read on the forward strand.
GTGACTTACAAGAGCAATTAGAGTTAAGTGCCTTGCTCAAGGGCATATCGACAGATTTTCTCCTAGTCAGCTCAGGGATTTGAACCAGCAACCTTTCACGGTTACTGGCCCAACACTCTTAACCACTAGGCTACCTGCCTTTGAGCAGGGTATGATAGTAGGTGCCAGGCCAGGCGCACCGGTTTGTGTCAAAAACTGCAAGGCTGCTGGCTTTTTCACGCTTAACAGTTTCCTATGTGTATCAAGAAAGGTCCACCACCCAAAGAACATCCAGCCAACTTGACAAAACTGTGTGATGCATTGGAGTCAACATGGGCCAGCATCCCTCTGGAACGCTTTTGACACCTTGTAGAGTCCATGCCCTGACAAATTGAGACTGTTCTGAGGGCAAAAGGGAATGTGTATTTATTCTAAACTAATCCAATCTGTAAGTGGTTGGATTTATAGCAACCGTTAGTGAAATAGTTGATCCAGTTTACATGGTGTAGGTAGTCTTCATGTACTGTATTTTCTTCCCTACTCTGACAAGTATTCTTAATGCAAGGTGTGAGTGATGTAAAAGTGCTTTATATCTTCCTGAAAATAGGCTTCCAACAGATAATTGATTTCACATTGTAAACCACCATAATGTGACACAGTAAGAAATATTCAAATAAGGCTTTACACCCTTATAACTGAAAGGAGGTCAACTGAAAGAGAAAATGTACTCTGCTGTAATTGATTGTTAATTTAAAACAACATAGAAAAGTGTAAAATGGCAAGGGAGTTGATTAAAAACGACACTGACAATAGTTAAATGGTAATTGGAGTTAAAGTTAATTTGACAAGTCAACTGACAAGCTATAGCTAACTAGCTGTTTAGCTGGCTAGCATAACCACAAACGCATGTTTAAACATATTAACCAGCTAGCTAGCACATTATCTTGTCAAACTGTTAAATGAGTAGCAAGCCAGCTACAAGTGATGCCAAATAACAAGACATATGTCTTATACAGTGAGACATGCAGAATGCAATTGGTGCCATGCTAAAAACCAACAACAAACTTGTGAGGTGATTTTCCCTGAACAGCTCATAAGGGAGACAGACCTCTGTTGTAACTAGCTATGCTGCGCTCAATATGAACAGTTAATACACAAGTTGTACATCATTTTGAAGCTAAGAATCTCCTCTTTCCAGCAGTGTATACAAATCTAAATGTGTTTTGGGGTCAATGTGACTGATTATGATAGAGCAAGTCACATATGTGCAGATAATGGGCACCATGTCATTGCTCTCTCTCTCACTCTGCTTTGTGTGATTCTTGCTAGTTGGTGAGAGGCTGGATGTCACTGGCTAGAACTCGAATTGCTAGGGGGCTGGCCCACATGGGGGGAAATGTAGGGAAAATGAAACAGCACAGCATGTAGAAAACAGTTGCTTTCAAACTAGGGATTACGTGGCTAATTGAGGTAAAACAGTAATTCTGCTCATAGATTATGCATGTATAAACTACACAATGACACATCCAGCCCAATTTACCACCAGCTCACCTGCTTTCACACCGTGATTTGACTATTTGACTATTAGATGTTCATTGTTTCTTTAGATTTTTTAAGGAATAGTTTCACCATATTAAAACGAGAGTTCAGTTCACGTAACAAGGTTGACCTTAAAATGAGGGACAGACGTAAATGAATCACTAATCATATGAAATAAATAATAACCTTTGGAAATTATTTTGTCAAACCAACAGTTGTCAAACTGTGAGCTGCCCAGTGACACGAGCCTACCAGACAAGCACTTCTGTGCTCGCTTCGATGCAAGCAACACTGAGGCATGCATGAGAGCATCAGCTGTTCCGGACGACTGTGTGATCACGCTCTCCGTAGCCAATGTGAGTAAAACCTTTAAACAGCTCAACATTCACAAGGCCGCAGGGCCAGACGGATTACCAGGACGTGTACTCCGAGCATGCGCTGATCAACTTGCAAGTGTCTTCACTGACATTTTCAACCTGTCCCTGACTGAGTCTGTAATACCAACATGTTTCAAGCAGACCACCATAGTCCCTGTGCCCAAGAACACTAAGGTAACCTGCCTAAATGACTACAGACCTGTAGCATTCACGTCTGTAGCCATGAAGTGCTTTGAAAGGCTGGTCATGGCTCACATCAACACCATTATCCCAGAAACCCTAGACCCACTCAATTTGCATACCGCCCCAACAGATCCACAGATGATGCAATCTCTATTGCACTCGACACTGCCCTTTTCCACCTGGACAAAAGGAACACCTACGTGAGAATGCTATTCATTGACTACAGCTCAGCGTTCAACACCATAGTACCCTCAAAGCTTATCACTAAGCTAAGGACCCTGGGACTAAACACCTCCCTCTGCAACTGGATCCTGGACTTCCTGACGGGCCGCCACCAGGTGGTAAGGGTAGGTAACAACACATCTGCCACGCTGATCCTCAACACGGGGGCCCCTCAGGGGTGCGTGCTCAGTCCCCTCCTGTACTTTTTTTGGTATTTTATTAGGATCCCCATTAGCTGTTGCAAAAGCAGCAGCTACTCTTCCTGGGGTCCACACAAAACATGAAACATGACATAATACAGAACATTAATAGACAAGAACAGCTCAAGCACAGAACTACATACATTTTTGTTAAGGCACACGTAGCCTACATATCAATACATACACTTAAACTATCTAGGTCAAATAGGGGAGAGGCATTGTGCCGTGAGGTGTTGCTTTTTCTGTTTTTTAAAACCAGGTTTGCTGTTTATTTGAGCAATATGAGATGGAACGGAGTTCCATGCAATAATGGCTCTATATAATACTGTACGCTTTCTTGAATTTGTTCTGGATTTGGGGACTGTGAAAAGACTCCTGGTGGCATGTCTAGTGGGGTAAGTGTGTGTGTCAGAGCTGTGTGTAAGTTGATTATGCAAACAATTTGTGATTTTCAACACATTAATGTGTACTCCCTGTTCACCCATGACTGCATGACTCCAACACCATCATTAAGTTTGCCGACGACACAACAGTGGTAGGCCTGATCACCGACAACGATGAGACAGCCTATAGGGAGGAGGTCAGAGACCTGGCCGTGTGGTGCCAGGATAACAACCTCTCCCTCAACGTGATCAAGACAAAGGAGATTATTGTGGACTACAGGAAAAAGAAGAGGACCGAGCACGCCCCCATTCTCATCGACAGGGCTGTTGTGAAGCAGGTTGAGAGCTTCAAGTTCCTTGGTGTCCACATCACCAACAAACTATTATGGTCCAAACAACCAAGACAGTCGTGAAGAGCTGTGAAGCCAGTCGTGAAGCCTATTGCCCTCAGGAGACTGAAAAGATTTGGCATGGGTCCTCAGATCCTCAAAAAGTTCTACAGCTGCATCATCGAGAGCATCCTGACTGGTTGCATCACTACCTGGTATGGCAACTGCTCGGCCTCCGACCGCAAGGCACTACAGAGGGTACTGCGTACGGCCCAGTACATCACCGGGGACAAGGTGATGTCACCAGGCAGGCCGAAATTCCATCCCACCAAAACAGCCTGAAATTTCGTACAAGATGGACAGGCAGACTTTTCAAACAGCTCTGACATTAAAAGGGCATTATCATATATTTCACAGTAATAGTCCAACCTCAGTGTGGAAATATACAGTGGGGAAAAAAAGTATTTAGTCAGCCACCAATTGTGCAAGTTCTCCCACTTAAAAAGATGAGAGAGGCCTGTAATTTTCATCATAGGTACACGTCAACTATGAAAGACAAATTGAGAATTTTTTTCTCCAGAAAATCACATTGTAGGATTTTTTATGAATTTATTTGCAAATTATGCTGGAAAATAAGTATTTGGTCACCTACAAAAAAGCAAGATTTCTGGCTCTCACAGACCTGTAACTTCTTATTTAAGAGGCTCCTCTGTCCTCCACTCGTTACCTGTATTAATGGCACCTATTTGAACTTGTTATCAAATCAAATCAAATCAAATCAAATCAAATTTTATTGGTCACATGCGCCGAATACAACAGGTGCAGACATTACAGTGAAATGCTTACTTACAGCCCTTAACCAACAGTGCATTTATTTTAAACAAAAAAGTAAGAATAAAACAACAACAAAAAAGTGTTGAGAAAAAAAGAGCAGAAGTAAAATAAAGTGAAATAAAGTGACAGTAGGGAGGCTATATATACAGTAAAATAAAGTGACAGTAGGGAGGCTATATATACAGGGGGGTACCGTTGCATAGTCAATGTGCGGGGGCACCGGCTAGTTGAGGTAGTTGAGGTAATATGTACATGTGGGTAGAGTTAAAGTGACTATGCATAAATACTTAACAGAGTAGCAGCAGCGTAAAAAGGATGGGGTGGGGGGGCAGTGCAAATAGTCCGGGTAGCCATGATTAGCTGTTCAGGAGTCTTATGGCTTGGGGGTAGAAGCTGTTGAGAAGTCTTTTGGACCTAGACTTGGCACTCCGGTACCGCTTGCCGTGCGGTAGCAGAGAGAACAGTCTATGACTAGGGTGGCTGGAGTCTTTTACAATTTTGAGGGCCTTCCTCTGACACCGCCTGGTATAGAGGTCCTGGATGGCAGGGAGCTTTGCCCCAGTGATGTACTGGGCCGTACGCACTACCCTCTGTAGTGCCTTGCGGTCAGAGGCCAAGCAGTTGCCATACCAGGCGGTGATGCAACCAGTCAGGATGCTCTCGATGGTGCAGCTGTAGAATTTTTTAAGGATCTGAGGACCCATGCCAGTATAAAAGACACCTGTCCACAACCTCAGACAGTCACACTCCAAACTCCACTATGGCCAAGACCAAAGAGCTGTCAAAGGACACCAGAAACAAAATTATAGACCTGCACCGGCTGGGAAGACTGAATCTGCAATAGGTAAGCAGCTTGGTTTGAAGAAATCAACTGTGGGAGCAATTATTAGGAAACGGAAGACATACAAGACCACTGATAATCTCCCTCGATCTGGGGCTCCATGCAAGATCTCACCCCGTGGGTGAATGACCTGCAGAGAGCTGGGACCAAAGTAACAAAGCCTACCATCTACAGTAACACACTACGCCGCCAGGGACTCAAATCCTGCAGTGCCAGACGTGTCCCCATGCTTAAGCCAGTACATGTCCAGGCCCGTCTGAAGTTTGCTAGAGTGCATTTGGATGATCCAGAAGAGGATTGGGAGAATGTCATATGGTCAGATGAAACCAAAATATAACTTTTTGGTAAAAACTCAACTCGTCGTGTTTGGAGGACAAAGAATGCTGAGTTGCATCCAAAGAACACCATACCTACTGTGAAGCATGGGGGTGGAAACATCATGCTTTGGGGCTGTTTTTCTGCAAAGGGACCAGGACCACTGATCCGTGTAAAGGAAAGAATGAATGGGGCCATGTATCGTGAGATTTTGAGTGAAAACCTCCTTCCATCAGCAAGGGCATTGAAGATGAAACGTGGCTGGGTCTTTCAGCATGACAATGATCCCAAACACACCGCCCGGGCAACGAAGGAGTGGCTTCGTAAGAAGCATTTCAAGGTCCTGGAGTGGCCTAGCCAGTCTCCAGATCTCAACCCCATAGAAAATCTTTGGAGGGAGTTGAAAGTCCGTGTTGCCCAGCGACAGCCCCAAAACATCACTGCTCTAGAGGAGATCTGCATGGAGGAATGGGCCAAAATACCAGCAACAGTGTGTGAAAACCTTGTGAAGACTTACAGAAAACGTTTGACCTGTGTCATTGCCAACAAAGGGTATATAACAAAGTATTGAGAAACTTTTGTTATTGACCAAATACTTATTTTCCACCATAATTTGCAAATAAATTCATAAAAAATCCTACAATGTGATTTTCTAAGATTTTTATTTCTTATTTTGTCTGTCATAGCTGACGTGTACCTATGATGAAAATTACAGGCCTCTCTCATCTTTTTAAGTGGGAGAACTTGCACAATTGGTGGCTGACTAAATACTTTTTTCCCCCACTGTACATAAAACAAAGGAAAATCACGTTTTTGCCTGCACTGAGCCTTTAAAACTGTAACATTTTCTCTACACCCCATGGCAAAATGAGTAGAACTGCAGCAAACTTGCTGCAAAACTGCACATTTTTTCTCTCAGCTCCATGACAAAATGTGTTGAATTGCAAAAACAATGCTTTAAAACTGCAACATTTTCTCTACGCCCCATGGCAAAATGTGTGAAATTTCAGGAAATTACATTTACTGCGAGGTGGGGAGCCCCCCAACCAAATCGGACACATGGGCACATAGACACACACGGACACACACACACACAACTTAAGCATGTATGCACTCAGAAACATCACACATAAACACAAAGAGAAACAAACAGAAATGGTGGACAGAAGCTTTTTCTCATTCTCTACCAACAGGTGGCGATGTCTCTCCTTTTATTGTTTTTATTGGATGTATGAGTTCAAGACCGTCAACAGGAAGCATGTCTTGTACTTTACTTTATATCTAAATTATGGTAAAAATAGGACAAACTCTCTCTCTCTCACACACACAGTTTTGATAAAACTTGGTTCTCTTGAGTATGGACGTACTATGAACATAATATCCAATTAACAGTGAAAGTGGAAAGGGTAAACAGCACAGGCAGTACTGGTGCACAAATATGAGGCAACATAATCAGTAGATGTGATGACTAATATAACTGGTTTGTCAGACTTAAGTCACAAAGTCCATCTATCTTATCTTGCACCCTTTTTTTTTTATGCTGGTGTTGTACCGTGGCAGCTCTAGCAGGGCAGAAATTTGACTAACTGACTTGTTGGAAAGGAGGCATCCTATGACGGTGGCACGTTGAAAGTCACTGAGCTCTTGAGTACTGGCCATTATACTGCCAATATTTGTCTATGGAGATTGCATGGCTGTGCTCGATTTTATACACCTGTCAGCAACGGTGTGGCTGAAATAGCCGAATCCACTAATTTGAAGGGGTGTCCACATACTTTTGGCCACGTAGTGTACTTTCCTAACCCTAAATAATATACAAGTTCAGAGAATATTTAAATATACCAATTGGTGCTGAAAAGGAGATGAATATCTGTCTATTTAGATGGTTTTCTTTAATTGATCCCTATCATGAACAGGGTGCAGTGTAGTTAATTAAAGACAACACCTTGAATACTTAATTTACTCAAAATACAAATGGTAAGGAAAGTGAGGTTGGGGTTTGTTTACACCCATTTGGGTCATTGTGTGCTGTCATTCTGAATGCAACATGTACCAATAACACGATGAGAAGAATCTACCTGGGTCAAATAATACCTCAGAGGAAAAGTATGTACCATGTGAAGGTCTTTGTCTCAACAAGCACAGTGAAGTAAAAACTGTCCCAGTTACCATTTATTTGGCATCGTATCAGTTTCACTTTCTGCCTACAATTTCCTGAAAATCATGTGACTTCTATTTGTGTTGAGTGTCGAACCTTGCCTAGGCCTTACTACAGAAATATGCAGGGACATATGACTTTGAATCAAAGTCGAAAAGTGACTGGATTTGCAACAAAAAAAATTAACCCAAGGTTTACGCTAAATCCAATGACATGGTGACATTTGTGGTTGATTTCATGTTGAATTCACTGTTAGTTGACAACTCAACCAAATGTAAATCAAAACTAGACCTTGAAATGACGTCTGTGCCCAGTCGGTAATAATGCATCATCGCCATTGTACAATTGCTGAATCTTTTGAACAATTGCCAGAGAAAGCAGATCAACCTATTTTCTTGGATCAAACGATCAGATACTTACAACTGTTTGACATATAGAATTGACACAGATAAACATCAAGTTTTCATTGACTGCATTAATAAGTACTATTTTCTATTTCGTATGTAATGAGTTGCTCTCTTGTTCTCTGATTAGCACGCTTGTATCATGGAACTATTTACATAGTTCTGGAATGTTTTGAAACAGAAAGTATTTGCCACAGATTGTTAACACTGGTCTAACTTACAGTATTCATCTCATTCTCCAGTGACAGTTGTTTTTCCAGTCAGTCAACCATTTCAAGGTTTAGATGTTATTCCCATTGAACTTTGTTCCTTAGTGTCAACCTTACTTTAAGACATGATCATTCCAGTACATTTACTGAGTGCATTTTCAAGAGGATAAAAAAAAAACAGCATCTACAATGCTGGGCTGATGATGCAGGACATTTTGTTCCAAAGCCCTGACTTGATAAGAGGGAACAATTTGCCATTGTTTAAAATTAGGATTACATTAGGACAAATAAAGTATCACTGAATAGTTTGTCACAGTTTTTATTACATTAAAAAACTAAGCCAGAATATAAAGATTTGATGAAATACAAAATATAATGAAATGCTAAATATATGTGTAGGAGCAATGTGAGTATGACACTACCATAACCTTCTAAATTTTCATTACTTAACTGAATATTCTTAGTTGTTTGGCCTCATTATCTACTTTATCACATTTCATAGGTGCTGCACAAATCATTTATCAGCTAAGTTGATAAGCCACAGAACAGCGCCCCTGGATGGAGAGCAGTTTTAGGGTTTAAGTCCCTTGCGCAAGGGCACAACGGCAGGAGGTGGTACCTGGAATCATAGACCAACAGCCCTCTATTTCCCACAGTTCTGTTTTTACACCCTGTCCGGGGATTGATTCAGCAACCTTCCGCCTCTCTAAAGCCTAATTTTGCAACTTCTGCTTCTGCGGCGTCCGCTAGGTCGGTTTAAACTAAATGATGCATCGAAAGTTTGCATCTGATGGCACACCTCCTTTTTCCAGCATGACATTTGCTTACAAATGATATGTGAAGCTTCTATGTATGTAGTGTAGGACATTATGAAGGCATTATGATGGCGTCATGAAGGCTTTATTAGATATACCTGGTTTAAAGTGTGATTATGTAGCTTCAAAGTATACATAAAGCATAAAGCTTCAAAGTATACATACTGTATATGTTCCAGTGTGCATGTTACAAAATATGGTGGAATATCTAAGCTATTCCTACGTTTGCGTCTGTCCAAAATATCAGAATCTGATATGATTGATTGCTGAAAAGAGTCTATGATGTTGTTTTTCACTGTCAAGTCATCTGCATCCTCTGTACTTATGAAGATCTCAGTTTCAGAGCTAAAACGTATAGGCTCCTCCATGCTTTTCCGGCGTTTGCGTTTGTACAGAATCTTTGTCGCTTGCACAGAGTCAGAAAAAGCTTCTGCCTCAAATTCCACTCCAAAGGACATATTTACGTCACGCACAATATCAATATTAAAAATCTTTTTGAATTTAACCATATATATCTCAAATTACTGGCACAGGTAGTACCGGATTACAGGGTCACCAGTAGCAATCTTATTTAGAATGACCTGACAGGCTAACATAGTCACACTTTAATTCCAGGATGATGAAAGAAAGAGAGAAACAGAGAGATAGGGAGAGAGAAAGCAGAGTGGTTGTCGCTATCCATCCGGAAGCTCCCAGCAGCGGTAACAGGAGGGCAGCGATGGCACATAGGTTCTCATGTGGTCCGTGTGTTCTCCATCCGCTGTCTTGGCCCCTGCTTTAGCCCTGGCCCCAGCCCTGCAGTGCAAAGAAAGGTTGTTAGTTCAAAAACATGTTTCCTCTCTTAAGCAATCAATAATTAGATTTGCACAGTATATATTTACATTTACATCATTTAGCAGACGCTCTTATCCAGAGCGACTTACAGGAGCAATTAGGGTTAAGTGCCTTGCTCAAGGGCACATCGACATAATTTTTTCACCTAGTCGGCTCGGGGATTAGAACCAGCGACCTTTCGGTTACTGGCACAACGCTCTTACCCACTAAGCTACCTGCTGCATATGGTATTTATGGATAATTAATATGCTGATGATAATGATAATGAATATAAAGGTAATGATAATGAGTAAGATCTTGACAATAGTGAATTGTGCCTTCAGAAAGTATTCATAGACTTATTCTTACACATTTTGTTGTATTACAGCCTGAATTCAAAGTTGATTAAATATATATTTTTCTACACACAACATCCCATAATGCAAAGTGAAAACAAGTTTAGAATTTTTTGCACATTTATTGAAAATGAAATACAGAAATAGCTCATTTCCATAAGTATTCACATCCCTGAGTCAATACTTTGTAGAAGCACCTTTGGCAGCGATTACAGCTGCAAGTCTTTCTGGGTAAGTCTCAACTGATTTGTGAAGCTTTTGTCACGCCCTGGCTCTAGGGACTCTTTTAAGTTGAGCCAGGGTGTGTAGAGTTTATGTTTTGTGCTCGTTGTGTCTAGTCTAGTTTTGTAGATCTATGTTGGCCAGAGTGGTTCTCAATCAGAGGCAACGAGTATCAGCTGTTGCTGGTTGTCTCTGATTGGGAACCATATTTAGTCAGGTGGTTTTCCCACAGTGTTTGTGGGATTTTGTTCCGTGTTGGTTTGTACCTGTGGACGTCACGTATCGATTTGTTGTTTTGTTTGTGTATCATTTAATAAATAAGTATGTTCACCTTCCACGCTGCGCCTTGGTCCTCTATATCCGACGTTCGTGACAGCTTTGCACAACTGGATTGTACAATATTTGCACATTTTCCTTTTTTAAATTCTTTAAGCTCTATCAAGTTGGTTGTTGATCACTGCTAAACAGGCACTCTCTAGTCTTGCCATAGATTTTCAAGACGATTTAAGTCAAAACTGTAACTAGGCCGCTGAGGAACATTCAATGTCGTCTTGGTAAGCAACTCCTTTTCATTTTTAATTAATTTGTTTAAAAAATTCTAAAAACATAATTTTACTTTGACATAAAGGGGTATTGTGTGTCGGCCTGTGACACAAAATCTCAATTTAATCAATTTTAAATTCAGGCTGTAACACAACAAAAATGTGGAAAAAGTCTAAAAGTTTTCACAGCCCCTGACTTTTTCCACATTTTGTTGTGTTACAGCCTGAACGCACTGTATGCAACAGAATGAAGCCTTGAAAAATGAATAACACTATTGTCCTGACAAAAGAGACCAGACAGCGTTCATTGGCAGTTAAAGTAGAGAAACGTATATATTTACCCATGGGGAGGCCGAGGACCACACATCCAGAAGAGTATTGTTGTCATGACTGTTTCAATACATCTTGCTGATAGGAGGAGATGGGACAGAATATTATTAATAATAATAATTGAACCAGCTATGTAAGACCGTAGGACATTATGAAGGCATCATGAAGACTTTATTAGACTTGTTGTATCTCCAAAGTATACTTAAAGCATGTATATGTTGCAGTGTACATGTCACAGCTTCACTCAAAAACGTGGTGGAATGTTTAATCTATTCCTACGTTTGAGTCTGTCCAAAATATCAGACTCTGATTGGACAATGCTGGGAAGTTACTGTTTTTCACTCTTAATGGAGCATTACTAGAGTGTTTCAGATACATTTTATTTGTATTCAGGAAAGCAGTGAGTTGCTGCACAACAACTTTTTCACTCTTAATGCTTTATAATCTGCATCATGTATACTTGGTAACGTTATATACTTGGTGTTCTCACTTTCAGAGCTAATAATAAACATGAGCTGGTGCACACCCAGAGAAAAGTATTTTATGTAGAGGTGCTGACTAACGCCCAATAAACTATAAGCTATAAAAAGAGAGTCGCACACTATATATAAACTCCCAGTAATGTATTGGGTAAATCACCAACGTTTCAGAATCACTGTGCCTTCACACTTTCAGAGCTAAAATATCCACGCTCCTTAATGTTTTTCAGGACGTTTGCGTTTGTAAATAATATTTGTCACCTGCTCAGAAAAGGGTTCTGCCTCGAGTTTCACCCCATTAGCCGTATTTAGGCCTACGTCACACATACCTTGTTAGTGTGATGTAAACAATGCAATACCAAAATATATATTGTGCAGTGTAATAACATGCAGTCTTCATATAATGAAATAAATCATTTACCTTAATTGTGAAATAAAAGGATTAGCCAGAGTTAGTGCTCTTTGATTGCTCAGTTGAATGGATGTTGGATTCAAACTAGAAGCTTTTATAGAAACCTGTTGTCATGGCTGTACGCCTGTGTTCATGATTGGTCTCTGAAAGAGCCTGACTGTACGTGTGTGTTCATGATTGGCCTGTGACTGGGACTTACCCTGAGCTTGGTATAAAAAAAAAGCCCCCATTTCCTTTGAAAAAAAAGAAAGAGCCTTATTTGATCGAATAGACCTACCACTGGTCCGACCAGATTTTCTGTGTTCTATGAAATGAACCCTAAAGAAGGTGACTTTGTGGTTGTTCAATGCTGCAAGCACTATTGAATCATTTCTGATTGCATAGGGACGCAATTCGCCAGGAAATATCCAAGTTGCAATATTAGTTGTTGGAATGTCTATTACTCTACTGGCTAATATATCATCTCAGTATTTCACCAATGTTTGCGTTCTCGAATCAATCAAGGCCTTTTTTCCCCATAGTTAGTAATCAAGTTAGCAATACTGAAGACAGAATTAACTGGAGCTGCAAATGCATGGGAGTCGACCAATGTGTCAAAACATTTGGCCTGAATGCCAAGCGTCACGTCTGGAGAAAACCTGGCACCAGGTTTAGATGTTAATCCCATTGAACTTTGTTCCTTAGTGTCAACCTTACTTTAAGACATGATCATTCCAGTACATTTACTGAGTGCATTTTCAAGAGGATTAAAAAAAAAACAGCTGGGTTGATGATGCAGGACATTTTGTTCCAAAGCCCTGACTTGATAAGAGGGAACAATTTGCCATTGTTTAAAATTAGGATTACATTAGGACAAATAAAGTATCACTGAATAGTTTGTCACAGTTTTTATTACATTAAAAAACTAAGCCAGAATATAAAGATTTGATGAAATACAAAATATAATGAAATGCTAAATATATGTGTAGGAGCAATGTGAGTATGACACTACCATAACCTTCTAAATTTTCATTACTTAACTGAATATTCTTAGTTGTTTGGCCTCATTATCTACTTTATCACATTTCATAGGTGCTGCACAAATCATTTATCAGCTAAGTTGATAAGCCACAGAACAGCGCCCCTGGATGGAGAGCAGTTTTAGGGTTTAAGTCCCTTGCGCAAGGGCACAACGGCAGGAGGTGGTACCTGGAATCATAGACCAACAGCCCTCTATTTCCCACAGTTCTGTTTTTACACCCTGTCCGGGGATTGATTCAGCAACCTTCCGCCTCTCTAAAGCCTAATTTTGCAACTTCTGCTTCTGCGGCGTCCGCTAGGTCGGTTTAAACTAAATGATGCATCGAAAGTTTGCATCTGATGGCACACCTCCTTTTTCCAGCATGACATTTGCTTACAAATGATATGTGAAGCTTCTATGTATGTAGTGTAGGACATTATGAAGGCATTATGATGGCGTCATGAAGGCTTTATTAGATATACCTGGTTTAAAGTGTGATTATGTAGCTTCAAAGTATACATAAAGCATAAAGCTTCAAAGTATACATACTGTATATGTTCCAGTGTGCATGTTACAAAATATGGTGGAATATCTAAGCTATTCCTACGTTTGCGTCTGTCCAAAATATCAGAATCTGATATGATTGATTGCTGAAAAGAGTCTATGATGTTGTTTTTCACTGTCAAGTCATCTGCATCCTCTGTACTTATGAAGATCTCAGTTTCAGAGCTAAAACGTATAGGCTCCTCCATGCTTTTCCGGCGTTTGCGTTTGTACAGAATCTTTGTCGCTTGCACAGAGTCAGAAAAAGCTTCTGCCTCAAATTCCACTCCAAAGGACATATTTACGTCACGCACAATATCAATATTAAAAATCTTTTTGAATTTAACCATATATATCTCAAATTACTGGCACAGGTAGTACCGGATTACAGGGTCACCAGTAGCAATCTTATTTAGAATGACCTGACAGGCTAACATAGTCACACTTTAATTCCAGGATGATGAAAGAAAGAGAGAAACAGAGAGATAGGGAGAGAGAAAGCAGAGTGGTTGTCGCTATCCATCCGGAAGCTCCCAGCAGCGGTAACAGGAGGGCAGCGATGGCACATAGGTTCTCATGTGGTCCGTGTGTTCTCCATCCGCTGTCTTGGCCCCTGCTTTAGCCCTGGCCCCAGCCCTGCAGTGCAAAGAAAGGTTGTTAGTTCAAAAACATGTTTCCTCTCTTAAGCAATCAATAATTAGATTTGCACAGTATATATTTACATTTACATCATTTAGCAGACGCTCTTATCCAGAGCGACTTACAGGAGCAATTAGGGTTAAGTGCCTTGCTCAAGGGCACATCGACATAATTTTTTCACCTAGTCGGCTCGGGGATTAGAACCAGCGACCTTTCGGTTACTGGCACAACACTCTTACCCACTAAGCTACCTGCTGCATATGGTATTTATGGATAATTAATATGCTGATGATAATGATAATGAATATAAAGGTAATGATAATGAGTAAGATCTTGACAATAGTGAATTGTGCCTTCAGAAAGTATTCATAGACTTATTCTTACACATTTTGTTGTATTACAAAATATAATGAAATGCTAAATATATGTGTAGGAGCAATGTGAGTATGACACTACCATAACCTTCTACATTTTCATTACTTAACTGAATATTGTTAGTTGTTTGGCCTCATGATCTACTTCATCACATTTCATAGGCGCTGCACAAATCATTTATCAGCTAAGTTGATAAGCCACAGAACAGCGCCCCTGGATGGAGCGCAGTTTTAGGGTTTAAGTCCCTTGCGCAAGGGCACAACGGCAGGAGGTGGTACCTGGAATCATAGACCAACAGCCCTCTAGTTCCCACTGTTCTGTTTTTACACCCTGACCGGGGATTGAATCAGCAACCTTCTGCCTCTCTAAAGCCTCATTTTGCAACTTCTGCGCCGTCCGCAAAAAAAAAAAAATAAAAAAAAAAATGGTGACCTGATTAGAAAAACTAGTCCCATCATAGCCCATATAAAACCTTTTTACAACTGATTAATGACTGTCAAACCCTAAAGGGTCCGGGGTTTTCCTGGTTAGGTTACCAGATATAGAAAAACTCCGGGTCCCAGGGGGAAGAAATTGCCCCACCACTCTGGGACCTATGGTGCCACTAGTCTGCTCGAGGTTGTCAGTTATCGTCAGGTATGTGGATGATCAGGGCTTTATTCAGGAAAGTTTCTTGGGCTTTGTGAATTCTGGAGATTAACTGAGTTTAACTTCATGGAGAAACTTGTTGCCCAACCCTATGATGGCGCTGCTGTAATGGAATGTACAGTTGAAGTCGGAAGGTTACATACACCTTAGCCAAATACATTTAAACTAAGTTTTTCACAATTCCTGACATTTAAGCCTAGTAAAAATTCCCTGTCTTAGGTCAGTTACGATCACCACTTTATTTTAAGAATGTGAAATGTCAGAATAATAGTAGAGAGAACGATTTATTTCAGCTTTTATTTCTTTCATCACATTCCCAGTGGGTCAGAAGTTTGCATACACTCAATTAGTATTTGGTAGCATTGCCTTTTAATTGTTTAACTTGGGTCAAACGTTTCGGGTAGCCGTCAACAAGCTGCCCACAATAAGTTGGGTGATTTTGGCCCATTCCTCCTGACAGAGCTGGTGTAACTGAGTCAGGTTTGTAGGCCTCCTTGCTCACACACGCTTTTTCAGTTCTGCCCACACATTTTTTATAGGATTGAGGACAGGGCTTTGTGATGGCCACTCCAATACCTTTACTTTGTTGTCCTTAAGCCATTTTGCCACAACTTTGGAAGTATGCTTGGGGTCATTGTCCATTTGGAAGACCCATTTCCAACCAAACTTTAACTTCCTGGCTGATGTCTTGAGATGTTGCTTCAATATATCCACACAATTTTCCTTCCTCATGATGCCATCTATTTTGTGAAGTGCACCAGTCCCTCCTGCAGCAAAGCACCCCCACAGCATGATGCTGCCACCCCCGTGCTTCACGGTTGGGATGATGTTCTTCGGCTTGCAAGCACCCCCTTTTTCCTCCAAACATAACGATGATCATTATAGCCAAACAGTTCTATTTTTGTTTCATCGGACCAGAGGACATTTCTCCAAAAAGTACGATCTTTGTCCCCATGTGCAGTTGCAAACCGTAGTCTGGCTTTTTTATGGCGGTTTTGGAGCAGTGGCTTCTTCCTTGTTGAGTGGCCTTTCAGGTTATGTTGATATAGGACTTGTTTTACTGTGGATATAGATACCTTTGTTCCTGTTTCCTCCAGCATCTTCACAAGGTCCTTTGCTGTTGTTCTGGGATTGATTTACACTTTTCGCACCAAACTACGTTCATCTCTAAGAGACAGAACGCGTCTCCTTCCTGACCTATTGTACTATTGTTTGTACAGATTAAAGTGGTACCTTCAGGTGTTTGGAAATTGCTCCCAAGGATGAACCAGACTTTTGGAGGTCTACATTTTTTTTCTGAGGTCTTGGCTGATTTCCCCATGATGTCAAGCAAAGAGGGACTGAGTTTGAAGGTAGGCCTTGAAATACATCCACAGGTACACCTCCAATTGACTCACATGATGTAAATTAGCCTATCAGAAGCTTCTAAAGCTATGACATCATTTTCTGGAATTTTCCAAGCTGTTAAAAGGCACAGTCAACTTAGTGTATGTAAACTTCTGACCCACTGGAATTGTGAATTATAAGTGAAATAATCTGTCTGTAAACAATTATTGGAAAAATTACTTGTGTCATGCACAAAGTAGATGTCATAACCGACTTGCCAAAACTACAGGTTGTTAACAAGACATTTGTGGAGTGGTTGAAAAACTAGTTTTAATGACTCCAACCTAAGTGTATGTAAACTTCCGACTTCAAATGTACATGCATGTAAGTCCACCATTGTAAAAGAGTGTATAATTTATATCATACACCACCTTAAATATTTGGAAACAAAAATCCTTTAAATTGAAATTAAGTTATTCTGAATGAGATAACACAACATGCTGCTGAGTTTTTATTCCACACATTTATGTTTGGCTTTTTTCCATATATTTTTAAATAGTTAATCTAATAATAGCCTGCTCACCCTCCATCCAACTCCAAGGAGATGACATCATGGAGGTCTTGGAAGGTCATAGGCCACACCTGATAACCGTTTCCTTTTCTTTTTTCCCTCTGATGATGACTTCCTCCTCTTGTTTTGAGGAGGAGTGTCAGTCTCCTCAGAGCCCTGTCCGTTCCCCTGCTTGGCGCTCGCTTCGCCTCCCTGCTCTGTGCTCGGCCCAGAGTTCTGAGAGGATCTCTTCTGGCTTCGTCTCTTGCCGGATGTCCGCCTTCCCCTCTTTTTCTCTCTCCCTCTCCCTTGTGGGGAGGTGCGGCGACGTGAGTGGCTTCGGCGGCTTGAGGAGCTTCGGCAGTGCCTGATGGTGCATTTACCTGCACTTACACCACGCCGGGGGCTACTTCTGCTCCCTGCTTGCCCAGGTAGAGCTGTCCCATCCTGGGGTGAGTCAGCGGCAGTGCTTGGAGGCATTGGTGGGGCGTCATCCACAGAAAGACTGGGATCCAGATTTAGGGTCTTGGTGCTCCCACAGAAGCGAAGGACACCGTCCCCATCCTCCAGAGCCTCACAGCCAGGCTGGGACTCCTCCAGGCTGAGGGTCTCCAGAAGAGGGGGTGGCCAATACCGCTTCCAGGAGGGATCTTGGTCCCTGGTCGAGGCAGCCATCAGAAGCCAGTGGAAGAGCATCTCTGCTGACAGTTTGGGTGGCAGCGTCGAATATGTCCACCTCACTCTCCGATGTCGAGAAGTCCAAATCACTGAGATCTCTTTCATTCTTAGTCATTACTGAATCGGTTGTGTAGTCTTCGCTAATACCACCCTCAATCTTTGGTAGAAGTGGGGCTATATTCCCCCTGACTCGCTGACCAAGATGAGTTGTTGACACTGGATGAATCACTTAGTTCTACATAGTGATCCCTGAAGATGGGAACCAGAGTAGGAGGTGAGGAAGCACTTGGGTCTTCTAGTTCACCCTGTGATGATGGTGTCTGTAAGGGAAGTGAAGAATGTCTACAGACTTCTAAGCCATGCTGTGACAAGGCCATCAGTATTGGAGAGGAAGGTCTTAAATCTTGCTGTTGGTCTTGATGCATGTCTTGCTGGTAATTTGACATGGTATCTTGGTGAACATCCTGGTGCATGTCTTGATGATCATTCTGCATTTCAACTTGCTTTAGATCATTCATAACGTGCATATCTTGCTGGTGATTTGACATGTCACCTTTTTGGAGGTGTAGTTGGCTGACTGACTGGGTGTTATATTGGTTGTCCAACTGATCATCTTGGCAAGATGGTATTGGAGGAGATGGTGATTCACTGGTATCCTCCTGGAGGTCTCTTATAGGATGCTTGTCATGAGCCTGCTCCCCCTCTTGGGGCTCTTCAGGGGCAGGATTCGCCCCATCCATCTGACCTTTCATCTCTATGAAGTGGAGATGGGACAATCTTTATGTAAACATAACGTTACTTCTCAAAGGTCTCACAGTAGAGACAACTGGTAAAAATCAACTGTTCCTGTCTGCCACTGTGATTGTTACAGTATTCTAGAATGTTGTAGAACTTGTAGTTCCCTGTAGCTCAGTTGGTAGAGCATGGCGCTTGCAACACCAGGGTTGTGGGTTCGATTCCAAAGGGGGGCCAGTATGAAAAAAATAAATATTGTATGCACTCACTTACTGTAAGTCGCTCTGGATAAGAGCGTCTGCTAAATTGACATTTACATTTTAGTCATTTAGCAGATGCTCTTATCCAGAGCGACTTACAGTTAGTGAGTGCATACATTTTTCATACTGGCCCCCCGTGGGAAACGAACCCACAACCCTGGCTTTGCAAGCGCCATGCTCTACCAACTGAGCTACAGGGGACCTGTCACCACACCTTATTGGATCTTCAACATTGCAGAACCAATTTTATTTTTGTAAACTTAAGTTTACAATTGTAATTTAGAAAACAAAGACAAATGGCATCGACAAAATTATTGGCACCCCAGAGCTAGTACTTGGTTGCACAGCCTTTTGACCAAGATAACTGCAGACAAACACCTCTTGTAGCCAAATTATGCTTGCTGCACCTTTCTACTGACAATTTGGGGACTTTTTGCTGGCCACACCAGAACAGTCCAGCATCCCCTCCCAACCACACCAGGGTGATTAATGACTGAAATTAAATTAAATGTAGTTTCCATGGAGATTTATGCTTCTAAAAGAGGGCCAGTGACATCACAATGCTGCTTTGTGACATCAGGTTTTCTACCTGTTGAATATCACATACTTTGTAGTAGTAGTAATTTTGTTACATTTACATGTAGGCAGTGGTACATGGCAGCTAAAAGCTGAATTACGTATGAAGCACATACAAGTCATTAAACAAGGAAACAAAAACAGTAAATAAGGAAGTCAGGATGGGAGCTGAAGCCGTTCCTCTTGGTAGCATCAAACAATGGCTTGAGCGGTGGGAGGCAGCATCATGGGTCACAGGGATGAAGCATGGTGGTCACGGCCATGGGGGAATTGTGATAGTATAAATGGAGTATCAACCTGCTTTATTTTATTTCTAGTTGTCTATCTGTGATTGGATGGTGTAACACAAATAGGTATAGCAGGTGTGTTTGTGCTGATATTTCCCCTCTACGTTTGTATGAATATCCACATTATTTTAGTGTATTTAAAAACGAATTTGACATGATACTGTAAAATGAATACAATTCTCATTCAGCCCTCCTCTTCAAACTGTGATGTCAGAGTGCCCTCTAGTGGGGGAAATAACATGCAGGTTTCAGTCAGATGTACACTGCTCAAAAAAATAAAGGGAACACTAAAATAACACATCCTAGATCTGAATGAAATAATCTTATTAAATTTTTTCTTTACATAGTTGAATGTGCTGACAACAAAATCACACAAAAATTATCAATGGAAATCAAATTTATTAACCCATGGAGGTCTGGATTTGGAGTTACCCTCAAAATTAAAAAGTGGAAAACCACACTACAGGCTGATCCAACTTTGATGTAATGTCCTTAAAACAAGTCAAAATGAGGCTCAGTAGTGTGTGTGGCCTCCATGTGCCTGTATGACCTCCCTACAACGCCTGGGCATCCTCCTGATGAGGTGGCGGATGTTCTCCTGAGGGATCTCCTCCCAGACCTGGACTAAAGCATCCACCAACTCCTGGACAGTCTGTGGTGCAACGTGGCGTTGGTGGATGGAGCGAGACATGATGTCCCAGATGTGCTCAATTGGATTCAGGTCTGGGGAACGGGCGGGCCAGTCCATAGCATCAATGCCTTCCTCTTGCAGGAACTGCTGACACACTCCAGCCACATGAGGTCTAGCATTGTCTTGCATTAGGAGGAACCCAGGGCCAACCGCACCAGCATATGGTCTCACAAGGGGTTTGAGGATCTCATCTCGGTACCTAATGGCAGTCAGGCTACCTCTGGCGAGCACGTGGAGGGCTGTGCGGCCCCCCAAAGAAATGCCACCCCACACCATGACTGACTCACCGCCAAACCGGTCATGCTGGAGGATGTTGCAGGCAGCAGAACGTTCTCCACGGCGTCTCCAGACTCTGTCACGTCTGTCACATGTGCTCAGTGTGAACCTGCTTTTTATCTGTGAAGAGCACAGGGCGCCAGTGGCGAATTTGCCTATCTTGGTGTTCTCAGGCAAATGCCAAACGTCCTGCACGTTGTTGGGCTGTAAGCACAACCCCCACCTGTGGATGTCGGGCCCTCATACCACCCTCATGGAGTCTGTTTCTGACTGTTTGAGCAGACACATGCACATTTGTGGCCTGCTGGAGGTCATTTTGCAGGGCTCTCGCAGTGCTCCTCCTGCTCCTCCTTGCACAAAGGCGGAGGTAGCAGTCCTGCTGCTGGGTTGTTGCCCTCCTACGGCCTCCTCCACGTCTCCTGATGTACTGGCCTGTCTCCTGGTAGCGCCTCCATGCTCTGGACAATACGCTGACAGACACAGCAAACCTTCTTGCCACAGCTCGCATTGATGTGCCATCCTGGATGAGCTGCACTACCTGAGCCACTTGTGTGAATTGTAGACTCCGTCTCATGCTACCACTAGAGTGAAAGCACCGCCAGCATTCAAAAGTGACCAAAACATCAGCCAGGAAGCATAGGAACTGAGAAGTGGTCTGTGGTCACCACCTGCAAAACCAGTCCTTTATTGGGGGTGTCTTGCTAATTGCCTATAATTTCCACCTGTTGTCTAACCCATTTGCACAACAGCATGTGAAATTTATTGTCAATCAGTGTTGCTTCCTAAGTGGACAGTTTGATTTCACAGAAGTGTGATTGACTTGGAGTTATATTGTGTTGTTTAAGTGTTCCCTTTATTTTTTTGAGCAGTGTATTTTTGGTGGTGACGTAGACTAGTACATTAGTAGGCTATAAAACATAATGCATTCATACATCACTCACCATCACCCACAGACCTTGGAGCTATATTGTTATGGCACAGAAATGATTAAGGCTTTTTACTGTTAGGAGCACATTAAACTAGTAATGGGTGAGACTGTCCATAATCAGAGCTGGGATTGAGCAGTTTACAAAACTAACATCAGTCATAGTGAAGTCTAGATAGCTTCACATCTAAACTAAAAAAATTCAAGAAATGTTCATTGAAAGTATTAGCAGTGTTTTATTGCATTGATAGAAAGTGTAAGCGTTGCATAAAGCAGGGGTTCACCAACTTTTCTGCTTCGTGACCCACCGATTGAGGTGTCTTTTGAGCCGCGACCCACCATAAACGGTACAAACACAGACCAAAGAATAACTCACAAATATTATCTTGGCATCAGACAGAAAATGTAGCAGTTTCAAAGCTAATCTCCTGCAATTCCACACATCCTACCATGGAGCTGAAAGTACATTTTGCAATTTTAAAGCCAATTCCCTGCAATTCTATGCATTTTGCCATGGATACTTTTTTTCTGTTTTTAAGCTAATTTCCTACAATTCTACGCATTTTGACATGGCTGGTGTTCTTATGCTCAAACATTATAACAAAATCAATGGAGGCCTGATTGTCAGTGTTTTATTGCATTGATAGAAAGTGTAAACTTTCTGACTGGTTGCATCACCGCCTGGTATGGCAACTGCCTGGCCTCTGACCGCAAGGCACTACAGAGGGTAGTGCGTACGGCCCAGTACATCACTGGGGCAAAGCTCCCTGCCATCCAGGACCTCTATACCAGGCGGTGTCAGAGGAAGGCCCTCAAAATTGTCAAAGACTCCAGTCACCCTAGTCATAGACTGTTCTCTCTGCTACCGCACGGCAAGCGGTACCGGAGTGCCAAGTCTAGGTCCAAAAGACTTCTCAACAGCTTCTACCCCCAAGCCATAAGACTCCTGAACAGCTAATCATGGCTACCCGGACTATTTGCACTGCCCCCCCACCCCATCCTTTTTACGCTGCTGCTACTCTGTTAAGTATTTATGCATAGTCACTTTAACTCTACCCACATGTACATATTACCTCAACTACCTCAACTAGCCGGTGCCCCCGCACATTGACTATGCAACGGTACCCCCCTGTATATATAGCCTCCCTACTGTCACTTTATTCTATTGTATATATAGCCTCCCTACTGTCACTTTATTTTTTACTTCTGCTCTTTTTTTCTCAACACTTTTTTGTTGTTGTTTTATTCTTACTTTTTTGTTTAAAATAAATGCACTGTTGGTTAAGGGCTGTAAGTAAGCATTTCACTGTAATGTCTGCACCTGTTGTATTCGGCGCATGTGACCAATAAAATTTGATTTGATTTGATTTGATTTGATTTAAACATTGCATAAAGTGTTACATCCTTCACCATCCAAATACAGCAAGCATTTGGTCAAATTATTTTGATAGCAATAAGCAGGAACGTAGTTAGTAGCAGTAGCTATATTGACAGAGATGATTTATCAGTGTAGTGAAAAGAGTTTGGAGGCGATGCAGAGTCATAAGTTATCAGATAAAGGTCATGCAGAGGTCACGCCCGGTTCATAGGCAAGGTCGTAGGTCAGGCCTTGGGGTCGGCATAGAGCAGGAAGCCGATGAAGGTGCTGTAGTCCTTGCTGCTGGAGTAAACTCTGTTCCAGTCCCTCAGCATCTCCAGCCACACCTGGTCCCCTGCACAGATTGGACACCTAGTCGATGTCCTGGCCATACAGGGAGTCACGAGTCTGCAGCTTCTTCAAACCGTTAATCACTAGTGTGGCGAGCAGGGGCCGGTTGCACAGGGTGATGTGGTAGGAAATCACGTAGACCTCCGTGTGAACTTGGTGAGCATCGGGTCCTAGTGTTCCTCCTCATTGTAGAGGATCTTGTTGAACTTGACAGGCAGGCCCGGAGGGGGAAGGGACTTGCTGGGGAAGAGGCCCACGCTGAAGCCAGAGCATATATGTTCCACGCTCTCAGGGTCCTTTCTCTCCATTCGGTCCAGGCATGCCCCTCAAGCCTGGGGGTTCCAGAGGCCCCCACCCCCTTGCCTCCCCTCTCTCTCCCTGGGAGCCTGGCTCACCCCTGTCACCTTTAGGCCCAGATAGACCATCAGTTCCATTTACTCTCAGGAGGCCCACCTCCCACATCAGGGCCAGGGGAGCCAGTTAAGCCCACCACCCCTTTGTCTCCCTTTTGGCCATTCTGTCTCTACGGGACAGGCAGCCCAGAGGGTCCTGCAGGGCTTATTCTACCCGGGTCACCTTTCTTACCCTGGGTCCCATTCTGCCCAAGCTCTCCCCTTTCTCCAGGGTCTCCTTTCAAGCCAGGGAGGCCTGTTCTCCTTTCTATCCTTTGGGGTCCAAGTCACCTGTGAGAAGGAACTTAGTCACTTACTGTAGCAAGAAAGTATTTGATAGTGAAACAACAGTTTACATTCAGTTTAAGAACACTACTATTCTCCTCTAATATAGTGTGATCTTCTAGCACTAGCATTTCCTCATGTTACTCTGTATTGTTACTCCATGTGGTGTTACTCCATGATGCAAGTGTTACTACACATTACTCTGATGAAATCTAGGGAGTATTGTATACCTTTCTCTCCTTGTCTCCCAAGTAGCCCCAGGGCACCAACATCCCCATGTTTCCTTGATCTTCTTTGTCACCTATCATAAGAAATTGGAATCTGAAATGTGTCACCACATGAGGATAGATATCAGTCCCCAGCATGAATACTCTATTTTAGATCAAAGTTAGCGATTTGATGAAAAACAGCAACAGATAACAACGTATTCAGGAATGAGATAACAGATAGCATAGCAGCTCACACTTTGGACTGTAAATATAAAAACCCAGATTACATTCTTTAACAGTTGTATTTGAGAATTGGCTAGCTTCCCTTTATCTCCTTCCAGTCCAGTCACTTCAGCCATTCCATCCAGTCCAGGAGTTCCCCATGAGTCCAACACCCCCCTTATCTCCAGGTACACACAAAGAAGACAGGGGGAAGGAGGGGAAGAGCGAAGGTAGGAGGGTTGGGGATATGAGGAGATATTTAGGAGTACACACCATGAAGACACACAATATAACTGCAAGCACACCGCACACAACCTACAGTCATGGTCACTATCCACTACAGTACTATGTATACTTTTAGTCAATCTATACTGAAATCAACACTATTTATATTCTTTAGTCTACCTGGAAGTCCCCACTCTCCTCCCAGCCCTGGGGGGCCACTCTTCCCCTGGGGCCCCATAGGGCCCTTCTCAGGCGGGCAACACTCACAGACGTGAAGCACTGGATGTAGTCCAGGGTGTAGTTCCCCAGGCCGGCGGCGCCATGGCGTCTGTGTGGATCTCTATGGAGTAGGTATTGCTCGTGTTGGTGGGTGACAGGGAGTAGGCGTCCGTCATGGTATCCTCAGTGGTCTCCTCAGTGCCCAGGCTGCTGGATGGGGCCGTGGTGGTGGTCTGCCTGAAGCCCAGACTCTGCTGTGCGCCACCTCCTCCCCTTCTGAGCACTGACCAAAACAAACAAGTGACCTTAAAGTGAAGCGCTCAATGCTTACCTTTAAATTAAATGGTTTGTTTTTCACTCCATTCCCTGCATTTGGTGGTTCTAACAACAAACCCCTCCCCTTTCATTGTGTCTGCTAGCCTCTTGCTTCCATAGCTTTATCAATGAGAAGATACCAAGGGACAGATACACACACACACACACACACACACACCACAGAGTTAGTAATACATCATACCCTACATGCGATGGATCAGGATGGTCCAGTCGTGGTCAAAAGTTTAGAATGACACAAGTATTGGTCTTCACAAAGTTTGCTGCTTCAGTGTTTTTAGATATTTTTGTCAGATGTTACTCTGGTATACTGAAGGATAATTACAAGCATTCCATAAGTGTCAAAGGCTTTTATTGACAATTACATTAAGTTTACGCAAAGAGTCAATATTTGCAGTGTTGACCCTTCTTTTTCAAGACCTCTGCAATCCGCCCTGACATGCTGTCAATTAACTTCTGGGCCACATCCTGACTGATGGCAGCCCATTCTTGCATAATCAATGCTTGGAGTTTGTCAGAATTTGTGGGGTTTTGTTTGTCCACCCGCCTCTTGAGGATTGACCACAAGTTCTCAATGGGATTAAGGTCTGGGGAGTTTCCTGGCCATGGACCCAAAACTTTTGCCTTATGGCAAGGTGCTCCATCATGCTGGAAAAGGCATTGTTCGTCATCAAACTGTTCTTGGATGTTTGGGAGAAGTTACTCTCGGAGGATGTGTTGGTACCATTCTTTATTCATGGCTGTGTTCTTAGGCAAAATTGTGAGTGAGCCCACTCCCTTGGCTAAGAAGCAACCCCACACACGAATGGTCTCAGGATGCTTTACTGTTGGCATGACACAGGACTGATGGTAGCGCTCACCTTGTCTTTTCCGGACAAGCTTTTTTCCGGATGCCCCAAACAATCAGAAAGGGGATTCAGAGAAAATGACTTTACCCCAGTCCTCAGCAGTCCAGTCCCTGTACCGTTTGCACAATATCAGTCTGTCCCTGATGTTTTTCCTGGAGAGAAGTGGCTTCCTCGCTGCCCTTCTTGACACCAGGCCATCCTCCAAAAGTCTTTGCCTCACTGTGCGTGCAGATGCACTCACACCTGCCTGCTGCCATTCCTGAGCAAGCTCTGCACTGGTGGTGCCCCGATCCCGCAGCTGAATCAACTTTAGGAGACGGTCCTGGCGCTTGCTGGACTTTCTTGGGCACCCTGAAGCCTTCTTCACAACAATTGAACCTCTCTCCTTGAAGTTCTTGATGATCCGATAAATGGTTGATTTAGGTGCAATCTTACTAGCAGCAATATCCTTGCTTGTGAAGCCCTTTTTGTGCAAAGCAATGATGATGGCATGGTTTCCTTGCATGGTTAACAGAGGAAGAACAATGATTTCAAGCACCACCCTCCTTTTAAAGCTTCCAGTCTGTTATTCTAACTTAATCAGCATGACAGAGTGATCTCCAGCCTTGTCCTCGTCAACACTCTCACCTGTGTTAACGAGAGAATCACTGACATGATGTCAGCTGGTCCTTTTGTGGCAGGGCTGAAATGCAGTGGAAATGTATTTTTGGGATGAAGTTCATTTTCATGGCAAAGAGGGACTTTGCAATTAATTGCAATTCATCTGATCACTCTTCATAACATTCTGGAGTATATGCAAATTGCCATCATAAAAACTGAGGAAATAGACTTTGTGAAAATTAATATTTGTGTAATTCTCAAAACTTTTGACCACGACTGTACAGTCAGGCATCAGGACGACAGCACACAAACGAGCCTCCATGACCAGTGACCACCTTGATTCAACATCCTACCAACCTTTAGGAAACCCAGTATTGCTGACTTTTATAACTTCTCCCAGAGGGCATTATGGGTAGGATGTCCACCTTCTACCTTAACACAGGAGGGGGTGTGGTTTGAGGTTGGAAGTTTGAACCCTCTGGGCTGCTGTACTTGGGTCTTGTCAGTGAAACCAACACCAGCGTCTCAATAGGTACACTACACACCCCTCTGAGGCTGTATAGGTGCCTCATGACAAGGTCCTACTAATAGAGATAAACCATATATATACACACTACATGACCAAAGGTATGGGGACATCGGCTCTCATTCCAAAATCATGGGCATTAATATGGAGGTGGTCGTTGCTTTGCTGCTATTACACCATCCACTCTTCTGGGAAGGCTTTCCACTAGATGTTGGAACATTGCTGCGGGGACTTGCTTCCATTCAGCCACAAGAGCATTAGTGAGGTTGGGCACTGATGTTGAGCGATTAGGCCTGGCTCGCAGTCAGCGTTCTAATTCATCTCAAAGGTGTTCGATGGAGTTGAGGTCAGGGCTCTGTGCAAGCCAGTCAAGTTCTTCCACACCGATCTCGACAAACCATTTCTGTATGGACCTCGCTTTGTACACAGGGGCATTGTCATGCTGAAACAGGAAAGGGCCTTCCCCAAACTGTTGCCACAAAGTTGGAAGCACAGAATCATCGACAATGCCATTGTATACTGTAGCATTAAGATTTCCCTTCACTGTAAATAAGGGGCCTAAACCAAACCATGAAAAACAGCCCCAGACCATTATTCCTCCTCCACCAAACATTACAGTTGGCACTCTGCATTCATGCAGGTAGCGTTCTCCTGGCATCCGCCAAACCCAGATTTGTCCGTCAGAACTGCCAGATGGTGGAGCATGATTCATCACTCAAGAGAGGCATTTCCACTGCTCCAGAGTCCAATGGCGGTGAGGTTTATACCACTCTAGCTGACACTTGGTATTGCGCATGATGATCTTAGGCTTGTGTGCGGTTGCTCCCGATGAACAGTTCTTGTGCTGACATTGCTTCCAGGGGCAGTTTGGAACTCGTAGTGAGTGTTGCAACCGAGGACAGACGATTTTACGCGCTATGCACTTCAGCACTCTGCGGTCCCCTTCTGTGAGCTGGTGTGGCCTACCACTTCGTGGCTGAGCCGTTGCTGCTCCTAGACCAAGGAGGGGCAAAGTACAGCCCACAGGCCCTATCCAGCCCACAGGCCCTATCCAGCCCACAGGCCCTATCCAGCCCACAGGCCCTATCCAGCCCACAGGCCCTATCCAGCCCGCCAGGCACTTCAATCTGGCCCGCGAGACATTTTTTAAATGTATTAAATATTTCCATATTTGAGTTACGATTTATTGCCTAAAATGTCTCATTCCATGGTATACATACAACCTCCAATAGATTGCGCTGTAGCCTGGCAATGCGCTCTGTATTTGGGCCTACAGTCAGATTCAGAATGCGCTCAGTCATCATAGCCACTTCATTGCTTGAAGATTTTTGACGTGAAAAATGAGTGCTGTGAAAATGAGAAAAGTGGAATCTGAATGATGGGAACAACCAGGGGCTCTGATTTATATGACAGGCTGTCTGCCTGCTTGGAAAAAATAAATCTACCGTGGAGCAAACTGACAAACGTCACAACAGATGGATCACCAAATCTAACCGGTAAAAACATTGGCCGACTAAAAAGATTACAAGACAAAGTAAAAGAAGAAAGCCCTAACAAAGTAAAAGAAGAAAGCCCAAAGTAAAAGAAGAAAGCCCTATTTCTTCACTGTATTATTCATCAGGAAGCCCTGTGTAAAAGTGTGTTAAAGCTGGGAAATGTTGTCAAAGTGGTTGTAAAACATGTCAACTTTATACGGGCAAGGGGGCTTAACCATCATCAGTTCATTCAGCTGCTCAATGACACAGAGGTAGAGCACCAGGACTTGTTGTACCATTCAAATGTGCGCTGGCTAAGCCTGGGAAAGTATTTCGCTGTGTGTGGGAACTGAGAGGGGAGATAGGTATGTTCCTTGATACGGTTGGTAAAGCTGACGACTTCTCAGAGTTGAAAGACATAGACTGGCTCGGCGACTTTGCTTTCGGTGTGGACACATTGGGGCATCTGAATGATCTAAATGTGAAATTGTTGTGTTTTTGTGCATGAACTGTATTCCAACGTGAAAGTGTTCAAGGCCAAACTTATGTTGTTCTCCAGACAAATGAGCAGCCGGTCTCGCTCATTTTCCGACACTGGCCGCACTGAACCCACCCACATACAGTAGCACTTTGATTGACCGGCATGCTGAGTTTTCCCGCCGCTTCTCAGACTTCACCAAGATTGAGACTGAGCTGGAGCTTGTATCATGCTCCTTGTCTTTCGACAGTGAGAAAGCACCACCAGACACACAATTGGAGCTCATCGACATCCAATGTGACAGTGCTTTGAAGGAGAAGTACAAAACAGCAACAACTGACCAGTTCTATGGCTCCCTGAATGAAACAAAGTTTCCAAACATTAAAAAGCACGCCCAAAGGATGCTTGTTTTAGTCGGGTCCACATATGTGTGTGAACAAACGTTCTCAGTCATGAATTACAACAAATCCTGTCACAGGTCAAATTTAACAAATGACCACTTGTCAGCTGTTCTGAGAATCTCTACATCAAAGATGACACCAGACTTTGATGCCCTTGCCAAGAGAGGTGACCAGACCCATTGTTCACATTAAGACTCAAATAACCGTGACTGGGGTAGGGAAGGATAATGCTTTTTCATGGTGATGGTTATGCAGTGAGAATTATCCAGCAATGCACTTGGATAAAGGTAATAACTAATCAGTCAGATTTGGGCTGAGGTGATTGGATAACTGTAAATATGGCGCACAGTGGAGATTAGAATGGTTCCTTAATATGCTTTCAAAAACAGACCATTCCAAATGAAACGGATGCTCTTACCATATGTTTCACTCAAATTTTAGAATAGGTTTTTTTTACACATCTGCTATTACATTTTGCATGTCTCCAGTCATATAATATATATATTTTTTTTAAAGTTTGCATATTGTGACTAAGTTTGATTGTACTTTACAAGCATAGAGATGCAGGATCTGTGTTTGTGTGTTTGACTGTGTCTGTGATGTTATCAATTATATCAATTTTGGGAAAGATTTGTGAAAAATTTGTTCACAAAAAACAAGGGCAGAGATGGTATAAGGGTAGAATTGTTCTGCAAGCATATGTACACCTACAGTACACTAGTAGTTGCGTGTCAATGTGAAAATGAATAAAGGCTTCACATGTTTTGTCACGCATAGAGTATGTGGACCTTCACTTGGTTTCAAAAACTCAATGTAGCCCTTGAGCCAAAACGTTTGCCCACCCCTGTCCTAGATGTTTCCACTTCACAATAACAGCACTTACAGTTGACCGGGGCAGCTCTAGCAGGGTAGAAATTTGACTAACTGACTTGTTGGAAAGGAGGCATCCTATGACGGTGGCACGTTAAAAGTCACTGAGCTCTTGAGTACGGGCCATTATACTTCCAATATTTGTCTATAGAGATTTCATGGCTGTGTGCTCGATTTTATACACCTGTCAGCAACGGTGTGGCTGAAATAGCCGAATCCACTAATTTGAAGGGGTGTCCACATACTTTAGTGTACTTTTCTAATCCTAAATAATATACAAGATCAGAGAATATTTAAATCTACCAATTGGTGATGAAAAGGAGATGAATATGTGTCTATTTAGATGGTTTTCTTTAATTGATCCCTATTATGAACCTGTTCTCTAATTGTCACGATCGTTTATAGATGGGACGGACCAAGGCGCAGCGTGATATGCATACGTGTTTATTAACGAATAAACACAACAACAAAACAATAAACAAACGATACGTGAAGTCCAAGGCAGCACAACACAACATACCTTAACACGGAACAAGATCCCACAACTAACTAGTGCCAATAGGCTGCCTAAGTATGGTCCCCAATCAGAGACAACGAGCGACAGCTGCCTCTGATTGGGAACCACACCGGCCAACATAGAAATAGACATACTAGATACTACACCATAGAACAAACACAACACGGAATATACACACCCTGACTCAACAAATAAACGTCCCCTGAGTCAGGGCGTGACAGTACCGCCCCCCAAAGGTGCGGACTCCGACCGCGCCACATAAACATAACAGGGTAGGGGCCGGGTGGGCATTCCGCCTCGGAGGCGGATCCGGCTCCGGGCGTGACCACCACCTATTCTCCGCCTCCCTGTTGCGCCCCTGGTCAGGTCTGGACCTCGGCGCGCTGCTTCCCCTCTCCTTCCTCCCACGAAGTACCAAGCCCTGTCTGGACCCTGGTGTGGGAGACCCCGAACCTGGAGAGAGGCTGACGTCTGGATCTGGACTGGAACCGCTGACTGGAGCTGGACCCGACGACGTTGGAGCGAACTGCTCTGGCTCCGGAGTGGAGCCGTTGACCGGAGCTGGATCAGACACCGGTGGACAGGACTGCTCTGGCTCCGGAGTGGAGCCGCTGACCGGAGCTGGACTGGACCCCGGTGGAGCTGATTGCTCTGGCTCCGGAGTGGATCTGCTGACCGGAGCTGGACTTGACCCCGGTGGAGCGGATTGCTCTGGCTCCGGAGTGGAGCAGCTGACCGGAGCTGAACTGGGCACCGGTGGAGCGGACTGCTCTGGCTCCGGAGTGGAACCGGTGGAACAGGTACGGGCCGTGCCGGACTGGACACACGCACCACTGGCTTGGTGCGGGGAGCAGGAACGGGCCGGGCTGACGACGCGCACCACTGGCTTGGTACGGGGAGCAGGCAGGGCCGTACCGGACTGGCGACGCGCACCACTGGCCTGGTGCGGGGAGCAGGAACAGGCCGGGCTGGGCTGGCGACGTGCACCACTGTCTTGGTGCGAGGGGCACGAACAGGCCGGGCCGGGCTGGCGACGCGCACCACTGGCTTGGTGCGAGGGGCAGGAACATGCCGGGCCGGGCTGGCGACGCGCACCACTGTCTTGGTGCGAGGGGCAGGAACAGGCCGGGCCGGGCTGGCGATGCGCACCACTGGCTTGGTGCGAGGGACAGGAACAGGCCGGACTGGGCTGGCGACGCGCACCACTGGCTTGGTGCGAGGGAGAGGAACAGGCCGGGCTGGCGACGCGCACCACTGGCTTGGTGCGAGGGGCAGGAACAGGCCGGGCCGGGCTGGTGACGCGCACCACTGGCTTGGTGCGAGGAGCAGAAACAGGCCGGACCGGGCTGGCGACTCGCACCACTGGCTTGGTGCGAGGGGCAGGAACAGGCCGGGCCGGGCTGGCGACGCGCACCACTGGCTTGGTGCGAGGGACAGGAACAGGCCGTGCCGGGCTGGCGACGCGCACCACTGGCTTGGTGCGAGGGGCAGGAACAGGCCGGGCCACCTAACACTAACTCCGCCAACCACCCTTTTAGCCCCCCCAAAAAAATTATCTTGGGGCTGTCTCTCGGGCTTCTTCCTCGGCCGGCACCTTCTGCGTTGCCGCTGCTTGGTCCTCATTTGGTGGGATCTTCTGTCACGATCGTTTATAGACGGGACGGACCAAGGCGCAGCGTGATATGCATACATGTTTATTAACGAATAAACACAACGACAAAACAATAAACAAACGATACGTGACGTCCAAGGCAGCACAACACAACATACCATACCTTAACACGGAACAAGATCCCACAACTAACTAGTGCCAATAGGCTGCCTAAGTATGGTCCCCAATCAGAGACAACGAGCGACAGCTGCCTCTGATTGGGAACCACACCGGCCAACATAGAAATGGACATACTAGATACTACACCATAGAACAAACACAACACGGAATATACACACCCTGACTCAACAAATAAACGTCCCCTGAGTCAGGGCGTGACACTAATAAAGAAAACCCCTGGAATGAGTAGGTGTGTCCAAACCTTTGACTGGTACTATATATTCTAGTGAGTCTGTTGAGAGAATTCTAATTAAAGCACATGTCAAACTCATTCCACGGAGGGCCGAGTGTCTGCGGGTTTTCGCTCCTCCCTTGTACTTGATTGAAGAATTAAGGTCACTAATTACTAAGGAACTCCCCACACCTGGTTGTCTAGGTCTTAATTGAAAGGAAAAAACAAAAACCATTAAACACAAAGCCATCCATGAAATGAGTTTGACGCCGCTGAATTAAAGGTACACCGTATTTAAAGGGATGGCTTTAGATCAGGGTTTCCAAAACTCGGTCCTGGAGCCACCCCTGGGTGCACGTTTTGGGTTTTGCCTATCTACACAGCTGATTCAAATAGTCAAACTTTGATGATGAGTAGGATATTTGAATCAGCTATGTAATGTGATGGCAAAAAACAAAACGTGCACCCAGCGGTGGCTCCAGGGTTTGGGAAACCCTCCTTTACATAAATGTACTGAAAACCCTATTAAATTAAAGCACCACAAGAAAATCTGTTGGCCAGCAAGTAGGATGGTTTTCAGCAGTTTAATTATATTTATTTAGTGCGCGCAAGGGAGCCACACCTGCAAAGCTCGTTACGCACCGGCCTACAATAAGTCTGAATACCAACTACTGAGAACTGCTTAAATAAAAAACGTGTAAAAAAGTAATAGATTTCTTAAGTCTGAATCAGGCCCATGATACATAGGCCAGTATTACAGTGTATAGGTTCACATTGTTGCATAGTACATTAGCCTGGGACAATTTGTTTGCAGTTTGTGGATGTACAGAATTATATTTTTATGTGTATTAGAATTGTAAACAAAGTTACATTAATTTATTGGAATATTATCCCGTTTTTTTCCACTAGGATCTTATTTGCAAATCTTTGAAAATTGTGCAAACCACAAGCAGGTATAAGAGTTATGTAACAATGTATGTGTCTATGTAATTTTAAATACATTGGTTTTAAAGTGGGACCAGTTCTGTTTAATCTCAATAGGAGACAAATGGTACTGGAGTCAGCCACCAGAGAGCTACAACCCTCGTGTTGTACTTTGGGTGCTGTTTATAGTCTAGTATTCAGTGGTCACCAACCGTTTCCTGGACAGCCTCTGGTGGGTGTGCAGGCTTTTGTTCCATCCCAACACTAACACCTGATACCAGTGTAATATGCTTAATAGGCCTAACCCAGATGGATATACCTGGTTGAAACCGTTTTAAAAAAACATATTCTTACTGACCAGAATATGATGTCTTTTTCTGACCACCATTCGACCAGATGGTCATAATTGTGACTTCTCTCTGACCAGCTGGTCATAATTGCAGAATTGTAGAATTGCCAGAATTGAACTTTAAAACTTAAAGTTCTCTCCACCGTCAAGAGTGGGGCCACTAAAATGTCTTGCCCCCCCAACCACATCTCACTTAGGGCCCCCAAAAGGCTAGAGTCGGCCTGACATGGGCACACGGACACACGTACACGGACACGGACACAACTTAAGCATGTATGCACTCAGAAACACCACACATAAACACAAAGAGAAACAAACAGAAATGGTGGACAGAAGCTTTTTCTCATTCTCTACCCACAGGTGGCGATGTCACTCCTTTTATGGTTTGTATTAAATGATCAGCTCTAATATGATAAACTCTGTGTCTCTCTCCTACAAACACACACACACACACACACACACACACACACACACAGTTTTGATAAAACTTGGTTCTTTTGAATATGGATGTACTATGAACATAATATCTTATGAACAGTGAGAGTGGAAAAGGTAAACAGTACAGGCAGTACTGGTGCACAAATATGAGACAACATAATCAGTTGGTCAGCAGCCAGAAACAATTGAGTCTAAATCTGACATGAGATGGTTGAGTAGATGTGATGACTAGTAATGATGACTAGTAATGATGTGTTTACTTGTTGTCCCACTGAGCTTGGTGTCGTTGTAATGGAAGAGGTCCACTCCAACTTTGGCCCAAGCTCTCTCTGGGACTGGATGAGACATGAGCGGCTCTCTTTGGTTGTTGTTTTTGTGTGTGTGTTGCAGACTGCACATTTTGTTACAGCATCTTCAATTTGTTTAGCCATGCCTTGCCAGACCAGAACATCCCTTGCTTGTTCCTTACATTTTACTATTCCCATGTGTGCTTCATGGATTCTTTCCATCATTTCTTCTCTCATTTTCTGAGGAAGGACAAGTCTTGAACAGCAATCCATCTCTGAAGGTCCAGTAGTGCTTTATTTTCTTTGCAACTTTCCCTCTCGTGTCTGGCCATCCTTTTCTAACTGTTTCTGTGACCAGTCTTAGCTCTTCATCTTCTGCTGTTGCTGTTTTGAATTGCTGCAGTTTCTCTTCTGAAACAGGAAGTTGATGAGCGATGTAGTTTACATCCAGCTCACCATCCAGCAATCTCTCTCTGTTCCTTCAGGTATGCTCGGCTCAGTGCATCAGGTGATGTGCATCTCCTTTCCTGGTTTGTATGTCACATGTACACTGTATCTCTGTAGTCTCATCAGCATTCTCTGTAGTCTGGCTGGTGCTTTCTGGAGCGACTTCTTGAAGATTGTTTCCAAGGGCTTGTGGTCTGACTCCACCTGGATCTGTTTCCATACAGGTATTGATGGAACTTCTCGCAGCCATACACTATCGCCAGTCTTTTTCAATTTGAGCGTATCTCTTTTGACAGTCTGTGAGGGATCTTGAGCCATATGTGATCGGCTGACCATCTTGCATGATCACAGCTCCCAAGCCTTCTGAGCTTGCATCCACAGATAGTGTCACAGTTTTTTTTTTTTTACATCGTAGTACTTTAACACTGCCGCATTGCTGACTAGTGTTTTCAAGATTTTGAAGCTCTGTTTCTGTGAAGACTCCCAGTGCCACTGAACATCTCCTTCCAGCAGTTGTGTCAGTGGTGCGCTGACATCTGAGAGATTTGGGATGAACTTTGCGAGATGCTGCAACATTCCCATGAACCTCTGAAGTGCTGTTTTTTCCTCTGGCATTTCTTGTATTGCTCTGACCTTTTCGGAGTCTGCTTTCAGGGCTTCTTCGCTTAACACATTTCCAATGTAGCGAATTTCTGTCATTCTGATTTTGCACTTGTCCTTATTCAGTTTCAAGTTGATGCTTCTCAGTCTGTCTAGTAGCTGTCTCAGTCTCCGGTCATGCTGCTCTGTGGCATCACCCCAGACAGGAATGTCATCCATGATGTTTACGACACCTTCCAGACCTTCCAAATGCTGGGCAAGGCACCTCTGGAACACCTCTGGAGCGGACTCGATTCCGAACGGCAGTCTCTTGAATGAATGCCTCCCAAACGGCGTATTGAACGTTAAGTCGGGACCTCTCTTCATCCAGTTGGATTTGCCAGAATCTTTGGTTTGCATCAACTACTGAAAATACCTTGGTGTTAGGCCTTTCAGCAACTACCTGTGGGTCCTTGCATACCCGTATTTTGTTTGGCTTAACGATTGTCACCAAACTGTTTACCCATTCAGTAGGCTCAGTTTGCCTGACGACGACATCCATGTTTTCCATGCGGTTCAGTTCCTTTTCAAGTTTTTATTTTAGTGCTGCAGGCACTTTTCTGGGTGATTGAACCACTGGTGTGACTTCTGGGTCTATTTGTTTGTGATGAACACCTGGAACACATCCAAGTCCTGTGAATAAATCTTCAAATTCACTCAAAATGTCAGTCTCTGTTCTTTGTTCAAGCTTGAATATTCTCTTTATTAAGCCCATTTGCAGACAAGCTGATCTTCCAAGTATTGCAGGTGCATCTTGTTCAATCACTTGATATTCCATTTCAAACACTTTCTCTTTGTATTGACATTTGAGTGTTTTCTTGCCTTGTGGCTCCATCTGGTGGCCAGAATACGTCACTAGCTTGCAGTTGGATTTTTGCTTGGAATCGCCCTTCACTTTCAGCGTTTTCAAATCTATCACGGACAATAAGTTACACTCAGCTATTGTATCCAGCTTAACAGTACGTTTCTGTGTTTTCTTTTGCTTATGCACCTTATGAACGGGTACCTCGACTTCATCAAGAAGCATTTTCAGCTGGCTCTGGCTCACTTCACTAGCACAGCAAATGTCTATTGCTCTAGCTAGCAGGAGATCTGGTTCTCTGAGTAATCTGCCTCACGCTTGGTCATTCGTGATTCCACACACAATTCTGTCCCGTATCAGACTCGGTAAATTGTTGAAACTCAGTATTTTGCTTTAGTTTTTAGATTTGTCACATAAGCATCAATTGACTGTTTGTCCTTGCACTCTCGTAAAAAAGATATGCCTCTGGTATGGCAGAGTTTTTCTTGGCTCACAGTACATTCGGAAAAGCTCTTTTAATACATCCAAGTCATCTACGTCATCGTCAAAATCAAAAGTATTGGATACCTTGATTGCATAGTCTCCGGCTACGTGCAGGAATGTGGCACATTTCTATTTTTCAGATTTGTCGGAGATACCACTGGCGATGATATAAAGGTTGAATTTCTGGATCCACACTCTCCAATTCTGGCCTAGATTCCCCTCTAGGTTCAGAGTAGTTGGCTCTCAGTTGTTCTATATTTCGGAATGTTAAGCTTTCCTTGTATTACTTTTAAACTTCTGACACCATGTAATATATTAGCACACTGAGGCATTGATGCGGATCAAAGAACCACGTTTATCAGATGTCATAGGTCAAGTACCAGTACAGATGATCACATGTAGTCATTAGTAGCAGTGCCACCCTCAGGCACTCCAGGTAAGTACATGTACATACATGACAGTCACCCATGTTGTGGTTTAGATGTTAATCCCAGTGAATTTTGTTCCTTAGTGTCAACCTTACTTTAAGACATGATCATTCCAGTACATTTACTGAGAGCATTTTCAAGAGAATGAAAACAACAGCATCTACAATGCTGGGCTGATGATGCAGGACATTTTGTTCCAAAGCCCTGACTTGATAAGAGGGAACAATTTGCCATTGTTTAATTAAATACATAGTTTAAAATGAGGATTGCATTAGGACAAATAAAGCCTCACTGAATAGTTTGTCACAGTTTTTATTACATAAAAAAACTAAGCCAGAATACAAAGATATAATTAAATACAAAATATAATGAAATACAAAATATATTTATAGGAGCAATGTGAGTATGACACTATCATAACCTTCTAAATGTTCATTACTTAACTGAATATTCTTAGTTGTTTGGCCTCATTATCTACTTCATCACATTTCATAGGTGCTGCACAAATCATTTATCAGCTAAGTTGGTAAGCCACAGAGCAGCGCCCCTGGATGGAGAGCAGTTTTAGGGTTTAAGTCCTTTGCTCAAGGGCACAACGGCATGAGGTGGTATCTGGAATCAGAGACCAACAGCCCTCTAGTTCCCACAATTCCATTTTTTACACCTGGCCCGTAGATTGAATCAGAAACCTTCCAGCTACTGAACAAGCACCTAACGACGCATCGAACGTTCACTTCCGTCTGCACATTTCTGCGTCCGCATCCGCACGCCTCCTTTTTAAAGTGTCCTGCAGATGCGGCGATTTCAGAGTCTGTGCGGACATGTGCGGAACCCTGCGTGGAAGGGAGTGGACGTTTAATTTAAGTGGAATGTGTAAATTAGGCTTAACCTCTAAGCAACCTGCAGCCCCATTAGGGGAAAGACCATAACAAAGAACCTGTTATGTCACCCCTTTTTCCAGCATGACATTTGCTTACAAATGATATGTGAAGCTTCTATGTATGTAGTGTAGGACATTATGAAGGCATTATGATGGCGTCATGAAGGCTTTATTAGATATACCTGGTTTAAAGTGTGACTATGAATCTCTGAAGTATACATAAAGCATGTATATGTTGCAGTGAACATGTTACAGCTTCCCTCAAAAATATGGTGGTATATTTAGGCTATTCCTACGTTTGCATCTGTCCAAAATATCAGAATTTGGTATGATGGAAGCTGAGAAGAGGTAATTGTTTTTCACTCTCAATGTTTGATCATCGGCATCCTCTGAATTAATGGTGTTCTCACTTTCAGAGCTAAAATTTGTAGGCTCATCCATGCTTTTCCTACGTTTTCGTCTGAACTGAATCTTTGTTACCTGCTCAGAGTCAGAAAATGGTTTTGCCTCGACTTCCAACCCAATAGCCATATTTATTTCATGTACTAACGCAATAATAATTATCTTTTTGAATTCAATCATATATATCTCTAATTACTGACACAGGATAGTACCGGATTACAGGGTCACCAGTAGCAATCTTATTTAGAATGACCTGACAGGAGTAGAGAGGTTCTGAACTACAACGATATAAAATATATTTACTAAATAACATGGTCACACTTTAAACTCAGCCTGTTTCAATCCCAGAAGACGTTCTCTCCTCTCCTTGTCCACGCCACTTCATGGATCTGATAGGGATGTGAAAGGGACTGGATACGTAATGTTGTAGTTGTCTCAGATCTACGAAGACGAGTGAACAAGGACTCTGTTTTTAGTCTTCATTGCTTCACCTCACATAAACATAAAAGTCCTCCGCAAGAGAGAGAACGAGAGAGTGAGACACAGAGAGATAGGGAGAGAAGGAAAAAGAAGTCAGAGTGGTTGGTGCTATCCATCCTGAAGCATGGTTTGCTCCATCCAACCGGCACATATGGGGCATAATTTTATGCCCCATCAATGGAGGTTGGCGAGGCATGGGCTGTGACAAGTCCTGATCCTGGGGTGGACCACTCCTTCCTTGGAGTGGTCCACATAGGTTATGGTCCCCCGCCATAGGTCTCCAGGCTGGCCCCAGCCCTAAAGTGCAAGGAAAGGTCAGTCTCTCAAACAATCAATAATTAAGTTTGTACAGTAGGGTATTATGGATAAAGAGGAGGATTGACATAATAATCTTGACAATATTTAATATATGCAACAGGATGGAACCTTAATGAATAACACTACATATAATTGATAGTCAATAGCTGACTAAAGAGAATAACAGTATAACCTGGGACATTCAGGGACTGTTACAGTATAGTGTAGTGTATTGAGATTATGATGGTGTTAAATGTTTTTTAAGTGGAACTGAAAGAATGTTGATTTTAGTATCAAGAGGGAATGTTTTAGTGTAACGCCACATACAACAGACAGGAAGTGTGTTGTAGACAGGGGAGACTGGTGATTGGCCAGAAGAGGGAGCATCTTTTTGCATTGTTTATAAATAGGGGCTAGACTACAGAAAGGGCAGAGCAGCCATTCTGAGGCGTCGCTCTCCGGGTGTCATGTCACCTGTCACTTATGCTAAAGCTTGTGATCTGAATAAACTTATGATCAAGGATTCAGTATGAGCGGACTCCTTTGTTTATCAGCAATAATTGCCACCACTCACTCGATACGACAAATGGCGCCCAACGTGGGGCTGGTCTGCAATCCTCCTTTGCTCATTCGTAGCCGCTAAGCTAACTCGGTCTGAAGTGCCAGAAAAGGGTGAGTTTTCCTCACAGCTTTGGAGATTGTTAGTTTTGGATGCTATGTGATTGTACACTGGAGGAATGTACCATTACGACCGTGCCTCGGGTGGCGTTTTTGCTGATGACTGGGGGGTCTGGCTAATCATTATAAAATTTTAAAAACAGCGCAAAAGTGGGTAGAGTTTATGGATTGTTTATAGAGATGTGTTGCTTGAATAGTAAGTCAAGAACAATCGGGGCCAAGATATGTATACAAGTTAGGACATTGCAGGATTTGATAAGCCCTCGTGACAAACGGGGCGACCGCATGGTGGGCCATAAAATCCTGGGAACGCGTTATGGGTTTCAGGTCAGTCAGTCAGTCTTAGACTGGGGTTTGGTTGAAGATTTATTGGGGGTTGCTTGCCCATCTTCTGTCCGACGGGATATCTGCGTGGGGGGGACCGCTCATATAAATAGCCATACTCACGGCAGCCTAAATTTAGGACAAAGGAAACAGTAATTAAAGACGCAATGTCGGGTGCATTGTTTTTATGCTACATGGTGCATACAGGCTAAGGCTAAATGCTAAGGCTAAATGCTAATATGCTGCATGCTAACATGTGACCGTAGAGGTCCACTGCGATGGATTAAAGCCTCTTAAATTATGTTTGTATGTGGAATTCAAGTTCTATGTTTTGTGAGCGCTGTTAAATGTTGTTTGACTATGAGGGGGTAACGGGGGTACAGCCGGACTGTTAACCGTCTATTTGGGTTGGGGAGAGGTCTAAGAATCTCCCTTCCACGGTGAAAAAGTATTTTTGAATGTATCGCGCATGCGTGGGATTTTACTAGACTGGGCTGCAGGGGGAGACAGGGAGACACAGACGTGGGAACAAAGAGGAGAGATTTTAACACGAATCTTATAGTTTAAAGTGGCTGGGGTTTGAACATGAAACTATTTGTTGAGATGTAGTGAATTTATACATTAAATATATGTTGGCGAAGTATAATGAATTAAATTAAATGACGGATTAAAATTAAATAAAAATGTTTTTGAGCGATCTATTTAGTCCTGAGTTAAATGACGGATTAAAATAAAATACGTAATGAATTAAATTAAGTCTTAGAGCGAATATGAACGAAGGAATATTGAATATGCTTGAAATAACTCAGTGATTGCATTAACTACTAAAATGTTATTCTGTGTCTCTGTTCTTCTGTCATATGAGAGGAGCAATAGGACGATACGACAGGAGAGAGGAGGGGCTAACGTGTGACTGACGTGCGTCACGTGACAAGGTGTGATGCGGCAGAGGATCAGATATCAGGCTAGTTCACAAAATCATCCCTTACAAAATATTTGATGTTATGACCATTTCACATAGGCTTGGCAAATACTATTTCATTAAAAATTGCATTTGGGAGGCTCTGTGCATCACTGGGGTTTGATTGGAATTGTGTTGGGAATCAAGGACTGACATTATTCTGTAAATTTAAGATAATTAGGTGCTTATG
Organism: Coregonus lavaretus; assembly: GCF_964263955.1. NCBI lineage: Eukaryota > Metazoa > Chordata > Actinopteri > Salmoniformes > Salmonidae > Coregonus > Coregonus lavaretus. The sequence continues at coordinate 35,471,118 of NC_140006.1, forward strand.
GGGCAAGGGGTTACAGGCTTTGTTTTTGGGATTGCTTTGAAGTTGACTAACTTACATTTACTTGCATTTGATGGGTTGTGGTAAGATAGCCAACACTAATTGATAAATTGGTGACATAGGATATAGGAATAAAAATTGGTTTTAATTATTCATGATTTTTAATTGATTTATAAAAAAAAAAAAAAAAAGAGTTGTTAGGTTTATATTAATAATTACAGGGGGGAAGCCATAGGCTATATAGTCTAAAATAAGATAATTCATAATAAAGGAATATAAAAGAGTAGTTACAATGGGGAGAAAGGACAGCAAGGCTATATGAAGGTGATTACACCGATTGATATAGTACAAAATAGTGACCCTTTAACTAAAGTATTGCGAGGTTATCCGGCAAGTGAAACAAAAGTTGCCCTTCATTCTCAAACAAAAACTGATAAAAGATTCCAGCGATAAGATAAACAAAGCTATAGAGATAAGGTTAAGGGAAGGAGAGCTTAGGGATGTTTATCCTCAGCTTCCAGGGATCATCCAGGAGGGTGATTGTTGCATCAGAGATGGAGATGAACGAATAATAGATAGAGGACAAGCAGAAACGACGATAAAGATGAATCCAAAACTCCAGAAGGAAGGAAATGAGATGTCTGGAAGAGAAGAGTGAGGTTAAAGAGGATGAGGATGATGAAGATGAGTGATTGAGAAGAGATCATGGGTGGATATGACTCTGTGATCAGAAGGAAGTTGGCAAGAGAGGAAAGAAGGATACTAGAGATTTGATCTCTGATGGAAGTTGAAGGAAGAAGGATACAAGAGATTCGAGTTCAGATGAAGACAGCGAGAAAGAGGAGATTAAAGGTGCTTTATGTTCAAGAGGAGTTTGTCCTACAAGGACTGGCACAGAAGAAATAGAAGGAGATATAGACCGAGGCTTATCAGGCCTGGAGGAAGCGAGGACTTTGGGAGAGGTAAGAGAGCTAGAGGAACAGCTCGAGACGTTGAAGAGACAAGGAGAAAACCTGCTGAGAACATTTTTTATCCCAAGAATTGGAGGAGAAGAAGAATACATTGAGGCAAAGATGCTGAAGAAAAGTAAGAAGATGATGGAAGATGATATTTTGAGGACATAACTTAGAATATAAGCTTTTGAAGAATCCTGATATGTCAACAGCAAGAAAGAACAGGACGAAGAAACTCTGAGAAAACTCAATCATACAACTGGTGGAGAAGAGAAGCTTTGGTTATGAAGAATCAGAGTGAACCAAATCAACAATCACTGTTACAGCTTCAACTGAACAATATCAAATGCAATTGTACCAGTCAAGGGGGGTACCAGGTGTTCCATATCCACAGCCAGTTTCTGGACAGACACAGAATTGGAGAGGAAGAGGACGAGAAGGCTTAGAAGGAGGAGGAAGATTTCAGCTACACTTCCAGCAACTTTCAGAAGACTGTTATAATTATGGACAGGTTGGTCACTTTACCTGTGATGGAAATGCGCCAGGAGAAAACAACAGAGGAAGATAAAGGAGCAAGTGAAGATCACCTGTTAGTGCCTAGAAGATACAAAGGGGGGTGCCAGCTGATAGCACCGATTAGAGAAGAAGACAAAATATCCAACAATTGAAGTAAAAACAACCGACCATTAGAAGTGATGGTGAATAGTGGAAAAACTTATCTGTGTTCAGCCTAAAGAGGTTAAACATATCACTATGTAAAATTAACTAATTAGGATAGGGATTGGAGGTAGTAAAACAGTTAATTACTCTTAAGGAACCAAGTGAGCTCTGCTATAAAACTCAAGGAGAAATTAAAATAGAGATACTAATATTAGAGCATATACCTATTGCAGTGTGGGGAAGAGATGCATTGTGTAAATTGAACTGTACAATAAGATGTACACTAAACGGCTGTCTGGTAGAGGATTTTAAAAAGTAGGGTTTTTGGGAATCATATTTGCTTAAAAAGATAATATCATAGGAAGGATGATAATCTACTAGACTGCCTATTAGACAATCTGTCTGAAAAAAGTTAAAAGGGGTGACTGTTATTCTGGGTTACATTCTTACACCAAGAGATTTCAGGCTAGGCTAAAAGGTGTTTAGTCGTTTGCCAAGTCTGTGTAAAAAAGTCAGAAGCAGGTGGGGACTTTCCCAATCACATAGTCTAAAAATTTGGTGGTAAAGGGATTTTGTGAATAAATCAGTGGAAAAAGTTTTTAAAGGTTATGAGAGAAAAGATTAGATTAAAATAAGTTAGGAGAACTAGGTTGAAGGAACTCTAAGACAGTAAGCTAAGTTTCAAAGTTAGTAGTAAGAGAGAGAGAACAGTAGTGAAGGACATTTTAAAGTTTAGTGGGAAGATATGGTAGGAGTTTAGATCTGTTAGGAGCAGATGCATTGAGAAAGTATGTGTTGCTGAATGATAAGAGAAGATTGAGGGTGATTGAGTATCTATAGTTACAGTTCCCAGCAGGGAGATCAAGGTAATTATAGGTGTATTTTTTATAATCAAAAGTTTGAAAGTCAGGGATTAGAGATAGGACTGAGAGTTGGGAAAAAGTGACACTAGTGGTGATAGATGGAAGTACAAGCAAAGACAACTTTTCTTTGGAAAATGGATGAAGTAAATAAGGACATTAACACTTCAGTCTATTAAAACAACAGTGAGAAGCAATTTAACTCTTTCAACATTGATAGTTATTAAAGCCATAAATATATCGCATTTGATTATAAGGGAAGCAATAGCTCCAGCACCAATTTTAGGGGAAAAAATACTTATTAGAGATAGTTATGGAGAAGAAGTATATGTGTACTTATCTAGTGCAAGCATTCAAATTTGTTCCGGTTAAGAATTATTGGTTAAAAGGCTATGTAATTCATAAAGTAACGCTTATAATGGAAGAGTTGAGGTCTGTTGTAGCCTCCACAGTCATTGAGGGAGTTCAGGAGGAGTAGATTACAGTAGTCACTCCAACAGTAGATAATGCACATAGGATATTGGTAACTTTGCCACTAGAAATAATTAAGGTTGATACATCAACTAAATCAACTACTTTAATGGTAACTTTGGAAGGGATTAATGATACGATGGCAATAGCAAATGTAGGAAGTATGACACCGACAACAACTTTTCTGAAATTAAAGGGGTAGTAAGAAGGACTCAGGGGTTATGTTACGGATGGAGAGTGCTGTCAATGATAGCAAGACGAATAGGGTTAAAATAGGAGAACAGATAGTAGTAGAGAATATAGATTCATCTGAGATAGTGATACTATCATGGAAGTACAGGATGAGGTCTTTGATTTTAATGACAGACAAGGAGAGGTATCTGATCAGTACCGCTCGTTAGGGAAGAGAGAAACTAAATGCATGTAGTTTGATTCTTCTGTTGTGAAAATTAGAGATGGGAAGGTAGGAATCTTTGGTTCCAACAGCTCATTCTGTAATATCAGTGAGGAATCTTGAGGGTCCATGTCTGTTGAGAATTCCAGCACCAAACATGTTAGAGACGGTCGTTCGACCTCTATCAAGTATGTGTCAATTTTATGCTTTGTCATGACTGTGGTATCAGCAACAATCAGTAACAGATAAAATAATGTCGTTGTCAAAACATTTGTTTAAGGCTAGGGTTAGGTGGTATTGGGTTAAGTGAATTAACTTGTGTGCATTTGTTAGATGTGAAGTAAAATCAGGTAACAGCGAACCCTGGAGCATTTGAGGTGTAACCATTGAGGGCTAAAAGTTGTTTTTGTTCTAATAAAACATATGATGTAAGGGGTATGTTTATGGGAATATCAGATTGTGATGTTATATGATAACTTTGGGTATGCATGACCTTAAGGGTAGTAATGAGAAATATGTTACTTTTTATGTACCAGGTAGTAGGAACAACAGGACTTTGATGGTTAAAAGAGTAGCTTTTGCCTGACAATGTGACTATTGGGAAATTTTAAAGATATTTAGAGGGTTTGTGGTGATACAGCATATATATTCTTACCCTATGGATAGACAGGATGTTGTTACATGTCAACGTTGAAGCTTCCATATGAGGTTTCTACCATTATAAGAGGGGTAGCACCGGACACAGAGATCTGAAGCTAGGTTTGAAATTGGATGAAAAGAGACATGGTTACATGTTATAGTCTTCAAGCCTATCATTGAAGGATGAATCTAAGGGAGAAGGGGGGATTTTTTCCATGGTATAGTGTAACATTTGGGAAGATCCTATTGATGATAATAGTTATACTTTGAGTCCAGATAGTTCAGATAGTTATATATGCATTGAAGAATATAAGGGATGCGTTTGGGAGATCTGAGAAGACTTGGTTGCAAGATCAGGTAGGCCAGTAGGGGCAGTGATGGGTTACATTTAATGGCAGCTTTGATAGCACTGTGTGATGTTTGTAATTTGTTACTGACCTTTGAGAAAGCTATGATATTGAGATAGGTTGGAGAGTGATGCCTGGAGACAACACCCAGATGCCGGTGTTGACTGTTCCTGATCTGGATGAAGATGGACAAGTGGAACTGAATGGATAAATATCATTTTTGATTATTTGATGATTTTTCAAATTTTTATTTTTATTTTTTCAATATTGGGGTGATGTTGGTATGATTTTATGAATCAAGGGGGGAAGAGGTTAATGTGATTCATACATCATTTATATATCATTTTTATATTCTTAGTTGATATTGATGGTCAATTTGAAAGTGTTGTTTTGCAAAAGATACTGTTTGGTCTTTCCTTTTCTTTCAGAAGCATTTGGGGGACATGTGGAGATTGAAATACTCAAACAGGGACAATATGAAGGGACAATATGACTGGAGGAGATGAAACAAGGAGGGTGTGGAAAGATTCCGATTCCATCATCAACAAATCCATTGGAAGTCGAGACTACGGGGAGATGAAGTGTAGTGGACTACATTCCAGTGTCTGCAATGAAATATAGACATGTGTAATACATAATTGTGTCATATTCTTAGGTATTAATTTTTGTAGAATGATGTTTGATGTTATTGAATACATGTGAGGATCTTAGATGTTTTTGTTTATTTCGGTGATGTTTAGGGACAGAGAGGCTAGGCAGGGAGAGTTCCACTTTAGGGTCCAATGGGTTGACCAGCCTTAGAGTGGATGTTTTTGGATAGGATTTTGTTTGCAGGGGCTTACATGTGTATTTAGTTGCATCATAGTTTCAAATGCATTTACATGGTTTATGAGGTTATCTGGAGTACCGAAGGTGGTTGCCTGGGGCAGAGGGACCGTGAGAGAATTTTACTGTCTTGATTGATGGATGGAAGGTTGCCGGACAGTTTTTCGCTCTTACACTCCATAAAGATTTGTTCATATGTCATAGTAATGTATTCACACTTCATAAACAGTTCTTCATATTTCATAGAAAGGTATTTACACTCTAGAGGAGAATGTTTTTGGTTTAATGTTAAAGATACTCAATAAGATAAATTGTTACTTGTCATAATCCTATTCTGTTGGTTTTCGAGACTTTTAGTTTGTCTCGAAAGGGGGGAATGTAGTGTATTGAGATTATGATGGTGTTAAATGTTTTTTAAGTGGAACTGAAAGAATGTTGATTTTAGTATCAAGAGGGAATGTTTTAGTGTAACGCCACATACAACAGACAGGAAGTGTGTTGTAGACAGGGGAGACTGGTGATTGGCCAGAAGAGGGAGCATCTTTTTGCATTGTTTATAAATAGGGGCTAGACTACAGAAAGGGCAGAGCAGCCATTCTGAGGCGTCGCTCTCCGGGTGTCATGTCACCTGTCACTTATGCTAAAGCTTGTGATCTGAATAAACTTATGATCAAGGATTCAGTATGAGCGGACTCCTTTGTTTATCAGCAATAATTGCCACCACTCACTCGATACGACAATAGGTATATGTAATGCTAATATTTACCCTCGGGGAGACTGAGAACCACACATCCACAAGAAGATTTCTCTTTTTCTGTCCATTTTGATGTAGCTGATAGGAGATAAAAGTGTTGTTGGATCATTGTCTCATGTCTGTTTATAGCTTTTATTATTAGCTACCTTTACTCGGGGCAAAAGCCTGAACATATTTTATTTGAACATAGTAAAAATGTATGACACATGAACCAAGATGTTTTCATTCATAGGAACCATTTGAATAAAGTTTTTTGCAAAAAGGACTAACCACTGGGCAAAAACTGGTTGAATCAACGTTGTTCCCACGTCATTTCAACCCCAAAAAAGCAAGGTGATGATGTTGAATCAACGTGGAAAACTGACTGGATTTGCAAAATGTCATCAAAATAAGTGCATTTCGCCTTTTTTGCCCTAAATTCAATGACATGGTGAAATTTGTTGTTGATTTCATGTTAAATTCAATGTTAGTTGACAATTCAACCAAATGTAAATCAAAACTAGACGTTGAAATGACGTCTGTGCCCAGTTGGTAATCATGCATCATGGCCATTGTATAATTGCTGAATCTTTCGAACAATTGCCAGAGAAAGCAGAGCAACCAATTTTCTTGGATCAAACTTTCAGATACTTATAGCTGTTTGACATTCTGGCCTCTATTTTAACAAATATAATGCAACGGTCAATCTAAGCGCTGGCGGGTAGCGCTATAGGTTCAGTGGTGTGTTAGAAATATTTTTGTTATTTTCACAACCACAATTATCGGCGCAGTTGCTGGCGTTGGCGAAAAAGGGCTGGGTTTTGATGTATTAACAAGTTGTGGGTGTTTCGAGGCTTGGCCCCTCACTGGCCAATCAGAACGTGCTCCATGGTTAAATATGTGGTTGCTTCAAGTATTTATGGTATTTTACGTATTGCCTTGGAATCAACTCCAATTCCAATATTAGTCCGTTTCAGTTTGTTAAACAGCTTATAGAAACAAAATAACAAAATGTAGACCTACCTATCCCATCTTTGCTAAATATGTTAACTTGAACCTGTTTGCAGTCCACATTGTTCTAAGTAATTGCATGGCTTAAATGTGGAAATATATAGGCCTACATAGCATCTGCACTGATATATGGGCTAGGCCTTCTGTAAATTGCATTATGGCTGAGCATGGACATGCCAAATGTCAATAAGCAAGATTCAATTAATTATTGATAAGGCCTAAAAAGAGAGCAAATAATTCCAATCAAATTCTAAACAAAACAAAACAACTTGTTTTAAATAGGCTGTCTAAATACACTTGAAGGGACCATAATTGCTTCTCGTGCCATATAATATTAAAACAACGCAGACTATGGAGGATTTTACGCACATCCAAACTTTTCACAGTAGCTGGACAAAGATCCAATTTAATGAGAAAGGGAGAATGTCCACTCATTGTTATACTCCTCCTAAATATAAGGCTTTATATACTGTACATATTGGAGCCATCTTACAGATCGCATTCATACTTCTCCAGAAGTTTTGTTGCATGTGTGACACGGACGTTCTCACCATAAAACCAGCAAAGTGAATCATTGTAATAAGTCTGGTTTTAATACATTTCTATGAAAAACAAGCAATCTGTTCGTTTTTTCAACAACAGTAAATACAATGCATTCAGAAAGTATTCAGACCCCTTGACTTTTTCCACATTTTGTTACATTACAGCCTTATTTTAAAATGGATTAAATAAAACATGTTCCTCATCAATCTACACACAATACCTGTCACACCCTGGCTCTGGGACTCTATATGTTGAGCCAGGGTGTGTTCATTCTATGTGTTCATTTTCTATGTTGGGTATTCTAAGTTGTTCTATGTCTATGTTGGCCAGAGTGGCTCCCAATCAGAGGCAACGAGTGTCAGCTGTTGTGGGTTGTCTCTGATTGGGAGCCATATTTAAACTGTATGTTTTCCCTTGGGTGTTGTGGGTTTTTGTTCCGTGTCGGTATTGTTAACCGTGGACTTCACGAGTCGTGTTTTGTTAGTACTTTAATTAAATAAAGTCATGTTTGTTTCACACGCTGCGCCTTGGTCCTCCTCATTAGACGATCGTGACAGAAAAACCCACCATACAACGACCAAGCAGCGTGTCCAGGAACACACGCAGGAGGTGACGCTGGTGGATGTCCTCCTCGGTTGGGGGCAGATTACCGAGGAGGAGGCCGTCCGGTACCGGAGGGCTATGAAGGGGGAGACCCAGGCAGGAGAGGAGCAGCGGCGTCAGCAGTGCCATCGTCGGACGGACGAGAGGCACCCCCAATAATTTTTTAGGGGGGGGCACACGGCGTGGGCGACTGGGCAGCAGGAGGCTGCCACAGGGCGAAATAGGAGACGAGGAGAGAAGGCCACCGGGTTACGGGAGCCATTGGCGAGAGGAGGGAAGGAAGTCGTAGAGGCACGGCGAGAGGTACTGAGGTGTATTGCCAGTCCGGTCCGGCCCGTTCCTGATCCCCGTTTAAAGCCAGTGGTGTGTGTTCCCAGTACGGTCCGGCCTGTCCCTGCTCCACGCACCAAGCCTACGGTGTGCGTCGCCAGCCCTGCCCGGCCTGTTCCTGCTCCACGCACCAAGCCTACGGTGTGCGTCGACAGCCCAGCCCGGCCTGTCCCTGCTCCACGCACCAAGCCTACGGTGTGCGTCGACAGCCCAGCCCGGCCTGTCCCTGCTCCACGCACCAAACCTACGGTGTGCGTCGCCAGCCCTGCCCGGCCTGTTCCTGCTCCACGCACCAAGCCTACGGTGTGCGTCGTCAGCCCAGCCCAGCCTGTCCCTGCTCCACGCACCAAACCTACGGTGTGCGTCGCCAGCCCTGTCCGGCCTGTCCCTGCTCCACGCACCAAGCCTACGGTGTGCGTCGACAGCCCAGCCCGGCCTGTCCCTGCTCCACGCACCAAACCTACGGTGTGCGTCGCCAGCCCTGTCCGGCCTGTCCCTGCTCCACGCACCAAGCCTACGGTGTGCGTCGCCAGCCCTGCCCGGCCTGTCCCTGCTCCACGCACCAAGCCTACGGTGTGCGTCGTCAGCCTGGTCCAGCCCGTTCCTGCCACTCGCACCAAGCCGGGGGTGCGAGTCGTCAGCCTGGTCCAGCCCGTTCCTGCCACTCGCACCAAGCCAGGGGTGCGAGTCGTCAGCCTGGTTCAGCCCGTTCCTGCCACTCGCACCAAGCCAGGGGTGCGAGTCGTCAGCCTGGTTCAGCCCGTTCCTGCTACTCGCACCAAGCCCGGGGTGCGAGTCGTCAGCCTGGTAAGACCGGTCAGCTGCTCCACAACGGAGCGTAAGCAATCCGCTCCGTCAATGTCCAGTCCAGATCCAGCCAGCGGGGTCAGACAGGACCAGGGGCGCTACGGGGGAATTATGGAAGGGTGGTGGTCAAGCCCGGAGCCGGAGCCGCCTCCGAGGAGGAATGCCCACCCAGCCCTCCCCTGTTTGGGGTTTTGTTAAGGCGCGGTCGCAGTCCGCGCCTTTAGGGGGGGGTACTGTCACACCCTGGCTCTGGGACTCTATATGTTGAGCCAGGGTGTGTTCATTCTATGTGTTCATTTTCTATGTTGGGTATTCTAAGTTGTTCTATGTCTATGTTGGCCAGAGTGGCTCCCAATCAGAGGCAACGAGTGTCAGCTGTTGTGGGTTGTCTCTGATTGGGAGCCATATTTAAACTGTATGTTTTCCCTTGGGTGTTGTGGGTTTTTGTTCCGTGTCGGTATTGTTAACCGTGGACTTCACGAGTCGTGTTTTGTTAGTACTTTAATTAAATAAAGTCATGTTTGTTTCACACGCTGCGCCTTGGTCCTCCTCATTAGACGATCGTGACAATACCCCATAATGACAAAGTGAAAAGTTTTTTTTTGGGGGGGGGAAAATGTATTAAAAATAAAAAACAGAAATACCTTATTTACATAAGTATTCAGACCCTTTGCTATAACCTCAAAATTGAGCTCAGGTGCATCATGTTTCTATTGATCATCCTTGAGATGTTTATACAACTTGATTGGAGTCCACCTGTAGTAAATTTAATTGATTGGACATGATTTGGAAAGGCACACACCTGTCTATATAAGGTCCCACAGTTCACAGTGCAAAGATCAAGCCATGAGGTCGATTATGTAAATAGAATATTTCATTTATATATATGTTTTTTTTTTTTTTTATAAAAACGGTTTTTGCTTTGTCATTGTGGGGTATTGTGTGTATATTGATGATTAAAAAAATCAATTTTAGAATAAGGCTGTAATGTAATTTTTTTTGAAAAAGTCAAGGGGTCTGAATACTTTCCAAATGCACTGTACATGTAAAATGTAATGATATCATATAATCCCCAGCCTAAAAAATGACAGGACGCATTGCTGTTGAACCAGACTTCATTATAGTAGGCCCAGTGTAAGGGTAACCTACGAAAGGCTTGGATTTATAAACTCTGGAACGGAAAACAATTGTTACAGGAAAATAACTTTTAAATATGAGGTTCACCGGTATTCACTGAAGTTGTCAAATCTTGTTTAATGATGGGCATGGACATATTTTACATTTTACATTTTAGTCATTTAGCAGACGCTCTTATCCAGAGCGACTTACAGGAGCAATTAGGGTTAAGTGCCTTGCTCAAGGGCACATTAACGTCATTTAGCAGACGCTCTTAGCCAGAGCGACTCACAAATTGGTGCGTTCACCCTATAGCCAGTGGGATAACCACTTTACAATTTGGGGGGGGGTTAGAAGGATTACTTTATCCTATCCCAGGTATTCCTTAAAGAGGTGGGGTTTCAAATGTCTCCGGAAGGTGGTGAGTGACTCCGCTGTCCTGGCGTCGTGAGGGAGCTTGTTCCACCATTGGGGTGCCAGAGCAGCGAACAGTTTTGACTGGGCTGAGCGGGAGCTATGCTTCCGCAGAGGAAGGGGAGCCAGCAGGCCAGAGGTGGATGAACGCAATGCCCTCGTTTGGGTGTAGGGACTGATCAGAGCCTGAAGGTACAGAGGTGCCGTTCCCCTCACTGCTCCATAGGCAAGCACCATGGTCTTGTAGCGGATGCGAGCTTCAACTGGAAGCCAGTGGAGTGTGCGGAGGAGGGGGGTGACGTGAGAGAACTTGGGAAGGTTGAACACCAGACGGGCTGCGGCATTCTGGATGAGTTGTAGGGGTTTAATGGCACAGGCAGGGAGGCCAGCCAACAGCGAGTTGCAGTAGTCCAGACGGGAGATGACAAGTGCCTGGATTAGGACCTGTGCCGCTTCCTGTGTAAGGCAGGGTCGTACTCTCCGAATGTTGTAGAGCATGAACCTGCAGGAGCGGGTCACCGCCTTGATGTTGGCGGAGAACGACAGGGTGTTGTCCAGGGTCACGCCTAGGCTCTTCGCACTCTGGGAGGAGGACACAGCGGAGTTGTCAACCGTGATGGCGAGATCATGGAACGGGCAGTCCTTCCCCGGGAGGAAGAGCAGCTCCGTCTTGCCAGGGTTCAGCTTGAGGTGGTGATCCGTCATCCATACTGATATGTCTGCCAGACATGCAGAGATGCGATTCGCCACCTGGTTATCAGAAGGGGGAAAGGAGAAGATTAGTTGTGTATCGTCAGCGTAGCAATGATATGAAAGGCCATGTGAGGATATGACAGAGCCAAGTGACTTGGTGTATAGGGAGAAAAGGAGAGGGCCTAGAACTGAGCCCTGGGGGACACCAGTGGTGAGAGCACGTGGTGCGGAGACAGCTTCTCGCCACGCCACTTGGTAGGAGCGACCGGTCAGGTAGGACGCAATCCAGGAGTGAGCCGCGCCGGAGATGCCCAGCTCGGAGAGGGTGGAGAGGAGGATCTGATGGTTCACAGTATCAAAGGCAGCAGACAGGTCTAGAAGGACAAGAGCAGAGGAGAGAGAGTTAGCTTTAGCAGTGCGGAGAGTCTCCGTGACACAGAGAAGAGCAGTCTCAGTTGAATGACCAGTCCTGAAACCTGATTGGTTTGGATCAAGAAGGTCATTCTGAGAGAGATAGCAAGAGAGTTGGCTAAAGACGGCACGCTCAATAGTTTTGGAAAGAAAAGAAAGAAGGGATACTGGTCTGTAGTTGTTGACATCAGTGGGGTCGAGTGTTGGTTTTTTGAGAAGGGGAGCAACTCTCGCTCTCTTGAAGACGGAAGGGACATGGCCAGCGGTCAAGGATGAGTTGATCAGCGAGGTGAGGTAGGGGAGAAGGTCACCGGAGATGGTCTGGAGAAGGGAGGAGGGGATGGGGTCAAGCGGGCAGGTTGTTGGGCGGCCTGCAGTCACAAGTCGCAGGATTTTATCTGGAGAGAGAGGGGAGAAAGAAGTCAAAGCATAGGGTAGGGCAGTGTGAGCAGGACCAGCAGTGTCATTAGACTTAACAAACGAGGATCGGATGTCGTCAACCTTCTTTTCAAAGTGGTTGACGAAGTCATCCACAGAGAGAGAGGAGGGGGGGGGGGGGGGGGGGGGAGGATTCAGGAGGGAGGAAAATGTGGCAAAGAGCTTCCTAGGGTTAGAGGCAGATGCTTGGAATTTAGAGTGGTAGAAGGTGGCCTTAGCAGCAGAAACAGATGAAGAAAATGTAGAGAGGAGGGAGTGAAAAGATGCCAGGTCGGCAGGGAGTTTAGTTTTCTTCCATTTCCGCTCCGCTGCCCGGAGCTCTGTTCTGTGAGCTCGCAATGAGTCATCAAGCCACGGAGCTGGAGGGGAGGACCGAGCCGGCCGGGAGGATAGGGGACACAGAGAGTCAAAGGATGCAGAAAGGGAGGAGAGGAGGGTTGAGGAGGCAGAATCAGGAGATTGGAGGGAGAAGGATTGAGCAGAGGGAAGAGATGATAGGATGGAAGAGGAGAGAGTAGTGGGAGAGAGAGAGCGAAGGTTGCGGCGGCGCATTACCATCTGTGTAGGGGCAGAGTGAGTAGTGTGGGAGGAGAGCGAGAGAGAAAAGGAAACAAAGTAGTGGTCGGAGACATGGAGGGGAGTTGCAGTGAGATTAGTAGAGGAGCAGCATCTAGTGAAGATGAGGTCAAGCGTATTGCCTGCCTTGTGAGTAGGGGGGGACGGTGAGAGGGTGAGGTCAAAAGAGGAGAGGAGTGGAAAGAAGGAGGCAGAGAGAAATGAGTCAAATGGACACATGTAGCCTACATCATGGAGACGGTTTTATGCACATTACATTTACATTTTAGTCATTTAGCAGACGCTCTTATCCAGAGCAACTTACAGTTAGTGAATGCATACATGTTTTTTTTCATAGTTTAAATGAACCCACATCCCTGCCGGCCAAACCCTCCCCTACCTTGGTCTCCCGGTCACGGCCGGCTGCGACAGAGCCTGGACTCGAACCAGGATCTCTAGTGTCACAGCTAGCACTGCGATGCACATCCAAACCATAGCCTGCCTACAATACATAGATAAAAAAGTATGGAAGAGTATTAGGGCCAAGTGAAGAGAAGAAGAAAAAATGTATTTTGAGAATAATGTTGAAATTACATTGTGTATAAAGTGGCAATATCTCGAGAAAAAAGTGGCAATATTTAGCGAATAAAGTGGCAATATTTAGAGAATACATTTGAAATTCTATTTCGAGAATAAAGTAAAATTTTTTAGAATAAAGGCGCAGTTATATTTCAAGATTAAGGTTGGGGATTTGCTTAAGTGCATGTTTCCCTGGCTCCCTGTTGCTGGGCGCCACCGTTGAAATGCCTGCGTTAGATGGCCTGATGAAACTACATGTATACTTTAGAAAAAGCTTTAGTAAGAAGGACATTTTGTAAGTACTATAGTACCACCTTCGCCTTAATTTTTTTAACATGCAGTCTTCATATACAGGATCTTCATTTGAACCAATTTTTATGTGGATTATAATTAATATAATTTTTTGTAGGGGTTGATACATTGTTCGTAAGGGAAAATCAAGTCAGAAATCTCTAATTGGAAATTACAAACGTCAAAAGCGTTTTTAAGACTCAAATACAATACAAGTTTTAATGAAAGAAATAACAAATTACCTGAAAACTGATCACATCACAGGATTAGCCATGGCTAGATTTCTTAGATTGTTGAGAAGAACAGGATGCTTGACTCAAACAAGAAAAGCTTTTATTTGAATGACATACACGTGTGTGTTCATGATTGGCTTGTAACCCTAACGCTAGCCCTAACCACAATCCTTTTTATGGCAAAAATCTGCCAGAATCAGGAATAATAATAATATGCCATTTAGCAGACGCTTTTATCCAAAGCGACTTACAGTCATGCGTGCATGCATTTTTGTGTATGGGTGGTCCCGGGGATCGAACCCACTACCTTGGCGTTACAATCGCAGTGCTCTACCAGCTGAGCTACAGAGGAGTAACTGTTAAGAGATAGAGGAAGAACTGTTAAGAGATGTAATTCTTTATTACAAGCTGCAGCAGGGGAGACATACTCCAGACACAGCTAGAGTTGAACTCAATAAACCTTTGTTCACACACCATAGTTATAGGGATTGTCTCTATCTCTTGCAGAAACTATTTGTGTTCCCACAGCACCTACTCTCAGTCAAACACACAATATTCTGGGCATACGCCAATTGCCTGATTCTGCCTAAAGATAGTGTTTCACAAACCCTCCTTACATCTTGTTATCTCATGGTTCTGCAAAGCTGGTTACCATCAACTTACCAAACACAGGCATTTTACTATTCAGCAACAATTCCTTCACTGTTCACATAAATAATTAACATAGCATGAATATATGATTTAACATAAGCATATAAGCATGGATATATGATTTAACATGAGCAAATAATAAATATTCCTCAACACCCTAACCTTAACACTTTTAGCTAACCCTTCCCCTAACCTTAACCCTAACCCCTAGCCTAGCCTAACGTCAGCCAGCTAGCTACCGTTAGCCACCTAGCTAGAATTTGTAATACGTTTGGCAAATTCATAATATATTGTACCTTTTGCAAATTTGTAACATATAATATGAATTGTAATTCGTAACATATCATACAAAATGGGTGATGGACATCCAAAAATGTATCGGATTTACCTACAGAATAATACAAAATGCTATGAGACCAGGTTGTGTAACTGGGACTTTCCTTGAGTTTGGGTTCAAAGAAAAAAACGCCCCCATTTCCAATGAAGACAAAAAGTTAGAAACAAAGAGCCTTATTTCATCTAATACACCTGCCAGTCAGAGGCACATGCCCATTGGGGGCACAAGGTATTTCACCAATGTTTGCATTCTCCTATGAATCAAGGTCTTTTTTCCCCATCGTTAGTAATCAAGTTAGCAATACTGAAGACTGAATTAACTGGTGCTGCAAATGCATGAGTCGACCAATGTATCAAAACATTATATCAAACACCATATTCAGAACAAAATAGCTAAGTACTAGACATTTATGCTTAGATATTTTCATGCCTTTTTCAGTAGTAAATCTCATAAACAAATATATCTCCCTCCATCCAATTTCAAGCAGGTGAAATCATGGCGGTCATAAACTACACCTGATCACTGCCTCCTCTGTGCTCCTTCCTTAACCCATTGGAAGTCCCACCAAGTTGACTACTTCAAAATGATGATAGGCCTCAATTGTGCTGCCCATGCTAAAACAGGTTTAGTGGCAAGTGTGCCCTCAATCCATCTATATGTGTCAACCTTCCTTTAGGACATGGTCATTCCAGAAATCTACTGAGAACATTTTCAAGAGGATGAAACTGTAATATACTGGATAGTTTGTCACAACATGCCAAGAATGTTGTGTTTATGATCCCAGCTAGCACATTTTGATATAATCGCAAAGGACCTACGATGGTTGAAACACACCAACACAGTTGTGAAGAGGGCCTGACAACACCTCTTCCCCCTCAGGAGTCTGAAAAGATTTTGGCATGGGCCCTCAGATCCTCAAAAAGTTATACAGCTGCCCCATTGAGAGCATCTTGACTTGCTGCCTCACCGCTTGGTATGGCAACTGCTTGGCATCTGACCTTAAGGCGCTACAGAGGGTAGTGCATACGGCCCAGTACATCACTGGGGTCGAGCTCCCTTCCATCCAGGACCTCTATTCCAGGCGGTGTCAGAGGAGGGCATAAAGAATTATCAAAGACTCCGGCCACCCAAGTCACAGACTGTTCTCTCTGCTACCGCACGGCAAGCGGTACCGGAGCACCAAGTCTGGGACCAAAAGGCTCCTGAACAGCTTCTACCCCCAAGTCACACAAACCGACACGCATATTGACGTCACACACTCACACATAGACACACTTTCATATTATTTCATACTCTTCACATACGCTGTTGCTACTCTGTTTATTGTCTATCCTGATTGCCTAATCACTTTTACCCCTACCTACATGTGCATATTACCTCAATTATCTCAACTACCTCGTACCCCCGCACATTGACTCGGGAACCGGTACTCCCTGTATATAGCCTTGTTATTGTTATTTTCTTGTTACTGTTCCTTTTGATTTAGCAAATTTTTCTTACTTTTTAACTCTCCATTGTTGGGAAAGGGCTCATAAGTAAGCATTTTACAGTAAAGTCTACACCTGTTGTATTCGGCGCATGTGACAAATACGTTTTTATTTGATTTGAGAGTATTGAGTGACACACACAGCGTTTGATTTGATTTTAGCTGTCGGTGATGGGCAGGACTCACAGAAGGTATGTTTGTAAATTAATTTGATCAAGCTATGTAGCCTATTGATTCCTTCTTGATGAATAAATAAAACAATAATAGCCACCAAGCAATTTTATGAAATTGGCTTTAACTAGCCAGCTAGATTGGGAACCTATCTCCCAACCTCATAACTAGAAATCAATCAATTTAGAGTAGCTTGTCTAACTATCTTTTTTTTCTTTTCTTTTTTTTTTTCTGGGGGGTAGATCAGCTTAATATTGCAGATAGATTGTATCTTCTATCAATGTAATTGTCTGCATCACTTCCAATCCCCCATGTTTTTTATATATATACTCCCCTTTATTACTTTTCAACCCCGCCATCCTTTCCCTACTTGGAGTAAATTAGTGAAAAACAATGCCCAGGCCTCTACTTCCGGTCTATACTTACTATCTACACCTTATGGACACAGTTAATTTTACAATAATTCTATTATATATATATATATATTTTTTGCTCCTGAACTTCTTATACTCTCAACCTCTCCGATCATTTTCATGATGTCCATCCGGTTTGCTTCTATATGCCATATCTTTCTAACTGTGCTCTTTCCCAAAAGCTCCCAACATACAACCTATATACTTATTATGGGCACAGTATGCTTACATTATTAGCTATCTTTGTTATTATTTGTTGTTATTTGTTATTAGTCCCAACCTTCAACTCTATTCAATACCTCCCATCTATCTCTTTTTTTTTTGTCTAACTATCTTAGCTGGCATGCCTACTGGCAAAGTTGCTAGACTTTAGAAAATACTAATTTGCTTTAATTCTTGGGTTATGATACTATATACCAGTGTGTCAGTTGTACTAAACTCCTAAGGCATAAAAGTTCTTAAAGGATCAATGTGTATCATTAATTAAAATGACAATTGAACAGGTATAGAGGTATGCATAGATAACCTATGCAGAAAAATATACATATTCTTTTTACATAGAATTAGGCATAATGATTATGGCTCTAGGTCGCAGGAAAAAGCTGTTTCAGGTGTTTGAAAAATGCTACATTCTCCAACTTCAACAACCCTCCTCCACCCTCACGTGTTTTGAGCCCCCTCTAAAATAATGGGTGCATGCTACCAGTGGTCTGACCTGATTTCCTGTGTTCTAGAACGCAGAACATTTCATAGAACACAGGAAATACTCTGTGGTGGTTCAATGCTGTAAGCACTCTTTCTCTCCAAGATTCAATATTAGCTGTTGGAATTTCTTACTTTATTTGTTAATATATCATCACAGTATTTCACCAATGTTTGTATTCTTGTATGAATCAAGGCCATTTGTTCCCATAGTTGGTAATCAAGTTAGCAATACTGAAGACATTAACTGGTACTGCAAATGCATGGCAGTCAACCAATGCAGTAGCACAACTTTCACTGGGGACGGGGGGGACATGACCCCTCCCACATTCTGAAATTGCATGTTTGTCCCCCCCAGTTTTAACATTGCACTGTGATACAAAACGTGGCTCCGGTGTGCTTTAGGACCATGCAGAGGCCTCAGAGCGGGTAGGCTGTTTTCTGGTTTCAGCCGGCAGGATTTGAGACCGCACAGACATTACAGAGCGTGCAGACAGGCTGTGTGATGTCAAAGCTTCTGAAAGGCTGGCGTATAGGACCAGAGGCAGCTGCTGTCTGTGTTGTGCGTTTTCTCTGAGTTGTAAACAAAAGCAGAGCAGAAATTGGCTACTCTTTAGTTGACTGATCTAGCTGTCAAGTTAACTGCTGTTTTGACAGAAAAAATGTTTTTATTCCCAGTGCTGAGCTAGTAGTATAACTGACATCTTACGTTAGCTAATGTTTCATCCCCTCTCGACTGAAGTGAATGAACTACTAGCAGCTAGTTAGATAGCTAGTAGTTACCACAGCCAGTTCAGCTCTAGTTAGCAACTAGCTACAGTATCTGTCAGGTAACAGTATCTAACAGCTTTTGTGTGTATGGAAATGTTTTGTAGCCTTTGTTTGTCCTGTTTCAACAAAAGTAAATTTGATGATGTACCATTGTGCCATTAGCTAGCAGAGCTAGCCAAAAGTTGGCTAACGTTAGCTAGCTAGCTAGCTCACTAACTTTAGCTATTATTCTTGTCTCAATCACACTAGACCTGAATCAAATGATGAAACCAGTGGCCAAATGATTGAAGACTGATATTGTGATGTTTTTTCAGCGCAATGTGAGTTTTTATTAGTCAGTATAGCAATGTAACATTATTGATCTGTCAGTTTCCCTACCTAATTCCCTACTTTTCACACTGACACGGTATAAACAGCTCTACAGGCTTCACTGTCATGGTGCACAGTCAGTTCACAACACTATGCTCATCATGTCTTAGCAGGATCAGATGGTGAAAGGTGTCCCAGCAGGGTCAGGCAGCCAGGGAAGACCAGTCTACAGAGCTCAGTTTAATTTTGCAGAATATTATATCAATCAGTGAATGGATACAAAGTTCCATCTTGAGTTGATGGGTAGGCTACAGTCAAACTATAGTTTTGGCAAGTCGGTTAGGACATCTACTTTGTGCATGACACAAGTAATTTTCAGACAATTGTTTACAGACAGATTATTTCACTTATAATTCACTGTATCACAATTCCAGTGTGTCAGAAGTTTACATACACTAAGTTGACTGTGCCTTTAAACAGCTTGGAAAATTCCAGAAAATGATGTCATGGCTTTAGAAGCTTCTGATAGGCTAATTGACATCATTTGAGTCAATTGGAGGTGTACCTGTGGGTGTATTTCAAGGCCTACCTTCAAACTCAGTCCCTCTTTGCTTGACATCATGGGAAAATCAAAAGAAATCAGCCAAGAACTCAGAAAAGAAATTGTAGACCTCCACAAGTCTGGTTCATCCTTAGGAGCAATTTCCAAACGCCTGAAGGTACCACGTTCATCTGTACAAACAATAGTACGGAAGTATAAACACCATGGGACCACGCAGCCGTCATACCGCTCAGGAAGGAGACGCGTTCTGTCTCCTAGAGATGAACGTACTTTGGTGTGAAAAGTGCAAATCAATCCCAGAACAACAGCAAAGGACCTTGTGAAATGCTGGAGGAAACAGGTACAAAAGTATCTATATCCACAGTAAAACGAGTCCTATATCGACATAACCTGAAAGGCCGCTCAGCAAGGAAGAAGCCACTGCTCCAAAACCACCATAAAAAAGCAAGACTACGGTTTGGAACTGCACATGGGGACAAAGGTCGTACTTTTTGGAGAAATGTCCTCTGATCTGATGAAACAAAAATAGAACTGTTTGGCCATAATGACCATCATTATGTTTGGAGGAAAAGGGGGGATCCTTGCAAGCCGAAGAACACCATCCCAACCGTGAAGCACGGGGGTAGCAGCATCATGCTGTGTGGGTTCTTTGCTGCATGAGGGACTGGTGCACTTCACAAAATAGATGGCATCATGAGGAAGGAAAATTATGTGGATATATTGAAGCAACATCTCAAGACATCAGTCAGGAAGTTAAAGCTTGGTCGCAAATGGGTCTTCCAAAGGAACAATGACCCCGAGCATACTTCCAAAGTTGTGGCAAAATGGCTTAAGGACAACAAAGTCAAGGTATTAGAGTGGCCATCACAAAGACCTGACCTTAATCCTATAAAAAGGTTGTGGGCAGAACTGAAAAAGCGTGTGCGAGCAAGGAGGCCTACAAACCTGACTCAGTTACACCAGCTCTGTCAGAAGGAATGGGCCAAAATTCACCCAACTTATTGTGGGAAGCTTGTGGAAGGCTACCCGAAACGTTTGACCCAAGTTAAACAATTTAAAGGCAATGCTACCAAATAGTAATTGAGTGTATGTAAACTTCTGACCCACTGGGAATGTGATGAAAGAAATAAAAGCTGAAATAAATCATTCTCTCTACTATTATTCTGACATTTCACATTCTTAAAATAAAGTGGTGATCCTAACTGACCTAAGACAGGGAATTGTTACTAGGATTAAATGTCAGGAATTGTGAAAAACTGAGTTTAAATGTATTTTGCTAAGGTGTATTTAAACCTCCGACTTCAACTGTACCTATTTAAGCAATCCCTAGCTGATGGGCTGTTCAGTCCTGGCCCTGGGGGTCTGCCGTACTGTTGGTTTACACTGGCCTTGGCCTAACACACCTGAAACCAATAATGAATTTTTCACTAAAATCCTAAAACTGAGTGGGGTGTGTTGGGGTGGGGCGCTGCAGGACCGTGGACCCCTAGGGACAGGATGGGGTGACCCAGCTATATTGTGTGCAAGTAAAAATAACTCTACAGTAATATTATATTAATTCTATGGTGTACTGTTTCTGTGTGTTAAAGTGTAAACTCTTTCCTTGAGACATAAAAAAAAAGATGGGAAGGAAGTTGTGTTGGGGAAAGAGTTGAGTTATTGACTAGACTGATGGGGGTTAGTGTTCTGGCTGAAGTTTGATATAGAGAATGTCTTAATAAAGTATTTGTACATTATTTTTAAGAGTTGTTCATTTGTTAGGCTATTGGTTAAAGGACCAACACAATATTTATTATTGAATAATCATTGATCTAGTTCAGTCTTATCAACCACTTCAACATATATACAGTGCCTTTGGAAAGTATTCAGACCCCTTGACTTTTTCCACTTTTTGTTACGTTACAGGCTTATTCTAAAATGGATTAAATAAAAACATTTCCTCTGCAATCTACACACAATACCCCGTAATGACGAAACAGAAATACCTTATTTACATAAGTATTTAGACCCTTTGCTATGAGACTTGAAATTGAGCTCAGGTGTACATTGTTCCATTGATCTTCCTTGAGATGTTTCTACAACTTGATTGGAGTCCACCTGTGGTAAATTCAATTGATTGGACATGATTTGGAAAGGCACACACCTGTCTATATAAGGTCCCACAGTTGACAGTGCATGTCAGAGCAAAAACCAAGCAATGAGGTCGAAGGAATTGTGCGTAGAGCTCCGAGACAGGATTGTGTCGAGGCACAGATCTGGGGAAGGGTACCAAAAAATGTCTGCAGCATTGAAGGTCCCCAAGAACACAGTGGCCTCCATCATTCTTAAATGGAAGAAGTTTGGAACCACCAAGACTCTTCCTAGAGCTGGCTGCCTGGCCAAACTGAGCAATCGGGGGAGAAGGGCCTTGGTCAGGGAGGTGACCAAGAACCCGAGAATGCCAAGAGTGTGCAAAGCTTTCTGGGGATATTCTGTCAAAATCGGTCCAGCTAGATGGGTTCTCAGTTCATTGCGCAGACAGAAGTAAATATGTCTCCAGGAAGCAGAAGGGCGGAGGTATGTGTTTCGTGATTAACGACTCATGGTGTAATTGTAGTAGCATACAGGAACTCATGTCCTTTTGTTCACCCAACATAGAAAACCTCACAATCAAATGCAGACCGTATTATCTCCCAAGATAATTGTATTCGGTTATAGTCACGGCCGTGTATATCCCCCCTCAAGCCGATACCATGGCGGCCCTCAAAGAACTGGAAACCACATATCCTCGGACTGCATTTATTGTAGCCGGGGATTTTAACAAAACAAATTTGAGGACTAGGCTGCTGAAGTTCTATCAACATATCGACTGTTGTACTCGAGCTGCTAAAATCCTCGACCATTGCTATTCGAACTTCTGAGATGGTTATAGGCCCTCCTTCGGCAAATCTGACCACGACTCCATTTTGCTCCTCCCTTCCTACAGGCAGAAACTGAAACAGGAAGTACCCGTGCTAAGGACTATTCAACGCTGGTCTGACCAATCGGAATCCACGTTTCAAGATTATTTTGATCACGCGGACTGGGATATGTTCCGGGTAGCTTGCCAAAATAATTTTGACAAATACACTGAAATGGTGACTAAGTTTATCAGGAAGTGTATAGGAGATGTTGTGCCCACTGTGACTATTAAAACCTACCCTAACCAGAAACCGTGGATTGATGGCAGCATTCGCACAAAACTGAAAGCGCGAACCACCGCATTTAACCATGGCAAGGTGACTGGGAATATGGCAGAATACAAACAGTGTAGCTACTCACTCTGCACGGCAATTACACTGGCAAAATATCATTATAGAGACAAAGTGGAGTCTCAATTCAACGGCTCAGACACGAGACGTATGTGGCAGGGTCTACAGACAATCACAGACTACAAAAGGAAAAGCAGCCACGTCGCCGAAACCGACGTCTCGCTTCCAGACAAGCTAAACACCTTCTTTGCTCGCCCAAAAAATGTTAGGGGGGGGGCACACGGCATGGGCGACGGGGCAGCAGGAGGCAGCTACAGGGCGTATTGGGAAGTTAGGTGAGGAGGCCACCAGGTTAAGGGGGCTATTGGCCCAGAGGGAGCAGGAGTTAGTGGTGCAGAGGATGGAGCTACTGGAGGCGATAAGGGAGAAGGTGAGAATAGAGGCTCGGCGAGAGGAACTGGGTAGGCAGCTGAGGGAGCGGAGGGTTATGACGAAACCCAGTCCCGCTCCTCACACCAAGCAAGTGGTGTGCGTCACCAGTCCGGTCCGGCCCGTTCCTGCTCCCCGCACTAAGTTAATGGTGCGCGTCGCCAGTCCGGCCCGGCCTGTTCCTGCCCCTCGCACCAAGCCTACGGTGCGCGTCGCCAGCCCGGCCCGGCCCGTTCCTGCTCCCCGCACTAAGTTAATGGTGCGCGTCGCCAGTCCGGCCCGGCCTGTTCCTGCTCCACGCACCAAGCCTACGGTGCGCGTCGCCAGCCCGGCCCGGCCTGTTCCTGCCACTCGCACCAAGCCTACGGTGCGCGTCGCCAGCCCGGCCCGGCCTGTTCCTGCCACTCGCACCAAGCCTACGGTGCGCGTCGCCAGTCCGGCCCGGCCTGTTCCTGCCACTCGCACCAAGCCTACGGTGCGCGTCGCCAGCCCGGCCCGGCCTGTTCCTGCCACTCGCACCAAGCCTACGGTGCGCGTCACCAGCCCGGCCGGCCTGTTCCTGCCACTCGCACCAAGCCTACGGTGCGCGTCGCCAGCCCGGCCCGGCCTGTTCCTGCCACTCGCACCAAGCCTACGGTGCGCGTCGCCAGCCCGGCCTGTTCCTGCCACTCGCACCAAGCCTACGGTGCGCGTCGCCAGCCCGGCCCGGCCTGTTCCTGCCACTCGCACCAAGCCAGGGGTGCGAGTCGTCAGCCCGGTCCGGCCCGTTCCTGCTCCACGCACCAAGCCAGGGGTGCGCATCGTCAGCCCGGTACGGCCCGTTCCGGCTCCACGCACCAAGCCAGGGGTGCGCATCGTCAGCCCGGTCCGGCCCGTTCCTGCTCCACGCACCAAGCCAGGGGTGCGCATCGTCAGCCCGGTCCGGCCCGTTGCTGCTCCACGCCTCAAGCCTGGGGTGCGCATCGTCAGCCCGGTCCGGTCCGTTCCTGCTCCACGCACCAAGCCAGGGGTGCGCGTCGTCAGTCCGGCACAACCCGTGCCTGGGTCACCGGTGCCTGGTCAGGTACCGGTCAGCTGCTCCACACCGGAGCTTAAGCAATCCGCTCCTACGATGTCCAGTCCAGCTCCAGCCAGCGGGGCCAGACCGGACCAGGGGCGCTACGGGGGGATTATTGGAGGGTGGTGGGCAAGCCCGGAGCCGGAACCGCCTCCGAGGAGGAATGCCCTCCCCTGTTTGGGTTTTGTTGAGGCGCGGTCGCAGTCCGCGCCTTTGGGGGGGGGGTACTGTCACACCCTGGCTCTGGGGACTCTATAGTTTGAGCCAGGGTGTGTAGTTTCTATGTGTTTGTGTTTCTGTGTCGTGTTCTAGTATTGTATTTCTATGTTGGTCAGTGTGGTTCTCAATCAGAGGCAACGAGTGTCAGCTGTGGCTGGTTGTCTCTGATTGGGAACCATATTTAAACCGTCTGTTTTCCCATAGTGTTTGTGGTATCTTGTTCCAGTTGGTTTTGTGTTTGTACCATGGACTTCACGTATCGTTTGTTGTTTTGTTTATTGTATGTGCACTTAATTAAATAAGATGTACAAATCTCACGCTGCGCCTTGGTCCACTCACTCTAACGATCGTGACATCTCTACTATTATCAGTACCCCATTCCCCTTATTCTCAGGGAACTAGTCAAGTGTAGAGAAATCAATGATAAGGATATCTGGTGCATCTTGGAGGTCTGGAATCTCTCGGTGGTCTGGAATCTCTCTGCGGTCTGGAAGGTCTTGAAGGTCCCTTAATCATCAGTTCCCTCACTCTGGTACAATGGTTAAGATGATACCCGATCGCGCTCCCCTCTATCCGTACCGTCGTTGGTGTAACCTGGACAACGATGTATGGTCACTTCAGTTGTTAACCTTCCCCCGTCACTAGGGTCTCCGGATCAGCCAGAGTCCCTCTCAATCTATTGACATCGGTCTGCGAAGAGTGTCCTTCTACCAGCCTACCCATAGGGAAGCTCGGAGTTACTGCTGCAAAGACATACAAGCACAGACACACACACAAGACAACAATGCTACCCAATGGCTGAGGTTGGAACACTCCTATAGTGAAAACATGGATCTAAGTATCTGTCTCCACCACTTTTACCATCATTAAGGTAACCAACAACACCTGGTACAGGCCCCTCCACATAGGGTCTTTCCAGCTCTTTCTTCTGTATTCTTTTGCCATCACATAGTCTCCAAGGCGCAGAGAATGCTCAGACTCTCCCACTCAGTTGGGCAGAGTTATCTTCACCCATGAAAATAAAATCTTAGGAGCATTGTTAGGTTAGGTGAGACACAGTATTGTCACGCTCTGGCTCCGGGACTTTGTATGTTGAGCCAGGGTGTGTTCGTTTGGTTGTGTTTTGTTTGGTTGAGTTGTCATTTCCTTGTTTGGTCAAATGACTCCCAATCGGAGGTAACGAGTGTCAGCTGTCGGCTCGTTATCTCTGATTGGGAGCCATATTTAAACTGTCTGTGTTCACCTTGTGTTGGTGGGTTTTTGTTCCTTGTCAGTCATTGTTACTGTGGACTTTACGAATCGTCTATTGTTTTGGTTTTGGCACTTTAATTAAATAAAGTCATGTTCGCTCAACACGCTGCGCTTTGGTCTACTCCTTTGGAAGACGTTCGTGACAGAAAAACCCACCATACAAAGACCAAGCAGCGTGTCCAGGAACACACGCAGGAGGTGACTCTGGTGGATGTCCTCCTCGGTTGGGGGCAGATTACCGAGGAGGAGGCCGTCCGGTACCGGAGGGCAATGAAGGGGGAGACCCAGGCAGGAGTGGAGAAGCGGCGTCAACCGGGCCATCGTCGGACGGAGGAGAGGCACCCCCAAGAATTTTTTAGGGGGGGGCACACGGCATGGGCGACTGGGCAGCAGGAGGCTGCCACAGGGCGAGATAGGAGAAGAGGAGAGAAGGCCACCGGGTTACGGGAGCCATTGGCGAGAGGAGGGAAGGAAGTCGTAGAGGCACGGCGAGAGGGACTGAGGTGGATTGCCAGTCCGGTCCGGCCCGTTCCTGATCCCCGTTTAAAGCCAGTGGTGTGTGTTCCCAGTACGGTCCGGCCTGTCCCTGCTCCACGCACCAAACCTACGGTGTGCGTCGACAGCCCTGCCCGGCCCGTTCCTGTTCCTCGCACCAAGTCTACGGTGTGCGTCGACAGCCCTGCCCGGCCTGTTCCTGCTCCATGCACCAAGTCTACGGTGTGCGTCGACAGCCCTGCCCGGCCTGTTCCTGCTCCACGCACCAAGTCTACGGTGTGCGTCGACAGCCCTGCCCGGCCCGTTCCTGCTCCTCGCACCAAGTCTACGGTGTGCGTCGACAGTCCTGCCCGGCCCGTTCCTGCTCCTCGCACCAAGTCTACGGTGTGCGTCGACAGTCCTGCCCGGCCTGTTCCTGCTCCACGCGCCAAGTCTACGGTGTGCGTCGACAGCCCTGCCCGGCCTGTTCCTGCTCCTCGCACCAAGTCTACGGTGTGCGTCGACAGTCCTGCCCGGCCTGTTCCTGCTCCACGCACTAAGCCTACGGTGTGCGTCGACAGCCCTGCCCGGCCTGTTCCTGCTCCTCGCACTAAGCCTACGGTGTGCGTCGCCAGCCCAGCCCGGCCTGTCCCTGCTCCACGCACCAAACCTACGGTGTGCGTCGCCAGCCCTGTCCGGCCTGTTCCTGCTCCACGCACTAAGCCTACGGTGTGCGTCGCCAGCCCAGCCCGGCCTGTTCCTGCTCCACGCACCAAGCCTACGGGGTGCGTCGTCGGCCTGGTCCAGCTCGTTCCTGCTACTCGCACCAAGCCAAGGGTGCGAGTCGTCAGCCTGATCCAGCCCATTCCTGCTACTCGCACCAAGCCAAGGGTGCGAGTCGTCAGCCTGGTTCAGCTAGTCCCTGCTACTCGCACCAAGCCAAGGGTGCGAGCTGTCAGCCTGGTGAGGCCCGTTCCGATTCCACGCATCAAGCCTAGGGTGCGTATCGTCGGCCAGGTCCGGTCCGTTCCTGCCTCACGCGCCAAGCCAGGGGTGCGCGTCGTCAGTCCAGATCCTACCAGCTGGGTCAGGTCGGACCGGGGGCGCTACGGGGGGACTGAAGAAGGGTGGTGGTCAAGCCCGGAGCCGGAGCCGCCTCCGAGGAGTAATGCCCACCCAGCCCTCCCCTGTTTGGGGTTTTTGAGGCGCGGTCGCAGTCCGCGCCTTTAGGGGGGGGTACTGTCACGCTCTGGCTCCGGGACTTTGTATGTTGAGCCAGGGTGTGTTCGTTTGGTTGTGTTTTGTTTGGTTGAGTTGTCATTTCCTTGTTTGGTCAAATGACTCCCAATCGGAGGTAACGAGTGTCAGCTGTCGGCTCGTTATCTCTGATTGGGAGCCATATTTAAACTGTCTGTGTTCACCTTGTGTTGGTGGGTTTTTGTTCCTTGTCAGTCATTGTTACTGTGGACTTTACGAATCGTCTATTGTTTTGGTTTTGGCACTTTAATTAAATAAAGTCATGTTCGCTCAACACGCTGCGCTTTGGTCTACTCCTTTGGAAGACGTTCGTGACAAGTATGCTACTTATGTCCTCTCATCCGTCAAGAGAAGCCTTGAGATTATGAAGCACACCTGCTTCCAGCTTGTTGTAGACCGACCTCCTCTACACCCTGCCTCCTATCACAAAAACAAAAAAGATTTAACCTAACCCATAACACATTATTACTACTGCTCATATCCTTAATACAATTTGCATATCTTACCACAAAAACATTAAAACCATTAAACCATTAAAACTCCTGTAAACCCAAAAAATATTAAAACACCTTTAAAACCCCTGTAAGCCCAAAAAAACTAAATTGTTAACACCTTCCCCCCTTTGGACACATGCATCACATGGTGATTAATGTGTTCAAAAAACAAAAGAACAACAACACTGCTTGTTAAACCAAAAATAATAACTAAACTTAAACTAACAACCCTTGAGCATATCTTTACTAAACTGTATCCCATATCACTATTCAAGGAATACCTCTCCTTCAGGACTAACTCTCTCACTTCATCCTTGTCCTGTTTGGACTAATTTATATATAGGATTTTATCCAAATTATATACTTCTTTACAATTATCCTTATTATATCTAACCCCCTAATTCAGCATGCCTCTAGAATTTACAGTGCGGTGATCAGGTCACACTATAAAGCCAGGACAGATTTCAGAGGTCATTGAAATCATTCAATGAATTGTTTCATCCAATAATATACTACTCTTAACAACCATCAAGATAATTGGATAAATGTTGTATCCCGAGTGTACAGTAAGTCCTTAGTACAGCTCTTTTCAAAATAAATCACACATATTTACTTATCCCTCAGTAAATAAAAACCCACATTACATGTGTATGCCCCTTTAAGATATTTCACTTCCATCCCGTCAAAAAAACCAAAATAGAAATAAAAATCCTATACAGCTAACATTTCATACGAAGTAGTTTGTTTGTGGTTATTCGAACACCATATAGTAAAACAATAAACAAACAAATGTCCAGGCCTTATTTATAGTCTCAGAAAATATTTCTAAGAAAAGAGAATCACTCCCCCCTTTTTTTCTGGAAGAAAAAGTACACATTTAGTTTGTTTCCATTTTGATACCTCTTAATCAGTCCACACAATCTAAATTCGAAATGATCACTCTCTTACCACATCTCCTGATCCCTCCTTTCCGAAAACCCTCAAGAACATCACTTGTGACTGCTCCCTTCTCCGGTGAATTCCACAATTCATCGCACATAAAACGAAATAAAATCCCATAAGATTTAAACCCCTAGGCTTTTCCTTAGCCGCACTGCTACCACTCAATCACTCCAACATGCTTTGTGACATCGAAAACTCAAATATGCTATCCCTTGCCTCGTTTGTTTTACTTTCCCACATGCCTGTGGCCCTAGCAGAACAAGGGAAACAACTACTTCAAGGTCTCAGAGCAAGTGACGTCACCGATCGAAATGCCACCAGCGCGCACCGCTAACTAGTTAGCCATTTCACACCGGTTACACTCACCCCCCTTTTTGACCTCCTCCTTTTCCGCAGCAACCAGTGATCAGGGTCAACAGCATCAATGTTGCTTCAGTCCCTCTCCTCGACCCTACCTGGGCTCGAACCAGGGACACTCTGCACACATCGACAACAGTCACCCTCAAAGCACCATTACCCGTCGCTCCACAAAAGTCGCAGCCCTTCTACCAAAATAGTTTACTAATGTGATGATGGTTTCCCCATTACCTTCTGTGGACATACCCCTTCCTTCACTATTATTAGTCCCTCTGATCTGCATTTAATCTGGACCCCCATTCTACACAGTGTATCTCTTCCTACTAAATTAACTGGAATTTGTTCTGACACTAATATATGTACACGTAGCTTTTTCCTGCTTTTTATTCGACTGGAACTGTCATATGTATTACCTACGTTTGTCATAAATTCTACTGTCTGTGCATCTTTGCCTGACATGGGTTTGGTGAGAGGCATAATTTGGATTTACACATGAGTAAGTTGCTCCAGTATCTATCATCATTGGGGTGCCTCTATTCTTCACCTGAACCTTTAGCATAGGTTCTTCATCAGCCTGCATAGTTACTGCCACTAGCTGACCCTCCCCTTTAGGATTCTCTGGGCACCCCTAGTATCCATTATTTTTCTGGGTTTTTTTTAATCTTAAATTTACTTTTTCCAGATAGTAATAATAATAACATGCCAGTTAGCAGATGCTTTTATCCTAAGCGACTTACAGTCATGCATGCATACACTTTTGTATATGGGTGGTCCCGGGGATCGAACCCACTACCCTGGCGTTACAAGCGCCATGCTCTACCAGCTGAGCTACAGAGGACCACAGATGAGCGTATAGTGCCTTTTACTGATAATGTTATAATTTTAGCCTATTGCATTTCTTTAGTTTGAAATATAAGTTTGTTTATTCAACAAATCTAGAACCCACTATAAGTTGGTGCTATTCCCTCAGCATAATACCCAAAGATTCTTGCATCCCCTGGTTCACGTAACGAAAATAAATTATCGTTCTAGAATTCACCAACATCACTGGTGTCACGCAAACCACAGAACAAAGCAACAACAACCAGAACCTGTCACATAAATGTCCTCCATCCAACTACCCAAACCCGCTTCAAACATCTCCTTCAGCTCGACATGGTCAAGCAAGCACGACTCTCCTCCACTCGAGAACAAGATCATGGCATTAGAAAAGTATATTCACAACCCAACAATAACTAATAGTATATTTATATTCGTTTTAATAAAATACCTTACTTTTATTCCAGTCTACCTAAACAATTCAAATTATGGCCATAACTCTATCGCAATTGCCAGTCCGCTATTCAAATGGATGTAACTGTCCTTTCTGATTAGACTATAGTCACTCCTCCCTCTTTCCCGTTGAATAAGTGAGTCCTTCAGTCTGAAAAGACGCAGGCTGCTAAATCATCCAGTCTTATCCTGACTGTTCCGTCAATCTAAACAACCCACAACCATAGTTTAACTATACTTAAAAAAACCTAGACTCTAATCAGCGATGCAGAATCTATGCTTTATTGAAATGACAAGTTAATCCTCCTTTATTCCAATGATAATGGTCAGTAGTTTTAGTATCTGGCACATACCACACTTTATCAGAAAATAGCTTTGAAGGACACATCTCACACGCTCAACGTAAACAACTTAGCAGTCAACGAGTCAAACCCACATTCATTGATTTGGAAACAGATCTAATAACCTAACCAAATGAATTATATTTTCCCCCTAATATACTAAATTCCTTGACCATATCACCTCTGCTTCTGAAATAATAGATAACTTATTATAATGCTTAATTCTACCACATGCCCTATGTACTTTCTCTCATCTCCACGTAAGTCTACGTGTTTGGGCGTACAAGTCAACACCTATAATTTTATCCAATCCCTCGTAATAAATTACACTCCCATAAAATTCATTCTATTCTAATATATTCACATCTACCAAACCATTAATGTTTCTAATGATTCTTTATTGCCACAAATCAATTAATCACAATTTAGTCTCAGCGGAACGAACAACAAATTACCCAAATCCTTTCTCTCAGTCATAGAATCCTCCCAGAATCGTATATGCTGGTCACTATTCCCTAATCTTACAAAATTCTATGACAGGCATTGTTGCACGAAACTCCAAGATATCATTTACAAGAATAGCTTATTATTCCACCGTATATATAATTATCTTACACACCTCTATATCTCATCATTCAAACTTCAGAGTGCGACTCACTTACACCATTTATACCACTCTTATTCCATATTTATACAATGTTATTCTCAAACGCGCTTAATTACTATTTGTATAACCTACAGGAATATTTTATTCTATCAGAGGGCCCAAATTTGGAATATTAACCCTATCCCAGTTATTATTTTACTGTAGTCAATTTATCATAATACTACATCACCTCTAAAGTTTCCAAATATAATGTCAGAAACATACCCTAAAAGATTGATTAGAATACAATGCATAGATGTCATATGATCACACCGGTACACGTGACCTGTTCCTCCAACAGGATTTATTCTACCCCTCCTGGTAACGTGAATTTTCTACGCTTAGTTTGTCAATGAATATCCACACACTATTTATTCTTCTCTTTCCTAATGTGAGATTCGGCACGCACTTTCTCCATCAGACAGAAGCTTCAAACAACCTCAAATATATTTCCTTTCCTTACAGAAAGGCTATTTACTTGCAGGATTTCTTATTATTCTCACTCACACAGATGAGCAGCCACTTGTGCCTAAATGAATCAGACAGTTGAATGACTCACAGCCGCCCAAGCAAACCATTCACCCACACAAGATGAGCAGACCTACTCTATTTATCACTTTCTCTATATTCTGAAGCCCTTGTGGCTATTTAACCCGTTCACCTACTCAGGATGACCTAACTTTTTTACCTAATCGACCCTGTCTAACTTTGGCATCACCACAACACAGGATGATGCCCCACCTACCCGAGCAGACCTCTAACAATGAATTCCTCATTAGAGCGGTAACCGTAGGTTCCAAATTTAGCTAGCCACCTGCCCGTTCAGTCCTCTGGAGCGCTAATTTTAGCTCTCCAAAGCGGTATCCACAGGATTTCTATTTATTTAGCCCCCTAGGTGATACACTTCCCCCACACACCTGGGGCCTCATGTATCAATCTTGCGTACGCACGAAAACACGGCGTACGCCAGCTTTCACGTTCACGGTCAGATGTACTAACAGTGAAATTAACGTAAGAATGTGCGTTCTTCCACGTAAACTTCAGGCCTGGCGTACGTACATTTTTGTGATGTTTGTCCGTTGGCGACTCATAGAGGCAATAAAGTGAAGTGGCAAACATTACACTACGAACTGTTCTATCGCACCTGCCAGATATTGCTTATAATTTGTAATTGATAAATGATTTGCCATATTATTGTCACACGAGTCTTATTAGAATATTCTATTAATTATGCAATTAAGTAAGAACATATATAAAGGATGTGAAAATTGATACAACCCGTCTAGCAATGGCAGCTTTGGCTTTATTAGAAGACATTTTCAATGGACAAATCCGGAGAGAACGAGTTTTTAGGGACCACGGTGATTTTCTGGCCCACGACGATGACTGGCTCATCAGCCGTTTCAGATTTCCAAGGGCTATACTCTTGGAGCTCTGCGCTGAGTTGGGTCCGAATTTGGAAAGAGAGACAGTGAGGAGCCACGCATTACCCGCTCCTTTACAGGTGCTTACTACACTTGGTTTCCTAGCAACCGGTTCTTTCCAAAGAGAACTGGCAGACCGCTCAGGAATAAGCCAGTCGTGTTTGAGCCGTGCAATGCCACCTGTATGGGACGGCATCATCCGCTTGTCTACCAGGTATATAACGTTCCCATACGATGCAGGTGACCAGCCAAACATCAAAGCGCAATTTGCAGCGATAGCCGGTTTTCCTAATGTAATCGGAGCGATCGACTGCACACATATTGCTATAAAGGCGCCATCTGAAGACGAATTTGCATATGTGAATCGGAAACATTTCCATTCAATAAATGTGCAGATTATATGTGATGCACAAATGCGCCTAACAAATATTGTGGCAAGGTGGCCTGGGTCAACCCATGATTCATATATCCTTACAAACAGCATGGTTGGGATGAGACTCCAAGCTGGCAGGGTGCGCGATGGGTGGCTACTTGGTAAGTTATGCATTTAAATGTATGGTTCTATCTAAAAGTAAAATGTTTGTGTCTGTAATTATTATTACTGCCCATCAGGAGACAGTGGTTATCCACTAAAGACGTGGCTGTTAACCCCCCTCACCAACCCACAAACTGACCGAGAGCGCAGATACAATGATGCCCATTCCCGCACTCGGTCAGTTGTGGAGCGGGCGATTGGGCAGCTGAAATGTCGGTGGCGCTGCCTTGACAGGACCGGGGGGATGCTGTTATACCGCCCTGACAAGGTTTGCCGCATCATACTGGCCTGTGGAGTGCTGCACAATGTCGCGCACAGGCATGGCATACCCCTTGGTGAGGTGGGGGCACCGCCAGATGACCCTGACCCAGGACCAGTATATGTGCAGCACAATCAACAAGCCATTCAGGCCCGTCAACGTGTAATTGCGACAATATAAATGGTACTCAGACACAAAGTTCATTTTTTGACCAATTCTTTTAATGAATGGCTTATTTCTGTGAGTGCGTCAGTGACATTTTTAAGGTGACTGTTCATTTCTTCAATGGCCCTAACAATTTGTTGTTGTGACTCCAGGACAGCATGCGTCAAGACACGGCCAGATGGACGGGCTTCAGCACTGGGGGGAACATTAGAGACACGGGAGACGCTGGACTGAATGGGCTCTGGCTGCTCAGGTGGTGCGGACTCTGAGTGCGTGCCAGTGGACGTTCCTGCGGTTCCTAAGTCCAATTAAACACAGGCACATCTTAACAGTAATTTGAGTCTGTTCCTTATTAATGGGTACACGCATTTGCAATAAAAGCAGTGGATACGTGAAATCTCTGGTGTACCTTTTGCTATATTGCATGCATTTTAAAATTAAACGGTGGCTGGCTATGTATATCAAAGTTAAGGAAATAAATCTGAGTCACCTTGCTGGCAGTCCTGTAGTATATCCGAGTCTCCTACATCAGCGGATACGATTCCAGAGATTAACGTGTCTCCTACAATAGAGGCAACTCTCTGATCAAAGGGTGCAAGTTCATCGGTCCCTGTACCACCGCCTGTTCTGCCCACACTTTGTCGGTGCGCAGCAGTTCTCCGCTTAACTTCCACCTTTATGTCTGACCATTTCTTCTTCAGTTCATTTACGGTGCGACTCTCAGATCCCACCGCGTTGACGGCATCAGACAAACTCGCCCACTCTTTTTTCTTTCTTTTGTTATTAATTCCAGAGGACAGATTTCCAAATAAAATATTTTTTCTTGTTTCTACCTCTGATAGTAGCACCTCTAATTCGTTTTCAGTGAAATTTCGTTTCTTGCTTGCTTTAGCCATGTTCTTGCAGGTTTCTTTTGCCAAATTGGACTAATTACCATATTTAAATTGATTTAATTGAGGGAGGAGACAGGGTGTGGTGTGGTGCTCGTGCATGTGCGCTCAATTTCGCGTTGATTGGGATGTACAAAGAGAATGTATGTGGAATGCTGCGTACGCAGAGATTCATACATCAGATTTTTTTGGTGCGTACGCACATTTATGGCTTTGTCCGTACGCAATGTTTTAGTATGAATTCAACGCAAGTCTTTGTACATGAGGCCCCTGGACCTTCTACTACGCTTTCCTAAGCGACCTGTAAATTCGGCCCTCTTTCTCTGATACACTTCCACGACACAGAGAAAGAGCGTTATTGTACAGGATTTCGCCTACCTAAGCAGTCCTCAAGACGATTCACTTCCACTACACGTCTAGAGCGGTATCTGTACGTCTTTTTAACATGTTATTGTCTGATTGCTCAACCAGCTAGACAGCCGCCCGTGGCGAAATGACCCAGACAGAGCGATCAGCAAGATGAATCAAATGTGTCGACTGAATCGAACAGACGGAACGAACAAATGAATCATATGATTTGAACAAACGGTTCAGACGAACAACAGAGTGACATCGACATGTATTCTTAAATCCAAAAGCTCCAGTCTCTAATTTTCAGGTTCTTAAATTTGGAGAGACCTACTTGGGATTCTGCTGCTGAGGCCGGGCCCCGGATCGAACCATACAACTTTATACTATATAAGTAAGAACTTGGCTTACCTATTAAATGCGGCCGCTTTTGTTTGTATGGTCCGTCCAAGCCGTTTCATAACTGCAGATGTACACCGTCTCTGGCCCCTGTTATCAACTCCTGGCAAAGCTCACCAAATATGTCGTAGAAATATTTAACTCTAAAATATCTCACAAGAATCTGGAGCCTGTGAATCCAAGAATTAGACTTTTATTATCTAATAACGAAAGCCGAGCAGTTCCATGAAACGGCTGTCTCTCTCTGGCTTAGACATCCCTTTTATAAACCCACACAAATGCACAAACATGCGTACATGGCATATACAGTTACCCCCTTATGGCAAATTCCTAACTTATTTTAGTTCTACACCACCCTTCTTTTTCAACGTCCAGCTGTCACACAATGTCCACTCCAAAAGGTAATGAATGCTTTTTTCTATATGAAGCCTCTCATTCTATCATTATATTGGCTGCGTGGCTTAGGCCCCTTCTTAAAAAAGAACTACGGTAATGCATACAATGTGTCCATAATATGCCCATGGGCCACAGTTTGAAAGCCCCTGTGACAGAGCACATACATTCATTTAAACATAGTCATGTTTATTACTAATATTATTATTTTACCTTTGACCTCTCCCTACATTTGCCTTAATGATACATAAAATAATACCATAAAGGCCATCAGACTGTTAAATAGCCATCTCTAGCACATTAGAGGCTGCTGCTGCCTATTGAAATCACTGGCCACTTTAAGAAATGGAACACTAGTCACTTTAATAATGTTGACATATCTTGCATTACTCATCTCATATGTATATACTGTATTCTATAATATTCTACTGTATCTCAGTCATAGCTGCTCTGTCATTGCTTGTCCAAATATGTATATATTCTTAAATTCCCTTCCTTACTTAGATTTGTGTGTATTGGGTACAGTGGGGGGAAAAGTGTTTAGTCAGCCACCATTTGTGCAAGTTCTCCCACTTAAAAAGATGAGAGAGGCCTGTAATTTTCATCATAGGTACACGTCAACTATGACAGACAAAATGAGAAAAAAAAATCCAGAAAATCACATTGTAGGATTTTTAATGAATTTATTTGCAAATTATGGTGGAAAATAAGTATTTGGTCAATAACAAAAGTTTCTCAATACTTTGTTATATACCCTTTGTTGGCAATGACACAGGTCAAACGTTTTCTGTAAGTCTTCACAAGGTTTTCACACACTGTTGCTGGTATTTTGGCCCATTCCTCCATGCAGATCTCCTCTAGAGCAGTGATGTTTTGGGGCTGTCGCTGGGCAACACAGACTTTCAACTCCCTCCAAAGATTTTCTATGGGGTTGAGATCTGGAGACTGGCTAGGCCACTCCAGGACCTTGAAATGCTTCTTACAAAGCCACTCCTTCGTTGCCCGGGCGGTGTGTTTGGGATCATTGTCATGCTGAAAGACCCAGCCACGTTTAATCTTCAATGCCCTTGCTGATGGAAGGAGGTTTTCACTCAAAATCTCACGATACATGGCCCCATTCATTCTTTCCTTTACACGGATCAGTCGTCCTGGTCCCTTTGCAGAAAAACAGCCCCAAAGCATGATGTTTCCACCCCCATGCTTCACAGTAGGTATGGTGTTCTTTGGATGCAACTCAGCATTCTTTGTCCTCCAAACACGACGAGTTGAGTTTTTACCAAAAAGTTCTATTTTGGTTTCATCTGACCATATGACATTCTCCCAATCCTCTTCTGAATCATCCAAATGCACTCTAGCAAACTTCAGACGGGCCTGGACATGTACTGGCTTAAGCAGGGGGACACGTCTGGCACTGCAGGATTTGAGTCCCTGGCGGCGTAGTGTGTTACTGATGGTAGGCTTTGTTACTTTTGTCCCAGCTCTCTGCAGGTCATTCACTAGGTCCCCCCGTGTGGTTCTGGGATTTTTGCTCACCGTTCTTGTGATCATTTTGACCCCACGGGGTGAGATCTTGCGTGGAGCCCCAGATCGAGGGAGATTATCAGTGGTCTTGTATGTCTTCCATTTCCTAATAATTGCTCCCACAGTTGATTTCTTCAAACCAAGCTGTTTACCTATTGCCGATTCAGTCTTCCCAGCCTGGTGCAGCTCTACAATTTTGTTTCTGGTGTCCTTTGACAGCTCTTTGGTCTTGGCCATAGTGGAGTTTGGAGTGTGACTGTTTGAGGTTGTGGACAGGTGTCTTTTATACTGATAACAAGTTCAAACAGGTGCCATTAATACAGGTAACGAGTGGAGGACAGAGGAGCCTCTTAAAGAAGAAGTTACAGGTCTGTGAGAGCCAGAAATCTTGCTTGTTTGTAGGTGACCAAATACTTATTTTCCACCATAATTTGCAAATAAATTCATAAAAAATCCTACAATGTGATTTTCTGGAAAAAAAATTCTCAATTTGTTTGTCATAGTTGACGTGTACCTATGATGAAAATTACAGGCCTCTCTCATCTTTTACGTTGGAGAACTTGCACAATTGGTGGCTGACTAAATACTTTTTTTCCCCACTGTATATGTTGTGAAATTGTTAGATATTACTTGTTAGATATTACTGCACTGTCGGAGCTAGAAGCACAAGCATTTTGCTTCACCTGCAATAACATCTGCTAAACACATGTATGTGACAGATACGATTTGATTTGATTTGACACACACACAATTCTGATCAAACTTGGTTCTCTTGAATATGGACGTACTATGAACATAATATCTGATGAACAGTGAAAGTGGAAAAGGTAAACAGCACATAATCAGTTGGTCAGCAGACAGAAACTGTTGAGTCTTAACATGACATTAGATGGTTGAGGAGATGTGAAGACTAGTAGAACTGGTTTGTTAGACTTAAGTCACAAAGTCCCATCTATCTTTTCTTGTACCATTATTGTTTTTATGTTGGTGTTTTATTTTTTCACAATCAAAGTTTAGACCTTCCTCAAAAACAGGGCAACACTGGCAAGAGAAGAAACCTTGAGAGGAAACGGTGCAGTGTAGTTAATTAAAGACAACACCTCGAAAACTTAATTTACTCAAAATACAAAATCGTCAGGAAAGTGAGGTTGGGGTTTGTTTAAACCCATTTGGGTGTTTGTGTGCAACATGCACCAATAACACAATGAGAACATGGGTCAAATAACTACCTCAGTGGAAAAGTATGTGAAGGTCTTTGTCTCAACAAGCACAGTGAAGTCAAAACTATCTCAGAAAACCATTTATTTGGCATCGGATCAGTTTCTCTTTTCCCAAACGCTGATTCTCACACGAGAGGGAACAGCTGACTCTGGTCTACTTAGTGTCCCCTCCCCGCTCGCTCCACCCACCCCTCCCGACCATAAAAAATGTGCCAGTGAGATGTCTCGCCCTGGGGCACCCTCTCCGCGGGGCTGGGGCAAAAGGTAGACCAGAGTGGCCCTACCCGGATTAGAAACATATGAGGGAGTGGGGTGTCTCGCTTTCTCTACTGTCGCTGCTGTAACTTTCCACCTGCCTACGATTTCCTGAAAATCATGTGACTTCTTGTAAATCCCCATGTCATAAGGTGAAACAAAACAGAGGTTCTGTATGTAGAAGACAAGACTGTTTCAGACAGTAACACTGTTTTTGTTTTAATATTTCATTCTGTGAAATTCATAGTCACTAACTTCTGTATTTGTGTTGAATCTGCAATGCAACATGGAAATCCCTGAACAAAGTATCATTTTAGGAATAGCCTACTACAGAGGTATGAGGGTGAAATTAATGAAGCATCAAGTGAAGAGTTTATTCCCAAAACGCTATATCCACCAATTTTTCATTAGAATTTCTTCATCACAAATGAATGGTTATGGTACCTTTATGTGTGTGTAAAATATTGCTGTCCTCAGATTTTTTATTCATAGATTTTAGATTTTACAGTTGGTTTGTTCCGAAATACTATATCCATTGTTTAACTGCAGTGGAATGTTTGTATCCTGTATATTTAACATATTCATTCAACACATCATAAATCTAGCGTCAGGCTATATAGTGTTTGGTTAGAGTTGGGCCTCGTCCCAAATGGCACCCAATTCCCTCTGGTTTTGACCAGAGCCGAGATCTCATATTACTGTATTGATAAATGTTTTAATATACATGTATATCTTTTTTAAATATTGATGTCACAAATATAATTTGTACAGTTATTTATTATAAATGTAATTTTGTCACATTTGACTGTATAAAACCTTGCAGTGCTACTCTTTTCTCTGAGAGTGAGGCGGCTATATCTCATTTTGCAACTAAATGTGATGGTTTCATTTTAGAGACAAACATTCTAGTGATAGGTTTCAAACAAATGACCTGTCTGTCATTTAACAACCCCATGCCATGATTAGATGGGGGATAAACACTAATCTCTTTCATAAGTTCTTAAATGGTGCAATATGCAGAAATCACTCTGCCATTTTCCTGGTTGCTGAAATTCTAATAGTTCACCTAATTTCAGTTTATATGACAAAACAATAAATGTATAGAATCATTGTACCATCTAAACCGCTGTGTAACAATATAATTGACGTCATAGATGCAAAAACAAAACTTAATAACAGGAAGCATAAAAATACCGCACATAGAGAACAGATCTGTCGCTTCTTAGACTTGTTTTCAATGAGAATGACAGAACTGACACTTACACTTCTATGTGAATTTTGTCCAAAAGGTTACATACAGTGCCTTGCAAAAGTATTCATCCCCCTTGGCGATTTTCCTATTTTGTTGCATTACAACCTGTAATTTAAATTGATTTTTATTTGGATTTCATGTAATGGACATACACAAAATAGTCCAAATTGGTGAAGTGAAAGGAAAAAAATTACTTGTTTAAAAAAATTATACAAAATAAATAACGAAAAAGTGGTGCGTGCATATGTATTCACCCCCTTTGCTATGAAACCTCTAAATAAGATCTGGTGCAACCAATTACCTTCAGAAGTCACATAATTAGTTAAATAAAGTCCACCTGTGTGCAATCTAAGTGTCACATGAACTCAGTATATATACACCTGTTCTGAAAGGCCCCAGAGTCTGCAACACCACTAAGCAAGGGGCACCACCAAGCAAGTGACACCATGAAAATCCAAGATGGCGTAGCAGTGCGGTCGTGTTTTCTGTAGTGTCCTTGTGTAAATAGCCAGTTTTTTTGTTTTTGGTCTATTTTGTATTTATTTCTCAATTTTACTTTTCATTCTTTAACTAAATATACTTTCCTGCAACCCGCCTCACCCAACGTGGAAAGGATTCTATTATTTCTTTATAACTTTTATCAAGAACCTTAAGCTGAAACTAGTCTAGCTGCAACCGAATGGCTGTGGTAGCCAGCTAGCTAGCTACTTGCTATTAGCCACCGTTAGCGTCTTCACCATTGTCCAACTTCAACAACCCTCCTCCATCCTCACGTGTTTTGAGCCCCCTCTAAAATAACGGGTGCATGCTACCAGTGGTCTGACCTGATTTCCTGTGTACTAGAACGCAGAACATTTCAGAGAACAGAGGAAATACTCTGTGGTGGTTCAATGCTGTAAGCACTCTTTCTCTCCAAGTTTCAATATTAGCTGTTGGAATTTCTATTACTTTATTTGTTAATATATCATCACAGTATTTCACCAATGTTTGTATTCTTGTATGAATCAAGGCCATTTTTTCCCATAGTTGGTAATCAAGTTAGCAATACTGAAGACATTAACTGGAACTGCAAATGCATGGCAGTCAACCAATGCATTAGCACAACTTTCACTGGGGACGGGGGGGACATGACCCCTCCCACATTCTGAAATTGCATGTTTGTCCCCCCTAGTTTTAACATTGCACTGTGATACAAAACGTGGCTCCGGTGTGCTTTAGGACCATGCGGAGGCCTCAGAGCAGTCGGGTAGGCTGTTTTCTGGTTTCAGCCGGCAGGATTTGGGACCGCACAGACATTACAGAGCGTGCAGACAGGCTGTGTGATGTCAAAGCTTCTGAAAGGCTGGCGTATAGGAGCAGCACGGGAGAGATGAACAGAGGCAGCTGCTGTCTGTGTTGCGCTTTTTCTCTGAGTTGTAAACACAAGCAGAGCAGAAATTGGCTACTCTTTAGTTGACTGATCTAGCTGTCAAGTTAACTGCTGTTTTGACAGAAAAAAAAGTTTTTATTCCCAGTGCTGAGCTAGTAGTGTAACTGACATCTTATGTTAGCTAATGTTTCATCCCCTCTCGACTGAAGTGAATGAACTACTAGCAGCTAGTTAGATAGCTAGTAGTTACCACAGCCAGTTCAGCTCTAGTTAGCATCTAGCTACAGTATCTGTCAGGTAACAGTATCTAACAGCTTTTGTGTGTATGGAAATGTTTTGTAGCCTTTGTTTGTCCTGTTTCAACAGAAGTAAATTTGATGATGTACCATTGTGCCATTAGCCAGCAGAGCTAGCTAAAAGTTGGCTAACGTTAGCTAGCTAGCTCACTAACTTTAGCTATTATTCTTGCCTCAATCACACTAGACCTGAATCAAACGATGAAACCAGTGGCCAAATGATTGAAGACTGATAATGTGATGTTTTTTCAGCGCAATGTGAGTTTTTATTAGTCAGTATAGCAATGTAACGTTATTGATCTGTCAGTGATCTGTCCCTACATTTCACACTGACACGGTATAAACAGCTCTACAGGCTTCACTGTCATGGTGCACAGTCAGTTCACAACACTATGCTCATCATGTCTTAGCAGGATCAGATGGTGAAAGGTGTCCCTGCAGGGTCAGGCAGCCAGGGAAGACCAGTCTATGGAGCGCATGTGAATTTTGCAGTATATTATAACAACCAGTGAATGGATACAAAGTTCCATCTTGAGATGATGGGTAGGCTATAGTCAAACAATAGTTTTGGCAAGTCGGGTAGGACATCTACTTTGTGCATGACACAAGTAATTTTCCGACAATTGTTTACAGACAGATTATTTCACTTATAATTCACTGTATCACAATTCCAGTGTGTCAGAAGTTTACATACACTAAGTTGACTGTGCCTTTAAACAGCTTGGAAAATTCCAGAAAATGATGTCATGACTTTAGAAGCTTCTGATAGGATAATTGACATCATTTGAGTCAATTGGAGGTGTACCTGTGGATGTATTTCAAGGCCTACCTTCAAACTCCGTGCCTCTTTGCTTGACATCATGGGAAAATCAAAAGAAATCAGCCAAGACCTCAGAAAAGAAATTGTAGACCTCCACAAGTCTGGTTCATCCTTAGGAGCAATTTCCAAATGCCTGAAGGTACCACGTTCATCTGTACAAACAATAGTACGGAAGTATAAACACCATGGGACCACACAGCCGTCATACCGCTCAGGAAGGAGACGCGTTCTGTCTCCTAGAGATGAACGTACTTTGGTGTGAAAAGTGCAAATCAATCCCAGAACAACAGCAAAGGACCTTGTGAAGATGCTGGAGGAAACAGGTACAAAAGTATCTATATCCACACTAAAACAAGTCCTATATCGACATAACCTGAAAGGCCGCTCAGCAAGGAAAAAGCCACTGCTCCAAAAGCACCATAAAAAAGCAAGACTTTTGCAACTGCACATGGGGACAAAGATCGTACTTTTTGGAGAAATGTCCTCTGATCTGATGAAACAAAAATAGAACTATTTGGCCATAATGACCATCATTATGTTTGGAGGAAAAGGGGGGTTCTTGCAAGCAGAAGAACACCATCCCAACCGTGAAGCACGGGGGTAGCAGCATCATGCTGTGTGGGTTCTTTGCTGCATGAGGGACTGGTGCACTTCACAAAATAGATGGCATAATGAGGAAGGAAAATTATGTGGATATATTGAAGCAACATCTCAAGACATCAGTCAGGAAGTTAAAGCTTGGTCGCAAATGGGTCTTCCAAATGGACAATGACCCCAAGCATACTTCCAAAGTTGTGGCAAAATGGCTTAAGGACAACAAAGTCAAGGTATTGGAGTGGCCATCACAAAGCCCTGACCTTAATCCTATAAAAAAGTTGTGGGCAGAACGGAAAAAGTGTGTGCGAGCAAGGAGGCCTACAAACCTGACTCAGTTACACCAGCTCTGTCAGAAGGAATGGGCCAAAATTCACCCAACTTATTGTGGGAAGCTTGTGGAAGGCTACCCGAAACGTTTGACCCAAGTTAAATAATTTAAAGGCAATGCTACCAAATAGTAATTGAGTGTATGTAAACTTCTGACCCACTGGGAATGTGATGAAAGAAATAAAAGCTGAAATAAATCATTCTCTCTACTATTATTCTGACATTTCACATTCTTAAAATAAAGTGGTGATCCTAACTGACCTAAGACAGGGAATTGTTACTAGGATTAAATGTCAGGTGAATTGTGAAAAACTGAGTTTAAATGTATTTTGCTAAGGTGTATTTAAACTTCCGACTTCAACTGTACCTATTTAAGCAATCCCTAGCTGATGGGATGTTCAGTCCTGGCCCTGGGGGTCTGCCGTACTGTTGGTTTACACTGGCCTTGGCCTAACACACCTGAAACCAATAATGAATTTTTCACTAAAATCCTAAAGCTGAGTGGGATGTGTTGGGGTGGGGCGCTGCAGGACCCATATATACAGTGCCTTATATACAGTGCCTTTGGAAAGTATTCAGACCCCTTGACTTTTTCCACTTTTTGTTACGTTACAGCCTTATTCTAAAATGGATTAAATAAAAACATTTCCTCTGCAATCTACACACAATACCCCGTAATGACGAAGCGAAAATAGGTTTTTAGACATTTTTACAAATGTATTACAAATAAAAACAGAAATACCTTATTTACATAAGTATTTAGACCCTTTG
The DNA here is from genome assembly GCF_964263955.1 of Coregonus lavaretus. Classification (NCBI taxonomy): domain Eukaryota; kingdom Metazoa; phylum Chordata; class Actinopteri; order Salmoniformes; family Salmonidae; genus Coregonus; species Coregonus lavaretus. The sequence goes on from NC_140006.1 coordinate 35,515,233, forward strand.
CTATGAGACTTGAAATTGAGCTCAGGTGTACCCTGTTTCCATTGAACTTCCATTGAAGTTTCTACAACTTGATTGGAGTCCACCTGTGGTAAATTCAATTGATTGGACATGATTTGGAAAGGCACACACCTGTCTATATAAGGTCCCACAGTTGACAGTGCATGTCAGAGCAAAGCCATGAGGTCGAAGGAATTGTGCGTAGAGCTCCGAGACAGGATTGTGTCGAGGCACAGATCTGGGGAAGGGTACCAAAAAATGTCTGCAGCATTGAAGGTCCCCAAGAACACAGTGGCCTCCATCATTCTTAAATGGAAGAAGTTTGGAACCACCAAGACTCTTCCTTGAGCTGGCTGCCTGGCCAAACTGAGCAATCGGGGGAGAAGGGCCTTGGTCAGGGAGGTGACCAAGAACCCGAGAATGCCAAGAGTGTGCAAAGCTTTCTGGGGATATTCTGTCGAAATCGGTCCAGCTAGATGGGTTCTCAGTTCATCGCGCAGACAGAAGTAAATATCTCTCCGGGAAGCAGAAGGGCGGAGGTGTGTGTTTCATGATTAACGACTCATGGTGTAATTGTAGTAGCATACAGGAACTAATGTCCTTTTGTTCACCCAACCTAGAAAACCTCACAATCAAATCTCCCAAGATAATTTTCTTCGGTTATAGTCACGGCGTGTATATCCCCCCTCAAGCCGATACCGCGACAGCCCTCAAAGAACTGGAAACCACATATCCTCAGGCTGCATTTATTGTAGCCGGGGATTTTAACAAAGCAAATTTGAGGACTAGGCTGCTGAAGTTCTATCAACATATTGACTGTTGTACTCGAGCTGCTAAAATCCTCGACCATTGCTATTCGAACTTCTGAGATGGTTATAGGCCCTCCTTCGGCAAATCTGACCACGACTCTATTTTGCTCCTCCCTTCCTACAGGCAGAAACTCAAACAGGAAGTACCCGTGCTAAGGACTTTTCAACGCTGGTCTGACCAATCGGAATCCACGTTTCAAGATTGTTTTGATCACACGGACTGGGATAGGTTCCGGGTAGCTTGCCAAAATAATTTAGACAAATACACTGAAACAGTGACTGAGTTTATCAGGAAGTGTATAGGAGATGTTGTGCCCACTGTGAGTATTAAAACCTACCCTAACCAGAAACCGTGGATAGATGGCAGCATTCGCACAAAACTGAAAGCGCGAACCACCGCATTTAACCATGGCAAGGTGACTGGGAATATGGCAGAATACAAACAGTGTAGCTACTCACTCCGCAAGGCAATTACACTGGCAAAATATCATTATAGAGACAAAGTGGAGTCTCAATTCAACGGCTCAGACACGAGACGTATGTGGCAGGGTCTACAGACAATCACAGACTACAAAAGGAAAACCAGCCACGTCGCCGACACCGACGTCTCGCTTCCAGACAAGCTAAACACCTTCTTTGCCTGCTTTGAGGATAACACAGTGCCACCAACGTGGCCCACTACCAAGGACTGTGTGCTCTCCTTCTCCGTGGCCGACGTGAGTAAGACACTTAAGCCAGTACATGTCCAGGCCCTTCTGAAGTTTGCTAGAGTGCATTTGGATGATCCAGAAGAGGATTGGGAGAATGTCATATGGTCAGATGAAACCAAAATAGAACTTTTTGGTAAAAACTCAACTCGTCGTGTTTGGAGGACAAAGAATGCTGAGTTGCATCCAAAGAACACCATACCTACTGTGAAGCATGGGGGTGGAAACATCATGCTTTGGGGCTGTTTTTCTGCAAAGGGACCAGGACGACTGATCCGTGTAAAGGAAAGAATGAATGGGGCCATGTATCGTGAGATTTTGAGTGAAAACCTCCTTCCATCAGCAAGGGCATTGAAGATGAAACGTGGCTGGGTCTTTCAGCATGACAATGATCCCAAACACTCCGCCCGGGCAACGAAGGAGTGGCTTCGTAAGAAGCATTTCAAGGTCCTGGAGTGGCCTAGCCAGTCTCCAGATCTCAACCCCATAGAAAATCTTTGGAGGGAGTTGAAAGTCCGTGTTGCCCAGCGACAGCCCCAAAACATCACTGCTCTAGAGGAGATCTGCATGGAGGAATGGGCCAAAATACCAGCAACAGTGTGTGAAAACCTTGTGAAGACTTACAGAAAACGTTTGACCTGTGTCATTGCCAACAAAGGGTATATAACAAAGTATTGAGAAACTTTTGTTATTGACCAAATACTTATTTTCCATCATAATTTGCAAATAGATTCATTAAAAATCATACAATGTGATTTTCTGGATTTCTTTTTCTCATTTTGTCTGTCATAGTTGACGTGTACCTATGATGAAAATTACAGGCCTCTCTCATCTTTTTAAGTGGGAGAACTTGCACAATTGGTGGCTGATTAAATACTTTTTTTCCCCACTGTATATATTCTTAAATTCCCTTCCTTACTTAGATTTGTGTGTATTGGGTATATGTTGTGAAATTGTTAGATATTACTTGTTAGATATTACTGCACTGTCGGAGCTAGAAGCACAAGCATTTCGCTTCACCTGCAATAACATCTGCTAAACACATGTATGTGACAAATACGATTTGATTTGATTTGACACACACACAATTCTGATCAAACTTGGTTCTCTTGAATATGGACGTACTATGAACATAATATCCAATGAACAGTGAAAGTGGAAAAGGTAAACGGTACAGGCAGTACTGCTGCACAAATATGATACAACATAATCAGTTGGTCAGCAGACAGAAACTGTTGAGTCTTAACATGACATTAGATGGTTGAGGAGATGTGATGACTAGTAGAACTGGTTTGTTAGACTTAAGTAACAAAGTCCCATCTATCTTTTCTTGTACCGTTTTTGTTTTTATGCTGGTGTTTTATTTTTTCACAATCAAAGTTTAGACCTTCCTCAAAAACAGGGCAACATTGGCAAGAGAAGAAACCTTGAGAGGAAACAGGGTGCAGTGTAGTTAATTAAAGACAACACCTTGAATACTTAATTTACTCAAAATACAAAATGGTCAGGAAAGTGAGGTTGGGGTTTGTTTAAACCCATTTGGGTGTTTGTGTGCAACATGCACCAATAACACAATGAGAACATGGGTCAAATAATTACCTCAGTGGAAAAGTATGTGAAGGTCTTTGTCTCAACAAGCACAGTGAAGTCAAAACTATCTCAGTAACCATTTATTTGGCATCGGATCAGTTTCTCTTTTCCCAAACGCTGATTCTCACACGAGAGGGAACAGCTGACTCTGGTCTACTTAGTGTCCCCTCCCCGCTCGCTCCACCCACCCCTCCCGACCATAAAAAATGTGCCAGTGAGATGTCTCGCCCTGGGGCACCCTCTCCGCGGGGCTGGGGCAAAAGGTAGACCAGAGTGGCCCTACCCGGATTAGAAACATATGAGGGAGTGGGGTGTCTCGCTTTCTCTACTGTCGCTGCTGTAACTTTCCACCTGCCTACGATTTCCTGAAAATCATGTGACTTCTTGTAAATCTCCATGTCATAAGGTGAAACAAAACAGAGGTTCTGTATGTAGAAGACAAGACTGTTTCAGACAGTAACACTGTTTTTGTTTTAATATTTCATTCTGTGAAATTCATAGTCACTAACTTCTGTATTTGTGTTGAATCTGCAATGCAACATGGAAATCCCTGAACAAAGTATCATTTTAGGAATAGCCTACTACAGAGGTATGAGGGTGAAATTATTGAAGCATCAAGTGAAGAGTTTATTCCCAAAACGCTATATCCACCAATTTTTCATTTGAATTTCTTCATCACAAATGAATGGTTATGGTACCTTTATGTGTGTGTAAAATATTGCTGTCTTCAGCTTTTTTATTCATAGATTTTTGATTTTACAGTTGGTTTGGTTCCGAAATGCTATATCCATTGTTTAACTGCAGTGGAATGTTTGTATCCTGTATGTTTAACATATTCATTCAACACATCATAAATCTAGCGTCAGGCTATATAGTGTTTGGTTAGAGTTGGGCCTCGTCCCAAATGGCACCCAATTCCCTCTGGTTTTGACCAGAGCCGAGATCTCATATTACTGTATTGATAAATGTTTTAATATACATGTATATCTTTTTAAATATTGATGTCACAAATATAATTTGTACAGTTCTTTATTATAAATGTAATTTTGTCACATTTGACTGTATAAAACCTTGCAGTGCTACTTTTTTCTCTGAGAGTGAGGCGGCTATATCTCATTTTGCAACTAAGTGATGGTTTCATTTTAGAGACAAACATTCTAATGATAGGTTTCAAACAAATGACCTGTCTGTCATTTAACAACCCCATGCCATGATTAGATGGGGGATAAACACTAATCTCTTTCATAAGTTCTTGAATGGTGCAATATGCAGAAATCGCTCTGCCATTTTCCCGGTTGCTGAAATTCTAATAGTTCACCTAATTTCAGTTTATATGACAAAACAATAAATATATAGAATCATTGTACCATCTAAACCGCTGTGTAACAATATAATTGACGTCATAGATGCAAAAACAAAACTTAATAACAGGAAGCATAAAAATACCGCACATAGAGAACAGATCTGTCGCTTCTTAGACTTGTTTTCAATGAGAATGACAGAACTAACACTTACACTTCTATGTGAATTTTGTCCAAAAGGTTACATACAGTGCCTTGCAAAAGTATTCATCCCCCTTGGCGATTTTCCTATTTTGTTGCATTACAACCTGTAATTTAAATGGATTTTTATTTGGATTTCATGTAATGGACATACACAAAATAGTCCAAATTGGTGAAGTGAAAGGAAAAAAATTACTTGTTTAAAAAAATTATACAAAATAAATAACGAAAAAGTGGTGCGTGCATATGTATTCACCCCCTTTGCCATGAAACCTCTAAATAAGATCTGCTGCAACCAATTACCTTCAGAAGTCACATAATTAGTTAAATAAAGTCCACCTGTGTGAAATCTAAGTGTCACATGAACTCAGTATATATACACCTGTTCTGAAAGGCCCCAGAGTCTGCAACACCACTAAGCAAGGGGCACCACCAAGCAAGTGACACCATGAAAATCCAAGATGGCGTAGCAGTGCGGTCGTGTTTTCTGTAGTGTCCTTGTGTAAATAGCCAGTTTTTTAGTTTTTTGTCTATTTTGTATTTATTTCTCAATTTTACTTTTCATTCTTTAACTAAATATACTTTCCTGCAACCCGCCTCACCCAACGTGGAAAGGATTCTATTATTTCTTTATAACTTTTATCAAGAACCTTAAGCTGAAACTAGTCTAGCTGCAACCGAATGGCTGTGGTAGCCAGCTAGCTAGCTACTTGCTATTAGCCACCGTTAGCGTCTTCACCATTGTCCGTGGCCTGCACTACCCACCAGCCAGCATTAGCTCTAGCCTGGACAATTTGTCGGCCAGTCTGCACAGCGTGCTATCGACCCAGAGCTTATCGGATTTTCTGCCGGAATCACTGGACCCTAGCGCCGGATCATCGCAACTAGCTAGCTGCAACCGAATGGCTGTTGTCGTGGCTAATTAACATTGCCCCTTAGCAAGCACCAGTTAGCCTTGAGCTAGCCTCGAGCCAGGCCCATCTCCCAGCTATCTACCTCTCTGTCAACAGGACGGGACCTCCTAGTGTTGACACGGAGCCCCGCCGATCCAACACGACTGGTCTGCCGACAAAATCGTCTGATGTGGTTTCAACAGGCTTCCCGTTACGACGTCGACAACGAAGATCCATCTGCTAGCCCTGGCCCGCTAGCACACGCAAGCCGTGGTCTCTTGCTCGCCAGGGCTGTAGCAGCAACCAAACTACCTCTGAACTCTCCTATTGCTGTTCACCGGACTTTATGATAACTCAGCTATACAGCTGATTTTATTTTAATTTTATTTCACCTTTATTTAACCAGGTAAGCCAGTTGAGAACAAGTTCTCATTTACAACTGCGACCTGGCCAAGATAAAGCAAATCAGTGCGATAAAAACAACAACACAGAGTTACATATGGGGTAAAACAAAACATAAAGTCAAAAATACAATAGAAAAGATATATACAGTGGGGAAAAAAAGTATTTAGTCAGCCACCAATTGTGCAAGTTCTCCCACTTACAAATATGAGAGAGGCCTGTAATTTTCATCATGTGTACACGTCAACTATGACAGACAAAATTATAATTTTTTTTCCAGAAAATCACATTGTAGGATTATTTATGAATTTATTTGCAAATTATGGTGGAAAATAAGTATTTGGTCAATAACAAAAGTTTCTCAATACTTTATTATATACCCTTTGTTGGCAATGACACAGGTCAAACGTTTTCTGTAAGTCTTCACAAGGTTTTCACACACTGTTGCTGGTATTTTGGCCCATTCCTCCATGCAGATCTCCTCTAGAGCAGTGATGTTTTGGGGCTGTCGCTGGGCAACACGGGCTTTCAACTCCCTCCAAAGATTTTCTATGGGGTTGAGATCTGGAGACTGGCTAGGCCACTCCAGGACCTTGAAATGCTTCTTACGAAGCCACTCCTTCGTTGCCCGGGCGGTGTGTTTGGGATCATTGTCATGCTGAAAGACCCAGCCACGTTTCATCTTCAATGCCCTTGCTGATGGAAGGAGGTTTTCACTCAAAATCTCACGATACATGGCCCCATTCATTCTTTCCTTTACACGGATCAGTCGTCCTGGTCCCTTTGCAGAAAAACAGCCCCAAAGCATGATGTTTCCACCCCCATGCTTCACAGTAGGTATGGTGTTCTTTGGATGCAACTCAGCATTCTTTGTCCTCCAAACACGACGAGTTGAGTTTTTACCAAAAAGTTCTATTTTGGTTTCATCTGACCATATGACATTCTCCCAATCCTCTTCTGGATCATCCAAATGCACTCTAGCAAACTTCAGACGGGCCTGGACATGTACTGGCTTAAGCAGGGGGACACGTCTGGCACTGCAGGATTTGAGTCCCTGGCGGCGTAGTGTGTTACTGATGGTAGGCTTTGTTACTTTGGTCCCAGCTCTCTGCAGGTCATTCACTAGGTCCCCCCGTGTGGTTCTGGGATTTTTGCTCACCGTTCTTGTGATCATTTTGACCCCACGGGTGAGATCTTGCGTGGAGCCCCAGATCGAGGGAGATTATCAGTGGTCTTGTATGTCTTCCATTTCCTAATAATTGCTCCCACAGTTGATTTCTTCAAACCAAGCTGCTTACCTATTGCAGATTCAGTCTTCCCAGCCTGGTGCAGGTCTACAATTTTGTTTCTGGTGTCCTTTGACAGCTCTTTGGTCTTGGCCATAGTGGAGTTTGGAGTGTGACTGTTTGAGGTTGTGGACAGGTGTCTTTTATACTGATAACAAGTTCAAACAGGTGCCATTAATACAGGTAACGAGTGGAGGACAGAGGAGCCTCTTAAAGAAGAAGTTACAGGTCTGTGAAAGCCAGAAATCTTGCTTGTTTGTAGGTGACCAAATACTTATTTTCCACCATAATTTGCAAATAAATTCATAAAAAATCCTACAATGTGATTTTCTGGAAAAAAAATCTCAATTTGTCTGTCATAGTTGATGTGTACCTATGATGAAAATTACAGGCCTCTCTCATCTTTTTAAGTGGGAGAACTTGCACAATTGGTGGCTGACTAAATACTTTTTCCCCCCACTGTACTTCCCACCATTGTGACCTGGACTCTCTTGTTGGCTGGCCCTCACTACATATTCGTCACCAAACCCACTGGCTCCAGGTCATCTATAAATCACTGCTAGGCAAATCCCCGTCTTATCTTAGCTCACTGGTCACCATAGCAACACCCACCCGTAGTCTGTGCTCCAGCAGGTATATCTCACTGGTCATCCCCAAAGCCACCACCTCCTTTGGCCGCCTTTCCTTCCAGTTCTCTGCTGCCAATGACTGGAACGAACTGCAAAAATCTCTGAAGCTGGAGACTCTTATCTCCCTCACTAACTTTAAGCGTCAGTTGTCAGAGCAGCTTACCGATCACTGCACCTGTACACAGCCATTCTGAAATTTGCCCACCCAACTACCTCATCCCCATATTGTTATTTATTTTGCTAATTTGCACCCCAGTATCTCTATTTGCACATCATCTTTTGCACATCTATCATTCCAGTGTTAATACGAAATTGTAACTATTTTGCACTATGGCCTTGTTTCGGCCAAGGCTGCCTCTCTCCCTTGCTCGGGCAGGCTTCGGCGTTCGTCGTCTCCGGAATACTAGCTGCCACCGTTGTATGTTTCTATGTTCGTTTGCTTTTGTCTGATTGTTGTACACCTGTTATCGTTTAGTGTAATTAGTGTCCTATAAGTTCTCGTTGTGTTTGTCTAGTGTTGTGTGTGATTGTTTTACTGTCGTGCCGGTAGGCTGGATTATTACTGTTTGCTCGGTTGAGCTATTTTGCTCCTTAGTTTTGGAGTATTTTGTCGCACCTGTTTGTGCGCTTGTGTTTTCGTTTTTTTTTTTTTTGTGAGCAGTTATTTCGTGTTTGTTTTGCTGTGCATCACTAAAGTATGTTGGACTAACGTACTGCGTCCTGCGCCTGATTCCACCCACACCCACCTACATCTACCTTGACAGAATCACACACCCTACTCGATGGAATCAGCAGGAGCTGCAGCAGCACAGGCGACGTTGGAGGACAGGGTCCGTGAGCAGAATGACCAGATCCTGCGGATGGGGTCCGCACTGCAGGAGGTGATCACCACCATCCGAGGCTGGGAGACCCGAGGGACTCCTCCACCGCCATCTTCCCTGCCCGCACCATCGGCCACTCAGCCCATTCCCGCTCCGGAACCCAGAGGAGTTCGACTCTCGCTCCCGAGGGCCTACGATGGGACCGCGGCCGGGTGTCAGGGATTCCTTCTCCAGGTGGAGCTTTACCTGGCCACCGTGCACCCGGCGCCCTCGGGACACGAGAGTGTGTCCGCCCTGATCTCCTGCCTTTCCGGGAAGGCGTTGGAATGGGCCAACGCAGAGTGGAGGAGGATCGACGCTAACACCATCACCTACGACGAGTTCTCCCGCCGCTTCAGGGCGGTGTTTGACCATCCCCCGGAGGGGAAAGCGGCGGGGGAGCGTCTGGTCGGCCTCAGGCAGGGGAAGAGGAGTGCCCAGGAGTTCGCCTTGGAGTTCCGTACCCTAGCGGCGGATGCAGGGTGGAATGAGCGGGCTCTCATTGATCACTACAGATGTAGTCTACGCGAGGACGTCCGTAGGGAGCTGGCCTGTAGGGACACCAGCCTCTCGTTCGACCAGTTGGTCAACATGTCCATCAGGCTGGATACCCTGCTAGCTACCCGCGGACGTTCCGAGGGGGGTCCGTCCATTTCACCCTCCAGCGCCTCCGAGCCGTGCCCCATGGACCTCGGGGGCGCTGGCGCTAGAGAGAGGAGGGGTCGGCTTACGAGGGGGTCCATCTCCTGCACCAACTGTGGTCGGGGAGGACACACCGCGGCTAGGTGCTGGGGATGGCCTCCTCGGGGAGAGGACGACAGGTCCCGCACTGGGGAGTCCTTCCAGGTGAGTAGGCGCCCCACTCACCCAGAGCTCTCTGTTGCACATTTCTGTATATCTGTGCGTTTTCCACAGGTAGCACCTCATTCCCAGCATAAGGCGCTGGTAGATTCAGGCGCGGCTGGGAATTTTGTTGATAAGAAGTTTTGTTTAGCCTTAGGGATTCCCCTTCTCCCTGTGGACGTTCCCTTCCCCGTTCATGCCCTAGATAGCCGTCCGTTGGGTGCGGGCTTGATCAGGGAGGTCACTGCGCCACTTAGGATGTGTGCGCAGGGGGGTCATCAGGAGATGATCCAGCTATTTCTGATCGACTCGCCTGCGTATCCGGTGGTGCTGGGCATGCCCTGGTTGAGTACCCATAACCCATCGATTTCGTGGCAGGAGAGGGCTCTGATGGAGTGGTCTGCCCAGTGTGTGGGTCGATGTTTAGGCGTTTCCATAGGGGCTACCTCGGTGGAGAGTCCAAACCAGGTGCCCGCATTGCACGTTCCCCCTGAGTATGGGGATTTGGCTATTGTGTTCAGTAAGTCGAGGGCGACGCAGTTGCCTCCCCATAGGCAGGGAGATTGTGCGATAGACCTCCAGGCAGGAGCTGCGCTCCCACGGAGCCATGTGTATCCTCTGTCTCAGGAGGAGAAGAGAGCTATGGAGACGTACATAGACGAATCTCTGAGACAAGGATACATACGGCCTTCCACTTCCCCTGCGTCCTCGAGTTTCTTTTTTGTGAAGAAAAAGGATGGAGGATTACGCCCGTGTATTGATTACCGTGGTCTCAATCAGATCACGGTGAAGTACAGTTATCCACTCCCGCTGATTGCGACCATGACGGAGTCATGGCACGGGGCGCGTTTCTTCACTAAATTAGATCTCAGGGGCGCGTACAACTTGGTGCGCATTAGGGGGGGCGATGAATGGAAGACAGCCTTTAGTACCACCTCGGGCCATTACGAGTATCTTGTCATGCCATACGGGTTGATGAACGCTCCTTCAGTTTTCCAATCATTCGTGGATGAGATCTTCAGGGACATGCAGGGGCAGGGGGTGGTCGTGTACATCGATGACATTCTCGTGTACTCACCTACCCGAGTCGAGCATGTGGCCCTGGTGCGCCGAGTGTTGCGGAGACTGTTGGAGCACGACCTGTATGTCAAGGCAGAGAAGTGTCTGTTCTTCCAGGAGTCGGTCTCCTTTTTGGGTTATCAGTTGTCTGCGTCAGGGGTGAAGATGGAGGTAGACCGGGTGTCAGCCGTGCGTAATTGGCAAACGCCAACTACTGTGAAGGAGGTGCAGCAGTTTTTGGGGTTTGCGAATGATTACCGGAGGTTTATCCGGGGTTTTGGACAGGTGGCAGCTCCCATAACGTCTCTTTTGAAGGGGGGTCCGGTGCGTCTGCAGTGGTCAGCCGAGGCGGACAGGGCGTTTGGGAGGCTGAAGGACCTGTTTACCTCGGCTCCGGTGCTGGCGCATCCGGATCCCTCTTTGCCATTTCAGGTAGAGGTGGACGCGTCAGAGGCCGGTATAGGAGCCGTGCTGTCGCAACGGTCCGGCGCGCCACCTAAGCTCCGCCCCTGTGCCTTTTATTCCAAGAAGCTCAGTCCGGCGGAGCGAAACTATGACGTGGGGGACAGGGAGTTGTTAGCCGTGGTACAGGCCCTAAAGGTGTGGAGGCACTGGCTTGAGGGGGCTCAACACCCTTTCCTCATTTTGACGGACCACCGTAACCTGGAGTACATCCGGGCAGCGAGGAGGCTGAACCCTCGCCAGGCGAGGTGGAATATGTTTTTGACCCGTTTCACATTTAAGATCACGTACATCCCTGGGTCACAGAACGGTAAGGCAGACGCGCTGTCTCGGCGGTATGACACGGAGGAGAGGTCCGTGGAGCCCACTCCCATACTGCCGGAGTCTTGTCTGGTGGCACCGGTAGTGTGGGAGGTCGATGCCGAACTCGAGCGGGCGTTACGCACCGACCCTAGTCCACCTCAATGCCCGGAGGGTCGGAAGTACGTTCCGCTCGAGGTTCGGGATCGTTTGATCTATTGGGCTCACACGTCACCCTCCTCTGGACACCCTGGTATCGGCCGGACAGTGCACTGTCTTAGTACCAAGTACTGGTGGCCCACGTTGGCGAGGGATGTGAGGGTTTATGTTTCCTCCTGCTCGGTGTGCGCCCAGACATCTGCCTAGGGGTAAGTTACTACCCCTGCCCGTTCCACAACGACCATGGTCTCACCTCTCGGTGGATTTCCTCACTGACCTTCCTCCTTCACAGGGGAATACCACTATACTGGTCGTTGTGGACCGGTTTTCTAAGGCCTGTCGTTTGCTCCCTATGCCGGGCCTTCCTACTGCCCTGCAAACCGCCGAAGCACTATTCACCCATGTGTTCCGGCACTACGGGGTACCCGAGGATATTGTGTCTGATCGAGGTCCCCAATTTACCTCCAGAGTCTGGAGAGCTTTTATGGAGCGGTTGGGGGTCTCGGTGAGCCTCACCTCGGGTTACCACCCGGAGAGTAATGGGCAGGTGGAACGCGTGAACCAGGATGTGGGTAGGTTTCTTAGAACATACTGCCAGGACCGGCCGGAGGAGTGGGCAAGGTACGTTCCCTGGGCCGAGATGGCCCAGAATTCCCTACGCCATTCCTCCACTAACCTAACCCCTTTTCAATGTGTGTTAGGTTACCAGCCGGTTCTGGCACCTTGGCAGCAGAGCCAGATCGAGGCTCCTGCGGTGGATGAGTGGGCGCGGCGCTCGGAGGAGACATGGAACGCTGCACACGTCCACCTGCAGCGGGCCCTCCGACGTCATAAGGCGAGCGCCGATCTCCACCGCAGTGAGGGACCGGTGTACGCACCTGGTGATCGAGTCTGGCTCTCTACCAGAAACCTGCCCCTCTGCCTGCCCTGTCGGAAACTGGGTCGGCGGTTTGTAGGGCCATTTAAAGTCCTGAGAAGGTTGAACGAGGTGTGTTACAAATTACAACTACCTGTTGAGTATAAGAGTATTTACCCCTCGTTCCATGTGTCTCTTCTCAGGCCGGTGGTAGCTGGCCCACTCCAAGAAAGTGAGATCAGGGAGACTCCTCCGCCCCCATTGGACATCGAGGGGGCACCGGCGTACTCCGTACGGTCCATCTTGGATTCGAGACGTCGGATGGGGGGTCTCCAATATCTAGTGGAGTGGGAGGGGTACGGCCCGGAGGAGCGGTGCTGGGTGCCGAGGAGAGACATTTTGGACCCGTCTCTCCTGACGGAATTCCATCGTGGGCACCCGACGCACCCTGCTCCGCGTCCTCCTGGTCGACCCCGAGGCCGGAGTCGGCGCACGTCTGGAGCCGCGCGTCAAGGCGGGGGTACTGTCACGGTTTCGGCCGAGGCTGCCTCTCTCCCTTGCTCGGGCAGGCTTCGGCGTTCGTCGTCTCCGGAATACTAGCTGCCACCGTTGTATGTTTCTATGTTCGTTTGCTTTTGTCTGATTGTTGTACACCTGTTATCGTTTAGTGTAATTAGTGTCCTATAAGTTCTCGTTGTGTTTGTCTAGTGTTGTGTGTGATTGTTTTACTGTCGTGCCGGTAGGCTGGATTATTACTGTTTGCTCGGTTGAGCTATTTTGCTCCTTAGTTTTGGAGTATTTTGTCGCACCTGTTTGTGCGCTTGTGTTTTCGCCTACGTGCGGAGCTTTTGCCTCAGGGCAGTTATTTCGTGTTTGTTTTGCTGTGCATCACTAAAGTCTGTTGGACTAACGTACTGCGTCCTGCGCCTGATTCCACCCACACCCACCTACATCTACCTTGACAGGCCTATTTATTGTCTTACCTCCATAACTTACTACATTCGCACACACTGTATATATATTTTCTGTTGTATTTTTGACTTTATGTTTTGTTTACCCCATATGTAACTCTGTGTTGTTTTTATCGCACTGCTTTGCTTTATCTTGGCCAGGTCGCAGTTGTAAATGAGAACTTGTTCTCAACTGCCTTACCTGGTTAAATAAAGGTGAACATTTTTTTTTTTTTAAGCTTTAGCCCCTCCAATCTCTTTAAGGGTTCTGTCCTAACAACAGTGTCAAGCACCCAAGCTAACTGACTAACGTGGGCTAGCTTGCTAGCTACTTCCAGACACAAATGAGAGAACAGCTCACTGACCATTTTACTCGTCCTAGCAGAGCTGGTTAGGCTGTTTTTATATTATCCAGAGCGTTGGCGACTGCAACTGTCCTGCTGGCAACAATTTATGCTTTTTTGCCAACGTTTACTGACACTGGCCATATTCAATGGGTCTTGAGCGTTCGTAAATTCAGTAGTTATTCTGCGCTCTGGCACACTCAGATGAGAATGCTCTGATATCAGAGTAGAAAGCCATAGCGAATTTACCAGCTACGTCTATCAACAGTTGTCGCAGTGACATTCTATTGAAATGGATACTTGTGGAGTCTTTTGTTAAGACATGTAGCTAGCTAGCTAAACAATGACCCACAATATATGGAATCATGTAATAACCAGAAAAGTGTTAAATAAATCAAAATATATTTTATATTTGAGATTCTTCAAAGAGCCACCCTTTCCACTCTTGGCATTCCCTCAACCAGATTCACCTGGAATGCTTTTCCAACAGTCTTGAAGGAGTTCCTACATATGCTGAGCATTTGTTGGCTGCTTTTCCTTCACTCTGCTGTCCGACTCATTCCAAACCATCTCAATTGGGTTGAGGTCGTGTGATTGTGGAGGCCACGTCATCTGATGCAGCACTCCATCACTCTCCTTCTTGGTAAAATAGCCCTTACACAGCCTGGAGGTGTGTTGGGTCATTGTCCTGTTGAAAAACAAATGATAGTCCCACTAAGCCCAAACCAGATGGGATGGCGTATCGCTGCAGAATGCTGTGGTAGCCATGTTGGTTAAGTGTGCCTTGAATTCTAAATACATCACAGACAGTGTCACCAGCAAAGCACCCCCACACCAAAACACCTCCTCCTCCATGCTTTACGGTGGGAACTACACATGCAGACATCATCCATTCACACACACCGATTCTCACAAAGACACGGCGGTTGGAACCATAAATCTCAAATTTAGACTCCTGACCAAAGCACACATTTCCACACAGTCCCGTCTGAACAGTTGATGTTGAGATGTGTCTGTGACTTGAACTCTGTGAAGCATTTATTTGAGCTGCAATTTCTGAGGCTGGTAACTCTAATGAACTTATCCTGTGCAGCAGAGGTAACTCTGGGTCTTCCATTCCTGTGGCGGTCATGAGAGCCAGTTTCATCATAGCGCTTGATGGTTTTTGCGACTACACTTGAAGACACGTTCAAAGTTCTTGAAATGTTCTGTATAGACTGACCTTCATGTCTTAAAGTAATGATGGATTGTCGTCTGCTAAATGACGTAAATGTAAATGTAATGTAAATGTTTCTCTTTGCTTATTTGAGCTGTTCTTGCCATAATATGGACTTGGTATTTTACCAAATAGGGCTATCTTCTGTATATTTACTTTTAAGAAGGCACACCTGTTAATTGAAATGCATTCCAGGTGACTACCTCATGAAGCTGGTTGAGAGAATGCCAAGAGTGTGCAAAGCTGTCATCAAGGCAAAGGGCGGATACTTTGAAGAATCTCAAATATAAAATATATTTTGATTTGTTTAACACTTTTTTGGTTACTACATGATGCCATATGTGTTATTTCATACTTTTGATGTCTTCGCTATTATTGTACAATGTAGAAAATAAGAAAAATAAAGAAAAACCCTTGAATGAGTACGTTTGACAAAATTTTGACTGGTACTATATATGTATGGTGCATCTCTATGAGTAGGACCCAAGACATAGAACATAAACAGTATATATATGTTAGCTCATCACTAAGCTAAGGACCCTGCGACTAAATACCTCCCTCTGCAACTGGATCCTGGACTTCCTGGCGGGCCGCCCCCAAGTGGTAAGGGTTGGTAACAACACTGCCACGCTGATCCTCAACACGGGGGACCCTCAGGGGTGCGTTCTCAGTCCCCTCCTGTACTCCCTGTTAACCCATGGCTGCATGGCCAGGCACGACTCCAACACCATCATTAAGTTTGCAGACGACACAACAGTGGTAGGTCTGATCACCAACAATGATGAGACAGCCTACAAGGAGGAGGTCAGAGACCTGGCCATGTGGTGCCAGGATAACAACCTCTCCCTCAACGTAATCAAGACAAAGGAGATGTTTGTGGACTACAGGAAAAGGAGGACCAAGCACGTCCCCATTCTCATCGACAGGGCTGTTATAGAGCAGGTTGAGAGCTTCAAGTTACTTGGTGTCCACATCACCAACAAACTATCATGGTCCAAACACACCAAGACAGTCGTGAAGAGGGCACAACAAAGCCTATTCCCCCTCAGGAGACTGAAAAGATTTTGCATGGGTCCTCAGATCCTCAAAGAGTTCTACAGCTGCACCATCGAGAGCATCCTGACTGGTTGCATCGCTGCCTGGTATGGCAACTGCTCGCCTCCGACCGCACGGCACTACAGAGGGTAGTGGGGCCAACCTTCCTGCCAACCAGGACCTCTATTCCAGGCGGTGTCAGAGGAAGGCCCTAAAAATTGTCAAAGACTCCAGCCACCCTAGTCATAGACTGTTCTCTCTTTTACCGCACGGCAAGTGGTACCAGAGCACCAAGTCTAGGTCCAAAAGGCTTCTTAACAGCTTCTACCCCTAAGCCATAACACTCCTGAATAGCTAATCAAATGTTTACCCGGACTATTTGCATTGTCCCCCCACCCACCCCCTCTTTTACGCTGCTGCTACTCTCTGTTTATTATCTATGCTTAGTCACCTCTCCCTACATGTACATATTAATTTAATTACCTCGACTAACCTTTAACCTTTTTGTTTTACTGATCATTTTTTTACTGAACACTTAGTTTTCTTAAAAATGCATTGTTGGTTAAGGGTTTGTACGTAAGCATTTCACTGTAAGGTCTACACCTGCTGTATTCGGCACATGTGACAAATAAAATTAGATTTGATATATGGTGTATCTCTATGAGTAGGACCCTGTCATGAGGCACCTATACAGCCTCAGAGGGGTGTGTAGTGTACCTATAGAGACGCTGGTGTTGGTTTCACTGATGGGACCCAAGTACAGCAACCCAGGGGGTTCAAACTTCCAACCTCAAACCACACCCCTTCCAGTGTCAATGTAAGTGGACATCCTACCCATAATGCCCTCTGAAAGGAGTTGTAATAGTCAGCAGTACCGGGTTTCTAAAGATTGGTAGGATGTTGGATCAAGGGGGTCACGGAGGCTCTTTAAGACATTCACCCCTCCCTCTGCGATTGTGTTTTGGACCCTTCCCCTTTGAGGTGCATGGTGTCAGCGTGGTGTGATCGTCCTGATGCCTGACAGTATGGTCCTGCCTCCATCTCCTATAGCTTATGATCTATTACGAATTACGTGGTGTGTGTGTGTGTGTGTGTGTGTGTGTGTGTGTGTGTGTGTGTGTGTGTGTGTGTGTGTGTGTGTGTGTGTGTGTGTGTGTGTGTGTGTGTGTGTGTGCGTGCGTGCGTGCGTGTGTGCGTGCGTGCGTGCGTGCGTGCGTGCGTGCGTGTGTGTGTGTGTGTGTGTGTGCGTGTGTGTGTGTGTGTGCGTGTGTGTGTGTGTGCACGTGTGTTTATGGCCTCCATATACATAAACATTAACAATATTATGAAAAAACAAGTTTAGCAGCAGGTTGAAACAGTGTCAAACATGGTTATTGTGGATATTGTTTCAAAGCCTAACAACGAAATGGACAGCGCTTTCTAAGGTGATGATTAATTCAAAATATCCAAACGCATATTAGAGCTTATGCATATGCCCAAGCCCGAAAAGAAAGACCTGAATTAAAATTATTATTGTGCTGTTATTCAATACGTAGCATACCGCATATTACGCATGGCAGAAAAACAAAATTGATTTAAGATGTCTTTGGTACATAATTCGTCTAGCCTATACCTATACAAATTCGAGTAATTGCGTTCGAGTGTGGACTGTATTATTATGCATACTGGATGGACTGGTTATCTTATGTTACGCTCCAAAATGTATGCCAATGAGTCTGGGAGAGAACGTATAGCCCTAGGCGATGCTGTTGGTTCATTGATAGTACAGGTTGGCTTATAGTTAGCCTACAATTAGTCCATTTTTATTTGATTTTGAATAGCCTAGTAATAGGGATTTGTTTCTATTTTCATAATTAATTAGGTGACACATTACCTTTAGCTATACAGAATATCTCACCATGCGTTTCCATCTCCTCCTCTCTCTGATTAAGTCCTTTCTTGAACGGGCTGTCAACAGTTTAGTTAAATATGTTTCGTTGTGAAAAGACATTACTATCGATGTTCCCGAACAAATGTCACTTGGTTTCCCAAATTAAGCACTGGATAGCTGCAGGAACAAGGTTGGAGAGCCCATGGCATACAGAGTTTGTACGGAATATCACCTGTCGTCAGCGAGAGCATGCTCCTCAAGCAGTGGTTGATGTATGGAGTGAAATAAGTGTTCTTATATTTATTTTTGTCAGCTGCTCATATTAAGCACGTGCTTTGCTATAAAACCCGCGGGAAAGCACGCGGCCTCCATTCGCTATTCGAGTGAATACAGATGACATGTATTTTCCCCTCTGCCCCTGTTCATGCCCATTTGATAATGGGCAATTCTAAATCTAAACCTATTTTACATATTAGTAAAGACAAGATTAAACTGAGAATAGTCTGATGGGTGAAAATATTATCACTTGTGCTGTGCAGCCTGAGGCAAAGAACTGAGCACAAACTTTTTTTGCTACTTTGTCAAATCATCAATAGCCTATAGTCGCACCATGCAGCCCATGCATGTTTTGATTTCAAAGACAGTCAAAGGTTTGTATTATTCACAACTAAAGTTGCCAAATAACTCTAAATCTAGCATATTTGGCAAAAAAGGTAGTTGTATAATTAAGAACAGTATCGTGTCGGATTCAATTGTTGGAATTGTAAAAGTTGTTGCCCTGTCCCTTTCTCTGGGGTTGTCATTAAATTGAAATTCCGAAAGAACAAAACCCTGTCTTCAAGGTGGCTCATTTGGTATAGCATGATGCTTGCAATGTTAGGGCTGTGTGTTTGATTCCCACAGGGGACCAATACCAAACATGTATGCACTCACTACTTACTGTAAATTGATCTGGTTATGCGTGGCTACTGAACAGTGCTGGAAAAAGTACTCATTTGTCGTACTTTAGTAAAAGTAAAGATACCTTAATAGATGATGACTCAATCTAAAGTCACCCAGAAAAATACTACTTCAGTAAAAGTATTTGGTTTTAAAGATACTTAAGTATCAAAAGTAAATGAAATTGCTAAAATATACTTGAGTACCAAAAGTATTGCACTGGGCCTTTACTAATCCTTTATTAGCGGACCAACATAGACGTCGTCAGCGCAGGCAATTTTCTTTTTCTGCATCCCACCTATATTCTGTTCTTCTTAAATACAGGTACATTTTCTTGATATCATAATGTGTCTTTAGACCTGACTAAAATAAATAATGGATGTATTGTGATGGTGTATATTCAATTGATTTATTAGACTTTTCAAAATGTAGATGCTCCAAAGGCACGCATCAGCGGCTTGTATGTGTGGAGGCCTGGAGATTCTAAACATGTTTATGTTAATTAACGGTAAATTACCATGAGACCTGCAGGCTTTTTCATGACAATAACCTGCTGACAACATTTCGTGACCGCCACAGCCCTACTGTACGTCCGACCACTGTTAGGTCCTTTGTTTCTATCTTCTTCTCTTCACACGAAATCAGGGAGTTTTAATTTTTTTACCCAGTCAAGGGCCAATCAGGAAGACACACTTACAGTCATGCTCTTTCAGAAACCAATCACAAACACACACATAGTCATGATAACAGGTTTCTATAAAAGCTTCTTCTTGTTTGAGCCAAACATCTTTTTATATCTGACATTTGAGTGAGAAACAGTCAACTTGCTTTGCTAAGGCTAATCCTGTGACTTGACCAGTTTTCAGGTAATTTGTTTTATTAGATTAAGACTGCATGTTATTACACTGTACAATATTACATTGTTTACACTATACACATGCAACCTCAAAGCAAGGGTTTTAGATATTGTTGTTTGCATCTACTTGTTGATGATTGAGCAGCAACCTTAGTGCTTGATGTTTATCAGTGTCAAACAGCTATAAGAATCTGATAGTTTGATCTGAGAAAATTGGTTGCTCTGCTTTTTCTGTCAATTGTTAAAAAGATTCAGCAATTATAAAATGTTAGTAACATAATAATTTTTAATATTATTAACTAAAAGCAGAGATGCTCCTTCACTGGTTTCAGATGGATTTCTTCAACATTGTCCAGCATGCTCCAGACACTTTTCAGCTGTGGGATTGGCATTTTGGATACATGGATTTTGCCCTTCCAGCTGAGGATTCAGCAGCAGATGAGCCACCAACAGAGGAGCCTCCATTCCCTTCTTGTTTTACGTGGTTTCCGGAAAGGCGCATACAGAGGTTTGAGGATCTGGTTGAGGAGCTGAGGATTAAGCGGCTCAGGATTGAGCAGCTGAGGCTTGAGCAGCTGAGGCTTGAGAAGCTGAGGATTGAGCAGCTGATACTTGAGCAGCTGAGGCTTCAGCAGCAGAGGAGCCCCCAACTGAGGAGCCTCCCATTATCTTATTTTCTTCAGTTGTTACTGGATTACTGCAGAGAAGTTAATGAAGCCCCACCAGCAGAGGAGCCACCAGCTGAGGAGCTACTCCAAAAAGACGAAGCTACTCCAAAAAGACATCCTTCTCCTCTGGATGTGTGGTCTTCAGTCATCCCATGGGTAAATATACGCATTATACATATTCCTCAACTGCACTGTAAAACATATTGTGCTAGTTCCACATAAAAAAATTGAGGCAACTATTTGCATCTGCTTTTTGAGTATTTACAACATTAAGTATTTTTTACGTATAATATACTCACCTTTCAGTGTTTCACAAACAGTCATATATTAAGTACACCATTAAAAATGTT
Source organism: Coregonus lavaretus (assembly GCF_964263955.1). Lineage (NCBI taxonomy): Eukaryota > Metazoa > Chordata > Actinopteri > Salmoniformes > Salmonidae > Coregonus > Coregonus lavaretus. The sequence continues at coordinate 35,535,815 of NC_140006.1, forward strand.
TGCTAAGATCCAACTTAATTTGATCAAATCCAGAACTGTTATTGTAAATTTAGATATACTTAATTTTTCTGAATAGTTACATTCATTGATCATGTCTTATTGTTAAACATGGCTTTACGTATTTCATCACTTGACATTTTTGTCCACTTTAGCAGTAATTATTGAGCACAGTGCTCATTCCGCTAGCAATAACTGGAAGTAATGCTGCAAGTGTTGAAGCTTGACGTATTTGCCTCTGTCAAGAAAAAATACAATAATAAATAAAAGAGTGGCTCGCATGATTTTACTACTGGTGAGAATAGGTGGTCCCATCAATGAACGTACATTTTGGCCGACGGTTTTGATATCCGTTCATCATGATCCATTATACTTCATAGTATAACAAACTGTTTGATACTAATATAGAAATCCGCTTTTCGTTCATCAAACATGCATACACGTTGTGTAAAAGTATTGTAAAGTAAAACAAATCAATTACCCACAATCCTCTGAAAACAGAGCCACATGGCAAGTTGTTGGAAGAACTTGGAATTCTTAAATTGAAAGGAAATATAATGAAAATTGAGTAAATTAAACACCATTTTCCTTGTAGTTGTTTTTACACACAATTAGTTGTTTAGATTATGCATTTATCTTATGTTGAATTCATTTTATTTCATTTCAGATTGGTTGAACTGAAGGGAAGTAGATAAAAGTACTGATTATATTCAAGTAAAGATGACAACTACATGTTTTTATGTCAAAATAATTATATTTTCAAGTATAATTTACTAACCACCTGAATCATTTTTTACAGTGTGTAATGGTCACTGAATACTTCCCAGCTAGCACATAACGTTCTGAGAACCATATGTTTCTTAGAGCTTTGTGAGAGTGTGGTTGTCCTATGGTTATTTTGTATACAACCTTCCCACAACTTTCTGGGAATGGTGCAGGATAGTTGCTTGGCTTTGGAACATTCTCAGCACATTTAAGGAACTTGACAAAAACACACAAAAAAAGGGCAGGTTGGATGTACTGCCAAGTTCTTTAAAACGATGTTGGAGGTGGCTTATGGTGGAGAAATTCACATTAAATTATCTGGCAACAGCTATGGTGGACATTCCTGCAGTCAGCATGTCAATCAAAATTGAGAGATCTGTGGCATTGTGTTGTGTGACAAAACTGCACATTTAAGAGTGGCCTTTTATTGTCCCCAGCACAAGGTGCACCTGTGTAATGATCATGCTGTTTAATCAGCTTCTTGATATGCCACATCTGTCAGGTGGATAGGTTATCTTGGCAAATGAGAAATGCTCACTAAAAGGGATGTAAATAAATATGTACACAACATTTGAGAGAATTAAGCTTTTTGTCCGTATGGAACATTTCTGGGATCTTTTGTAAATGCTATTCTTAATATTAATCAATCCGGATTCAGACCTAAACATCACTATGGCTACCATGCTTGTTGTAAATGATATCGCAAATGCCTTAGATGATAGAAATAATTGTGCTGCCATGTTCATAGACTTGTCAAAAGCTTTTGATCCCGTAGACCATGTTATTCTGTTAAATAAGCTGTCCTTGATAGGGTTGGGTACTGATGCTTGCCGATGGTTTCATAGCAGGAGTATCCATGGTGATACAAGAGTCAATAGAACTGGATGAGCTAGCCACAATAGGCTTCTTGATTGAATTCAAAGTTGCAGAGGTAATAGTAGAATTCAGGTAAATATGCACAAGGTTACTATTGACAATACCCCTATGCTTATTAGCACATGTAGCAAAATGATAGCTTGATATAAAACTATTAATAGCATAGGTGGAGCTAACAATAGTGGGTACCTTACGCGAGATAACAGAGCTATCAATGGAAATTAAATTAACAGGTACAGAATGACTATTTACAATACCCCTATCAACATGGGAAGCTGTGGTGGAATGATATCGCAGCAATTTAATGGGAGTAAGTACCTTTTGAGGAGCTTGATTTGATCAGTCATTGCCTCAGCACTGCCTTGTAGTGTTTGGACAGGATCCAGGCACCCAAATGATTAGGGTGGACCCCATCCTCCTTATAGAGCATCCTCTTCTTCCAAAAGGTGTCAAAGTTGTCTACAAAAGTTACACCCAAGGAGCTGCGGTAGTCACGAAGCCAGTTGTGAAGTGCAAGTAGCCTGCTAAGATATTCACCACCTCGACCCAGTGAGGGCACAGGGCCAGAAATGAGGCATTCCGAGCTACCATTCCTAATATAATTAAATCCCACATGGACTACAACAGCATCAATCTCCTTGTGCTGACGTAAAACGGTGGGGAGCAGCCTAGTAATATCCTGTACTCGAGTCCCGGGGTAGGACAGGGTTTTTGCTCCAGATACCAAGACGTTTCTTACCATTGAGCTGCCTAAGACAACAGCCGGCAAGATGGATGTCACGCCCTGGCTCTGGGGACTCTTTTTAAAATTGAGCCAGGGTGTTAGTTTCTATGTTTTGTGTTTCTATGTTGGCCGGGGTGGTTCTCAATCAGAGGCAACGTGAATCAGCTGTTGCTTGTTGTCTCTGATTGGGAACCATACTTAGGCAGTCGTTTGGCATTTGTGTGGTGTGGTATCTTGTTCCCTGTAGGTTTGTGTTGGTGAACCTGTGGACTTCACGTATCGTTTGTTGTTTTTGTTCGTGTGTTGTACATCTAATAAATCATGTACGCTTATCACGCTGCACCTTGGCCCATTTAATCTAATGACGATCGTGACAATGGAAGAGGAAATCCGCCCATCCCCACGCCTCGCATGATTCGGGAGACACGTCAAGGACCTGCGAGAGGTGGAATCTCGCATGCCAGCAACTCTTGGCACCCGGCTTGAGCCTCCCATAACCAATGAAGCCTCATTCACCGTAGAAGCCACCAGAGAGGGAGTCAGAACAGGGGACAAAGGCGCAAGTACCTCCGGATCCGATCTCAAAATGGATGCCCCCAGGGACGAAGGCACCAGAACCTCTGGATCTAAGCTGTTTGAAGTCTGTATCCGGTCCAGGCTTTTCACGGCCAAGGAGGCCCCAATTGCCAAAAGCTGCTGTTTTGGACTTCCATGGCGAGTGACATGCCTCCATGGCTGGTTGTCAGGGTCAAGAATAGAAACATCCACTAAGTCATCCAGAAGCATCCTACTTATTCCCTTCAGGGACGGATCCCTGCAGAGCACCGGCCAGTCACTTATGGAGAGACGACACGGCGGCGACACTTCCATCAGGTCAGAGTGGCGTCAAGCTACTGGAGTAGAAGAGAAAGAGAAAGTTGGTGGATGTGGATTCAACAGTAGTTTGTTCACTAAAACACCGGTCAACAAGTTAAGGAGAGACAGGTAACATGAGCATTCGCTTAAAGAGCAGGGTGAAGCAAGGAAATTATGACATTGCATAAAAATAAAAATCTCAACAAAGGTTTTCCATTCTCACAAGGTTCATTCCATAATGCAGATAGATGATATACAGTGGGGGAAAAAGTATTTAGTCAGCCAACAATTGTGCAAGTTCTCCCACTTAAAAAGATGAGAGAGGCCTGTAATTTTCATCATAGGTACACGTCAACTTTGACAGACAGAATGAGAAATAAATATCCAGAAAATCACATTGTAGGATTTTTTATGAATTTATTTGCAATTATGGTGGAAAATAAGTATTTGGTCACCTACAAACAAGCAAGATTTCTGGTTCTCACAGACCTGTAACTTCTTCTTTAAGAGGCTCCTCTGTCCTCCACTCGTTACCTGTATTAATGACACCTGTTTGAACTTGTTATCAGTATAAAAGACACCTGTCCACAACCTCAAACAGTCACACTCCAAACTCCACTATGGCCAAGACCAAAGAGCTGTCAAAGGACACCAGAAACAAAATTGTAAACCTGCACCAGGCTGGGAAGACTGAATCTGCAATAGGTAAGCAGCTTGGTTTGAAGAAATCAATTGTGGGAGCAATTATTAGGAAATGGAAGACATACAAGACCACTGATAATCTCCCTCGATCTGGGGCTCCACGCAAGATCTCACCCCATGGGGTCAAAATGATCACAAGAACGGTGAGCAAAAATCCCAGAACCACACGGGGGGACCTAGTGAATGACCTGCAGAGAGCTGGGACCAAAGTAACAAAGCCTACCATCAGTAACACACTACGCCGCCAGGGACTCAAATCCTGCAGTGCCAGACGTGTCCCCCTGCTTAAGACAGTACATGTCCAGGCCCGTCTGAAGTTTGCTAGAGTGCATTTGGATGATCCAGAAGAGGATTGGGAGAATGTCATATGGTCAGATGAAACCAAAATATAACTTTTTGGTAAAAACTCAACTCGTCGTGTTTGGAGGACAAAGAATGCTGAGTTGCATCCAAAGAACACCATACCTACTGTGAAGCATGGGGGTGGAAACATCATGCTTTGGGGCTGTTTTTCTGCAAAGGGACCAGGACGACTGATCCGTGTAAAGGAAAGAATAAATGGGGCCATGTATCGTGAGATTTTGAGTGAAAACCTCCTTCCATCAGCAAGGGCATTGAAGATGAAACATGGCTGGGTCTTTCAGCATGACAGTGATCCCAAACACACCGCCCGGGCAACGAAGGAGTGGCTTCGTAAGAAGCATTTCAAGGTCCTGGAGTGGCCTAGCCAGTCTCCAGATCTCAACCCCATAGAAAATCTTTGAAGGGAGTTGAAAGTCCGTGTTGCCCAGCGACAGCCCCAAAACATCACTGCTCTAGAGGAGATCTGCATGGAGGAATGGGCCAAAATCCCAGCAACAGTGTGTGAAAACCTTGTGAAGACTTACAGAAAACATTTGACCTGTGTCATTGCCAACAAAGGGTATATAACAAAGTATTGAGAAACTTTTGTTATTGACCAAATAAATTCATTAAAAATCCTACAATGTGATTTTCTGGATTTCTTTTTCTAATTTTGTCTGTCATAGTTGATGTGTACCTATGATGAAAATTACAGGCCTCTCTCATCTTTTTAAGTGGGAGAACTTGCACAATTGGTGGCTGACTAAATACTTTTTCCCCACTGTAGTTACATAAAAAAAACATATGCCAGCAATCTCAGGGAGGCATGCCCAGGAAAAAAGCAGAGTAGATCAGTGCAATAAGTAGTGATGTTACGTTTGATACTGGAGCTCCGAGGCATGCATAAAAATCACTAAGGCGGTAACTTCAAAGCAATGTGCCGATGCATGTATCACTACTTCTTCTTCTTCTTCTTCTTCTTCTTCTTTGGTATTATGACAGGCCACAAACGAATATTATATGTGCATACCACCACCTACTGTATTGGCTGTGTATCAGCCTACTATTCTGTAGTATGAATTCATTACACAAGAATTGCTCCACCAACTAACCCTGCACACATTAAAACCTCACCACTATTCCACTACTTTATGATCCTGCGTCAGGCCAGCAGCCTGGGAGGATGGGACACTATTGTTCAACACATCTTGTAACTCTTCTACAGTAAAGTCTTGTACACCCAAGTACTTCTCTGCACCTGCCACCACAACATATATCCATTGTGATTTACATTCCATTCCTGTGGTACAATTGACAACCATGGCCATAAACACCAAACAAGCAACCTTACTGAAGCACATGTTATTCCTATCATTCTCTATTGGCCTCTGACCCATTTTCCCCTCTTCACTGCCTCCGCATACAACACCTTCTGCACTACTCTGATCCACGCAACCTCAACCTGCCTTTCGCTCTCCGGACACCTCTGATCTCCAGAACCATGGGTACCCCTACAGTTTACACACACAACATTTTCCACCGATACTACACATTCCTCATGTCCTCCTGCACACTTCTCACATCTAGGAATCTCCCTCCTACACACTGCTGCCACATGACCATAAGCTTGATACCTAAAACACCGTAATAGATTCGGGATGAAAGCTCTCACAGGATAACTGACACATCCTAAGTTGACTTTATCTGGTAAAGACATGCATCGAAATTCAGTACTACAGACCGTGTCTTCTCTGTTTCACCACGCTTTCCACTGGGTCAGCGTCGCACCAAACGGCAGGTTCACAGACATCAGGAAACTTCAACTTCAGTTGATCCTCCTCAACACTTAACGCCACTCCAGTTATCACTCCTTTCAATGGTGCCCTGCTCCGGAGAGGAAAGCAAGTCACAGTTGTTGTCCCCAGTCACGTGGTGCGGAGCGCACGCTCCCTCTCGACGCCAGAAATGCAAAGAATCTACACGATTCCACTTCGAGTCCCTTTCAATGACCCAACATTCCCCAACTTCTTCTCCTGACAGTCAGAAGGAAAGGAACCACTGTCTCCAAAAATCTCACTCCCACTGGGCCAGAATCATCTTTATCACCATCAGGATGAGGCTTAAACTCAGCGGTCTTCACAGCATCTGCCACCACAGTTAACTCATCCTCACTCTCGTCATGTTCAATTTCATTCTGTAGCACTCCATATTTACTCTTAATATGTTCAATTTTCTTCCTTTCTCTCCTGCCCGCCTTCTTACCAACCTTTATAATAATAAATAATAATATGCCATTTATGGGTTCCTCTGACTCCAGCTCCAAATCCGAAAATCATTCAGGCGTAGGCCTACCCACCATCTTGCCCATGACCCTGCCGCTGTTAATGTCCTGTAACTTGAATGTCCATGCGTGTATCACTTTATAAGAATTACGTCATCAGTGACGACCGAAGCTTAGTTTGATCACGTGCGTTGCAAAATACGAGATCACACTGATTTCGATGTGGTTCTTTGATTAAGCTGCTTTCAAATACCGACCTCTACTGGATACTGTTCTTATAAATATAGTTAGAATTTTGTACATATAATTTCACCTGGCTTGTAGTTTAGCAGGTGGAGAAGGGAACTATGGAACATTCAGGGACGTAAGGGTATGAGGTCAAATCCTGTTGAAAGCACACTATTTTGAAAGTAGTTTTATGTGAAACCACACTTTCTGCAGTGTTGTTCAACTATTTTTATTTATTTAGTATTGTATAAGCGTCTGTCTAAGCATCCTAAATAATGTCATAGATTCCGTTTTTTTAAAAGAGTAAACTTGAAGGCAAAAAATGGAAACATGATGTAACATGCAAACCTGGGAATCCAACTGATTGTAGGCTATTAAAGCCAACATTTTACCACTGCACCACAGTTTTGATAAAATCAGTGGAGAAAAAACCCCTCTAACTGATAATCACACAATGCTATTTATTGCTGACCAGCAGATGTCACTAATGTGCATTGTGAATGGATGATGAAGCTCTGACTAAAAGCCTCAATGCTACAGGAAGCTTCTTTACCCATCACTAGCAATAAGAGCAACATACCATAGACCTACACATACAAACTCCAGCCGGCCACACTGGAATTGAATAAAAAGACACCAGCTTAGCTTCCATCCTCCCAGGGCACACCAACCTTCACACATCATGGGGATCTCTAGACTGACCCAAAAGTCAGGTATATAATCAGCCAAGCCCCTAATTGTAATGAGGTGCACCTGGAGACATACACCTGGGTTAATTAAGACATGCGCATGTCACACATGGTTACATTTCATTTCAATTTTGGTAATGTTCTAGGAATGTTCTTCAACTGGTTTGAAATAGGGAATGTTCCCAAATACTTCAGAGAGCTTTAAGAAACAACGTTTTTCTGTGGGAATTTCAGTACTTCAGAAAAACGTTTCCTACAGGTTTCCTCGTGGTTCTATTTAATGTCATGTTCTCAAATTTGTTCCCAGAACGTTAAGAAAACGCTCCATAAAAAACACAAGAACTTTAGTAACATTCAGCTAAATTTGTTGTCTAAGAACCAGAGTAAAACGTTATCAGAACCTCAGTGCAACCTAAAAATAAATGTTCCCAGAACAGGCAACATTTTCACTTCTGTTCTCAGAACATTCACTAAATGTTCAGTTTTATCGGTCAGGAAACATATGGCTTTGTTTCCACAACCAATGTGAAACCAAAAAACATATGTTCCCACAGCTTCCAAGGAACCAAATGTGCTAGCTGGGTTCTCATTTAGCAATCAGCAGGAAATACTGTAATCCCCTGGAGAAATAAATATTTTGTCAATATGACTATCCACTATATGATGTTTTTCATTTTCCAAGGCTCCATCGCATGGATGAAATATTGTCAAAATTGTTGTCAATCCTCCTCAGTATCATCACCTTAATATTTATTATCATCAGCAAATTCAATATCCATAACATACTGTTAAAACCTAATTATTGATTGAGAGTTGGAACATGTTTTTGAACAGAGAACCTTTCTTTCCACTGCAGGACCAGGACTATAACAAGGACCAGAGCCAGGATCCAGGTAGCGGATGGAGAACACACGGACCACATGGAGCCCCACGTGCCGTCGCTGCCCTCCTGTTGCTGGGTTGTCAATAGTTACCACAGCCACACAAAGTCAAAATTAGCTATATCGTAAAAATTCATGAAGAAAAACATTAGCTTTTTGGTCTTAATTTAAGGTTAGGGTTAGGCATAAGGTTATCAGTATGGTTAAGGTTAGGGTTAGGTTTAAAATCACATTTTAAGAAGATACATTTTAGAAATAGACAGGGTTTATGACTTTGTGGCTGTGGTAACTGGTGACAAGCTTCCGGATGGATAGCGCCAACCACCAAGGGAGATTAACTGAGTATTGTAGTTTAGAACCTCTACTCCTGTCAGGTCAGTCTATTTAAGATTGCTACTGGTGACCCTGTAACCCGGTACTATCCTGTGTCAGTAATTTGAGATATATATGGTTAAATTGAAAATATCTTTGTAATATTGATATTGTGTGTAACGTAAATATGTCCTTTGGAGTGGAACTTGAGGCAGCAGCTTTTTCTGACTCCGAGCAGGCGACAAAGATTCTATGTAAATGCAAACGTCGGAAAAGCATGGCGGAGCCTATACATTTTAGCTCTGAAAGTGATAATTTGGATGCAGATGATCAAACATTGAGAGTGAAAAACAACGGCATAGACTCTTCTCAGCGCTCAGACATATCAGATTCTGATATTTTGGACAGACGCAAACGTAGGAATAGCCTAAATATTCCACCGGATTTTTGAGGGAAGCTGTAACATGCACACTGCAACATATACATGCTTTATGTATACTTCAGAGATTCATAGTCACACTTTAAACCAGGTATATCTAATAAAGCCTTCATGACGCCTTCCTAATATCCTACATAGATGCTATACAAATCATTTGAAATCAAATGTCATGCTGCAAAAAAGGGTGACATAACAGGTCCTTTGTTATGGTCCCTCCCCAAATGTATAACGCCTAACCCCAAAAAGGTTGAGACAACATGTTCCAAGTCGCTGATGATACAAATGTTACATCAGGTCTTAGGCCTGAAAGATATGTTTTTTTAGTCTATTTCGAAGTCACCTAGGGTGTGTTTAAGTTTATTAGCTTAAAGGGCATCTCCACCACTTTTCAATCTCATTTTCATTATGTCCAGCACAATACCAGTGTCAACATATGTGAAAACGGGACGTTTGTACGTGTTGTAGAAAAATATGTTATATTAAAAGACATCATCAAAAGTATAAAAAACATTTTTAAAACGGTGATGTTCAAACACTGTGAGATTCATGGTGACCTGGGGAGCAAGAAAATACCCTCCCTTGGGCTAGAAACTCGTTGATGGTTTTGAAAATCACTTTTTTTTACTTTTAATCCCATCCTCTGCATTTTTTAGGTCCTTATCTTTTCATAGAAATCATAGAAACGTGCTGTTTTCACATTATGTAAACACTAGTTTGGTGCTGAGTCCTAAATCAAATTCAATGGAGACGCTCCATTGAGCTGATGAATATGAGGTTGAGAAGTGGTAGAATTGCCCTGTAACATTGTTCAGAAAATCCAGGTAAGCATTGAAAATGTATCAATGTATCATTCAAAAGCATGGCGCGACATGCTTTTGAACCAGCTAACAAACTTTGTTATTTAATTGTTTAGATGAAACAACACCCTAGATAAGTAATAACTATCCCTTCAACAGATTATGTATATATACTGTATATCTGTTTTATGTAATTTGCATGTATATATGGCTTACTTGAATTCAAGTGACTTTGTGTCAGGTCACAATTAACATTGCATGGAGCATGAGTTATACACCAAGGAGGTAGACAGAAGGAGGGCATACTAACCATTTGAGCTTCATTGCTCTGTAGAAAAAGTGCCCTACATAAAAACCTGTTTTGTCACCCTTGATACAATATAAGGTTAAACTACTGTCATACTAACATTGATGATTGCTCCTATTATATCTTAAATGTAGATGTCTTTAGTATTTTATTGTATTTTGTATTTCATTAAGTCTATCTGTTTCTTAATAAGTTAATAAAAATCTGCTATACTTAATTTGTACCCATGCGGTCCTAATTTTAAACTGATTAAATTGAGCCTATGACAAATTGTTTTAGAACAACATATACACCTTTCCTGCATCATCAGCACAACCTTCTTGTTATATTGGCACACAAACCTATCCAATGTAGAACACTTTTTTAATCCTCTTAAAAAGGCTCTCAGTAAATGTACTGGAATGATAATTTCCATGACATAGACAGACCAGGTGAATCCAGGTGAAAGCTATGATCTCTTATTGATGTCACTTGTTAAATCCTCTTCAATCAGTATAGATGAAGGGTAGGAGACAGGTTAAATAATCATTTTTAAGCCTTAAGACAATTGAGACATGGATAGTGTATGCGTGCCATTCAGAGGGGGAATGGGCAAGACAAAATATTTAAATGCCTTTGAATGGGGTATGGTAGTAGGTGCCATGCACACCGGTTTTTGACAAGAACTGTAACATTGCTGGGTTTTTCAGCCTCAACTGTTTCCCGTGTGATTTAAGAATGGTCCACTACCCAAAGGACATCCAGCCGACTTGACACAACTGTAGGAAGCATTGGAGTCAACATGGCCAGCATCCCTGTGGTACGCTTTTGACACCTTGTAGAGTCCATGCCCCGACAAACTGAGTCTGTTCTGAGGGCAAAAGAGGGGGTGAAACTTCGTTTTCAATTCATTCATCAATTCATTCAGTCAATTCATTTGAAGAGTATCTTTCCAAAACGCTATATATCATTTTCATTTTTGGGGGGAAATAAACTTTTTTGTTTAAAGCTACAATACAGTGGCTTGCGAAAGTATTCACCCCCCTTGGCATTTTTTCTATTTTGTTGCCTTACAACCTGGAATTAAAATTGATTTTTGGGGGGGTTGTATCATTTGATTTACACAACATGCCTACCACTTTGAAGATGCAAAATATTTATTATTTTGAAACAAACAAGAAATAAGACAAAAAAACTGAAAACTTGAGTGTGCATAACTATTCAACAATTCTCTGGAAGACTGAAACAGGTTTCCCTCAAGAATTTCCCGGTATTTAGCACCATCCATCATTACCATCCATCATTCCTTCAATTCTGACCAGTTTCCCAGTCCCTGCCGATGAAAAACATCCCCACAGCATGATGCTGCCACCACCATGCTTCACTGTGTGGATGGTGTTCTCGGGGTGATGAGAGGTGTTGGATTTGCGCCAGACATAGCGTTTTCCATGACAGCCAAAAAACTCAATTCTAGTCTCATCTGACCAGAGTACATTCTTCAATATGTTTGGGGAGTCTCCCACATGCCTTTTGGCGAACACCAAACGTGTTTGCTTATTTTTTTCTTTAAGCAATGGCTTTTTTCTGGCCACTCTTCCGTAAAGCCCAGCTCTGTGGAGTGTACGGCTTAAAGTGGTCCTATGGACAGATACTCCAATCTCCGCTGTGGAGCTTTGCAGCTCCTTCAGGGTTATCTTTGGTCTCTTTGATGCCTCTCTGATTAACGCCTTTCCCTGGTCTGTGAGTTTTGGTGGGTGGCCCTGTCTTGGCAGGTTTGTTGTGGAGCCATATTCTTTCAATTTTTTAATAATGGATTTAATGGTGCTACGTGAGATGTTCAAAGTATTGGATATTTTTTTATAACCCAACCCTGATCTTTACTTCTCCACAACTTTGTCCCTGACCTGTTTGGAGAGCTCCTTGGTCTTCATTTTTTACTTTATTTATTTTTATTTCACCTTTACTTAACCAGGTAAGCCAGTTGAGAACAAGTTCTCATTTACAACTGCGACCTGGCCAAGATAAAGCAAAGCAGTGCGATAAAAACAACAACACAGAGTTACATATGGGGAAACAGAACATAAAGTCAAAAATACAACAGAAAATATATATACAGTGTGTGCGAATGTAGTAAGTTATGGAGGTAAGACAATAAATAGGCCATAGTGCAAAATAGTTAAAATTTCCTATTAACACTGGAATGATAGATGTGCAAAAGATGATGTGCAAATAGAGATACTGGGGTGCAAATTAGCTAAATAAATAACAATATGGAGATGAGGTAGTTGGGTGGGCTAATTTCAGAATGGCTGTGTACAGGTGCAGTGATCGGTAAACTGCTCTGACAACTGACGCTTAAAGTTGGTGAGGGAGATAAGAGTCTCCAGCTTCAGAGATTTTTGCAGTTCGTTCCAGTCATTGGCAGCAGAGAACTGGAAGGAATGGCGGCCAAAGGAGGTGGTGGCTTTGGGGATGACCAGTGAGATATACCTGCTGAAGCGCAGACTACGGGTGGATGTTGCTATGGTGACCAGTGAGCTAAGATAAGACGAGGATTTGCCTAGCAGTGATTTATAGATGACCTGGAGCCAGTGGGTTTGGCGACGAATATGTAGTGAGTGCCAGCCAACAAGAGCGTACAGGTCACAATGGTGGGTAGTATATGGGGCTTTGGTGACAAAACAGATGGCACTGTGATAGACTACATCCAATTTGCTGAGTAGAGTGTTGGAGGCTATTTTGTAAATGACATTTCCGAAGTCAAGGATCGGTAGGATATTCAGTTTTACGAGGGCATGTTTGGCAGCATGAGTGAAGGAGGCTTTGTTGTGAAATAGGAAGCCGATTCTAGATCTAACTGTTGATTGGAGATGCTTAATGTTAGTCAGCCACCAATGAAAATTACAGGCCTCTCTCATCTTTTTAAGTGGGAGAACTTGCACAATTGGTGGCTGACTAAATACTTTTTTCCCCCACTGTATATCGGTTCCTGACTTCCCTAAAAAGTAGCATATCGCGAGGGCTGTTCGATGCTAATGCAGTACGCCACAGGATGTTTTTGTGCTGGTCAAGGGCAGTCAAGTCTGAGGAGAACCAGGGGCTATATCTGTTTTTATTTCTGAATTTTTTGAATGGGGCATGCTTATTTAAGATTGAGAGGAAAGCACTTTTAAAGAATAACCAGGCATCCTCTACTGACGGAATGAGGTCAATATCCATCCAGGATACCCGGTCCAGGTCAATTAGAAAGGCCTGCTCGCTAAAGTGTTTTAGGGAGCGTTTGACAGTGAATAGGGGTGGTTGTTTGATCGCGGACCCATTGCGGACGCAGGCAATAAGGCAGTGATCGCTGAGATCCTGGTTGAAGACAGCGGAGGTGTATTTAGAGGGTAAATTTGTCAGGATGATATCTATGATGGTGCCCATGATTACAGATTTAGGGTTGTACCTGGTAGGTTCGTTGATAATTTGTGTGAGATTGAGGGCATCTAGTTTAGATTGTAGGTTGGCCGCAGTGTTAAGCATATCCCAGTTTAGGTCACCAAGCAGTACGAACTCTGTGGTGGCAATCAGTTCACATATGGTGTCCAGGGCACAGCTCGGGGCTGAGGGGGGTCTGTAGCAAACGGCAACAGTGAGAGACATATCTGGAAAGGTTGATTTTTAGAAGTAGAAGCTCAAACTGTTTGGGCACAGACCTGGATAGTACGATAGAGCTCTGCTGTCACGCCCTGACCTTTAATGCTTGTTGTTTCTTGTTGGTTTGGTCAGTGTGTACATTCTTTGTTTGTATTTCTATGTTGGCCGGGTGTGGTTCCCAATCAGAGGCAGCTGTCGAATCGTTGTCTCTGATTGGGGATCATACTTAGGCAGCCATGTTGCCTACCTATGTTGTGGGATCTTGTTTCTCTGTGTTTGGCTTGGTTGAAGTTAGCCTTTAGAACTTCACGTTACGTTGCTTTTGTTGTTTTGTTCAGTGTTTATTTAATAAACGAACATGTACGCATACCACGCTGCACCTTGGTCCAATCCTGTATTCAACGAACGTGACAGAAGATCCCACCACCAACGGACCAAGCAGCGTGCCCAGGAGGAGCAAACACCCTGGACACAGGTGGGGAAGACATTGTGGTCTTGGGAGGAGATTTTTGCTGGTAAAGGACCCTGGGCGAAGGTAGAAGCCCAGGTAGGAGAGGATCAACGGCGACGCCATCGGTGCCGACCACTAAGGAAGCCCGAGAGGCAACCCCAAGAACATTTTGGGGGGGGCACACAGGGTGGTTGGCTAAGCAGCAGGAGGCTCGGAGAGACCTGCAGATTAGCACTCTAACAGAAGAGAAAACCACCTTACGGGGGCTGATCGCGAAGATAGAGCAGGAAAGCTCCCTTCAAAAGGAAGCGCTGCAGGAGGCCCTTATGGAGAAGGAGTCAATGGTTGCACGGAGAGAGGAGCTGGCCAGGCAACAAGAGAAGCTGAGAGAGGAATTAACCCTCCAGCAGTAGAGAGCTCAGTCTTTAGAGCAGAGGTTAGCAGAGCCAACTCCCCACACTCGCTTTGAGGAGAGTGTGACCATGCAGGCACCAGGCTATGCGCCGGCTTTACGCATTGTGCCGCCAGTGCGCCTTCACAGACCGGTAAAGCCTGCTCCTCGCACCAAACCAGTGGTGCGTATCTCCAGTCCGGCACGGCCCGTGCCTGCTCCTCGCACCTAACCAGTGGTGCATGTATCCAGTCCGGCACGGCCCGTACCTGCTCCTCGCACCAAACCAGTGGTGCGTGTCTCCAGTCCGGCACGGCCAGTGCCTGCTCCTCGCACCTAACCAGTGGTGCGTGTATCCAGTCCAGCACGGCCCATGCCTACTCCGTGCACCAGACCCGTGGTGTGTGTCCCCAGCCCGGTACGGCTGGTGCCAGAGCAGTCTGCTCCACCGGTGCCTAGTTTTGCTCCGGTCAGCTGCTCCATTCCAGTGCCAGAGCAGTCCGCTCCACTGGTGCCTAGTCCAGCTCCGGTCAGCTGCTCCACTCCGGTGCCATAGCAGTCCGCTCCACCGGTATCGAGTCCAGCTCCGGTCAGCTGCTCCACTCCAGAGCCAGAGCAGTCCACTCCACCGGTGCCTGATCCAGCTCCGGTCAGCTGCTCCACTCCAGTGCCAGAGCAGTCCGCTCCACCGGTGCCAAGTCCAGCTCTGGTCAGCTGCTCCAGTCCAGAGCCAGATCAGTCCACTCCACCGGGGTCCAGTTCAGCTCCGGTCAGTGGCTCCACTCCAGAACCAGACGTCAACCCCTCTCCAGGGTCGGGGCCTCCCACACCAGGGTCCAGACAGGGCTTGGTGCATCGTGGGAGGACTGAGAGGGGAAGCATCGCGCCGAGGTCCAGACCGGACCAGGGGTGCAACAGGGAGGCAGAAAGGGAAAGGACGTCACGCCCGGAGCCGGAGCCGCCACCGAGGCTAGATGCCCACCCGGACCCTCCCCTGTTAAGTTAGGTTTTGCGGCCGGAGTCCGCACCTTTGGGGGGGGACTCGGGGGGGGGGGGGGGGGGGGGGACTACTGTCACACCCCGACCTTTAATGCCTGTTGTTTCTTGTTGGTTTGGTCAGGGTGTACATTCTATGTTTGTATTTCTATGTGTATTTTCTAGGTGTGGTTCCCAATCAGAGGCAGCTGTCGATCATTGTCTCTGATTGGGGATCATACTTAGGCAGCCATGTTGCCTACCTATGTTGTGGGATCTTGTTTCTGTGTGTTTGGCTTGGTTGATGCTATCCTTTAGCACTTCACGTTATGTTGCTTTTGTTGTTTTGTTAGGTATTTAATAAACGAACATGTACTCATACCACGCTGCACCTTGGTCCAATCCTGTATTCAACGAACGTGACATCTGCAGGCTATCTCTACAGTGGATTGCAACCCCACCCCCTTTGGCAGTTCTATCGAGACAGAAAATGTTGTAGTTGGGGATGAACATTTCTGAATTTTTGGTGGCCATCCTAAGCCAGGATTCAGACACTGCTAGAACATCAGGGTTGGCGGAGTGTGTGCTAACGCAGTGAATAACTCAAACTTAGGGAGGATGCTTCGGATGTTAACGTGCAAGAAGCCAAGGCTTTTACGGTTACAGAAGTCAACAAATGATAACGCCTGGGGAGTAGGAGTGATACTGGGGGCTACAGGGCCTGGGTTAACCTCTACATCACCAGAAGAACAGAGGAGGAGTAGAATAGGGATACGGCTAAAGGCTTTAAGTACTGGTCTTCTAGTGCGTTGGGTACAGAGATAAAAAGGGGCAGATTTCCGTGCGTTGTAGAATAGATTCAGGGCATTATGTACAGACAAGGATATGGAAGGATATGAGTACAGTGGAGGTAAACCTAAGCGTTGGGTAACGATGAAAGAGATAGCATCACTGGAGGCACTGATTGAGTCGGTCTCCGCGTGTATGGGGGGTGGGACAAAGGAGCTATCTAAGGCAGGTTGAGCTGGGCTGGAGGATCTACAGTGAAATAGTACAATAAGAAATAACCGAAACAGCAATAAGCAAGGCATATTGACATGGGAGAGAGGCATAAAGCAATCACAGGTGTTATTTGAGAGAGCTAAGACAAAAGCTGGTAATGGCGACAAAGTTTGGGCTGAGGTTAAACATAAACAGGATGCGGTACCGTAAAAAGGAACAGTCCAGCAGGCATCAGCTGTATAGCTGAGTTATTATAAGGTCCGGTGAACAGCAATAGGAGAGTTCGGAGGAAGTTCGGGGGTTGCTATAGCACTGGTGAGCAAGAGGCCACGGGTAGCGTGTGCTAGCGGGCCGGGGCTAGCAGATGGATCTTCGTGGTCGACGTCGTAACGGGAAGCCTGTTGTAACCACATCAGACGATTTCGTCGGCACACCAATCGTGTTGGATCGGCGGGGCTCCGTGTCAACACTAGGAGGTCCCGTCCAGTTGACAAAGAGGTAGATAGCCGGGAGATGGGCCTGGCTTTAGGCTAGCTCAAGGCTGATTAGCCACAACATTGTCCATTTGGTTGCAGCTAGCTAGCTGCGATGATCCGGTGTTAAAGGTCCAGTGATTCAGTGATTCCGGCAGAAAAAACGATATGTTCTGGGTCGATAACGCGCTGTGCAGACAGTGCAGACTGGCCGATAATAGTCCAGGCTAGAGCTGGCTGGTAGGTAGTGCAGGCCACGGACAATGGTGAAAAACCACTAATGGTGGCTAATAGCATGTAGCTAGTTAGCTGGCTACTGCCGTCCGGTAGACAGAGAGGTAGATAGCCGGGATATGGGCCTAGCCTCCGGCTAACTGGTGCTTGCTTCGGGGGCAGTGGTGATCAGCCAAACAGCAACATCCATTCGGTTCCGGCTAGCTAGTTGTGATCCGGTGTTAATGTCCAGTGATTCAGTTATTCCGGCAGAAAAATCAGATGCTCTGGGTGAAAACCGCTAACGGTGGCTAATAGCAAGTAACTAATTAGCTGGCTAGCTAGTTTCAACTGGAGATTTTAGATAAAAGGTAAGTCAAAAATAGAATCCGTTCCACATTGAGTGAGGCGGGTTGCAAGAAAGTATATTTTGTAGAAGGATGAAAAGTGTGATAGGGAAATATGTACGAAAAATACAAAAAATACAAAAAACTGGCTATTTACACAAACACACAACAAAGAACACGACCGCACTGCTACGCCATTTTGGATTCTCTCTTAAGAGGGTGTGAACAATGCTGAATGGGTGTAGACAGAGAAGAGCTCTCCAGTAGGTACCAAAACATTCAAAGGCCATTTTCTCAAAATCAAATTTCAAAGCAGAATGACTTTCCCATTTCTTCTAAAATGCAGTGCATGATATACCATTTTGTAGCTCTGTCTGTGCTTTTATCCAATGTAAAAAACACAATTTCAAATTTTGCTACATAAGACCTAAATCAAGGCGGTCGGTCACATATGTTCTATATCTAGGGTCCTACTCATAGAGATACACCATATATACACTGCTCAAAAAAATTAAGGGAACACTAGATCTGAATGAATTAAATAATCTTATTAAATACTTTTTTCTTTACATAGTTGAATGTGATGACAACAAAATCACACAAAAATTATCAATGGAAATCAAATGTATCAACCCATGGAGGTCTGGATTTGGAGTTACCCTCAAAATTAAGGTGGAAAACCACACTACAGGCTGATCTAACTTTGATGTAATGTCCTTAAAACAAGTCAAAATGAGGCTCAGTAGTGTGTGTGGCCTCCACGTGCCTGTATGACCTCCCTACAACGCAAGGGCATGCTCCTGATGAGGTGGCGGATGGTCTCCTGAGGGATCTCCTCCCAGACCTGGACTAAAGCATCCGCCAACTCCTGGACAGTCTGTGGTGCAACGTGGCGTTGGTGGATGGAGCGAGACATGATGTCCCAGATGTGCTCAATTGGATTCAGGTCTGGGGAACGGGCGGGCCAGTCCATAGCATCAATGCATTCCTCTTGCAGGAACTGCTGACACACTCCAGCCAGATGAGGTCTAGCATTGTCTTGCATTAGGAGGAACCCAGGGCCAACCACACCAGCATATGGTCTCACAAGGGGTCTGAGGATCTCATCTCGGTACCTAATGGCAGTCAGGCTACCTCTGGCGAGCACATGGAGGGCTGTGCGGCCCCCCAAAGAAATGACACCCCACACCATGACTGACCCACCGCCAAACCGGTCATGCTGGAGAATGTTGCAGGCAGAAGAACGTTCTCCACGGCGTCTCCAGACATTGTCACGTCTGTCACATGCTCAGTGTGAACCTGCTTTCATCTGTGAAGAGCACAGGGCGCCAGTGGCGAATTTGCCAATCTTGGTGTTCTCTGGCAAATGCCAAACGTCCTGCACGGTGTTGGGCTGTAAGCACAACCCCCACCTGTGGACGTCGGGCCCTCATACCACCCTCATGGAGTCTGTTTCTGACCGTTTGAGCAGACACATGCACATTTGTGGCCTGCTGGAGGTCATTTTGCAAGGCTCAGGCAGTGCTCCTCCTGCTCCTCCTTGCACAAAGGCGGAGGTAGCAGTCCTGCTGCTGGGTTGTTGCCCTCCTACGGCCTCGTCCACGTCTCCAGATGTACTGGCCTGTCTCCTGGTAGCGCCTCCATGCTCTGGACACTACGCTGACAGACACAGCAAACCTTCTTGCCACAGCTCGCATTGATGTGCAATCCTGGATGAGCTGCACTACCTGAGCCACTTGTGTGGGTTGTAGACTCCGTCTCATGCTACCACTAGAGTGAAAGCACTGCCAGCATTCAAAAGTGACCAAAACATCAGCCAGGAAGCATAGGAACTGAGAAGTGGTCTGTGGTCACCACCTGCAAAACCAGTCCTTTATTGGGGGTGTCTTGCTAATTGCCTATAATTTCCACCTGTTGTCTATTCCATTTGCACAACAGCATGTGGAATTTATTGTCAATCAGTGTTGCTTCCTAAGTGGACAGTTTGATTTCACAGAAGTGTGATTGACTTGGAGTTACATTGTGTTGTTTAAGTGTTCCCTTTATTTTTTTGAGCAGTGTATATGTTCTTTATCTAGGGTGCTACTCAAGGCTCAGATGAAGGCCTCATATTTACCAAAACATAAGCCTACTTGTTTGTCCCGTGAATAAACTCATGATAAATGCAAACACAGAGTGCTAATTGTTCTCTATTTTTCATGGGATAGTCACCTGGGGAAGTGTCCTGGGGTGAGGAAACTTTGGACCAGCTTTGGATACAGGTAGGCCTACATGGCTTTTTAATCACATTCCCAATGTGTTTTTTTACTGTAGTGTCTGAATGTCCACTAGCCATGAATTACAGGGTGGGGGTAGGCCCAAACATGTGAAACAAAATGTCATTTTGGCTTTCCGGAATTATGTTCTTCAAACAACAGAGAGAGAGAATAAAAGAGATGAAAGGAAGGAAGTTAACATTGAGGGACCTTTATCAAACACATCTAGGCTCACATTTGATATGTAGCAGCTGTTGTCTAATGACCTTATTATTGAAGTGAGAACGTCTGATGAATATGCCTGTGACCACTGTATGGTGTAAAATTGTAGTGAATTCTCTGTGTTCCCAATCATTTCCTGCTTGTGAAGTGAAAACCCGCAGACATACGGACTCCCAGGAATTGAGTTTGATACCCCAATATGTCAATGAGAGTTTCCTAATAATGTGGTCCCATATTACACACACAGATTTCCTTTCTTCTATTTTGATCAAACTTGGTTCTCTTGAGTATGGACGTACTATGAACATAATATCCAATGAACAGTGAAAGTGGAAAGGGTAAACAGTACAGGCAGTACTGGTGCACAAAAATGAGACAACATAATCAGTTGGTCAGCAGACAGAAACTGTTGATTCTAAACTTGAAATTAGATGGTTGAGTAGATGTGATAACTAGTATAAATGGTTTGTTAGACTTTTGTCACAAAGTCCCATCTATCTTTTCTTGCAACCTTTTTGTTTTATGCTGGTGTTTTAGTTTTACACAAATTAAGTTTAGACCCTCTTAAAAAACAGGGCAACACTGGCAAGAGAAGAAACCTTGAGAGGATACAGTGCGGTGTAGTTAATTAAAGACAACACATTGAATACTTAATTTACTCAAAATACAAATGGTCAGGAAAGTGAGGTTGGGGTTTGTTTACACTCATTTGGGTCTTTGTGTGCTGTCATTCTGAATACAACATGCACTAATAACACAATGAGAAGAATCAGTTTGGGTAAAATAATTACCTCAGTGGAAAAGTATCCCAGTTAACATTTATCTGGCTTCATATCAGTTTCTCTTTTCCCAAAACGCTGAACATAAAAAAAAGACATGCAGTATCATGTTACCTGTAACTTTCTACCTGCCTACGATTTCCTGAAAATCATGTGACTTCTTGTAAATCCCCATGTCATTAGGTGAAACAAAACAGAGGTACTGAATGTAGAAGACAAGACTGTCAGACAGTAAAACTGTTTTCTTTTAAATTTTTAATTATATGAAATTCATAGTCACTAACTTCCGTACTTCTGTTGAGTGTTCAATGTGCAATGCAACATGGAAATCCCCTGAACATAGTATAATTTTAGGAATAGCCTACTACAGAGATGCGAGGGGAAAATTAATATAGCACCAAGTGATCGTTGGCATTAGCATACTCTTTCCATTTTGTTTGCTAGTAATGATATTGGTGCTCTTGTCATCTGATAAGCACACCTGGATAATTGAAATAGAAGTATTCACACAGATTGTATTTATCTCATCCTCCAGTAAAAAAATGGTCTGGATGTTAATCCCAGTAAACAGATGACATTAGCATCTTACATACTTTAAGACATAACCATTACAGAAATCTACTGAGAGCATTTTCAAGAGGATGAAACAACTACATTGGATAGGTTTTTGTCCCAACCAAGAATGTTGTGCTGATGATGCAGGAAACTGTGTTTAAAAGCCCTGACTTGCTTAGAGGGAACAATTTGCACAGTCTCAATTTATAAACAAACTTTAAAATTAGCATTACATTGGGACAAATTAAAGCATCACTGATTAGTTTGTAACAGTTTTATTAAATTAAAAAGTTAAGCTAGAATGTAAAGATGTAATGAAATACAAAATACTAAGAAATACAAAAAGATTTTCACATGTAATTGAAATTACATCTTGTAAACATTTCTTTGTTGTGACTGAATATGGTTAGGCGTTTGGCCGTGACCGGGAGCCCCATGGGGCGGCGCACAATTGGCCGAGCGCCGTCAGGGTTAGAGGGTTTGGCCCGGGGGGATTTCCTTGGCTTATCGTGCTCTAGCGACTCCTTGCGGCGGGCCGGGCGCCTCCGACACATTGGCGCAGCTGGCTTCTGGGTTAAGCGAGCAGTGTAGCGGAAGAAAGTGAAAACTGCAACAGGGCTCATACATGGCAGAATGAGCTCTAACGGCCATTGCCATGAAAGCCTAGTAGGCCTCTGGGCATATGTATATACAGTGCATTCGGCTGTAATGTAACAAAAGGTGGAAAAAGTCAAGGGGTCTGAATACTTTCCGAATGCACTATATCATGATTGACACGACCGTAAAAATCATCATGAAATGTCCATGGAAGTGTAAGCCAACATATTTCATTATTTTACATTAACTTATTTAACTGCTTTGATATGGCTTAATTGATCATAGTCCAGACACTTTATAGTTGCAAGTACCATGCAGTTGCACCAGGGGAATTTAAACCAAACAGATTTATTTTGCAGGTCTTCTGTTTCCCCACATTTATTGATGAATTAATTTCCCATCATGAAAATGTATACCCATTCTCCAATCAAATACCTTCATTGATACCACACAAAAAAACAGACAAATACTGCAATCTGGCAACCCTCATATAATCCGACATAGCACCAGTATCCCAAAGTATTAAGTGAAAACAAGCATAGAAAACAGCATTGACATTAATAAAAAATCTAATAAAAAGTAAGGCTACTATTAAATTATAATTATTTTGGTGACAACCTGGTTGATTAACAATATTGGGTTGTTAACATGCTTTTTAAAAATATAAATAAATGTGGAACCAAAAAAAAGGCAGTATAGAACACCATTGCCCAAAATGCATTGCTCCAATATCTTTCAAAAGATTGTTCCGAAGTTTGCCCCCCAAAAATGTATTTTCCTACGAGTTAAGTCGCACAAAAATGTGTGCCTTTCCACATGAATTAAGCCACACAAGAACACACAAAAACGCACAAAATCTGCTGAAATACCTTTTGTTCATATTTGCACAAATTGAGTGTGAGTTTGTGTTGCCTATAAGAATGGACCCATTGCTATTTGTACTGGGTGTCCTTGGGAACAGGCCCTCACTTACCTTAGCACAGCTCAATCTTCTTAAAAAATTACTCTTTGTGGCCCGCAAATGCATTCTCCTTAACTGGATAAAAGACCAGCCACCAACAATAAATCAGTGGAATTGTGAGATCTTTTAAGTGTTACCGCTGGAGAAAATGAGTGCCATATTTAGGAACAAGGAAGGATATTTCTATACAAATGGGACCCCTTTTTGCCATCTCTTCCCCCTAATCTTGCAGATGATGCCCTAAGAAGTGTCAATATAAAAATTCTATGAATTTATGGGTCAACTGGACCCTGGTCGCTTTCTTGTAGAAAATACATATATTGTTGTATATGCCTCTATACTCTGTTAGGGGGATATATCTGTCACGACTTCCGCCGAGGCTGCCTCCCCTCCTTGTTCGGGCAGGTTTCGGCATTCGTCGTCACCGGCTTACTAGCTACTGCCGATCCCATTCTCATCACTCCACTTGTCATGTCTTGTCTTGTCAATCACACACACCTGGTGCTCATTCCCCTAATTAGTATGTGTATAAGTGTTCCCTCTGTTCCCCTTGTCTTTGTGAGTGTGAGTAGCTCGGTTGAGCTTCTCTTCCACATAATTAGTAATAGATCATATCCTATAGGAGATGGAGGCAGGAACGTACTGTCAGGCATCAGGATGATCACACCACGCTGACACCATGCACCTCAAAGGGGAAGGGTCCAAAACACAATCACAGAGGGAGGGATGAATGTCTTAAAGAGCCTCCGTGACCCCCTTGATCCAACATCCTACCATCCTTTAGGAAACCCTGTACTGTTGATTTTTACAACTCCTTTCAGAGGGCATTATGGGTAGGATCTCCACCTACCTTGACACTGGAGGGGGTGTGGTTTGAGGTTGGAAGTTTGAACCCCCTGGGCTGCTGTACTTGGGTCTCATCAGTGAAACCAACACCAGCTTCTCTATAGGTACACTACACACCCCTCTGAGGCTGTATAGGTGCCTCATGACAGGGTCCTACTCATAGAGATACACCATATATATATGGTTCTATATCTAGGGTCCCACTAATAGGGATGTAGCTCAGTTGGTAGAGCATGGTGTTTGCAACGCCAGGGTTGTGGGTTCGATTCCCATGGGGGGCCAGTATGAAAAATAAAAAATTAAATGTATTCACTCACTAACTGTAAGTCGCTCTGGATAAGAGTGTCTGCTAAATGACGTAAATGTAATAGAGATATACCATATACAGTACCAGTCAAAAGTCTGGACACACCTACTCATTCCAAGGTTTTTTGTTATTTTTGTACTATTTTCTACATTGTGGAATAATAGTGAAGACATCAAAACTATGAAATAACACATATGGAATCATGTAGTAACCAAAAAAGTGTTAAACAAATCAAAATATATTTTAGATTTGAGATTCTTCAAAGTAGCCACCCTTTGCCTTGATGACAGCTTTGCACACTCTTGGAATTCTCTCAACCAGCTTCATGAGGTAGTCACTGTCTTGGCATTTTTCCTATTTTGTTGCCTTACAACCTGGAATTCAAATGGATTTTTTGGGGGGGTTGTATCATTTGATTTACACAACATGCCTACCACTTTGAAGATGCAAAATATTTTTGGGGTGTGAAACAAACAAGAAATAAGACAAAAAAAACAGAAAACTTGAGAGTGCATAACTATTCACCCCCAAAGTCAATCCTTTGTAGAGCCACCTTTTGCAGCAATTACAGCTGCAAGTCTTTTGGGGTATGTCTCTATAAGCTTCGCACATCTAGCCACTGGGATTTTTGCCCATTTTCCAAGACAAATCTGCTCCAGCTCCTTCAAGTTGGATGGGTTCCGCTCAATTGGATTGAGGTATGGGCTTTGACTAGGCCATTTAAATCTAATATAATCTAATTTTATTGGCCACATGCGCCGAATACAACAGGTGCAGACATTACAGTGAAATGCTTACTTACGGCCCTCAACCAACAGTGCATTTATTTTTAATAAAAAAATAGAATAAAACAACAAAAAAGTGTTGAGAAAAATAGAGCAGAAGTAGAATAAAATAACAGTAGGGACATTTAAATGTTTCCCCTTAAACCACTTTTTATAACCCAACCCTGATCTGTACTTCTCCACAACTTTGTCCCTGACCTGTTTGGAGAGTTCCTTGTTCTTCATGGTGCCGCTTGCTTGGTGGTGCCCCTTGCTTAGTGGTGTTGCAGACTCTGGGGCCTTTCAGAACAGGTGTATATATACTGAGATCATGTGACAGATCATATGACACCTAGATTGCACACAGGTGGACTTTATTTAACTAATTATGTGACTTCTGAAGGTAATTGGTTGCACCAGATCTTATTTAGGGGCTTCATAGCAAAGGGGGTGAATACATATGCACACACCACTTTTCCGTTATTTATTTTTTTGAATTTTTTGAAAAATGTAATTTTTTTCTTTTCACTTCACCAATTTGGACTATTTTGTGTATGTCCATTACATGAAATCCAAATAAAAATTAATTTAAATTACAGGTTGTAATGCAACAAAATAGGAAAAACGCCAAGGGGGACGAATACTTTTGCAAGGCACTGTACATCCAGAAGAGCAGAGCCGTCATCAAGAGCATGTTTGTCATAATGTTTTAGTAGACTATACTGTATGTCACTGATAGATGAAAGTATTGTTGGATCATTGTCTCATTTCTGTTTATAACTTTTACTATTAGCTACCTTTATTATACCTTATTATTAGCAACCACTGGTACAGATGTAGGATCTTAATTTGAGGCAGTTTGCTAGAGCAGGAAAATGATCCTGCAGCAACAGGAAATGTGAATTATTGTGTGGAATATAATTAATGGACAGTTTTTCTAGGGGTTGATACATTTTTCGTTAGGGCAAATCAAGTCTGCCATTTTAAAGTGGAAATTACAAACGTACATTTCCACTTTTTTTTGTTGTATCTTTTTTTATGCCTTTTTCAGTCATAAATATCATAAACAAAAAAAAAATTGTTATATACTGGATCTAAATATCATTTAAAAAAAGAACTGTAATATACAGGTTCGCAATGTGCCAAGAACGTTGTGTTGATGATGCAGGAAACTAGACCCTGACTTAAGAGGAAACCTTTTGTCATATTCTAAATTTATAGATCGTTAAAAGTTATGACTGCATTGGGGAAAATAAAGCATCACTTTTTACATTTTTAGATGAAAATGAAATAGAAAATACAATGAAAGAATATACAATATATTTACATGAGTCATTTAAAGGGGCAGTGCAGACAAATTAGATTTTTCTGTTTTTTTTAATGATATTTCCACACTATGAGGGTGACGTAACACTGAAATTGTGAAAATTATGATAAATACCTTTTAGTATATGAGCTTTTTGAAAACAACGCCTATCAGAGCTGTGTATGTAAATATATTACAATTTCTATAAACACGCCCACATGATCAGACTGAGCATTCCAATGGAAAAAAGAGGCTCAGGGAAATAAATTATAAAAAATATATTTGGAGTTATTTTCATGAAATAAACACACACAGTGATGTATAATACAGTGAGGGAAAAAAGTATTTGATCCCCTGCTGATTTTGTACGTTTGCCCACTGACAAAGAAATTATCAGTCTATAATTTTAATGGTAGGTGTATTTGAACAGTGAGAGACAGAATAACAACAAAAAAAATACAGAAAAATGCATGTAAAAAATGTTATAAATTGATTTGCATTTTAATGAGGGAAATAAGTATTTGACCCCCTCTCAATCAGAAAGATTTCTGGCTCCCAGGTGTCTTTTATACAGGTAATGAGCTGAGATTAGGAGCACACTCTTAAAGGGAGTGCTCCTAATCTTAGCTTGTTACCTGTATAAAAGACATCTGTCCACAGAAGCAATCAATCAATCAGATTCCAAACTCTCCACCATGGCCAAGACCAAAGATATCTCCAAGGATGTCAGGGACAAGATTGTAGACCTACACAAGGCTGGAATGGGCTACAAGACCATCGCCAAGCAGCTTGGTGAGAAGGTGACAAATGGAAGAAACACAAAAGAACTGTCAATCTCCCTCGGCCTGGGGCTTCATGTAAGATCTCACCTTGTGGAGTTGAAATGATCATGAAAAACGGTGAGGAAACCACCCCCTTTTCACACTTAAGTGTGACTGTTTATCCTCAAAGTATAGATAAAGCCTATATATGTTCCAGTGTGTATGTTACAGCTCTACTAAAATATATGGTGGAATATCTAAGCTATTCATTCCTACGTTTGCGTCTGTCCAAAATTGTCTGCTCAGAGTCTGATATGACTCAATGCTGAAAAGAGTCTATGCAGTTGTTTTCACTCTCAATGTCTGAACATCTGCATCTATACTTACGAAGATCTCAGTTTCAGAGTTAAAAAGTATAGGCAAATCCATGCTTTTCCGACGTTTGCGTCTGTACAGAATATTTTTTGCCTGCTTAGAGTCAGAAAATGCTTCTGCCTTGAGTTTCACCTCATTAGCCATTTCTACATCACATACCATAATATAATCGCAGTAAGAATTATATTTTTGAGTTTAACCATATATTTCTAAAATTAGCACTGACACAGGATAGTATCGGGTTACAGGGTCACCAGTAGCAATAAAAAATGGACTGACCTGACAGGAGTAGAGAGGCTCTGAATTACAATGCTACACTATTTACAAAATAACAGCCACACATCAACTCAGGCTGTGTTTCATTCCAGGATGATGTTCTCTCCTCTCCTCGTTCACTCCTCTTCATGGATCTGATAGTGGCCCACTTTAAATGTGTACATGACACTGCAACAAAATTTCCCCATGGGGACAATAAAGTAAGTAAGTAAGTAAGTAAGTTTATATTAGTAGTGGATGTCAAATCAAAGTTGAATTTTGTAACTTTACTAAGTGGGCACTTGCTTAGTCTTGGATCCACAAAGGGGAGTGAACGCAGATTTTTATCCGTCTTCATCACTTCACTTCACATTGCATAAAAATAAAAGTCCTCTGCAAGAGAGAGAAAGAGAGAGTGAAACAGGGAAATATAAGACAGAGTGAACTTGAATTTTAATTGTATAAGGATCACCATTAGCTGACGCCATGATGTCAGCTAATCTCCCTTGGTGGTGGGCGCTATCCGTCTGAAAGCTCCCAGCAGCAGCAACAGGAGGGCAGCGATGGCACATAGGTCTCCATGTGGTCCGTGTGTTCTCCATCCGCTACCTTGGTCCTGGCCCTGGTCCTTGTTATAGTCCTGGTCCTGCAGTGCAAAGAAAGGTTGTCTGTTTAAAAAACATATTCCGTCTCTCAAATAATCAATAATTAGGTTTGAACAGTATGTTATGGATAATGAATTTGCTGATAGCGATAATGAATATGAAGGTGATGATACTGAGAAGGATTGATGTAACAATTTTGACAATATTTCATCCATGCAACATAATGGAGCCTTGGAAAATTAAAAATACTACATAGTGGATCATCATCCTGACAAAATACTTATTTCTCCAGGGAATTACAGTATATGCTGCTGATTGCTAAATGAGAGCCCAGCTAGCACATTTGATTCCTTGGAAGTTGTGAGAACGTATGTTTTTGTTTCACATTGGTTGTGGGAACAAAACCATATGTTTCCTGACCTGGAAATGTTTATTTTTAGGTTGCAGGGAGGTTCTGATAACATTTTACTCTGGTTCCTTGAAAGTTTTCCTGCAAAGTTGTATTAACACTCTGAGAACAGAAATTATAGGTTATTTGGAGGTTTTTTAATAACTTCCTTAAAACTTTCACTGTTTGTATAAGACTTATTATAACACTATCTCATTTTGGGTTAACGTTTTTGAAATCCAAGCACAGATAGGACACTTTGAAATTAATTTCCTTGCGCACTTTTCTATTGTGACACTGCATCAGTGAGATTCAAACCTATGATCTTCTGTTCTCTATCCATGGAATTAGTCCACTGCACCACCAGGATAGAGCTAGCACGCCATGGTTTTTTTTACACATACAAAGCTGTTCATTTTATTCTATTCAAACAGACCCCATTTCAAAAGGAAAATATAGCTGCAAGCAGCAATGCCAGGGTTCAAGATGTGGGCCCACTGTGCCACAATCAGGACAAATTTTACACATCGCCTTAGGATTAGCTATTTCTTTACTCCTTACCACACTTGCCAAATATTCAAACTCAAAATTAAACAGATCATGCAATATGCAAATGTTAACCATTTTTAATGGTGTTGACTACTTTAAACGTCTTCTCCAGAACTGCTAGACCGATGGGCACCAAATTTGGTATATAGCATCTATAGATGCACATCTTCAAACGCAATATTTTCCAAAACACTTGCTCAAACAATAGATTAGATGTTTATTTAGTCACATGCACAGGGTCACAGATGTAGTTGCAGTGTACAGTGAAGTACTTAAGCTCCGAGCTCCAGCAGTGCCTAGGTGTGAATAAAACAATAAAATAAATATATGATAACAATAATATATACATATTTCCTGCTCCATAGCGCTTAGGACCTCAGACTAGGGCAAAGGTTCCCCTTCCAACAGGGCAACGACCCTAAGCACACAGCCCAGAAAGCGCAGGAGTGGCTTCGGGTGTCCTTGAGTGGCCCAGCCAGAGCCCGGACTTGAACCCGATCTATCATCTCTGGAGAGACCTGAAAATAGCTGTGCAGCAACCCTCCCCATCCAACCTGACAGAGCTTAAGAAGATAAGAAGATCTGCAGAGAAGAATGGGAGAAACTCCCCATATACAGGGGTTCCAAGCTTATAGCCAAGAAGACTCGAGGCTGTAATCGCTGCCAAAGCTGCTTCAAACAAAGGACTGAGTAAAGGGTCTGAATACTTATGTAAATGTGATATTTATTTATTTTATTTTTAATACATTTCCAAACATTTCTAAAAACCAGTGTTTGCTTTGTCATTATGGGGTAGTGTGTGTGGATTGATGAGGGTAATAATCTATTTAATCAATTTTAGAATAAGGCTGTTACATAACAAAATGTAGAAAAAGTCAAGGGGTCTGAATACTTTCCGAATGCACTGTTTGTAGCCTAGATGATTTGATATGTTTAAATGTTCAAGTTAATATGGTGCTGGAACAGCGGAGGCAGTTGTTTTTGTGCTGACTTGCGGTAACTCTTTGGTTCTAAATCAGTAGCTATAAGTTTAGTAAACTAACTGTCGAAAACATTATCTTGTTGACCACGCTATAGGTTATGTAACTGTTTGTTACATGCAATATTTGCTTTGTGGACTTCACCGGACAGATGTGGTCTCCGGTTTTGTGATGAAACAAATGTATGTGTAGTTGAATATATTCCGCCACTGTGTGACTGTTGTCTTTTTGTTGGCCTTATTGTACATAACGGTGGCGTATGAAGAAATGGGTTATAGTGCAAACAACGCAATTATCAAAACACAGGTTGTAATATAGCTTTTTTACTGGCTTGGCTTGTCTTGCCCAGTGATTTTACCCATGCACCGCAACTGTTAAATTTACATAAATGCTTGAAAATTCACAAAAAAGGACTTGAAGCTCATAGAACAAAACGTATAAGATCACCTAAACCTGTGTTTACCACAGACTTTATTTTGGGTGTTTATCCAGAAAACCTACAAAACCTCCATTCATTTTTGAATAGGCTTTGTACGAAGAACCATGGTGGAGTTAGGGCCTACAAAAAGACACAAACTATTGCTTTCAGTCTATGGACAAGAGTTTTAATTTGAAAATACCACATTTAGGCTGCATTGGCATTTAGCAGGAACAATTCGCTTGGTTATACTGTATCTGTGCACTGGCGATTAATTTGATACATTGTATATTATTTCCCTACTCCACCTGAATGTGGCAAGTGTACACTACTATTTGTTTATCTAGATATTGATTTAGCTAGCTAGCTAACATTGTGAAGCAGTCTATGCATACAAGCGACAGTACACTGAGATTTTTACTTTGAGCAAATATATTGATATCCGACTCATCATCTGGCTTCAAAACGCAAGTCCAAACTCTCACGGTAGTTCAATGGTAAATCTCATCCGTAGCTGTACTTAATCTAGTCACAACCCTTTTCTGCTGCAGAGTTCCAAAGATCATGTCAAATTAACATCAGATTTGACTTTTCGTAGCAGGTTAAGAGAATTTATGCAACCCGTTAGGAGAATTAACATAGCAGGTTAGGAGAATTAGGTTAATGCTAGGAAAAGGGTTAGCTCAAATGCAAAAGAGTTCAACTTTTGACATTAATAAAAATAAAATAAAAGCTGGATCCCTTATAGCCATGACCAGTTACAAATGTAATTTTGTTATTTGGGCGTCACAAATGAATGTCTCAACGGTGGGGTCGAACTGACAACTGGAGAAACAAAGAAATTAGAAACTGTTCAGAAAATAACTCAAAGGAATTAACACTAAAGTGAGTAGCTAGTTCATTTGAATTATATTTTATTTATCTTAGTAACTACAATCAAGAGCGTTAGGTAATTTGGCCAGTAGCCAGTACGGCTAACTTGCTAGGCTTGATAGTATAAGCTAACTGGTAGCCTAGCTAGCTAACAAATAACTACATTTCCTTCCCTTCAATGATTTCTTTTTTATCCTATCAAGCATCAAGGTGACAGCTAACGTTTTAAAACATTTAGCTACAAGTATTTTCTATTACTGGTTAATATAAGCTAGCTAGCAAACTAGCAACTTGGCTAACTAGCTAGCTAATTCCAGCTAGTTTTGTCATCATGTATGAAACAGGTAGATTAGCTACCTTGTTGTATAGTTAAGTGAAATTACAATTTTTTTGCAATATAGACAATTTTAATTAATGATTTATGCATTTACAGTTTGGATTGGATCACAGACAAACACTCTACGCCCGCGTCAATGGGATCTGTAACATTACTGTGAGGGACCACCGCTGACAACCCAATCTGCAATCATAGCATCGTCCATAATAACAAATCAAATTTTATTTGTCACATGCGCCGAATACAAAAGGTGTGGACCTTGCAGAGTTTTAAATAAATAAAACATTTGCTAAATAAATGAAAGGAAAAATAGTAACATTAACGAGGTTATATACAAGGGGTACTGGTACCGAGTCAATGTGCATGGGTACGGGTTAGTCGATGTAATTGTGATATGTACACTACCAGTCAGAAGTTTGGACACACCTACTCATTCAAGGGTTCTTCTTTTTTTTACATTGTAGAATAATAGTGAAGACATCAAAACTATGAAATAACACATATGGAATCATGTAGTAACCAGAAAAGTGTTAAACAAATCAAAACATATTTTATATTTGGGATTCTTCAAAGTAGCCACCCTTTGCCTTGATTACAGTTTTGCACATTCTTGGCATTCTATCAACCAGCTTCATGAGGTATTCACCTGGAATGCATTTCAATTAACAGGTGTGCCTTCTTAAAAGTTAATTTGTGGAATGTATTTCCTTCTTAATGCGTTTGAGCCAATCAGTTGTGTTGTGACAAGGTAGGGGGGGTATACAGAAGATAGCCCTATTTGGTAAAAGAAGTCCAAATTATGGCAAGAACAGCTCAAATAAGCAAAGAGAAACGACAGTCCATCATTACTATAACTTTTATTGGTTGCACTTGGTGGGACTATAATTTGTTTTTCAACAGGACAATGACCCAAAACACACCTCCAGGCTGTGTAAGGGCTATTTGACCAAGAAGGAGAGTGATGGAGTGCTACATTACATTTACATTTTACATTTTAGTCATTTAGCAGACGCTCTTATCCAGCGCGACTTACAGTTAGTGCATACATAATTTTTTTACTTTTCATACTGGCCCCACGTGGGAATCGAACCCACAACCCTGGCGTTGCAAAAACCATGCTCTACCAACTGAGCAACATCCCTGCATCAGATGACCTGGCCTCCACAATCACCTGACCTCAAACCAATTGAGATAGTTTGAGATGAGTTGGACCGCAGAGTGAAGGAAAAGCAGCCAACAAGTGCTCAGCATATGTGGGAACTCCTTCAAGACTGTTGGAAAAGCATTCAAGGTGAAGCTGGTTGAGAGAATGCCAAGAGTGTGCAAAACTGTCATCAAGGCAAAGGGTGGCTACTTTGAAGACTCTCAAATCTCAAATATATGTTGATTTGTTTGACACCTTTTTGGTTAATACATGATTCCTTAAGTGTTATTTCATAGTTTTGATGTCTTCATTATTATTCAACAATGTGGAAAATAGTAAAAAAATTATGAAAAACCCTTGAATGAGTAGGTGTCCAAACTTTTCACTGGGACTGTAGGTATCTATGCATAGATAATAAACAGAGAGTAGCAACAGCGGATGTGAGGGATTGTGAATGTGTGGGTGTTTTGTGTGTCCGTGTGTGTGTGGGTGTGTGGTTAGAGTCCAGTGAGGGGGCGGTATAAGAGTTGGAGTGGGTCCAGAGTTTCTGGGATGATGGTGTTGATGTGAGCCATGACCAGCCTTTCAAAGCACGTCATTGCTCCAGTGCTACGAGCGGTAGTCATTTAGGCAGCTTACCTTGGCGTTCTTGGTCACAGGGACTGTGGTGGGCTACTTGAAACATGTAGGTATTACAGATTGGGTCAGGGAGAGATTGAAAATGTCACTGAAGACACTTGCTAGCCGATCATTACATGCTCTGAGTACGCATCCTGGTAATCTGTCTGGCCCTGCAGCCTTGTGAATGTTAACCTGGTTAAAGGTCTTACTCACATCGGCTACGAAAAGCATGATCACACAGTCGTCCGGAACAGCTGGTGCTCTCATTTTTGGTACAGTGTTGCTTGCCTCGAAGCGAGCATAGAAGGCATTTAGCTTGTCTGGTAGGCTCACGTCCTTGGGAAGCTTGTGGCTGGGTTTCTCTTTGGAATCTGTGACAGTTTACTAGCTCTGCCACATCCGACGAGCGCCAGAGCCGGTGTAGTAGGATTCAATCTTAGTCCTGTATTGACGCTTTGTCTGTTTAATGGTTTGTCAGAGGGTATAGCGGGATGTCTTATAAGCGTACAGATTAGTGTCCCACTCCTTGGAAGCGGGACACTATCAGGGCAGGCAGGGGTATTGAGGGTGGCAACTTTTATTTTCTGTTAAATAAGACATTTTCAGAAAGATTGGCCTACGTTTGGAACTCTGGATTTCCTATACTGCATTTTAAAAATAGAAATAGTGTCACGACTTCCTCCGAGGCTGCCTCCTCTCCTTGTTCGGGCAGGCTTCGGCGTTCGTTGTCACCGGCCTTCTAGCCACTGCCGCTCCTCATCTCAACATTCCATTTGTTTTGTCTTGTTTATTACACACACCTGGTTCATATCCCCTCAGTACCTGTATACGTGTTCCCTCTGCCCCCTTGTCTTTGTGTGTGATTGTTTATTGTGGAGGAGAGAGAAGCTCGGTGGAGCTCTGTGTATTTTGTATCGGCGGGAATATTCCCCATGCGCCTGTTTTGCGCACTGGAGTGTTTTTATACATTACTGCGTAACTCTGTTGGTTCAGAATAAATCCTGTTATGCTGTGATTTACCCTCCTGCGCCTGACTCCTTCAAAATCCCTGCCTCACAAATAGTAGAGATGTGCTTTGGAAATAGCAACTTGGATTAAATATGACGATGCTTGCCTTTCCGTGCCTTGTATAGCCTACTATTCAATATGGTGCAAATGTATGCTGGGATGTGTCACCTTCATTTGAAGAAGAAGCACAATGATTCTCGGCGCCTGAATAGGTCAAATAATTTGGGCTATAGACATTTAATGAGTTGGATTTAGCCCATTTTCAATCAGACATACCCTACGAGCATGAAATATTAAAATATCTGATTGACATATCATGTAAGGATATCTATTGAAATTATGATTATTTTATTTTTTTACAGACACTTAAATGATCAGGTAATGACTACAGATATGATACATTTCTGAAAATGTAAGATATCCAGAAATATATAGATAAAAGATATACTCTGATATTGACCCTTTTCGTACAGTTAAATAAATAACAAATTACCTGAAAACTGGTCAGGTCACAGGATCTTCTCACGCTCAAATTTCAGATTTAAAAAAAATGTTGGACTACTTCTTCAATAAGGTTTTACTGCGGTTGGCATCCAATATATGTTGCATTACCCAAGATGTGGGACTCAAACAAGAATAATATTTTATAGAAACCTGTTGTCATGAAAATGAAAGAAATTAATTAACTATGTGTGTTGGTGAATGGTTTCTGAAAGAGCATGACTGTATGTGTGGGTTCATAATTGGCCTGTGACAGGGACTTTCCATTATGTTTGGCTAAAAAATAAAAACACCCTCATTTCCAATTAACAAGAAATGATAAAAACGAAGGGTCTTATTTTAATAACCTCACCAATATTTCAACTTACATTTTTCAAACAACAAGGGAAATAAGAACATTTGAAAGGGTAGAAAAATGTCATTGAAACTCAGTTACCATTTAATTTCACAAGTGGATTAGAAATAAATTAATATAGTAACAGATTTATTCAGGTTTGAAGTCTTATCAGTTGAAAGTGCATTAGGCTTATATTGCAAAAAATAGAAAAAATGTTTTGTGAATCTGGGCCGTAAGATAGTTTGTAAGTGCAATTCCTCAACAATATCTTAAGATTTAATGATATATCTTCTTACAAATCTCTTCTTACAAATCTTCTTAAGATGTCTGTTGCTAGTAAACCGTTTTAGCTAGCTATCTAGCTAGCAATGGCAATCATGTTAGTATATTTCTTACTAAGATTACTAAGAATACGGTTCTAAAACATGTTCTTGGGTTTAAAATAATCAATACTGAAACTTTTAGATAAAGTTTGTGAGTGAATTAAACATGTTCCATTGCTTTCATGAGCTTTTTCTCTCACTGCCCTGAGTTTAAGACAGGGGTTTAGCTATCTTGGAATTAAGAACATTTCCATTCAAAATAAGAAATAGCGCAAGAAAATGTCCAATAACCTTTTTGAGGAATAGCAACTTTGCTTAACTTTCTCCTTAAGTCTATAGTTAAGGAAAAAATGGCAGTTAAGAAGACATTTCTTCTTAAGAAGGTTTTGTGAATCTGGGCCATGGTGTGAAAGGCAATTTAAGGAAATTGTCAAGGAAGTGAGTTTGTGTTTATACAGGACCTCTCGCCCTCACCTACCGTCAACTAATCATGTCAATGCAGAGCTATACGGTGCCCTCCGCATTGTTACAACATTTTAGAGGCGCATGGCGATGCGGCACAGAGCTCTATTTTCGCCTCCACAATTGTGTCACACCACCCATCCTGCGCCTCCGACCATATTTTCAGATCAAGCATAAGTTAGCTTTCAGTCTGCTCTCCGAATTCGCTACAATGTTCTGCTGCATAAGAGAACGCTTTCATTTACAAAATAACCATAGATTTCGGTTATTATTTTTTATTTTTTACATTAAATGCATTCTGAAATATTGACATAAAAATTATTATTGAGCTTTTTAATGGAAATTCTAAAGCCAGAAATAGCGAACATTCAACTACCAAAACATTAAAAATATTCCATCTTCTCAGTCAGGTCCATATTGGGTAGACATCAATAGAAAAATAGTAAATTACTATGAAATATTTCAGTTGCTATATTACTTACATTTGATGACTTTATTATTTTTCATTCCTTAAAGTCATCACCTCATCTCTGCTCAGGCAGTAGCAGCCAAACAGCCAGACAACGTTATCTCTGCACTCCCCATACAGTTCTGTCTTTAGCCATTCTATTTAGCTAGGATAGCTGCAGAAATGTCTAAAGATATCATTATCAGTAGCAGTGTGTGGGTAAAATCACCGAGGAAGTCAAGCCAAGCCAGTAAAAAATACATATTAAATTGTATTGTGATAATTGCGTTGTTTGCTCTATAACCCATTCCTTCATATGCCACCGTGATATATAATAAGGCTGTGTCAACAATAAGAGAAGTCATACAGTGGTCCTCTGTAGCTCAGCTGGTAGAACACGGCGCTTGTAACGCCAAGGTAGTGGGTTCGATCCCCGGGACCACCCATACACAAAAATGTATGCACGCATGACTGTAAGTCGCTTTGGATAAAAGCGTCTGCTAAATGGCATATTAATACAGTGGCGGGATAAATTTAACTACACATATGTCTGTTTAATCACAAAACCGGAGAGCAACATCTGTCTGGTGAAGGCCACAAAGCAAATATTACATACAAACAGTTATATCACCTTCAGCATGGTCAAGAAAGTTAATATTTTCGACAGTTTACTAAACAACTACTGCTTTAGAACTGCGGAGTTACCGCAAGTCAGCACAAAGACAATAGGAGCACTACGTCCGCTATTCCAGCAGCATCAAATGCTTGCTGGCATCAATCAATCAAACGCTACAGCGGCAACATGTTATAATCTTTTCGTTTCCATTGCTCGGATGATTTCTCGGGTGAGAATCAGCCCCTTGCGAATTGACGGAAAATTATGAAAACACAGAGAGAGACGAAAGAGAAGTGAAACCAGTAAAAACAACAATTCGAAAAGAAGTGAAACCAGTAAAAAACAATTGGAAAGTTTTCCAATAGTTTTTTTTACTGGTTTCACTTCTGTATTTCATCACTAGGTGGAGACATTGACCGCACACCACACGCTGAGTACCAACCTGTATGGTTTACCACACTGTCTCTCATTTGCACCACCAGCTGAAGAGCGTTTTCTCCCTAATTGTCTTCCCCATGCCCTATCTGAACTTGTCCATTCCCTTTGTGATTATTCTGAAGAAGGCCATCGACTGTTGAAACGTCAATCTTTTGAACTTGTCTAATAAAACTACACATTTGTAATGGTGAGCGAGCGTTGCGCCTTTTCCTGTCCAATGATGTCTACACGTTTTTAGGTTGCACCTCTACTCACCTTGGTTGAACACCTTCTACTTCTATCCAAAGACACAAAACATCCACATCAAATTAAATATTTTTCTTGATCTAATAACATGGAAGACAACCACTTTTTGTGAAGTATTCATTTACCATTCTTACAAACCACTTAATAGGCTGGTCTTAATAGTCTTAATAGTACATAGGCTGGTCATCTAGGTTTGTACCTGTAGACTTTCCATCACCATGAACAAAAACAATACACAATACAGTAATTGAGTACATTCAGACATCAAGTGGTTTATGATTATGTGTTGTGATGTGTGGCTCACTTGGTAGAGCATGGCACTTGCAATGTTAGGGTGGTAGGTTCGGTTCCCGCGGGGGACCATTACGAAAATTGATGCAGTGTAAGTTACTCTGGATAAGCGCGTCGACTAAAATGGAAAAGGAATGAATATATCATTTCAGTTTCACATAGAAAGCATCCGCTCGGAAGCGCAGTGGGAGAAGATGGAGTTTGGCCTACATTCTGCAAATTTTCTCATAGATGAAACATTTGCTCTCAATACAGTTTTCTGTCCCAAAACTAAAATCTGCTATGAACAGAGTGGCCTAAGTTTTGAGGATTTTACCCTTTGCAATGTTTTTTAAAATCGCGCTGTGTAGAAGGAGCGCAAAGGCGAATGGAGTAATTGCACACGCGCACTTCACAGAGTAGGCGTTCCCTAATGGAAATATGCAGAAGATGCTAGAACGCGCCAATAGGATCTCGATAACGCGTGCTTGGTTCTGCCCACCTCCTTGCTTGTTCTGCCCACTATGACTCATTTATTCGTTTACTCATTTATTAATATGGTCTTCTTCTATAGAAATAGGTCATGCCTCTTGCTAAATAGTAGAATGCAGATTATTCAGTCGATGTTCCTATCGGTCCTAGACTATGGCGACATCATCTAGGAAGCTGCCACTTCATTAAAGCTGCTCGATGCAGTTTATTATATTGCACTGCACTTAATTAAGGACAACAATTTTAGTACTCATCACTGCATCCTTATCAGAAAGTTGGGTGGCCCTTTTTGATGTCACATAGGTTGATACATTGCTATGTTTTCATTTATAAAGGCCTTTTACAAAAAAGCCCACTGTACCTAACATCATTACTAAACTTTAGACATACGAGTTACCACACCCGGTCTCAGGGATGGTTAACTCTGGAAATGCATTTGGTCTCTACTGAGTTAGGTAAATCAGCTTTTAGTTTTCTTGCACCTTATTTGTGGAACAATCTTCTAAATGTTCTTAAATGTGTTATGTTCTGGCGCGCTAGGGAAAGTCAGAAAGCTGATTGAGTACCTTATTAGTGATGAATGTGTTTGTTTTTTATGACCCTGTTTTCTTTCTGCTTGCATTTTGTAATTATATTTTGATGTGCGTATTCTCTGTAATTTATTTAATTCAGGGCTCATCTGTAAAAGAGACCTTGGTTTCAGTATGACTCCCTGATAAAGTATAGGTTAAATAAAATAAAATAAATATGCCCGATATCGTTGAAACCGGTATTCATCCATGAAGACCACACTTCTCCAGTGTACCAGTGGCCATCGAATGTGAGCATTTGACCACTGAAGTCAGTTACGACACCGAACTGCAGTCAAATGAAGACCCTGGTGAGGACGACGAACACGCAGATGAGCTTCCCTCAGACGGTTTCTGAGAGTTTGTACAGAAATTCTTTGGTTGTGCAAACCCACAGTTTCATCAGCTGTCTGGGTGGCTGGTCTCAGACCATCCGGCAGGTGAAGAAGCCGGATGTGGAGGTCCTGGGCTGATGTGATTACGCGTGGTCTGCAGTTGTGAGGCTGGTTGGACATACTGCCAAGTTCTCTAAAATGAAGTTGGAGGTGGCTTATGGTAGAGAGATGAACATTACATTCTCTGGCCAGAGCTCAGGTGGACATTCCTGCTGTCAGCATGCCAATTGCACACTCCCTCAAAACTTGAGACATCTGTGGCATTGTGTTCTGTGACAAAGCTTCACATTTTAGAGTGGCCTTTTATTGACCCCAGCACAAGGTGCACCTGTGTAATGATTATGCTGTTTAATCATCTTCTTGATATGCCACACCTGTCAGGTGGATGGATTATCTTGGCAAAGGAGAAATGCTCACTAAAAGAGATGTAAACAAAATTGAGAGAAATAAGCTTTTTGTGCGTATGTAAAATTTCGGGGATATTTTTTTTCAGCTTATGAAACATGGGACCAACACTTTACATGTTGCGTTTATGTTTTTGTTCAGTATAAATGTAGATGCTATGTGTCAATGATTAGAGAACAGGAACTTTGTGGATGGAAAGTTAGCGTGTGAGAAAACGGGAACAGAATGTACTGTATGTCTAAGGAAAGACATAGTGTTACTGGTAAACATCATGAGGACCTGGTAAAGAGGAACTGATACCAGACTGCTCGACCATGAAGACCACGGCGCAACAGTTGGGAAACAGATGGACAGTTCTAAGAAGTCACACCTCTAATCTAGTTTTGACATCTCAATTCTTGTTTGGTTATGTACAAGTCATGTTTGCAGCTGAAGCATCCAGTGGGTTGAAAAACTTGGTTTGAGCTTTATCCTGTGTCCGTTCGAGTTCATACTGTTCCATTCACCCAGCTCAATGTAACATCAATAGGTTTACGCTACTACATGATACTCAAACTTTCCCTATACCCATCATGAGGTTGCTACAACCTAGCCTATGAATTAAAGTTTACAACGTAGGTGCACAGTTCGAGATAAATAAAAAAAATCAAGGTGACAGACAGTTACACATTCAATACCGCCTGTCACGGTTTCGGCCGAGGCTGCTCCTCCTCCTGGTTCGGGCAGGCTTCGGCGTTCGCCGTCCCCGGAGTACTAGCTGCCACCGCTCTATGTTTCTGTGTTCCATTGCTTTTGTCTGTCTGTCACACCTGTGTTTGTTTTAGAGTTGATTACGTGTCTTAATAGTTCCATGTATTTTCTAGGGTAGTTGTGTGTGGTTGTCCGTTGCTCCGGGGTTTTGATACGTGTTTTATTTTGTCCGTGTCATTTTTCCTTTTGGAGTGTTTTACGCGTGTGCGTATTATTCCTCACCTCCTATTGTTTTCGAGGTCGGGGCTTGTACTCTTGTTTTGGGAAATTATTAAAAGTCTTGTTGGACATATCTCTGCTTCCTGCGCTTGACTCCTCCACCGCATCCACGACAGATATGACAGAACCACACACCATCATGGAGTCAGCAGGATCAGCGGCGTCTCCCGAATCGCTGCTGGAACGGCTCAATTTCCAGGACGCCATGATCCAGCAAATCGGGACCGCTATGGACAAGGTGTCCAACACCCTGCGCCGTTTGGTGAACACTGAGGACTTTTACAACATCACATCACCAACGTCCAGTCCTCCTCTCTCAGTACCGGAACCCAGTGGTATTCGGCTCTCACTCCCGAGGGCATATGACGGTTCTGCAGCCGGGTGTCAGGGATTTCTCCTGCAGGTAGAACTGTACCTTGCCACTATACACCCGGCGCCCTCGGGATACGAGAGCGTCTCCGCCCTCATCTCCTGTCTCTCCGGCAAAGCGTTGGAATGGGCCAACGCTGAATGGAGGGGAATAGACGCCGCTACCATCACCTACGCGGAGTTCTCTCGCCGCTTCCGGACTGTTTTCGATCATCCTCCTGAGGGGAAAGCGGCGGGAGAGCGTCTATTCCACCTCCGACAGGGGAAGAGGAGCGCACAGGAGTTCTCACTGGAGTTCCGGACACTAGCAGCGGATGCGGGGTGGAATGAGAGGGCCCTCATCGACCAGTACCGATGTAGTCTACGCGAGGACGTTCGTAGGGAGCTGGCCTGCAGGGACACCAACCTAACGTTTGACCAGTTGGTGGACGTTTCCATCCGTCTGGATACCCTGCTGGCTACCCGCGGACGTCCCGAGTGGGGGTCGTCCAGTCCACCCTCCAGCGCCCCCGAGCCGATTCCCTTGGAGCTAGGGGGTGCTGGCGCTAGAGAGAGGAGGAGGGGGAACCCGAGGGGGGCCATCCACTGCACCACCTGCGGTCGTGGAGGACACACTGCGGCCAGGTGCTGGGGAGGGTCTCCTAGGGGAGGTGACAACAGGCAACGCACTGGGGAGTCATTTCAGGTGAGTAGACGCCCCACTCACCCAGAGCTCTCTGTTGGTCACATGAGTATTCCTGTGAGGTTTCCACAGGTGGCACCTCATTCCCAGCATAAGGCGCTAGTAGATTCAGGCGCAGCCGGGAACTTTATTGATCGGGCATTTTGTAATAGGTTAAGGATTCCCCTTCGGCCGGTAGACAATCCATTTCCTGTCCACGCACTAGACAGCCGGCCGTTGGGGTCGGGTCTGATCAGGGAGGTCACAGCACCACTGACTATGACGACGCAGGGGGGTCATGAGGAGAGCATTCAGTTTTATCTGATTGACTCTCCTGCGTATCCCGTGGTGTTGGGACTTCCCTGGTTAAGCACCCATGATCCTACTATAGCGTGGCAACAGAGGGCTCTTATGGAGTGGTCTGCTCAGTGTGTAGGGAGATGTCTAGGTGTTTCCGTAGGGGCGACCTCGGTAGAGAGTCCGAACCAAGTGCCCGCACTGCGCATTCCCCCCGAGTATGAGGATTTAGCACTCGTGTTTAGCAAATCGAGGGCATTACGGCTACCTCCTCAGAGACAGGGGGACTGTGCGATAAATCTCCAAACAGGAGCTGCTCTTCCTCGGAGTCATGTGTATCCCCTGTCTCAAGAGGAGACAGCGGCTATGGAGACATACATAGCCGAGTCCTTGGCACAGGGATACATACGGCCCTCTACTTCCCCAGTCTCCTCGAGTTTCTTCTTTGTGAAGAAGAAGGACGGGGGATTGCGCCCGTGTATTGATTATCGTAGTCTCAATCAGATTACAGTTAAATACAGCTACCCACTGCCACTGATTGCGACGATGACGGAGTCATTACGCGGAGCGCGATTCTTCACAAAGTTGGATCTCAGGAGCGCGTACAATCTGGTGCGCATTAGGGAGGGGGATGAATGGAAGACAGCATTTAGCACCACCTCGGGTCATTACGAGTATCTCGTCATGCCATACGGGTTAATGAATGCTCCGTCAGTCTTCCAATCCTTTGTTGACGAGATTTTCCGGGACATGCATGGGGAGGGTGTAGTAGTTTACATCGACGACATCCTGGTGTACTCTTCTACACGAGCCGAGCATGTAGCCCAGGTGCGCCGAGTATTGAGACGACTGTTGGAGCATGACTTGTATGTCAAGGCAGAGAAATGCCTGTTCTTCCAGGAGTCCGTCTCCTTTTTGGGTTATCGGTTGTCTTCAGCTGGTGTGGAGATAGAGGTAGACCGGGTATCGGCCGTGCGTAATTGGCAAACTCCAACCACTGTAAAAGAGGTGCAGCAGTTCTTGGGTTTTGCTAATTACTACCGGAGGTTTATTCGGGGTTTTGGACAGGTTGCAGCTCCCATTACGTCCCTGCTAAAGGGGGGTCCGGTTCGCTTGCGGTGGTCGGCTGAGGCGGACAGGGCATTTATCAAGCTTAAGAACCTGTTCACCTCGGCTCCGGTGCTGGCGCATCCGGATCCCTCTTTACCATTCCAGGTTGAGGTAGACGCGTCCGAGACCGGTATTGGGGCAGTCCTCTCACAGCGGTCCGGCGCGCCACCTAAACTCCGCCCCTGTGCTTTCTACTCGAAGAAGCTCAGCTCGGCGGAGCGTAACTATGATGTCGGGGACAGGGAGTTGTTAGCTGTAGTCCAAGCCCTAAAGGTGTGGAGGCATTGGCTTGAGGGGGCTCAACACCCTTTTCTCATTCTGACTGATCACCGTAACCTGGAGTACATCCGGGCAGCTAGGAGATTGAACCCTCGTCAGGCTAGGTGGAATATGTTCCTAACCCGGTTTGTCTTTAAAATCACATACATCCCAGGGTCCCAGAATGTTAAGGCAGACGCACTGTCCCGGCGGTATGACACGGAGGAGAGGTCCAACGAGCCTACTTCCATATTGCCGGAATCTTGTTTGGTGGCTCCGGTAGTATGGGAGGTCGATACGGAAATCGAGCGGGCACTGCGTACCGACCCTACTCCCCCCGAGTGTCCTGTGGGGCGGACGTACGTTCCGCTCGAGGTCCGCGATCGTCTTATTTATTGGGCTCATACATCACCCTCCTCTGGACATCCAGGTATTGGCCGGACCGTGCACTGTCTTAGCATGAAATACTGGTGGCCAACGTTAGCTAGGGATGTGAGGGTTTATGTCTCCTCCTGCTCTGTGTGTGCCCAGTATAAGGCGCCTAGACATTTGCCCAGGGGTAAGCTACATCCCCTGCCCGTTCCACAACGACCATGGTCCCACCTCTCGGTAGATTTCGTAACTGACCTACCTCCCTCCCAGGGGAATACCACCATATTGGTCGTTGTGGATCGGTTTTCTAAAGCCTGTCGTCTCCTTCCCATGCCGGGTCTCCCTACTGCCCTACAAACCGCTGAGGCTCTCTTTACCCATGTGTTCCGGCACTATGGGGTCCCCGAGGATATTGTGTCTGACCGAGGTCCCCAGTTCACTTCCAGAGTTTGGGGAGCGTTCATGGAACGGTTGGGGGTCTCGGTAAGCCTTACCTCGGGGTATCACCCAGAGAGTA
This sequence comes from Coregonus lavaretus, assembly GCF_964263955.1. Classification (NCBI taxonomy): domain Eukaryota; kingdom Metazoa; phylum Chordata; class Actinopteri; order Salmoniformes; family Salmonidae; genus Coregonus; species Coregonus lavaretus. The sequence goes on from NC_140006.1 coordinate 35,580,441, forward strand.
ATGGGCAGGTGGAACGAGTCAACCAGGATGTGGGTAGGTTTTTGAGGTCCTATTGCCGGGACCGGCCGGAGGAGTGGTCGAGGTTCATCCCCTGGGCCGAGATGGCCCAGAACTCTCTCCGCCACTCCTCCACCAACTTAACACCTTTCCAGTGTGTTTTAGGTTATCAGCCGGTCCTGGCTCCGTGGCACGAGTGCCAGATCGAGGCCCCTGCGGTGGACGAGTGGATTCGGCGCTCGGAAGAGACGTGGGACGCTGCCCATGTCCATCTGCAGCGTGCCATCCGTCACCAAAAGGCGAGCGCCGACCGTCACCGCAGTGAGGCACCGGTGTACGCACCGGGAGATCGAGTCTGGCTCTCGACTCGAAACCTGCCCCTCCGCCTGCCCTGCCGGAAGCTGGGTCGGCGGTTTGTGGGGCCCTTCAAAGTCCTGAGAAGATTGAACGAGGTGTGTTACAGATTACAACTGCCTATAGAGTATAAAAATATTAACCCCTCGTTCCATGTGTCTCTTCTCAGGCCGGTGGTAGCTGGCCCACTCCAAGAGGAGGAGATAGGAGAGACCCCTCTGCCCCCTTTGGACATCGAGGGGGTCCCGGCGTACAGAGTCCGGACCATCTTGGACTCGAGACGCCGGATGAGTGGTCTCCAGTATCTCGTGGAGTGGGAGGGGTACGGTCCGGAGGAACGGTGCTGTGTGCCCAGGAGGGACATACTAGATCCATCCCTCCTGACGGAGTTTCACCATGGGCATCCCACACGCCCGGGTCCGCGTCCTCCTGGCCGTCCCCGAGGCCGGGGTCGGCGCGCGGCTGGCGCCACGCGTCAAGGGGGGGGTACTGTCACGGTTTCGACCGAGGCTGCTCCTCCTCCTGGTTCGGGCAGGCTTCGGCGTTCGCCGTCCCCGGAGTACTAGCTGCCACCGCTCTATGTTTCTGTGTTCCATTGCTTTTGTCTGTCTGTCACACCTGTGTTTGTTTTAGAGTTGATTACGTGTCTTAATAGTTCCATGTATTTTCTAGGGTAGTTGTGTGTGGTTGTCCGTTGCTCCGGGGTTTTGATACGTGTTTTATTTTGTCCGTGTCATTTTTCCTTTTGGAGTGTTTTACGCGTGTGCGTATTGTTCCTCACCTCTTCTTGTTTTCGAGGTCGGGGCTTGTACTCTTGTTTTGGGAAATTATTAAAAGTCTTGTTGGACATATCTCTGCTTCCTGCGCTTGACTCCTCCACCGCATCCACGACAGATATGACACCGCCTTGCACACTCTTGCCTGCGTCTAGCTGATCTACGGTGTAATCATTAGTCCAACAGTTGTAAACGAGAGTTTCTGTTAGACAAATTCAGGTATGTTTATCCCAGTTTCGTTTGCTTCTGTTTGAGAAACGTTTTTTAACAAAATCAACTAAATGAATACACATCTGATCACACGTAAACACAGTTCCCTTTCATAGCCGCCACATACAGAAAGCATGATCAATTTGCTCGTTGTATAATTCCTTCTTGCATCTACACTCTCTCCTCCTCTCACCTTTTCCCTTCGCTTGTGGACTTCAGTGCACAACACATCAGCTGTCTGACAAGGCGGAAAAAAAACATTACAAGCCAAACCTTCCTATCATAACTGCTACACACCGCCTTCATCGTTGTCACCATACTAGCTAACGTCAAGTCAACATAGCTACTAAAACTAAGGCGTTAGTAAACCCGCTACGATAATGCAGTACAGTGTACAGTCAGCAAGCAGTTTAGCAGTTACACTGGTGGGCCCCGGTGGCAATAAATTAATAAAGCCAAAACCTTACCTTGACTTGGAAGAGTTCCAGTGTTGGATAGCCATAACCAGCTAGCTAACATAGCATCCCTCTCTGATTGAGCCAGGTCTTTCTCTCTCTCCCCCTCTTGCTTCTCCTTCATTTTTGAATAAATTAATTTGTTCAGAACTGTTAAAGTATTGTCTTTCTGTCTTTTTTTGTGAACTATTCACCACATTTGATGCACTGCAGTGCTAGCTAGCTGTAGCTTTCAGTACTAGATTCATTCTCTAATCCAGGGGTGTCAAACGTCCGGCCCGCAAACGGGTTTAATCCGGCCCGCGAGATGATTTAAAAAATAAATAAATAAAAATAATAATAATAATAATTGTAAAGTATAAAAATGCGCTGCAATTTTTCAATAAAATAAACTGCTGTTCCAATTGCGTCCACTGGATAATAGCAATTGTGTTAAGCAAGCAAACTGTTTATACCGGGGCAGAGCAAGTAGGTCAAGCACATGTAGCCAATGAGCTACTTTGTTTTGCCCGCAATATTTATTACGGCTTCCACTTTTAACATTATGTGCTTTGGCACCCTCATTGCCCCAATATGTCTCTGTCAAAAAAGAGAAAAGTGGACGCAGAGTGTTCCAATAAAAATTGTCATCCTATTTATTCAAGGAATTGAATGGGAAAGCTGTATGTTTGGTGTGTTCAGAGCATGTTGCAGTGCTGAAAGAATATAACCTTCGTCGCCACTATGTGAGTCTTCATGCCGACAAATATGACAACTTTCAAGGACAGCGGAGATGAGAGAAGGTGAATGAACTGTTGGCGGGTCTGAAGAAACAGCAGTCTGTGTTTACTCACAGCCGAGACATCAGTGACGCTGCAGTGAAAGCTAGCTACCTCATTGCTAATGAAATCGCAGTGGCTTCAAAACCATTTAGTGAGGGTGAATTTGTAAAAACATGCATGATGAAGGCAGCGGAGATTGTGTGCCCTGAAAAGCGGCAGGCTTTTGCAAATATCAGCCTGACAAGAAACACAGTTGCAGACAGGATTTCCGATCTTTCAGTGGATTTGGACAGCCAGTTGAAGCAAAAAGTAAAGTCATTTATTGCGTTTTCGGTTGCAATTGATGAAAGCAAGGACATTACAGATGTTGCACAACTGGCCATTTTCATCTGCGGAGTTGATGACACATTGACCGTCACCGAGAAGTTCGTGGAGTTGGTGCCGATGACAGATACAACGACAGCAGCTGATATTTTTACCGCACTCGTCGGCGCGCTGGACAGGGGCGGAGTGGACTGGTCCCGCGCTGTCAGCCTGGCTACAGATGGTGCGCCTTCAATGATCGGGAAAAAAGCAGGCGTTGTGACAAAGTTCAGAGAGAAAGTGCAATCTGCAAATGGAGGACGTGATTTTTTGACTTTTCACTGTATTTTGCACCAGGAGGCTTTGTGTTGCAAGTCATTAAAGATGGATAACGTCATATGAAGGTGGTCATCCAAACTGTTAATTTCATCCGATCCAGAAGCCTGAATCACCATCAGTTTGACAGCCTTCTCAGAGAGAAAGACCACATCTATGGCCTGCCATACCACACTGATGTAAGATGGTTAAGCCGAGGTGCTGTGCTGAGGCGTTTCTTTGATTTACGAGAATAAATTGAACAGTTCATGGAAGAAAAGGGCAAACCAGTGTAAGAATTTCATTCCGCAGAATAGATGCAGGACCTTGCATTTATGGTGGATGTTACAGAGCACCTGAATAACTTGAACAAACAGCTGCAAGGGCGCAACAAAGTTGTCACGCAGTATTATGACAGCATACGTTCTTTCAAGTTGAAGCTGTCATTGTGGGAGACGCAACTTGCCAGTGGTGATGCAGCTCACTTCCCCTGTCTGAAAAATGTGTGCGCGACCCAACATGTGGCAGACATGAAGCGGTCCAAAGATAAAATAACGGGACTGTTACGGGAGTTTGAGCAACACATTCAGATTTATGTTTATATGTTTTTATGTTGATGTGCTATTGTTTTTAATTGATTTTATTTTATTTGTATATTTAACCTATTCTTGACTATGTGGTTCTTGCACTTGTTTGGGGAACAGGATTTCATTATTTTTATCTACATTTCTGCCTGAGAAATGACACCCTGATATAGTTCTGTGATCTGTGAAACAGTTCTGTTAATCACTGAGGCATTGTGTGTTTGTGTGTTCTTTTTCTTTAGAATTTTCAAATAAACTTGACGTGTTTTATGATTAATAGTGATGTTGTGCTTGTACTATTTTGGACACACTGTCCTCAGGCTCCAGCTTTATGTTGTATGTTGATCGTATTAAAACAAAGAAAACTATCTGAGAATCTCTTATAAAATGGGTCAAAATCATGTATAGTAACCCTAGGTGTAAAATAGTAAATAATGGCTATTTCTCAGAAAGTTTTAAACTGTCAAGAGGAGTGAAACAAGGTTGTCCACTATCGGCATATCTATTTATTGTGGCCATCGAGATGTTAGCTATTAAAATCAGATCCAATAATAATATCAGAGGATTAGAAATACAGGGCTTAAAAACAAAGGTGTCATTGTACGCAGATGATTCATGTTTTCTTTTAGATCCACAACTAGAATCCCTCCACAGCCTCATAGAGGATATAGATACATTTTCTAACCTCTCTGGATTAAAACCAAATTATGACAAATGTACTATATTACGTATTGGATCACTAAAAAATACAATTTTTACATTACCATGTAGTTTACCAATAAAATGGTCTGATGGTGATGTGGATATACTCGGAATACATATCCCAAAGGAAATAAATGATCTCACTTCAATAAATTTTAATAGAAAGTCAGCAAAAATAGATAAGATCTTACTACCATGGAAAGGAAAATACCTGTCAATTTGTGGAAAAATCACCCTGATTAACTCTTTAGTATTATCCCAGTTTACCTATTTGCTTATGGTCTTGCCTACGCCTAGCAAACAGTTTTTTAAATTATATGAGAAAAAAATATTCAATTTTATTTGGAACGGCAAGCCAGACAAAATTAAAAGAGCATATTTATATAATGAATATGAATTCGGAGGACAGAAATTATTAAATATTAAAGCATTAGACCTATCACTAAAATCTTCAGTCATCCAAAAGTTGTACTTAAATCCGAACTGGTTCTCAAGCAAATTAGTAAGATTGTCTCACCCACTGTTCAAGAAAGGCCTTTTTCCCTTTATTCAGATTACAACCTCTCACTTTCAGTTATTTGAAAAGGAAATAATCTCCCAAATGTCACTATTTCTAAAACAAGCCATAGAAAGTTGGTTGCAATTTCAATTTAATCCTCCAGAAACGACAGAACAAATAATGCAACAAATATTGTGGTTAAATTCAAATATACTAATTGACAAAAAACCTTTATTTTTTGACAGAATGTTTAAAAAAGGTATAATCTTCGTAAATGATATAATCGGTAGGACTGGTGGAGTTATGTCGCACATGCAGCTAACAAAAACATATGGAAATGTCTGCTCTACCCAAAATTACAACCAAATAATTGCAGCCTTACCGCAAAAGTGGAAGAGGAAAGTTGAAGGGGGAGAAAGTAAGGAACTTGTCTGTCGGCCTTGCATTAAAGAACATAATTGGTTAAGGAAAACTGTGATAAATAAAAAAGTATATCAGTTTCACTTAAGGACCAAAGGATTGACAGCCGTCCCATATAGATTGCAAAATAGTTGGGAAGAGATCTTTGACGTACCGATCCCATGGCATAGTGTTTATGAACTGACACGCAAAACGACACCGGATTCAAAAATTAGAATCTTTCAATTTAAATTATTATATAAAATTCTTGCTACCAATAGAATGTTATTTTTATGGGGGATACAATCTTCCCAGCTCTGCAGATTTTGCTGTGAAGAGATAGAATCATTAGATAATTTGTTTTGGTTCTATCCATTTTTAGCTTGTTTTTGGACACAGGTCCAGGAATGGCTAAAGGATTGCAATATTTACCTGGAACTAACCTTGCAGATAGCATTACTGGGTGATCTGAAAAGTCATAGTCAATCAATCAATAATATAATAATACTTTTAGCAAAAATGTTTATTTTTAATTCACAATCTGTAGAAGCAATGAGAATAGAAAGGTTCAGAACTTTTGTAAAACATCACAGTACGGTTGAAATATATATGGCAAATAGAAATCCTATATGGATGGTGTTAAGAGATAGATGGGAGGTATTGAATAGAGTTGAAGGATGGGACTAATAACAAATAACAACAAATAATAACAAAGATAGCTAATAATGTAAGCATACTGTGTCCATAATAAGTATATAGGTTGTATGTTGGGAGCGTTTGGGAAAGAGCACAGTTAGAAAGATATGGCATTTAGAAGCAAACCGGATGGACATCATGAAAATGATCGGAGAGGTTGAGAGTAGAAGAAGTTCAGGAGCAAAAAAATAAATAAATATATATATATATATATATATATATATATATATATATATATATATATATATATATATATATATTAGAATTATTGTAAAATTAACTCTGTCCATAAGGTGTAGATAGTAAGTATAGACCGGAAGTAGAGGCCTGGGCGTTGTTGTTCACTAATTTACTCCAAGTAGGGAAAGGATGGTGGGGTTGAAAAGTAATAAAGGGGAATATATATATAAAAAATAAAAATAAACATGGGGGATTGGAAGTGATGCAGACAATTACATTGATAGAAGATACAATCTATCAGCAATATTAAGCTGATCCATTCCCCCCCCCCAAAAAAAAAAAAAAAAAAAAAATGTTTGTTGTTTTTAAGTTATATATACCATGATTTTTCCGGTCCGGCCCACTTGGGAATAGATTTTCCTCCATGTGGCCCCTAAGCTAAAATGAGTTTGACACCCCTGCCCTTGATTGGGTGGACAACATGTCAGTTCATGCTGCATGAGCTCTGATAGGTTGGAGGACGTTCTCCAGAAGTTGTCATAATTACTGTGTAAGTCTATGGAATGGGGTGAGAACCATGAGCCTCCTAGGTTTTGTATTGAAGTCAATGTATCCAGAGGAGGACGGAAACTAGCTGTCCTCCGGCTACACCATGGCACTACGCTACAGAGTGCTGTTGAGGCTACTGTAGACCTTTAATGCAAAACAGTGTGTTTTAAATAAATTATTTGGTGATGTTAATGTATAAATTCATTAGGCCCTAATCTATGGATTTCACATGACTGGGAATACAGATATGCATCTGTTGGTCACAGATACCTTAAAAAAAGTTATGGGCATGGATCAGAAAACCAGTCAGTATCTGGTGTGACCACCATTTGCCTCATGCAGCGCGACGTCTCCTTCGCATAGAGTTGATCAGGCTGTTGATTGTTGTTGTCCAACTCCTATTAAATGGCTGTGCGAAGTTGTTCGATATTGGCAGGAACTGGAACACACTGTTGTACACGTCAATCCAGAGTATCCCAAACAGGGGCGGCCTGTTCAATAGGGCGATATGGGCGAAGCACTGCCAAACGGGAAAAGGAAGGGATTTTTTTTCTAATCATTTATATATCACGGCAACAGTAGTTATCAGTTTTGTAATCTATACGTCTGATCTGCCACAGTGCCACACTGCCACTAAATGTCGAATCAGGCTAAAGTCGTGCTTCAAATGCCCCCCCCCCCCCTTTTGGGGCGATTTCAGTCAGGTTGAAAATCGCCCAGAATTCTGTCATAGACTCCCATGTAAAATCTATTTTTTTCAAATTTCAGAGCCTTCAATACAATCTCAATGGGTGTCTGTGGGCTTGCACTTACGCGCTTTCGTCATACGTTACGTAACCATGAACGTAACTGAGAAAAGAGCGGAAGCGGATTGTTTGAAAGAAGTTCCTTTTTGTCGGCGAACAAATGAAGATAAATTGGCAACGAAACAATTAGGACCTCCCAGACCAAATGTAATAATTCAACAGGTTTCTACTAAAGGCGGAAAGTCCTACACCCGAGGATTTTCCAAATATTGGTACGAACGAAAAAAGACATTGCCACTCACTCAACTGGATGAGGAATACAGGCTAGCTGTCCGCCGCCACAACGATGAGGTTAGTGTTGATAATCACAAGTTTACTGGAGAACTGAGACCAAGTAGAGACTTTGGACAGGGTGGATATGGTATAATAAAGGCAGTTTATTCAGAGGTAAAGATATCTGGGATCGCGTTCACGGACCCGTTCGTCAAACTCTTAGGGAGCTATAAATTAAGCCCCATTACTTACCATATCAGATAAGAGAAATTGCTGCAGCTACATATATTTTACATCCTGGCCCTACATAGTTCACTATTTGCATCACTTACCAAAATATTACATGTGGTCATATATGCTTGGAAAGTGGAGATGCCATAGAACGTCAAAAAAGTAAACATTGCTGGAGACACATTGCCGTTTTGGAGAAGACATCGCGTTTGCTAGCGAAGAGATTTGTTGTGGCAAATGAACTTGGGCTGGGAATTGCCAGGAACCTCACGATAAGATATATGCATCAGCATTGCGAGTCTCATGATTCTATACGTATTGCGATTTGATACTGTGATTTTATTGCGCACCATATGTCTGTTGCAGAGGGATCAGAAAGCCATGAGAACGAGTTTTGATCAGTCATGGAAATAAAAGTGCTGAAAACAAATTGGCTCCCAATGTGAAAAGATTGAGAACAAGCTATGAAGGAACAATAATGGTGTTTTGGTGCAGGTACAGCCAACTAGCGCTAAAATATTGCGATATTGTCAATACAGTATATCGTAAAGTATCACTATGTAACTCGATTTCTTTCACCCCAATCCCTCAAATTAACGGTAAATAACTGAATTGTTTGCCCCACATTTAGCTAAGATGATTAGCTAGCCAGCTAAAATGTTTTATTTAGTTAGCAGTCGCATCTACAATAGTTTACTGTCAATAACATGTCTCCAAAAATGACGTGGTGTCTCCAATTGTGTTGACATTTTACAATTGCGATGCGCATCCATGAGTATCCACTTTCTGTAGCTCAGCTGGTAGAGCATGGTGCTTGTAACGCCAAGGTAGTGGGTTCGATCCACGGGACCACCCATACACAAAGGGTTGGGCTCTGAGTCGGGTTCTCATTGGGCTCTCATTGGCTCTGAGTCGGGTTCTCTGTCTTCAAATGTTCAGCCTAAGAGAGGGGATTTTTGTGTGTGTGTGTGTGTGTGTTTAACAGTGATGATATGGCGGCAGGTAGCTTAGTGGTTAAGAGCGTTGTGCCAGTACCCGAAAGGTTGCTGGTTCTAATCCCCGAGCCCACTAGGTGAAAAATCTGTCGATGTGCCCTTGAGCAAGGCACTTAACCCTAATTGCTCTGGATAAGAGCGTCTGCTAAATGACCAATTATTATTATTTATTAATTATGTGTGTGTGTGTGTGTGTGTGTGTGTGTGTGTGTGTGTGTGTGTGTGTGTGTGTGTGTGTTTAACAGTGATGATGTGTGTGTGTGTGTGTGTGTTTGTGTGTGTCCTCAGAGCAAGAACTCGTGAGTTGGAAGAACTGAGAGGCCTATGGCGTGGGTGTTGTCCTTGGCCACCTGCTGACAAGGCGGACAAGATAGGACCCTTTTGTCCATTGTTATTGGATAGGAACAGAACTTATAACCAGCTCCTGACCTAAATAGATCTTAGCACAACATTTTACTCAACATATCATATTCCATATTCACTATAACAAATATATTTACTACGACATTAGCAAGAACCGCCACATTCTCAGCCGGCTAATCCAGTGTGTGAAGTTTTGCGGAGTGTTTGAGTTAGCTTTGCGAGGCAAATATGAAACTGAGGGCTCCACCAACCCTGGGAAGCCAATACTTTTGAGATCAGTCAATAAATGCTTCTGGTATTGACTTATATGCTGCCCCTGTCTTCATGTTGTTGCTGGACATATCTTTTTTTAAATGTGTGTAGGTCACCTAAATCATCAGAAAAATTGCCCCTCCTGAGAATTTTTTCAGGAGCCGCCACTGATCCCAAACATGCTCAATGGGTGACACGTCTGGTGAGTATGCAGGCCATGGAACAATTAGGACATTCTCAGCTTCCAGGAGTTGTGTACAGATCCTTGCGACATGTGGCCGTGCATTATCATCCTGAAACATGAGGTGATTGCGGCGGATGAATGGCACGACAATGGGCCTTAGGATCTCGTCACGGTATCTCTGTGCATTCAAATTGGCATCAATAAAATGCAATTGTGTTTGTTGTCCATAGCTTATGTCTGCCCATACCATAACCCAACCATGTGGCACTCTGTTCAATGTTGACATTAGCAAACAGTTCGCTCACACAACGCCATACACGTGATCTGTGGTTGTGAGGCCGGTTGGACATACTACCACATTTTCTAAAACCACGTTGGAGGTGGCATATGGTAGAGAAATTAACATTCAAATCTCTGGCAACAGCTCTAGTGGACATTTCTGCAGTCAGCATGCCAATTGCACGCTCCCTCAAAACTTGAGACATCTGTGGCGTTGTGTTGTGTGACAAAATTGCACATTTTAGAGTGGCCTTTTATTGTCCCCAGCACAAGGTGCACCTGTGTAATGATCACGCCGTTTATTCCGCTTCTTGATATGCCACACCTGTCCAGTGGATGGATTATCTTGGCAAAGGAGAAATGCACACCAACAGAGATGTAAACAAATTTGTGCTAAACATTTTAGAGAAATAAGCTTTTTGTGCGTGTAGAACATTTATTTTATTTCACCTCATGAAACTAACACTTTGACAGTTCCTTTTGGCTTTACCAGTATACATCATCAACAATCATCAGACAACCAATAATACATACCCAGATAGTGGCTTGCTCTAATCATATTTATAAATACCTTGAAGTTTTATCATACCAAGTCAAATATCATATCATCAACAAGGGTCATTTCAAATATCTAGCATATTTATGATTGTCTGGGTAGAGCAGGGTTGGGGGGAGGGGTAGCTAACATACTAAGTAGTTTCAAAGTAGCTAAGAAGTAGCAAGTGGTTGCAATGTTGCTAATATGCTAAAATACCAAAGTTGTCCATGGTGAAATTCAAACATGCAACCTTTGGGTTGCTAGACATTCACGTTATACCAACCACCTTACTTTCATTTTTGCCTGTATGGAGGAGACACCTTGTGTCTTATATAACCAAATGTAACATACTAATTTGAGTGTCCCGGATTTACTTTTACTATGTTACATCTAGTCTATGAGACCAGGCTGGAAGGGAGCAGAGTTTGAGAGCTGGTCCACCTTTCTCTCCTCCATAGTAGCAAGACACGTGCACTAGTATTATTACACGTCACACTCCCTGCCACTCACCGACGCCCAATGAACCCAAAGGCTCTTTTAAGAGACACCTAATAAATGAAAATAAGCACACACCGTGCGTGCATGTCAGTGTGTGTGTGTGTTGGGAAAGGTAGTCTTGTGTCAAAAACTATACACGAAAGAGAATGGCACACTTTCATTCCAAAATGTTTTTGTTGTTCATTCACTCAGTACTGATTGAAGGTTTATTTATCTTGCTTGGTTAAAAAAACTAAGTTAATGTGTTGAAAATTATTTCATTTTATCAAATAGCTAACCAAGTTAGCAAGCATGGCGTTTTCTTTTAAATGCGCACAGGTCGCTCAAGCAAGCAATTATCATTATGATGTTGTTATTTTGCCTGGATGCTTCGTGTGCAACCCGCACCCCTGTTACTTTCTACTTGTGGATGGCGACTTCAAGTTTTTGTGAATACATTGAAAGTAACTTGACACTTGTGTTAATCAGTCAGTGCAAATTTGGATTATAATGACAAGAACAAAACCACATTGACAGAGGGAGCATACTGAATCAATGTATAAGGTAACGGCCGAGATCCTTTTAAGCAATAAGGGTAGGTAGTGCTAGGTATCAACAGCCAATCCAGCAGGGTCTGAGAACTATAGTGAGCTTCGATTGGTCAATAGTAACGCGATGTCGAGTAGTATGCAGCAAAAGTTCAACTTTCCTCAACTTTGGCTCTGCCCTGTTCACTCTCCCTCGCCCATGCTTGCGTCGCCCAACGGTCCCCCGCCCACTTAACTTCTTTCATTGAAAATGAATGGGCTTCAGTTGTTTCATATGGATCTCTTGTGTAAGGGATAGAATTAGCTCTGGATCTTCTAACAGTGACGTGTCTGTCTGGTGTGTGCATGTATTATAAATTAGCAGCGTGGCAGTTTTCCTAAAGTTCCCAAAGTTTGGTGTGGCTGTAATAGCAGCCAAGGAAGTTTGTTAGCTTACAGTGTTTGTTTGTGCTCTCATTACACACAAGTGTCCAGGTCAGCAATGTACACAGATGACTGTCTTCAGCCATATAAAAAACCTTCCATTGCAAAATAATAATAATAATAATAATAATATGCCATTTAGCAGACGCTTTTATCCAAAGTGACTTACAGTCATGCGTGCATACATTTTTGTGTATGGGTGGTCCCGGGGATCGAACCCACTACCTCGGCAAATATACCTAGCTAGCCAGCTACTTTCCTTTTGCGTCTCATCCAACTGGTGTTAGCTAGCTAGCTACTGTTGCGCAGCAACCGAGTTGTTCGACATGGATTTAGAACTCTGATATTTGGCTGAAAATATGTTATCATTGTCAAGAATGCTACGAAAAAGGTAGCATATCATTGTTTTTTATTAGACAGAAATGTGCACATGAGAGTGATAAATTGTGAATTTAATCAAACTGTTGCACCTAAAAACGTATTCAGTCTAAACATTGTTTTGTATAGTTGATATCGGCCGCTTATCGCTACGAAATGAATGATGAGAAATTCGGCTCTTTTTACTGACTCTGATCTTTTATACTCAACCAATAAGCAATGCTTAACTGCATACAAATTACAGACGTTGAGCGCGTATTATCATGGTTAACGTTTTCAACACCACAATCAAGTAGATTATGTAAATCTCAACAAACAGAAAATACTTCCCTCCCTACTCAGTATCGAAGGATTGGTTTGACAATCTCCGAATGTCATTAAAGATTTGTATGTATTGTAACAGATTACTCTTTCCATTAGCCTACAGCAGAGTTTTGAAGTAGCCTAATCAGATTAAAACATTGTGACTAGTTGTATTTATGCCACACATAAAAGGTAATACATTAAAAAAGTTAAATGACAAATATTTAGGTTATATTGAAGCGTTAGGTTCTAGGTCAAGGATTAGCCGCTCGGATCGAAAAGGAGGCAGAACGTGGGTTAAGCTTTCTTGAATATCTGGGCCTGCTGGGAGCATAAAATGACTTGGGAGAATGATGATCGGCAACAGACAGCGCATCAGTATCAAAAGTAAAAATACAGCCAGACTGGCCAGCTACTGTGCCTTTCTATAATTTGTCAAGAGTAAACCCACAACTGATCCAAATAGAATGAAGTATTCAAATAACAGCCCACTGGGCACACACTGGTTGAATCAACGTTGTTTCCACGAAATGACGTTGAACCAACGTGGAATAGATGTTGAATTGACGTCTGTGCCCAGTGGGAGGGCTTTTGCGCCATTATTCAAATGAAAGTTTCACTACAGTTTAGAGTAGGATTGTACTCAATTGTATTCACTTGAAAACAATAATGCAATTATTCATTGGATTGTGTTGTTGTAGACTAGTGTAGGTAGGATAATTTTTTTGTCCCTAAACAAGATAAATAGGGGAGCTTTTTAAGCGGTGTAATTTCACTGTTCTTTCATGTGCAATTACGCACCTGGCCTCTATCCTACCTTTCAGCTATTCCTCTGTCTTGTGGATTTATACAGAAAATAAGTGCAGATTTGAATGATTTTATGTGTGGTATGATTGCTAGTTAGCCTATTGCCAATCTGGACAAATGATCCACCTACCACTATCGTCACTATGGATAGAGGGCATGATAGACAGTTGACTGGTAGACTATATTGACCTGTGGTATAGTAAGCATGAGGAAAAGCGTGGTGCATAAGGGAAGTACCAAAACACCTTGATAGGGAAGGCACATGCAAGAAGATGAGGAAATGTGGCTATATGGAAGACTAATATAAATTAGGGGAAAAAATGCAATACCCTCCCCAAAGCCCCCCAAAAAAGTTGGACAACCCTCCCCTATTTTGGAACCCCTCACCACCACCACAGTACATTTCAAACTGTCCCTAATTGAAGATTATTGTGTGACAGGCTAGGAACCAAAATTTTGGTCAGTGTTTCCCTTGGCACCCTTATTAGTAAAGGACATGCAGGAAATGTATAAAAGCACCCCTTGGTCTAGTTCAGGTGAGAGTTTTGTATCTTAAAGGTTATTTGTGTGAATAGCAGTGGAGGCTCCTCAGAGGAGGAAGGGGAGGACCATCCTACTCAGTGAATTTCAGAATGTAAAATTAAGAACCATTGAAATAGTTGTTATTTTTAGATAAAACTATACTAAATATATTGTCACCAAATACTTGATTAAAACATACTGTTTTGCAATGAAGGTCTACACTAGTCTAAACAACACACTAGGCTAGCACCATGGTGTAACCAGAGGACAGCTAGTTTTTGTCCTCCTCTGGCTACATTGACTTACAAATACAAAACCTAGGTGGCTCGTAGGCCTCATCCCCTTCCATAGACCAACAGTGCTGTGAAAAAGTATTGGCCCCCTTTCTAATTTTCTATACTTTTGCATATTTTTAATACTGAATGTTATCAGATCATTACCAAAACCTAATATTAGATAAAGGAAACCTGAATGAACAAATAACACAACAATTACATACTTATTTCATAAACAAAGTTATGCAACACACAATGCCCCTGTGTGAAAAAGTAATTGCCCACTTACACTGTGCCACCTTTAGCTGCAAATTACTCCAACCAAACGCTTCCTGCAGTTGTTGATCAGTCTCTCACGTCGCTGTGGAGGAATTTTGGCCCAATCTTCCATGCAGAACTTCTTTAACTCAGCGACATTTGTGGGTTTTCAAGCATGAACTGCTTGTTTCAAGTACTGCCACAACATCTCAATTGAGATTAGGTCTGGACTTTGACTAGGCCATTCCAAAACTTAATTTATTTGGCTTTTTAGACATTGTCATGTAGACTTGATCGTGTGTTTTGGATCATTGTCTTGCTGCATGACCCAGCTGTGCTTCAGCTTCCGCTCACATAAGGATGGCCTGACATTCTCCTGTAGAATTCTCTGATACAGAGCAGAATTAATTGTTCCTTCTATTAAGGCAAGTCATCCAGGTCCAGAGGCAGCAAAGCAACCCTAAACCATCATATTACCACCGCCATGCTTGACCATTGGCATAAGGTTCTTACTGTGTAATGCAGTGTTTGGTTTTTGCCAGGCATAATGGGACCCATGTCATCCAAAACGTTATACTTTTTACTCATCTGTCCACAGAACATTCTTCCAAGAGTCTTGATGATCATCCCGGTGCTTCCAGGTGCTTTTTGGCAAAGTTGAGTCCACTTTTTAGATGAAAACCTTCGTTTCTTCCTAGGTTCCTGCCTTTCTAGGGAGTTTTTCCGGACCACCGTGCTTCTACATCTGCATAGCTTGCTCTTTGGGATTTTAGGCTGGGTTTCTGTATAGCACTGTGTGACATCTGCTGATGTAAAAAGGGCTTTATAAATACATTTGATTGATAGACTGAGTTAAGTTTTTATTAGGCCTACAGTTGCATAGGCCTGCACGATGCAAACAAGCATAAAGCAAGCTCAGCCCTGTGAGTTATATTGTCCATAAGTTGTTGTCTCTGTGTCTGTGTAGAGGAAACCCCCATTAGTCTAGTCAAGATATAATTCATATCAATAAGTATAAGATTGCCACAGTTTGCTCAGTCATATCCTCACATGGTTTATCTTGTCATTGCTATGTGGATGACACTCAACTACTCTTTTCCTTCCCCCCTTCTGACACCCAGGTGGCAACACGCATCTCTACGTGCCTGGCAGATATCTCAACTTGTATGTCGGCCCACCACCTCAAGCTCAACAAAACGGAGCTGCTCTTCCTCCCGGGAAAGGCCTGCCCGCTCCAAGACCTCTTCATCACGGTTCACAACTCCACAGTGTCCCTTCCCAGAGTGCAAAGAACCTTGGCGTGACCCTG
The DNA here is from genome assembly GCF_964263955.1 of Coregonus lavaretus. Classification (NCBI taxonomy): domain Eukaryota; kingdom Metazoa; phylum Chordata; class Actinopteri; order Salmoniformes; family Salmonidae; genus Coregonus; species Coregonus lavaretus. Next base: position 35,596,382 of record NC_140006.1, read on the forward strand.
GACAACCCCTGGTCATTCTCTGCAAACCTCAAAGTAGTGTCTCGCTCCTGCAGTGTCATGCTGTACAACATCCATAGAGTATGACCTTTCCTCACACAGGAAGCGGCGCAGGTCCTAATCCAGGCACTTGTTATCTCCCGTCTAGACTACTGCAACTCTGTTGTCTGGGCTCCCCGCTTTTGCCATCCAACCCCTGCAACTTTTCCAAAATGCCGCCGCCCTCCTGGTGTTCAACCTTCCTAAGTTCTCCCATGTCACCCCGCTCCTCTGGACACTCCACTGGCTTCCAGTCTAAGCTCGCATCCGCTATAAGACAGTGGTGCTTACCTACAGAGCAGCAAGGGGAACTGCACCTCCTTACCTTCAGGCTGTGCTCAAACCTTACATCCCAACCCGAGCACTCCATTCCGCCACCTCTGGTCTCTTGGCCCTCCCACCCCTTGGGCCACATGCACTTCTGTTTTCCCACTAGCACTGACTTTGGTGATAAATGCTTTGTTTAGGGTAAATGTCCTTGATACGATTGTGATTTGTTGTCTCACCTAGCTACTGTATCTTAAGATAAATGCACCAACTGTAAATCACTCCGGATAAGAGCGTCTGTTAAATGACTAAAATGTAAATGAAAATGTAAATGTTTCACAGGGTGTTCCTCCCCAGGGCCAGGAGTTTTTTTTCCAGGAGTTTTATAAAACCATGTGACCTGATTAGAAAAACTAGTCCCATCATAGCCCATATAAAACCTTTTTACAACTGATTAATGACTGTCATACCCTAAAGGGTCCGGGGTTTTCCTGGTTAGGTTACCAGATATAGAAAAACTCCGGGTCCCAGGGGGAAGAAATGCCCCACCACTCTGGGACCTATGGTGCCACTAGTCTGCTCGAGGTTGTCAGTTATCGTCAGGTATGTGGATGATCAGGGCTTTATTCACGAAAGTTTCTTGGGCTTTGTGAATTCTGGAGATTAACTGAGTTTAACTTCATGGAGAAATGTGTTGCCCAAACCTATGATGGCGCTGCTGTAATGGAATGTACAGTTGAAGTCAGAAGGTTACATACACCTTAGCCAAATACATTTAAACTCAGTTTTTCACAATTCCTGACATTTAAGCCTAGTAAAACATTCCCTGTCTTAGGTCAGTTAGGATCACCACTTTATTTTAAGAATGTGAAATGTCAGAATAATAGTAGAGAGAACGATTTATTTCAGCTTTTATTTCTTTCATCACATTCCCAGTGGGTCAGAAGTTTACATACACTCAATTAGTATTTGGTAGCATTGCCTTTTAATTGTTTAACTTGGGTCAAACGTTTCGGGTAGCCGTCAACAAGCTTCCCACAATAAGTTGGGTGATTTTGGCCCATTCCTCCTGACAGAGCTGGTGTAACTGAGTCAGGTTTGTAGGCCTCCTTGCTCGCACACGCCATTTCAGTTTCTTCCCACACATTTTCTATAGGATTGCGGTCAGGGCGTAAAACTGAATATCCTACCGATCCTTGACTTTGGCGATGTCATTTACAAAATAGCCTCCAACACTCTACTCAGCAAATTGGATGTAGTCTATCACATTGCCATCCGTTTTGTCTCCAAAGCCCCATATACTACCCACCACTGTGACCTGTACACTCTTGTTGGCTGGTCCTCACTACATATTCGTCGCCAAACCCACTGGCTCCAGTGTCATGAGCCCTCTCACTCCACCGGGTTACCACCTTAATTTGTTTCCACTATCTTCCACTCTGCTCACCACTCTCTCTACTCAGCCTAACTAGCTCCACCTGTCCCTGCTCTGCTCTGCTCTAATTACTCTGCCAGCTGCGCTGCATTACCCACTAACCTCTCCCAGTATTTAAAGCCCTGTCTTTCAGCTCTCCTTTGTCAGATCGTCTGCAAAGCTCACACCCGGAACCTGTTTGCTCGCGCTTCTGGCTCACCCTTGTTTTGTGACCCCGGACCTGCCTGATTCTTGGATACTCTTCTGCCCCAGGAATACCAGACCTGCTTTCTGCCATAACGACTCCTGACTACTCTTCGATCCCGGTAACTCTGACCAGCCTTCTGCCTTGCTACAACGTATTTGGATTTCCCTTGAACTGTACTTCTGCCTTGTTTCATCCGCCCCGTTGTGTCTGTGTTTCCCCCCCCCAGGACTTCTGGACCACCCACCACCGGCGTCATAGGACGCATCGCTGCCACTGGGGGGGGCACAGACCCAGCACATTGGACGGAATCCCTGTTATTCCCAGTAACCCCTGGAGCCTTCACTCACTCCCTACTTCCCTTTTCCCTTAAGTTTTAATAAACTTTCTGGTGTGACGCAATTGTGGTCCTCTGGTCGTCTGTCTGAACCGTGACAGTACGATCTGACCATCATGGACTCAGCGCACACTTCCCCCGACATGGAAACCGACGAACCTGAGCAACCCACCGCCATGCTACGCCTGGAACACACTGAGAGAGGGCTAGCCCGCATGAGCGGCGACATCACCTCTCTGCTTCAGGTCGGCCACCAACAGCATCAGCAGTTCCAGCAGCACCAGCAGCAGTTCCAGCAGCAGCAACAACAACTCGCCATGATCATCCAACTCCTCACCAACCTTACCCCAGCCACTCCGCCCACCGGCCCGTTTCCAGGCAGTCTGCCCACCAGCCCTGCCCCCGAGTTACCTGCCCCGGTCATTGCAGCCGCTGCTCCGGAACCCAAGATTGGAAACCCCGAGCGGTTCAACGGCGATTCAACCCAGGTCCGGCCATTCCTGACTAGCTGCCGACTTCAGTTCTCCTTGCAGCCAAGGACCTTCGCCACGGAGGGGGCTAAAGTTGGGTATGCCATCACTCACCTGACGGGCCGAGCTCGACTCTGGGGAACAGCAGAGTTCGAACGTCAAACCCCCGCATGTGCAACCTTCGACCTGTTTGCTGAGGAGATGCTGAAGGTGTTTGACCTGGATTCACCAACCGCAGAGGCGTCTCGTGAACTGTTCAGTATTCGACAAGGCAGACGTACAGTCGCAGACCATTCCATCGACTTCCGAACCCTGGCAAGACGAAGTTCTTGGAACACACCATCGTTGGTGGACGCGTTCTTCCATAGCTTGGCTGACTATATCAAGGACGAGTTGGTCTCCCATGAACTGCCTTCCACTCTTGATGAAGCCATCGCACTGACTGTCCGGATCGACAGAAGGATACAGACCCGTCGTCGTGAGAGGGGGCGCCAAGGTCCACCAACTACCGGCATTCGGAGAGATCCGACTGGGCTCCTGTCATCTACTGCCACTCACCCAAGTCAGCTTGATCAGTCTGAGCCTATGGAGATTGGGCGAGCCTCTCTCACTCCTGCAGAGCGCCAGCGCCGCTTCACCTCAAACCTCTGCCTCTATTGTGGAGGTGATGGACATCGTGTGGTAACCTGCCCTTTAAAAGCCGAAGCTCACCGGGCATAGGGGGAGTCCGGTTGAGCTCAATGACCATCCAGTCCTCCGACCGCAAACCCCTGCTGCAAGTTCACCTCCGCCTCTCTGACTCAACTCACACCCTGGCTGCTCTGGTGGATTCTGGCGCCGAAGCCAACATAATGGACATCAAGCTGGCACGCCAACTGGGACTGGAGAACCTCCGTTTGACACCTCCTATTCCTGCCCGGGCACTGGACGGACACTTACTCGGATCGGTCACTCATGTCACGGCCCCGGTCTCGATGGGTCTGTCCGGAAACCATCAAGAAACTATCCAGTTTCACCTGCTCCCCTCTCCAGGCCAACCCCTCATCCTGGGTTACCCATGGCTCCGCCGGCACAACCCTCAGCTCGACTGGGTGACCGGGGTGATCAGGGAGTGGGGAGAGGACTGCCACCGAACCTGCCTGCTTGCTGCCGCACTACCCCCTCGGCCAGTACCTACTAACTCCGCTCCTGACCTCTCCAATGTCCCAGAATGCTACCATGGTCTCAGAGAAGTGTTTAACAAAGCAAGAGCCACATCTCTGCCCCCTCACCGACCGTACGACTGTGCCATCGACCTCCTCCCTGGAACAGCCCCTCCAAAGGGCCGTCTTTATTCGTTGTCTGCTCCTGAAAGAAAGTCCATGGAGGACTACATCAATGACTCTCTGTCCGCAGGATTAATCCGTTCATCTTCATCTCCTGCTGGTGCTGGCTTCTTCTTTGTGGGGAAGAGGGACGGATCTCTTCGCCCCTGCATCGACTACAGGGGACTCAACGACATCACAGTGAAAAACCGTTACCCTCTGCCTCTGCTCACCTCTGCTTTTGAGTTGCTCCAGGGAGCCACTGTTTTTACCAAGTTGGATCTCAGAAACGCTTACCACCTAGTGCGGATCCGGGAGGGAGATGAATGGAAAACCGCATTCAATACACCAACAGGCCACTACGAGTATCTGGTTATGCCTTTTGGCCTCACCAATGCTCCTGCTGTGTTCCAGGCTCTAGTGAATGATGTACTGCGGGACATGTTAAACAAGTTTGTCTTCGTTTACCTGGATGACATCTTAATCTACTCCAGAAACCTGTCTGAACACACCCGCCATGTCCAGCAAGTCCTTCATCGTCTTCTGGAGAATTCCCTCTACGCCAAGGCAGAGAAATGTGAGTTTCACGTCAAGACAGTGGCCTTCCTGGGGTACATAGTGGCAGAGGGAAGTATCCAAATGGATCCTGCCAAAGTATCAGCAGTCACTTCATGGCCAGTTCCGGAGAACAGAAAGAAGCTGCAACAGTTTCTGGGGTTTGCTAACTTCTATAGAAAGTTTATCCGGAACTACAGTACCGTTGCTGCCCCTCTCACTGCTCTAACCAGCACCAAGCAACCCTTCACCTGGACCCCAGCAGCCGACAAAGCCTTCAGTACCCTCAAGGTAAGGTTCACCTCCGCTCCCATCCTCCAGATGCCTGATGTGGACCGGCAATTCATTGTGGAGGTGGACGCCTCGGATGTGGGAGTTGGTGCTGTGATTTCTCAGTGGGCTGCGGAGGATAGGAAGCTCCATCCCTGTGCCTTTTTCTCACGTCGGTTGTCCCCCTCTGAGTGCAATTACGACATAGGGAACCGAGAGCTGCTGGCTGTGAAGCTTGCCTTGGAGGAGTGGCGTCACTGGCTGGAGGGGTCCACCATTCCATTTCTCGTTTGGACCGATCATAAGAACTTGGAGTACATCCGCACGGCCAAACGGTTGAACTCCAGGCAGTCCCGCTGGGCCCTGTTCTTCACCAGGTTTAATTTCACTCTGTCATACCGGCCTGGATCACGCAACACCAAGCCAGACGCCCTCTCCCGTCAATTCCAGAAGGATGACACCCCCTCCAAGGATCCTGTGTCGATTCTGCCAAGTCCCTGCATCGTAGCAGCTCTGACCTGGGCTGTTGAGGAACAGGTGCTGGAAGCTCTCCGTAACCAGCCAGGTCCCAGCACTTGCCCAGCTGACCGCCTTTTTGTCCCCGAAAACCTGAGGTCCCAGGTCGTTCAGTGGGGACATGACTCCCGCCTAGCTTGTCACCCTGGCTCCACCCGCACTTACAACCTGCTCGCCCAGAGGTTCTGGTGGCCCTCTCTGAGAAAGGATGTACGGGAATTCGTCCAAGCCTGCCCCATCTGCAACCAACACAAGTCGTCCTGCCAGCCCCCAGCCGGATTGCTGCAGCCCCTGCCTGTGCCCAGACGTCCCTGGTCTCACATCGCCCTTGACTTTGTCACGGGGCTGCCCCCTTCAAGTGGCATGACCGTCATTCTCACCATAGTTGACCGATTCAGCAAGATGGCACACTTCATTCCCCTCCCCAAGCTCCCAACCGCCAAGGAGACCGCCCAGGTGGTCCTGGAACACGTCTTCCGGATCCACGGACTGCCAAAGGATGTAGTTTCTGACCGTGGTCCACAATTCTCCTCCGCTTTTTGGAAGGAGTTCTGTCACCTGCTGGGAGCCACAGTCAGTCTGACTTCCGGATTCCATCCCCAATCCAATGGGCAGTCAGAGCGGGCAAATCAGGAGCTCGAGAAGGCACTGCGATGCATGACTTCACGCAACCCCCACTCCTGGTCGCAGCAATTGACATGGGTGGAGTACGCACACAATTCTCTGACCTGCTCTGCCATCGGTATGTCCCCTTTCCAATGTGTTTATGGATACCAGCCTCCTCTATTTGCCAGCCAGGAAGGGGAGGTTACTTTCCCATCTGCACTTGCTTTTGCCCGTCGATGTCGCCGCACCTGGTCACAAGCCCGAGCCACACTCCTCAGATCCGTTGCCAGCTACACTACCGGGGCCAACCGTCGGAGAATTCCTGCTCCCACCTACCATGTTGGTCAAAGGGTGTGGTTGTCATCGAAGAACCTGCCACTCAGGGTGGAGTCGCAAAAGCTGGCACCTCGGTTCATTGGCCCATTCCCTATCATAAGAGTGATTAGCCCAACTGCTGTCCGGCTCCAACTGCCTAATTCCATGAGGGTGCACCCCACTTTCCATGTGTCTAAGATTAAGCCCATTCATGAGAGTCCGCTGGTCCCTGCTGCGCCTTGTCCTCCTCCTCCACAGCTCGTCGATGGTGGTCTGGTTTACACCGTCCGCCGCCTGCTTCGGTCCAGACGGAGGGGTAGGGGTCTCCAGTACCTCATTGACTGGGAGGGCTATGGACCTGAGGAAAGGACCTGGGTGCCAGCTAGTCGGATTGTGGATAGGACTCTCATCACCGCCTTCCACCAACGGCATCCTGATCAACCTGCAATCCGTAGGGGCCGCCCCAGAGGGGTCCCTAACCGTCCTGCCCGCTCGGCTTCCTGTCCTGTGCCTGATCCTGTCTCGGGACCTGTCCCATCTCCCGACCACGGCCCTCCGGCTTCCTCCGAGGATGAGGACGTTCACTCGGACCGTTCGGAGGAGTTCTAGCCCTCCTCCGGCTCCCCTCCTCCCGCCCGGCGTGGTGTTGCTCTTGGGACTTCTGGGGCCGTCCCTTGGGGGGGGGGTTCTGTCATGAGCCCTCTCACTCCACCGGGTTACCACCTTAATTTGTTTCCACTATCTTCCACTCTGCTCACCACTCTCTCTACTCAGCCTAACTAGCTCCACCTGTCCCTGCTCTGCTCTGCTCTAATTACTCTGCCAGCTGCGCTGCATTACCCACTAACCTCTCCCAGTATTTAAAGCCCTGTCTTTCAGCTCTCCTTTGTCAGATCGTCTGCAAAGCTCACACCCGGAACCTGTTTGCTCGCGCTTCTGGCTCACCCTTGTTTTGTGACCCCGGACCTGCCTGATTCTTGGATACTCTTCTGCCCCAGGAATACCAGACCTGCTTTCTGCCATAACGACTCCTGACTACTCTTCGATCCCGGTAACTCTGACCAGCCTTCTGCCTTGCTACAACGTATTTGGATTTCCCTTGAACTGTACTTCTGCCTTGTTTCATCCGCCCCGTTGTGTCTGTGTTTCCCCCCCCCAGGACTTCTGGACCACCCACCACCGGCGTCATAGGACGCATCGCTGCCACTGGGGGGGGCACAGACCCAGCACATTGGACGGAATCCCTGTTATTCCCAGTAACCCCTGGAGCCTTCACTCACTCCCTACTTCCCTTTTCCCTTAAGTTTTAATAAACTTTCTGGTGTGACGCAATTGTGGTCCTCTGGTCGTCTGTCTGAACCGTGACATCCAGACCATCTATAAATCACTGCTAGGCAAATCCCCGCCTTATCTTAGCTCATTGGTCACCATAGCAACACCCACCCGTAGTATGCGCTCCAGCAGATATATCTCACTGGTCATCCCCAAAGCCAACACCTCCTTTGGCCGCCATTCCTTCCAGTTCTCTGCTGCCAATGACTGGAACAAACTGCAAAAATCTCTGAAGCTGGAGACACTTATCTCCCTCACTAACTTTAAGCATCAGTTGTCAGAGCACCTTACCGACCACTGCACCTGTACACAGCCCATCTGAAATTAGCCCGCCCAACTACCTCATCCCTATATTGTTATTTATTTTGCTAATTTGTACCCCAGTATCTCTATTTGCACATCATCCCTTGCACATCTATCATTCCAGTGTTAATCCTAATTGTAATTATTTTTGTTGTTTTTATCGCACTGCTATGCTTTATCTTGGCCAGGTCGCAGTTGTAAATGAGAACTTGTTCTCAACTGGCTTACCTGGTTAAATAAAGGTGAAAAAAAAAAAAAAAAAAAGAATGGCCACTCCAATACCTTGACTTTGATGTCCTTAAGCCATTTTGCCACAACTTTGGAAGTATGCTTGGGGTCATTGTCCATTTGTAAGACCCATTTGTGACCAAGCTTTAACTTCCTGACTGATGTCTTGAGATGTTGCTTCAATATATCCACATAATTTTCCTTCCTCATGATGCCATCTATTTTGTGAAGTGCACCAGTCCCTTCTGCAGCAAAGCACCCCCACAGCATGATGCTGCCACCCCCGTGCTTCACGGTTGGGATGGTGTTCTTCGGCTTGCACGATACCCCCTTTTTCCTCCAAACATAACGATGGTCATTATGGCCAAACGGTTCTATTTTTGTTTCATCAGACCAGAGGACATTTCTCCAAAAAGTACAATCTTTGTCCCAATGTGCAGTTGCAACCCGTAGTTTTTTATGGCGGTTTTTTATGGCGGTTTTGGAGCAGTGGCTTCTTCCTTGCTGAGCGGCCTTTCAGGTTATGTCGATATAGGACTCTATGACCCGTTTCCTCCAGCATCTTCACAAGGTCCTTTGCTGTTGTTCTGGGATTGATTTGCTCTTTTCGCACCAAAGTACGTTCATCTCTAGGAGACAGAATGTGTCTCCTTCCTGAGCGGTATGACGGCTGCGTGGTCCCATGGTGTTTATACTTGCATACTATTGTTTGTACAGATGAACGTGGTACCTTCAGGCGTTTGGAAATTGCTCCCAAGGATGAACCAGACTTGTGGAGGTCTACCATTTTTATTCTGAGGTCTTGGCTGATTTCTTTTGATTTTCCTATGATGTCAAGCAAAGACGCACTGAGTTTGAAGGTAGGCCTTGAAATACATCTATAGGTACACCTCCAATTGACTCAAATGATGTCAATTAGCCTATCAGAAGCTTCTAAAACCATGACATCATTTTCTGGAATTTTCCAAGCTGTTTAAAGGCACAGTCAACTTAGTGTATGTAAACTTCTGACCCACTGGAATTGTGATACAGTGAATTATAAGTGAAATAATCTGTCTGTAAACAATTGTTGGAAAAATTACTTCTATCATGCACAAAGTAGATGTCGTAACCGACTTGCCAAAACTATAGTTTGTTAACAAGAAATGTGTGGAGTGGTTGAAAAACGAGTTTTAATGACTCCAACCTAAGTGTATGTAAACTTCCGACTTCAACTGTATATGCTATTTGTATTTACAGCTAAGTCCCCTCCTGTTACTTGATTAAGCGGTGATGACCACTCCATTCCACTACCATTGTCAACTCTCTCCTGACATGAACTGAAGCCACGTCTCATGTGCCCTCTCATCCACTGGCACATTGAATGTTTCCTCTCCAATTACTGTGAGTAGACCTGTCAATTTTCTCTCATTACTGTATCTAAAGTCAATCACATACACAAACACAATCACATTATTACACATAAATGATTTTACTCCTTGCTTGGACTAACTCATTCTTAGCTCTTTTGTCTTCCCAGTTAAATAATGTCCTGTCCTCAGTGGAAGATTTGAGCTCTTCTCCAACACCATCCATACATGTCTGTCCTGCACTGAAGCCTCTGCACACCATAACCCCTGTCCTGCACTGAAGTCAAGCCTCTCAACACCTCATCTCATGCCTCATACCCTCATTCAATTACTGCTGTGATCCCTTCCTGACACTAAGTAGCCCTCACATTCCCCATAATATTGTACTATAAATGTATTTATTTAAATGCTTTAGGTTAAAATAAGTAGTCTTTGACAATTTTTTAAACACGCTTTGTCATCTCCATGCAGTCCGCACCTATACCGTGGGCCTCTCATCCTCCTCAATTTTTCAAGTCACCAGCCTCCACTGGTCTATAGGCTATACAGCGTCTTTGTTGTTGGTTTATTTCTGTGAGCAACCATTTTGTGACCATGCTGCTTTGAAGAAATGTTTAGGGTGTGGTGAATGGTGTGTGTTGAGTTGAGCTGTCAAAGGACACCAGAAACAAAATTGTAGACCTGCACCAGGCTGGGAAGACTGAATATGCAATAGGTAAGCAGCTTGGTTTGAAGAAATCAACTGTGGGAGCAATTATTAGGAAATGGAAGACATACAAGACCACTGATAATCTCCCTCGATCTGGGGCTCCACGCAAGATCTCACCCCGTGGGGTCAAAATGATCACAAGAACGGTGAGCAAAAATCCCAGAACCACACGGGGGGACCTAGTGAATGACCTGCAGAGAGCTGGGACCAAAGTAACAAAGCCTACCATCAGTAACACACTACGCCACCAGGGACTCAAATCCTGCAGTGCCAGACGTGTCCCCCTGCTTAAGCCAGTACATGTCCAGGCCCGTCTGAAGTTTGCTAGAGTGCATTTGGATGATCCAGAAGAGGATTGGGAGAATGTCATATGATCAGATGAAACCAAAATATAACTTTTTGGTAAAAAAGTCGTGTTTGGAGGACAAAGAATGCTGAGTTGCATCCAAAGAACACCATACCTACTGTGAAGCATGGGGCTGGAAACATCATGCTTTGGGGCTGTTTTTCTGCAAAGGGACCAGGACGACTGATCCGTGTAAAGGAAAGAATGAATGGGGCCATGTATCGTGAGATTTTGAGTGAAAACCTCCTTCCATCAGCAAGGGCATTGAAGATGAAACGTGGCTGGGTCTTTCAGCATGACAATGATCCCAAACACACCGCCCGGGCAACGAAGGAGTGGCTTCGTAAGAAGCATTTCAAGGTCCTGGAGTGGCCTAGCCAGTCTCCAGATCTCAACCCCATAGAAAATCTTTGGAGGGAGTTGAAAGTCCGTGTTGCCCAGCGACAGCCCCAAAACATCACTGCTCTAGAGGAGATCTGCATGGAGGAATGGGCCAAAATACCTGCAACAGTGTGTGAAAACCTTGTGAAGACTTACAGAAAACGTTTGACCTGTGTCATTGCCAACAAAGGGTATATAACAAAGTATTGAGAAACTTTTGTTATTGACCAAATACTTATTTTCCACCATAATTTGCAAATAAATTCATTAAAAATCATACAATGTGATTTTCTGGATATATTTTTCTCATTTTGTCTGTCATAGTTGACGTGTACCTATGATGAAAATTACAGGCCTCTCTCATCTTTTTAAGTGGGAGAACTTGCACAATTGGTGGCTGACTAAATAATTTTTTCCCCCACTGTATATGAATATAGTAGTACTACATTATTTATACCATAATATACTATAGTATTACTATATTATATAGTGCGAACCTTACTTTAAAGATGCACTATACAGAAATCGCTCTGCCATTTCCTGGTTGCTAAAAGTAAAACGGGAAGCATAGAAATAGCGCACATGGAATGATCTACCGCTTCTCAGACTTGCGTTCAATGAGAATGACAGATCTACAGTACCAGTCAAAAGTTTGGACACACCTACTCATTCAAGGGTTTTTCTTTATTTTTACTATTTTCTACATTGTAGAATAATAGTGAAGACATCAAAACGATAAATAACACATATGGAATCATGTAGCAACCAAAAAAGTGTTAAACAAATCAAAATATATTTTATATTTGAGTGTTTCTTTAATGAGTCTGACGCAAAGGATATATTGTTTCTCGCGGACCAGGCCCAATTCCCCGTCATTCGCATGATGAAAAGACGGAGATACAGGGTGCCTTGTGAGAATTAATCGGCGAGTGGTTAACCCCCTTCTACCATCTGTTCTATTGGCCAACGTGCAATCACTGGAGAATAAACTGGATGAGCTCCGTTTGAGACAGTTGTGTTGGAAAATGTTATGTTTGTGCTCTTCTAATAACCAATTTCTGTGTTCTATGTTTGTGCTTTTCTAATAACCAATTTCTGTGTTCATGCATGTGACTGATTGAACGAATCCCCACTATCAGTATCTGCAATTTGGCAGTACGCCCAGACCTTGTTTTGAGAACAAAGGGATATCTCAGTTTCAAGGTCTCAGCTTGGAGAGAAGAAGCCTCCTGAGGTATTGGTCAGTCACATGCATGAACCAAAACGTTAAAGATGAATTAATTATAAATAATGAATAAGCTAAATCATACAATACACAAAACATTTCACTTGTCTGTGTAAGTACAGTACTAGTCAAAAGTTTGTCATCAAGGAAAATGGTGGCTATTTGAAGAATCTAGCCACCCTAGTCATAGACTGTTCTCTCTGCTACCGCACGGCAAGCGGTACCGGAGTGCCAAGTCTAGGTCCAAAAGACTTCTTAACAGCTTCTACCCCCAAGCCATAAGACACCTGAACAGCTAATCATGGCTACCCGGACTATTTGCACTGCCCCCCCAACCCATCTTTTTACGCTGCTGCTACTCTGTTAATTATTTATGCATAGTCACTTTAACTCTACCCACATGTACATATTACTTCAACTTCTCAACTAGCCGGTGCCCCCGCACATTGACTCTGCACTGGTACCCCCTTGTATATATAGCCTCCCTACTGTTATTTTATTTTACTTCTGCTCTTTTTTTCTCAACACTTTTTTTGTTGTTGTTTTATTTAACTTTTTTATTAAAAATAAATGCACTGTTGGTTAAGGGCTGTAAGTAAGCATTTCACTGTAATGTCTGCACCTGTTGTATTCGGCGCATGTGGCCAATAAAATTCGATTTGATTTGATTTGAAATATTCCACCATATTATTTAGTAGAGCTGTAACATGCACACTGGGACATATACATGCTTTATGTATACTTCGAAGATACACAGTCACACTTTAAACAAGGTATAGCTAACAAAGCCTTCATAGGATATATATAATGGCGGCGGACGGGATGGCTACCGCTTTACGGGCTCCTAACCAATTGTGCTATTTTGTGTGTTTTTTCGCATTGTTTGTATCTTATTTTGTACATAATGTTGCTGCTACCGTCTCTTATGACCGAAAAGAGCTTCTGGATATCAGAACAGCGATTACTCACCTCGAACTGGATGAAGAGGAATCTTTGACAATTTTGAGGGCCTTCCTCTGACACCGCCTGGTATAGAGGTCCTGGAGGGCAGGAAGCTTGGCCCCAGTGATGTACTGGGCCGTACGCACTACCCTCTGTAGTGCCTTGCGGTCGGAGGCCAAGAAGTTGCCATACCAGGCGGTAATGCAACCAGTCAGGATGCTCTCGATGGTGCAGCTGTATAATTTTTTGAGGACCCATGCCAAATCTTTTCAGTTTCCTGAGGGGGAATAGGCTTTGTCGTGCCCTCTTCACGACTGTCTTGGTGTGTTTGGACCATGATAGTTCGTTGGTGATGTGGACACCAAGGAACTTAAGCTATTCCTACGTTTGCGTCTGTCCAAAATATCAGAATCTGATATATCTGAATGCTGAGAAGAGTCTATGTAGTAGTTTTTTTTCACTCTCACTGTTTGATCATCTGCATCCTCTGTACTAAAATGTATATACAAATCCATGCTTTCCGGACATTTGCGTTTGTACAGAATCTTTGTTGCCTGCTCAGAGTCAGAAAATGGTTCTCTAGGGCGGCAGGTAGCTTAGTGGGTAAGAGCGTTGTGCCAGTAACCGAAAGGTCGCTGGTTCTAATCCCTGAGCCGACTAGGTGAAAAATCTGTTGATGTGCCCTTAAGCAAGGCACTTAACCCTAATTGCTGATGTAAGTCGCTCTGGATAAGAGCGTCTGCTAAATGACTAAAATGTAAATGTTCTCCCTCAACTTCCACCTCAATAGTCATATTCACGTCATGTACCATAATAATATTGCAATAAGAATTATATTTTTGAATTCAATCATACAGTATATATCTGAAATTACTGACACAGGAAAGTTCCAAATTACAGGGTCACCAGTAGTAATTTTATTTAGACTGACCTGACAGATGTAGAGAGGCTCTGAACTTCAATACCATATACAATATATTTACAAAATAACATGGTCACACTCAGCCTGATTCATTCCAGAAAGATGTTCTCTCATCTCCTTGTTCACTCCTCTTCATGGATCTAATAGGACTGGATGTGAAAACAAAGCAGAATGTTGAAGGAAGCATGGTTTTCTCCACCCACCAGCACATAGAGAGCTTGCTTTTAAGTAAATATACTTAAATGTGTATAAACACACCCACACAATCAGACTGAGCGTTTCAATGGCAAAGAGGCTCACAATATATTTGGAGTTATTTTCATGAAATAAACACACACAGTTATTTATAATACATACAGTGATGATTTAAAAATAAAAAATAAAAAGACTGCATGGGGGCTTTAAGATATACCTGAAGAATGATGTGAGTATAATACTATGGGGTGGTTTCCTCTTAAACATAGTCCTGGACTAATCTGTGTCCAGGAAACCGCCCCCTAACACACTTGTTTAAGTGTGACTGTGTAGCTTCAAAGTATAGATAAAGCCTATATACAGTTGAAGTCGGAAGTTTACATACACTTAAGTTGGAGTCATTAAAACTTGTTTTTCAACCACTCCACACATTTCTTGTTAACAAACTATAGTTTTGGCAAGTCGGTTAGGACATCTACTTTGTGCATGACACAAGTAATTTTTCCAACAATTGTTTACAGACAGATTATTTCACTTATAATTCACTGTATCACAATTCCAGTGGGTCAGAAGTTTACATACACTAAGTTGACTGTGCCTTTAAACAGCTTGGACAATTCCAGAAAATGATGTCATGGCTTTAGAAGCTTCTGATAGGCTAACTGACATAATTTGAGTCAATTGGAGGTTTACCTGTGGATGTATTTCAAGGCCTACCTTCAAACTCAGTGCCTCTTTGCTTGACATCATGGGAAAATCAAAAGAAATCAGCCAAGACCTCAGAAAAAAAATTGTAGACCTCCAAAAGTCTGGTTCATCCTTGGGAGCAATTTCCAAACGCCTGAAGGTACCACGTTCATCTGTACAAACAATAGTACACAAGTATAAACACGATTGGGACCACACAGCCGTCAAACCGCTCAGGAAGGAGACACGTTCTGTTTCCTAGATATGAACGTACTTTGGTGCGAAAAGAGCAAATCAATCCCAGAACAACAGCAAAGGACCTTGTGAAGATGCTGGAGGAAACAGGTACAAAATTATCTATATCCACAGTAAAACGAGTCCTATATCGACATAACCTGAAAGGCCGCTCAGCAAGGAAGAAGCCACTGCTCCAAAACCGCCATAAAAAACCAGACTACGGTTTGCAACTGCAGATGGGGACAAAGGTCGTACTTTTTGGAGAAATGTTCTCTGGTCTGATGAAACAAAAATAGAACTATTTGGCCATAATGACCATCGTTATGTTCGGAGGAAAAAGGGGGTTCTTGCAAGACGAAGAACACCATCCCAACTGTGAAGCACGGGGGTGGCAGCATCATGCTGTGCGGGTGCTTTGCTGCAGGAGGGACTGGTGCACTTCACAAAATAGATGGCATCATGAGGAAGGAAAATTATGTAGATATATTGAAGCAACATCTCAAGACATCAGTCAGGAAGTTAAAGCTTGGTCGCAAATGGGTCTTCCAAATGGACAATGACTCCAAACATACTTCCAAAGTTGTGGCAAAATGGCTTAAGGACAACAAATTCAAGATATTGGAGTGGCCATCACAAAGCCCTGACCTCAATCCTATAGAAAATTTGTGGGCAGAACTGAAAAAGCGTGTGCGAGCAAGGAGGCCTACAAACCTGACTCAGTTACACCAGCTCTGTCAGGAGGAATGGGCCAAAATTCACCCAACTTATTGTGGGAAGCTTGTGGAAGGCTACCCGAAACGTTTGACCCAAGTTAAACAATTTAAAGGCAATGCTACCAAATACTAATTGAGTGTATGTAAACTTCTGACCCACTGGGAATGTGATAAAAGAAATAAAAGCTGAAATAAATCATTCTCTCTACTATTATTCTGACATTTCACATTCTTAAAATAAAGTGGTGATCCTAACTGACCTAAAACAGGGAATGTTTTACTAGGATTAAATGTCAGGAATTGTGAAAAACTGAGTTTAAATGTATTTGGCTAAGGTGTATGTTACAGCTCTACTAAAATATTTGGTGAATATTTAAGCTATTTCTGTGTTTGCGTCTGTCCAAAATTGTCTGCTCAGAGTCTGATATGACTCAATGCTGAATAGAGTCTATGCTGTTGTTTTTCACTCTCAATGTCTGATCATCTGCATCTATACTTACGAAGATATCAGTTTCAGAGCTAAAAAATATAGCCAAATCCATGCTTTTCCGATGTTTGCGTCTGTCCAAAATATCAGAATCTGATATGTCTGAACACTGAGAAGAGTCTACGCCATTGCTTTTCACTCTTATTGTCTGATCATATGCATCTTTACTTATGAAGATCTCCGTTTCTGAGCTAGAAAATATAAGGTCCTCCATGCTCTTCCGACGGTTGAGTTTGAACAGAATCTTTGTCGCCTGTTCAGTCAGAAAATGCTTCTGCCTCAAGTTCCACTCCAAAGGACATATTTACGTCACTCACAAAAACAATATTACAAATATTTTTTCTTTTAACTATATAGAATATCTCAAATTACTGACACAGGATAGTACCGGGTTACAGGGTCACCAGTAGCAATCAAAAATAGACTGACCTGACAGGAGTAGAGATGTTCTGAACTACAATACTCTATACAATATATTTACAAAATAACATGGTCACACTTTAAACAGCCTGTTTTATTCCAGGATGATGTTCTCTCCTCTCCTTTTTCACTCCTCTTCGTCGATCTGATAGTAGTGGATGTCAAAACGAAGACGCCATGATGTCAGCTAATCTCCCTTGGTGGTGGGCGCTATCTGTCTGAAAGCTCCCAGCAGCGGTAACAGGAGGGCAGCGATGGCACATAGGTCTCCATGTGGTCCGTGTGTTCTCCATCCGCTACCTTGGTCCTGGCCCTGGCACATAGGTCTCCATGTGGTCCGTGTGTTCTCCATCCGCTACCTTGGTCCTGGCCCTGGCACATAGGTCTCCATGTGGTCCGTGTGTTCTCCATCCGCTACCTTGGTCCTGGCCCTGGCACATAGGTCTCCATGTGGTCCGTGTGTTCTCCATCCGCTACCTTGGTCCTGGCCCTGGTCCTTGTTATAGTCCTGGTCCTGCAGTGCAAGGAAAGGTTATCTGTTCAAAAACATGTTCCGTCTCTCAAATAATCAATAATTAGGTTTGAACAGTATGTTATGGATAATGAATTTGCTGATAGCGATAATGAATATGAAGGTGATGATACTGAGGAGGATTGATATAACAATTTTGACAATATTTCATCCATGTAACAGAATGGAGCCTTGGAAAATGAAAAACATAGTCATACTGGCAAAATACTTATATTTCTCCAGGGAATTACAGTATATCCTGCTGATTGTTAAATGACAGCCCTGCTAATACATTTGGTTCTTTAGAAGTTGTGGGAACCTATGTTTTTGGTTTCACATTTGTTGTGTGAATGGTAAAACAGAAGGCTTTGTAAACATTCTGAGAACAGAAGTGAACATTTTGCCTGTTCTGGGAACGTTTATTTTTAGGTTGCAGGGAGATTCTGAGAACGTTTAACTCTGGTTCCTTGAAAGTTTTCCTGTGAGGTTTTATTAATGCTCTGAGAACAGAAATTATAGGTTATTTGGAGGTTTTTTTAATAACTTCCTTAAAACGATTACTGAATGTTTCAATAAGAGTTTTAATAACATTGCTAACTTATTTTGGGTTTAAAAAATGTAAACGCCAAGCACAGATAAGACACTTAGAAATTATTTTCCTTAGGCACTTTTTGATTGTGACGCAGCATCAGTGAGATTGGAATCTATTACCTTTTGTTACCTGTCCGTGGAATTAGTTCACTGCACCACCAGGATGGAGCTAGCATGCCATGTTTTTTACGCATACAAAGCTGTTCATTTTAGTCTATTGAAACAGACCCCATTTCAAAGGAAACTATAGCTGCAAGCAGCAATGTCGGGGTTCAAGCTGTGGGTCAACTGTGCCACCATCAGGACCAATTGGACACATCGCCCTAAGCTATTTCTGTACTCCTTACCCCCTTGCTAAATATCATTAGTCAAAATTAAACTGATCATGCAATATGCATATTTTGGATGGTTATTAATGATGTTGACTACAACCCCCTAGAGTCGATTGACGCACTGGTGAGTGAATCTAAGTAACATTATAAAAAATCCCCATCAAGCTAGAGTCAGTTTAAGCTAGATACGTTTTTTTGCATGGGCTGCGTCTCAATCTACCGCATCCGCCTATGGCGGCCTTCCGCATCTGCGGTGGAAGGTGTCGGAGCTACAGCGGTTTAGTCAGACCATGAGACATCCCGAAAATCAGTCTTGTCACGAAATCGTCTGTAGCGTCCGAACGGTTTGGGCTTCTCATGAACACGACCGTGTTCTCCGTTTTGCTCTAAGATCCCTACAAGTGTCACAGGACTCGTCTGAAGGTAACCAGTACTGATTTTTTTTTATGAATGGAAGTATGGAGGTAGTTTTGTTCCTACCCACAAAAAGCGGTTCAATATGTGCAAGAAAAACACAAAAATATTTCCTGAGCTTTCGTTTATATCCTATATATAGGACAGATACTTCAAAACCTTATTTCTTATGATTAATTCACGGCTACGCATATCACGGAATTTGCATGTTAATTTTCCTCTAAATTATTTACATTTGGGTGGTCGCGAGAATCGAACCCACTATCATGGCATTGCAAGTGCCATGCTCTACCGACTGAGCTACAGAGGACCACAATGTGGGTAGTAGACAAGTGCACAGTTCAGGAAGAAGTGTAGGGTATTGACATGCATAGCCTGCAAGTGGCTCCAACCCTCCAAGAGCCCAAACATAGACGTCTGTAATGTACTGTGTTATACTGTACTATACTCCACTATACTGTGCTTTACTGTACTGTACTGTAATGTACTGTACATTACTATTCTGTAATATGTTATACTGAACTATACAGAACTGTACTGATCTATACTGTACTTTACTATACTGTACTTTATTGCTGGGGGGGGTGCAGAAAAATAAATTTGGCGCATGTGACAAATAGAATTCGATTTGATTTGGATGAGGACTTCTACTTTAATGAGTCGGAAGACATTTTGATTGTCCCGGACCAGGCCCTAATCCCTGACACTTGAAGAAGGCGTAGACGGTACTATAGAGACCGGCGCGCGTGCACCCTGATGAGACTACAGCCGCAAATTAATAAATCACCTCTACTCTCTACTCTATTACCGAATGTGCAGTGGAGAATAAACTGGACAAGATCCATTCGAGACTATCCTATCAACAGGACATGAAGAACTGTAATATACTATGCTTCTCGGAGTCATGGCTGAACAAGGACATGGATAATATACATCTAGCTGGTTTTTCTATGCATCGGCAGGACAGAGCGACAGAGTCCGGTAAGATCAGGTGGGGTTGTGTGTGTCTCTTTATTAACAATCGATGTTCTGCTCGCCTGAGTTAGAATACCTCATGATAAGCTGTAGACCATGGGATCTACCAAGATAGTTTTCATCTGTATTTTTCGTAGCTGTCTATTTACCAACACAAACCAATGCTGGTAGTAAGACTGCACTCAACGAGCTGTATAGGGCCATAAGCAACAAGAAAATGCCTATCAAGAAGAGGCGCTCCTAGTGGCTGGTGATTTTAATGCAGGAATGCTGAAATCCGTTTTACCTCATTTCTACCAGCATGTCACCTGTGCAACTAGAGGGATAAAAACTCTAGATCACCTTTACTCCACACACAGAGACACATACAAAGCTCTCCCCCGCCCTCCATTTGACAAATCGGCCATAACTCTATCCTCCTGATTCCTGCTTACAAAAACTCAAACAGAAAGTACCAGTGATGCGCTCAATATGGAAGTGGTCAGATGAAGCAGATGCTAAGCTGCAGGACTGTTTCTCTAGCACAGACTGGAATATGTTCCGGGATTAATCCGATGGCATTGAGGAGTTTACCACATCAGTCACCGGTTTCATTAATAAGTGCATCGATGACGTTGTCCCCACAGTGACCATACGTACATATCCCAACCAGAAGCCATGGATTACAGGCAACATCCTCACTGAGAACCGAAAATGAACCTGATTTCAACGTCCGGAGAATACATATTTTAAACATACGGAAAATACGTATTTTCACCTTTCATTCAGAACCTAAAATACGTGTTTTAGATGTCTTTACAATGTCATTTTGCTTACTGGGACTATTCTAGTTTTGTGAGGTTTTTTTGGTCTCACCTAGGGCTGCAGAATGGTAAGGATGGCCCTGTTACTGAGTGAGTGACTGAGAAACTGAGCGGCATTTCCTAACCTCCTGCCAAATTTATGACCATATTAGAGACACATATTTCCCTCATATTACACAGACCAAGAAAGAATTCGAAAAGAAATCCAATTTTGATACTCACATATCTATTGAGTGAAATACCACAGTGTGCCATCACAGCAGCAATATTTGTGACCTGTTGCCACAAGAAAGGGGCAACCACTGAAGAACAAACACCATTGTAAATACAACCCATATTTATGTTTATTTATTTTCCCTTTTGTACTTTAACTATTTGCACATATTACAACACTGTATAAAGCCATAATATGACATTTGAAATGTCTCTATTCCTTTGGAACTTTTGTGAGTGTAATGTTTACTGTTCATTTTGTATTGTTTATTTAACTTTTGTTTATTATCTATTTCACTTGCTTTGGCAATGTAAACATATGTTTCCCATGCCAATAAAGCCCTTTGAATTGAATTGAATTGAGTGAGTGGATAACCATATCAAACGAAGGGTTTTACTCATGTTCAGTTCTAGAGTCTGGAGCGCTGCGCGAGTGGAAATTTGAAGTGAAAGTTATGGAACTCCCTCGTGTGCTTCTGTTATGGGAAAAAGTCCACAATGAAAATTACATTAAATGTGGGCAATGATACGGTGCATTTGCCTCTGTTGGCCATCAAGTAGGCTGTTAATTTCCATCCCATTGTAGGTTACTGTAGCCTACCATTTGATACAATACATATGTTGAAATGATGATATCACTGGAGTCATTGCAAGTCAATTTGTGCCACTTGTGTAGCTTAACTGGAGATGGCAAACAGATTTAATAAATAGCCTATAACTCAGTTTGTTGTTGTAGCCTTGTGTTATTCTGCTATTATTAATGGCCATGTTTAGTTAATTAAATTGGAAGTTATTAATTGTGATCATGGTCACAGCTCTATCGCAAATGTATCATTATCCACATTTAATGTCAGTTTCATTGTGGACTTTTCCCTGAAATGAGATGTTGTCCTTTCAGGGGCTATAGGCTACCGGCATCTAGCTCAGCAAACCATGGCAGAGTTGAATTGCAATTATAAACCCAGATTTGAGTCAGTAGACTATGCCTATTGAAATAACAAGTCAATCTCGCAAATAGGCCATTTATAACGGTTTGTAGTATTAACATCTGGAACAGAAAATAGCCAAACATTAATTTTTTGAAGTTGGTCCAAGTGTTTCTTGCACAGAGATTTCAAGATCCTCTCTCCAGCTTTCATCACTCAAACTCTCCTGTAGGATTTATCTATATTTATGCACATGTGCAAATGGGATTTATTTACAATTATAAACTGGGTGGTTTGAGCCCTGAATGCTGATTGGTTGAAAGCCATGGTAGCCTAGCAATAAGGCACCTCAGGGGGTTGTGGTATATGGCCAATATACCATGGCTAAGGGCAATGTCCTAAGAACAGCCCTTAGCTGTAGTATATTGGTCATATACCACACCTCCTCTGGAATTATTGCTTAATCATAGCAGTCAAAACAAGTTAAATCGACATCCATTGATATAAAATGATCTGGAGAGTTTAATAAGGGTGATTTATCTTTTCTCTTGCGACATATTCTTAAACTCACAATAATTATTATTTTGATGGAAAACCGATTTTTGCTTCTTAGCCTATGTCGTAAAAATGACGTAGATAGTCCTTCTTAATTTGCTCGATAACGTTAAGGAAAAGGATTTATTGGATGAATGTGGCAACTCTTCTCTTGCTGCGAAGAAACAATTTTGGCCTAGTTTTCAGCCCTTGTGGGCGGGTTTTCAGAGTTCATTGGGCTAGAAATGTTAGCTACACCTGGCAACCCTGAACAGAATCCACCCATTTCTTTGGACTGAACTGCTTTAGTGTGTTAATGTTCACTGGGGTTTTTCTAAGCTGTGAAAGAGCATCTCTGCTTTTAGGTAATAATATTAATGCATCATTGCCATTTTATAATCGCTGAATCATTTGATAAATTGCCAGAGAAAGCAGAGAAACCTATTTTCTCAGATCAAACAATCAGATACTTATAGCTGTTTGACATATAGAATAGACATTGATAAACATCAAGCACTAAGGTTGCTGCTCAATCATCAACAAGTAGATGCAAACAACAATATCTAAAACCCTTGCTTTGAGGTTGCATGTGTATAGTGTAAACAATGTAATATTGTACAGTGTAATAACATGCAGTCTTAATCTAATAAAACAAATTACCTGAAAACTGGTCAAGTCACAGGATTAGCCTTAGCAAAGCAAGTTGACTGTTTCTCACTCAAATGTCAGATATAAAAAGATGTTTGGCTCAAACAAGAAGAAGCTTTTATAGAAACCTGTTATCATGACTATGTGTGTGTTTGTGATTGGTTTCTGAAAGAGCATGACTGTAAGTGTGTCTTCCTGATTGGCCCTTGACTGGGTCAAAAAATAAAAACTCCCTGATTTCGTGTGAAGAGAAGAAGATAGAAACAAAGGACCTAACAGTGGTCGGACGTACAGTAGGGCTGTGGCGGTCACGAAATGTTGTCAGCAGGTTATTGTCATGAAAAAGCCTGCAGGTCTCATGGTAATTTACCGTTAATTAACATAAACATGTTTAGAATCTCCAGGCCTCCACGCAAACAACCAGCTGATGCGTGCCTTTGGAGCATCTACATTTTGAAAAGTCTAATAAATCAATTGAATATACACCATCACAATACATCCATTATTTATTTTAGTGAGGTCTAAAGACACATTATGATATCAAGAAAATGTACTTGTATTTAAGAAGAACAGAATATAGGTGGGATGCAGAAAAAGAAAATTGCCTGCGCTGACGACGTCTATGTTGGTCCGCTAATAAAGGATTAGTAAAGGCCCAGTGCAATACTTTTGGTACTCAAGTATATTTTAGCAATTTCATTTACTTTTGATACTTAAGTATATTTAAAACCAAATACTTTTACTGAAGTAGTATTTTTCTGGGTGACTTTAGATTGAGTCATCGTCTATTAAGGTATCTTTACTTTTACTCAAGTATGACAAATGAGTACTTTTTCCAACACTGTTCAGCAGCCACGCTTAACCAGAGCAACTTACAGTAAGTAGTGAGTGCATACATGTTTGGTATTGGTCCCCCGTGGGAATCAAACACACAGCCCTAACATTGCAAGCATCATGCTATACCAAATGAGCCACCTTGAGGACTATTCTCAGTTTAATCTTGTCTTTACTAATATGTAAAATAAGTTTCGATTTAGAATTGTCCGTTATCAAATGGGCATGAACAGGGGCAGAGGGGAAAATACATGTCATCTGTATGCACTCGAATAGCGAATGGAGGCCGCGCGCTTTCCCGCGGGTTTTATAGCAAAGCATGTGCTTAATATGAGCAGCTGACAAAAATAAATATAAGAACACTTATTTCACTCCATGCATCAATCACTGCTTGAGGAGCATGCTCTCGCTGACGACAGGTGATATTCCGTACAAACTCTGTATGCCATGGGCTCTCCAACCTTGTTCCTGCAGCTACCCAGTGCTTAATTTGGGAAACCAAGTGACATTTGTTCGGGAACAACGAAACATATTTCACTAAACTGTTGAAAGCCCGTTCGAGAAAGGAATAAATGAGAGCGAGAAGAGGATATGGAAACGCATGGTGGTGAGATATTCTGTATAGCTAAAGGTAATGTGTCACCTAATTAATTATGAAAATAGAAACACATTCCTATTACTAGGCTATTCAAAATCAAATAAAAATGGTCTAATTGTAGGCTAACTATAAGCCAACCTGTACTATCAATTAACCAACAGCATCGCCTAGGGCTATACGTTCTCTCCCAGACTCATTGATATACATTTTGGAGCGTAACATAAGTTAACCAGTCCATCCAGTATGCATAATAATACAGTCCACACTCGAACGCAATTACTCGAATTTGTTTAATTTTGGATTATAGGCTAGACGAATTATGTACCAAAGACATCTTAAATCAATTTTGTTTTTCTGCCATGCGTAATATGCGGTAGGCTATGTATTGAATAACAGCACAATAATAATTTTAATTTAGGTCTTTCTTTCGGGCTTGGCCATATGCATAAGCTCTAATAATTTGAATTAATCATCACCTTAGAAAGCGCTGTCCATTTCGTTGTGTTAGGCTTTGAAACAACATCCACAATAACCATGTTTTACATTGTTTCAACCTGCTGTTAAACTAGTTTTCTCATAATATTTATAATGTTTTGTACACTCAGTGTATATGGGGGCCTTAAACACACGTACATGCACACACACGTACATGCACACACACACACACACACACACACACACACACACACACACACACACACACACACACACACACCACGTAATTCGTAATAGATCATATGCTATAGGAGATGGAGGCAGGTACGTACACAGTAAAAACAGAAGTGTTAATTTAACTCCTATCGAGTTGAATTTAACTCTGTTTCAGATAACATTTGGTCCCACTCAAAATCAGTGTAAAATGTACTCTTTGGTCAGTGTAAAACTTTTAGAGTTAATTCTACTCCATATTGTGTAAAAAATAACAATGAAATGTGTCAAAATATTTAACACTGTAGTTTAATCACACTGTTGAGAGTAATATGATTACACTGTATAGAGTTAAGTCAATTACAATTTTACTTTAAAAAATGACACTTTAAAGTGTAATGATATTTACTTTTCATTTCTCTACAGTGTTTTTTTTTTTTTAATTTAAATCATATGATGTAGTGTTACTGAATTATAGAAATATCAATACTATCAAATAAAACAAAGCACAATAATACAAGATGAGAGCACCCACATTTATTGAAAAAAAAAAGTATAATTTCAATGTCCGTGAATTTACATTGTACACCCATTGCCTTGTCTATGACAGAAGTATAACATCATAAAAATGTTCACCAGAGAAAGCAATATGGCACAACAAGGAGAGCTGTGTCATTTCCTCCATATGACCTTTGTATGTCAAAAGGTCTAGGGTAGTGCAGGTTGTCGACATGAAAAAAAACTAAATCATGCTTTGATCTGATCACCTCATATGCATGGAAATGTTCTTGAAAAGTTACTGTAACTAAAGGCACTGTGAGTAGTAACAGTTTTTCACACATTATCAGAACTGACTCAATCTGATAAAACAAGGGCACTTCAGAGTCAACTTCGCCACAGATAACCAAGTGTGGGCGATAAACATACCCATTATGTTTAGCCCAATTAACCTTCATAACCTGAATGCTACTGGGCACTTGCATTGCCAAAGCAATTTCAGAACCTCCTTTTACCATATTTAAAGCCACCATTTTTCCTGGACCAATATCTAACCGACTAAAAGTTGTTGATCTTCGCCAACTATATGCCATATGATTCTGATGCTTTTTTGCCAGCGTTTTGGTAATATTTTTAAACGATTTAAGCTGTTTTTTGAAAAAATTATGTTTGCCTTCATACCTCATACACCAACTATGAAGTACAGGCCCTATTTTCTGGATGCAGCGGGGATAGTGGATAAGAAAATGGTGCTTTGGTAAAAGTTTTTTCTGAGGATACAACTTCTTAAACAGTGTATGGTGATCAACAATCAAATGTTTTAAATATACACATAGACCTTGAGATAACATGGGCGAGAATATAATGTTAATTATTTGCAATAATAAAAGAAGCAGGCCCCAGTGTTGGTCAGTAGAAGTTACCAAATCTCCAAAGATAAGAGGAACATTCCTAAGTAAGCACCAGGACTGAATTGCATTCAGTCCCAGATCATTAGATCCTTCACTTAAATTAACAGTCACAGGCCTGTTATTTCTCTCTGTGAAACCATAATCAAAACTTTGTATTCTTGAATGTATTTCTCCTGATGTAACATGTTTTTCATTCAAATACAGAAATAATAACTTCAATTCGTACTGGCCAACCCCTTCTAACACATCATGCATCACATCAACTGAGAAGTTCTCAGTTGTGTGAAAATACCTCAATGAATTTAATATGCATGACCTTTTCACACCAAAAACATACGGAAGGGATGGATTACAAGCCATTTCTTGACAGTGAGCAGTATGCATATCTTTGGTGCGTAAAACTATTTTGGAAGAATCTTCAGAGAATTCTGTTTGAAAGTCCTCCTTTTCTGCTAAACAGAACCTGCAACAGTACCTTGCACTGAAAGACTCCACCAGACCAAACAAACTATGCAAACCCAAATTATCACCTGTTACCTGTACTACAGTGCCACGTACATAACCACTGTATAATGGAATCTCAATACCATCGCTCTCTAACACTTTAATGTCTCGAACAATGGGAGCAAAAATTTCACTAAAACCATATCGTTTAACATCTTGAGTATGAAATAAGGCGCACAGGTGTATGTTAGCCAAAAAAGAATTCCATTTTGGAGAGAAGTTTCTTAAAGTAAAATATACTCCACCCAATTTATGAATACCTCGCTTGGAACCCAATGGGTTGGCGACCTCAAAATCATCATAGAACATCTGGACCTGTATTGTCTGCTTCTCAGTTGAGAACAGGGGGTGACTTTTAAAAAAAGATCCATCACAAATATCTCTCAGTCTAGAGTTGCTGGTAGCTGAGCTTTGCAACATTTCTGCAAAATACTGACTTTTAAATATTGACTGCAGTGTAGATAAAATTGGAATATACATGAATTTATCTTGAACTACTACCTGATCATATGTTCCAGTCTTTTTATTTCGTCTTGTGTCAAATCTTGAACCAATCACACATTCAACTGGTTCTACTATTTCCCACTTGGCAGTCATAAATTTTGATCGCTTGTATTCCGAATTTAGAACTGTGAAAGGATTCTCTAACCCCTCAAAACACGCCTCAACTTTCTTGCACATTTCTGTTTCTCTTTCATTACTAAATACATGCTTTATCACTGTTTCTTTAGCATGCTGATGAATATCTTGAACAATCTCTTCCATGGAAATCACTACAGTATTTACTGTACTTTGACCAACACCTGCTGCCTTTAGATCAGAAATAACAGCTGCACAACTATTTACAATGTATGGCGAAGATAACTCTGACTCAGCCTCTAAACATTCAGTCGACACTTCAACATGAGAAATATTACTGGTGTTGACGGTACTTTGAGGGTCTGAAAGATCATCTTCTATAGAATCTACTAAACTTTCTCCGTGGCACTTGATAAGATGTTTTCTAAAACCAGAAAAGCTACCAAAAGAACGTGAGCATCCTTCTTGACCACATTTCAGAAAAAGAGTCCTGCCTGTACATAGCCCATGAATTATCTTAAGGTGCTTAACAAGGTTGTTTGGACTTCCATGGTCACTTTTGCAAAGAAAACACTTCATAGTTTTATCTCAACTAACGCACCATTCTTGCTCGCAACTCAGCAACTCTAGGAGTCTCCTTTGTTTCCCCCATGTCGATGTTATAGATGGTTGTTTGCACAAAAGTGAAAAAGCTGCTCAAGGAAGAACTGTATGACGTACCAAATACGTAATGGGCTTTAAAGACTTCGTCAAAAGCTCCTACTGAACCTGTTGCCTTGCATGGAAGAGCATGCTTGTCAACCACAATGAAGTAGGAGTGAATGCTGCTCTGTGTGGATCCCTGGGCGAGAAGGTAGGGCTGACTGCTTTGGGTGATGTTGTCAAGATGCTGCTGCACACTGGTTCCAACCTACAAAAAAAACACATTCAACATAATTGTTTTGGTGTCTAACCTCTGACAATAGATAAGATCACCTCAAACTGTGCACAAGATTGAGATGATGGAATATATATTTTAAACAACTGTTAAGCATACCTTTTGAAATCTGATGAGCTGATCTACAGCTTGATATGCAGACATCTTTCCCGGCCTCTTTCTACCTTGTGCAGATGGTGGTAGCAAATGTAGCAGCAGCAAGATGGCAGACATGTCACTGTCCCAGCCTACAAATAAGTAAATAAAAACCTGGTTAACATTGTGCCGTAGCATAACATTCTTATTCACAACTTGCACCATTATGGACATATAATGCACACCTACATTATCCACATAAAAAGTAAAACAGTTCATTCATACCATTCTCAACTTCAGCAGCTGACTCAGCATTGAGCATCAAATCCAAGAGTTCTGTGGTGGATACAAGTCCATGGCTTTCCTTTATTACTTTTGCTTTGAAAGTGGTTGGCCACTTCTCCAAGAATTTGTTGGCTGTGGCCTCACCAAACAGAAGTCTGAAATCTTGTTCTATCTGCAATGTAACACACAAAGACAGAAATAATGAGTGTTACCTTATTCTTCATTGGATATTTTTGGTGATGCAGTGAATTAAGTTGTCATACCAGTCCTGGTGTGTCCAGAAATCTTGGGAAGACCGAGAAGACATCTGATGATTTGGCTTCATCGTTGACCATTGCTTGCCGATATATGAAGGTCATTTTCATCTTCTCACGGACAGTGTTTTCATCAGCAGAGTGTCTCAAAACAGCAATAGCTGCTTCCACATCCTCATCAGATGGCTCTCTGTCATAGGTGAAGGGCTGACGATCACGGCCTGGCCCACCAACTTAAGACAAAATACAGTGTTAAGAAATCCTTTCTGTACAATTCACAGGTCACCATTATAATTACATGTCACTGATCAGAAAACATACCTTTAGGAGATTTGCTGACTGAGGCACCTCTTTCCTCTGCTGTTTTTCTTTGTATGGTCTTCAATCGCCATGCAAGGTATCCGGAACCACTCTCCGGATCGTAGTAATGATCCTATATTATTATAAATAAATTATAAAGGAGTACTATTCCCATTTCATAGAGTGAATATGTGCATAATGTTGCAATAACCCATTTACTTACATATCCATGTTGTGAGTATGGGTCTTCTAGATAGGGAAACAAAGCTACTATCCCCTGTGCATACATCACTCTGACACTTCTGGGGGGGGATGTCCTAGCATATGAATTCAAAGTTAACATCACACTGAATTGATATTGCACAACACATTTTACATAATTAATAACCGGAAAATAATAACAATGTTTCTTTACAGCCCATCTATATGCTTAATGCTTACCCATGTGTTTCTGTCATCTCAGCAGCAAGTATGTTGATCATCTGTCTTCTGGTGGCATCTGTCAGAGATTTGGTTTTTCCATACTCTTGCATAATGCGTTCACCACCAGGCTTTGATGTTAGGATTTTTTCAATCAGCTATAGGTGGAAAGAAATGTGCTTTCCGTAATTGTAAAACAATATGTAATGCTGTCACATGATGAAACAACATTCAGATTGGACTTAACAGCAATGTTCACCACTTACTGCTTTTGCCTCATAGTTTATGTGGCATGGCCTTTTAGGCTGGCTTCCTTCGCCAGCCGCTACTTCTTCAACATCGTCACAAACAGTGAAATTCAGAATGATGGTGTCATCAGATGTACCCGAGCATGATGATGAATGAGAGGTATCTGTTCATTATGAAATTTGTGCAAAACATAGAAACATATTACAATAAACTGTTATTTTTAAGACAATAAAGGTTCTCATTCTGGCCTTTAAACTAAAAAACTAATTGAATGAATGAATACCAAGTCCATTGCCCAGCATGATTCTGAAAGTTCCAGGTGACTCCTTTACTAATTCTTCAAAAACATCTGAGTCAACTTCTGTGTCAGACTGGTCATACACCTTAATGTCTGGCTTTCTGCTTTCTGGTATGTTGAATTTTAGACACACTGTTAAAAAAAGAAGAAAAAAAAGAAAAACATGCATTCCCTTCTCACAAGAATCCAAGTTCATACTTAAGGTTGCCTCATGTGTTCACAAAATGATGAAAGACAAGGATCTGCACCTGATTTTATGTTACTGAAAATATAAAGCACAGCAGAAATGACTATAGACCTAAATAGATATCATAAGATAATAGCTTTTAATGCTGTATTATTTTGTCATTAGGGTGATATGTATTGCTTTAACCTATTATACCTACCTTCTTTCAAGAAAGCATTGAATGTCAGCTCAGACAGCTTGACGTATTTCTGCTCTTCCCCGAGCTGAACACGCAACAGCATTTTGCCTCTGTTAACAAAGAAAATATATATTCAAAATCATCATTTAGTGCTGGTTCAACTAAGCGTTAGCTAACTATCCATTTATCTCAGTAGTACTAGCTACGCAATGCACTATGCATTACTTAGACGTTACACTGCAATTACAAAGGCTGAAGTAGACAAAGTTGTGCTGGTTGAATATAACGTTAAGCTGCCATTTTCTGCAGCAAATGGGTGTAGGCTAGTTCAAGTTTAGAGGCACATTGTCCCATTAGCTACCAAATAACTAGCTATGTGTCAAAGTTAGCTAGCTCATTAGCCATTTTAGTTCGAACAGTAGCTAACCATTAAAATGGTTAAGCAATGTTAAACAAACCCGTCATGCAAATCAGTGATCTAAGTTATCGTTTTATAACACCAACATTAGCTGGCTAACTATCAGAAGCATGCTAACATTACCGTTATATATAGCTTTATAAAAAACAGTTAACGTTAGTGTAAGGAAGCCTGGGAAGCTATACAATAACGTTAGCTAACAATACTATCTGTATAAATGTTTTGTTGTTAGCGAACGTTATTTTACGTATTTA
This sequence comes from Coregonus lavaretus, assembly GCF_964263955.1. NCBI lineage: Eukaryota > Metazoa > Chordata > Actinopteri > Salmoniformes > Salmonidae > Coregonus > Coregonus lavaretus. Next base: position 35,627,527 of record NC_140006.1, read on the forward strand.
CCATTCTGACAAACTTCATTCGTGAAAATATTGCAACACAAAGAAAGACAGTTACCGATACTGATTGCAAGCTAGCTAACCGCATAACAAGCACAATCTGCGCTCATGCCAAACGGTGGTGTCCTTCAAACGAACTGATTAGCTAAGTTAACGTTACTTATTTTTAGCCATATGAAACAGCAAGCCATTCACAAAAATATCAAACATATTCCATGGGTATATCATATAACAGTTATTACTGTCAACCATCTGAACTTACAAGCTAATTTAGCTGGCTGATGACGAGGTCACTGCCAGGGGGACCGCCGCATGGAACTCGTAACTTAAAATATGACCTTGACATCAGCACAACTCTAAAATTATGTAAAGTTAAAAAATACCGGTTTGGTGTTGAAAAAACGGGGATGTAACTTACCTAGCAATATCTGTGGCCTAGCTACTCCTTCGCAATCTTCCTCCACCAACGTACGTGCCAAACTTCAGCAAAGCAGAGTGGCGGGTATTCATCACTGCTGTAGAGTTGAAATTGTCACTGCGTATCTGCAGATTTTTACACTCACTTTTAACTCCACTGATAGAGCAACTTTACTCTAAAAAATGTTGAAAATACTCTATCTGGGTTAAAATAACTTTACTCTGAAATATTAACACCCCATTTTTTACTGTGTACTGTCAGGCATCAGGATGATCACACCACGCTGACACCATGCACCTCAAAGGGGAAGGGTCCAAAACACAATCGCAGAGCCTCCTTGACCCCCTTAATCCAACATCCTACCATCCTTTAGAAACCCGGTACTGCTGACTATTACAACTCCTTTCAGAGGGCATTATGGGTAGGATGTCCACTTACATTGACACTGGAGGGGTTGTGGTTTGAGGTTGGAAGTTTGAACCCCCTGGGCTGCTGTACTTGGGTCTCAGTGAAACCAACACCAGCGTCTCTATAGGTACACTACACACCCCTCTGAGGCTGTATAGGTGCCTCATGACAGGGTCCTACTCATAGAGATACACCATATATCAAATCTAATTTTATTTGTCACATGCGCCGAATACAGCAGGTGTAGACCTTACAGTGAAATGCTTACTTACAAGCCCTTAACCAACAATGCAGTTTTAAGAAAACTAAGTGATCAGTAAAAAAAAGATGAGTAAAAAAAAAAGTAAATAAGAAAAATTGAAAAATTACAAATAATTAAAGGTTAGTCGAGGTAATTAAGTTAATATGTACATGTAGGTAGAGGTGAAGTGACTATGCATAGATAATAAACAGAGAGTAGCAGCAACGTAAAAGAGGGTGTGGGTGGGGGGACAATGCAAATACTCCGGGTAGCCATTTGATTAGCTGTTCAGGAGTGTTATGGCTTGGGGGTAGAAGCTGTTAAGAAGCCTTTTGGACCTAGACTTGGTGCTCTGGTACCGCTTGCCGTGCAGTAGCAGGGAGAACAGAGTCTATGACTAGGGTGGCTGGAGTCTTTGACAATTTTTAGGGCCTTCCTCTGACACCGCCTGCTATAGAGGTCCTGGTTGGCAGGAAGCTTGGCCCCACTACCCTCTGTAGTGCCTTTCGGTCGGAGGCCGAGCAGTTGCCATACCAGGCAGTGATGCAACCAGTCAGGATGTTCTCGATGGTGCAGCTGTAGAACTTCTTGAGGATCTGAGGACCCATGCCAAATCTTTTCAGTCTCTTGAGGGGGAATAGGCTTTGTTGTGCCCTCTTCATGACTGTCTTGGTGTGTTTGGACCATGATAGTTTTTGGTGATGTGGGCTCTCAACCTGCTCTATAACAGCCCTGTCGATGAGAATGGGGACGTGCTCGGTTCTCGTTTTCCTGTAGTCCACAATCATCTCATTTGTCTTGATTACGTTGAGGGAGAGGTTGTTATCCTGGCACCACACGGCAAGGTCTCTGACCTCCTCCTTATAGGCTGTCTCATCGTTGTCGGTGATCAGGCCTACCACTGTTGTGTCGTCTGCAAACTTAATGATGGTGTTGGACTCGTACCTGGCCATGCAGTCATGGGTTAACAGGGAGTACAGGAGGGGACTGAGAACGCACCCCTGAGGGTCCCCCGTGTTGAGGTTCAGCGTGGCAGATGTGTTGTTACCAACCCTTACCACTTGGGGGCGGCCCGTCAGGGAGTCCAGGATCCAGTTGCAGAGGGAGGTATTTAGTCGCAGGGTCCTTAGCTTAGTGATGAGCTAACATATATATACTGTGTATGTTCTATGTCTTGGGTCCTACTCATAGAGATGCACCATATATACAGTACCAGTCAAAAATTTGGTCAAACCTGCTCATTCAAGGGTTTTTCTTTATCTTTCTTATTTTCAACATTGTACAATAATAGTGAAGGCATCAAAAAAGTGTTAAACAAAAATATATTTGAGATTCTTCAAAGTAGCCGCCCTTTGCCTTGATGACACCCTTTACATGATTCCATATGTGCTATTTCATACTTTTGATGTCTTCACTATTATTCTACAATATAGAAAATAGTAAAAATAAAGAAAAACCTTTGAATGAGTAGGTGTGTCCAAACTTTTGACTGGTACTTATATATATATATGTGTGTGTGTGTGTGTGTGTGTTTATGTGTGTGTGTGTGTGTGTGTGTGTGTGTGTGTGTGTGTGTGTGTGTGTGTGTGTGTATAGCAATCATTATAATTAAATATTTGTACCAATAGTCAATAAAGCACTCAAACCACAGCATTTCATAGTCAACATAAAATACACAGGCTATACATTGTGGGTCTATATATTGTGGGTCATTGTTTAGCTAGCTAGCTACATGTCTTAACAAAAGACTCCACTATGCAAGTATCCATTTCAATAGAATGTCACTGCGACAACTATTGATAGACTTAGCTGGTAAATTTGCTCTGGCTTTCCACTCCGATTTCAGAGCACTCTCGTCAGAGTGTGCCAGAGCGCAGAATAACTGATGAATTTACGAACGCTCAACACCCATTGAATATGGCCGGTGTCAGTAAACGTTGGCAAAAAAGGGTAAATTGTTGCCAGCAGGACAGTTGCAGTCGCCAACGCTCTGGATAATATAAAAACAGCCTAACCAGCTCTGCTAGGGCGAGTAAAATGGTCAGTGAGCTGTTCTCTCATTTGTGTCTGGACGTACCTAGCAAGCTAGCCAACGTTAGCCAGTTAGCTTGGGTGCTTGACTGCTGTTGTTAGGACAGAACTCTCGGATCCACCCTTAAAGGGATGGGTGGGGCTAATGCTTAAGAGGGTGTGAACGATGCTGAATGGGTGTAGACAGAGAAGAGCTCTCCAGTAGGTACCAAAACATTCAATGGCCATTTTCTCAAAATTGAGAAAAGTTTATCAAAAGTTTATCAAATTTCAAAGAAGAATGACTTTCCCATTGTTTCTCAAATGCAGTGCATGATATACCATTTTGTAGCTCTATGTCTGTGCTTTTATCCAATGTAAAAAACACCATTTCAAATTTTGCTACATAAGACCTAAATCAAGGCGGTCGGTCACATATGTTCTATATCTAGGGTCCTACTCATAGCGATATACCATATATATATATGTTCTTTATCTAGGGTGCTACTCAAGGCTACGATGAAGGCCTCATATTTACCAAAACATAAGCCTACTTGTTTGTTCCGTGAATAAACTCATGATAAATGCAAACACAGAGTGCTAATTGTTCTCTATTTTTCATGGGATAGTCACATGGGGAAGTGTCCTGGGGTGAGGAAACTTTGGACCAGCTTTGGATACAGGTAGGCCTACATGGCTTTTTAATCACATTCCCAATGTGCTTTTTTACTGTAGTGTCTGAATGTCCACTAGCCATGACCTACAGGGTGGGGGTAGGCCCAAACATGTCAAACAACACTGGCCATGACCTACAGGGTGGGGGTAGGCCCAAACATGTCAAACAACACTGGCCATGACCTACAGGGTGGGGGTAGGCCCAAACATGTGAAACAACACTGGCCATGACCTACAGGGTGGAGGTAGGCCCAAACATGTGAAACAAAATAATGTCATTTTGGCTTTCCGGAATTATGTTCTTCAAGCAACAGAGAGAGAGAATAAGAGAGATGAAAGGAAGGAAGTTAACATTGAGGGACCTTTATCAAACACATCTAGGCTCACATTTGATATGTAGCAGCTGTTGTCTAATGACCTTATTATTGAAGTGAGAACGTCTGATGAATATGCCTGTGACCACTGTATGGTGTAAAATTGTAGTGAATTCTCTGTGTTCCCAATCATTTCCTGCTTGTGAAGTGAAAACCCGCAGACATACGGACTCCCAGGAATTGAGTTTGACACCCCAATATGTCAATGAGAGTTTCCTAATAATGTGGTCCCATATAACATTACGTGGTGGCGCTAAAAAGTGTGTTTTCACATTAATCTCTCTAGACAGACGGGTTGCCTCCCACAATAATGTACCAATGTTCCTGTTGCTCCAAGGTCTGGGTTTCAGAGACTATATTCACATGGTACATAGGCCAGTATTACAGTGTATAGGTCCACAATCACATTGTTGCATAGTACATTAGTCTGTGACAATTTGTTTGCAGTTTGTGGAAGTACAGAATTATTTTTTTATGTGTATTAGAATAGTAAACAAAGTTACATTAATTGTGGTAAAACCTCCCTTTACGTCAGAATGATTGCTTAGATTACAGTTATTTCCACTGTGAGCTTATTTGCAAATATTTGAAATTGTGCAAAGGACAAGCAGGTATATAAGTAATAAGAGTTATGTCACAATATGTAAAAAATTTATGTGTCTATGTAATTTTAAATACATAGGTTTTAAAGTGGGACCAGTTCTGTTTAGTCTCAATAGGAGACAAATGGTACTGGAGTCAGCCACCAGAGGGCTATAACATTCCTCGTGTTGGGCTTTGGATGCTGTTTATAGACTAGTATTCAGTGGACACCAACCGTTTCCTGGACAGCCTCTGGTGGGTGTGTAAGCTTTTGTTCCATCTCAACACTAACACCTGATACCAGTGTAATATGCTTAATCGGCCTAATAATTTAATAATACATTTGACAATAATAAACTCTACAGTTAGGCTAATTACATTTCAATAACCAGATTCATCTGAAAAGTGGAATAAAAGGAAAGCTATAGACAGACTTACATTACAAATCCTGAATATTAAGACTATTATAAACACCCCGGCTTGCTGCAGTTGTTGTGATGATGATCCATCATAGGACGTTCTGCAGCAGCTGCGCACACTGTCATCACCGACTAGAGTTGAAGACCGGGGGACGACGACGACGACGACAAGAGGGGGGGGTCAACGCAAAAACAGACTACCGAACCCGAAACCCCTACTACGATCCCCGTGACAACTCCTCCTCACATTCCGGTGCCCTCCGTGACAACTCCTCCTCACATTCCGGTGCGCAAAAACAGACCACCGAACCCGAAACACCTACTACGCCCCCGTGACAACTCCTCCTCACATTCCGGTGCCCCCCGTGACAACTCCTCCTCACATTCCGGTGGGTCGTCCGGTTATTGGCAAAGCCTACAATGAGCTACATACTACAGCGGCTTCATAACGGGTTTGTCGGCGAATCATCGTGCTGCAGTTGTTATTTCGCGAGCCAGGACAGTCTCACTTGTGTCTTTCAAGCCAATGACTCTGCCCGCTTTCGTCGTTCGCTCTTCAGTGTTACATCAGATAATAGTGACATCAGACTTTGATGGTGGACGTTTTTTATTATTCCCTTGAACGGATATAATGGAGTGAATTGACCTGCACGAGAGGGGCAACCGTCAGCAGTTTTCTTGCGTGTGATGATAGGAGACACAATGACGCTGTTGTCTCTTTTGGGTCGGATCATGCGTTATTTCCTCCTCAGGCCAGAGACATTGTTTCTGCTATGCATTAGCTTGGCTTTATGGAGTTACTTCTTCCACACGGACGAGGTGAAGACCATCGTCAAGTCCAGCCGGGATGCCGTGAACATGGTGAAGGGGAAAGTGGCGGAGATCATGCAAAACGACAGGTTGGGGGGCCTGAACGTCCTAAACGCTGAATTCTCAAAAACATGGGACTTCAAAAACAACAATGTAGCAGTGTACTCCATTCAGGGGCGGCGCGACCACATGGAGGACCGATTCGAGGTACTCACCGACATCACCAACAAGAGTCACCCGTCTATATTTGGGATATTTGACGGACACGGTGGTGAGGTAGGTGCAGTGGCGATTTTAGCATCTAAATCTTGGTGTTGCAAACTCCCCAATTTGTTTTGCTGCATGCCAGCTAAGCCACTACACAACACAACACAACACAGCACTAAACAATACATTAATTACACAATAACGGTGACGACCGGTGCCCACAAACGGTTAGGGCCTACATAGAGTCCCAACAGCAGTACTAACACCTTACCACTGCTACACCTGGCTATCAGCGGAGCCTTGTCTAGCAGCGAAACAGTTCATTCAGCCTCATTTACTGCCTTAAAAAAAACATAGCTGATATGGCTGACTTGCTTAAACAAATGTGGTTTCTACTGACAATTGAGATGTATAAACTATGGCATAAGTGGATGATAAGCGAATAAAGGGCAATCCGTAATTTCGATTAAGACATTAATGAGCGAGCTAGGACGGTCATAGTCAATATAGTTACTATTTGTTCAGCGCTTTTGAAATGTAAGGCAGAATTCATAACATGGGCGGTTCTTACAGTATTCTCCCTGTACACCAAGTCAGAACCGTAGGATAAATAAAGGGGGCATATAAGCAGACAATGAAAGCTCTTACAATATTTGATGATTACATTTCTCTAAAACAGTCTATAGGCTACATGTGCACCACCAAGTCAGAACAGTAGGCGACATTAAGAGGGGAAAAGGGACCAAATTATTAGGGTGAGGCACATGGGCTACTAACAGCTTACTACACAACATACACTTAGTATTACTTTTTTAGCTACAGTATACATATCTCCCTGGCATATTACATCATTTATGCAGCAGCATACAATACATTTTGGGACTCACTTTGTTGTGCTATCCTCACATGAACAGGAAGGTGGCGCTGCGGTCCTTCTTGTGGCCACATTTTGTCATCAAACTTTGTAATCTAAGTCTGGCATTCTTTGGATTTATAGTGCTTTCAAGACAACTGGGAACTCTGGAAAAAAAAACAAGGTTGAATCATTATGTCAGTGATCTTCAAGACGGAGCTCTAGAAAGAGGCCCGAGTTCCCGACCTTTGGATGACCGTTCAAAACGTATTTTCCCAGTCGGAGTTCTTTTTTTTCAGTTCCCAGTTGTCTTGAACTCACTGAAGTCTGAGATTTCCCAGTTCAGAGTTTACAGTTGTTTTGAACGCAGCAGAAGTCATGCTGGATTGACAGCATGGCCAATGTATTCAACCTTTTCTGGCCGATGGCATGTGAATGTTTATAATTTTAAGGTTGGAAAAGAGACCCTTAAACCCAGAATTGGACCACACACCCACTCCACTGAATAGCAGGCTAGTGATTGCTTTGCAACACTTGCAGTTAGCCACTGATTCCTTCCAAACCACTCATTGTTGAATTTGCGATTTCCTACTTGTTGTGTAATGTTTATGCCCAATGGCTGATGAGCACCGTTATGTTTTATCTATAATTTCTCTTCATATGACAAGGATTGAAAAGGATTTGCCAGTAGATTGTCAACTTGATTCATGATGATGACTGCTTGTCTAGCTTGCTAGCTAAGATTTTGAAAGTATGATGATGACATGATCAGTCCAATCAAAGCTACGATACATATAAGGTGATTTGACGTCATTTTATCTGTGGCCAAAGACCTTGAGCCTTCTTGGATGGGCACTTCTAAAGTAAATCTATGGCAGCACCCAATGGGCTTGAATTTTTTTGCTCTCCCTGTAGATTTTGCGGTGACGAAGTGGCCCCATGAGTGACAGAACACTGAGCCAATCACGGCACAACTAGAGAACATTACCAACCCCTATGCTCCGTATTTTCAGCTGGCTGCCCCACCACCACATAAAGCACTGAGCTAGGCTGAAATACCTGCATTTTGGAGCTGCCTTACTCAAGAAAGCAAAAAAGAGACCATGTTTATATGCAGCTTTATTAACTCAAATATTTATTTTTTACATTGTTTGCAAACTGATTTGTGACACGTATTAATGGCAAAATAACATGTAAAACAGGCAACACATTATTTATTTTTTGGCTAAACAGGTGGCTCAAAACAGGTGGGGCTCTGCACCTGCCCTGAATGACGGGTCCCAATGGGTAGGTGTCTCTCAAAACCATAGCCTAGTAAAAGAGGCCTATACAGTGAGGGGAAAAAGTATTTGATCCCCTGCTGATTTTGTACGTTTGCCCACTGACAAAGAAATGATCAGTCTATAATTTTAATGGTAGGTTTATTTGAACAGTGAGAGATAGAATAACAACAAAAAAATCCAGAAAAACGCATGTCAAAAATGTTATAAATTGATTTGCATTTTAACGAGGGAAATAAGTATTTGACCCCCTCTCAATCAGAAAGATGTCTGGCTCCCAGGTGTCTTTTATACAGGTAACAAGCTGAGATTAGGAGCACACTCTTAAAGGGAGTGCTCCTAATCTCAGCTTGTTACCTGTATAAAAGACACCTGTCCACAGAAGCAATCAATCAATCAGATTCCAAACTCTCCACCATGGCCAAGACCAAAGAGCTCTCCAAGGATGTCAGGGACAAGATTGTAGACCTACACAAGGCTGGAATGGGCTACAAGACCATCGCCAAGCAGCTTGGTGAGAAGGTGACAACAGTTGGTGCGATTATTTGCAAATGGAAGAAACACAAAATAACTGTCAATCTCCCTCGGCCTGGGGCTCCATGCGAGATCTCACCTCGTGGAGTTGCAATGATCATGAGAACGGTGAGGAATCAGCCCAGAACTACACAGGAGGATCTTGTCAATGATCTCAAGGCAGCTGGGACCATAGTCACCAAGAAAACAATTGGTAACACACTACGCCGTGAAGGACTGAAATCCTGCAGCGCCCGCGCCCCCTGCTCAAGAAAGCACATATACAGGGCCGTCTGAAGTTTGCCAATGAACATCTGAATGATTCAGAGGAGAACTGGGTGAAAGTGTTGTGGTCAGATGAGACCAAAATCGAGCTCTTTGGCATCAACTCAACTCACCGTGTTTGGAGGAGGAGGAATGATGCCTATGACCCCAAGAACACCATCCCCACCGTCAAACATGGAGGTGGAAACATTATGCTTTGCGGGTGTTTTTCTGCTAAGGGGACAGGACAACTTCACTGCATCAAAGGGATGATGGATGGGGCCATGTACCGTCAAATCTTGGGTGAGAACCTCCTTCCCTCAGCCAGGGCATTGAAAATGGGTCGTGAATGGGTATTCCAGCATGACAATGACCCAAAACACACGGCCAAGGCAACAAAGGAGTGGCTCAAGAAGAAGCACATTAAGGTCCTGGAGTGGCCTAGCCAGTCTCCAGACCTTAATCCCATAGAAAATCTGTGGAGGGAGCTGAAGGTTTAAGTTGCCAAACGTCAGCCTCGAAACCTTAATGACTTGGAGAAGATCTGCAAAGAGGAGTGGGACAAAATCCCTCCTGAGATGTGTGCAAACCTGGTGGCCAACTACAAGAAACGTCTGACCTCTGTGATTGCCAACAAGGGTTTTGCCACCAAGTACTAAGTCATGTTTTGCAGAGGGGTCAAATACTTATTTCCCTCATTAAAATGCAAATCAATTTATAACATTTTTGACCTGCGTTTTTCTGGATTTTTTTGTTGTTATTCTGTCTCTAACTGTTCAAATAAACCTACCTTTACAATTATAGACTGATCATGTCTTTGTCAGTGGGCAAACGAACAAAATCAGCAGGGGATCAAATACTTTTTTCCCTCACTGTATGTTCATCATCATTAATTACAGATAATAGCTTAAATCACATGGGATGCTGTTGAACTGTCAGCATCATTAGAGTCTGTGGTCAGCACAGCATTGGATTTGGAAAGAGAGAGGTAGGTCCAAACAAAACATGTTCCCACCCCAGCTTTCAGGATACATAAAACTATCACTCAAAACAGAGCATTTTGAAAGTCACACAGTCTGGGGCCATCCTAACCATGACCAGAATTTAAGTTGAGTAGACAGCACAAGGGATGTTCCCCAATGCTGGAGGTGGGGCCCTGAGTGAAAATGTTTGGGAACCCCTGCAGTAGCCTATTCTTCATAGGGGGGAGGGGCAGGTCGCCTAAACACACACACAGGCAAAGATTTTCAGCAGGCAGGCATACACTGGAATACATTTCTGAGTGAAAGAGTGAGGGCTTAGCATAGGCGTTTTGTTGCATTATTTTGTGGGACTAGAAGAAAATGTCTGGAACGTAACAATGTTATTAACCGTTTCTGTTCCTTGAAAAATTTCGTTATTTTCCGGTTTTCGGTTCTGTACCCTGAACCGGTTCCAATCACTGCTTTTAACCATTGAACGTGCCACTCTATGACATTCAAATACACTCAACCTTATCTAAATAGATAGGCAAGATCCTGTTAAAGGGTAGGAAACATGAATTTTTACTCACCAAAGTAACAACACAGTGTGGTCAAAGACTCAGTAACTTAGTTGTAGTCACAATCTGGTTACCTATAACTACAAACATAGTTATGTTTTAGCGTTTTTACATATTTATTAACTTATTTCCGGATATCTTCAGAACTACCCACAATGCACTATTTCTCAACGAAATAGTGCTACCTAGCTAGTTCCAGCTGGCTATCGGTAGCTACTACCCATGCTAGCGTGTAATTACATTCCAAACCAAGTGTTGGCGCTGGTGAGCTACTATGTACATAAATTAAAAACTGCAACTATTTTTCTCCTGTGCGTTTGGCTAGTGGTAGTCGATTGAGCGAGTGAGTATTGTAGTAGCTGTTTGTAGCTAGTTCAGTAATACCCACATAGTGCAGTAATACCCACAATGACAGGGTTATGACTCATTTGTGGTCCAATAATTTGTGTCTCAAAAAACGAGAAGCAAGCTTTGAAGCTTAGTATAACCAGTGGATGGCAGGATTTGGAATGAGAGTTCCTGTCTGTGCTAGACTAGTTGTTCTCTGGCTTACTACTTAGCTATTTAGACCATGGTGGTTGGCTAGTTAGGTTAGTTAGCTGGCTAGCTAGCAGGCTAAAATAACTAACTTTAGCTGGCTGGCTGGCTTGCTGGCTAAGATAAATGCATATACTGGTAACATTATTTGATAACTGGTTAGATGGCGTTATATATTTAGAAAACTTTGGTTTACTTTAATGTAGCTTTAAGCTAGGTGTTGATAGCATCATAACGTTAGCAGGCGTGTTGGCTAGCAATCTTGCAAGTGGATTTGTAACAATACATTCATAAAGTATTTGCTTGTAAGTTGGCTGAAAATAGAAATAGAAACCAGTAGTCATGAGTGCAATCAATTTGGTTTAATTTGAAGTTATACATTTGAAGTTATTTCTGTTGGAGTTTACATTATAGGGAATAGGCTGGCTTGCCTGGTCCTCCATATTACGTCACACCCATCAAATGTTTTTTCCGGCATTCTTTGGCATTCTTCAGAATTCTGATCAGTTTTATGTAATACAATTTTTTTTGAAAAGTGAGGTGTAACTTTGCATTGGGACTTTTGATGCGTATTCTAATGCAAATCCATATGTTACATGTGGTTACGTTTATGCTACCTTACCTTTAAGATAAGGGACCTCCTTGTCATTGTGTAGTGGAGGCTGGAGGGAGTCTGAAAGGGCAGGCTGTTTATATATCTATCTGGAACATTCAGCCTATTCCTATCCTATGATTAAATATTTAACCTTCCTGTCTGGTCCCCTTACCACCCCTGCTGTGTGTGTGTGTGTGTGTGTGTGTGTGTGTGTGTGTGTGTGTGTTTGTGATCCCGTTACCTTTCCTGTGGTCATGGTGACAGAGTGACATGCATGAGCTATGACTATCAAGGAGCGGGACTCTAACCTGGACACTTATAAGAAATCCCGCTATGCCCTCCGACGAACCATCAAACAGGCAAAGAGTCAATTCAGGACTAAGATTGAATCATACTACAACGGCTCTGATGCTCGTCGGATGTGGCAGGGCTTGAAAACTATTACAGACTACAAAGGGAAGCACAGCCGCGAGCTGCCCAGTGACACAAGCCTACCAGACGAGCTAAATCACTTCTATGCTCACTTTGAGGCAAGCAACACTGAAGCATGCATGAGAGCATCAGCTGTTCCGGATGACTAAGTGATCTTGCTCTCTGTAGCCGATGTGAGTAAGACTTTTAAGCAGGTCAACATTCACAAGGCCGCAGGGCCAGACGGATTACCAGGACGTGTACTCCGAGCATGCGCTGACCAACTGGAAAGTGTCTTCACTGACATTTTCAACATGTCCCTGACGGAGTCTGTAATACCTGTGCCCAAGAACACTAAGATAACCCCAACAGATCCACAGATGATTCAATCTCTATTGCACTCCACACTGCCCTTTCCCACCTGGACAAGAGGAACACCTACGTGAGAATGCTATTCATTGACTACAGCTCAGCGTTCAACACCATAGTGCCCTCAAAGCTCATCACTAAGCTAAGGACCCTGGGACTAAACAGCTCCCTCTGCAACTGGATCCTGGACTTCCTGACGGGCCGCCCCCAGGTGGTAAGGGTAGGTAACAACACATATTCTACGCTGATCCTCAACACGGGGGCCCCTCAGGGGTGCGTGCTCAGTCCCCTCCTGTACTCCCTGTTCACCCATGACTGCATGGCCAGGCACGTCTCCAACACCATCATTAAGTTTACCCACGACACAACAGTGGTAGGCCTGATCACCGACAATGATGAGACAGCCTATAGGGAGGAGGTCAGAGACCTGGCTGTGTGGTGCCAGGATAACAACCTCTCCCTCAACGTGATCAAGACAAAGGAGATGATTGTTGACTACAGGGAATAAAAGAGGATTGAGCACGTCCCCGTTCTCATCGACAGGGCCGTAGTGGAACAGCTTGAGAGCTTCAAGTTCCTTGGTGTCCACATCACCAACAAACTATCATGGTCCAAACACACCAAGACAGTCGTGAAGAGGGCACGACAAAGCCTATTCCCCCTCAGGAGACTGAAAAGATTTGGCATGGGTCCTCAGATCCTCAAGAAGTTCTACAGCTGCACCATCGAGAGCATCCTGACTGGTTGCATCACTGCCTGGTATGGCAACTTCTCGGCCTCCGACCTCAAGGCACTACAGAGGGTAGTGCGTACGGCCCAGTACATCACTAGGGCCAAGCTTCCTGCCATCCAGGACCTCTATACCAGTCAGTGGAAGGCCCTAACAAGTATCAAAGACTCCAGCCACCCTAGTCATAGACTGTTCTCACTGCTACTGCACGGCAAGCGGTACCGGAGCGCCAAGTCTAGGTCCCCACGCCACCCCAACCCCCTCTTTTACGCTGCTGCTACTCTGTTTATTATTTATGCATAGTCACTTTAACTCTACCCACATGTACATATTACCTCAATTACCTCTACTAACCAGTGCCCCCGCACATTGATTCTGTACCGGTACCCCCTGTATATAACCTCCCTACTGTTATTTTATTTTACTGCTGCTCTTTAATTATTAGCTTTTTTTTTTTTTTCTTAAAAACTGCTTTGTTGGTTAAGGGCTTGTAAGTAAGCATTTCACTGTAATGTCAACACCTGCTGTATTCGGCGCATGTGGCAAATAAAATTTGATTTGATTTGATTTGGGCACTTTGACCTTGTTCTCAGTGGGAGTTTTGCCAGGAACACACAAATCAGAGCCCCCCCCCACACACACACACACAAACACACTGAACACACAAACACACACACACTGAACAAACACACACACAAACACACATACTGAACACACAAACACACACACACTGAACAAACACACACACAAACACACACACTGAACACACACACACACACACACTCAAGTCAGAGCTTCGCATTTGAAATCAATTAGATTAGTTATCTTCCAATCATGGAATAGGGGTTTCTGGGTGACTTGATCATCTTTATTAATACATTTCCATCTGTATACCGGTGTATCAACTCCAAACCTGTTGCCTGGGTTGGGTTTGGTTTACTAGAGATAGTTGTGTGGGAACATGGAAGATGCCACGCTGAGCTATAAGGTTGGTCAGGTTCCCGTGAATGGCTGTGAAATAACCCTTCATGCCTGTGATCTGGTCTTAGTTTGAGGATGTGTGATTGATGTAGGCCTCTTTGATCTGTTGGCAATAGCTTCTTGGTAGAAACCATCCATCTTTGTTTTGGAGTGGAACACTTAGTGTCTCGCCAGTCTCTTTGTCACAAACTGAACATTGGCCAACAATCCCCAATACACAGCTGCCTCCTCCTTCGCTCCCTCTTGTGACAAGAACCGAACCAATCTTTCACCATTTCTAGGCTGGAGCTTCTGTACCTCCTGTACTCGGCCAGCAGGGGGTGTAGTTCCTGCAGGTAGGAGCCCAGAGCCGCATGGGCAGCTGTCCCATTGTCCTGCTCCAGACGGGCTTGGTGCACCAGCATCTGGGAGTGGAAGGTGGCTCCGTTGACCCCGTGCTTGAGTGCCCGCGAGCTCATGTGGCCGTCATGCAGCATGGAGTTCTTCAGACGAGTCAGCTGGACACTGAGCTCGGGCCTCCAGACGCCGTGTGTCATTCAGCAGGCGCTCGCTAGCCCCCACGTGCATCCGGTAGCGTTTCAGGTACTCCTCCATCAGGTCACGCACTTCCGAAGCTTTCTCTTCGGCAAAGACATGGCGGAGCAGGTGGGACGCGTCTGGCTGGGGCTCCAAGAGACCGGCTGCGCTGATCTCTAAGATCATGGAGACCACCAGAGCACCAATGCCCACTGGGTTGGGCACACTGCTCAGGCCGGCGAGAGTCGCACCAAGGCTGGCAACGTAGGCCGGGGCCTGGCTATCCACGAAGGCCAGCAGCTGGGCAGAGTGGTCCAGCAGCACGACCGACGCGTTGAGCCCAGAGTACCGCAGGAGGGAGTCGCCGATGCCTACATCAGGCAGGCCCCCTTGACTGTAGAGCTGGTTCACAAGGAAGGCCTGGTCCTCCTGATAAATCACAAGGGGAAGGTTCCACAACATTATGAGTACTGCCAGAGGCACGTCAATAGAAACATGCACAGTAGACTAGGTGAGTGAGTCTCCTGAGTGGCGCAGTGGTCTAAGGCACTGCATCGCAGTGCTAACTGTGCCACTAGAGATCCTGGTTCGAATCCAGGCTCTGTCGCAGCCGGCCGCGACCGGGAGACTCATGGGCGGCGCACAATTGGCCCAGCGTCGTCCAGGGTAGGGGAGGGAATGGCCGGCAGGGATGTAGCTCAGTTGATAGAGCATGGCGTTTGCAACGCCAGGTTTGTGGGTTCGTTTCCCATGGGGGGCCAGTATAAAAAATATATATATGTATTCACTAACTGTAAGTCGCTCTGGATAAGAGCGTCTGCTAAATTACTAAAAATGTAAATGTAAAATATGGGTATGTGTTGTGGAACCTTTGTGGCCGGGTGTGTGTGTTGAATTAAGCTATCCTGAGCTGAGCTCTTTTGGCAAGCATGTGGTGGGAGTAACAGAGGTGTGTTAGTTGGAGAGAGCACCAAACCCAACACACTCAGAGGACTAAATGTTCACCTTTTCAGTATGAACCTTTCGGTTAGCCAAGTCTCTAGAAGTCTGCCTTCAAGTCACAGGAGGGGTTTGTGGTAAATGTGAGGGCACATGTTCAATGGCTTTTTTTCTAAATAATCTTCTGCAAATTAAAATGTTTGCTTGTCCCCTGGTATCAAAAGGAGCTAAATGTCTCCTAAACAAATATCTGTGTACAGAACAGCTTGTCTCTGTCTGAGCAGTGTGTCCTTAAACTGCAAATATGTAGCAAATTCTCAACTATCTTTCCTTTTTCAATCTTTTCGCAGTTTAAAGACAAAGACAGACGTTTTCACGATGCAAAATATGCATTGAATTGAATGAAATAAGGTTGAATGCTCTTGGATGGGTAACTTTACATTCACTGTTCACTATTCAAGGCTCCCTGTGTTCCTCCCATACAAATTGAACGAATGAATGATTACACTCATACAGAGAGAGAGAGAGAGAGAGAGAGAGAGAGAGAGAGAGCGAGAGAGCGAGAGAGAGTAAGATTACTCACACTGGTAACACCAGTGTCAAAAAATCATTTATTTTATACAATTTCCCTTCCTCATTACATGCCCCTCTCCTCTCTCTCAAATCAATCTGCTCCTATAATTATCACCATGAGTGAAATTAGTTTATTCGTTAATATCTCATCTGCCTCGGTTAATTGGATGGCTTGATTACAGGACTGATTAAAACACAACAACTGTTGATTGCAAAGTGTAACGAATATGCAAAAGACGACATGAGTCTTCGAGTTTTGAAGAGTTTTGAACGCTTCTATAATGAAATATATATGAGCTTACAGGAGCTGAATTAATATTCAATATGATGAACATGATCTGAGGAGAAAGGAGGCAGTGAAAAAAATGAAAGGGCCTGAAAAGAAGAGCAGGAAGGAAGGGGAATGGAATCAGTAAAATACTGAAAATACACCTCTAACTTTAGCGACAACGAAAACCACATTTCTACGTGTAGTAAAACCAAGGATATTTACTGTGCTTACTCAGGTAACAGTCAACAGAAAACAGTGGCTTGCGAAAGTATTCACCCCCCTTGGCATTTTTCCTATTTTGTTGCCTTACAACCTGGAATTAAAATGGATTTTTTGGGGGTTTGTATCATTTGATTTACACAACATGCCTACCACTTTGAATATGCAAAATATATTTTATTGTGAAACAAACAAGAAATAAGACAAAAAAACAGAAAACTTGAGCGTGCATAACTATTCATCCCCCCCAAAGTCAATACTTTGAAGAGCCACCTTTTGCAGCAATTACAGCTGCAAGTCTCTTGGGGTATGTCTCTATAAGCTTGGCACATCTAGCCACTGGGATTTTTGCCCATTCTTCAAGGCAAAACTGCTCCAGCTCCTTCAAGTTGGATGGGTTCCGCTGGTGTACAGCAATCTTTAAGATTCTCAATTGGATTGAGGTCTGGGCTTTGACTAGGCCATTCCAAGACATTTAAATGTTTCCCCTTAAACCACTCAAGTGTTGCTTTAGCAGTATGCTTAGGGTCATTGTCCTGCCGGAAGGTGAACCTCCGTCCCAGTCTCAAATCTCTGGAAGACTGAAACAGGTTTCCCTCAAGAATTTCCCTGTATTTAGCGCCATCCATCATTCCTTCAATTCTGACCAGTTTCCCAGTCCCTGTCGATGAAAAACATCCCCACAGCATGATGCTGCCACCACCATGCTTCACTGTGGGGATGGTGTTCTCGGGGTGATGAGAGGTGTTGGGTTTGCGCCAGACATAGCGTTTTCCTTGATGGCAAAAAAGCTCAATTTTAGTCTCATCTGACCAGAGTACCTTCTTCCATATGTTTGGGGAGTCTCTCACATGCCTTTTGGCGAACACCAAACGTGTTTGCTAATTTCTTTCTTTAAGCAATGGCTTTTTTCTGGCCACTCTTCTGTAAAGCCCAGCTCTATGGAGTGTACGGCTTAAAGTGGTCCTATGGACAGATAGTCCAATCTCCGCTGTGGAGCTTTGCAGCTCCTTCAGGGTTATCTTTGGTCTCTTTGTTGCCTCAGTGATTAATGCCCTCCTTGCCTGGTCCGTGAGTTTTGGTGGGTGGCCTTCTCTTGGCAGATTTGTTGTGGTGCCATATTCTTTCAATTTTTTAATAATGGATTTAATGGTGCTCCGTGGGATTTTCAAAGTTTCAGATATTTTTTTATAACCCAACCCTGATCTGTACTTCTCCACAACTTTGTCCCTGACCTGTTTGGAGAGCTCCTTGGTCTTCATGGTGCCGCTTGCTTGGTGGTGCCCCTTGCTTAGTGGTGTTGCAGACTCTGGGGCCTTTCCGAACAGGTGTATATATACTGAGATCATGTGACAGATCATGTGACACTTAGATTGCACACAGGTGGACTTTATTTAACTAATTATGTGACTTCTGAAGGTAATTGGTTGCACCAATTAGGGGAGGGATTTGGCCGGCAGGGGATGTAGCTCAGTTGGTAGAGCATGGCGTTTGCAACGCCAGGGTTGTGGGTTCGATAAAATAATGTATGCACTAACTGTAAGTCGCTCTGGATAAGAGCGTCTGCTAAATGACTTAAATGTAAATGTAAATGTAAATGTCTGTATGTAGACACATTAATTAGCTGTAGACAGCCTTCCACATTGAAACCCTTTCTACATACAGTATAAAATGTGCTCGGTCAAATATAATTTATCTGGTCTTGCACTATGTATAGCTTCTGTTTGTATATCTCTGGTAGCTCCTAGAAAACATTGGTGTCTTTGAGTGTCATGTCGTGCCTTTGGTGTGTATTTCAATAATTTTGTTGTGTTTTTAACTTGTACTTTGGGGTCAATACACACACAAAGGTACAGACACATGCATACGCATACATTGTGATATTGTTGTATGGTGGTATTAAACATTTTGTATTGTAGATATGTAGTGGTGTAATAATGTTATATGATGTACTGTTTTATATTTTGTTTTATATGTAATGTAAGTGCTTTAATGTGTTTGGACCCCAGGAAGCGTAGCTGCTGCCTTGGCAGCAGCTAATGGGGATCCCTAATAAATACAAATACAAATACAAATGTATTTCAATATGAAGAACTTGTTTGGACTTTTAATTCAGATTGAACAATTTCCATTATATAAACAGACATTTTGAAACTAAATGTCTGATACTCTCTGTTTACATTGGCGGCTATCTCCTGGCTGTGCTCTGGCAAAAGATGGGCATTTAGACAGACACTTTCTCAAGGACATCAGTCATTTACAGCATCGGAGGCTCACAACACTGCTGAACACAGACAATAAAAATGTGCCTCGTTCAAACATTTCATCCGGATTCATTCGGCTACAGGCAAAAAAACAAGCATTCTGTACCTCTGTACAAGTAAAAGTATCAACCAATCATCGGAAAGTCGACCGGTCAAATACCTGAAATTCAACCAAAACCGTGATGAACAACTTTCTAAATACTTATATTGCTCTCTTTCTCTCCCTTCTCTCTCCCCCCTCTTTCCCACTTCGCTCCCTTCTCTCTCCCACCTCTCTCCCTCCTCTCTCTCCCCTCTCTCTCTCCCCTCTCTCTCTCCCCCTCTCTCCCCCCTCGCTCTCTCTCTCCCCCTTCTCTCCCTCCTCTCTCCCCCCCTCTCTCTCTCTCCCTCATCTCCCCCCTCTCTCCCTCCTCTCTCCCCCTCTCTTCCTCCTCTCTCCCCCCTCTGTCCCTCCTCTCTCCCCCCCCCTCTCCCTCCTCTCTCCCCACTCTCTCCCCCCTTTTTCCCTCTCTCTCTCCATCTTTCACAGGCTGCGGCAGACTATGTAAAGGCCCACCTTCCAGAGTCTCTGAGGCAGCAGCTGCTGTCCTATGACAGGGAGAAGAGGGAGACCGTTCTCTCCTACCCCAGCATCCTGGAGCAGCGTATCCTGGCCATAGACCGAGACATGGTGGATAAGCTCTCCGCCAATCACGATGAAGCAGGTGAGGGACTGTAGAAGTGCTGATTTAAGATCAGTTGAGCCTTTTAGGTCCTAGATCAGCACTCCTACTCTGAGACATTTTATGAATACGAGCATAGGTCTGACGGGTAAAAAATGTGGCAATAATGTGGAGTGGTTAAGACAGTAGGTCAGATACACTATATATACAAAAGTATGTGGACACCCCTTCAAATTAGTGGATTCGGCTTTTTCAGTCACATCCGTTGCTGACAGGTGTATAAAATCAAGCACATAGCCATGCGATCTCCATAGACAAACATTGGCAGTAGAATGGCCTTACTGAAGAGCTCAGTGACTTTCAACGTGGCACTGTCGTAGGATGCCACCTTTCCAACAAGTCAGTTCGTAAAATGTCTGCCCTGCTAGAGCTGCCCCGGTCAACTCTAAGTGCTGTTATTGTGAACTGGAAATGTCTAGGAGCAACAACAGCTCAGCCGCAAAGTGGTAGGCCACACAAGCTCACAGAACGGGACCACCGAGTGCTGAAGCACGCAGCACGTAAAAATCGTCTGTCCTCATTTGCAACAGCTCTGCACTGCAGCATACATAGGCAGGCTAGCTAAATAGGATGACTAAAGACAGTACAGTATGGGGAGCACAGAGATTACTTTAAGGAATGAAAAATAATAGTATTCAAATAAAGTAATATACACAGCTGACAATTTTTATTATTTTATAGTAATATTCTATTTTTCTATTGATTTCTACCCAATGTGGACCTGACCGAGAGAATGGAATATTTTCAATGTTTTGGCAATTGAATGCTCACTATTTAGAATTTCCATTTAAAAGCTCTAAAATCATTGTAATTTAATGTTAAAAAAGTAATCGAAACTGAAATTTAAAACCGTGAATATTTTTTAATAATCTAACCGAAACTGAACCGACTTCAAAAAGCACTAATCGCTCAGCACTACGCTCAGCACTACTCTCAGCACTACGCTCAGAACTACTCTCAGCACTACTCTCAGCACTACGCTCAGCACTACGCTCAGCACTACTCTCAGCACTACGCTCAGCACTACGCTCAGAACTACTCTCAGCACTACTCTCAGCACTACGCTCAGCACTACTCTCAGCACTATGCTCAGCACTACGCTCAGAACTACTCTCAGCACTACTCTCAGCACTACTCTCAGCACTACTCTCAGCACTACTCTCAGCACTACGCTCAGAACTACTCTCAGCACTACTCTCAGCACTACGCTCAGCACTACTCTCAGCACTACGCTCAGCACTACGCTCAGAACTACTCTCAGCACTACGCTCAGCACTACTCTCAGCACTACGCTCAGCACTACGCTCAGAACTACTCTCAGCACTACGCTCAGCACTACGCTCAGCACTACTCTCAGCACTACTCCCCGTTTTACTCTTTTTTACAGCTGTTGAACACAACAATGCTTAAGACAGGGTCAGAGTTGACAAATCCAAATCACTTTATGCATAAAAAATATATATAAAAAATGTACATGTAAAGCACTTTTTCGATTTTTTACAGATTTGGTCTGTAGAAAAGTAAAGCCGTATACATCAAATGTATATTTATTATGGCGGAGGTGAAATGTCTCCATGGAGATGACCTTTGGAAGATCAAGACACAAAGTCAGTGTTATTATACGCCGGTACACAGAGCCACTTTGTTGCCCTGAGATATTTATTGTCAGCCCTGAGAAATGGATTAGATGCCTGTACTGGAAACAGTACCTTATAAATAACTGGATTGTCAATGGAGGAGGATGACATGAAAAGGTAGACCTTTGTCAGATAAGTTAGTAGGGCCTTCACTCCTGTTACCTGGACTTTCATAGCTGTGATGGAAATACAGCATGGCTCTCAGTATTTTGGTTGGTTAGCAGACCTTGGTACACTTGTGGTATTCTGAGAATGAGAATCACAGGTGAAAAACATGTGAACTTAAAGGTTCATTACACTCAGATGTTTTCAGACCTTCACAGTAGTCTAATGTCAATATGAGCCCACGTCGCAGGCCATCAGTTGTGTAGATCATCTATGGTTTTGGAATGTAATTTCCCTTTAAATTGAAATATCACCTCTGTCTCCCTCTCTCAGGTACTACATGTCTGGTGGCCCTGCTATCGGACAGGGAGCTGACGGTGGCCAACGTTGGGGACTCACGAGGCGTGTTGTGTGACAAGGACGGAAACGCTGTGGCATTGTCACATGACCACAAGCCATACCAGCTGAAGGAGCGCAAGAGGATCAAGAGGGCAGGTGAGTGGACCACCAGCATGGGTCAACAGCACCACAATGCTATGGGGACGTTAAAAAGACGTGTTTGTGTCAAACCTAGCTAAACTCAACAGAGTGAAGTCACACATTGGGGTGGGTTTTCTGGATCAGATTAACCTTAGTCCTGAACTTAAAAACACTTTGAATGGAGAACTGCTTCTTAGTCCAGAACCAGGCTTAATCTGTCCAGGAAACCTGCCCTTAGTGTTCAGCACAGAAACAAAACACACATACCATCTTATTGGCTGTGGAATGTAGTGCATAACGTCATGGCAACATAAAATATTTCCCACACTTGAGCAGATAGCAATGGCACACTAGGATGAATCACTAGAATGAATTAGTGTCAAATGGAGAGACTGCAGAATTGCAGCCTTGACTCACCACCTGTTGGCCCTCTTTGGAAGTGCAAGAGGAGTTGAATATATTACTTGCTCTGACAAATGATAGGAATCACTGCTATGCTGAGGTGGCTTTGGTAAATAGAATATCTATAGAAATATAGATATAATGTCATTTGACTGTGATAGAGAAATTCCCTTGCTCCGTCTGCACTTTTTTCTGTGTTGTTTTCCGTGTACACAATCAATGACAAATGTCCCAGTGTGAGATAATAAAGTTACCGACAGTTTAATCAAAGTGCATTGCACTTCCATCCCTTCACCACCAGGGGGCTTCATCAGCTTCAACGGCTCGTGGCGCGTCCAGGGCATACTGGCCATGTCTCGCTCGCTTGGCGACTACCCCCTGAAGAACCTCAATGTGGTCATCCCTGACCCCGACGTGTTGACCTTTGACCTGGACAAGCTGCAGCCCGAGTTCATGATCCTGGCGTCGGACGGGCTGTGGGACGCCTTCAGCAATGAGGAGGCGGTGCGTTTTGTGCGCGAGCGCCTGGACGAGCCGCACTACGGTGCCAAGAGCATCGTGCTGCAGTCTTTCTACCGTGGCTGCCCCGACAACATCACCGTCATGGTGGTCAAGTTCAAGAGCGGCCCTGTGGGGAACAAGGCTGAGGAGTAGAGGCGGTGATGAGGTCACGATGAGGTCACAAGGTCGTGTTATAGTTAGACTCTTCTACCATATGGATAGTGCAGCAAGCAATCAATGGGGAGGATTGGGAACTGTTGCAACCTGCATACCTGGCATTCTCTTTGACACGCATGTACACCCACACCAACACCCTAAACTATGTTGTTTGTTTTTCATTTCTGACTATGACTTTTGGATAGAGAAGTATTTTTGTTTGAATTATGGCCTTAACTCTGAAGCTGGAGTGCTTGATCATCTTGACACACACACACAGAGAGAGAGAGATCACCTCTTCTTCATCACTGAGAAGATGACTCTCTGACTCAAACAGTACAGCAAACTGATCTACTGTTCTCTGTACACACTCTGGCAGTGTATTCTACTGTCACAGGACTGATAATGTTCTGAAGAAAATTGTTTTTAAAAAATGCATCTTTGAGAATTTCATTTTTGTGGAATGTAAATCAATGAGAGAGCTAGCTCCAGCCATTGCCTTTTTCGTCAACATAGTCTTAACAGGGATGATGTTTAGTTACTGTATTATGGTACTGGACCTGTATAGGGCATTTGTTTAGCCTATCCATGTTTGGGAAAGATCTGTGGATTTTAGCACACAGGTGTTGATGCCTTCGACCATGGGAATCGTACGGACTGGGAGGTGCAACTCAGACTGCTTATTAAAGCACTGTTACCCATGGTGACCGACTTGAAGGCTACACAGCAGAAACAGGAAGGCTAATTGCCAGTAATACGCATATGATGCAATATGATTGGAGTGAATACTGATGTGTTAATAAGGTCAGGATCAAGTTAGAGACCAAGGATGGGCAACTTTGCTCCGAGAGCAGCAGTGCGTGCAGGGTTTTGTTCCAGCCCAGCACACCTGATTCTAATAGATGGTTATCCAGGACAAGAGTTGGCCACCCGTGTGTTAGTTTTACTACTGTTCTACTGTATTGAAAACTACTATTACGACTGTATTTACACAGGCTCACCTCAGAATTAGACTTTCATCCATGTTTCTCAAATGTCAAAATTCGAAGTTGTTCCAAACAGCAAATTGTTTAAGGTTATGTTTAGGCATTAACTCAAAATCTTTAAGGTTAGGGTAAAGTTTAGGCATTAACTCATTATTCTTAAGGTTATACATTAACTCTGAATGGTTAAGGTAAGTGATAAGGTTTGGGATAGGCTTAAAACCAAAATATAAAAACAACTTTCTATGGCTGGATTCGAATATGCAACTTTTGGAACCAGATGCAGATGCTTACGCCCACCCGCCATCCCCGTCTACAACGCCCTAGCAAAACCGAAACCTACTTGACGGTAACAACGCTCACTGTTGTCCCTAGTGGCCGGTTTCCACTTTATCTCCCGGAGTCCTCAGACATGAATGGACATCGAATACTGACTTGTATGAGGGGGTGACCTGCCTGGTATTTCATAGGATAATTTTTTGCTTAAAAAAAAATAATATATATGTTATATTATCACATACACCGGATCGGTGTTGTGTACAGGGTCAGCCATAGTACGGCGCCCCTGGAGCAAATTAGGGTTAAGTGCCTTGCTCAAGGGCATATCAACAGATTTTTCATTTTGTCGGGTCGGGTATTCAAGCCAGCAACCTTTCAGTTACTGGCACAACGCTCTAACAGGTAGGTTACCTGCTTCCCTATGATGTGGCAAACCTTTTATAATTTAACAATGTACCTTAATTGCCTTATTTATTTGTTCCGTTTTAATGTTATTGTCAAAAACAAAACATACACAGCCGTTTATTGTTCACATGTACATATGCATAAATCGATAATGCAACAAGCATCACTTGTAGACAGTTCACCAACAAGTCACTCATATAATCTGCCAAACACAAAATGTATGAATTTGCTGAATGCAGTCTGTCAGTATTAAAATTCAACTCTACCATGTCAAATGTTGTTTTTGTTTGTTATTCCTGCCAATTTGAAAGAGTGTGCAGAGAGACTATTTAGCTTCTACTGCGCTCTCTGGTTTAACACAGTACATTTATTTTTAACATTATGGGTCCAATAACAATTAATTGAAAATCTATAATACAGCAAAATTATTAATAAATGGGTCACAGGTTGGGCTGACCTCTGTTGCCTATTCATGTATGGCAATGTGTATGTGACCTTTCTGTAGCCTACAAACGGAAGTATGGCCGCCAAGAAACAGTGCAGTATTTTCTGGGGCCGGTGAGAAACCACAATGACGCACGCACATACCAAGCCAAACAATCATATCTCTGTATTCATGTTTCTCGCTTCACCTGTGTGTTGGATTGTCACGCATGAATGAATACGTCTCCCATCAGTCACGTC
Organism: Coregonus lavaretus; assembly: GCF_964263955.1. Taxonomy (NCBI): domain Eukaryota; kingdom Metazoa; phylum Chordata; class Actinopteri; order Salmoniformes; family Salmonidae; genus Coregonus; species Coregonus lavaretus. Next base: position 35,652,877 of record NC_140006.1, read on the forward strand.
ATGACACTAAACAATTGATTGGGTTTCATTTGAAAATCCTCAATCATGACAACAAGCATAAGAATGTTTGGGCTGGTGAGATCACAGCCAGAAAGAAAGCTATGACGTCGTTGAAACACTTCTGGGACCGCTAGACACGGGCACAAATAGCTCTGTCTGCGCCATAACTCCAGTAACTAAACACCCTACCACTAGCTACAGAGGCTTGGCAGTTGTTGGCGTGCGTTGCCTAGAAAGCACGCAAGCTAGGGGCCAAGTCAAAACTGACGGCCGGTGCCAGGTGGAACTGGCCTTAGAATAGCATGTAGGCCTACATTTGTAAAATATCGAATGTGCAAAATGCCAGAGACATGTGTGGTAACGTTCAACAGGCTTTCCGTAAACCAAAGTCACTGTACTTAACGCCACCTTACAGGAAAGCTAACCTCATTATTATGGACACTGAGCCTCTGTAAGAAGAATTCGGTCATTGGGCCAAGCGAGACAAGTGTGTATCAAACAGCAGCACAAGTGACGAAAGACGGGACCTTTGAGGGTGTTTGCAATTAGGGTCTCTATCTGAGCTTTGGTTCTTCGGGAGCTGACTCAAATCTGCTTTTGAGGTGAATTTGGGCTTAGTTTTGAAAAATGGGTCAGCGCGGTTCCAAGCCCACTGTAGTAGAGGCGCATGAGCTTTTCCAGTGCTTAGGTGCGCGGGCGCCGGTGAAACGCAATTCAATGTATCAGAAAATGAACGAATGCGCCACACTTGCCCTTACTATCCAGTTCCAAGAGACGGTGAAGAGGCCGGACCTTTCGTATGACGCCGGGGTTCAGGAGAGGAGGACACGACCCCACTCATGGCACCACAGCCGCCGCGACACGGGACTAGTGTATGTAATGGATGACCCGACGGGTGGAGTTTGGATGAAGCCGAGAAAGAAATGGACAAGATCCTGAAAAAGAGGGAAATCTATGTTTTTAAATCGGTCTCTATTCGTGAGAAAGTCTAGCATTCTCTATTAGGGTGCATCTTGTGCTTCGGCGCAATCGCGGTGAGTAGTCGCCGCCGCGTATTTGTGCGGGGTGTCTCTCAAGGGGACAGAAGTTCAGTGATTGAGAGACGTTTCAGGGGGATGTGCTTGACCGCACCACCTTGCACTGACCAGTGAGGAAAGGATTTCATTGGATTGATTACTCTCTGGGTGCATGTTATCCAGCAGATTGTTATCATCCACTGTCCTAAGGTTAATACACCAAAAGTTGTTTTATCATGAATTTATCTAATATTTGTGGATGAAAATGAATGCATGCTTGGAAGCACAGCCTAATCAGGTGCCTCCACTCTGGAGTCGCCTTCGTCCATTCAATGTGCCATTGTTCATTGCTCACATGTACATTTTCTTTGACGTGTTATCCAGCATGAACAACTTTCATTTTATCCTGTATGTTCATAGCCCTGCCTATTCAGTGAAAACATATTCAAGCGCAATTCATGTGTCAACTATTTAAAAACATGTGGAATGGACTTTATAACAGGCTCGAAAAAGTGGATTATCTTGTCACACCTGCAGTCGTAGGCTACCTGCTGGCAGAAAATGATACCGCCATCAAGTGGATGAGAACATTAATGTCTATATCAATGACTACAGCAAAGATACTTCCTTTGTCTTTTTTTCTTTCTCTCTGTGACTAGTCTTCTCATCTCAACCCTTACAAAAAAAAGATTGCAGTTTTGAAACTGCAGTAAAAGTGCAGTAACTGCAATCGACTATGGTAATTTGAACGCAGTAATTGTAAGGCAGTTATACTGCACTCTGAACGCAATCTTTTTTTTGTAAGGGAAACAACTGTATCGGTAAAACTGAAGAGATATGCCAAGGGCAGGAGCCATACCTATGAACTTCGACTTTGACTTTTTCGTTAGATGTTTTTGACATGTATGGCGACTAGCCTACTACTGCATCAAAAACAATCAAGAAAACCAGGGTTTGATTATAATGTATGTCTTTTTCTCTTTCCAGCCTGAGTTTGGAAATACACTCATCTGTTTCTGTTTTGTGATAGGCTGTATTTGTAGTCAGCAACTTGATGGAACCCTTTGGCATTTACAGTAATATGAAGGAAGAAATTCCACCGTGCAAAAATTGGTTGAGTTAATGTTGTTTCCATTACATTTCAACAAAATAATTCAATGTGATGACATTGAATCAACGTGGAAAACGAATTAGATTAGCAAGAAATCATCAACATAAGGGAATTTCGTATTTTTTTCACCCATCTTTTAATTTAAATCCAATGACATGGTGCATTTTTGTTGTTGTTGACAACTCAACCAAATGTAAATCAAAACTAGACATTGAAATGACGTTTGCGCCCAGTGGGTATGGAAAGATCACGTGGATATTTAACCAAGCTTATGTAAACTGGCAACACAATCTCACACTCAATTCGTCCAAATATGTACAAAAAATATTTCAACAGATTTGTGCGTTTTTGTGTGTTTTTGTGTGGCTTAATTAGTGTGAAAACACACACATTTTTGTGTAAAATAATTCGTAGGAAAATACACACATTTTTGTGCGACTTCATTCATAGGAAAATACATTTTTTGGGGGTCAAACTTTGGAACAAGCTTTTGAAAGTTATTAGAGCAATGCATGATGGGCAATGGTGTTCTACACTGCCTTTTGTTTCTGTCCCACATTTATTTATATAAAAAACCAAACGTGTTAACAACCCAATATTGTTAATCAACCAGGTTGTCACCAAAATAATTATATAATATAGTAGTAGCCTTGCGTTCTTGTTTTTTGTTTATATAGGCAACAGTAGGCCTACACGATTTTCTTCATAATGCATTTCATATTTCGTGGAGCCTATATTACACAATTTCTTTCATAATGCATTTTACACAATGCTACATTTTATGAGGGTTGCCAGATTGGAGAAAAAAATACAAATATTCTTTTATTTTTTTATTATTTGTTTTGTAGTATCGATGAAGGTATTTGATTGGGGTATGGGGATACATTTTTATAAATGGGAAATTATAATACACACCATAATACACACACACGCACACAAACACTTCCGCACATATACACACTCACTTTGTTTGTACTCATGTTATTGCCAACTCTTGACTTTTGTATGAATTATTTTTTATAAAATATTTGTATCTCGTTGTCATGTATTCATTATCTTTAACTGGTTAAATGTTTGTAGTTTGCGTGTTTCAGTAATGGTTCAAATGGTTAAATAGTCATATCTCTGCTTGATTTAGCTTTTGGTATATTTGGCATTTTTATATATATTCTGTATTTCCACTGAAGAAAGCAATAATTAATCAACACACTACTGTAAATAAATGGACACTACCTGTTATAAAACGGAAATTGTTCTCTGTAAATAAATGGTGAGAAATGCTCAGTCTGAAGCCATTTGGCTATGGGGTTCACAGCCCTATAATAATGATACAAGTTATATCACCTTAAAAAGGGTTTATTTACAACCTCTGGGGTATAACATGTTGGGCAAAGTGGTACAGGAGAGTCTGACATATAACCCCTAACTTGAGATCAGTCTTCACCAATGAGAACCAAGAGGGGACTAGCTTTGTCCTTCATGACTGGGAAAAGCCTAAATTCTAGGCCGTAGAAAATCCTACATCCATCTCATTAGATCAGAACAGGATAGATCAACAGTGATTCATATCACTGGTTTGCATCCTAAAAAAGGATAGTTGTGTTTTGCTGCATAACACACTTACATTATTTGTCTACCCATATGATGTAGATCATTGTCAGGTTATTTGATACACAAGCTTCAGTAACAAAATAACACCATGGTTGTAATAACACATTAAACAGGTAGTTTGTAAATGTGTAGAATCTGTTTGTTTTTGGTCTACACTGGTGAGTTAACTTATTTAAATTAGACAATCGATTTTCTTCTGAATAACTGGTCAGGGCATACCACTTTCCATTCAGCTTTGGGCAACTTTGATGTAAGGCTTGATCACACCTGTATTGACTACTTCTATCCGTCACACCCATTGTTGCTTATCCATTGTTCACTAGATATATCAATGTAATTGCATCCAACACAATGTTGAAAAACAGAATGCTTCCCACCACTAGATCACATAACTAGACGTGAGCTGGACGTGATCCCAACGCTGCCACCAATGTAGCGGAAGAAAGTGAAAGCTGCAACAGGGACTGAGGCACTACTGGAAGAGCTTCTATCAGGACACAGCGGGACTGGTGTTCGTGGTGGACAGCTCCGACAGGCGCCGGTTGGACGAGGCCCGGCGGGAACTGGATCACGCCCTGAGGAGTGAATTCTTGCGGGGTCTGCCTGTGGTCATCCTTGCCAACAAGCAGGACCTTCCCGAGGCCGTATCTGTCACGGAGATAACGGACACCATGGTTGTAATAACACTTTTAACAGGGAGTTTGTAAATGTGTAGAACGTGTTTGTTTTGGGTCCACACTAGTGTGTTAACTTATTTAAATTAGACAGTCACAGACAATTTTCTTCTGAATAACTGGTCAGGGCATAGCACTTTCCATTCAGCTTCGGGCAACTTTGATGTAAGGCTTGATCACACCTGTATTGACTACTATCCATCACACCCATTGTTGCTTATCCATTGTTCACTAGATATATCAATGTAACTGCATCCAACACAATGTTGAAAAACAGAATGCTTCCCACCACTAGATCACATAACTAGACGTGAGCTGGACGTGATCCCAACGCTGCCACCAATGTAGCGGAATAAAGTAAAAGCTGCAACAGGGACTCTAACCAGGGCTCATACATGGCAAAGTGTGCTCTAACGGCTGTTGCCATGAAAGCCTAGTAGGCCTCTGGGCAGAGGCAGTAGACCCACAATGCTGGCATATGCCTTGTTACAATAGCCTAAGTATATAACATGATTGACACGACCGTAATAATCATCATGAAACGGCCTTGCAAGTGCCATAAGTGTAAGCCAACATAATGCATTATTTTACATTAACTTATTTAACTGCTTTGATATGGCTTAATTGATCATAGTCCAGACACTTTATAGTTGCAAATACCATTGCAGTTGCACCAGGGGAATTTAAACCAAACTGTTTTTTTTGTTGCAGGTATTCAGTTTACCCACATTTATTGATGAATTAATTTCCCATCATGAAAATTTATCCCCATTCCCCAATCAAATACCTTCATCGATACCACACAAAAAACAGACAAATACAGCTATTTACTCCAATCTGGCAACCCTCATAAAATCCAACATATAACCAGTATCCAAAAGTATTAAGCGAAAACAAGCATAGAAAACAGCATTGGCATTAATAAAAAATAATTTAAAAAATAAACGTAAGGCTACTATTTTATTATAAGTATTTCGGTAACAACCTGGTCGATTAACAATATTGGGTTGTTAACATGCTTTTTGTTTTATAAATAAATGTGGGACACACAAAAAGGTAGTGTAGAACACCATTGCCCATCATGCATTGCTCCAATAACTTTCAAAAGATTGTTCAGAAGTTTTCCCCAAAAAACTGTATTTTGAGTTGCACTATGAATTAAGTTGCACAAAAATGTGTGTATTTTCCTACGAATTAAGTCGCATACATTTTTGTTGTATTTTCACTCTAATTAAGCCACACAAAAACGTACGAAATCTGCTGAAATGCTTTTTGCACATATTTGCACGAACTGAGTGTGAGATTGTGTTGCAACTGTCTATGACCAGTCAGTTTAAACGTAATACTAGGCCTGAAGGCTACAGGCAGCAACTGAGAACCAAGCAAATATTTGTTATTTCTTTCTCTTTCTTTCAATCTTTCTTTCTTTAATCTAAACAGCTTTGGAACTGTTCTGCATTGTTTGATATGTAACTTAATGTAAATTATATTGCCTGCCTGATGGTTTTATTGTGATTAAAGGTATCTGTATCTGTCAGATTGAAGTGGAAAATGCAATATACTCTATATGATGTCCTAATGGCCCATAAATTATTGTATCTATAGGCTAGGCTACACATGACATATCTAATGGTTGCCTCGCCCTTAAGTACATCTGAATGATATAATAATATATAATGATATACTGATATACTGTTATCTGATGATATAGAGGGTGCGTGCGTTCCTCTCCATGCATACACTTCAATTTTACGCAAAGGTCAGACCACTCGAGGTGACGCTTCAATGTGTCTTTAAGCACGTTAAATATGATGCACAGGGATGATTTTAACATGTGAAGTGTGATAAAAAATTATTTTACAAACATTAGGCTATCAAACCTGTGCATGTGCCACATTGTATTGTTCGTGTCAACAGCGCACTGATTTGAGTCACGCTAAACTGACTCATTTGGTGGATAATTTCCCAACCAAACAACAGTCATATCCTGCTTCATATAGGGCCTACTTTGACCCTTGCTTATCGGTGAACGCAAGGTTTATAGGTATCATGTAATCGCTTACCTGGTAACAGAAAGGCAACGCACTGGGTAAACACTGCAGCTCGAGGCAGAGAACAGTGACATAAGGTGATATGTCTCCCTGATTTGAATCTTTGTTACTAAGTAGTCGGCCTACGCTTTACCACACATGGGACAGCGGGGATCGAGACCCCAACCCGAGACCCGAGTTCTCCTATTGGGCCTCGACTCAGCGGGGAAATCAACCCTTCTTTACAAACTGAAATATAACGAATCGGTCGATACCGTTCCCACCATCGGTTTCAATGTGGAGATGATAGAAGCCAAGAAAAGGAGGGAGAGAGTTGCTCTGACGGTGTGGGACGTGGGCGGCCAGAAGACAATGAGGCACTACTGGAAGAGCTTCTATCAGGACACAGCGGGACTGGTGTTCGTGGTGGACAGCTCCGACAGGCGCCGGTTGGACGAGGCCAAGCGGGAACTGGATCACGCCCTGAGGAGTGAATTCTTGCGGGGTCTGCCTGTGGTCATCCTCGCCAACAAGCAGGACCTTCCTGAGGCGGTATCTGTCACGGAGATAACGGAGCGCTTTAACCTGAAGAAGATGTGCGCTGAGCGGGACTGGTTCGTTCAGCCCTGCTCTGCCGTGACCGGTGCTGGGCTTGTGGAGGGCTTCCAAAAGGTGGCACACCTGCTCAAACTACCATCAGAGGACGTTCAAGACAATATTAAAGAGACAGTGCAGTATCTAAGATCAAAATCAGTCAAGTCAATGGGTTTGTAATGTTTGAAATGATAGGATATGTCAAAGGAGTTATGGACAAATGATGATCATTTGTTTTTATTTTATTGTTTACGGATGAAGATCACATTCCACTATGATCAATTTGTTTCTTTAAAAGGTTGTCACAGTACAATAGACTACATGGAAACAAAATAAATCCACGAAGCTAATCATTTCACTTTAAATCAGCCTATGAGATTTTTTTCAACAAATTTGATACAGGACTTTGGGGAGCAATGCGTAAAAACGCACTCCAAATGGTCAAATTCACTTTACACCGTTTATGTAGGCCTATAACCTAATAGATATAAATCTTGTATCTAATAAAATGTCGTCCCTATATGCTATTTCTTTCCCACCTAAACATTTAAGGCCTCTTTCACACCTATTACATTTTTGCGTTAGGCTATATGGCACTTCTTGCGCACTAAAACTCAGGAGTGACCGATTTTATTTATTTGTGTTAATTTAACAAAATAGGCTCTTTATAAACAACATGTGAGAGTTATCAAACGTCATTGTGCTGACAGTGAAGGTCAGTTAGCCTGGTTCTGTCAGCGATCACATACAGTTGGAAAGGCGCAGTTGGACGTGGCCGGTCCCTGTTCTTGTCCCGCTTGCGCCGTGGTCTCCAACCGACCTCTGTCCCCCTCCTGCACGGTCTCCTCATATGTTGGCAAGTACTTCACCTCATCGTAGGCGGGTAGAGAGACAGGGGGAGCTAGGTCAGTAGCAAGGTTATGGGATGTGTAGCTCTCCAGGAGCGGGTCCTGAGATACCGTTGTCCGTCCGTTGAGGAGCGGGTGCGGATCGTTGCTGTCAAGCTGTCGCCTGGGTCTCGGGCAGACAATCCGCTGGATGAAGTAGCCCAGAGCAAACAGAAGGAGCAAAAGGAGGACCCCGGAGAGTTTCCGCGTAACCATTGCGATGTTGTAGAAGGTGCTGTGAACGGTGTGCCTGCAACAGCCGACGGCGACACTGTCGTTACCGTATGCGCAGCATATCTGGTCGTCTCTGCAAAGGATTTCTCCACAGTTTCGGAGCGCATGTCCAATAGTTAGAATAAATATGGAGAAAAATGTAAAGCTCGGCGTGTGACCTTTGAGGTAAAGACACATTCTCGTTAAAGAAAATGCTGTAAGTCTGCTGTTTTGATTGTAAATATTTCAAGTTGGTTGGAACGACGTACGCTATAGTTTACTAGAGGCGCTCTTCACGCGCGTTTGGCTGAGGTACTTGTGCAATGAGCCAAAACCATAGATCGATGACACTGGGTGAGCCGTAGCATCTGAACATGAGGTGTTGAAAAATTAGTCTGGAATTTTCATCCATATTGTCTCTCTGAACGTGTTTTCATTGCAAGCTCATTGAGCCAAATGCTGGTAAACTAATTTCTGTCTGATTATAACCGGATGACCTCCATCAGTAGGCTACAAAATTGATTGTGGTTTATCAAATTAGGCCTTTTATGCTTACAGAGCATTTATTTTTGGTCCATTTTCTCTTTGTAGGTTCAAAACAACCATCGCCAGACCAATCTAGATAGTATTGACTGGAATACATATCTAGGCTATGGGCCTTTTAAAAATGTGCTTTATTGAAATAGTCTAACTCATTGCATCATCCAAAGACTAAGTGCCTTTGGAGTGCACTTCAGTGTCCCCTGTCAGGGCATTAAATCCAAATGAGCAATAATCTGCCTGCTATTAAATCATTAGCGAGCACCCAGTGGCCAATTGTTGGAGGGTTGTCATTAGATACAGTACATGTAAACTGGTGGCGCCGGCGGACAGAGAGATCAATTTGTTGTCTGAGTTGTATTCAAGATCAGTAATGATAAACCCAGAAATCGATAGGCTACAGTTTCAGTTCGGTCTAGTTGTAGATGAGTGATATCTCTGGTGCAAGGTTCTAACTACACCAGGCCTATATGATGTAGGCCTACAGCCTGGGAGCGTGAGGGGCTCTCCATGGTCCTGACACCCGATGTGGGCGTACGGTGACCTATCCATGGTCCTGAACAGTCACGCAGTAGCCTAATCCTGGTTACCCAGAAGTACATTTTCGCAGAAATTCGTGTTGTTTTTACGTTGTCATTCTTTTCAATTGTCTACCTGTTTAGAACAAACACTCTAGCATCCTATGTTAAATGGGGAGTGGAAACAGCGCAGGCCAATCTTCCATAGGGAGTAGAAACAGCGCAGGCCAATCTTCCATAGGGAGTAGAAACAGCGCAGGCCAATCTTCCATAGGGAGTAGAAACAGCGCAGGCCAATCTTCCATAGGTAGTAGAAACAGCGCAGGCCAATCTTCCATAGGGAGTGGAAACAGCGCAGGCCAATCTTCCATAGGGAGTAGAAACAGCGCAGGCCAATCTTCCATAGGGAGTAGAAACAGCGCAGGCCAATCTTCCATGCAAAGTCGAAACGACGGTAAGAAGTAATGCTGCATCTCCATTTGTAGGCTATCAACAACCTGCATGACAAGGACATACTTTGTTTAAAACATTCTGTGCCACCTTTCTGCAGAAATAGCTTAGGGATGAAGCTGGAGAAATCAAATGTAACCCCCCAAATTTATAGACAAGGCTATTGATGCAAGGACTGACCATCCATGAGATCAAAATTATAGTTGAAACAATGTTTGAAGCTATACAGTGTTTATTTACAATTTCATTGTTTACAAATAATGGAGTAAAACAAGATTATATTTAGGGTTCTGATGGTGTAGACATTTGAACTAAGCTCATAAGGCATTATTTATAAGTTATATTATCAAAGAATCAATGGCAACATATCATTAATTTAAAGGTAGAAAATATATATACAGTCCTGGCCAAAAATATTGTCACCCTTGCATTTTTTTCAAATAATGCACAATTTCTTCCAGAAAACGGTTGAAATTAAACAATATTTTGGTATCCACATATGTATATCTTTGGTTTGCAGGTGAACAAAACAAAAAACATCTGAATTTACTAAATGTTAGCTTATTCCACAAAGAATCCTGAAATGGCCCAAACAATATTATTGGCATTGAACTCACCTGAAGTGAGTTGCAGAATCCTGCAATATAAAAATCACTAATTCAACCAGTTTGAATAGAGAAAAGGACTCATTCTCCGGTTTTGTGTCACTGTGTGTACCGCAATGAAGATGGAGAAAAGAAATAAAACCAGATAATTATCTGAGGACGTCAGACACAAGATTGTAGCCAAGCATGGACAATCTCAAGGCTACAAGTCCATCACCAGAGACCTTGATGTTCCTGTTTCCACCATACGTAATGTTATCAAGAAGTTTAAGGCCCATGCCACTGAGCCAACCTCCCTGGACGTGGCCAAAAGAGAAAACGTGATGGAAGATTGCAGCGAAGGATTGTTCGAATGGTGTAGAAAGCACCTTGATCAACTGCCACACAGATTCAAGCTGACCTTCAGACACAAAGTACGACAGTTTGAACTCGCACCATCTGTCACCATCTCAATGAAAGGGGGTTATATGGTAGGAGACCCAGGAGGACCCCACTACTGAGAGAGACATAAGAAAACCTGACTGCAATTTGCCAAAACACACCTGAACATGCCAAAATCCTTCTGGGAGAATGTCCTGTGAACAGATGAGACCAAATTAGAGCTTTCTTGTAAAGCACACCATCTCTATGTTTACAGAAAACAACATTAAGCCTTCAAATAAAAGTACACCTTCCCTACAGTCAAACATGGAGGAGGTTCAGTGATGTTTTGGGGTTGCTTTGCTGCCTCTGGCACTGAGTGCCTTGAACGTGTGCATGGCATCATGAAATCAGGAGAATACCAAGGCATTTTGGAGCGCAATGTCGGACCCAGTGTCAGAAAGCTGGGTCTCTGTCGAAGGTCATGGGTCTTCCAGCAGGACAATGACCCCAAACACACTTCAAAAAGCACCCAGGAATGGTTCAAGACAAAACGCTGGACTGTTCTGAAGTGGCCAGCAATGAGTCCAGATCTAAATCCCATTGAAAACTTGTGGAGAGATCTGAAAACAGCAGTTGGGAGAAGGCACCCTTCAAATCTGGAAGAACTGGAGCAGTTTGCACAAGAGGAGTGGGCCAAACTGCCAGTACATAGGTGCAGGAAGCTCATCAATGGCTATAGAGGGTGCTTGATTGCAGTTATTTTGACCAAAAGCTGTGCTATCAAATATTAGGTCTAGGGTGTCAATAATTTTTGTCAATGCCATTTCTGTTTATTTTCTTATTTAAATGGATATATTAAGTTCTGAATAAATAACAACGGTTCTGTAATATTAACAGTGAAATAAAGAATTGTGGAGACCAAATACTTTGGTCAATTTCAACTTTTTTGAGAAAATGATGAGTTATATTTTTGGCCACGACTGTAGCAATCGCAGATTGACCCTTTAAAATGCAATCATCCCAAAACACAATGGTAGCTTTCACCTACTCAAACATTGCGTGCATCAACCAATGGTTGCGTGCTATGTCATCGACTGTGTCATTGACTGACAGATTGCTATAACATATGTGGTTAGCTGATACGTAAAATACCTATCCAGGCGTTGTACATTTTGGCAGGCGTCAGCAACGACTGGCAGAGAAACACGCCCCATTACTTCCAAATATGGGTAGCTGCAGCCCAATATGGCGACCGGAATATGGGCGAGTGGGTGTGTCAAAATGTGTTTGCGTGTGTGTGTGTATGGAAAACGAATCAGCTAATTGGGCAGAATTGTTGCCACTCAAGACCGTTTTGCGTGACTGATTGGGCTGCACGACAAGTGGATAAGTGCACCGGTGTTGTATCAACGTGTCTGCAGACGGGAAGGGTTTCCTACTGGGTGTTAGGCTAAAGTCGTGTCGCCGGCGGTAGCTAACGTGGCAATTATTTTTCCCTCCCATGATTTAATTGCAAGTAGGATAGCAGCCTACACAATAAATAACAAATATTGCTAACCATCTAGATGTCACCTTGATACATACATAGCCTACATCAGGGTTCTTCAATTCCGGTCCTGGAGGGCCAAAACACCTCTGTTTTTCATCCTCTCCTTCTAATCAGGGGCTAATTCAGACATGGGACACCAGGTGAGTGCAATTAACTACCAGGTAGAAATAAAAAACAGAAGTGTTTCGGCCCTCCAGGACCGGAATTGAAGAACCCTGGCCTACATACTACTACTCAATGGGAAGGGCATGAACGCAACAACACCGGGACACAGTGCCCTTTGCTCTTGCTTGACAAGCACTAGCCTACTGTACTGCAACGGTGTGGGAAGTAGCTACCTAGCTAATATCAGGGTGACTCACAGTAAGCACACGCATACCACACATGAAGCAACACTACATCCATCATCAGTACTTTTAATAAAAAATAAACAATCGTCAGTTTTATAACTGAAAATGTACAATTGTGTAAAACTGGCTTCAAAACAGAAGTCCAAACTCTCGTGGTACGGTAGCTCAATGTAAGGTAGTTGTGTGGTAAGAAACGGAAGAAAAAAACAGCTCAATCAAAACCATCTAACATATAGCAATCAAAACCATCTAACCTATAGCAGAGTGCTTTCGACACACCCACTCCTTTCCACACGCTCGCTCACTACTTTCCTTTCGACACACACATTCGCCCATAATCCGGTCGCCATATAGGGCTGCAACTAACCCCCTTGTTTTTGTAAGAAACATTGTGTTGGAAATTCCACATTGTTTGCTTAGTCAACTTACACACAGCACTGACACTTACCCCACCAGACATGCCACCAGGGGTCTTTTCACAGTACCCAGGTCCAGAAAAATTCAAGGAAACGTATAGTATTATGCCATGAGTGCATGGAACTCCCTTCCATCTTATATAGCACAAGTGAACAGCAAACCTGGTTTAAAAAAATGAATAAAGCAACACCTCACGGCACAACATCTCTCCCCAATGTGACCTACTGGTTGTGTGTATGTACTGACATGTACACTACATGACCAAGAGTATGTGGACACCTGCTCGTCAAACATCTCATTCCAAAATCATGGCCATTAATATGGAGTTGGTCCCCCTTTGCTGCTTTAACAGCGTCCACTCTTTTGGGAAGGCTTTCCACTAGATGTTGGAACATTGCTGATGTTGGGCAATTAGGCCTGGCTCGCAGTTGGCGTTCCAATTCATCCCACGGGGGCATTGTACTGCTGAAACAGGAAAGAGCCTTCCCCAAACTGTTGCCACAAAGTTGGAAGCACAGAATAGTCTAGAATGTCATTGTATGCTGCAGCGTTAACATTTCCCTTCACTGGAACTAAGGGGCCTAGCCCAAACCATAAAAACAGCCCCAAACCATTATTCCTCCTCCACCAAACTTTACAGTTAGCACTTTGTATTGGGGCAGGTACTGTTCTCCTGGCATCTGACAAACCCAGATTTGCCCGTCATACTTCCAGATGGTGAAGCATGATTCATCATTCCAGAGAATGCGTTTGCACTGCTCCAGAGTCCAATGGTGGCGAGCTTTACACCACTCCAGCCGACACTTGGCATTGCCATGGTAATCTTAGGCTTGTGTGTGGCTGCTCGGCCATGGAGACCCATTTCATGAAGCTCCCGATGAACAGTTCTTGTGCTGACGTTGTTTCCAGAGGCAGTTTGGAACTCAGTAGTGAGTGTTGTATCGGACAGACAATTTTTACATGCTAAGCTCTTCAGCACTCGGTGGTCCCGTTCTGTGAGCTTGTGTGGCCGACCACTTCACGGCTGAGCCGTTGTTGCGCCTAGACATTTCCACTTCACAATAACAGCAGTTAACAGCAGTTAACAACTTACAGTTGCAGCAATTTGACGAACTGAGTTGTTGGAAAGGTGGCATCCTATAACGGTGCAATGTTGAAAGTCACTGAGCTCTTCAGTAAGGCCATTCTACTGCCAATGTTTGTCTATGGAGATTGCATGGCTGTATGCTCAATTTTATACACCTGTCAGCAACGGGTGCTGCTGAAATGCCGAATTCATTCATTTGAAGGGGTGTCCACATACTTTTTTATGTGTGTCACTGATGCACACGTTTTTTTATATGTAAATTGTAAAGTCAATCCGTAATGTCTTTTTTGTTGTCGGACCCCGGTAAAACTAGCGTTCACCATTGGCGTCGGCTAATGGGGATCCTAATAAATCTAATTATTTCTGGGTCCGCGCCAAAGACCAAGTGCTAATGCTGCATTCATAACTAAGTGGGAAGGTGGAAATTACCAGTTCGATACCTTCACTATGGTCAATCTGTCTGCATTGGCGGTGTTACAGCCTCTGCAGATGTCAAGGCATTCGTACTTCTTGCGCAGCGCTGTCGTCGAGTGTTTTTATACAGGACCACCAGCCCCCACCTACCATCAAGTCAATGCGGCGCTATACAGAGCCTTCCACATTGCTAAAAAATTTGGGAGGCACGGCGATGTGGCGCTTTGTCCTCCGGAGGTTCTGCAAATGCATCGCACCCGACCACATTGTCAAGTAAGTCATAAATTGGCCAACAAGCTTAAACTAAAAGTACAGCCATCATGTTTATAAACAAATGGTGCTCAATAACTTTTGTATTTGCATTAAACTTCCAAAAATGAGGGAGTTTCCCCACTGGTATTTACCAGATGGGCATTTAAGTAGATTTAGCCCAGTTGTACGTGGTAAATGCCACCGTCACACTTGGTTGTGAATGCAGGGTGCCACATATGATCAGTGCATTTCATAACGCTGGCAGTTATGCTACATAAGACCGGTAGGAGGGCTGAAAGCGCAGACTAACCCATACTGGCAGCAGAACATTGTATGTGCTCCAGGGGCAGCAGCTTACTAACCCATACTGGCAGCAGAACATTGTATGTGCTCCAGGGGCAGCAGCTTAGACCGCTAGAGCTATAATTTAATATAATCCTATTGCTTGACCATCAATAATCCAGGGACAATTATTGATCCAAACTGATAAATTGACTGAATAGCAAAAACTAAATTCAAATAAGACAACTATGGATGTAAAAGTTTTATTTTTCATTGGCCATGTTAAGGTGGAATGGAACAGCAGAAAAGCAAAGACTAACACAAAAATGTGAATTCACACTTCATTCTTTAAAAGGAACTAGAACTTAGTTAGTTGTTTTAGCGAAGGGTTGGGTCAATTGCCATCCTAGCATCAAGTGAATTCAAGTTCCAGTTTACTTCCTGCACAGCACCCTTCCATCCAGTGAGATGCCATCTTGTGTGACTGGAAAACCGCCATGGTGTTCACAGTGCCAGTCTTAATTTTTGCAAGTAACACTGGTGTGCCAGTAGAGATGTCTGCTGGCACAGTTGTAGCCTCCTGCAGCTCGTTGGGATGGACTGCCTCTGGAGTCTACAATCTCACCCAATGTCATTATCGGGCAGAGTGTTGTGGAGACAGTTTCCAAGGTGATACTTCCTGAGTAGGGACAACAATCAGGGGCCCCAAGATGGTAGTCTGGCTCCACTCTGAAATAAATAACTTTCTGATTTAGCTAAACTGTCAGAGGTCATTTTAGAACAGTCATTGGTTGTCAATGATATTCAAAACACCAAGAAAAGTTCAAAATCTATTTTGCCTCAATTCTAGCTAGAGCACATTGCTTTACAGTTAATCTTTAAAAAATATGTATCCAAAAACCACAAAAACATAGGCTGGAGCAAAAGCCAGGACATACTAAGCATGCAATGCATCCAGGTTGCCTCTGGCTTTGTGTTGTGCGTAACCCACCTTCCGTTGTGTCCGTGCCCCTCCTCCAGACACCAGAGTAAGGCTTCTTGGATCTGGGCTCAACCTTTTGGAGCTGCTCTCTGCGCTGGCCTGGGCGAACGCGGAAGCTGGATGGATTTAGTTTGGGAGTAGTAGTGTTTGTTGTAGTCATGGGGGCAGTAGGCTCCTCGAAGCGTTTGGAGACTGCACAGCTTCTACAGGCCTGGTCGTTTCCATCTGCTGACCTCCAGCTGGAATGAGAATGCATTGTCAATGAGGAACTTGTTCGATTGCAGGTCAAAGTTAATTTGCCCTAATTTAGGCCATGCACAGTATATACACTTTACAGTATCCATATGTTAACCTTCCAATTACATTTTATTAACTACTACAGTACAGCAATATTATGCATATAATGAAATTCCCTGGCAGCGCCAATTAAAAAACCCCATTCAATGTTGGCAGTCTACATAGACCAAATTGCAGTTTGAACAACAGGCAGGATGCCCCATCTGCATCTCATACCGGTTCTCAATGAAGGAGCACGCTCGGCTCTTTGAGTTCACAGCAAACATGGTGGGGACAGCCTTCAGATGGCAGGTGATGAAGATCTGTGGCGATGGAATGGATATCAGAATGGTCAAGGTGCAGACAAGGAAAATACTTCACATAAATACAAAGGAAACCCAGAGGGAGATGTGGGATGGGCACTTGCCATATTGGCATCCTCCTGGTAGAATCTGAAGGCGTCCAGCATGATATGCAGCTTGTCATCCTGTATCCTGGGCATGTACCGGGAATTAGAGCCAGTCAGCTGGGCATCAGTGAGGCATCTAATTAGGCAAGACAGGGAGATAGTGGTTAGGGAAAGGAATTTGCCTACTAGCTGGTTTACTACAGTTGTTATCCAACAGCTAAGCATTGGAAAAATGAAAGTCATCCTATTGCAAACTGAAGCAATCATGTGATGAGTCACGCATTTCAATGAAGGCCACTACCAGTCAATACTTTCTAGATGACCTTACCCGTAGAACTCTATGAAGTTGTGTCTAGGGTTTGAGTCTGCATCAGGAGTTGCCGTAGCCACACAATGGTCCACATACACACGGAGGGGCATGTGGTTGCTCATGGCAACAGCTGCCTCCAGGTGTATGGTTTCACCCAGGAAGTAGGCATTTGATCCCCTCTGAGAGGGCCAGTCTTCTGTAGAGAGAAGCAGGTGGGGATGTGCAACTACGTCAGAGAACAGCCATGTCGGGGATTCTTATACCAGTGTTATGACCTAATGTTGATATTTGAATTCCTCATAATACACCACATGGTCATGTTCAAAGAAGTTCACTTCATTTGACCAATTGTTGCAAACATTATCAAATGGTCTACGCTGGCAACTTGCATACTAGAGTGCATGTTTTAGTGTGAAACGCTTATGGCCCATGAAGAATGTATGAGTTAAGAGTGTAAAAAACATAGCTTACTTGTGATGAGGCGGAGGCTGAATTGCAGATGGTCCTCAGCAGTCGATGTTGAGGCAAAGGGGATCCAGATGGGCACCAGGGCTGCACTGTCCACAGCATACCTTCTAAATAAAAACATTTAAGTTTAAAAACCCTTTATATTAGGTTAACAGGCATCAATGCCGCTACTGATAGCCCAACACTCACTTTCCATAATGGCATTCGACGGGAATCACAACAGAATCCAATCTGACGACACCAGAAGAGGGTGCAGGTGAATAGCTGAGAATATTGGAATAAACCAGCTCCTTCTCCGTAAACTGTGGAAGAGGTAAAGCGTTGTCAGGTGTTACATGTGCAGCTTGACGATTCATTATCGACGTTTTGTTCATTGGTTTCCTCAAGTTGCGACTTGAGCATTGAGTGGTGTACACGCAGATATTAATAAACTTCTTAACTCCTAACCACACAAACCTTAGGTGTTAAACTAACAATATATTTGAACATGGCCTTGGGGAGGTGTGCCCCTTTATGTCCATGGACTCACGAAGTTGTATTTGCGGTTGCGGAGTCAACGACCTTCCTGTCCATGGAAGCGTTTCTTGGACAATATTCTTTAGCTAACTTTGGCTCAGAGCACCCCCTGCAAAAGTTCCATATTGGCTTTGGTGTAAATTCTTCAATGCGTGAACCTAATTAACATACTTAGATATGTGGCATGATTAGATATTTAAGCTGAAGTGCTTAAAATGTAATCGGAAAACTTACTGCGAGTTCGGTTCCACATGCGGTCAAATGTGCGAAGATGCTAAACTCTGCCTCCCGGGTAGGAACCGCACTGCAAGAATCTTCAACGCCTTTGCTCCTCATTGAATTGGAACCTAGGTGCAAATCACTGCCGTCCACCAGAATGCCCATGTCAAAAAGGTCAGCTTTCACCACGACTTCAAGAGAATCTTCGTGGCACTTAACGAGGACAGTTGTCGGCCTGGTTGGCTCTGCGCTCTGTTTGACGGATTGGGCCTGACTGACATCTTTATAACCATAACCACGAGGATTAAAAGACTGATAACAATCAGCAAGTACAGAAATTGTCAGCAGGGTCGCGGCCCACCACGGAGATTTTTGCAGAAGCTCCATTTATGAGCTTGCAATCTGAATGTAGTTTGGCGGCTTCGCAGACACACTGAATTACTTACACCGAATTACAAACATTTATATGACAAAAAATGTCCAAGCATGGACCAATCATTGAGCACAGGTGGGGTTACCGCACCTGTGTCAAATCAGCGCTAATTACTAGATGAAAAAAATCCTGTCTGTAGCCTAATTTATTTATTTTTGACAGTACCGCGCACCTGCCACTGGGTGTCAGTGGTACACTTCAATTGAATGAAAAGGACTGCTATTTCTCTGTGTAGGCTATTGATTGAACTGTCATGGCCAGACAGCATGTCATTAGGAATTGTAATACAAACTCCCAGAAATATACAATGCTTTGTACTCGTCATATCTCTCAAAACCGTTAAATAGTTGACCTACCGCACCCCTTCACCGACGGTGCAGTCCAGCAATCTAAAGCGCCAACCTTGTCCTCGTGCCCATCACCCCTATCATGGTTATCGTTCGAAAACATCCAGCAATGCCCTTAAATATACATGTTATTCCTCGTCAACATAGTCCTTATAAATTCACACCTGTTTGAATTAATTGAGGTAAGACATTTATTACCCGAAGGATAACTTATTATTGCACTTGTCCGCACTGGCCAAGCTACTAATAACGGGAAGAACCAGTGGCGACCTGTCATTCAGGGCAGGTGGGGAAGAGCCACCTGTTTTGAGCCCCACCTGTTTAGCTACAAAAAAAAAAATATATATATATATATATATATATATATATATTTGTTTTTTTGCTTGTTTTGCATTTTATTTTGGCATTCATATGTGTCACATATCAGTTTGCAAACAATGTAAAATAAAAAAATAAAAAATATATTTGAGTAAGGCAGCTCCAAAATGCAGGTGTTTCAGCCTAGCTCAGTGCTTTCTGTGGTGGTGTGGCAGCCAGCGGAAAATACGGAGCGTAGGGGTTGGTAATGTTCTCTAGTTGCACCCTGATTGGCTCAGTGTTCTGTCACTAATGGGTACACTACGTCACTGCAAAATCTACAGGGAGAGCTCGAACATTCAAGCCCCTTGGGTTCTGCCATAGAGTTAAATTAGAAATGCCCATCCAAGAAGGCTCAAGGTCTTTGGCCACAGATAAAATTACGTCAAATCACGTTATATCTACCGTAGCTTTGATTGGACTGATCATGTCAACATCATATTTTCACAATCTTAGCTAGCAAGCTAGCGGTCATCATCATGAATCAAGTCAACAATCTACTGGCAAATCCTTTTCAATCCTTGTCATATGAAGATAAATAATGTAAACATTACACAACAAGTTGGAAATCGCAAATTCAACAATGAGTGGTTTTGAAAGAATCCGTGGCTAACTGCAAGCATTGCAAAGCAATCACTAGCCTGCTATTCAGTGGAGTGGGTGTGTGGTCCAAGTCTGGGTTTAAGGTTCTCTTTTCCAAACTTAAAAGGATAAACATTCAACATTGGCCATGCTGTCAATCCAGCATGACTTCTGACGTGTTCAAAACACCTGGAAACTCGGAACTGGGAAATCTCAGGCTTCAGTGAGTTCAAGACAACTGGGAACTCTTAGAAAACGAGCTCCGACTGGGAAAATACGTTTTGAACGGTCATCCAATTCGGAATTGCAAGTCGGGAACTCAGGCCTCTTTCTAGAGCTCCGACCTGAAGATCACTAATGATTCAACCTTTTTTTTCAGAGTTCCCAGTTGTCTTGAAAGCACGATAAATCCAGAGAATGCCAAACTTTGATGACAAAGTTTGATGGCAAAATTTGTCCACCAAGTGAGCACAGCACAAGGTGAGTCCAAAAATGTATTGTATGCTCCTGCATAAATGATGTAATATGCCAGGGAGATATGTATACTGTAGCTAAGAAAGTAATACTAAGTGTATGTTGTGTAGTAAGCTGTAAGTAGCCCATGTGCTTCTTCTGCAACGTGACCCAAATGAACTACCTTCCATTGCATGCATTATAACATTGGCTGAAATAGTACTCACACACAACTACTTCATGTTTTTAAATGATTTCTTTATTCAGACGAACGGTACTGCTATGGGATCCCCTATGGCTCCTAACTATGCTAATATGTATGTGGGTTACATGAAGAAACAGTCAACCTTCAATCCTCTCAAACATGTTTTCTTGCCTAACATTCTTATTTGGAAATGGTACATTGATTATATTTTTGTTCTTTGGAGGGGTGATTCAAAACAGCTCCAGGCATTCCATGCTTTTCTTAACTCTTGTTCTGAGCACCTGAGATTTACTATGTAATCTGAAACACGTCAAATCAGTTTCCTTGAACTTCTGATTTTGTGTGAGGATAATGTTCTATACACTGATCTTTACAGGAAACCTACTGATCGTAACAGTTTGTTGAGGGCTGATAGTTGTCACCTGCTTCCCTTGAAAAACAGTTTGCCCTACAGCCAATTCTGTCGAATCAAAGAATTCTGTCGAATCAAAAGATTTTGCAAAAAACTATCAGATTTCGACAGAAATATGGCTGAGACGCAAAGAAAATTAAAGGAGAGGGAGTACAAAAATTGTCCGATTAATACTGCCATTGAGAAAATTCAAAATAAATCAAGACCTGATCTCTTTCAAGGACAGTCTCGCAAAAAGAAGCATTCTTGCGTTCTAACTATTCAAGTGCTCTGAACAAATTAATGGAATCGTTCAAACATTGGCACATTCTAAGATCCGATGACAGTATTGGTCATGTGTTTTCGGACCCTCCCTTGGTTGTATTCTCGCGGGGCAGAAATCTCAGCGATCAATTGGTAAACTCTGAATTACCACCCCTAAATACCCCTGCACAACGTCTATTTGCGCCTCTACCAGATGGAAACTACAAGTGTAATGGCTGCGCTCAATGCAATGGCACTTACAAATGTAGATCCTTCAAACACCCCCAAACAGGGAAACAGATCCCAATCAAAGGTGTTATTACGTGCTCCACTAAGGCAGTTATTTATCTTATAACTTGTCCTTGTGGTAAAAATTATTTGGGAAAAACAAAGCATGAATTAAAAGTACGAATCGGAGCATCGTAGAACCATTAGGTACAAAAACTCTACATACCCAGTCGCTGCCCACTTTTTGGAAGCTAACCACTCGATTTCGCCCGTACGTTATATCGGCATCGAACATGTCACCCTCCCTAGGAGAGGGGGTGACCTGGACAACTTATTGTTAAAACAAGAGGCTGCCTGGATCTTTCATTTAAAGACCCTTGCTCCCTTCGGTCTCAACCTAGAATTTGATTTGAAGCCATTCTTGTGATTATTGTGATTTTGCTATTCATTGTAAATGTTTGTGGGCCTATGTAGCCAAGTTGTATCTATGATCGGATGCTATCTATTCATGTTTTTTGTATGTTCTGTTTATCTGTGAATTGACCAATGATATCAGGCCACACCCGGCCATGATTACAGACACCTGTGTGTGTCCTTTGACACTATATAAACTAGTGACCCGCAGTGTTTGTCATTATACCCTGATGAAGACAGCTTGTCTGTCGAAACGTTGGTTATCAGGTCATTATTGCATTTGAGCTGCTAGAGTGTGCAGCTCTCCTTTTCTTTTTCAAGTAGCCCTTGTGCCTCACCCTAATAACTTGGTCCCTTTTCCCCTCATAACTTAGAATAATGTTCTGACTTGGTGGTGCACATGTAGCCTATAGCCTGTTTTAGAGAAATGTCATCATCGAATATTGTAAGAGCTTTCATTGTCTGCGTATATGCCCCCTTTATTTATCCTACGGTTCTGACTTGGTGTACAGGGAGAATACTGTAAGAACAGCCCATGTTCTGAATTCTGTCGCTGTACATTTCAAAAGTGCTGAACAAATAGTTATATTGACTAGGTCCGTCCTAGCTTGCTCATTAATGTCTTAATCGAAATTACGGATTGCCTCTTATCCACTCGTCGTCCCCTTATATCATAGTTTGTACATCTCAATTGTCAGTAGAAACCACATTTGTTTAAGCAAGTCAGCCATATCAGCTATGTTTTTTTTAAAGGCAGTAAATGAGGCTGAATGAACTGATTCGCTGCCAGATAAGGCTCCGCAGATAGCCAGGTGTAGCAGTGGTAAGGTGTTGGGACTGCTTTATGTAGGCCCTAACAGTTTGTGGGCACCGTTTGTCACCGTTATAGTGCAATTAATGTATTGTTTAGTGTTGTGTTGTGTAGTGGCTTTGCTGGCATGCATCTAAAACATGTTGGAGGAGTTTGCCCCACCAAGATGTACATGCTAAAATCGCCACTGGGAAGAACATAGCCCAAAATAACCTAACATTAGGCCATTTGCGAGCTCAAACCAAATGCAAAAATTAGACTTTAGAACAAGGTGTCAGTCAGCCCTTTCAGCTGCATGCGGGCTCACGTTTCTCGAGAGTGAAAAAAGTCCAATGAGAGGCAGTCACTTGGCTGTGCTCAGTCAAAACCATACCACCCCCGAATATAATATAGAGTATAGGAAGGCCTAGTAGTATGCTACATGTCATCATGACTTCTTAATCTATACGCCTACACAAATGTATGGTACTTTCTGAAGTTTCTCTGTGGTCTTCTGTGAATCCTAAAAATTTACTAAAGTCTCAAAATTTGAATTTTGAATTTTATTTAATTTATTTTGCGTAACAGACATATACAACTAAATGTACACTGTGGACACAGATGATATCATTTGAAAGTATCAATTTAAATGCTTGTTTCCAAAGTGGTCCTCGATGGTAAAAACAATAACACATATAACCGTCCACATATTACACGCAGATACAGTAGGCTATGATTCCGAGTGAAATGAGTATAATTGACCAGTGTAGGCCTACAAGAACGAGCATATTGTGTGGTTGGGGGACCACCCGAGTTAGTGATATGGGTTTACCACTGTGTCTTTTCCTGGAAGAAAGCCTACAGTTTCCCATCAGTTAACTCAGTTGAATGTATTGATTATATATGGCAAAATATTCCACACACATACACTATCCTTGTGGGGGCCAAACAATTGATTCCCATTAAAAATCCTATTTTCCCTAACCCCTAACCTTTAACCTAACTCTAATCTTAACCCCAAACCCTAACTCCTAACCCTAAACCTAATTCAAATCCTAATCCTAATTATAACCATAAACCTAACCCCTAAGGCTAAAATAATGGGGAAAATTATTGGGGAAAATAATGTCCCCACAGGACTTCTGGTCCCCTCAAGGATAATAACCCCCCCCCCCCCCCCCCCCCAAACACACACACACACACACACACACACACAGAGAGAGAGAGAGAGAGAGAGAGAGAGAGAGAGAGAGAGAGAGAGAGAGAGAGAGAGAGAGAGAGAGAGAGAGAGAGAGAGAGAGAGAGAGAGAGAGAGAGAGAGCGAGAGAAATACCATGAAAACGAAGAGAGAAATAAAACAGCTGGCATTAGACTATTTGAATTCATTGCGAAATCTATTTTATTTTGCAGATGTTTAAACAAAAACGATGTAAACATTGAAATAGGTTAAATTGATATGTAGAAAATAAATATTTTTAAATCATAAATTAGGCAAATAAATGATACAACCCATTAGGTTGATAATAAATATCACATTGAATATTATTTTGCTTTTCAAGTAAAAACAAATCAACAAATAAATACCTAGATTAAATACTTATATATTAGCAATATGTCATAAATATTAGACTCCTCTAAATTCTACATTATTTGATGATAATAAGAACACTTGTCCACAGGACATAACATTAACAAAGGCAACTTTGTTATGGTCATGAAAACTGGATTATTTTTCCCTTGAGTGAATGGTGATGACGACGATGATGGTGATGAGGAATAGTCTCCAACAGCATAGACACCTGCCTGGTCCTTGATGAAGATGCCACCTTACATATTGTGTTCTCCAGCATGAATATAGCCAATGATTCTGTTGATGGTTATGGTGCGAACCTGGAACCCCTTCAGCACTTTACACAGATGTAGCCTTTCATCAAAGGGATTTTGATTAACAGTACCTTGAGTAGGCCTACAACCTTGTGTATCCTGAAAAGAAACATAGTGTACACTGTGTCAAGTTAACTTTATCTCTATTTGGTTACGGACAATTGACATACAAATGACCATATTTGGTTAGGAGATATTTTAGGGACCATTCATTCCACCACCCACATCCCAATGTAATCCCTACTAATCTTAGACTGAGTCCCTGAAAGGCCTCTTTATGTTAGTCAAGGTTGCTTTTGAGAATATCTTACCTGCTGAGAGGACCAGTCTCCCAACAAAGACAAGGAGAAGCAGTTCTATAAAAAAAAAAAAAAAAAAATCAAATGAAAGGGTGAGGCAATATATGACAGTATATTTGTGTAGCCTAAACCTGCAGCTACAGTGACATTCCTATACGAAACTGATTGTGTTAGAAATATCTCAAAAATCTTTTTTATGTCATGTCCTCTCCATGCCAGTATTTTGACATAGTAATTCCCAGACTTTACCTCTTTAATCTCCCTGAGGTTCTGCAGCACATTGGGTCCAAGCAGTTTAGGGTCAATAGCTTGTAGCATGTCACTATAACAATGCAGATCCTCCTCAATGTTCCTCAGACACTTGTCCTATGGAATACACAGGAACAATACATGTAAAAAAGTTACCAATACAGGCAGACAGTGTGTCAGATTTGCCCCCTTTAGACTGGAAATAAACATGCCTTTTCCATTTCTTATGGGAAAAACTGATGGAACTGTTGCTCTGGGCAACAACAATAATATGTAATTTATAGACAATAGCAAATAGCCTACCTGATCAAACTCTAAATTTGTGACTCTGGAACATGTTGAGTGCTGTTGAGTGCTTTTGGTCTATAAAACAAAGTATAGATTATTCAGCAAAGGCTTTCAACATCGACGTTATATAGCCTTGTAAATGGAAATTCACATTATTGTCTGAAATATTTGAATACAGATTACAGAATATCATCTGGCAATATTGTCATTTTCTTACCTTTGGTGCACACACTTCCACCGTCTTTGTTCTCGTGTTCAACTCCATACCCTGGTCCGTGCAGTTTATTCCCTTGAACAGGTGTTCCTAGTATTGAAACGAATTTAATGAATAGGCTACAGATATGAATTGAATAAATAGTCTACCATCAAGAATAGTGTTGGAAAATGTGTCTGTGTCTCACCTGTGCAAGCGCCTCGGTGATGATCCAAAGGAGGGTTTGCGCAGTAGCAACACAGTTCTCAGCTATCCGGCCGTTGCGCGCCACCACTGGGCTGGACATGTTCACGTGCCAGAGAGAACAAGTGAGCGCGACCAAGAGCAGCCAAGTGGCAAAATCTGACAGGTTCAAGAAGAGGATAGAACTAAGACTTCAAACTAAAACTTTCTATACAAAAACATTTGTCAATAATATGGCAATAATTTTGAGATGGTTTTGCAATATTCTCATGCAAGAAAAAAGTATTCTCAGATAACCTGACCTATTCTAACTTTAAGCATAAAATAAATAGGCTACTAACTTTATAACAATAATTTTGTTAGAAGAGAAAGAGAAATAGGCTATAGATTACTCACAAAGCTTGGCGTTTGGCATCATGGTTATAACAATGTTTATCCTTGGTTTATCCTAATTATTTTGTGTGTCTTGCTTCATATCTCAGTGTTTTTATACTTTCCCGGGCAGGGAATTCCCTAGCACAATAACAATGTTTGAAAATATAAATTGAAAGTAAATCAGGTAACAATGTCACTGTGTAATTTTCCTAGATGCCAGATATCAATAATGGAACGTTTTCCCAGAGTGGAACTGGAATTAACATTGACTGGAGTTGAGTTGATTGTATCAGATGTTTTGGTTGTAGCCACTATAACCACAGTAGTTTCTCACAGTTTGATAGAAAATATCTGGTTGCCTCCTCTGCTTTCTAGTGGTTGGCTAGGCCTAGGTCAAGGTCATGATTCAGTATGGGCTTTCACTATGGTCAAAACTCAATTACATACGTGTTTGGAGCCTTGTAGTGCAACATGAGAAATGAGGGAAGAAACTGCCTGTTATCCACACACATGCAACAGTCACTTGCCTATATTCAGCTATGTCATAGAATTAATGCCAATTTAATTATGTAATTGTTGACATCCATAGAAGAAAACAACTAGTAGGCGACCATAACCTTATCTTATTTTGTAGTTTGTATTTATAGGTTTTATGTGTTTATATATATTTATGAGGCACATGTAGGCTAATGTAGCCTTCTTTGGTCCCTCGAGCATCCTTCTGTACCATTTATGAATTAATTTGGATTGTCTCATCTACTGTCAGTTAGATCTGGTTCGGATGGCTACCAAGACTGACCATAACAACACAACAATGAACTAATAAAGACACGCAAGCACTTCAAACTTTTATATAGAATTTTCATCTCTGTACACAAAACATTTTCAGAATGCAGCATAATACAGTTGAAGGGCCTTAGTATAATACGAGGGAGAAATGTTTTAAAAAGAGCTGCTAGAAAATGACATTCTCTAAATGCTGAAGATGGACTAATCATAGTGAACAAAGATGTCATGCTCAGCAAAGTTGTTTTATGTAGCCCAGACTGACCAGCTATCACTTTACCAGTGTCAAGAACAGTCAGCTCAGACATCTTTAGTTCTTAACCATTGCGATTTGACTTTGTCAATAATATTTTGTCTTAAAATATATAGTTTTTCTGTGGAGTAGCATTAGGATCACAAAGCAGGGATCGAATTACACACTGACCTTTGGGCGCGCCCTAAAAATATTGGGCTAAACCAATGTTAATATTTTGAATATATGGGTGTCAATATTAGTTAAGCACCCCTATTATTTGAACCCTGCCACCAAAAACACCAAAAGGACTCTTATCTTCCATTTAATCTAAAGTGCAGACAAAAAATAAGGTCATTGCAATCTGTCTGTAAATTTGGCAAAATCAAGGGTCAACCAGTAAACCTTCAAAATATCTGAATGTTAAAGCAGGTGGAATTATGCAACAACAGCTGTACTACATCCATTTGTGTGTCTAAAGTATTCATACAAGATCTGTGTAGTTGCCGCAATGTTTATACACTGGGAAGCCTAGGAGCTAATTCCTTAGCAACAGCACAAACAGCTATGTGTGTTTAGTATTCTACAAAGCACGCGACTGGCTGAGCGGGGCAACAAACAGAACTCTAGTCATCTTCTGTGATCAAACCGTCACTACAACACATGGTTTATGACTGGGGCCCGGAGTTTTGCCTGAACACTTAAAACTCAGGACTTTGTGTGACTCAGGGATGGGTGTGGTGCCTCTGTAGCCGTGGATACCAACCCTGGTTCTGGAGAGCTAAAGCATGTCCAGGCTTTTGTTCCAGCCCAGCACTAAAACAAACCTGATTTAACTAATGACCTAATCATCAAAGATATTGATCAGTTGAATCAGGTGTGAAAGTGCTAGCCTGGAACAAAAGCCTGCATGCCTTATTGGTCTCCATGACCAGGGTTGTTGACCACTGTTCTGTGGTGGTTGTGGCTGTCATGTGACGTAGGTGATTATGGGGACAGGTGGCCAGGGGTTTTATTTGGAGAGCGTTTAGGCTCTGCCATGTGTCTCTGCTGGCTCTGAGCATGCCTGTGACAAGAAAGAACAACAAATAACAGTTACATTAAAGAATGCATGAAAAATCATCATTAGATCCTTTAAAAAAAAAAGACTAGTCTGTTTTCATAAGAATGTATTTTAGCTGAGCCTTTCCATGGCATTTGACCTCCAGAACTAAGGATACTACAGAGGCCTATTGGTGGTGCTGTTAGTGGTGTTGGTGCGCAAGTGTGTGTGTGTGTGTGTGTGTGTGTGTGTGTGTGTGTGTGTGTGTGTGCATTAATGCATGTATGTGTGTGTGCTTCTATGATCATATTACTGTACAATATGATCTTCACCTGGTCAGGTCCTCTATGTCCACCAGCATGGCGTCCTGCTCCACATGGAGCTCATCTCTCATCAGCAGCAGCTGTACCAGCTCCTCATTCAGGCCTGCAACGTCACCACAACGTTATCTTAACATCCTCATAGCCCCCGGAACAACAGAGTTATGATGGTGGTGATGAAAGGTAGATTGCGTGTGTACCACATGTGGCTGGGGGCACATTAATTGGGGAGGACAGGCTTATAGTAATTGCTGGAACGGAATACATTGAATGCTTTCTATGGGTTTTAATACCAATCCATTTATTCCATTCCATACATTATTATGAGCCGTCCTTCCCTCACCAGCCTCCTGTGGTGTGTACGTACATATTGTGTGTGTAGTGTTTGTGTGCATACGTGCGTGTGTGTACTCACTCTGTATCTGCGAGTGCAGATCGTTGGTGATGACCTGGAGCTGGCCCAGGCTCATGTCCCTCATGTCTCCCCTCCTCAGACTCCTCTTCATCAGACCCTCGCTGATATGGGGCAGGTGCAGCAGCTGCACACAGACAGACATGGGGACAACATTAGAACAACATTAACTAGACAAGCAGGTGAACATTAGGCACAGTCATCTGTATCTAATGTTGAAGAGAGAAATAAGGTAACGTATTTGGGCCTTTGGGGTTAGTTAGGGTGATTACAGTGCTTTCAGAAAGTATTCATGCCCCTCACCTTTTTCCAAATTTTGTTGTGTTAAAAAGTGGGATTAAAATTGATTTAATTGTTATTTTTTTGTCAACAATCTGCACAAAATTCTCTAATGTCAAAATGGAAGAAGAATTCTAACATTTGATTAGATAAGTATTCAGTCAATACATGTCACTGTATATATATATTTTCTGTTGTATTTTTGACTTTATGTTTTGTTTACCCCATATGTAACTCTGTGTTGTTGTTTTTTATCGCACTGCTTTGCTTTATCTTGGCCAGGTCGCAGTTGTAAATGAGAACTTATTCTCAACTGGTTAAATAAAGGTTAAATAAAAAAATAAAAAAATAAATGTTAGAATCAACTTTGGCAGCAATTACAGCTGTGTCTTTCTGGGTAAGTTTAAGAGCTTTGCAAACCTGGATTGCACAATATTTGCAGATTATTCAAATCTTGCCATAGATTTTCGAGCCAATTTAAATCACTACTGTAACTCGGACACTCAGAAACATTCAATGTCATCTTCGTAAGCAACTCCAGTGTATATTTGGCCTTGTGTTTTAGGTTATTGTCCTGCTGAAAGGTGAATTTGTCTCCCAGTGTCTGTTGGAAAGCAGACTGAACCAGGTTTTTTGCTCTATGATTTTGCCTGTGCATAGCTCTATTCCGTTTCTTTTTATCCTAAAAAAAATCCCTAGTCCTTGCCGATGACAAGCATACCCATAACATGATGCAGCCACCACCATGCTTGAAAATATGAAGAGTGGTACTCAGTGATGTGTTGTGTTGGATTTGCCCCAAACATAACACTTTGTATTCAGGATATAAAGTCAATTTCTTTGCAACATTTTTTAAAGTTCTACTTTAGTGCCTTACAGGATGCATGTTTTTGAATATTTTTTATTCAGTACAGGTTTCCTTCTTTTCACTCTGTCATTTAGGTTAATATTGTGGAGTAACTACAATGTTGTTGATTCATCCTCAGTTTTCTCCTATCACAGCCATTAAACTCTGTAACTGTTTTAAAGTCACCATTGGACTCATGGTGAAATCCCTGAGCGGTTTCCTTCCTCTCTGGTAACTGAGTTAGGAAGGACGCCTGTATCTTTTTAGTGACTGGGTGTATTCATACACCATCCAAAGTGTAATGGATAACTTCACCATGCGCAAAGATATTCAAAGTCAGCCTTTTTTTTATTTACCCATCTACCAATAGGTGCCCTTCTTTGCGAGACATTGGAAAACCTCCTTGGTCTTTATGGTTGAATCTGTGTTTGAAATTCACTGCTCGACTGAGGGACCTTACAGATAATTGTATGTGTAGGGTGTAGAGATGAGGTAGTCATTAGAAACATAATGTTAAACATTATTATTGCACACAGAGTGAGTCCATGCAACTTATTATGTGACTTGTTAAGCACATTTTTACTTGAATACTTACTGACTCAAGACATTTCAGCTTTTCATTTTTAATGAATTTGTAAATAAATAAATGAAAACATAATTCCACTTTGACATTATGGGGTATTGTGTGTAGGCCAGTGAAACAAAATATCAATTTAATCCATTTTAAATGCAGGCTGTAACACAACAAAATGTGGAAAAAGTCAAAGGGTGTGAATACTTTCTGAAGGCATTGTATATGCAAATAACTCAATCCTTTCATTTATCCTGAACTTAGAGCAGTTTCTTTAAACCGGGATGAGTTAAATGCCAGTATCCCACCATTGTTTGTTTGGGCACTGACACACATATCAACAGTTCAGTAGAACTCCAGTCAGGGGGGAATTCACTTGGCCTGACACACAATGACTGTATGGTCGTATTCACAACTCATTCACCACAATCTCTGGGGCAGGGAAAATATAGAAATTACACTACATCTACGTAGCCACCAATTTCTCAGAAGTGCTAAAGCTGTTCCAAAAAAGCACTAAGTCGACTAACCTATGTCAATACTGTAGACGTGTACCTGAGGCTATGGATTAGACCGCTACACCACCCTAGATCACTAACCAGAAGAATTCTATATTAAATGTGTTATTCCGACAGCACCATGGCCTCAAGTGTCCTCTCTCTTCAGCCAAGTCAACTTATCAGAAATGAAAGGTCTACAACACACACACTGACCAGGTCGGCGACAGGCGAGCGACGGTGGAGCTGGATCTGTCTCTCCACCTCTACCTGCATGCGGGCCATGGGGCGAGCCAACGCCAGTGCCACCCGGGCCTCCTCTTGGAGCCGCCGCTGCACCCGCCAGAAGCCACAGTCCTCCAGGGGGTCCGAGTCATCCTCTCCCGTGTCCCGGTCCGACAGGGACGAACTCTGCTTGCTCTGGATGGACACACACACCACAGTAAGTACACACACACATGCTAGTTATACAGAATCATAGACAGTAATGTAAATACATGCATACTTCAGAGTCATCAAACACATTGGTGTGTGTGCTCACACACACATTCCACAGTCAATTAGATTATTTTGCTCCTGTTGAGTCAGGTTCCAATGTATCAGTTGTGTGAATGAATGTGGAGAGCACACACCACATACACACATCTACATCTTTAGCGTGTACCACGGGTGAAAGCGGCGTGTCCAGGCTGGTCTCTGTCCTGCTGTCCTCTGCATCGCTGTCCTTGTCACTGTTGCTGTCATTCACAAAACACACCTGCAGGTTCACACCGTTTTGAGGCCTGACAGTGACACAGAGAGAGAGAGAGAGAGAGAGAGAGAGGGACGGAGAGAGAGAGAGAGAGAGAGAGAGAGAGAGAGAGAGAGAGAGAGAGAAGGAGAGGGTGAAATAAGGAGAGGGAGAGATAGGGAGAACAATCAAATCACAGCCTGAAAAAAAGGGGAGCAGGAGGGAAAGGCAGATAACCCTACCCCTGATCCATACAAATCCTACCCCTGATCCATATAGCCCTACCCCTGATCCATACAACTCCTACCCCTGATCCATACAACTCCTACCCCTGATCCATATAACCCTACCCCTGATCCATATAACTCCTACCCCTGATCCATACAACTCCTACCCCTGATCCATATAACTCCTACCCCTGATCCATATAACTCCTACCCCTGATCCATACAACTCCTACCCCTGATCCATATAACTCCTAACCCTGATCCATATAACACCTACCCCTGATCCATATAACCCCTACCCCTGATCCATATAACTCCTACCCCTGATCCATATAACACCTACCCCTGATCCATATAACTCCTACCCCTGATCCATATAACCCTACCCCTGATCCATATAACCCTACCCCTGATCCATATAACACCTACCCCTGATCCATATAACCCTACCCCTGATCCATATAACCCTACCCCTGATCCATATAACACCTACCCCTGATCCATACAACTCCTACCCCTGATCCATATAACCCTACCCCTGATCCATATAACCCTACCCCTGATCTATATAATCCTACCCCTGATCCATATAACCCTACCCCTGATCCATATAACCCTACCCCTGATCCATATAACCCTACCCCTGATCCATATAACACCTACCCCTGATCCATATAACCCTACCCCTGATCCATATAACCCTACCCCTGATCCATATAACACCTACCCCTGATCCATACAACTCCTACCCCTGATCCATATAACCCTACCCCTGATCCATATAACCCTACCCCTGATCTATATAATCCTACCCCTGATCCATATAACCCTACCCCTGATCCATATAACCATACCCCTGATCCATATAACCCTACCCCTGATCCATATAACCCTACCCCTGATCCATATAACACCTACCTCTACCCTGATCCATATAACACCTACCCCTGATCCATATAACTCCTGCCACCCCTGATCCATATAACACCTACCCCTGATCCATATAACGCCTACCCCTGATCCATATAAAGCCTACCCCTGATCCATATAACTCCTACCCCTGATCCATATAACACCTACCCCTGATCCATATAACTCCTACCCCTGATCCATAGAACACCTACCCCTGATCCATAGAACACTTACCCTGATCCATATAACTTCTACCCCTGATCCATATAACTCCTACCCTTATCCATTTAACTCCTACCCCTGATCCATATAACTCCTACCCCTGATCCATATAACTCCTACCCCTGATCCATATAACTCCTACCCCTGATCCATATAACTTCTACCCCTGATCCATATAACTCCTACCCCTGATCTATATAACGCCTACCCCTGATCCATATAACTCCTACCCTTATCCATTTAACACCTACCCCTGATCCATATAACTCCTACCCCTGATCCATATAAGACCTACCCCTGATCCATATAACTCCTACCCCTGATCCATATAAACCCTACCCCTGATCCATATAACGCCTACCCCTGATCCATAGAATACCTACCCCTACCCTGATCCATATAACTTCTACCCCAGATCCATATAACTCCTACCACCCCTGATCCATATAACGCCTACCCCTGATCCATATAACTCCTACCCTTTCCATATAATCCTACCCCGGATCCATATAACCCTACCCCTGATCCATATAACTCCTACCCCTGATCCATATAACCGTTCCCCTGATCCATATAACACCTACCCAATCCATATAACTCCTACCCCTGATCCATATAACTCCTACCCCTGATCCATATAACACCTACCCCTGATCCATATAACTCCTACCTCTGATCCATATATATTCCTACCCCTGATCCATATAACTTCTACCACTGATCCATATAACACCTACCCCTGATCCATATAACTCCTACCCCTAATCCATATAAGTCCTACCCCTGATCCATATAACTCCTACCACTGATCCATATAACTCCTATCCCTGATCCATATAACTCCTACCCCTAATCCATATAACTCCTACCCCTGGCCCATATAACCCCTTCAAATCCTGGCTGCATTTCATTAACTCTCCTTTGCTGATCTGAGATCTGACTTTCAAAAAACATGAAAGGTGGAGCTATTGCTTTTACACCAGTCACCCAGTCATAGAGGTGGCAGGTAGCCTAGCTGTTAAGAGCATTGGGCCAGTAACCGAAAGGTCGCTGGTTCAAATCCCTGAGCCAGAAAGGTGGAAAAATCTGCCGTTCTGTTATTCAGCAAGGCAGTTAACCCCCGACGACAACAGTTCCCCGGGCGCCGATGACATAGCCTTCAATTAAGGCAGCGACCCCGCACCTCACGGATTCAGAGGGGTTGGGTTAAATGCGGAAGACACATTTTGGTTGAATGCATTCAGTTGTGCAGCTGACTAGGTATCCCCTTCCCCTTCCCTTCCCTCAGATCCACACAGGGGAGTGAATGAGGGCAGAAGGGATTGTGTGCAACCTGGACTCAGGGGTTGATGTAACATAGTAAACGTGAATTGTTCTCCCTCCATTTAGTATGATATGTTACGTTTCGTATGGTATGTATTAATTTGTGGACGTCCATCATCCGTTTCGTATGATATGTTACGAATTCCAATTTATATGATATGTTACGAATTCCAATTTGTTGTTGCTAACAATAGCTAGGTGGCTAACATTAGCTAGACTAGGGGTTAGGGTTAGGGGTTAAGGTTAGGGTTAGGAGTTAGGTTAAAGGGTTAAGGTTAGTGTTTGGGGAAGGGTTAGCTAACATGCTAAATATTTCCAAAGTAGCTAACAAAGTAGTAAGTAGTAAGTCGCTAATTAGCTAAAATGCTAAAGTTGTCCATGATAAGATTTGAACACGCAACCTTTGGGTTGCTAGAAGTTCGCTGTATTTACCTTCTGTCTTATGTAACCATACCAACTTCAACGTATCATACTAATTTGAGTGTCCCGGATTTTCGGGACATTTTCGGTTACCTTGGGCATTGTGCGGTTTCATTTAGTAACATCATATGTCGTCACTGTTATAACAGCTTTGCATCAACCCAGCTCAATAAGGCTTTTCCTTAATAGGGAAAACAAGCAACAACAAAAAGTTAAATGAAACAACCAGATCCATAACATGACATAATAATTGGAACCATTGAAATCTCTCAGCCACAGTGATGACGAGTCAAACAGACTCTCAGTCACGTTCAGTAAGCAAGACTTTTCAGTCATCATAATAGTTCATACATCATTCATTCAAGGAGCTCTCACTAAACAAGATGTGAGAATTTGGTTGAAACCTAGACTTCCTTCTTCAAAGTTGGAATAGGAACCGCACCCAACCCCCAAACGCCTGTTAGCATTGGAATTTCCACCTTACAATGTACCGGTAGGTACACTTTGACCTCCACTAAGGGTCATGTGACTAGAGAACATTCAATAGGAGCAGTGGACAGAAAGAGGCAACACTTCTTTATTTCCAGTAGCTGGACCACAGACAGATGAGCACTTCCCTAAACTGGACTGAAAGGGGGTGGTCCCTTTTATTTAGGATAAACACCAACCTCTTTTCCAGGAAAAGGTGTAGGTGTAGGTACTCAAGTTCACTCGTCAGAGAGACTTGCCATTTCTGAAGGCTTGGCGTAACCTTGTGCGTCTATACTCATACACCTACAGTGTGTGGGTGTAGTATGCTTTGGGTTTGTGGGTTCAGTGGTTACGTGTGAATGCACAGTATTTTAGCATGTGACATTTGTGTCATTTGAAGTGACATTGTGCAGTTGTTTTTGTGTGTTTGCGCTATGCTATGAGCTGATGAGTATTTATAAGTCAGTGTGAGAGTATTACATTGATCAGTGTGTACATGTGCTGTATGCTTTTTACATCTGCATGCTTCCCCGTTCAGCCATTTACAGTCAGTGACTCTCGTCTTGCCCTTTAGAATGAAGCCCTTGTGTTACTGTTACTGGGTGAAAGACTGAGAAAACAATGTAGCTTTCCAGGAAGCCACTCTGTCTTTCTCTATACATTTTCTTGTCACCCCCTGTGGGGTTTTCTCTGCTTCAATGCCTAAATGACTCATTTCAGGATAAACTAACGTTGACATTAATATGAATAAAAAAAGACATCTGCTGCTTCCAGACAAAGGGCCAATCCCAAATGTCCCCCTATCCCCTAGACCAGTGGTTGTGTTTTTGCCCGGAAGTAGCTCGCTAAATGGCTTGATAATTATTATGAACAAAAATATAAATGCAACACGCAACAATTTCAACGATTTTACTGAGTTACAGTTCATATAAGGAAATCAGTCAATTGAAATAAATAAATCATGCCCTAATCTATGGATTTCACATGACTGGGCAGGGACACAGCCATGGGTGGGCCTGGGAGGGCATAGGCCCACCCACTTGGGAGCCAGGCCCAGCCAATCAGAATGAGTTTTTCCCCACAAAAGGGCTTTATTACAGACATAAATACTCCTCAGTTTCATCAGCTGTCCGGGTGGCTGGTCTCAGACGATCCCGCAGGGGAAGAAGCCGGATGTGGAGGTCCTGGGCTGACGTGGTTACACGTGGTCTGCGGTTGTGAGGCCGGTTGGACGTACTGCCAAATTCTCTAAAATGACATTGAAGGTGGCTTATAGTAGGGAAATGAACATCAAATTCTCTGGCAACAGCTCTGTTGGACATTCCTGCAGTCAGCATGCCAATTGCACGCTCCCTCAAAACTTGAGACATCTGTGGCCTTGTGTTTTGTGACAAAACTGCACATTTAAGAGTGGCCTTTTATTGTCCCCAGCACAAGGTGCACCTGTGTATTTCTCATGCTGTTTAATCAGCTTCTTGATATGCCACACCTGTCAGGTGGAAGGATTACCTTGGCAAAGGAGAAATGCTCAGGGATGTAAACACATTTGTGCTAAACATTTTAGAGAAATATGCGTTTTGTGCGTATGGAAACGTTCTGTGATATTTTATTTCAGCTCATGTTGCGTTTATATTTTGGTTTTCAGTATACTGTACACCAGAGAGCATAATTTAGCCACAGAGGATCAATAGTTTAAGACACTTTATGTTTGGGTTACCTTATATTTTGGCAGATACCAGTACGTGCTTGTGATAAAACTTAATCCACTATTATTTTTTATAAAAGGGTGTTGCGCGACCACGAGCTGCCAGAACAGCTTCAATGCACCTTGGCATAGATCAGAGGAAAATGCACCCCATACCATAACATATATGTACTTTGTATCCTTTGTTTACTCAAGTGTTTCCTTTATTTTGCAGTTACCAGTATGCCTACAGTTGGGAAGGCGGCAATTTGGGCAGTATGTGAGCCAAATATAGGCTACAGCTTGTTGCCTTGTAATCCATAGAAGGGTTTTGTAACCCTTGCAATTTGACTGTTAAACTCATGGGTACACTAGCAATGTATGCCAGTCCTGACTTGAATGGGAATTGCCATCTATGGATTCTATTTCTATGGTTGGTTGCAGCTGTCTGCTACTGTAGCCTATGATATATATACTGTATATACAGTATATTGCCTCCTAATATTGTACAATCTGTGTGTTGCTTCATTGGCCTGGGCTATTGTTTGTTTTATTTCAAGACCAGATTGATCTCAGTTTGTCAATAATCAGGTTTCCATCCAACCTTTTTATGAGAGTAAAGTGCATGTCGGATAAGAAATGTCATGACAGGCCTGATTGATTTTTGGTAAACTTTCCAAATGTCGACAAAACAAAATCCGCTAGACAAGGTGGGATCTTTTTGTGTCGGTAAAATGAATTATGCAAGAAATGTCAGTGGAAACATGCGCAAATATTGATATAATAACCATCTCGAAGTAAACTTGGAGTCACGGGATGACATGTTGTGTGGTCCTCCCACTACCACTCCTCAGGAAAGCATGCAATTTATTAGGCTACAGATTAAATAAATTATGATGAACTTCACAGGGTGGTGAAAGGGCACGGTGATGAGCTTGATGCTCTTTTCCAATAAATATCGAGGGTCTTATTCTGGTGACATGATCATCGATGCTTGGCTCGCTCATACCCGCAGGGAGATGTTTGTGGGTGGGGGTGCTGCGGGGGGTGGGGGTGCTGCGGGCGGTGGGGGTGCTGCGGGGGTGGGGTCGCCCCTACTTCCAGCGGCTATGATCTTGCTCTTTAGTCCATAATAGTCTCATCATGTATGCATTCTATACATGCTGTTTGTGAGAAAACCATCAGTAGAGTTGAAAATGTGATGGAAAGCCATTTAACTTAGGAATTTAACTGCAAAAGTTATTTTTATGTGCACTATGTCATCATGCAAAGTCTTATCTGCAACAAGTCAATTTGATGGAAACAGATCTCAGGTGGGAAAATGCGCATACTGTTATGCGGATTTTAGAATATTTGCATGAAAATCTGTTGCCAATTGGATTGAAACCTAGCTAGTGTCTTAGTAGCGACTCATTTCTGTCATTTGTGTGATATTAAAAAAGATTCAGCTAATGTCTTCATGTAAATGACGTAGAATTGCATGAAAAGCGTTTTTAAAAGGCAGATTTATATTTGACCCTGCGAAAAAATCCCCATGTGTGGAAATCCTAAGACTTCCTCTACTCAACTGTAGCTTATGTCACATGGCAAAAGTTATTACGGTGTATTATAAAGGGCCTTTTTCTTCAACAGTCAATGTACCACGCATCTTGGTGCATGGATTTGTTTACAGAAAATGATGGTGTGCCTGGAAGGGGGAGGTGATTCGGTGGGGTGGGGATTTGAGGGGGTCTATAAAAAAAAGCCCCGGGGGCCTATGATTTCTTAATCCGGCCCTGTATGTGATAGCTTATTTTACACAGAAGATGTAGCTAAGCTAATTAATCTCTATTTAACAAAATTAATCTGCAATTCTGGAGCCCTTTTTTTACACTAAAAGTATAGAATAAAAGACATGCCAATCACTAGTTTAGGTATTGCAAAACAAAATATTTTTTTCATGCATTCCTGCAAATCTAAGTCTGGAGCCCTCCTATACGTTTTTTTAAAATATGGATAACATGAGTTC
The DNA here is from genome assembly GCF_964263955.1 of Coregonus lavaretus. NCBI lineage: Eukaryota > Metazoa > Chordata > Actinopteri > Salmoniformes > Salmonidae > Coregonus > Coregonus lavaretus. Next base: position 35,691,959 of record NC_140006.1, read on the forward strand.
ATGGGAGGCCAACGTTGAAAGTACCATGATCCCACGGCTAGCGGGAGCTCTGTAAATTCTCCAAAGGTGAGAATATTGTGTAGCCTATCCATAGACCAAAGAGCTGAACAGATACACACATTTTGGATTTGCAGGAGGGGGAATTGCATTAAATCAAATTATTAATTTCCAATGCGCTAGTGGTTTATATTTGAGTACTCTCTACAAAGATGGTGGATAAATCAGAGTTTACTCAGGCCGTTTACAATCTTTAAAAATGGTCCAAGTTCCTGTCTGTGTAAGTGGGCGTTGCCTCTCTTGCGTGAGCATGCTTTTTTCCTGTGAGCATGCTTTTCCCCCGTGAGCATGCTTTTTTTCACGTGAGCATGCTTTTCCCCGTGAGCATGCTCTTTCTGTGTGAGCTCACGGTTCCTCCATAATATCTGGCATGCTCACGCGAGAGATGGAACAGCTGGCTCTGGTCTACTTAGGGATGGATCGGAATTTACAGCATGGTTACCTGGAGGAAAATAGGGGCGCTTTTTACATTTCAGTCAAGGGGAGGGTTTAGTATTTAGTATTTGTAATTGATGAAATTTCAATATTTTTCAGTGTTTTAGAATTAGTTGCTTATTAGCCTATATATATCGATGTGTGCCAGATGCCGCCCCTCATCTCTGATTCTCTGCTGAGCGTGCAATATCAAGTGCGCCTATAGGCTATTTAGTGTGGTCTCAATCAATTACCCATACCCTATACGCTACAAGCTATGAAGTGCATGCTCAGAGAAGCACAGAGAAAAGTTGTATTTCTAAGATAGCTGCTGGAATGGTTTAAATAAAACTAGGCTGCTTTACACACGGCAATGGACATTCCAACCCTAACGTCAATTTTGATAGCTTGCTACTACTATAATTGATTTGATTAAAAACAATATGTTTTTTGCCCAATATGTATTTATCAGAGTTATTCTCCTCTCAATAAGCCAGATTTGAGTAACTTACATTGTGGTGCTGAAACTTGAAGCTGCAGCCGCGGCACAATCAATCGGAAATGGACAGCTCATGGTGCTGAAAGTAGGCAAATTCAAGTAGGCATTATTCATTTAAACAGTCTTGATTTTAGTAAGTAAAGTCAAACAACAAGAGGGCTGTCACGGATCCCCCCGGTACTGCTGCTCATTTCGTTCACCAGCTCCGGAGGTCTACGTCACCGGCCTTCTAGGCGTCACTGATCTGGTTCATTACCACCAACCACGGACTGTCTTGTCTCATTACGCACACCTGGTTCCCATTCCCCCTGATTAGTAGGTGTATATACTGTATGTGCCCTCTGTTCCCCATTGTCCTTGTCGATTATTGTCCCATGTCCGTTGGTCTCGTGAGTACATTGTATTACAGTTTACATGCCGAGTAATTGTGCACTTGTTATTACGGGTCTCGTCCTGTGTATTATTTAGAGGAATACACATTTTCACCTCGCTCCATTGTTTGGGTTACATCCCTGAGTTTTGGGCTTCGTCCCCATCATGTTCCATGACATACCTTATGTTGGGTAGAGTAATAAAAAACTCTATTACGTATTCCTGCGCTTGTCTTCTATCAGTATACAACGTGACAGAATAATCAACCCATAAAAATGGAGACAGCGGGAAAGGCTGAGCTGGCGACCATCGTAGAGACAGTCCAGCATCACGAGGACTCTCTCCAGACTCGGCAGCACCATGGACAGCGTGCTGGCAACCATCCTGTCTCCGGGAGAGACAGGGTTGTCTCCGGGAGAGACAGGGTTGCCACAGTCATCTCAGCACTGACCGGACGGGCCCTGGACTGGGGTGCCGCGGTCTGGGAAACGGGCGGACCCGAGGTCGAGTCCTACGAGCGCTTCACCCTCCTCTTCCGCCCGGTGTTTGATCATCCTGTGGAGGCCCGAGAGGGGGGTGAGCGTCTACTCCGAATACACCAGGGATCTAAGACTGCCTCGGAGTTCGCCCTGGAGTTCTGGACCATCGCGGCCTCCACCGGATGGAACGAGTTGGCTCTGGTCACCGTTTTCTGCAGCAGACTGCAGGAGGAGGTACAGATGGAGTTAGCCTGCCGTGATGACAACCTGTCACTCGACCAGCTCATCAGCATGGCGATCCGGTTGGACAACCTCCTGCGGTCACAACGAAGACCTGCGCGGAATCCGGAGCCCATGGCTACACCTGCTCCGTGGCCAGAGCCGATGGAGGTGGGCTCTGCACGTTTGCCCGAGGCAGAGCGTAGGAGAAGGAGGAATCTGGGCCTCTGCTCCTATTGTGGAGAAAGGGGTAATTTCTCCCCGACCTGCCCTCTATCCACTAATAGGTGAGGAGGTGACAAGCCAGGGAATTCCCCTGCTCCAACCCAGGGAGGATGCAAGATCTCCTCTCCTTTTCTGTCAACTCAACCAGTGTGTTTTTCCATTAAATTCCCTGAATACCCTAGCCCCTCACTCCCGTTAGCTCTGATTGATTCCGGAGCTGCCGGGAATCTTTTAGATAGCGCACTGGCCACTACATTACGCATTCCTTTGGTTCCCCTACAGTCACCCATTTCGGTTTGAGTTCTGGATAATCGTCCAATAGGGACAGGGCTCATACATCACATCACTGTTCCTGTTTCTCTGCTGACCCAGGACACTCATTTAGAACAGATCACCTTTTTGATTATAGGCACCCCCACGCACCCCGTTGTTTCAGGTCTCCCCTGGTTGAGTTGGCATAACCCTGTTATTTCCTGGTCTGAGAGGAGACTGCTGGGTTGGTCGCAGGAGTGTCAGGGGAGGTGTCTCGCGGTGTCTGTCAACACTACTATGGTGGAAAGTCCGGACCACGCCACTCAAGTGGATTTACAGGAGGAATACCAGGATCTGGACTGGGTTTTCTCTAAGACCCAGGCTACACGCCTACCTCCCCACCACAACCTGGAGTTCATCAGGGCAGCGACGAGGCTAAACCCGAGACAGGCCAGGTGGGCTCTATTCTTCGCCAGGATCCAATTCACGCTTTCCTATAGACCAGGCTCGAAGAACGTGAAGCCGAACGCCCTGTCTCGCCACTATGACGCAGAGGAGAGGCAGGAAGAGGAGAACCCCATCATCCCTCCGTTCCGTATCATTGCGCCAGTGGTGTGGGACGTGGACGCCGACATATGGCAGGGACTGCGTACGGAACCCGTACCTGCACAGTGCCCGGAGAACCGTGCCTACTTGCCCACGGGTGTGCGGGACCTCCTCCTTTCCTGGGCGCACACAGCGCCTGTGTTGGGTCATCCTGGGATAGGCCGTACCATCGCCTGCCTGACTGAGAAGTACTGGTGGCCCACCTTGGCTAGGGACGTCCGGGTTTACGTCTCTTCTTGGTCCATCTGTGCCCAGTCTGAGACACCCAGACACCTCCCTAATGGAAAGCTCCTTCCCCTGCCGGTTCCACAACGATCCTGGTCTCACCTCTCGGTGGACCTTGTCACTGACCTTCCCCCCCTCCTAGGGGAACACCACCGTTCTCGTCATTGAGAATCTGTGGTATGACTTAAAGATTGCTGTACACCAGCGGAACCCATCCAACTTGAAGGAGCTGGAGCAGTTTTGCCTTGAAGAATGGGCAAAAATCCCAGTGGCTAGATGTACCAAGCTTATAGAGACATATCCCAAGAGACTTGCAGCTGTAATTGCTGCAAAAGGTGGCTCTACAAAGTATTAACTTCGAGGGGGGTAAATAGTTATGCACGCTAAAGTTTTCTGTTTTTTTGTCTTATTTCTAGTTTGTTTCACCCCAAAAAATATTTTGCATCTTCAAAGTGGTAGGCATGTTGTGTAAATCAAACGATACAAACCCCCCAAAAATATGTTTTCATTCCAGGTTGTAAGGCAACAAAATAGGAAAAATGCCATGGAGGGTGAGTACTTTCGCAAGCCACAGTGTATATTTATATATACGTGTTTGTTTTGTGCTTCGTCCCTGTCGTTTTCCATGACGTACCTTATGTTGGGTAGAGTAATACAAAAAAATATTATTATAGTATTCCTGCGTCCGTCTTCTATCAGTATACAACGTGACAAAGGCTTTGTGTTGGAGCCTATTTCTTCCTATTTAAGAAATAAGAGGTCGGCCTACCTGTTTGACAGATGAAATTAGGCTATAGGCTGCTATATCCATAGATGTGTCGGTCAATTCCTCCACCCACCATGCACTCTTTAAATAGCCTACCTCCGTGTCAGTGAAGGGCTGTAAAGTTAAAGAAAATGGTAAAAAGCACAGGCCTACCCCTTAGTTTTGAAGAAAATAAAACAGATCTGATTAGCACTTTAGCCCACAATGCTTTATGTTAGAAACAAGCTGTAAAATACCTGGGAATTATGTGACTCCGATGCATACAGTGGGGGAAAAAAGTATTTAGTCAGCCACCAATTGTGCAAGTTCTCCCACTTAAAAAGATGAGAGAGGCCTGTAATTTTCATCATAGGTACACGTCAACTATGACAGACAAAATGATAATAAAATCATTAAAAATCCTACAATTTGATTTTCTGGATTTTTTTTCCTCAATTTGTCTGTCATAGTTGACGTGTACCTATGATGAAAATTACAGGCCTCTCTCATCTTTTTAAGTGGGAGAACTTGCACAGTTGGTGGCTGACTAAATACGTTTAGTTTCTTTTACATTCAGAGGCTGAGCTACAACCTTCTATAGCCAAGGAGACATAAAATGGACTTTGCTTGGGAAGTAATCTAATTCTGTCTATTCACTTTCTGTACAACAGGCCTAGAGTATGTTTAAACCCAGACAGCTTTTAGGGAAACACTTGTGACCTTCTTTCGTTGGGTTAAGCAATGGAAGAAGAGTAGCCAGCAGTTAAAGCTTACATTTTTTTCCGTCAGTAGGCCTACTCTGTCTGGGGTGGAAAGGTAGGCCTAACTTTTGAAAGTACCATGCTCAGATTCCTAATGACGTCTCAGATTTAATTATTTGCAAACAGGGACAGTTTCGTTGCAAACACGACACACTGATTTGGCATTAGAGAAATATGATCAAATGAACACATAGGCCTATCTCTCTGTCCATTCTTAGCCTGTAATTTCGGTAATTTGTTTGGTATTAAAAAAGATTCAGCTAATATGTAACATGGCATAGAATTGCATGACATTTTTAAAAAGGCTATTTTTTCATGCAATACTTTTACTATAAAGGAAATCTTTCCACCCCTGCTCTTGCCCACGGTGGTCTGCGAACCCACAACCTTCTGGCCCACAGCTCTTTGCGCTATCAAAATTCCTGCGTTGCCATCTAATGCTTGCAGGATGAAGAACAGTTTCTAAAACTGCATATCTAAGGCTCGTCTGTCCAAGAAGTGAGAGGAAACGGTAAGCATGTTCTCTGCTATCCACTTTATGTTTTCATTATTATTTTGGGTATAGGGGAGGGTCATTTGTTTTTGTTTTTAAGCGTTCAGGGAGGGATAATCTATTTTGCTGAAGGGAGGGCCATCCATTTTCTCCATGTAAACCTTATTATAAATAACGTTCACTCCCTTATTGTCCCCTCCCACTCACCAGTGAGATGTCTCGCCCAGGGGAAATAAGTAGACCTGAGTGGGCCCCGCCCCAATCATAAAAAAATAGGGAGTGGGGTGTCTCACTTTCTCTACCGTCTCTGCTCTCTATTCAAGGAGTAGAATGAGGCTCCCCCTAGACGCTGATCAGTTTCTGCCAGAAGGAAAGCTGATCCTAGACCTGTGCCTAGCTCTCTTCCACTAGAAAGTATGTCAAACACTCACTGTGCGCCACAGCATCACACCATCTAGTGGTGGAAAGGGTGCAATACAACTGACTCTATATTTGTAGTACGATGCTATTATCGCATACTGAAACTGCAGCAGCTTCAACTGTCCTGAAACTATGGGCGATCCCTTATTTCATAATACTACAACACACACTAAATTAAACTCAAAATATTTCAACTGGACCTACCTATTTCAGATAAAGAGCACAAGCAAGCAGACAGACGAACACTATCAGGTTAACACATGCATTATCACCATCACACAAACCCACCGGGAGGGTATGCCATTCTTGCTGCAGCTGGTGTAGATTGCTGGCTCCTCGTCGTCATAGAAACTGCCAAAGGCTAGCTTCTGCCTGATGGACTCTCTGTCATTTCTCTGGGCCTGGTGGAGGTGGAGGCATATAGAAGAGATCAATACTCCAATAATACCACAGTACAATACTACAACAACACCACAATAAACCTTGATGATAAAAACAGCCATCAACCCAATGATAAAGATGAAGGATTTTAATGTATTGGCGTTTTTAAGAGGCACAGCAAACTAAGATGATTGGATGACATTAAAATATAGCCTACAACATTAAACTATATAGTAGATGGGCTCATTATAAATCAAATGTGAAAACTATAGTCAGTATAACAACGAATAACGTATACTATTGCTTAAACCAAGGGAATAAGAAGATGTCGAGTTGGGGTATGGTCACACAAGCACACAAAGAGAAGAGATGGGTGGAGGAATGGAGGGAGGAGGAAGAAGAAGGGATGGATGGAGCGTTTTAAACGGAGTCTGACTTAATGCTTGGATGCTAAATCACTGCCGACTCAATGAGTCGTGAAGAGAAGGGAAAGAGCACACCACACACACACACACACAAACACACACACACACACACACACACACACACACACACACACACACACACACACACACACCACAGACACACACACAGATAAACATCCAGTCATCTTGCATTGATTTTCATCTCATCTTTCTTTGTCCTCGCCTTTGATCTCTTTTGTCATCTTAACTCTCCTCTCCTCTTTCTCTCTTTACCTGATCTGTCCCATCTCCCTTGTCTGACCACTGTTTGATCTACCTCTCTCTCTGTTTCTCTGCTTCTCTGTTCTCTCCTTCTCTTCCTATTCTTTCTGTTTGTTCTCTATAGCCACTACATCCTAAATAACATTTTGTCCTGGGCAGGTTGTTTGTGTCATATTGCTTTTAGGTCGACCTACAGATCCTTTCTTCATATAGGCCTGCTCCTGCAACCACATAGATAGAGATCCAATGGAAATGCATCATGCTACAGTAAACATGATTTTCCTCTCCAGATTCTATATTTACAGTCCATGACTGGGCCCACATCCCTCAGGCCCACTCACAGTTTGTGACATTACACACACACGTATGCACACATGTATGTACACACACACACACACACACACAGAGACACACACACACAGTGATTAGATGGTGCTGTGATGTAACGTCATAAATCACAGATGGACGCTCCCATTGTAGAGGGAGCAGCCAACACTCCACCCACTCTAGTCTCCTCACACTGGAGACCCAAGGCAGTTACTGTCCTACTGGGTAGATAGACCATCTACACACAGCCAGGTACTGTCCTACTGGGTAGATAGACCATCTACACACAGCCAGGTACTGTCCTACTGGGTAGATAGACCATCTACACACAGCCAGGTACTGTCCTACTGGGTAGATAGACCATCTACACACAGCCAGGTACTGTCCTACTGGGTAGATAGACCATCTACACCACAGCCAGGTACTGTCCTACTGGGTAGATAGACCATCTACACCACAGCCAGGTACTGTCCTACTGGGTAGATAGACCATCTACACACAGCCAGGTACTGTCCTACTGGGTAGATAGACCATCTACACCACAGCCAGGTACTGTCCTACTGGGTAGATAGACCATCTACACACAGCCAGGTACTGTCCTACTGGGTAGATAGACCATCTACACCACAGCCAGGTACTGTCCTACTGGGTAGATAGACCATCTACACACAGCCAGGTACTGTCCTACTGGGTAGATAGACCATCTACACCACAGCCAGGTACTGTCCTACTGGGTAGATAGACCATCTACACACAGCCAGGTACTGTCCTACTGGGTAGATAGACCATCTACACACAGCCAGGTACTGTCCTACTGGGTAGATAGACCATCTACACACAGCCAGGTACTGTCCTACTGGGTAGATAGACCATCTACACACAGCCAGGTACTGTCCTACTGGGTAGATAGACCATCTACACCACAGCCAGGTACTGTCCTACTGGGTAGATAGACCATCTACACACAGCCAGGTACTGTCCTACTGGGTAGATAGACCATCTACACACAGCCAGGTACTGTCCTACTGGGTAGATAGACCATCTACACCACAGCCAGGCACTGTCCTACTGGGTAGATAGACCATCTACACCACAGCCAGGTACTGTCCTACTGGGTAGATAGACCATCTACACCACAGCCAGGTACTGTCCTACTGGGTAGATAGACCATCTACACACAGCCAGGTACTGTCCTACTGGGTAGATAGACCATCTACACCACAGCCAGGTACTGTCCTACTGGGTAGATAGACCATCTACACACAGCCAGGTACTGTCCTACTGGGTAGATAGACCATCTACACACAGCCAGGTACTGTCCTACTGGGTAGATAGACCATCTACACCACAGCCAGGTACTGTCCTACTGGGTAGATAGACCATCTACACCACAGCCAGGTACTGTCCTACTGGGTAGATAGACCATCTACACACAGCCAGGTACTGTCCTACTGGGTAGATAGACCATCTACACCACAGCCAGGTACTGTCCTACTGGGTAGATAGACCATCTACACACAGCCAGGTACTGTCCTACTGGGTAGATAGACCATCTACACCACAGCCAGGTACTGTCCTACTGGGTAGATAGACCATCTACACACAGCCAGGTACTGTCCTACTGGGTAGATAGACCATCTACACCACAGCCAGGTACTGTCCTACTGGGTAGATAGACCATCTACACACAGCCAGGTACTGTCCTACTGGGTAGATAGACCATCTACACCGCAGCCCATATGAAACATAAACAACCCACACTGTATGATGTTTTAGGTATATGATACTGTATGTCTTATTGAACTGTAAAAATCATGGCATTAACATACACTCAAACAAAGTCTAACGCATTTTACAAAATGTACACACCAAAATGTACACACCACCTCTGCGAAACACTAACACACCTCACACGTACACATACACCTAGCAGCACATACGCAGAAATGCACACCTCCAAAAAACATACACACCAGAAATGTACAGACAGGATCGCAAACCAAAAACTACAGGCTAATATATGTAGTCGGAAATAGACGCACAATCTTGTCAAATATACACACGGACACACCCTTGCGTGATACAATCACACACATACTGTACATAACCCACACATTCACCTAACAAACCTATATGAACCTAACATAGCTATATGAACCTAACATACAGTATTTAAATACATGTAAACACACACCATACCTGGTAAACACGTTTCTCCTGGTGCACCATTCTTCAGCACATTGTACAGGCAGCAGCCCTACCCTTCCATACACTGCAGTGAGCCAGACCCAGGAGACCCACTCATGCAGAAGGGAGGTGGGAGGAAGAGATTAT